>NW_024870758.1:17597500-18912500 GCF_019054845.1 Dipodomys spectabilis | reverse complement strand
CCCTTGTTGGATTTCCATTGTATTGAGACAAAAGAATTTTTTTAAAATGACAAGATGGTCCATTGTCCCTTACAACTTTTCTCTATTTGCTGTTAACTGTGGATGACCTGCTAAGGCTCTAGTCTATTTATACATTGGATATTAGTTGCTCCATCACACCTAAGGACATTCTTCTAGAAACTTCTGCTTTCTCTTACCAATTCAATTTCTTTCTTTCTGCATCCCATAATCGTAAAAAATACATGTTTATTAAATGAAACAGATGAAGTCAGTTGCAGGAAGTTCAAGACTAGCAACTCAGGAAGCTGAGATATGAGGATTACTGTTGGAAATCAGCTCAGGCAAATCTGAGACACTTCTCATCTGCAATTAACTAGCAAAAAGCAGCATCAGGAGGTATGGCTCAAGTAGTAGTGTACCATACTTAAGCCAAAAAGCTAAGGGAGAACACCTTCATCCTAATTCAAGCAACAGTACCAGCACACACACACACACACACACACACACACACACAAACACACAAATTTACTTTCAATTATGCATCCTCTCTGCCTTCTACTTATTGCCTTGTTCCCGAACAGCAAAGCTCATAGACAGACTTATTCCTACTCTCACCCATTTCTCTCATTCTCTCTTCCAGTTCCTCAAATGGCCTATTATTCTTATTCCTCCAGTGAATCTGCTCTCATCCAAAAACAACCTTCATATTGCCAGATACTTCACAGTGACCCATTGTCTCCTTCAGCACTTGTTGACTAGACATTCACTACTTGGATACTTTGTTTAGATGAAATCTCTAACACAGCTCTTTTCTTTGCTTCTTACCTTTCTATCAGAGTGTGACACCATTCTGTACTTTGTCTGTAGTTCTCTATCCCTCTAAGCCAGTGCTTCTCAATTCAAGATGCACCGAAGTTTCATCTGGCTAAATTTAAAGCTACATCAATGACCATGCCTGAAATCAACTAATTATAAATCAGAGGGCGTGATAACAGACTCAAGCAACTTTGTTACAGACACTCAAGTAATGCTATTGTGCTGTCAGATGGAGAACTATTGAAGACAGTGATTTACCCAGGCCTCCATCTCAGCTCTGAGCCTCTTTCATTTATAATTCCCGAAGTTACATCATCCAGGCTGTTGGCTTCAGAGCACATCAATTCCTGGGCCCTTCTGAATGTATACCTGCAGCCCAAAGCTTTCTCCAGACCTTTGAAAACTTATTTACATAACATCCTGTTGTCATCTCCCCTTAAACCTTCTTCTGGATTCATTTAGGTAACTGTTACAGTCTCAGAGTATCATTTTCATTGTTTTTACTCTTACTGCTCACATCCAAGCTGCTGGCCAATTCTGCTTCAAAATACATTCTGAATCTGATTACTTCTCCCTTCACTCTCAGTGTTACACTCCAATTTGAGTTCTTGTCTCTCTCTGTATTACTTTTTATTGTGCACAGCCTGCCTTCCTGCTTTACTGCTGTTACACAAAAGACAACAGCCAAAGTGGCCCACTTAGAAAAGACAAGAGGTTTTTTTTTCTTTGTTGCTGTTGTTTTTAATGTCCTATGTGATTTTTTTGTTTCTTTTGTATGTTCTTCCCTCTATGGTATAACCCCTGTTGTCACTGTATTCTGGTGCCCTGCATCTTTCTAATTTGGGGAGGAGAAGGGAAATAACAAAATTCTGAAACACGGATAAAGGTTGATCCATTGCAACAATGAGAGGTACAAGACACTAAGTTGAAAATGAACTTTATAACTTTGGAATGGGGGATGGAGGAGGTGGAAGGTGGGGAGGGAAGAGATACTAAGGAAAAACAAAGGAGAGGGTAACAATGCTCCATAGGAAATGTACTCATTACCTTACTCATGAAACTGTAATCCCTCTGTACAGCAGCTTTACAATAGAAAAAAATGGAAAAAGAAAAAGAAAAAATGTTAGATCAGGCTACCTCACTGATGAGAGCTTTCCAATGGCTTCAATCATCTAAGTCCCCTTTAGATTCCATGCTGCCTTTTGGAATTCACCATCCCCCCACCCCATGCCTGCTCTTGCTCACACACACACCACACTCTAGGCTTTATGTTGTTTCCACACCATGAGAGGGACACGCTTACCTTTGTGCTTGGTATTATGAATACCTGCAACATTCTCTAAAACATCTTTTCTGACTCACTCAAACATGGCATCTTCACCAAGGTGACTCTATCTGACAAGCACCATCCCATCCTGTGTTTCCTGCCACTGCATTTGCTTTATATATGTTTGTTTTCAGTCTCCTCCAGATAGAACATGACTCCTAAAAAGCAGGGTGCTTGTCTAAAGCAGGAGTGGCTGTGGCACTGGCATGCATTAGACATTCAGTAACCACTTGCCAAGTAAATCATTCCAGCTTGGAAAGCTAAGGGCTCTAGCCATAGCCTATGAGGTGGTATCATAAGAAACAAAGTAAGTAGATTGTTATCAGTCATAGAATTTAAAATCCACAAAAGGCTTTTGGAGACCTCAGAGAAAGTTATTTTTTAAGCTTTCTTTGTTGGAAATTAGCCCATGAGTCCAGTGGGGAAATGAAATTGAGATGAGGCTAAAAGATATTGTTAAGACTTGGCTTAAAATAGACAAGAGCGAGATGTACATTTCTTGAATCGCTCTTAGACTAAAACATGGTCTTCCTGCATTTAAATATTCTTTCTTCCTCTTCTAATTCTGTGAGACTCTGAAGCTTCATAGCTCCTATGAGATAAGGCCAGGTGCCAGTACCAAAAGGTTTTTTTTTTTTTTCAAATAGCTACTATCAAACAATATAATTCAGGATAAAAAGGGAGATATATTTAAAAGTAAAAATGAGTGTCATTTAAACCCACATCATAAATCCCTGTCATTGTAAATTTAATGCAAACCAAATCCAAACCATTAATTAATAAAAGTAAATATGGGCTTCTTCCTATGGTAGGAAGCCTTTTAGCCATACTCAGGTTAGAGAGTCAAAACTGTATTGTTGTAACCATGGAAGAGCAAGAAAATAAATAGTTATAGGGCTGGGAAGGTGGCTCAGTGGTACAACGCTTGCCTTGCATGCCTGAGGCCCTGGGTTCGATTCCTCAGCACCACATAAGCAAAAAGAAAAAAGCCGGAGCTGGCGCTGTGGCTCAAGTGGTAGAGCACTAGGCTTGAGCTGAAGAGCTGAGGGACAGCGCCCAGGCCCAGAGTTCAGGCCCCACTACCGGACCAAAAAAAAAAAAAAAAAGAAAATAAATAGTTATATACACATATGCACACAGAAACACACAGAAATAGTAGATGCTAGAATTATATATATATATATATATATAAACAACTAAATTTACTATCCTCAAGATAGTCATTTACAAAATTTCTCTAAACATATTATTGATGATTTTTCTTTACTGTCTGTACTTGAATATTGTCTAATTACCTGGGATATGGTTTGAGGCTTTCACATACAAACAAAAAAATCAATACTCTGGTTTCACAACTTTAAAAGCTTCATGAGTCTAAGGAAAAGTTCTTTTTGAGAGTCAGGTCAGACATGTGAATCCAACACACTGTCTCTTACACTAGATGTCACTACACGACCTGAAATATTGGCTGTAATTTGATCTATTGCTTACTAGCCCTACAGGCACAAAATAACCACCACACTGAGTTCCCAAACAGCAGAACCACTCCTGCTAATTATATCAATACGAGTAAAATATTTTTGGAACTCAATAAATTCTATACATTAAAATATACAGCAATATATAATATATGATAAAATAAGTGTATTATATTTAATATGTTATGTATTATATATAATGTTATATGTTTTTTCAATCAGCTCTCTTTTCTCATTCTGATATCAACTAGAAATTTCTTCACTTAATAAGTAATGATCCATATTCTAAAAGGTAGGGGGCAATATAAAGTAAAAATTAACTAATGAATGATGCATTTCAAATTCAACATAGTTCCTAAGTGTTCTGTGTGTGTCAAGCAGCAGTAGATACCAGAAGACACAAGCAAGAATAGACCTGTGGTAACACAGGAGAAGTGGAGAATCCTCCCAGGAGAACTGGACAATAGTCATTAACCTCAAAACAAATGTAGCTAATATTCCTTGAACAACTAATACACAAGATATTTTATAATTTGTGCTCCCTTAACTTAGAGTGACATTTGCAATGTTTATCAAGTATGTTTAGTATTGTGTGAAAAAAATATAATTGACCAGCCAAAAAGAATTCCACAGTTAAACTTCCAGCCTTTAAGAAACTGACAAGTGACCTTAGGACCAATGGAATAGAAATGAAGACCCAGAAATGAATCCACAGACCTACATACACCTAATCTTCCATAAGGGAGCTAAAAAAAAATAGAATGGAAGAGAGACAGCCTCTTCAGTAAATGGTACTGGCAATATTGGTTAATCACCTGTAGAAAACTGAAGCTAGATCCCCATATACCACCCTGCACCAGAATCAACTCCAAATGGATTAAGGACCTCGAAGTCAAAGTAGACACCCTGAAAACATTACAAGAAGGAATGGGAGAAACATTAGGGCTCTTTGGCACAGGCTGAAATTTTTCTTAATAAAGACCCAGAAACACAACAAATCAAAGAAAGGTTGGAGAAATGGGACTGCATGAAACTGCAGAGTTTCTGCATGGCAAAAGACATAGCTAGCAATATCAATAGAAAGCCTGCAGATTGGGAGAAGATCTTCACTAGCCATACAACTGACAAGGGTCTCATATCTAAAATATACCTGGAACTCAAAAACTTAAATCCCCCAACAACAAATCCTCAAAGAAACAACTGCCCAATAAATATGTGGGCTAAAGACTTACAAAGAAACTTCTCTGAAGCGGAAATAAGAAGGGCCAATACAGACATGAAGAAATGCTCAACCTCTCTAACCATAAAAGAAATGCAAATCAAAACAACATTGAGATTCCACCTTACCCCAGTTAGAATGTCTAGAATCAAGAAATCTAATAACAACAGATGCTGGAGGGGATGTGGCCAAAAAGAAACCCTACTGCATTGTTGGTGAGAGTGTAAACTTGTTCAACCACTTCCTCAAAAGACTATGCTTGGAGCTCTTCTCTGACCCAGCAATCCCACTTTTGGTCATTTACCCAAATGATTACAAACAAGGCCATACTAAAGCTACCAGCACAACTATGGTTATCACAACATTATTTACCATAGCTAAGATATGAAACCAACCTAGATGTCCCTAAGTATATGACTGGATCAAGAAAATGTGGTATATATACACAATGGAATTCTGTACCTCCATCAGAAAGAATGACATTTCCCCATTTGTTAGGAAATGAAAAGACTTGGTGACTTGGTGAGCCAGTGGCTCACGCCTGTAATCCTAGCTACTGAGGAGGCTGAGATCTGAGGATCACAGTTCAAAGCCAGCCCAGGCAGGAAAGTCTGTAAGACTCTTATCTCCAATAAACCACTAGAAAACCAGAAGTGGTGCTGTGGCTCAAGCGGTAGAGTGTTAGCCTTCAGCTGAAGAGCGCAGGGAAAAACAAAGGAGGTAACCATGCTTGATAGGAAATGTACTCATTACCTTGCTCATATAACTATAACTCCTCTGTACAGTATTTTTACAATAAAAACATATAAAAAACTGACAAGCACAGGTTTTAGTTATAGGATTTCTCTTTCTACTGTGTAATATAGGTTGTAACTCTCTAAAATATGACATATTATCTTAAAGAATAGCAGGATCCCATTGAACAGAATTAGAACTAACATTTATTGTTCCTAATATATATCTTACAGATTCAGACAAAAATCCATGATCTTATTTTTATGTACTTATTAAGATTTTTAAAAGTCTGAGACTCTTTAAAGTTGATATATTTTAGCTTTATTTTTCCTTTTCATACATATCTTTGCAATAAAATTAAAGAGTAGTACAATCTGAAATACATCAACTACTTAGAAAGAAGCAAAATCCAACAGAAGAAATTTTATGTCCCTAATACATCTCAATCTATGCTCCTAGATTTCCTGGGAATTGAGAACTAATTCACTTCTGTCATTTAGAATTCTTAAAAAGAGAACATTACAAAAGCATTGTCTTAGAAGAACCTAGGAATTTGGTGACCATGCTAGGTTATAAATAACAAGGCAATGATGGGAATGGCACTTTGCTACAGTCTACTATTGAGATTCAGGGAAATCAAGCCTTAAAACTTTGTTAAAATGTTAACTCTATATATGTATGTGTATGTTGTCCAACAAAATTTTGAACAAAATATCTTACAGATTTTGTGTTTAAATTTATCGATGGGCTTAAAATGTACACAATTATTTAAAATAAAATGTATGAAATTAATTTAAATTGCTCAGAGCAATGTAAACAGAGGATAAATTTGGTGTGCATCTTCCAGCTTATATTATTGGCAAAAGGATAAACATAACTCTTGGTAGCACAGTGTCCAGCAGGAGATTCATCTAAGTAAGCCCAATTGATTTTATCATTTTAAATATGTACACTATTTCACTGTAATATTTCTTTCCCTTTTTGTTTAAATGTTTTAAAACTTCATAGAACAAACTTTCATCACTGGCCATCTGTTTGTTTTCAAATACATACAACTGCATTTTGGACATAAATGTTATATTTGTACAATTTGATATCATTAAGATTTTGATAACAACTTCAATAACTTGTTAAAGAAAACATAATCTTAGGCACTTTTTCCCAATTGTTAATACGAATGAGACAGTCTCTAATGCTCTTTTCTTCTCCTCCCCTCTCCATCTATCATTTCCTCCCCTCCCCTCTCCTGTCCTCTTCCTTTATTTTTCTTTTCTCTTTTTTGTGATACTGTGGATTGAGCTTGTGGTTCAGCAATGCCTATATCACGTGTATCATGCCACCGTCGCTCCCTGAGCCCTTATAGCTTTAGTTTTTGCTTTTCAGATTGGGTCGTGCTCTTCTGTTCTTGCCTGGCTTTCCTCTACAAGCCTTTTACCTTTACTCTGAAAGGAGCTGAATTACAGGTATTACCACATGTACATCTCCATTTCTTCTAGTGTACATTCATGTAACTTTCCCAAATCTTTCTTGCACTTTGTATTTCTTGTGTTTCTTTCTTGCACTTTTACACATTTCTTGACTTATTCTTGTGCATTTTGAAGTTGATATTTAAAAAGAATTGCTGCTCTTTTTAAAAATATTAAACATTTTCCTTTAATCCAGATAATTACTGATAATTTGCTAAACAGATAAAGTATAAAGAGTTTCAGATTTTCTGTACATGAACATTTTCGCCATGCACATTTTCACCATGAAGAGTTCAAAATTGAAAAGTTTTTTGTTTTAACTTCTGATAACTTCATGAAAATATAGTTTAACTAATGTCATCAGAAATGGTCTACAAGTTGCTATCTCAACAGAGATATTCTGGTCACATGGAATGCACAAATTAATTTCATGACCCAGAATACTTCCTCACCTAGATTGAGCAGTCAATAGTGGAGTGAGCTCATCTGCTGTGGCTGTACATTGCTGAACACAACATTGCAAAAGCTTCCCCTCCTGGGTGACACATCCTAACCATGCATGATAAGGAATTTCACCATGAGCCTTCTATGAAACACCATTATCACCACAATTACCTTGTTCTTTAGTGTCTTATTGAAGGAACAAATTGTGCTATGAGCCATCTATATACACCTGATATGACCTATTATGTGCTTCAAATCTCTCAGATGGTTTTGATTTTACCTGGCCAATATTAATTAATAAACAGTTTGGAAATTAGCAATTCTACCTTTGAGTTGTAAGTACTAATGACACTTCTCACAATTAGGAAACATTAGTTTGAATGAAAAATGAATAAATATGATGCACTGTTTAACTGTCCCTTCTTTTTCTCAAAAATATGTGAGCCCTGTTCAGACAACCTTAGCACTTACATAGAAATTAGCCAGTTCCTAAGAGGAATGGGAGTCAGTCGACTTTGTGCTACAATAGCAAAATTCTACACACTGGGCAATTTAAAGTACAGAAATTTATTTTTCATGGTTGAGAGTCTGGGAAATATGAGATCAAGACAGCACTATCTGGTGAGGAAATTATTTTTAAGTTTTCAAACAGAAGGTAGAAGGGAAAGAAGGGACAAACTCTCTCTGTTGAGTGCCTTTATAGTTCAATGGTACAGCACTTGCCTAGCAATCACAAGGCCCTGGTTTTGGTCCCCTGCACACCATCTAATAATAATAGTTATTATACAGTATTATATAGTAATTATATTATTAATATTGATACAAGCCTCTTTACAAAATACCTCATCCCATTCAGAAACTATTAAAGGGAAATACTTAAAGGCCTCATCGATCAATCCTGTCACATTGACCCTTTCATCACCTTACAATGTCCAGGTTTCCTACATACTTATGCACTGGAAGCATCTGAATTTTGGAGGGAACACATTCAAACCCTAAAAGGTTCCATTTTGTTTCTTTAGCATTCTCTATTATTTCAGGCTTCTGATATTGAAAATAGTATTGAAAGCACTACAGATGCACCATGAAGAATCTGGATGAATTTCAACAATGCCTCTACGTGAACTCCACAGAGATTAAATTCAAGGCAAGCTCTCCATCTATGATGGTGAAGATTGCAGGGAGACTACCAGCTGGATTCAGGAACTGCCCAGACATCATTAGCTGGGTAGGTCATGGAGTTGGTTGATGACTATCAAAGTGAAAGTAGGTCACCCAGCAGCTTAAAACATAATTATGCAGTCACACAAAAGCTCTACTTGGTGCAATTTAGCATAACTCTACTGGATTGAGAAACAAATTGTACCTACAAGAAGGCCCTGGCAACAAGGGTGTAGTCACTGTTTACGGTGTATCAATGTGACATGCAATAAGCAGAGTCAGATGACAAGAGGAACAGTCAACACTGAAAAATAACTGAGGTCTTCCTGTGCTCATGTCACTCAGGCTCACCATGCAGATGACATGCTGATTCTAAAATATGTCCTGCAAAACAGAAGCAACTGACACTTCAAAGCAGATGCTCATGTCCTGAGTGTTGTCCAGTAAATTACCAAACAAGTTCTAGAAATGAGTAGTTACTTCCTCAGGCTCCCCTGACATGTCTGGCAGGACTTTTTTTTTTTTTTTAACATCTATGGTACTAGCTTTTATCTTCTTCCCAGAGGCTTTGCTTTCCTTAGCTACCTGCAGAGAACCATTCTAAAATACAAACCTGGCTTTTTTTTTTTCTTTTTGGTCTGCTGACTACAGACTTCCAATGTTTCTCCATGGCTTTCAAATGAAAATCCAAATCTGGCAAAGTGATTTTTAAAAGCTCTCAATGATCTGGCTTATCCAAACTCTTCAATCATTCCTCAGTTTGTAATTGTGAATACTCTGAAAATACAGAAGTATTTGCAACTATATATTCTTCTGGGCCTTGGTGCACTTGGTGTGTTTCACTGACTCCGTCCTCTCCTCTGAGACTTCAAGACTTCATGTGTGGTCCTCACAACCATCCTCCACATGCCCCAGTCTAGATTCCATGCTCTTTGTACATTTCCCAGAATGCTTGCCGTAGGCTACAGTAACTTCCTCTCTGCTAATTTCCTTCCCTTGTTCCCAAAACTCTGTTTTAGACCCATACTCTAGATAATCTTATGCATATAGGATGCTTCATAACTATTTCCAGAATAAAAACAGTAATAGCTATAAAAATCCTGGAGGGGAGAAAAATGGCTGAAAGATAAAGGAATTGAATGAGTGACTTTAGGAGTTGCTTACTCAGTAACCCACTGACCCAAAATCACATTGGCGTTTAACATCTTCCAATTACAGAATCCCAGGTGTGCATACAGTAAACGCTGAACTGTTGCTGCCACAGTCACCAGTGTATAAACACAGAAGCTTTGCCACTCCTGCTTGTCATCTGGGAATCAGTGACCTTCACTGGTTCCCTTCCTTGTGTCTACAAACTGAAGGGAGATATCAATCTTCATGAGTTCAAATATAAAAGTCTAAATTGAACACATTATTATAGAGACATCATTTTTTATTCTTCCAAAATAATTTATCCTTCATATTTATATAAATCATCAGAATAACATAGCATAAATTTTCCCCATGCAAAAACTACCATCCTGCCTTAGATTAATTGAACTGAAGCTGAGAAATCTGAATTGTATCTTTCACACCTCATTGCAGCCACCTGCTTGTCCCCATGGTGAGGCTGGTGTAACTCTTGTTGCTTTAATGTAGGAAGGCATGCATCAGTAGCACAAAAGGCTCTAAGCAGCTCAGTGGCTTCTTCACTTTAAAGTCTAAATCACACAGACTTTAAAGAGTGGGCAGAAAATCAAAGCGATATAATGACAAAAATGGTCTTTGGAGGCACAAATCGTCTATGCAGCAATTCTGAAAGCAGGATATCATAAGTCTCTGATGTATCATTCTGAAAACTCAGCATGTTCAGTGGTCAGGAGGTTTTAATCAAGCTGGGGGTGGGGGGTGAATTCTTATATGCTTTTCTTGACCCGATGAGAAAGTGTCAACACAGGAGAGCAGTAGAGCTGCTGCATTATTCCATGTATGAAATCTATTTAAAGAAAGTTGTGACTCATCTGCATAGTGCAAGGGCAGTTACTCCTTCCCAGCAAAATGAGGGAACTGTCACCAAAGTCCTGGATGAGACATCTGGTGATAGCCTTTAACCCCTCTGTATGGTATTTTCACAATTAAAAAAATGTAAAATAAAAGAAAATGAAATGAAAGAAGAAGAACAGGTGGCACTTGGTATAACTTTTGTTCCCCCTCCCTGGCTGTTTTTCCTTTAAACTACCCTTGACACAAAATAACTTTGAGTAGCAAGAAAGAATAGCTACTACATAATACTAGAGATAAATTAGATCCATTGCCACATTTCAGAAAGTGAAAGTTTCAAATTTTCATTAAATGGAAAGGTTATATGTTTTCTATATTAAAGAGGAATATTCCTGAGATCCCTTTTTTATTTATGATCTAAATTCGGAAATTTTGTCAGTATTGTTATTTACCTATGGATATACTACTGTTTAAGGTAAAGACACATTTATCTTACAAGAAAATACATTCTGGGTAGTTCATTTTGTTCAAAGTAAAACAATGAAGATGTAAAACAATTATAAATTACGACTATAATTAATGATTTTAAGTTATAATTAAGTTCTAGATGAAGGCAAAAACCAGGTTTAAAACCAGTGAAAGAAACCACAGATGAATATATTGATGTATTATCATATGGAAGGCAATTATTATTCTCAAATAGAATATAGCATAATTTAAAAGTCAAATGAAGTATAAAATACATTTACAACCACTTTGGAAAGCAGTATGGAGGTTCCTCAAAAGACTCCACATAGAGCTCCCCTATGACCCAGCAATCCCACTTTTGGGCATTTACCCAAATGATCACAAACAAAGCCACACTAAAGCTATCAGCACAACTATGTTTATTGCAGCATTATTGACCATAGCTAAGATATAGAACCAATCCAGATGCCCCTCAGTAGATGAATGGATCAAGAAAATGTGGTATATATACACAAGGAAATTCTATGCCTCCATCAGAAAGAATGACATTGCCCCATTTGTTAGGAAATGGAAAGACTTAGAAAAAATTATATTAAGTGAAGTAAGTCAGGCCCAAAGAAACATAGGTCCCATGGTTTCCCTTATTTGCAATAAATAGTATATGTCTGAGAAGAGCAGAAAAGGTCAGATAAGTTGATGTTAGGGAAATTAACCCTAAGATATGTATTCAAATGTTTTTTTTCTTTCATACAATTGTTTCTAACACATTTATAAGATTATTTCTTTGCTATTTGTATGTCCCTCCCCCATGGTATAATCCCTGCTTTCACTGTATTTGAGGTTGGCATAATTTGTGGAGGGGAAGGGAAAAAACAAATCGTTTAATTAGGGATATAGGTAGACCCATTGCAACATGAGATGTACAAGTTGTTATGTGGAAAAACGAACTTTACAACTTTGGTGGGGGGGAGGAGGATTGGGTGGGGGTAGGGGGAGGATGGGAAAGAATGGGAAGGGGAAACAAAGGTGGAGGCTACAATGCTTGATAAGAAATGTACTCATTATCTTGTCCATGTAATTGTAACCTCTCTGTACATTATTTTCACAATAAAAATACATTTACAAAATATGCCATATAAAGAGTTAATATACATAGTAACAACATTACAAATCAGTATGCAGGATAACATTCAAAATGAGAATTACAGACAGGACCTGAAGATAGAGTTTACAAAGCAGAACACACAGCTCTGTAACAAAGAATGTGGAAAATTGTCCACCACAACAGTAATATGTGACTTCAGATAAGGAACCTTTTTATTACTATCAAATTTGCAATGGTAACTAAACAATTCTAACACTTGTCACATACTCCTTTTAAGAACTGGACCTAGGAACCTAGGACACTCACTGAAAAGACAAGTTTACTTTTTTTTTTTTTACAACAATATGATTATGTATTCCTTTTGAAACAAAATAATACTGTTTTTACTTTAAAATATAGTTTTGTAAAGTCAGTGCACTCTAAATATAGAAAACACTTCAGGCATTATATTAAGCGAAGTAAGCCAGGCCCAAAGAAACATAGGCCCCATGGTTTCCCCTATTTGCAATATCTAGTATATGTACGAGTCAAGCGGAAAAGGTCAGATAATGTGATGTTAGGAAAATGAACCCTTAGATATGTATTTTAATGTTTTTTTTTCTTTCATGCATGTATTTCTAATGCATTTATAAGATTATCTCTTTGTTGCTTTGTATGTCCCTCCCCCACAGTATAACCCCTGCTTTCACAATATTTGATGTCAGTATAACTTGTGGAGGAGATGGGGGAAAACAAGTCGTTTAAGGATACAGGTGGACCTGTTACAACAATGAGAAGTACAAGTTGTCATGTCCATAACAAGCGGGGGGTGGGGGGGGGTGGGGGGGGGGTGGGGGGAGGGGAGAAGGATTGGGACTGGGGGGGGAGGGGGGAGGATGGGAAGGGATGTGAAGGGTAAACAAAGGAGGAGGCTGCAATGCTTGGTAAGAAATGTATGCATTATCCTGCCCATGTAATTGTAACCCCTCTGTACAGTATGTTCACAAATAAAATAAATTAAATAAAAAAAAATAAAAAGAAAAAATAAAAAAAGAAAACACTTCAGGCCAATATGTTTTGTTTGTAATTGGTTCAATAGCAATATTTGAGATTAAGAAACAATTTAGCTATAAATCATAAAGAATACTATGTTCATATAATGGAGCACTATTCTCCTTAAAAATTTACATACAAGTGTATGCTTATTGAATTACACAGAGAAAACAAGACATAAAATTGTGCTTTCTGCATGCTCATTGCTATGCTAGAGACACAGAAAAGAAGACTGAACAAAATATCATGCCCCTTTAGATATATCTTTGTACCCTGGTGAAGGGTGATTAGTAAATCTGGGGCATTATTTCCTAACTCTGTATTCTCTAAACTTTATATATTAATATTAGCACCAACTAAGTACTTAGAACTTTTGTTGTGTTAACTCACATAATGGAGCCACCAACACTATCAGCCATCACAGAACTTTTCCTCTTTCTCAAAAGAAACTCTGTGCCCACTAAATCTCTCCTTTTAGCCCCCTAAATGCCTGATAATCATTCCACTTTCTGTCTTTATGATTTTTGACAATTAAATACCTGATATGAATGGAATCTCATACAGTAAGGTTCCCTGAAAGTAGATCACCATGTGGTTCAGGCAGAAATGAATTTATTGGAGGAAGAGAAAACCGCTAGCCCATGATGGAGGTGAGATTATGTAGGGACAGGCAGGAAGGCATGACCACAGCAGAAGTTGAATTGACCTCAGAGCCTGGGGAACCTCTCATTGTCCCTAGGAGGCATGACTGGGTGGTTCAGGAAGTAATCTCAGAGGATGAGGAAGTGACCTCACCCTGGGTCCTTTGCTGACTCACAGGCAGGTGATTGACAGTGAGGTGATTACTGGCTTCCAGCAGGTGATTTCTGGTAATGCAATGTGCTGTCCTTCACAAACAGGAAGAGGGCAAGAGTCTGTTCTCCTGAGCAGATCTAACACAAAAGGCTTATCCTTTAAATGCGGGGCATATATCTGCATAATGGCTTCATGTGTCAGAATTCCATGCCTTTTTACAGCTGAATACTATGCCATTGATGAGCATATCACGGTTTGCTTACTGCTTCATTTGTGACAGACATCTGGGGAGTTTTCAACTTCTAGCTCTGGAAAACACTGGTGTTTGGCTGTCTGTTTGAGATCCTGCTTTTCTTTTTTAATAAGTTTTTCATCGTGAAAATACTGTACAGAGGCGTTACAGTTACATGAACAAGGTAATGAGTACATTTCTTATCCAGCATTTTTGCCTCCTCCTTTGTTTTTTCCCTACCATCCTTGCCCTCCCATCTCCACAACTAACCCCCCACCCCGCCGCCCCGCACCTAAATTGTAAGTTCATTTTTCAACATAGTGTCTTGTATGTAGAGCTACCTCAGCCTCGTAAGGATATGCCAACATATCCAGCTGATTTTGTTTTAATGACCTTTATATATTGATGCGCTTCAGAAAACACTGCACTACGTATTAACTTGTGTTCTTGTTACATCCTAGTTATTCTTCTAGAATCCACATAATAGTTCAATCCTTTCAAAATCCTGTAAAATACTATGCCTATTTCATGGATAAATAGATGAGACTTCATTCATTCGGTGAATGGACTTAATACCCATTCATTAATAAGCAAAAACATCAGTATTTATTGCTTTACTTTTAACCATTTAAGGATATCAGTATCCACATTAAATATCTTTGAAATAATATTTTCCACTCCATTCCTCCTCTAGTCACTTTCTCCTCTTCCTCAGAGTTGGTGATATTAAGATGTCAAGAATAGGCTGGGAAGATGGCTCAGTGGTAGAGCGCTTGCCTTGCATGCATGAGGCCCTGGGTTCGATTCCTCAGCACCACATAAGCCAAAAAAAAAAGCCGGAAGTGGTGCTGTGGCTCAAGTGGTAGAGCGTTAGCCTTGAGCTGAAGAGCTGAGGGACAGCGCCCAGGCCCAGAGTTCAGGCCCCACGACCGGACCCAAAAAAAAAAAAAAAAAGAACAAAAAAAGCTACAACTGTTTGAGAAATAATGTCCATAGTATCTGAGAGAAAAGAACAAAAAAAGCTACAACTGTTTGAGAAATAATGTCCATAGTATCTGAGAGAGAACTGAAGCATCAGTCTAAGGTAAAACACATGAACTTAAGTGCTGACCTCTCAGAATATCTATTTTGGTCATTCAATAGGACCCACATTGCTTAATTTCTAGATTTTTTATTTTCTGGCAAAGTCAACTTTTATGACTGACTTCTGCACAAGGCTCCCTTTTATGCTACTTATTTTGTGAAATATAATGTAATTTATATAATTTTAGAAAACATGCTTGTCCAGAGGCAATAAGTATCTTTCCAGTATCTGTTACTCTAAAATTTATACTACATATTTTCATAGTACAGCCAAAGACAGAATCATGGAAAAGGGTTTTGGTGCTAAAGGTATCTGATCCTACATCAAAGCTATTCCAACAATAGATTACAGCAATCATTAATATTTTGTATCTTACATGTATTTCCCAGAAGTAGTAAGCAAGAGTTGAGTGACACAAATAATACAAAATATTAAATATCTAACTCTCAAAAAATAAAATTTATTTATTTCAATGTTGGAGATGTTAGTGGTTGAATACATTTAGCAGTGAGTCCTACTAGATGTCAAGACCCCCTCCTTTATTTTTTAAGTGAATCACACACAGACCATATCATTGTCTTTTTCTATAAACTTAAATTTTGATACCACTATATCCATTAAGAAGTAGGTGATCAATATAAGTTTTGAACAATCAGATTTACCATTAATTTCCACTTATAAACTCCAAGAAATTTTACTGCAGAAAAATCAGAGGGTGAAGATAAGGAAAACAAACTAGCGATTTGAACTAGCAGCTGGAGAATGTCTAATATCTTCTGATTCGAGGAACTTGTGGCTAGTAAACACAGCTGAAAGAAAAGAAACAAAGCCTTCTGATAGTGCTTCCCCCAGATTTAAAGGTTTGACCAGACATATGGACCCAACACTTATCTCAACATAAGTTTCTGACTAAAAAAGTAATACAGCTAACAGCAATAAAAAAAGCCTTAAATTCTCATGATTCAACTAACATGTTGACTTCTTTTTTCTTGGGATCTCAAGTCCCATCCTATCTAACCTACAAACACACTGTAAACTAACTGTATTGGTTATATAAAACAAGGTCTGGGCTGGGAAGGTGGCTCAGTGGTAGAGTGCTTGCCTTGCATGAATGAGGCCCTGGGTTCGATTCCTCAGCACTACATAAGCAGAAAAAGCCAGAAGTGGCACTGTGGCTCAAGCGGTAGAGCACTTGCCTTGAGCTGAAGAGCTGAGGGACAGCGCCTAGGTCCAGAGTTCAGGTCCATGACTGGCAAAAAAATAAAAATAAAAAATAAAAATAAAACAAGGGCCTACACCCTCCGTGTTCAACTTTATCCACCTACTAAGTACTCAATCCCATTACATCTCCCTGAAGTAAGACTGTATTCTGCGTCTTCTTCTGAACCTTTATTATTTGCTTGTATCATTCATTTTAGTAAGACATTACATCAATTTGATGTTGTTTGGCAATTTTTGGTAGGTGTTTTGTAGGTGTTGGGTTCATTTTTTCATACCACTAAAGATGACTACCTATGTATCAACACTGACAAATCTTTTCCGATGAATTAGTATGAAAACAGTTTAAAGAAGAAAGTGTTGAAGGTGAGACATTCTTCAGAACTGGCTACATCATGACAAACTAGAGCAGTGCATGAACTGGATTGTGGGTAAGGCCCAGAGCCTGACTTTCTAGGGATTTAATTATCCTCACAAGGTAATAATTGTTTAGTTGGATAGGCATTATTGAAAGCTGATATGCACCCTCTTGATTTAAAGGTAGTTCTTCATATTTTGTGGCAGTCATGAAGTATTGCAAAGACATTCTTGGAGAAAGGCTTTAACATAGACAAACAGTGGAACTAAAGAGTTGGAAACAGCAAGACAGCTACAGGACTTTCATGGCAACAGTAAATGTAGGGTATGGAAAGTTTGGGCTGGACTTCAACTGGCCATTTTTCATCTACTAGAGATCAAAGAGAAGGAAGACAGGAAGAGAGAGAGAGAAAAGGAATAAAACAGAACCATTCTTCTGGAGCTTAATAAAACTAAGCAGATGTTTTTGTAAGTGTGAATCTCCAGAATTGAGAGCAAAGCCCCCCAGTGGACTGAGGTCCCCTGGGGGCGGGGTTCCAAGCCATCTGCAGTGGGACTCACAACCACTTCAGGTGAGATAGACCATGCGGAGGGCTTCCCGCCGTTGGCCAGCACGCCCGCAGGTGGACACAGATGAGCAATTACCTTCAACAATGGACTAATCGCCAGCAAAGACAACACTAGAAGGATATCCAAAAACTCCACCGCAAGTAAATTACAAGCAAGTGGTCACTCTGTCCAACGCCTTTCCCAGAGAGGTGACCCTCCTCCTGGCAACCACCACCACGGAAGGGCAGAAGAATGTCATTTTAATCCCCTTTCCTTGGCTTCAAAAACTCACTATGAAACCTACCTGGCTCAGTCTGCCAATCACTTTTGTACAGTTAGGGACTATTTCCTGGCTCCCTCCTTCCCTCCCTTCTCCTCTTTTCTTTCCTTCCTGATCTCCCCCCCTCCCCCATTTCACCCCTCACTCCACTAAGAGGCTTTCAGGCACAGGTGTAATGCATTCGCCAGCATTACCTGGCAGCTGAGAGTCAATCTCAAGCCAGCCACAGGTGAGTGGGGCGGCAGCAAAGAACACCACCAGGGCTGTCTCCATCCTCATTCGGCAGACTCTTTGGTAATTCATGTCAGCAGGAGGGCACGGGAACCTTTGGCCTGCCCTTTAGGGTTGACCAGAGCAGCCAAGCTGGAAGAGGAGATCCTCCCTTCGGCTTTTCTCGGCGGGCGCAGGGCGGCGCAGCGGCCGGAAGGGGTCGCTGTTCGCTCGTGGCAGGCGCGGGGCGGCCCGCACCTCCCACGGCCTGGCTGGCCCAACCCCGCCAAGTTCCAACAGCCCCCAGTGCAGCCAGCGAGCGAGCGAGCGAACGAGCGAGCGCCAGGAAGGAGCGAGCGAGCCCGGGCAGCCACGGACCACGCACACTAGCCGGGCTGGGACGCGCGCTGGAGAGGCTTCTGGGAAACTCTCAGCGCCCCGGGGACTTTGGAAAGAAGAGCGCGAGGAGCGCCACGCGTGCAAGTGTGCAAGAGCGCGCGACGCCCAGCACCTGTTCCTCGGCCACGCGCCCTGCCCGCGCGCCTCGGACCCGCGCCTGCCGTGCGCTCGGCCGTGCGCTCCCACCATGAACCCCGCACTGGGTAACCAGACCGACGTGGCCGGCCTGTTCCTGGCAAACAGCAGCGAAGCGCTGGAGCGCGCGGTGCGCTGCTGCACCCAGGCCTCGGTGGTGACCGACGACGGCTTCGCCGAGGGCGGCCCCGACGAGCGCAGCCTGTACATCATGCGGGTGGTGCAGATCGCGGTCATGTGCGTGCTCTCGCTCACCGTGGTCTTCGGCATCTTCTTCCTCGGCTGCAATCTGCTCATCAAGTCCGAAGGCATGATCAACTTCCTGGTGAAGGACCGCAGACCGTCCAAAGAGGTGGAGGCGGTGGTCGTGGGGCCCTACTGACCGGTCCTCCCGCTCCCCCCCACCCCACCCCGGCGGCGGGAGTCCCCAGGCCTCAATCCCCCCAACCCTCACTGCGCCCCTCGCCATCCAAGACCGGGCGACGCAAACCTGTCGGAGTCAAGTGTTTCTCTCGACTTCTGCTTTTCGAGATCAAGCGACCCGTTTCTCGCTCGCCCTCTGAAAGTCCCCGTGCCAGGCTGCGGGGAGGAAGAGAGCGCCCCGACTTCTGAACTCCGCAGCAGGTGGCAAAGAGGGCGATCGGGGCGCGCAGAACTTTGGAAGCCGCTGCTGGCGTGGGAAACGGCGAGACCCAGCGGCCGGAGGCCCTTCTCACCCGCAGGTGGGCCAAGCACTGGGGCAGCTGGAGAGGGGCGAGCGGGGCAGAGAGCCATGGGCACCCAACGCCTGGTGGCGGCCGGAAGAGTGACCTGTTTATACGCCACACAACAGACTTTTGGGGGACACACGAATCCATGTATGTGGATCCTCACTCCATAGCCCCCCACCCCAGCCCTGGTGGGGAGAGTTGATTCCTTGGATGGATTGTAACCTGTCGTTTTAAGGGATGCCGTGTTAGTTTGCTTGAATACCATAGTGGAGACGTCTTTTAGTGGCCTGTTTGCCTGCTTGCGGGTTAGAGTTTTGTCGTCCTGGGAGACAGGGTGGGGGGAGGGGAGGGGAGGGGAAGCCTGCGAATGTGAATGGTTTTCTTTTTGTGCATTTCTTCCTGGGTCTTTTAGGGAGTTAGAGGGTCAGGAACCAAGACCCAAAATAGAATTTCGTAGCTCGTGACTGCACGATTTACGCCACAAAAGTGCTCTTGATATACGTGACACCATTTTGACTTTTTTTTTCTTATTTAATGTTTCCTTAATAAATGCAACATTGAAGTGTGTTGTTTGTTCCTGCCTTTCTCGTCCTGGCCGAGGGGAACCGGCAGATGAGAGGAGTCTGGAGACCTGAGATTCAACTTCTAGATCCGCAGAGGGGCATGGGGCTGGAGGCAAAGGTGGGGGGAGAGCTAGCCATAGCCAAGCCCCAGGCACAGGAGCCAGGTAAGCAAGCGGGCACAGGGCCCCCAGGGAAGATGAAACTTCCGTGCCTAGCTCCAGTGGGAACACAGGGTTACATGGCTAATGAGAGGAAGAGGTGACTTGGCCAGTCTTTAGTGAAAGCTAATCTCCCCTGGCCAACGTCAGCAAGACCGCTCTGGGATGCTGTGTCAGAAAAAGGAAATTATAAAATGAGAGGGAAAGTAGCTATCAAAGTACATAACGAGTTTAATTCACCCTGGAGTAAACCACTGTTAGGAACAGATGAGCTGCGTTGTGCTTGTCTTATTACCTTTTGTAGTGAATGGAAGAGATTAAAAGAGAGCTCTGAAGAGAAGATAAATATTTGAAATGATAATTAGCCTTACCTTGATCATTCACAATGTAGACATGTATCGAAACATTGGATTGTACCCCCTAAATGATACAAATGCTATCTGCCATGTAATTAAAATTTGCAGAAGAGCAGAGAGGGAGAGAGCACCTCATTCTATCCTTACAGTTTAGTGTACTGAACCCCAGGCCAGAGTCCCAGGTCAAGCAAAGGGCTCTAAGGAGTTAGTAGAGGTACTGATGCTGGAGATGAGCATTGCAGTCAAAACTAGGAAGCTTAATTTGGAGTAAAGACAATGATGGGAGGCATGTTTAAGACTCACAAGTAGAACTGGATTGGAAGAAGAGCCTAGAAAATAGTGCCTGCAATACAATAGCTTCAAACTTAAACTTGAATAGCTTATATTTATGCCCAAGGTCAGATTCTAAATATTTTCTAAAATAAAGGGTTCTCTAGAACTGTACTCATGACTATTTCGAAGACCTTATTATAGCTGGAATTAAGACCTACTAAATAACAAAGTGGCTCCAAAAGAAAGAAGCAACAGAACTGGTATAAGCATTGTCGATGATGTAACAGATCTGGAATTTGAGATTTCATGTCCCTTAACAATCCTGTCTACTCTAAGTGTCTATTTCAGTCTCAAACTTTGGGTCATTTGTTGAAGGTTGAATTTTGCCTGCTCCTGTCTTTCCCATAGGTAAGGCTTTTCTTATTTGTTTTCATATATAGGGAGGGAGTAGGGTTAAAAGATAGTCAATAAATCATGTGAGTCATGGAAGATATGATTTGAACTGAAGTGTGGAAGAGAACAATGAGACATCTTATTTTGTAGACCATTTCTGTGCAACCAAGGAGTTAAGTCTGTTGCCTCCATGTTTTGAGAAAAGCAAAAGAAGAATGAGTTCTCCCTGGGATAAACCAGACACTTTAGGTATAACCCTGTTTTGTGGCTGAAACATGCGCAGTGTCCTTTGCCATACAAAGTTATTAACCCATCAGTGAATTCATTGCTCTGATGAAAATTGATTTGGATTAAAAAAACAAATCAAGAGTTTGTGGAAATCTTGCTTTTGTACTCTATTCTATTCAAAGTTCAGATTTAACCAGCTTCAGATACAGGGTAAGGGGAAACTACCAGATAAGTAAAATTGTACAGAAAAGGTTTTCAATGACAGTGAAAGTCCTAGAAGTTGAGAAAGGAGTTCTAACACTGGAGACCTCCACTATCTCCACCCTCTCCATCCTCTTATTTTCTCTGCCCTGCATTTCTAAAACAAAATTTATCATTTCTTCTCATCTCAACTACCTATTTATTCCCTGATCTCCAGAACTTGTGATCCTGAGACAGAATAGTACCTGCAAAATTTTGTCTTCAGGTAGAAAAGCTCTATGAACATGGCACTGTCATCTGTGATATATGCATTATAGGGTAATGCACACAGTCTGAAAAGCACATAGCCCTTGGGGACTAGCTCCTGCCAACAACCCTTCTCTGCAGCCCTCAGATCCATTTGTTACTTAGAGAAATGCCAAGTGGTTCTGCTGTTTATGGATGAGGCAAGAAGCTTTTTACACTCCCTGTTCCCTGGTGGCCACCCAGAAACCCCTTTCCTGAGCCCCATACCACCCCCTTTCCCATTCTGCCAGTGACTGTGTGTCTCATTCTAACAAATGCATCCAGTGAGTGCTTCTAAATCTGCCCAGGGTTTATGGAGTGTCAGTCTTTTCCTACAAACATGCTGCAAGGAAAATTGGTTTTGAAAGCCAATGTATTTCATCTGGAAATCAAACCAGGTAAACGTAGACAGGAATATTCTACCATGCCACACACACAGACTCATCATGTGGTGAGTAATTAGCTGGAGGCCCTGGGGGTAGGGAGGGGAGAGAAAGAGAGACAGACAGCCACAAAGACAGACAGAGACAGAGAAAGAGGAAGAGAAAGAGAGAGAGATTCCTGTAAAAGCTGTTCAGTCTAGCATGGACCAGAGGCACTTATCTGATACTTCCTAGAGCCTTTCTGGAAAAACAGAAGACTCAGGAAGAGGTTTTCAGGAGATGTAGCTGACAGATTCATAGGAACTCTGGCTGGATATGCACCCTCTGATACAGCCTAGCCTAATTGAACAGCCTCATGCAAGTAGTCTAACCGGTTGTTGACACAATTTTTTTTCCTAAGACTATTGATCAGAATCTCCCTATTTTCTGAAAATGTAGGAAGAACTTGAGTGTTAGATATATTAAAGAGTTCAAAGCCACAAGTGATAGGACTCTGTCAAGTATCAACTCACACTAGCTGAAAAAAAAATCACACTAGCTCCTGAGAAACAGTATGTGATTTCTGATTTCCAAGCTACCTGGCTTCCCTCTGGATCCCATGTCAATTCTGTTACTGTGTTTCCCTATGCTAACTCTGAGTGAGGAAGGGAAAGGTACGCTAGATAGGAAAGACTTGGATTCTGCTTTCTAAGCATCTAGGTAGCTTTATCCTTAAGTAAGAAAAATGAATTATAAAAATACATTCCAATTCTATAATTCTATTGAGCCTTCTTTACAATATATTCCCTTGTCTCCTAAATTGTTTCATGGATCTCTTCATTATGTGTCTTAAAATGTACCAAATCTGGGGTTTGATCTCAGGGCCTCACACTTGCCAAGCAAGTGCTCTGGCACACCATCCACTCCATCGGTCTCTGTTTTGAATTGGTTATTTTTTGAGTGAGGGTCTCACTTTATGCCTCTTTATTTTATGCTTCCCTGTGTTGTTGGGATGATAGGCAAATGCCACTGCACCCGGCCATTGATTGAGATGGAGTCCCAAGAAGTTTTATGCCCAGGCATGAAACCACAATCCCCTGATTTCTGCCTTGCAAGTAGCTTAGATTATAGGATTGAGCCACTGCATTCAGTTCTAATCTTGATCTCACAACACACACACACACACACACACACACACACACCTCACAAAAGTCAAGTTCTTTTCCTCTTGCAGCAAAATTTCAGACACCTTACCAGACCTGGATAAGACCACAGACCCTCTAATGAGCACTTTACATATCCCAGATTTCTCTGCTCTCATTGGATAATGGCAGGAAAGCAAAGATTAAGTGAACTAAAGAGTCAGTGATTCCTTTGGCTTCACATGCCAATGAGGAGACACTGTTGTTAATAGAGACAATTCCATGATTTGAAGATCAAAAGCCAGTTTTTCTCCCATCAAGCATTTTTCCCTTTGAGCTTCTGCAACATCACACAGCAGCTGTTCCTCACACAGTTTAGAGCCTTCCTCAGCCCTGGCTTATTGTACCTGTCATGTGAGGGTTTGCAATGCCAGGAAAGGATTCCAGGGTTCAGTTTGTTTTCTAAGACTCGAACCTAGTTTGAAAGCCCTTTGATGCAGCGAGTCTGCAGCAATCCCCTAAATAGGAATCAATAAATTCTTTTTTCCACCTGCCAAATCCCACTTAGCTCTGGGCATAGTAGCTCAGAAGGGGTGTGTTTTAATATCAGCTCCAGCGAGTGGTAATTGTTTCCTAATGTCTGAGTGTAAATACTCAATAATTGTTTCCATATCACTTTCCTGATATTATTCTAAATGCCCAAATCATTTGAAAAGTCCAGGTTAAATTTTGTAGTATTCTCTTTGACTTCAAAATTGTTGAAGTTAGAGTCTGAGAAAAATAAAGTATACAAAACTTTGATTCCTATATCATTTACATTGAGCACAAGGAAATAATCTAAATGTATATCTATGTTTTATTTATTTATTTTATTGCATTTGAATAACTCCAAGTATTTCAGAAGCAATTTCTGTATGGAGGGTTCCAAGAATGACTACATACATTTCTAAATATCCCTCGGTCACCTTGAAAATACTGGCTGGCTTCTTAGCCTGAATTACAACATCCACAAACAGGAATTAGCAGGGCTTGTTTTCATTAATTTGAGTATGAATGCAAGAATAATGGGTAGTTTTATTTCCTATATATTTCCCATCTACATGTAAGGACTCACTTGCTGAAATGTTTTTGTATGGGCAAATGTAAGTACAGTACGATCAATACTAGAAAGGTCAAGTGATCTGTGAGAAAACCACCCTTCCCCCTTCCTGATTCTGAAGCCAATTTCCATTAGTAGTAATATTTCATGAATTCATAGCTCAAACAGTCATATGGTGCTTAAGCACTCGTGTGCCTACTGACTACTGGGAAAAGATACAATTGTTCAGATCCATTTGAACCATAAAACACAGGTACAGGCACATATGATCTACCCATAAAGTCAGATACTGAAGAAATTATTTTTATTTACTATTTCTGAAATTCAGAGTGCTATAAATATGCATATGTGATTATGCCATAGCCCACACGTTGGCACCGTGTTTTACAGGGTGAACATGCTGCAATTTTTCTCATGATTATTTCTGTCTGTGTTTGTCTCCTCCCTCACCAATTGCTGCTCCAGTATGCCTGCCCTCCCTCCCCCACACCTGAAGATATACTGCCCTGAAACAATCATCGATTTTTATCAGACCAAGACTCCAGATGTCTGATTGCTTTGGGAAAAGAATCCCTCTGGGATCCAGAGTGTCTCTTTTGCTTTATTTATTTTCCTATAAATTGAGCAGAATCATGAACTTCATGTTGTAAGCAGTATTGATTAATGCACATATTTGCATCCTCTGTGGTTCCTGTTCTGTGTGAACCCATGAAACTTTCATATCTTACTACAGACTTAGTTGTCACATATTCCCCAGGTTTTATTTTGCAACAAGAACACAACCTATAGGGAAAGTTGTGGGTTAACTGTCACCAAATGCTCAGTAAGTAAAGATCCTATGAAACAACTACCAGTATATATGTGTCAATCTTCATTTAAGAATTTAGAAGAAAAAGAAGCTAAAACCCAAAGTGACAGAAAAGTCAAAGATCATGTATTATACAAGTCAGAAAAATCTACACAAGTGAAGAAAATGAGAAGAGACAAAATTTGAAGAAGGTCAGTGAAAACAAAAAGAACTTAATCACAAATTCTCTTGAGCTTTACAGCAGATTCTGAATTCTCAAAATGATGACAAGAAAATCTTACATTTAAAAGATTTAATACAATGATCAAATACTACTCAGCAAAAAGGAGAAGCACTGTGAGAGGAATGTGGACCTTGTTAATTTCTCCTCCATTTCTCTTTTCTCTCTGGAACCTTAGACTAATTGTAAACATCCTGTCAGCTAGCTGAATTCTTTTTGTTTGTTCATTTTTAATTTCCAAAGGACAAAGAGCTCTTGCCAGACCTTCTTATATTTATCATCAATAAATATTTATTATTTAGTGTCCATTATAGGCATGACTTTGCACTAGGTACTAAAAGTTAGACTTTGGAAATAGAGTGCAAAGAATCATGGGATTAAAAGGGCCTTCTGTAGTTCTGTCCTGTCTTTCTCTTGATCTCTGTGCATATGTCCTTGAAGATCCATCTGTGTGAGTGACACATTCTTGCAACTTCTCCCTCAGGCAGGAAGTACTGTCTACTATTCACTATAATTAACATGAGGCCTTAACTACTTGCACAATTGACTTTTACTTTTTCCATGTCTTCAGGCAGCACAGACCCTGCTTGCTCTACTTAGTGCAGTGAAACACAAGATAACATGGATATGGAAGATCTGAAGAAAGAACTTCAGATTAATTTCTTGAGGCCACGTAGATTTTTCTACAAATTCAGCCAAGAAACAGGTGTTTTATTCACCTCTCTATTCAAAAGTGAAAATTCAAGTGTGAAATCCTCTCCCCTACATTCCATAGATGACCTTTCTAATACACACACACAAACACACACATATAACATGTATATATCATATATGTATATATATATATATATATATATATACATTTTTGTTTTAAGTAGCATTAACTATCTCTTAAAATCATCAAGTAGAATAGGATGAATTAATTAAGATTTATTTTGGGTTGCAAGCAACATAAATCCATTCAACTTAATTCATAAAAAGGAACTTGTTTGATTTATATATCCGAGGATCCAGGTCCATAAGGCACAGAAGAAGCTAGTTGATATCACCCAGACTGTCTAGTCCTTAGGAAAGATCTTTCCAAATTGTAAAAAAGGTAATAGGTGTGTATATTCCTAGAGGGCCCACATAAACATTTTACCAGCTGAACAATTTTCTTTGCCTGGGAGACTTTGGGCCACCTTGGGTCCTTTGTTAATTGCTGGACAAACCTCTGTGACAGGTGGGTGCAAGAAGGGTGTACTCAGTCAATTTCAATGTCAACCTTTTGGTGATAGGGACAAGAGCAAAGAGAAGTAGAGTCTGTTCTACTCAAACCACAGACTATGAGTTCTCACAGTAGAAGGGATGCTGGTGTCAGAAGAAACAAGAGAGCTGCCCAAAATTGCAGAGAGAAATTACATATTTCCCAAAGAAATCTGCATCTAGACAGTGGTAAAGCTAATAAAGAAACCTATATCTCCTGACTTGTAATATTATTTTAAGATTTATTTATTCTAACACTATCTTAGCCTGGAGGGGGAAATGAAGGCTTCCACCATTTCTTTCAAGATTCTCTGTGTTTGAGTTTTTGGAGCTGCATGTTTTCTGGCCAGAGTCCTGAATTTCTGACTCATATGTTCTCAGCATCCTGAACCTGGTGATATGAATTTGGACCAATCATTTGATATTTGTTTTTGCTCATGATTTTTAAAATCATCTGCCCTCCCTTGTCTTGGCTAGTTATAAATTTGTCTTCAATGTGAGATTATACATTTTATCTTAAAATTGATTTAATAAACAATCTTTCAGACAAAACTAATAACAGATCGACTTCTAAGCTTTGTCACTCTCCACAGGAAAAATGAAATATTCAGAAGTACCCAAGCTGATTTTACAAACCCATTTTGATGGAGCCTCTTATGACCTTGCTTACTTGCAAATGCCACCCTGGAGCCTCTTATGACCTTGCTTACTTGCAAATGCCACCCTGTAAACTTACATGTTTTTATTACCTTTCTTTGAACTCTACTTAATTCTAAATTGTCCTTCATCTAAACTCATCTTAATGTAGAGATTTAGGTTACCTTTCTTATTTGCACAGAAATGGAACCAACATTGTTCTTTTAATTTTTTTTTTAACATTTCTAGTTGTTTTGCCTGCTCCAAGCTTCTGACTAAGGAAATTACTTCCCTTAATGCCATTAGCTGCCTTGTAAGTAGCTTCACCCCCTCTGCTTGTACTGTTGGTCTTCTTGATTCTTATTCGAAAGTCCGGGTGAGAGGCAGGGAGCTGATGATAGGGTTGAGAGAGGAAGTTTGTCAAATGTGAACACTGGTGTTTAGGAGCTTGTTTCTTATACAGCTCATCACCACAGGTAAACTCATCACTGCCTCAGGTTTCCAGCGGTGAGAGCCTGATTCTAAGACTGGAAGCACAATGCTCTCAGTAGAGGCTCTCTGCATTTGCAGTACACATAATGGTCTCTGGGACACATTTGTACAAAGGTAAGAGAACATTCTCCAGTTTAGAAAACATCACCTCTTTTTCTTAGCATGGTGGCCCACTTATATTTTGACAAATTCTTTTTCAGGAAATGACAACATTAAAAAATTGTCACTCACTGTCTACTAAACATATGATTTAGTGTGATTAATCATTGATGGATTGCTTTGTACTCAATAGCTTGATTACCCAGGGTTTCCTCAGTGATGATTGTTTTTAAATTATACTGCTTTATGCTGATTTCAAATGTCAGCGTTTGGTAACTGGTCCTTTTGCACCTTACCTTTGACTATCATGGCAAAATTTGTTACACAGGTTTATAGAACCTTATTTTCAACATGGAATATTCTACCCCAATTTAAGCAGAAGTTTCCATGACAAATTAAGTACCTAGAATTTTAAATTATCTTTTGATGATTAATAGTTTTTATATTAGAAATACTTTAATTATTATCATTAGTTGTGCAGAGGAGTTGCCATTTATCAGTTTATGAACACAATACATCTTGATCAATGTTACCATTTTCAACATTCTTACTCTACTACCCAACCCCTCCCCTAACTCTTTGTAATTTTGTAGGATATATATTGGATTTTGGACTGGATTTTTTTGTGTGTGAAAATACTGTACGGAGGGGTTACAATTACATGGGCAAGATAATGAGTACATTTCTTACAATTATTGTAGCCTCCTCCTTTGTGTTCCCTTCCCATCCCTTCCCATTCTACCCCCGCTCCCCCTACCAAAGTTGTAAAGTTCGTTTTCAACACAACGACTTGTACATCTCATTGTTGCAATGGGCCCACCTGTATCCCTATTTAAACGATTTGTTTTTCCCCTTCCCCTCCACAAGTTATACCTACATGAAATATAGTGAAAGCAGGAGTTATACTGTGGGGGAGGGACACACAAAGCAACAAAGAAATAATCTTATAAATGTGTTAGAAACAATCACATGAAAGAAAAAAAACATTTGAATACTTATCTTAGGGTTCATTTCCCTAACATCACCTTATCTGACCTTTTCGGCTTGACTCACACATATACTAGATATTGCAAATAAGGGCAACCATGGGACCTATGTTTCTTTGGGCCTGGCTTTGGACTGGATTTTTAAAGTTTTCTTCAGTTAAAATTATCAAGTGTTTAGAAAGTTTATAAGTGGAAACTAAATTAAATAAAACTAACTTAATTTCTAAAGCAATTAACTCTGGGAAATATCTGATATAGCAACTAAAAAATGCATGTAAAACACAATTACAATGCTGAAAATGAAATTTACAATTGAAAATCATTCTGTATTTTAAGAGAATTTGTTGAATAATTCTTTTAGAATTTCTATAAACATCTATTTCCAAAATATGGTAAATCCACATTTATCTTATAACTGAGACTGTCTCCAATATTATAAAATGGAGGTTAAATTTCTACTGTCTTCTTTAGATATGGCAAATATATTTTAATTCTCTACCATTCTATAGCGCAAACAAAGGTTTTAATGTCCATTGAAGGAAAAGCTATTGAAAGGCAGGTCCTTGGCTATTTGATGCTGGCTTTCATTTCATGCTTAAAGTGCTGTATAGAGGAAAAAGAAAAGGTTAACAATATTTTTACATAAAAATATTTTGAATTTATGCTTCCTTCAATGCAATTCTTTCCTTCAAAGGAAAGAATAAAGTGAAATATGTTTTATGGCTGTCAAGGGCATTGCTTTCCTAGGGTCAGGGCATGCTCCACCTTCTTTTTTTATTTATTTTTGTATGTTTTTTTTATTGTAAAAATGCTTTACAGAGGGATTACAGTTACATGAGCAAGGTAATGAGTTCATTTCCTATTGAGTATTGTTGCCTCTTCCTTTGTTTTCCTCCTACCATTCCTGGAGGTGGGAGTGAAGACTTTTTTTTTTTTAATTGTGAGAATACCATACAGAGGAATTACAATTACATGGGCAAGATAACGAGTACATTTCTTATCAAGCATTGTTGCCTCCGCGTTGTTTCCCCTTCCCATACCCCTCCCCTCCCCCCATCTGTTCCTCCACCCCCCCCCCCACCAAAGTTGTTAAGTTCGTTTTTTGACATAACGACTTGTACATCTCATTGTTGCAATGGATCCACCTGTATCCCTAGTTAAAGAATTTGTTTTTTTTCCCTTCCCCTCCACAAATTATACATTGCCCCATTTGTTAGGAAATGGTAAGACTTGGAAAAAATTATATTAAATGAGGTAAGCCAGGCCCAAAGAAACATAAGTCCTATGGTTTCCCTTATTTGTAGTAACTAGTATATGTCTGAGTCAAGCAGAAAAGGTCAGATAAATTGATGTTAGTGGAATGAACCCCAAGATAAGTATTGAAATATTTCTTTGGTTTTTTTCTTTTCATGCATTTGTTTCTATCATATTTATAAGATGATTTCTATGTTGCTTTGTATGTCCCTCCCCCACAGTATAACCCATGCTTTCACTGTATTTGATGCTCCACTTTCTTAATAAGATGAGAGAAGTTACACATTTTAAACTTCCTTCCTTCCTTTTTCTTTCTTTCTCTCTTTTCCTTTCTTTCCCTTCCTTCCTTCCTTCCTTCCTTCTTTCTTTCTTTCTTTCTCTCTCTTTCTTTCTCTTTCTTTCTTTCTTTCTTTCTTTCTTTCTTTCTTTCTTTCTTTCTTTCTTTCTTTCTTTCTTTCTTTCTTTCTTTCTTTCTTTCTTTCTTTCTTTTCTTTCCATAACTGGGGCTTAATTAAGGGCCTATTACTCTCCTTTAGCTTTATTTTCTTGTTTTTAGGATTATATTTTTGTTATCTGTACATAATTGGCAGTTTGTTTAGGTTGGCAGTGTTTTGCTCAACTCTACCAGTTAAGTTACACCTGCATTTCTGGCTGTTTGCTGCTTCATTCAAGATAAGAGTCTCAGGAGGGCTGGAAAGGTGGCTCGTGGTAGAGTGCTTGCCTTGCATGCATGAGGCCCTGGATTTGATTCCTCAGCACCACATAAGCAGAAAAAGCAGGAAGTGGAACTGTGGCTCAAGTGGTAGAGTGTTAGCCTTGAGCTGAAGAGCTGAGGGACAGCACCCAGGCCCAGAGTTCAAGCACCACAACTGATCAAAAAAAAAATCTCAGGAATTTTTCTTCCCTTGTTGATTTTGAACCATATTGCTCAGACTCATTGCTCAGACTCATTCTCCTGATTTTCTAGGATTACAGATGTGAGTCACCAGCACCTAGTTCAAGAATTTAATATTGCTCAAAATTATAATATCTGTATATTCCAGTGAAATTATATACCATAATACTAAGCCATTCTTAAAATCCATTTGTTCTTCCATCCTATGTTTTTTAAGAGTTGAATGTTTCATTTTTCCTAAAGCTCATGCTATGTTTCGGATTCAAAAGTAAAAAGATATTATTTTAAGAGGATTTTACATCCACACTAATCCCATATCACGTAAGCAAAATATGATGTGATCCTACTTCCTATATTTTCCTCTCACTATCATCCTCCAATTTGAAGATGAGTTATTGCAACATCTAGTTTTCAAATTTTATTCAGAGGAGAGATTTTTTTTTTGGACCATTGTGGGGCTTGAGCTCTGGGCTTGGGTGCTGTTCCTGCGCTCTTCAGCTCAAGGCAAGCGCTCTACCACTTGAGCCACAGAGCCAATTCCGGTATTCTAGTAGTTTATTGGAGATAAGAGTCTCACAGACTTTCCTGCCCAGGCTGGCTTTGAACTGTGATCCTCAGATCTCAGCCTCCTGAATAGCTAGGATTACATTCATGAGCCACTGGTGCCTGGCAAGAAGAGAGATTTTTAATGACCCCACGTAGACCTTTATTGATTATTATCATTGAAATATCCTTTCATATGAGGGAGAGATGATAATGGCTAGTGTTGGTCATACTCGGTATTTTACTCATGATTCCTTCAATATCGTTCCAGCTCTAGAAGCTACCATTACCTACTCCTAGCAAAAGAGAAATAGGGAGAAATGTGCTTGTGCTAAGAGGTAAACCCAGTTCTGAGAATTTTCTAGTTTGCTGTTCTGTTAATTCTTCTGGTGGAGGACTGACTTCTCACGCACATGGTGCTCAGGCATTAACAAGTTGGATCCACCCTACAGCTCTGAGTAATGATTTCCCATAGAGGAGGAGACGTAAAGCAATTTATTATTTTGGTAGCTCTAGAGTTTGCTAGTAGCAGATGGCTCCAGGAGGGGAGCTGTGGGCTGGGGGAGGAACCTCTACTTGTCCAACTCTATAGATCAAACTGAAAAAATATAGGAAGATTCGAATATGTAGAGATTAAAATGTATTTTTTTCTTTTAGTGGTCTTTATATACAAAAGACTAGTCTTCAAGTTATTTAATGCTTCATAATTGTTTAAATCAAACTCTTTCTATAAAATAATTTTGATAAAGATTTTATTTTAAAATGTTTGGGCCAAATTGCAGGATATTGACAAGAGTACTATAAAATTAAAATACAACTTTTAGGTTGGACTTGCCTATTAATTTGTAATAACTTTCTTCTCTTTTAATTTGAATTTTATTGTCAAGGTAATGTATAGAGGGGTTACAGTTACATAAGTAAAGTAGTGGTTATATTTCTTGTTTAACTTGTTTCCCCCTCCCTCATCTTTCTCCTTCTTTTCCTTCCCTCAGCCTCCTCCCAAGTTGTACAGATCTTAATTGATAAGTGACTCATTCTAAGCAGTATCTACATAGTGAGTCATATAGTCATTTACCTTCACTTGGGTGCAGAGAAATAATATGTCAAAAGTCTAGATTAGAGAGATCTTGAAAGAACTTGAGTAATGGACTTTTTTTTTTTTTAACAAGATACACTTTCAGGTTTGTTTGTTGGTTGGTTTATTTGCAGCATGTTTTACGATAGACAAGTTACTGATTCAACCTGCATGTCTATCTACAGAAAAATAAAGAATATGTGATACACACATACACACACACACACACACACACACACACACACATATATACATATGTATATATACACAGTTATTCAACCTTAATAAAGAAACTCTGGTTCAAAATGATGTGATGGAATTGGGATGGAAGGCATTATGTTAAATGAAATAAATCAGGCATGGAGATGCATAAATGATTACTGAAACTTTTAAAACTGGCTAAATGCTATCTGAGAGAAGTATAGAATAATAATTACACATGACTGGGAGGAAGAAGATATACAAAGAGAATTAATATGTACAAGGATGAAGCTGCATAAAGGAATAGCTTCTGATATACTATCTATAGCATAATAGATAACTAAGATTGTCAACATTTAAGTACATATTTTCAAATAGTTAATTGAATTTTGAATGATAACATTGAAAAGAAATGATAAGTGCTTGAGGATATGAATGGGTTAATTATCCACAGTGGATCATTATACATTATGTGTATGCATTAAAAGATTATAAATGAAAATACTCATAAATATAAGTATTCATAAACATGGAATATTATACTGAACCGATGACATTTAAAAATATTTAATAACTTAATTCTTGAAATACAAATTACTATGTGTGACTCTAAAACAACTGACCAGTGCAGAATGGAAAAGGATTGGTTACAACAGCCCATAAATATAAGGAATATAGAGTTTCTTCATAAAGAAGTTCAAGGAAAGACAATGGAAAATAGAGGTCACCAAAAAACAGTGAATTCAATCTTCATCCGTAGAAGCTTGGAATTTCACAGGAGGGAGGCAATTGTCCAACTCTCCTATTTCTTGATTATCCTAATCTTATAATTGATTCTGGCCCTAACACCACATACTTTAAAAATTGAAACAAGCTGGGCATGATGGCTTTTCCCTGCAATCCTTGCTCCTCAGGAGGCTAAGATTAGGGGGATTTTAGTTCCAGGCCAGCCTGGGGATAAAACTCCAGAATCCCTTCTCAACCAAGAGCTTGGTAGAACATGCCTGACATCTCAGCTACACTGAAAAATGTAAAATAGGAGGATCACAGTCCAGGGGTGGCCCTGGGCAAAAAGACTACCTTGTCCCCAAGCAGCTGCCCGGCATGCTAACACCATATTAGATAAAAAGTGGCAGAAAGCTCCAGCAGTATTTAATGGTGAGGAAAACATACACAAAATGCCCATGATAGTGTTGTAACTGTTCTCTAGTCTCAGGAAATACCTCAGCCGTGAGAATTACATTTAATACAAAAATAAGAAGTAAAATTGGCAACAGCGAGAAGAGGCCACAGCATAGACAATTCAAGTCTTCACAAGCAAAATTATTCTAATAACTGGAGATGTACAAAAAGAAATAAACTGCATGGAGAAAGAAGAATTTCTCCATCACTAGGCGCAGCAAACATTTCACCATGGGATTCCAGAATCACTTTTATGATGAGAGTAAATCATGAAGTGCCTTTTAGTCTTGTGGTTTTATTGCTCTAGATTTTCATTTTGGAGCAAACAAAAACTGTACAGTTACCTGGCAGATTCGCTCTGCATTCTGTCCCAAACAAGCCACAGCCTCCTCAAGAACTTTGGAGAATACCTGCCTTGAGCTATGGGATCTGAGGAGGTATGGCAGAAGCAAGCCCTACAGGACAAAAGTAACATTAATAAATGCTTTTCCACTTCATGTCTACCTGTTCTCATCATTCCTCCATTATGATAAAAATTGTCTTTGATTACACCTTTTGCCACAAAGATCCGAAGTTTCTGATCTCATTCCTTTTTAAAAATGATGTTGAGGTTGTACAAGTACATTACATCTTGATCAATGTCACTCCTTCCATTATTCTCTCTCAACCCCACCCCTCCCCTCAAGTTACCTAGTTCCATTTCCATATATGTCCCCTGAATATGATGACTAGATTCTCCCAGCCCCTCTCTTTCCATGCATGTTGCTCTCATTTGATTTGTCCAGGAATTTTGCTTAAAATGGCTTTGAGAGCCAGGCCTTTTCCAGAGCTAGGCCTTTCTGCTTTTTGTAAAGTTCAAAGTCTAGTCCTTGCCTCTAAAGGAAAATTAAACTGGCCCAGGGTACCTATTTATCCAAAACAAAAAAAAAAATCCCTGAGGTACAGACGCTCTTGGAGTTAACAAGATTTGGCTTCCTTACTACATGGGTAAAAGGTGTTAATGGATAAATCATTCTTCCTAATGCGGCATCAGGTGTAGTCTCTGTCACTCCAAATAATCAAATCAAGAAACATTTCATGTTTCTAGGAAAGAAAATAATGCCTTTATGTCTTAAGGCTTGAAGACAAACAGAATCCAAGCCTGTAATTATGGTATGGCATTTTAGAAACTGCCTGGAACTGTTCTGTAAAGAGCACAGACCCTGCTCTGCAGAATATGGAGTTTGGGCCATCATGATGTTAAAACCCCAAAATATCTTTCCACAATAGTGCAGTGGCTTACTATGTCATATCTCCTAAGGAAAAAATACAGAAAATATGTTTCAGGTAGATCTTTCTTCCAGATGACAGAAGTAGTCTCAGCCGACACAGATATATGATGCGTGAAAACTGCTTTTCTGAGGGCTGGTTGATTTGTTCATCAAATCAGAAAGACAGGAGATAATAAGCTTTACCAAACAGGAGCCTGTCCATTCATCTTGGATCAAAATCAGCTCTGTTAGAAATGGATGATTTGCTGCTGTTGTCTAAACATTGGCACTAAAGCTTTAGGTACTAGTTTTTCTACAATGGAATATCTAGTTGTGGCCAAGTTGATCATACTCTCCACAGATCGCTTACTTAAAAAAATTATTTCAATAAGGAAAGCAGTATGTATTTGTATTGGTTATTTCTTGTCTAAAGTGAAATATTTTATAGTAAAATGAAGAATCACAGAATCATAGACCTAAGTTGTCTGTTTCTAAGTGACATTGCCCTTAAGCCTATCTTATTATCAAAAATACCCTGACCTAATATCATAACACGGTGTCCTCATGTTCTCTATTGCAAAGTCACTGTAATTGGCATTGTCATCCTAGTATCTTTCTTAAATACACTGTGCTATAATATAATTTTATTTCCTGTCCTCGGAATAGCCTTTATTTTGAAATCCTGCCAAGAATACCATTTTTCTGAGCACTAGAGTTTGATTAAACATAGACCCAAAAGAATGTCTTTCAAAGGATACATCTCACCCAGTTTCCATTTATAAAGCACAAAGTACCATATGCTTTGAAGTGACAATAAATTATCTTCCAACTTTGACTTAAAAATAACCAAGGATGTGGTCTCAAACTTTGTCTGAGAGAAATGCTTCCTAGAAAGTTTATCTATGTCCGGTATCTCCAGGACACCTGGCAACACACAAGTTCTGTAGGAGAAGACTCAGACAATGAAACGAATACTATTAACAGACACTTGCAACTTTCTCAGCTCTGCTGAATGTTCAACCTCGGGCCTCAACCTACGGGTTCATTCCAGCTTGAGTAAATTTTTACCAAAAATAGAGAGCGTAATACTAGCTTCCCAAGGACTCGCTGGAATCTTATGCTTCTTACACTTTCTGGTGTGTTCAAGATGATGCCTGCCCAGAGAAACACAACCCTAAATCCATTTGGCTGCGAAGTCTATCTCCATCTCCATCTCCATATCCATATCCAATGTAGTAGCATTAAACAGATTCCTGTGTCTTCCCAAACTTAAGCTTTTCTGGGAACTAGAATTTTGTTCAGACTTATCCTAACTGCTGATCTAGAACTATACAGCTACCCCACCTCTCCTATAGCAATGAAAGGGTTTGGAAGTGATGACTATTTGTTTCAACATTTACAACAGATTGTATGCACTGAGGATGCTTTCAATAGCCAGAATTAAGTTCAAATCCAGCCAGTCCGAATGAACCCGGGGACTTGGAGAGCTGCCAACACTCCTCTGCTGGAGTCCAAATTACAGTTGAGTTAGCAACTCAATTCTCGACACAGTTTTCCATTCCTTTCCCTCTCCCTCCCACATTTGCTAGAGGAGTCCAACATGCTTTGCAATATAGGTTTTGTATGTGGTATGTTGACCAATAAAATGGAAAATAATTGGATAAAGTTAGAGGGAGGATTTGCTACTCCAACAATGTGAGGTTTCTATAGGCTCACAAAACTGACTTTTGTGTTTGGCTAGAGGAGAAAGACTGGGAATATGTCTGTGCACTCAATTCTACATTTCTGTTGCTTGCTGTTCTTGCAAACCCAGTAAGATCCTGGGTGACTAACAGAGTGTTCCGGAGAAAGGTTACGTTTTCATTGGCAGTGGCTATGAAGATGACTCAAGATACCGTTTGGGTCCAAAATTTGAGAAAGACAGAGAATGGCCACTCCATTAAGATATGCTTGAATTTTGGGTGAGCTAATTAATTAAAATGCTTAACAGTTACTATGATGTCATTATGTTGCATTGAATCATGTAATGTTCCCTTGAAACTACAGTTAGCTGATTTTTTAAATCTGTCCTTTTGTACTCACTGATTTACTCATGTTTCCCACTACTAGCTTAAAATCAGAAGCTGATTTTCTGTGGAAGAGATTCCTAGAAGTGAGAGAGTAAGGCTATAAATAATAGTTTTACAGAAACTTCTTTCCTCAGGATATTTAAGGGTAAAAAGAGACTATTCAGTTTAGAACTATGACATTTTTTGTAAGGCACACAAATGAATAAGTTTTCTGCAAAATCTTTCAGAACCATGAAAAAATATACTTACTGTTTATGTGCCAGTGATTAGAAATTATGGTTTTGTGTAACAATATTTTGGCTTAGTCTATTTGTGAGCCAGGACCATGGGGACTGCTCCATCATTTTCACATTTATAGACAAATGCGCCAACTTCCATTTTTGCATGGTACAACCTATCTTTTGAACAGTGACAAATCCTTAATCCTTTTGGGAGAGGAGGCTGCAAAGTAGGGCTCTGCCAGTCAGTCTAATGTGGATTCCATTTCCTTGGATTCCACAGGAAAGTGAGTGTGAAATGACTCTGGTTCCTGACACCAGTTGCATAGATTTATTTCAGTGATTGATTAAAAGCTCACATGGTTTGGGCAGGCATCACAATGCTGTATCAATCTTCAAGAGAGCTGAAACTACCATCGATTCTGCCCTGCTGTCTGAGGAAGAAATTTCTGAAAGACTGTGTTCAGCAGTTAATAGGGATAAGCAGAGCTAATAGTTGCTTCAATTACTAAGAAATGGAGCCAGGGAAAGAAGCAGGTCTAACAAAAACTTTGTACAAAATTTAGTTTTGAAAGCTTTCATTCACTTGATCAATTAATTTTAAATTTAAATGGAAAGCGTAATCAGAGGGGTTACAGTTACATGAGTAAGGTAATGAGTATATTTACTATCGAGCCTTGTTACCTCCTCCTTTGTTTTTCCCCTACCATCCCTTCCCTCCCTACCTCCCCAACTCCTCCCTCCCCCTCTCAATTTGTAAAGTTCATTATCAACAGTGTCTTGTACATCTCATTGTTACAATGGGTCAACCTGTATCCTTATTTCAGCCTTTTTTATTTCCCTTCCCCCTCCTCTATTACTATTATTAATAACAAGAGAGATGCTTACCTTGGAAACTGCAAACTTCAGCAAATAATTTGAGATTTATTTTTCACTATTTACCTTTATGGGGGAAAATGCAGTAGATATTTTCTTGCTCTTTGTACTTGGAAGAGAGCTGCATGCTGCTGCTGTAAAAAAAATAATTAATTAATTAATTAAAAAGTTCAATGTAGCGTACAAACTTATAAGGAAAAATAGTGAGGGCTGGGAAGGTGGCTCAGTGGTAGAGTGCTTGCTTTGCATGTATGAAGCCCTGGGTTCCATTCCTCAGCCCCACATAAGCAGAAAAAGCAAAAGTGGCACTGTGGCTCAAGTGGTAGAGTGCTCGCCTTGAGCTGAAGAACTGAGGGACAGCACCCAGGCCCAGAGATTAGGCCCCACAACCACCACCACCAACAACAAAAAAAGTAAAAATCTCTTTGGACTCTAAAACTCTCTGGAATGTACAACAATAATTGGGGGAATTTGTAGGAGGAATTGAGGTGATAGCAGATTTTAATTTTATTTTTCCAATTCAAATATACAAATATCATAAATTCTCTTCCTATAAGCTTATATGAGGAGCTACCATACTATCAGCTCATTTTTCCCTTCATTCATGTCTCATCTACTTCCTCAGATTTGAGTACATATCTGGGAGACCACAAGTATCACAAGGTTTGGGCAGTATCTGTGGTGCCATCTTATTCTTGTCTCTGCCTTGTCATGTGTTGAGATAACTCCTGACTAATGTAATCCTGGGTTGTGAATTCATATGAGTCCCACTTTGTTGAACTTCTGCAGGTCAGATGACTTGATGGACTAAATTCATGCTATCCTTGAACTGACAAAAAGCATATGATCTTCTGTTGGGAGTAGAGGAATGTCTTAGCTTTGTGAATTTAAGTCAGATCCATTTCCGAGTCATATCCTACAGTCATCTTATCTTTTCTCAAGAGTAATTTGGTTCGTGCTCCTTTTCCTTAAGCTGGGCTTAATCTCACTTTGTCCTAGAATGTCTGAAGGAAAGGATTCTCGGTCTTTCAACTTTATCTATTTACCTCACTTCTATCAAAATCTTCCTTCGCAGATTTTGTCTTCTCTCCTTGATGGGATAAGTGCTCAGACTGCCATCTTCTAAGTTCATGTTATCTCCTAAACTCTCCTCCATTTTCTGAATTTTATCACCCAAGTAGATTCTATCATCCAAGTAAATGTAAAATTGGGTCCTATACCCAATAAGTGATGTGCTAGATCATGAATGGTGAGGGAAATATGGTTGAGGAGGCTGGGAAAGATTTTTCCCAAAGTATGAATATGAAACTGAGGACAAACTAAAGAATAGGTAGTGATCATTCAACGTAGTGGGAATTGACTAGAAGGAACAGTGTGTCCAATTATGGGAAAATTTGGGATTTGGCTTGTTTCTCTCTCTTTGAAGGTCGAATGAAGAGAAAGGGATCTCAGGACATAAGAAGTCATTAAAAATATATAAGAGTCACTTGAGGTAGACATTTTAGGTACTGTTACAGATTTTGATCTTTGTGTTTAAAGTGATAGGACACCTCTACTAAAATATTTAAAGAGACCAATGACTTGAGGGTTGAATGAGGGTGATTGACTTGATAATTTGTGCATAGCAGGATTTCCCTGGCTTTCTCTTTGTGGAAAATGGATTGTCTGGATCAAGAAAAACCTTAAAGGAAGTAGACTACTAGAAGTGAGACTGACTAGTAGTTTTACTTAGAATTATAATCCAGTAAAAAAAAAAAGGAAGAAGTATTTGTAGCTGGATAATACTTATAAGAAAAAAGCATTAGGGCTTTAAATGGGTTGTCTATAGGAGGAAGAAAGAAACAAAATGTATCAATGAGTGATTTAGGATGTCTAGCCTCTTCAGTAGGGAAAGGAGGGTATGAGCTATGAGGAGATCATGCAGTTTTTTTCTGAAGATGACCAGAATCATTGATCAGAATATGTATGTGCATATGATAGCATGATTCCAATCTGGCAACATCTGAAAATACCTAATATTTAATTATGCAATAAAAATTTAACTTAAACTGGCTAGAAGACAGAAAATAAGGAGTTGAAATTCAGATAGTAGTAGTTGGAATCACACACAACTAGACTAGAATTTTAGTATTACACATATGTGATAATTTTCAAAAATACATGATTACTTCTGAGACTACTCTTCTCATTTTTAAAGTGTGAAGTTGATATACTTACAAGGTTCTTGTGAGGGTTAAGTGAGATGATATGGGAGAAGGGTCTGATTCAATAAACCATTAATTACTTAAAAAAAATTTAAGAGTCAGGAGAAAGAGAGGTGAGGTCTCAATTTCAAACTTTGCTGCAACCTATATATTGCACATCACAGCTTCCATTTCCAATGTTTGGGGGGAAAAAAAAGGAGATTTGATTATTTGTCTCTAGCTGAGCCTTCTATTAGCTACATATTCCCCTGGGTCCTTACTCAGGCATGTAGGCAGGCATTTTCCTAGTGCATTCGACTGTCACTTGTAAATGTTGAGATTGAAATTAAAAAATATATTAATCTGCTTTGACAAAGTTTTCCACCTTACCTCCATATCAAATGAAAATGAGTTGCCCATTCACTATAACATTCAAATGTGTAGAGGCTTGAACATTCAAAGGGCATGAAAATTTCCATGCTAAGACTAGTTGGATATGGGAAGGCAACAGCCAAGCTGCCTGGCTACTGTGTGACAAAATGCTTATCAAATCAAGCTGTCCCACTTCAAAGTGGGACAGTATGAGGCTTGATCTTGACAGCTTGATTGTACCAAGAGATACCTAGCAGATTACTTAAACTAGATCTAATCAAGAAAGGTCTGCCTTATTTAGAGGTTAAATCCACTGATTGGTTCAAAATCTGAACAGACTTTGGGGAGGTGATAGTAACTGAAGAAGATATGGCTACTTGGGAGGAACTAAAGGCATCTTTCTAAAGGGCATACCTTGCCCTGCCTCCTTCCTATCTCTACTTCTGTGCCACCATGATAATGAACTCTGCTTTTCCAAGCCCTCAAACTGTGAGTAAAATAAAACCTCCTTCTTTTAAGTTGTTTATGTCACTCATTAATGCAGACAGTAAAGTGCGGGAAACACAGACTTGTTCACTTTTCTTTCTGGCTTCTTCTAGAAAATCAGAACTAATAACACCCCACCTGCTTTCAGCTCTTGGCTTCCCAAAGTTTTCACAACTTCTGTTTGCTAATTTATATCTGGGGCTTAGGCCCACTTACATTATCCTCCTATACTCTGCATCTATTCACATATGTAAGCCCAAGATGTGTACTTCTTTTTAATACTAGTACTCAAGAACCTAGGCCATAGGTTGAGGTAGCCTAGGTCCAAAATCTGGCTCTGATTTTTTTTGGTCATAGAAAAGTTATCTAAGTTTTATATTTTTTCAACAACAAAATAGGGATATTAATAATGCATAATTTAAAATTTGTCATGGGGATTAAATCCTATAATGTCATACAATAGTACATAGCAACATAATAGTCCTCATGGCTAAGGACTGAGGAAGTAAGTATTTTCCTTAGATGATGATGATGATGATCTTCTTCTTCTTCCTCTTCCTCTCTCCCTTCTCCTTCTCTTCCTTTTCCTCCTCCTCCTCCTCCCCTTCTGCTTCTGCTGCTACTGCTGCTATTGCCACTGATACGTCTGCTTTCTCTTCTTTGAACAAATATAAGCATTTCTAATTTTAAATATTTTAATTTATCCTTAAGTATTTGTATAAATGGGGTTCAATTCAACATCTCAGTTTGTGGGTACAATACATCTTGATCAATGTCATCCCTGTCATCATTCTCTACAATCTCTTAAAAAAATAAACAATAAGTATTCCTCTGAAGTATTCAGTACACACAGTGATTTTCAGAGAATCATGCCTAGTAAATATCATCCATTCCTTTGAGCTTCCCTTAACTGAGCTTTATCAATGTTTAGTCACAATTATCAACATGTTCAAATACCAGTATTTTCAACTAATGCATACTGGGTTTCCTCCAAAGGATGTCTCAGACCTAGACTCTATAAAACCCTAGAAAATTCCATGCTACAAGAATCAAGAGATATAACCAGAATCTTGATGAAATTTCAACATCTCTGGGAAGATATTAGTGCCTTTCAATAACCCCTTTATTTTATTCATCACATTGAAAGTGTTTTATCACTGTAGTTGTATTCTTTGAGTTTATTATCCCTTGTTTGTTAATCTCATCATACTGTGAATAAGTTCATTAGAATTAAAACATTAAATACTAAGCATAGAACTACCCTTTGACTCAGCAATCCATTTCTGGGCAATTATGCATCAGAGCACAAAGAAGGTAACAGTAAAGCCACCAGCACAACTATGTTCACTGCAGCACTAATCGCCATAGCCAAGATATGAAATCATCCTAGATGCTCTCCAATCGACAAATGGGTTAAGAAAATGTGTCATATATACATAATGTAATTTTACTCATCTAGTAGAAAAAATGATTGTACCATTTGTAAGAAAATGGAAAGACATGGAAAAAAATATAGTAAGTGAAGTAAGCCAGACCCAGAGAAACAAAGGTTGCATGGTTTCCTTCATTTGTGGTAAACAGAATGTACCTATAAATCTCTAAGTAAAACATTGGGTAACACAAGTAGCTACAAATGAATTAACTGAAGTATAATAAACTAGATGGAAAGCTCAAATAGTATAATCTTTTGGAAAGACTAAATCAAAACACAACAAAATAACTACTAGGAAATGGTTACATTCAAGAGGTAGGATGGGGCCAAGGGGAGAGGGGTAGACAAATGAAGGGGCAAGTAGATGAGGATGTATGAAATTAAGAAAAGTAAGAGAAGGGGTGAGTAGAAGGGGTATGAGAATGTTGAAGGAGAGGGCACTGATCATATTTGCTCATATTCACATTTGCTTTGTTATATGGCACCTAATAAAAACAAAAACACTTGATTTAAATAATGCAAATGTCACTTATAATAAAGAATATAAACAATAAGAACTCTTTATTTTTCTTTTTCTGAACTTAGGGACTTGTATTCTTGCTTCACACCTGAGTCATGCCTCTAATTCAGCTGGTTAATTGAAAGTAGAGGGAATACTGTCTTACAGATTTTTATGCCAGGTCTGTGATCCTCAGATCTCATCCAACTAAATAGATAGGATTATAGGAGTAAGTCATTAGTGTCTAGTACTCACATAACCTTTTTTATGCAAATTGGTATATATATATATTTAATTGTGAGAATAATTGTACAGGGGAGTTACAATTACATGGCAAGGTAATGGGTACATTTCTTAACAAGCATTGTTGCCTCCTCTTTGTTTCCCCTTCCCATCCTTCCCATACAATCCCCCCCACCAAAGTTGTAAAGTTTGTTTTTTGACATAGCAACTTTTACATCTCATTGTTGCAATGGGTCCACCTGTATCCCTATCACATAACCTTTTATTCCTCTCTATTTCATTACTTTCATTATACATTCTCCAAAAAGAAAATTTAACTATCAGATAGACTTAAGTATCTATCCATATGAGTTTTTAATTATAATTCCAAAAGGAATCATACTATGTGTTCCTTTCTATAAAACATCAGGTGATAATTATCAACATTTTAATGGATGTACAGTACTTTACTATATGGGATGTTATGCTTGCAAGATTTATGTGATCAATTATCTATTGCTGTACATTATAAATAATATTTGTGTATACTCTAATGTATATGCATGAAAATACACAAGCACATATATATTCATGTATCCTGACATACTTTACACCCAAGATTTACTGAAGAACTAAACTAAGTCATGACAGTAGAGCTGGCAAAGGAAATTGAACATATGAAGGAATAAGGAAGTTTAATTTCTAGTTCCTTTCATGGAAAAATGGGTAAAATGCAATGACTTTCACAAAGCCTAGGAATGCTAGAATTGAAACTGGTTGTCAAAGGAGAATCATGGCTCCAGACTTTCATAGGTTAAATTTCAGTTGTCTGTGGAATATCTAAGTAGAGCTTTCCAGTAAGTAATTAGATATAACAGCCTGAAATTCAAGGAACAGGTCTCAGCTGCCAAGTTTGCTCTGCAGCTGATTGTAAAAACAGTCAGTCTCAGAGATTAGTAGCCTGGCCTAGGAATTACTTAAAGTGAGGTTGTGGATGAATTAGGAATGAGACTGACATTAAGAACATAGTTACATCATTCAAATGGTATAACATAGTACTCATAAAATAGAAATAAATTATTTCTCCCTTGAAATGATTTACTGCTGTATGATAAACATTTATTTTACCTCCAAGGGATAAATTAGTACCCTTTGGTAATTACATACTTTAATTTAAAATTTATGAAAAGATCATATTTTTAATTCTCTAAGTTGGAATTTGATCAGAAAGCCTTATATTTATTTCAGAGAAACGAACACAAGCACATACTTATTCACTACATTCTTATTTATTTATTTACTTGCCCATCCTGAGGCTTGAACTTGACCTGGGTGCTGTCCCTGAGCTCCTTTTGCTCAAGGCTAGAACTCTACCACTAGAGCTACAATGCCACTTCTAGCTTTTTCTGTAATTTAGTTGGAGATAAGAGTCTTCTCAAGGACTTTCCTGCTCAGATTGACTTTGAACCTCAATCATCAGATCTCAACCTCTTGAGTAGCTAGGGCTACAGGCATGAGCCACTGCCATCCAGCACACACTCTCCATTCTGTTAACTAATCCACAGCAGCAATTGGAAGGAGACTTTCAATCAGACCTAAGGAGCAGGTAATGCTCAAAGGCAGCCCAAGATTATAAAATTCTCATGAATGTATGTAACCCACAGCCTGAATCATGTCTGCTACTGACACTGTACGGGAGGTACTCGCTATTTGGGAGGTTGTCACTCAGATGCTTTCTAACTTTATGTTAGGAAAATTGAAGTTTTTTTCAGCAAGCCAGGGTCTGTCTTAAACTAGGTCGGAAGGTAAGGAATCCTCCACCGAAGTTGCAGGAATCCCCTATGCCATTGCCATCAGCCAGTCAAGAACAAATAGCTTGTGCCTGTGCCTACCTTGTCACCTAGGGCTGGAGCTCTAACTGCAGGGAAAGGGGAAAGCAGCAGTGGTTCTGACACTGCCTGGGGACAGTATTTCCTATTTCTTGCACAGAAAATTTACAATCCAAAAAATGAAAAATTTCTCCCAAGCTCAAAACAAAACCATATAGTACTCTTGAATTATTGTTAAGATACTGGTTATGCTGGAGTTTATCTAAACAAATTATCCGGATCTGACATGTAATCTTCACTTTTTCTTTTTGTATTGCATAATACTTGAGCAAATGTCTTTTACTAACAATGGATAGCAGCCATTGAATGAAATTTATTAGTTTCCAACCCAGCAGTGAACAGAGTGAATGAAGCACATATTAGTTGATGATGATACTGGTTCTGAAGGCTCTTCTCTGAAGAAGAAAGAAGGATGACCAATAGACACATGAAGAAATGTTCAACATCCCTAGCCATAAAAGAAATGCAAATCAAAACAACATTGAGATATCACCTCACTCCAGTTAGAACAGCAAAAATCAAGAACTCTAACAACAACAGATGCTGGAGGGGATGTGGACAGAAAGGAACCTTACTTCATTGTAATTTGGTACTCTCATCCCATGCTTGAGAAAAGAAGGACTTTCTATATTTACAAATAAATGTTTGCTTAAATAGATATTTAAGAAAAAGTAAATTTTGTGACACTGTATGATATGACACGTGGGTTGGGAGAAGTTACTGAGACCAAGTTATTACTACTTCCAGTATTAGGAAACAAAAGGATCTTATTTGGTTAAATAAAAATGCATTAAAAAGGACAACACTGCAAGACACTAGTGGCTCGTATCTCCAATACTGGCTACTGAGGAGGCTGAGATCTAAGGACTGTGGTTTAAGGCCAGCCCTTAGAGAAAAATCCAAAAGACTCCATTTCTGAAATAATCAGAAAAAATATAGGCTGGAGGTGTGGCTCAAGTGGTAAAGAGCCAATTAAGCAAGCAAGTTGACAACCATGAGTTCATACTCTAGTACTGAGAGAAAAAGTAGAGTTTACTAATGAATACTATTAAATTCAAAAGGAAATATGATTGCTGGGGTTATAAATTACATTATTTTTATGATTTCAGTTAAATTATTATTACATTATTTCATAATCCTTACTATTTAATTATTAAATAAAATATTAATTAATTAAAATTTAATTATTATTTACACATGTTTCTGATAGGATGAAGCTGAAAATATATAGCAATTAAGAAGCATCCACATCATATCCACAGAGTTGTAGGTAAAATTGAAGTAAGACAGAATTTCAATATGAATATGCATCATATTTATGGCCAAAATCTGTAGAAAACTCCTCCCTGTGAAATTTTGGGGAAGTTGTTATTAAAATGTTGTATTGGGGCCCCTTGCAGCTCTCTTGAATTGTACAATGGAAAATTCAAAGTCCCAAGAAAAGAAATAAAAATAAAGAAACAACTTTGAACTTCTTTCCAAGAAGAAGAGCCATCAACTGCAACTATTTTACTTAAAAGAGACATTTTAATGACCTAAGTGTGCTACAATATTGCAGGAGCTGCTTAATGACATTCAGAATGCTTCCGAAGACTGAGCTGCTATACATTCATACATTTATCAGAACATAATAGACATCTGCAATCATATTCCATGCAGAGAATTTTCTGGAGAAAAAATAAAATGTGGGCCAAAAGGAAAACAAATTAAAACTGAAGATATAAGACTGAATTTTCTGTGGAAATCAGAACTAGTCATCCAATACTCTACCTAAAAAAAAAAAATTAAAGGTCCTCCAGTAGCAATCACAATGACAAAATCAGTGTCTTGAGTTCATGATTTCTCTGAGTCGCCTGGTGTTAAATTTGATCCAGGATCATTTTGATTCAATCATTTTTTTCCATTTAAACTGACAGGTATTTATAAGAACAAGGGCGGAAGCATTTGAGTAAGGAGGAGGCAAAGGAGGGAGAAGCTGACTAAAATAAAAAGGGAAAGGAGCAATTTATAGAATCCTGGGAGAAGCATTTAACTTGCAGTTTCATCCTTTCAATGCATTAAGAGTGTACGAGTCATGAGAACAAAAGAGGGAGACTTCAGTAGAAAACAGCAATACACCAGATTCCGATCGCTAATTTGTCAAAGCAGAATGGGTTACACAGAACTGCCAATAATCATTACTACATGAACTAAAAGAAAAGGAAAACAAAGCCACATTCCAGGATTCTTTATCTCTCTTGCTCTTTCTTTCCTTTTCCTTTTTCTTTTTTCTTCTTGTTCCTTCTATCTTTTGTTCTTTCTCTTTTTTCTTTCGTTCTCTCTCCTTTCTTTTCTTATAACTTTTTCTTTATTATCTTCTTTCTCTTTATTCTTTCTTTTCTTTCTTTCATTCATTCTTTCTTTCTTCCTTCCTTTTTCCTACCTTTCTTCCTTTCTTCTTTCTTTCTTTTTTCCTTCTTTCTTTCTGTGATACTAAAGTTTGAACTCAAGATCTCATACCTTGCTAGGCAATACTCCATATCATTTTTACTTTTAGCTGGTTTTACACATAAGATTTCATATTAACTTAATCTCTAACTATGATCCTCCTGTCTCTGCCGTCTGAATAACTGATGTAACAAGTGTTATCACTGTGCCTAAACTTTATCCTCCACCTCCTCTTCCTCCTTCTTCTCTACTCCTCCTCTTCCTCCTTTTGCCTGCCTGCCTGCCTGCCTTCCCTTCCTTCCTTCTTCCCTTCCTTCCTTCCTTCCTTCCTTCCTTCCTTCCTTCCTTCCTTCCTTCCTTACTCTCTCTCTCTCTCTTTCTTTCCTTCTTTCTTTCTTTCTCTTCCTTCCTTTTTATCTCTTTCTCTCTCCCTAAAAATATTGATGTTGCCAGGTACCATGGCTCATGCCTATAATCCTAGCTACTCAGGAGGCTGAGATCTGAGGATCACGGTTCAAAGCCAGCTTGAGAAGGAAACTCCATGAGAGTCTTACCTCCAATTAACCACCAGAAAACCAGAAGTGGCATTGTGGCTCAAATGGTAGAGAGCTATCCTTGAGCTGAAGTGCTCAGAGACAGAGCCCAGGCCAAGTTCAAGCCCTACGACCAACAAAATAAATAAATAAATAATATAAAATAATAAATAAATAAAATAAAATAGCATAGCTGGGCATCCATGGGTCAAGCCTGTAATCCTAGCTACTCAAGAGGTTGAGATATGAGGATCACAGTTCAAAGCCAGCCCTGGCAGGAAAATTCATAAGACTCTTATCTCTAATTAACCACTAGAAAACAGGAAATGGCACTGTGGCTCTAAGTGGTAGCATGCTAGTCTTGAGTAAACAATCTCAGAGATAGCGCCCTTGAGTTCAAGCCCTACAAGTGACCAAAAAAAAAAAATAGAGCACTTTTTCTATGAGATATTCCTCATACACATCAGTGAACAATAGCTCAAATAAAAAAGTACACATTTTCATACCAATGTCTTACTTTGTATTAGAAAAGACATTGTGATATATTTCACTACAAGTAAATTTACAAGTAAAATATAAAATATTTATGAGAAAATATGTAAAACAACAAGCACAAGAAGCCAGATGAAATAAATAATTTTTTCTAGAAATCCCTACTTCAGTATCCATATTGCACAAAAAGAGAGCCAAAGATTTCCCTATAAACTGACAAAGAACTGGTAAAGAAAAAGAAATGAATAAAAATAGTAGTGTGAATAGAAATGTATGCTAGCAGCTCCGTCCCAATAACCAGTCTATTGTGAATGAAATACTCTGGAGTAAAATCTGTATAAGGCTAAACTTTCGCATGTCTCTTGACGTGAATTCTCAAATACCCCAACAGTGAAAGCAGCTTTTCCACCTACGTTTAATATGAACCATGTTGTCAACAAGAACTTGTTTTGGCATCAAAAGCGGCCCCAGTGCCTGCCCTTTCATTGCTTTCAGGAAAGTTCCATCAACACACCCTTCATCTACTGAGATGGGAGCAGATGAACCAGACTGGAGGGGCTTGTTTTGGTCAGAGGTTGGCAGAACCGTATTCCAACTTTCTTTGGAGAGTACCAGTTGTTCCTGTATCCTCCCACATACCCAGAGTGCAGTGGGTACAGATCAAGTAGTCATTGCCTGGAGATTTAGTGATCTGTGACTTGGCACTAATAGTTGCTGTAACTTTGTTCTCAGTGGTGGCTGCACTCAGATCATCAATCTTGCATTACTCATAGCATCAAAGTTGAGTAGGCAAGCTAGCACTTGTAGGTTTGGTAAGCAAACTGATGGGGACAACAAAGGTATATCCTGGGTTAGGATAAAGGGCAGGGATATCTGGAGGTACAAGGGCAAGTATTTTTGGAGGAGGTCTCTGAGGGGAACTATAACAAGCACAGCTGGTGGAGGAACTGGAGGAGGGTCAGGCTGTCTGCCTGGTGAAGACTGTGTGTCAGGTACTTTTGAGAATGGATGAATCCTGGAATGGGGTGGAGGGGATGGTCTAGGAGGCCTTACAGGTGTAGTAAGTGGGATTCCACCAGGTAACAGCCCTGACATGGGAGGTGCTTATATTTGGATTGAGCAGACTATAAGTGTGCCTAGTCTGCTGCTGAAATATCTATGTGTGGTTTTGATGATTGCTTTTCTGCTTCAGAATCATAGTCATCATTCTCTTCTGAAAATTACTGTCCTTCTTAAAAATCTCCTGATATGTCATATGAAGAGTTTTCCATGTTTTTTCCCTCAATTTTTCCAGACACGTGCAAATTATACACTCTGACCTCACTTACATTTCCTTCAGTGTTGCTTCACTCACTGTCACCAGCGTGCACTATTTCATCACCCTCACATTTTCCATCTGATCAATCAGTGTCACTGTCATCAGCACCATCTTGATCCAGGTCCTCAGGATCATTATCTTCACTGGAGGTATAAACATCATCATTATGATCATGTTTAGTCAGTTGAAGACCTTACTACATATCCAATCTAACCTACAAAGGCCTACATTCTAGGCCTAAGCTCATTTTATGCTCACGTACCTTTCAGACTTGAGGAGGAGCTGGACTAGGTGGAGGACCAAGGGAACTTAAGCAAGTGTCGAATGTCTTGAAAGTGAGGAAAACAGAAACTTCTTCTGTGGAGGTCCACAGACTGAAGTTTTCATAAGGATGGAGAGTGGCTCAGTACCAGGAAGTGGGATGTTCTCTATCAGCATACTAGAAGGAGCTTATAGCTTATCCAGTAAATGATTACTGTATACTTACATGCTGAGGAGCCTTGTCAACATCCAACATTGGCTCAAGCAAATCTTCTGTTCAGATTTTACAACTTACCTTTCTCAATTCTTTGTAAATATCTGGATTTTCTTTTTTTTTTTTTGTGCTTTGTTTAATTTTTTTTTTAATTTAATTTAATTTTATTTGTGAACATACTGTACAGAGGAGTTACAGTTACATGGGCAGGATAATGCGTACATTTCTTACCAAGCATTGCAGCCTCCTCCTTTGTTTATCCTTCACATCCCTTCCCAGCCTCCCCCCTCCCCCCCTAATCCCAATCCTTCTCCTTCCCCCCCCCCCCCCCCCCCCCCGCACCAAAGTTGTAAAGCTCGTTTTGGACATGACAACTTGTACTTCTTTTTTCATGAAGAAGTATACATTCCAAGTTTTCATGAAGATTTATATGCTTACCTTTTAGTACTCTTTCATTTAACCATGGCTGTAACACTGGGTCAAACTCCACTTCATCCAATTTCTCTATGTCCCAGATAATCTGTTTGGAATCTTTCACCTTCACAACTGCAGCTCATAAGATAATGCACTGATTTTTGTTCTTTGGCTCTTCTGGACTTCCTTTGGGGGACTGATGTGTAGGTTCATATATTTTCTACTCTTTGACAGCTAATGTTTAATTGATTGTTTTCTCATACTGAAAATATATATGGTTTATTTCTACTTATCTAAAAAGTAAGTGAATAAATGCTACTTACTGATGGACTTCTAGGGCCATGAAAGGAAAAGAGAGGGCATGATATCTTATACTTCATAAAGGTCTACATCTCTGCTTCTCAGCCACTAGCTATCCTCATCTTGCAACCTCCTAGACTTTCAATCAGAAATATTTAACATGGAAAAATAATTCCATACATAATGAAGTTGCTGAGAAATAAACAGACAGCAATATAACTAGGGATTGACAACAGCAGGAAGCCAGTGTCACCCCAGGGCAGGAAGGATGATGTAAGATAGATCTATCTGTCTCATGGGAATCCAGCCAAGATGGAAATGCTTTGGTTAGAATTGGAGCTTTGGGTAAAGAGATCCTTTGAGGGAATTGGAGCTGTGAAGGAAAAGCACTCATCCACAGAGACAACACAGCTCAAGTTGAGTGGGCAGAACTAATGAAATCTCTATTCTTATGTCCTCTGAGCCCTGGCTTACTACCTGTATTAATCTGCTCAAGTTGTCAAAGTACTATATAGACTGGGTGGCTTTAAAAGACAGCCTTTTCTTCCCATTCTAGTTCTAACACAGGCCAATAATGGTAAGATCAAGTTTCCAGTTAATTCTTGGCTGATAGGCAGCAGCTTTCTCTATATAGTTGTAGTATCTCGATTTTCCAACAGGATACCCCAACACTCGGTCAATTAGGCAAGGAGTCTTTAATAACCACACAGGGGGACTTCCTCCAGCTCGCAGAGCTTTAGAGTGCAGCCCCGAGATGTGGACCTGCTGAGTATTTAAGGAAGCAAACTACATGCAGGTGGCATTTCTGCAGTAAGCCAGAGCAAGCAAGCTAGGGGTACAGAAGCGGGAAATATGCAGTTAGTAGGAATTTGGCGGTTGTGCTTGGTTCCCCTCTCGCCTATTTCTTGGAATCTGCAGAGGTCAGACTTGATTCTAGTTATTCAGGTCACTGTGCTTGGCCTGGAGAAACCCCATGGCAGATACTGATTGTTTTACTACTACTTACTGAATTCCAGGAACTGGTGTTTAACTCACTTATTTACTTCAAGCCTTTATCTTTGGGATTTTTTCTTTTGACTAACCTGGAGTTTTTCTCTACAAAGAGGTTCTGTCTTTAATGTTTTGCCCTATTCTTAATAATAATTTTGTCTGTTTCTGATTTTATATTCTTTTTGTGGGGGATCATCACAATGGTCTCCTAGGCACATTCCTTATCATGGGGACCTCTGGTGTATTTTACAAGAATACTAGTTATTGGGGCTTTTAACTCATGCCTGTAATGCTAGGATTTGGGATGCAAAGAACAAGAGGGTCTGGTTCAAAGCAGGCCCAGGCAAAGAAATCCACGAAACTATTGTAATGGAAAGAAACTGAATATGGTAGCTCTCATCGGTGATTCTAACCATGAATAGGCAGATGATGGTCTAGACATACACCTGTATAGGAAGCAAGTCATTCATACCAAGGAAAGAATGGCTGGAGGCATGACTCGGCAGTGGAACACCTGCCTAGCAAGTATAGGCTCTAAGTTGAAATACCAGTATAGAAGAGAGAGAGAGAGGAAGAAAAAAAGAAAGAGAGAAAGAAAGGGAGGAAGGAAGGAAGGAAGAGAAAGAAAGAGAGAAAGAAAAAACAAAGTAAGAAAAAAGAAGGGAGAAAGGAGGAAAGAAAGAAAGAAAAAATGAAAGAAGAAAGAAGAAGGAAAAAGAAAGAAGCAAGGAAGGGTAGGAGAGGGACGAAGGAAAAAGAAGGAAGGAAGGAAGGGAGGGAGGGAGGGAGGAAGGAAGGAAGGAAGGAAGGAAGAAAGAAAAGAAGGTTATTAATTCTATCAGAGCATAGGTCTATCCATATTGCTGCAATTAATCTTAATGACTCTCTTAGAGGTCCCATTGTTGAATATAGAGTCATTAGGGATTAGGTCTTAATCAGCCCCTGCCTTTGGCTGAACCTCTTTTATCTTCCAGCAGGCAAAGGACTCTGGAAAATGTACCTAGATACAAAAGTACGAAAGGATAATCTGAAAATCTTTCTTGGTATCCTTCTAATTTGATTTTTAATGGAATTTGGAGAAAAATGACCAGTAGAATTGAATGGACAATATAATTTGGTGAACTATTTATCCCCAAATTACTTTAATGATAGGTTAATATATGTGCTGGTAGTTTTGATAGTTGTGATCATATGCTTGCCTATAGAAAGTGGCTAATTTATCCCCCAAAGTACAACTACCTATCCCTGAAGACTTACTGTAAATGGAACATCATAGAAATTTTATTTCAGGATAACAAAGATTTGTCTGTTTTATGAAAAAATAAATGGTTATAAGAATAGAAAGAAAATAGGATGCTATTCTAATAAACTGAAAAACACATAAAAATAGGTTAGCTTCAAGCTTTCCTTAAATTCTTCATTCTACCCACTCACATCCTGGGCACTGTTGACAAATACAAGCAAGCAACATTCATCACTAAATAGGATCAAAAGACAGAAAGAGGGGCTGGGAAGGTGGCTCAGTGGTAGAGTGCTTGTCTTGCATGCATGAGGCCCTGGGTTCAATTCCTCAGCACCACATAAGAAAAAAGCTAGAAGTGGTGCTGTGGCTCAAGTGGTAGAGCGCTAGCCTTGAGCTGAAGAGCTGAGGGACAGTGCTCAGGCCCAGAGTTCAGGCCCCACGACCGGACCCCCCCCCCAAAAAAAAGACAGAAAGATTCTGTCATTCTTATTTGAACACCCCAATCAGCACCTTAAATATTGGATGTTACATACATAATAAAAGCCATCAATCTTGATCCAAAACAAGCCCAGTAAGAAAAGTCAGTGACACTCCATCTCTAACTAGCCAGCAAAAAGTTGGGCTGGAAGCTTTGGCTCAAATGGTAAAGCAGCAGCCTTGGGCAAGAAAAATGAGTGAGATTGCAAGGTCCTGAGTTCAAGTTCTCATACTGGGAAGGAAAAAAGAAATAGTGATTGCCTTGGAAATTTGGGATTTTGGATACTTTCTCTGTTTTCTGATTTTTTCCATAGTATATATTCTCTACAGTGACCATCTAATATTTAAAGAATAACAGTTATTACAATAGTCATTGGCAATTTGTCACCCTTCTGTATTGTTATTTATCACCTTATCTGTCTGTTTGTATGTAGGTTGTTTTTTGCTTGGATAGCACTGTTATAAGCAAGAGCTATGGGAAAGCTATCAACCAGCTATTCATGACTTGGCCTCTACAACTAAACTTATTGTTATTTCCTGAGTACATGCTATCTTCTAACATTGTTAGGTGCATAGATTATCTAGAGAGTTTTCTGCTGTAAGCTTAAATTTTAGTGGGGAGATAAAACTACGATACAAAATAGCACTAACTCTGAAGTCAAGGTGGCTTTTAAATCATTCAATGCAAATAATGCTTTTCATAGAATCACACATATATAATTATACGTATTTCTATTCTATATTACATATTAATATATGCTACATATATTTATATTATACTTGCATAGATAAATAATCTTGAAATAAAGTCTCACAGAATATATTTTTAATCACCATGTTTAATAAACCTTAATATTTTCTATTTGTTATTGTTTTATTCTATTACACTGAAACCATGTTGGTCATAGTCTATAAAATTAATTCCATGACCTGTTCAGAGACTGAAAGATACACTTGACTCAGAGTTTGAAAGAAACATCTACAGGTAAAAGTTCTGATAAATGCTTGAAGGAAAAAGATCAGGGTAGTTCCTTAAATTACTGAGAAGATCTAAGCTTCAAAGAAGCTTTCAAAATAGTGAAGGTGTACATGTGGGAAAGATGAACAGATAGAATTAACCTGAGAGATCCCCTGGGTTTCAAATCTAGTGTTTACTTTGAGTAAACCTACTGCTAAATAAGTAGTAGTAAGCTGCAATACTGAGGAATACTGTTTCTGAAGTCAGTGTGACCTGATTCAAGTCCTAGGTTTGACAATTTCCACACAGTTTCAGAGAATGTTACTTAACTGATCCCTGTATCATGTCATTTATATACAAAATAAGAGTGATAATTACTGCCCTTTACAAAAAATGTACAAAATTATATCAGATGAAAAGAATTGTGCCTGTAGATAATTAATATTTCCATGCATTTCCTTTGTTCAAGGTTTATTGGACTATTTTGAGGTCTGAATGTTAATAATTTATTTCATCTGGTTCCAAATTCCAAGACTGTATTGACCAAAGCTTATGTCTGTCTCTTATTCTAAAGTTTCTAACTTGGCTTGATTTTCCTTCTGTCTGTCTCCTAGCTTCCAATTCTCTCTTTTCATCTTTACAGTCCAGAGAAAGAATATTGTTGAAAAAAATCTCTCTACAATTAAGTTGTAGACTTCATGCAAAGAGACTTCCCTTTATTATACCAATATTTTATTTCTAAAATGTGATAAATTTATGACAGAAATTTAAATAATATCTAAAGGAATAAAAACAAATTATCCAAAACAAGAACTCCCATTTCTCCACCTAATGAATCTTCCTACGCTCAAGGTAACTCCAAAACAACATTAAAAGATATGCTGAGCGTGAGAACTGCAATGCTTTTCCTGACAATAATGCATGTGCTGATACTATTTACTAGTAAATACAATGCTGTCTGGGGAGTGCGAAATATATAAAGCAAAAGTCCTGTATATCTAAGGCTGATATATTTAAGAAAATAAGAATCTATTTAGAATACATTTTGTCAACATTAATAAGTTGTTCAAAGGGATTTCATTGTGATATTTTCACATATGCATACAAAGTACCCTCATCAAAAATACCTTATCTGTTCTCTTCCCTATACCCCTTCTTTAAATAATTTCAACATCTTTCATTGTTGTGTATACATGCATATAAGATACTTTGAACAGTCACTCACATTCACCTCCTCTTTTGGCTCCCTTTTCCTCCCACTATCACCTGCTCCCCGAAAAGATCCAGTTTTACTTTCTTGTTATTCATTATTCCATTATTTTTTGCTGTATGTTTATGGTACAAAAGGATTTCACCTATGCACATATTATAATGCAATCAGATTGACATCCTCTACAACTCTTTCTTCACTTCCCCCACTACTTGGTAAAGAGTTGTTCTGACCTAGAGCCAACTAATCTTTGATAAGGGAGCCAAAAACACAGGATGGAAGAAAGACAGCCTCTTCAACAAATGGTGCTCATAGAACTGGCTAGAAACATGTAGAAAACTGAAGTTAGATTCTTATATATCACCCTGCACCAGAAACAATTACAGATGTATCAAAGACCTCAATGTAAGACCAGATACTTGAAAATATTAAAGGAAGGGATAAGGGAAACACTAAGGCTCTTTGACACAGGTAGAATCTTCCTAAGTAAAAATCCAGAAACACAAAAAAATCAAAGAAAGCCTGGATAAATGGGATTGCATTAAACTGCAGAGCTTCTGCATGGCAAAGAGCATAGCTAGCATGACAAATTGAAAGCCACAGATTGGGAGAAGATCTTCACTAGATACACATTAGACAAAGGCCTCATATCCAAAAGATACTTAGAGCTCAAAAAATGAAATTCCCCAAAACAAATTTTCAAAGAAACAACACCACCATCAATAAGAGGGATTAAGATTAAAGAGAGACTTCTCTGGAGAAGAAATAAAAATGCCCAATAGACACATGAAGATATGTTCAACATCTTTGGCCATAAAAGAAATGCAAATAAACATTGAGATTTTACCTCACCCCACTTAGAATGGCCATTATCAAGGAAAATTAATAATAACAGATGCTAGTGGGAATGTGGACAAAAGGGAACACCATTCCACTGTTGGTGGGAGTGTAAACTTGCTCAACCACTCTGGAAAGGAGTATGAAGTTTCCTCAAAAGACTAAACATAGAACTTCCCTATGACCCAGCAATCCCACTCCTGGGCATTTACTCAAATAACCACAAACCAGCCTGCACAAAAGCCACCAGCACATGTTCATTGCAGCATTATTTACCATAGCTAAGATACTGAATCAATCTAGATGTCCCTCAGTAGATGAATGGATCAAGAAAATGTGGTGTATATATACACAATGGAAGCACAAGCTTCCATCAGAAAGAATGACATTGACCTATTTATAAAGAAATGGAAGCAAAGTATATATTAAGCAAAGTAAGCCAGACTCAAAGAAACAGACTATATGTCTTCCTTCATTTCTAATAACTAGAATATGGCTACAAATCTACAAGTTAACCCAATGGATAATAAAAGACAGGTACTTACACTTAGACATGATTAATTAAACAGCACTCTAAGCATCACACAGTGAGAACATAGAAGCATATTCTTAGGAGAGGATCACAATGGCTCAACAGGTCTGTACATATGACCATATAAAACCATGTTTATTGAAATGAACTCCAAGAAATGGAAACAAGAAAAATTTTTGTTGTACTGTTCACAGTTATTTATTTTCTTTCTTTTTTTCTTCAGTTTATTACAGGTTATTCAGTTTATTACAGTTGTTGCTATTTCTTATTTCTGTACCCTTTGTATATAAATTTATCTGATTTGGGGAAGGGGAACAGGAATCACAGAATTCGTGGGACAAAGGGTAAACCAATTCAACAGTGATACTCACTAGATAGTATGTTGGAAATGAAGTTTACAACTTGTGGGAGTGGAGTCAGAGGGAAAAAGTATGAGAAAATGAGAGAGGGGGTAACACTGTTCAAAAAGAAATGTCCTCATTACCTTACTTATATAACTGTAACCCCTCTGTAAAATTGAAATTAAAAAAAAATGAAAAGAGGGGTTCTTAAAAAAACAATTTTAATGTAGAAAATCCATTAGTTATCCTGTACTATTTTTTCAGTAACAAGTTTATTGGGCACATTTCTTTACTTTTTTATTGTGAAAATACTGTACAGAGGAGTTACAATTACATGGGCAAGATAATGAGTACATTTCTTATCAAGCATTGTAGGCTCCTCCTTTGTTTCCCCTTCCCATCCCTTCCCATCCTCCCCCACCCCCCCCAATATTCCCCCCCCTGCACAAAAGTTGTAAAGTTCGTTTTCGACATAACGACTTGTACCTTTTAATAATATTTTATTATCTTTAGGTAGTGTTACAACATTACCCTTCCATCATTTTCTCCCATCCCTCTCAATCTACCACTTCCCTCACATTTCCTAATTTTGTAGTATACAAACACACACAAACACACACACATATATGCATATATATACATATATACATATCTTTCTTGTGTTTTTTCATCATTGGGATGATCTATGGTTTTCTTATTGGATTACTAATATACAAAAGGGTAATTTTGAGTAGTCTAATTTTGAATAGCCCAATACTTTACTTTGAGGATATGAAAATATATATTTTGGTTTTTTTTTGTTTTGTTGTTGTTGTTGTTTTGGTGTCAGTCCTAGGGCTTGAATCCAGAGTCTAGGCTGCTGACCTTAAGCTTTTGTGATCAAGGCTAATATTCTATCACTTCAGCCACAGCTTTACTTCCAATTTTTTTGACAGTTAATTAGAGGTGTAACTTTCACAGATTTTCCTGCTCAGGCTGGCTTTAAACATGATCTTAAGATCTTGTGCTCCTAAGTAGCTAGGCACCTGACGGGGTTTATATTTTCTTATCTTTGAATAAATAGTTCTGATCGAAAATTACCAGTCATTATGAATAATTAGTGTAATTATTTTTATACTTTTTAAAGCCTGATAACAATATCAAATGAATAGCAAAAGAGACTTCTACTTAAGCATTTTTCATACATTAGGACTATCACATTTCTCATTATCATATCAAAAACAAAATTGAAGGCTGGGTGCTAGTGGCTCACACCTGTAATCCTAGTTATACAGGAGGCTGAGATGTGAGGATTGCAGGATGGAAGCCAGCCAGGTCAGGAGAGTCCGTGAGACTCTTATTGCTAGTTAACCACCAAAAAAAAAAAAAAAAAATGAAGTGTGGCTAAAACTAGTAGAGCACTAGCTTGAACAGAAAAGCTCAGGGATAGTACCCAGACCATGAGTTCAAACCCCTGTCAGGCCAAAAATTAATAAATAAAATTGAACAGATTTAATTTCTACTTTATTCAGATTCTGGTTTTGCTTCTAACCTGTGAGATAATTGGGCAGGTAGCATGGGTTATTCAATCATTCATTCACTTACTCACAAAATGTTTTTGAGTATTTATTATGTATCATGTTCTGTGGGTAGCAAACAAGGAGTTTATGGTCTAAATCCTTAGAGACAAACTGTAATCAAACAATAACCATAGTTAGGTACGTAGGTATTATAGAATTACTAACTGTGGTTAAGATTTGTTAAAGTAAATTACTGACACTTGCTCTGTAATATCAGAGCACAGGAAGAAATTCATGAGCAATGGATTCTGAGCAGGATTCTTATGACTATAAGTTAAAGGATGGAAAAAATACTATAGTTTTTCCCACAGAAAGAACAAAGTGTGTAAGTCCTGAAGATGAAATGATAATGATGCCCTTATGGTATTAAGAATGTCTGGGATAACTTGAGAGCAAAGCATAGAATAAAGTGGGGAAAAATCTAAGATTTGGAGGCATTAGCCATCAATGCTTAATAGATCATAAGGATTTGAGTCATCTCTTCCAGAGAAATTGAAAACTTTGAAGAGTTTTTGAAAGCATGTAATGTCTGGTTTTATCTTTTATAAAAATCTCTCTGCTTTTCTTGCAGAAAATGGATTGAAGAAGATCAAAAATAAATTAAAGGTAACCAATCATGAGAATATTTGAGGTAGTAAGATGAGAGATATTTTAGTGAGAAAAGAATAGTCACAGTATAGACATGAAACAAGTAGGAAGACTTTTTTAATTTCTTTTTTTATTAATAAGTTTTTTTATTGTGAAAATACCATACAGAGAGGTTACAATTACATGAGCAAGGTAATGAGTACATTTCTTATCAAGGATTGTTGCCTCCTCCTTTGTTTTTCCCCTAAGATTCATTTCCCCCCACCTCCACAACTACATCTCCCCCACCCCTTCCCCCCCTCCTCCTCCAAAGTTGTAAAGTTTGTTTTTGACATAAAGTCTTGTACATCTCATTGTTGCAAAGGGTCCACCTGTATCCCTATTTAAACAATTTGTTTTTTCCCTTCCCCTCCACAAATTATACCAATATCAAATGCAGTGAAAATGGGTTATATCGTGGGAGAGGGACATACAAAGCAACAAAGAAATCATCTTATAAATATGTTGGAAACAATAGCAAGGAAGAAAAACCATTTGAGTCCGTATCTTGGGGTTCATTTCGCCTAACATCAACTTATCTGACCATTTCTGCTTGTTTCAGACATATACTAGTTAGTGCAAATAAGGGAAACCATGGGACCTATGTTTCTTTGGGCCTGGCTTACTTCACTTAATATAATTTTTTCCAAGTCTTTCTATTTCCTAACAAAAGGGACAATGTCATTCTTTCTGATGGAGGCATAGAATTCCATTGTGTATATATACCACATTTTCTTGATCCATTCACCTACTTCTCAGAAGGGGAAAGAAGGATGACCAATAGACTTAACCTCCGTAGCCATAAAAGAAATGCAAATCAAAACAACATTGAGATACCACCTCACCCCAGTTAGAATGGCAAAAATCAAGAACTCTAACAACAATAGATGCTGGAGGGGATGTGGACAGAAGGGAAACTTACTGCATTGTTGGTGGGAGTGTAAACTTGTTCAACCACTTTGGAAAGCAGTAAGGAGGTTCCTCAAAAGACTCCATCCACATAGAGCTCCCCTATGACCCAGCAATCCCACTTTTGGGCATTTACCCAAATGTTCACAAACAAGACCACACTAAAGCTACCAGCACGACTATGTTTATTACAGCATTATTTACCATAGCTAAGATAACCAACCCAGATGCTCCTCAGTAGATGAATTGATCAAGAAAATGTGGTATATATACATAATGGAATTCTATGCCTCCACCAGAAAGAATGACATTTCCCCATTTGTTAGGAAATGGAAAGGCTTGGAAAAAATTATATTAAGTGAAGTAAGCCAGGCCCAAAGAAACATAGGTCCCATGGTTTCCTTTATTTGCAATAATTAGTATATGTCTGAGTCAAGCAGAAAAGGTCAGATAAGTTGATGTTAAGGGAAATGAACCCCAAGATAGGGACATGAGTGTTTTCTTTTCTTTCTTGCTATTGTTTTTAACATATTTATAATGTATTATGTGTTTTTTTTTTTGTTTCTTTGGTATGTTCTTCCTCCACCGTATGACCCCTGTTTTCACTATATTTGATGTTGGTGCCCTACATCTTGTATATACATTTTTTAATTTGGGGAGGAGAAGGGAAATAACAAAATGCTTAAATAAGGATACAGGTTGACCTATTGTAACAATGAGATATACAAGACACTATGTTGAAAATGAACTTTACAACTTAGGTGGTGGGGGGAGGGAGAAGTTCGGGAAGTGTGGAGGGAAGAGGTGATAGGGGGAAAACAAAGGAGAGGGTAACAATGCTTGATAGGAAATGGACTCATTACCTTACTCATGTAACTGTAAACCCTCTGTATAGTATTTTTACAATAAAAACATTAAAAAAAGAAATAGAGGAGAGGCCTGTGCTAATTTTTCAGTATCATAATAAATTTCTACAATAATGTCATGCTCCAGGATTATTAGCATGGGAAGATTTTTTTTTTATTGCCCATCCATCAGGGCAGGGAGATGGCTGATGAGCATATGAGATGAAGATGCCTTATGTGGATATTTTGTGTGGATGCAGAATCACTGGGCAAATAACTAAATTCTCCATCAGTTTTTTCAGCTCTCACTGTGTATTAGTTTTCTAAAGTTACCACAACAAATACAATCTGGGTTGCTTACACACAACAAAACTTGTAATCCTTCACAGTCTAGCAGCTAGACATTCAAAATAAAGATGTTGATAGGGCTGGCTTATTTTCGGGGTGGGGAGAATCTCCCCTAGCTGCTGAGGATTTCTAGAAGCACAAGTCTAAATCTAGCTGTGTTCTCATAGTGCACACTCTTGAGTGTGCATGTGTGTTTAGGCCTAATTTCCTCTCCTTCTACAGGGACATCAATCAATGATGAAGACTCTAATCTATTATGGTATCATCCTTCCAACTACAGTCATTTTCATAGATTAGGACTAGGAGTCAGGACTTCAAAATCTTTTCAAAGTGTTTCAAGACCGCTCACAACACATACAGATAATAGCAATATTATCACTGTGAGTATGTGTAAGTCACCAAAGAGCTTTGCCTAATCCTTGATACATAATATAATTCAAAGTTCAGCATTACAAATAAGAAAAATTGGGGCAGAAGAGGGAAGAGGAAATTGACAAAGCTGTATAGTTTGGTGCGGAATCAGAATGGAATTTTGTTATATTTTCACCACACCACACATATTTTTCTTTCTGCATTTATTAAGGGAAAAGTAAAAGGGGGGGGGTGTTGGGAGAAAGGGCAAATCTATTCTGAAAAGAGAATCAAGGGGTTCTCTGAAATGACAGCTATGTAATTGTAAGGTGATGTTTGTAAGCACAGGTTATCTGACCACTTTTATGTTCCAGGACCTTCTGGTGATTTTTTAATTAAGTTTTTTATTGTGAAAATACTGTACAGAGGGATTACAGTTACATGAGCAAGGTAATGAGTACATTTCCCATCAAGCATTGTTACCTCCTCCTTCCCTCCCACCTCCTCAGCTACCCCCTCCCACCCCCACCCTGCCTAAATTGTCAAGTTCATTTTTCAACAGAGCGTCTTGTACTGAAGTTGTCCAAAAAACCTCAAGTTCTAGAAAGAAATAATCATTGCAAATTATCATCTTTAGGAAATGCTTAAAAGCTCATGAATAGAAAACTATACTATTGCATATGTTTCATTTTAGAAAAATAATAAGGATATTACTGTCTTGAATAGGTGGCTAGAACTTTAACACAATGTACATGCTTCTGAAGGAAGAAGCTCTGTAAACCATGAGTCGCAAGTTAGGTGCCTGTGACTCACACCTGTAATCCTAACTACTCAAGAGGCTGAGATCTGAGGATTGAAGTTTGAAGTCAGCCCAGACAGGAAAATCCCTGAGTCTCATATCTCTAATTAAACAGAAAACCTGAAATGGTGCCGCAGCTCAAAGTTTCTGAAAATGTAAGTACAGCAATAATTTTTAATGCCATTCTGAGATGTGGAAAATATCAACCAGGTAATCATTTTATTTATATCTTTACTTCTTTACTATGTATTTATTTTTGTTCAGGTACTGGGACTTAAACTCAGGTCCTGGGATCATTCTTGGCTTTTTCATTCAAGGCTGGAACTCCATCACAGGTGCCACGCTTCTACTCTGTCATTTTGCTGTTTAATTGGAGTTGAGTTTCATAATCTTTTCTCTCCAAGCTTGCGTTTTACCTCAATTCTTATACCTTCGCTTTGTGAGTAGCTAGGATTATAGGCATGAGCCACCAACACTGGCTGGATTACCATTTTAAATAGAATTCAATGCACATGCAATTTGACTAATTTCTCTAGAAATTACTCTGTGAGAAATGAACAAGGACTTTTCTATTTCAGTAATTTCAGTTGCTAAAGTACAATGAGAGTTGCTTTCATTATTATCATCATCATCATCATCATTATTATTATTAGTTGGTTATGGGGCTTGAACTCTGAGCCTGGGCGCTGTCCCTCAGCTCTTCAGCTCAAGGCTAGTGCTCTACCACTGGAGCCACAGCACCACTTAAGGTTTTTTTGTGGTTTACTGGAGATTAGCCTCCGGAGTAGCTAGGATTACAGGTATGAGCCACTGTTGCCCAGCTTTATTTTTTCTTTTTAAAAACGAAGAAAAAGTATACTTTACTAAACTCAAAGTATTTGTACTCACTTGCTTTGCAAAAGAATGTTATACTCTACACTGATAAGCATTATTAAAATCTGAAAACTTTACTTAGGACTTATGTGTAATAATATTTACTTCAAATATAGTTAAGAATTTGTAGGGAAACAGAAAAGAAAACAAAAGAAACACATTATTCTACAAGAATAATTATACCAGGATAAGAGAAAGCTTATCAAAGCCTAATTTAGTGTGGAAAATTAATTATCAAAGGTATTACATAAAATTGTCCACTAAATAATACCTGACATTAAATCAAAGGAAAACAGAAACACCTTAAATCATTTCACTGTCATTTTATATACAACACCAGAGGATTTAGTAGATGAGAACCTTGTGAGAACACAATGTATCATTTTTAAAAATAAAAGTAGCAAGGTTGTGTCTTGGTTCAACTCTTCTAAAACCATGGTTTTTAAATATATATATATATATATATATATATATATATATATATTATTTCCTTTCCCCTTAGAATAGCTTTATCACTTACTCCTCAAATGAGTTTTCTCTAATCATATATATTTTTTCTTAAAATACTTCCTACTCTGTGTGTGTGTGTGTGTGTGTGTGTGTATGTGTGTGTGAGAGAGAGAGAGAGAGAGAGAGAGAGAGATTCCTCAAGGTAGATAATTAGCAGATCGTTAAATCAAGTGGGTTTTTTATTATTTTAATATGTTCTTCTTGATGACCATTTAGCATTTTAAGAGGGTGACATTCATCTAGGTAAAGTTCTTTTCTATGTTTTTAAATAACAAAATGTCAATTCAATTTTGAATAAAATAATTATAATGAAATATTGCTGACTGCATCCTTCCTCTCCCTCACTAAAACAATACCCCAAAGACTTTGTGAGAAAATGCTGGTTTAGATATAAAAGTGATGGGCAGATCATGTGGATGAAAAGCAGCACAGAGGGTGAGCCTGGCATGGGTATAGTTCTGACAAGTAATACTGGAAACTTGAAACCAAAGTGTGTGTTAATCAAAACCACCCATCAACTTGTAGGGTCACTAACCTTGAAGAAATGAATGTATTTCCTGGTCAAATATTTTCTGAATAGGTGCTCAGAGTTTAGTCAGTTTCCAGGCTCTCATTCAGGTCTAGATTAATTTATTCGACCTGAAATTTAATTCAATCCCTCCTTCCAACAAAACAGGTCTGTTCCAAACCATTTGATGTTAGCTTACCACCATTTCTCAAAAAAAAAAAAAAAAAAAGGCCAGCAAACAATCAGCAAACAGCAAACAACAACAACAACAACAACAACAACAACAAAACACTCATGAAAAAAAATCACTGATGGCAATAGGAACTGAGAATCCTTGGGATTGAGAGCCCAAGTGTTGTTCCTTGAGTCTTTGGGCTGTTGTCCTGTGGCTTTTAGTTAGAAATGTTCCCATTTGCAACAACACACATGTGTGCTATTGACCTCTTTAAGATTCCATTCTAGCAGTCTCAAAAGCAAAGTTGTAGATTTTTATGAAAATTGGAAAAAAAATCACAAGTAAATTCCTGTATGATTTTCCCCCTTCTATTTCCAGTTATTCTAAAATTTCCCAGAGCAAAAGACTAAAACTGAAACAAAAGAAATAATCAATTATTGAAAGATACTATATAAGATGCAAAAGTAACTTGAAGTCTGAGTGTTCCTAGGGGTTAAAAAGGTTCTTGCATGTTTTTAAAGCTTCCTAGCTGCTATAATAACTATTACAGTTGCAGTGCTTGAAGCGGAAAGAAATGAACTACGAAAGTGCTGTTCAGTATGATGGGATTGTCTTCTGGCTGTACATTCTGCAATTGTTAAGAAAGCAGTGTGTGCAATGCATGTGTTCCCAGTGTGCATAGCTTTTCATAGTCATTGAATAGACCATGAGATGTGTAAGAAAGAATTGAAAAAGAAAATCACCACCACTCTGACAGAGGCCGAAAGCTGTAGAACACCTTGCAATCTCATGCTGGAGGTGTTTGTTCAGTCAAGAGCTCCTCTAAAGCAGAGTGAAGGAGAAAAATCTCTGTGGCAATGGGAAGATGCTTCACATAAACAGACTGTGTCTTTTCAATGGGATATAACACAACCTCAAGAATGAAGGCAAAACTCCTACCTCCTTACTATTTGGCACAATTCTGATTTAGTTGGGCAGAGTTTATATTGGTAAGTTTCTCCTTCTCTGTCTGAACAGCCAGCCATCTGATAGCTCAGTTTGAGGATAGGTATTTATCTGCTGAAGACTTCAATACACAGCATGCCTCAAGCTCATCTCTGATGTAATAAATCTGAAAGCCAAATATGAGTTTGGGAGAGAAACGCAGAAACACTGCCTGAGGCCTAAGAGAGGGTAGAAATAGGTTATTACTTAAATCAGAGCAATTTTTTAGTTAATAATAGCAATGAAGACTGTACCAGTAAAATAGAATATACCTACTTATAAGGAGACTTTTAAAAATTGTTTCTCTTTATAATTGGAAATGATCTTTTACAGAAAACTATAATACCTCGTGATAATTTATGTTCAAATAAGTATATTTTATTTATAAAATATGAGATCAATTAGGGTCTCATATCAAGTTAGATGAAACCATCTTAAGTGGGTTCTCTATTTCCAGAGTCTTCTATTAACATATTCAAATATAATATTTTAGGCATTAAAATAATGTTATTCAAGCCAGGCACCACTCATACCTGTAATCGTAACCACTCAGGAGGCCGAAATCTGAGGATCTCAGTTTGAAGCCAGACTATGCAGGAAAGTCCCATGAGACTCTACCTCCAATAAGCCAATCAGAAAAAGCCACATGTAGCACTGTGGCTCAAGTAGTAGAGCACTAGCCTTAAGTACAAAGAAGCTCAGGGACTGCACCTAGGCCCTGAGTTCAAGCCCCAGGACTGATAAAAATAAATAAATAAAAAGAATGTTATTCAAAAAACAAATAACACATAAAATAAATTCTGTGAAAAAAGAAAGCACAAATTCTAGTCTTCTTTAGGTAAGTGTCATAAGTGGATAGTTTTTTATCTACTTTTTTCAGCACTGAAGTCTAATATTAATTTTGTTTCAGGATTTTTATTTAGCATTCCTGGTCCTTTTGTAAAAGGCAGAGACTGCACAATACCATTATCAAGATGGTATAGTCATCTACTGAGTTAAGATAAAATTTGCCATGTTTTTTAAAGTTTCTTTTAAGTTTATTGAGCACAATTGACAATCACTTTAATCAAATTAATTCCAGACCAGTACATATACAAATTCTAGAAAGCTAATTATATTTTTCTTTGACACACACACACACAAAATTTAAAAAGCTATCCTGTTACCTAAGAGGCTGCAATAGTAAGCATTTAAGTTAGTCTGACTGATATAGCAACAAGTAGGATGGCAGATTCAGGCCATTCCAAGGAAACATTACACCAACCATTTTTTATTATATAGTATTTGAAGTGTTTCCAGAAAAAGACTATGTACTGGTTTTGTCAGGCTAAAATGCTTGAAATATAAAAATAAGACAACTTTTCCTATCATTCTTTCATTTGGTAATAAATAGATTCCTGATGGTAGCTGTTATCGGTTGCATGTGTAAATGTGCGCACACACACATGCCTTATGTATGTGGGTGTTTGTGTGTTAAGTATTATATAAGATAATGTATGGAGATACTTTGTACAATAGAGGTAGTATACAATCTAAGAAGAAATGTATATGAATCAGTTAGATACACTTATCAGAAAGAAGAGACTACTTGATGTCTGGGAAAGAATTTTCAAAAAGATTTCTATTTTTTTTAAAAAAAGACTTCTATTTTAAAACAGGCACTATTCTCTCACTGTTTAGAGGCTGGTTTCTAGGTCAAAGATAGTCTGTTATCTTTAACTTCATATGATGAATATAGAAAATATAGATGATGCTGTTTTCCCTCCTTCTGGTCTCACTTTTCCTAACTTACTTAAGCTTTCTAGAAGTTTGGCCTTCAATTTATTTTTCATTAGAAACTTCAAAACCCTATAGATTTTGTTAGGACTCTGCTCCACTTTACACTCTTCTACCATTACTCTTTTCAGCAGAAGGGTTGCCATTATTCATGATGTAATCTAGTCCACTATGCCTATTATTTTTTTTTAACTTTTTCTGTATGTGATCCTTGTCATCCTATTTATACTGAAATTTCTTTTTTTTATTTTTTATTGTGAAAATACTGTACAGAGGGGTTACAATTACATGGGCAAGATAATGAGTACATTTCTTAAGCATTGTAGCTTCCTCCTTTGTTTCCCCTTCCCATCCCTTCCCATCCCCCCCGCCCCCCCCCACCCAATCCTCCCCGACCCCCCTGACCCCCTCATACTGCAATTTCTATGATAGCAGTACAAGAGTTCAATAAGATCTAAATATCAGATTAACCATCATAAGGTAAGTACTCAAGAACTATTCAGAAGCAAATGCATGTCCAGAGAAAAGTTTTGTTTCCTTGGTATTCTAAGTAAAAGCATTTTAGTTTTTATCAATCCTAGTACTTTCTTAATTCAGATACTTGGATAAAGAGTGGGCAATATACTTTCTTGTTAAGTAGTTGTCAGAAAGAAAAGAAAAATACAAAAATAAGAATTGCCACTGAAAAAATTTTGACTGACTTCTTCAGAATGCAGGCTATCATGTAATATGCAAATGTTTCCAGTACCTTCATAACACAGGCAGCTCCTTCATATACAGCACAGTCAGACCACAAAGGACTAATTGCTCTGAGTTGTCCAATATTGCAGTTACATATTCTCAAATAGCTCAGTGTAAATCTCATAAAATAATATAGGCTTACTTAAGGCTTCACATGCCCAAGATGGAAACAAAATACACAACATATTTAGATTTACTGAAAATGTTCTACTAGTAAAGATACAGAACAGAATGAATGTAATATAATGTAAATTAAATATATGAGCATAATGTAAATATGCAATGTATTGATATAATCTAAATAAAATGATTTCTCAGTTTCTTTTGATAGAGTTCTCTCATTTTAAAGTGAGATTTGCACATTCTATGCATATATAGACATGTCAAAGTGGAACTGCCTTGTATAATTAATCGATGCTAATAAAGATGCATTTTTAAATGAGGATTTACAATGTTAGTTTCAATTAACAACACTAGATTTCCTACCCATAAATCCTAAGATCCAGGAAAGTCATTTGTGAAGACAGCACAAAATCTGAATTTTTTTGTGTTATCATGTCTAGCAAAATATAATATGTGGAAATCAATGTGCTCTACATGATGAAAATCTTATGAGCTACAGTTTTATGTTTTATACACCAACGTTATATGTTTTTGAGACATGAGTCCTATGCAATTAAGTAAGTAGTAATTTAACAAGCAGTGTTCTAAAAACACTCCAGACTCTGATGCTGATTGATAGCAGTGTGGAATAGCTGGAGCTAATATGAACCTGCTGAGTTCCTAACACATTCCACTTAATTGAATGTTATAATAATCAATGTTATCATTATTTGTATGTTATCTTCATCCTCGCTGTGAATATTAAATCATAAACTCAAATAACTTAGAATTAGACTTTATGTGACCTAATAAAAAAGTGGTGGAATCTGAGGAGATTTAGGGCATCAAGATAAGCTAAGAGTATTTTTCTTTCTGTAATGTAATGACAGATTAAAGTAATTACTGCCAAAGGGAAGTCAGATAGAAAAAGTAGCATGACTCATAGGAGGAAATTCCAATCACATACTAAACTCAGATGGAATAGAATATAAAATTATTGGCTATAATGCTCATCATCTCTTTCTAACATTTAAAATAATACAAATTATATAAACTTTTTTGTTGCATTTTTTATTGTGAAAATACCATACAGAGGGGTTACAATTACATGGGCAAGGTAATGAGTACATTTCTTATCAAGCATTGTTGCTTCCTCCTTTGTTTCTCCTTCCCATGCCCTCCCATCTCCCCACCCCCACCCCACCCACCCCATGCACCCCCACCCTCCCAAAAATTATATTAAGTGAAGTAAGCCAAGCCCAAAGAAACATAGTTGCCATGGTTTCCCTTATTTTCAATAACTAATATATGTCTGAGACAAGCAGAAACGGTCAGATAAGTTGATGTTAGGCGAAATGAACCCCAAGATAAGGACTCAAATGTGGTTTTTTTTGCTGTTGTTTTTAACATATTTACAAGATATTTCTTTGTTGCTTTGTATGTCCCTCCCCCATGGTGTAACCCCTGTTTTCACTTTATTTGATGTAGGTATAATTTGTGGAAGGGAAGGGAAAAAACAAATTGTTTAAATAGGGATACAGGTGACCCCATTGCAACAATAAGATGTACAAGATGCTATGTCAAAAAATGAACATTACAAATTATGTAAACTTTTCTGCTGTGGCTTGGAGGGCATTACATGCTAGACTTACTTATGGTAAAGGATCACTCTTACTTTCCTTGTGTGTGGCATTGAACAGGCAGTGAACTGAGAACTTTTGCATAAATGCCTTGTGTGTTCAGTACCAATTTCTCCTAGACTCAATATGGATTTCAGATGCATGTTTCTTGTAGAGTATCAAGTGCATAAAGAACAAGACTTCAATATGAGAAATTCACTGTGGACTTCCTTTGTGGTAAGAACACTGAAAGTATAGTCAGAATGATTTTGAAATATTAAACACATTTATATTAACTATTGTTAATCATCAAGACTAAATCCTCCAGTATGAGACTGTGTTCATTGGATCAACACCTCACTCACTTCATTATCCCCTCCTCTCCTTTCACCCTGGTCAGCACCGCTGTCTTCTGTATCTACAATATAAATTTATATAATAGCAAGACCAAAGACTCTTTGTCTTTCTGTGCCTTTCTGGCTTTTTTACATATATAAGAATTTTAATATTTCTTTCTATGAGAATCACACCCTTGAAATTTTTCCTGTCCACATTTTCTTCTTCTTGAATTAGGTATATTGATAGCGTCATACCAAAATGCAGTATTTTTCATACTCATTAAATTTAGCCCATTTTTGTTACCTCTGTCTCTGTCTCTGTCTTTGTTTCTGTCTGTTTCTGTCTGTCTGTCTGTCTGTCAGTCTGTCTGTCTGTCTGTCTGTCTGTCTGTCTCTCTCTCTCTCTCTCTCTCTCACTCTTGAACTCTGGGCCTTGCCACTGCCATTTGGACTTTCTGCTCAGGCTGACTTTAAATCTTGATCCGTAGAAGTCAGTCTCAGCTAGAACTACAGGGTGAGTCACTGATGTCTGGCCAATATTTAAACAATAAAAAATAGTGCTTCATTTATTTCTTCTATTTTTTAAGTTATAAAGCATTCCAAATATTTCCTAAAAACTATAATTCCCATAGATGTGAAGGAGCTAGTAGTATTTTTTTGTGTTTGGTTTAGTTTTCTCTGATTAAGAATATATTACAAATAAAACAGCAACCCTTTGTCTTATCCTTCTCCTTGCCCCCTTTTTCTATACTTGATATTTTCTTCCATTTCTGTTGTAGTTTGTCAGCATTTTGACTATAACCCATCAAATAAGATCAAGTGAGGAAATTTTCACTTGTGAAAAAAATTGGATTGGTGCTCAAAAACCTGGATTTGGAAATTATTTAAATAGTGCAGACTTTCATGCAACACCATTTTCTACTATTACTTATATCTAATGAAAATAAAATCCATATCCTATTTTCAAAATATATTGAGAAATAAATCACATTTATTGATTTTCACCAAAAAGACTAGACCATCACTATGACCTTGGATTGCTGCAATATTCTCTTTTATTTTCTTGGTGTGTGTGTGTGTGTGTGTGTGTGTGTGTGTGTGTGTGTGCGCGCGTGCCGGTCCTGGGGTTTGAACTCAGGGTTTAGGCACTGTTCCTGAACTTTTATGCTTCAGGCTAGTGCTCTACCATTTGAACTACAGCTGCACTTTCAGAATATTGGTGATTATTTGAAGACAGGATTCTCAAAAACTTACCTGTCCAAGCTGGCTTCAGATCTCAGCCTCCTCAGTAGCTAGGATTTACAAGTCTGAGACACTGGCACCTGGCTGCATAATCCTTTTGATCTGATTCCCTATTTGAATTTTTCTCCCCACAATTTATTCTTAATATAACCATGTGAATCAAAGTATACACGAAACTATTTCACAACTAATGGCATCCTCTCACCCTTACAAAAATCAAGAAAATTTACAGTGCTTTGTGGGTACCACAATCACCTTATCCTATCTTCTTATCCTATCATCTTATCCTCTCTCTTTTGCTACCCCTGTGACTCTTTTCTTTTTAAATCACATTCTCCTTAGCTCTATCTGTTTCTACTCTGCCATTTCCTTTCCATTTGCTTTAATACAACAGCCAAGTTCTCCTGGGAGGATTTGGATACTTTGTTCTTTTCCTGGCATACTCTTCTTCAGGTATGCCCTTGACATAAGCCCCTCTTTCCTCTAGGTCTTTGTTTGAAAATTTGGCCTCCTCAATGAGGCTTCACTGAAGAAGTTGTGATCTTCTCTTTCACCCTAGTACTTTAAATCTTTCTTCCCAATTGTATTTGTCTCCATGGTACATATTCCCAAGAAATAAATCCAAAAGCCTATTACTTCAATGGCTCTATCCAGGGTCCCCTGCATGATTCTTCATGGTTTCCTTAAAGGCAGGTCTCACTTCTCTAAGGCTTGCACAATGCAGAACTTTCATCTCCTTCACTTGCTTTTTATTTGTTACTTGTCTAGCTTCCTCCAAAGGAATGAAATCCCCACAAGGAAAGAGTGTTGTCATTTTGCATCGCTGGAATTCCCACAGCATGCAGAGGAGAATCTGAAAGACGGTGTATGGTAAATACTGAATTAATTAAGAAAATCAGTAGAACTCACGGAGAAAAAAAAAGAATCCAAATACGTTGGAAATGATCTGTACAACTTGGAAAGGGATGGGGGAAGGGAAAGAAGAGAAAAATGAGGGAAGAGGTAACAAGGTAGACAAGAAATGTAATCACTACCTTACTTACATAACTGTAACCCCTCTGAACGTCACCTTGACAATAATTTTTTTAAATTCTCAATTTCAAAGAAAAAATTATCATGAGCAGAATGAAATGGCAATAAGCTATTTAGCAAAATAATTGCTCAAATTTTGACAAATGAATGCTGAATGTCTTTAAATATGCAAAATAACAAAAAAGAACCACCTAAACTATTCGGGACAACAGGGGAAATTTTAAGTATTCCATGGGGAAAAATGTAGGCAGAGATCCCCCAGTTTGAATGAAGTAGTACTTTTGCTCTCTTGGAATAAAGATTCCAGCAGGTTAGATGGAGGTAGCCAAGAAGTGATAATTAAATTATTTTGCTTAGTACTTAGTCTGTAATATCATTCTTATGTTGATTCTATTACAGAGCATCTGGAGCAGTTCAGACACCACAGACTGTTAGCAGAAAACACAGTCACGTTGCTTTTGTCTTCATCTTTTTAAAGGCTCATATTTCTTTTCTTGATACAATAGCAATTTAGGGAGTATTTATTAATGTTGAATAAGAAAATGATTCGTTATGAATCATAAACTGCAAACGCAGGCACCGCTTTTGTTCTACTTTCTTTAATTATAAGCAATATTCATATGTTTATTTGAATGTAGGCTCAGATTCTTGTAGAACTAGTGGTAGAATTGTTTATTTATAGAAAATGGTCTTTGAACAATTACCTAGAATTATTAAATATTGTTAAATGGATGGTGAGGCTGCTCTGGCATAGCATCTTTCTTTTGTTTTATTTATTGCTTTTTATACTTAATTTTTTTCTGGTTATAAAAAGAATTTATTCTAATTTTAAAATAAATTACAATATTTGCAGAAAAGCACAGAAGAAAAGAAAAAACTTTTCTCACCATGTAAACAGTTTCTATTTTGTATATTTATAATACCTTGTAAAGTGTATTTGAACAAAGCTGGGATCTCAATTTCTATAATATTTTGCTTCTTATGTTTATAATGAGACTTCATATTGTGAGCACTTTTTTCATATTATATATGCTCCTGTTATATATTTCTCATATTTTAAGATGCATAGTTTTAATTTTAGAGATTTATTACGTTTGATTCATATGATAAAATTAACCATATTCTCATATCATTGTATAGAGTTAACTGAGGTTTAGCACCTCAGTCTAATCAAGATCAAAACTGCATTCAATGAAACCAGCATATGGTTCATTTTTTTTTCAGATCCTTTGCTGTACAGGGAGTTAGGCCACCGAAAATGTGTCAGGCTCTTTGCTCTAAATTTGTCTTTAGGCTTGTATGACTATGTATCAAAATGTGAACTGCTCAGATTTCCAATAGAGATATTGTGGCTCAATCAGTTGGCCTCCTATTCACAGTCCTGGCTATGGAGAGCCCAACCTAATGAGCAAGACTGTATAACTCTTCTAAGGCCTTGAAGAAGCTAAAAAGTGAGCTAAAAAGCCTTTCCAATGACTTCTAGATACTAAAGTCTTAAAAAATTAAGCATCTAATCCTGTACGAAGACCACACTGATACAGAAGAAACCAACCAAGACTATGAATTATCCTATGCCAGTGATTTCCAAAAAATCCTGAAATCTGTACTGCTTGGGGAAGCAGAGTAATGATAATAGACAGTGTTCTCAATACTTTCACCTTGTTTCAAGGAAGAACATCTCCTTCTCCTTACCAAGGTACTGCGCCTTGGCTGATCTAAAATATTCTATTTTAAAATATATTTTTGCCAGGTGCCAGTGGCTCATGCCTGAGTAGCTTAGCTACTCAGGAGGCTGAGATCTGAGGATTGTGGTTCAAAGCTACCTCTCTTATCTCCAATTAACCACCAGAAAACTAGAAGTGGTGCAGTGGCTCAAATGACAGTGTGCTCATCTTGAGCTGGAGAGCTGAGGGACAGCACCCAGGCCCAGAGTTCAAGCCCTACAACCGACAAAAATAAAAAATAAAAATAAATAAAATATGCTTTCAAGCTGGGCACTGGTGATTCATGCCTGTGATTCATCTTAGCTACTCAGGAGGCTGAGATCTGAGGAGCATTGTTCAGAGCCAGCCCTGTCAGGAAAGCCTTTGAAACTCTTATCTCCAATTAACTATCACCCCCGCAAGTAAAACAAACAACAAAAAATAGAAGTGGAGCTATAGCTCAAGTGTTAGAACACCAGCATTGAGCAACAATACTCAGAAACAATGCCTAGATATTGAGTTCAAGCCCCAGAAATAGCACATACACGCCCTCTCTCTCTCTCTCTCTCTCTCTCTCTCTCTCTCTCTCTCTCTCACACACACACACACACACACACACACACACACACCACACACACACACACACACACACACACACACACACACAAAATAACCTTACATTGTAAACATAAGCAGTTGATCAGTGGAAAATTCCACCATATAACCTTTCAATACCTACACACTTAGATTCAAAGTTTGAGACGAGAACATTTTTAGACTTAAGCATTGCCCCCACAGAAGAGTGAGAATAAAGTATTTTTAAACTGTAAAAGCTAAAATTAAATTGTTAAATTTAAATTGATTAAATTAAATTGTTAAATGTGAATTGCTTACTTCTTAGTTAATTTTCTTTCCAGTATCTTCACATGTACCAGCTTATTCCTTTATATACAAATCAAATTCTAGACCCTTATTGGTTTATAAGATGGTTTCTTTTTTAAAGTATTTGCATTTATTTTCTTTAACTATCTTAATATAACTTTATCTTTATGGCAACTATAAAGGTCAATTACAAAAATGAAAACATTCCTAACTCCAAACCCTACCTTTTTATCAGATTCAATGAAAAAAGACATTATGTGATTTTTTTTTTTTTTTGCCAGTCTTGAGGCTTGAACTCAGGGCCTGAGCACTGTCCCTGGGCTCCTTTTGCTCAAGGCTAGCACTCTACCACTTGAGCCACAGTGCCACCTCCAGCTTTTTCTGTGATTAATTGGAGATAAGAGTCTCAAAGACTTTCCTTCCCATCTGGCTTTGAACCATGATCCTCAGATCTTGGCCTCCTGAGTAGCTACTGCAGATGTGAGCCATCCATGCCCAGCTACATTGCATTTAATTTTGGTGGGGGTGGGAGGTTGGTCATGGACTTGAACTCTGGGCCTGGGTGTTGTTCCTGAGCTCTTCGGCTCAAGGGAAGCGCTCTACCACTTGAGCCACAGAGCCACTTCCAGTTTTCTGGTGGTTTATTGGAGATAAGAGTCTCACGAAGTTTCCTGCCCAGGCTGGGTTTGAACCATGATCCTCATATCTCACCCTCTTGAAGAGCTAGGATTACAGGCATGAGCCACGTGCCCGGCATATTGCATGATTTTTAAAACAAAAAAGTAAAAACTGATTTATAATTCTCATATACGTTATCCCCAAAAGGAAATCACTCTAAAGCTTTGATCATTTTTCTTCTATTCCATGAATTTTTAATTTTAGAATAGTTACAGAATGTATAGATTTGTCCCAAATATATAATGAAGATTTTATTTTTAAACATTCTAAATCAGGTGAAGATAATGTTTTATGTTAAATCGAAAATGAAAAATAGAATCTGAAAATATATTGAAAATCTGAATAAAATATTAAGAACTCATTCATATTCAACTTGTAGTAGCCAATATACACTTCTGAAATGGACATTTTCCAACAGACATTAGTCTTCAGGCACTTGTCTTTGTTTGTTTGTTTGTATACCAGAGCTTGAACTTTAGGCCAGGGCACTATCCTTTAGCTTTTTCTGGTGAAAGCTAGTGCTCTACCACTTTGTATTCTTGGTGGTAAATTGGAGATAAGACTCTCATAGACTTAACCGCCCAAGCTGGCTTCAAACCAAATTTTCCAATGGAAGTATACTCATAGATATTTCTAGTGTTAAGAATCTCAAGGAATGAGGTTCTACTTTGAGATGAATTTAATTAACTGTAGTAGTTATATAAACTGAGCTTACACCATTAATTTCTAGTATACGTTTTTCTCCAAAAATATTGAATAGCAGTCAATAGTTAAAATCAATCAATATACCAATAGGAGATTTAATCTATGTATACTGAATGTAATGTGTATTCTGCTAAAGAAGTCAGAAAAATCAAATTTATTAAGTGTTTTCTATATAGCAGCCTACTGGGTATTTATTACTTTCTCTATTTTTCTTTTTGTTTTTGTTGTTATTGTTGTTGGTAGTGGTGATGGTGGTTGTGGGTCTTGAACTCAGGGCCTGGGTGCCATTCTTAAGTTTTTGTGCTCAAGGCTAGCACTCTACTACTTTGAGCCATAGCTCCACATATGGTTTTCTGGTGTTGAATTAAAGATAAAAGTTTCATGGGCTTTCCTGTCTGGGCTAGCTTTGAGCCACAATCCTCAGATCTCAGTGTCCAGAACAGTTAGGATTACAGGCATGATCTACCTGTGTCTGGCAGTACTTAATACTTTCTGCCACTACCTCCCTGAGGCAGACATTTGGCTTTGCCTTTCCACCACCCAGAAAGCTATCCCAGGAAGAATGACATTCATGTACCCTTGGGCTTCCAACCAATAGCTCAGACAGATTATTAGAGAAGCTGTGTGGTCAAGGTGTGTATTTCTCAGTTCTCACCACATGAAGTCATCCTAAACTGGCTGTATTCCCAAACAGAAGCTCACTGCTACCTTCAAGGTAGCAAGCTATCTAGTTGTCTCCTTGTGAGCTCTAGCAATGTCTCCCTCTTGTTGAAAGGTTTAGATTTGCTTCCACAATGTAACCCAATTTTTCTAATTATTCATTTTTTATAGGAATCTTTGGAAACATATCCTAATTCATGAAAGCTGTGTGATTCTCCTCTCCTGGGAATCTCTTCCTCGATAGACTCGAACTTACCCATTGCCACAGTTAGTTGCTTGGGAAACATCAAAGACCTAAGATGAACAAAGTAGAGTTTCTTCCAGATATTTTGGAAATGAATCCAGTAACTCACAACTTAATCTGGCTGTCCACAAAATGAGAATTCAGTCCCTAGGGAATGAGAAGGGGGAAAAAAAAAAAAACATGAGCAGAAAAGGGGTGGCATTGTGTTGCAGTTTTGAGATTCCTGCTTCCAGTTTTTCCCAAGATTAAGCACCAACTTTGCCCTTGGCTGCAGGGAAGAGGTTTCCTCCCTTTTGACTTTATCTAGTTGGAGATGGGTTTCTGTTCTTTAGAACAGAAGAGCCTTCACCACAGCCAGCACTGTGCTTAATGCTTTCACATTAAATTCTCATTTGTAACTGTTGACTCTGCAAAAACCTTGCAGGAAAATAACATCATTTTCATATTTTTTTCTAGGACAGAAAATGAAGCTCAAAGAGTTTAAGTAGCACATTGGAAATCATGTAGCTAGTGACAGAGCTGATATTTGAACCCCAAGTTACAAAACTCAACCCTTCATTCTAACTCAAGCTATAAGGAATAAATTCTTAAGAGCACAATTTTATTGGATTTAGAGTGGTAAAGGGATATATTTTTACCATACTTTTCCAGAAAGTTCAGGTAACTATCAGGTAATCTATCATCCAGTCTATTCCTTGTGTGAGAATATCCCAATGGTTACAGCTATTTTGGCAACATCAATCAGAAAGATTGGCATGGTCCAGCTCATGCTTTGTCTCATGTGTCCACACTACTGAAATCAATATTCTTGTTAACCAGAAGTTCTTCTAGTTTTTTTTAAAAGTACCCAAGCTCTCTCACTGTCTCATGTTCTATTTCTTTCTTTCTCTAGATCACTTTTGTTGGCTCTCATCTACTATTTCCTAAAGCAATGAGATATCCTCCATCCTTCAATAAGACTGGGTAGGTGCCATTTCTGTATTCTCCCATGATACTTTGAATGCCATGAAAACTGCCATAGGGCCATGTCAGATCCCTGCTTCCCCAAATTATATCCTAAGTGCTTTGTGGCAGGGCCACACCTCCCTATTGGGGGTCTCCTGTACTCATCTCACTGACTGGCAGGGGGGTACCGTATTTCACAAATATTTGCTTAAATGAATGAATGGAGAAATTTTCAGTATTGCCTCTACCTTTTTCTGCTTGTGTACGGTTCTGAGGTTTAAACTCAATGCCTAGGTGCTGTCCCTGAGCTTTTTTTGCTCAAGGCTAGCACTCTGCCCCTTGAGCTTCAGCTTTACTCCCAGATTTTCAGTTGTTAAATGGTATAAAAAGTTTCACAGACCTTTCTGCCTTGGATAGTTTTGAGCCAAGATCCTCAGATCTCAGTCTCCACAGTAGCTAGGATTACAGGCATGAGCTATCAGTGTCCAGCCTGATTATTCTTCTCTGAGTTCAAAATTTATTTTAAAAAGGAGACAAATGATGTGGACTCATAGTTTAAAATATTTCTTTACTTATAGGAGCAACAAATTGAAAAGTATTTTTCCAGGATTTTTTCTAATGTAAATGTTATGAAAAAAATCACAAGTAGATGAAATTAGAAAGCTTCTAACTAAGGAGAAGAAAATAAAAACTTGCTTAACCAATAAGAATACTGAGCGTCACATACACACAGTGGAGAGGCAGGGTGGATTTTAAGGTCAGTTGACTGATGGCTTATTTTGTAATTCCAATCCCTTATTTATTTTCTTTTTCTACTTTCACAAACACATATTGGCTTCATTCTAAGGCTAATTACCTGAGCTTTCAGTAAAGAGAAACCCTCTCTCAAAAACCTTGAAATAAATGATTTTTCCATCAACTCAACTTGGATCAATTTAAATTACCAGTCCACCCTTGAACTAGTACAAGCCACCAGCATTTGTTTAGCCATGCACCAATAAGCTTGAATCCGTGTTTATTACAATTTCCCTAATAGCAAGAAAGTTCTGACAGGTAGAAAGACAGGTTTGGAAATTCCAATCCACCCCTAGTGAATTAAATTTCTGAAGAGCCTGATTGTCTACATATTTAACATGCTTCTTAGGTGAGTTTTACAATTAGTTGAAATGTTGGAGGTGGATCAAGATCCCACACTGACACTGAGGTGATACATTGAGAAGGGATGTAGATACAGTGGCAGATTGTTCTCTTCTTAGCTCTTTAGTCTGAACTCTTACCCTGTTCCACTTGGCCTTCACAAGCATTTCTTCTCTCCCACAGCTCATGTATAGATCTCCCATTACATAATTATAAACATCAGTAGAAGACTGGTAGTAACTCTTTAAAATACTGAAGCCTAGTGATCATTATTGGGTGAGAGAAAATTTTCATTGCCTTTCCTTATATTCTGAAAATGCCAGATCATTGCTGTAGTCTACTTGGCCTGAAGGTAAGGCCAGCTTGCCTGGTGACACAATGTCCTGCCACAGAGAACTCTTTCAGGTTCATCGTGTTTTGGCTTATGATGTGCAGTAGGACACAGAACCCTGCAGCATATTTTCACTAGTAAAATAGTATTTGTTGATTTTCCTCAGGTGAACATTTTATTCCATCAAATGTATGTGGTTGAGCACACAGACCCATGACACAGGAAACATAAAAGATCCCACAGACTAAAATTGACACCAAGAATCTTTGGGTCACTTTTCATCAAAACAGATTCTGGTTATACTTCTCTTGGTTGGAAGTTTTAGATAGAATTAACTGTAAGCTTATAGAAGAAGCCATAATTAAACTCGATCACATGGTAACTGTGTCCAGGGGATGAAACAGGAACACAAAACTAACCCCAAAGTCATTCTTCTATCACTGTGCCATAGCTTGCCATCCTCTCACATCATTCCTAGACTCACGCTTGCCAGAACCAGGCCAAACTCTCTCACATCAGTGGCTGTGAGGAGCCTCTCTCCCCTGGCTGGCTCAATGTGCAGCTAGACAATCACAGAAAGGTCACAGCAAAGGTCAACAAGAAAGAGGCACTCAAATGGTCCTAATAATCTGAAATCTTCTTCAAATTTTTCATGAAATGACAAGAAATTTTTCGGTCTCTGTGAAAATCACCACTTGACCCATGGTAAGAGCTTCATGTTTAATATCTGTGGATAGGAGTATGTGCTGTTTCATTCTTTTCTATACCATTCTTACATTCACTGTCTGATCATGTTATTCACTTCATCCAAAATTAATTCTCTAGCTGAGGCAGCAGACGGCTCACAGGGAAATATTTTCATACATATATATTTATATACTGATTATTTTGTAGACATTAGTTTTAGCAGAAAATGTGTTGCAATATAGGTTTATAGGCTTAAAAAATGAGTCATTTATAATTAAGGAAGCTGTTTCACATTTCTCACACAATCTTAAACTTGCCTTTCCTGTAATGAATTTTTGGAAATCAAAGTACATATTTTTTTAATCTACCTCCCCACCTCAACTTATTTACCTCTTTTTTCCAGTTAAAAGGTGAAGTATGCTGTTGAAATGTGTGTTTCAAGTTTTCTTAGAATAAAAACAGGAATTGAGCAAAGATTTTTGTTTTGTGTTCCTCACATTCTTGGTACCTAGAAGAGCCTGGTCACATATAGTTAAGCCTCTCCATTCTATCCTGTCCAGCTCTACTATGATTCTATCCTGTCCAGCTCTACTATACTACTTAGTATAGTAATTATCTACCAGGGAGGTCACCCAACAATAACCAGTGGTACAAAACCAGCCTACAGCATACTTGTGTAAAGTGTGCATGAAGTAGAGTCATTCTCATTTATTTATACACCACTTATGGTTGCTTCACATTCTAATGTAACAACTGAAGGGTATTGACAAAGACCAATTTACTATCTAGTCTTTTATAGAAAATGACTACTGACCCTGGTCAGTTGCAAAAGGTTGTAAGTAATCTTTGTTTGCTCAGTATCAATGACCTCCTACAAATCTCCATCTCTTCCTGCAAACCTACCTTCCCTCCTACATATTGCCACCCCAGCCCATTCTTCATTAACCCCAGAGAAATCATTCTAAAACATATTAACTTGTTAATTCCTTGACTTCTCCCTTAGAAATATTTATTAACTGACTTCCTTTTAAATTGTATGTATGGTGTTTTCTCAGTCCTTAACTAAAAATGTACTTTACAACAAAACTTCAAGCCATATATCCAAAATATAGATTACCAATCATGCTGTAATTAAATATTGTGTAGAAACTTTTGAGTTTATACTGGTAGAATAAAGAATGTATCTTAAAACATTTAAAAGAACTACCAAGAGAGTTTCTAGAAATAAGCAAGAAACAGAGTGGAAAGGGTATGTCAATGGAATACACCTAGATATCTCTCCCCAGAGATCCATGTGCCCAGACTTTACACATTCAACTGAAAGTATGGTGGCAGTGATATTAGGGAGATCACCTGATTGGTTACATCAACTCCCCCTTATCAATGCTGCATATATAGTTGCCATTGTAAGATGATTTTCAGTTACATGGTATGGCAATGATTGGGAGGTTACATTATGATTGTTTTACAATTATATGAAGCTTTACTGTATACCAGAGAGAAATGTTAAGTATGAGGACACCTCACAAGGGAACATCATTGTAAGGACCTGATGGTAACTTCTAGATCTAAGAGCCAGCAAGACACTAAAGATTACAAGTGAGCTTGCAAGTGGTACTTTTTGGGCGTGGTCCTCTGGAGGAAGACATAGCTAGCCAACACATTCATTCCAAATTTATTCTCACTCCTGAGCAGAAGCAACAATTAGAACATGCCAGAATCCTGACTTGTGGAACCTGTGATACAAAGTTGTGTTGTCCTATGCCTCTAAGTTTGCAGAAACTTATCATGCAGTAGTAGAAAACTTACATAGCACTTAACTCAAGACAAAGAAATAGTTGGTGCTTTCCTTAGAGCTTATTAAAAACAGTGGAACCTATCTTTCTTATCACAGCATTGGAACATACTCCGAGTACTCCCCAGGTTGTTAAGCATCAAATGCCATTATGATAGTGAATATCCTAAATCACAATTCAGGGTATGATTGTGTGCATGCACAACATCAACTATTTGTTGTTTGATTGTTTGTTTGGTCACAAAAGGTAGCATGAATTATGAATAAATATTTTTTAGTTTGACTTACAGATCCTACATTCATGAGCTCCAACTTTCTTCAGAGTCAACTGCATAAGTGGCTTATGTATTCATATGAGCCCAGTTTACATTCTTGTATTGTTAAACTTTAAAGCAACATTACATGAAATTGTGAAGCCTGGAAAAGAGAAAAATTGTAACCCTAAAGGATCAATTTAGAGGTTTTGTATCAGTCTGCAAAATATAGCTTCTATTTCACTAACAATCACCAAATGACAAAGGTTTATGAAAATGAAAGTTTAGTTTCCACTCAAGCCCTGCACTATCATGGTTTTGCTGGAGTTCTGTTATAAAAGTTTCCATTACTCCATTCCACATTTTTCTGAGGCAGGAAAATGTGAATGCAACAAGTAAAACACTAATTCTTGCTGCTTCTTAGAACCAAGTACATTACCTATATTTCATTGGGTAAACGAAGATTGTGGCCTGAATGAATTAAGATTCTCTAGAGAACAGAAACAATAGGACTTTTGTATGTATGTATACAAATATGTGTGTTTGCACACGTGATGTGTGGAGAGGAAAACGTATCTTTAATGAACTGGCTTACATAATTGTAGAGGCTGACATATCCAAAATCTGCCAGGCAGGCTTGCAGGGCAGAGATGCAGGGAAGAATGTGGGCTTGTAGCTCAAACCCGGTCAGTCTGCTGGTAGCATTTCCTCTCCCTCTGAGGCATGGCAGGAACTGACTGCAGGACTGTGGAGTGATATCTCCTTTATTCGTTACTGAAGGAATTATCGCATTTTCTTGAAGCCCATTTACTTAAATCTTAACCTCATCAGAAAAGTAATCACAGAAATACCCAGAATTGTGTCTCACTAACTACATGAATACGGTGGACTAATCAAGAAAACACATAAATGGAATTTTCCCATCAGTCCATGGTCATCCCTCACTTCTAAGGAAGCAGAAAGTTTCAAGGCAGAACTGCCCTGCATCAGTGGCTCTTGGCTGTAATTCTAACTGCTTAGGATACTGAGAGATGAGGATCGAAATTTGAAGCTAGCCTAGGCAAGAAAGCTCATAAGACTTTTATTTTCAATTAACCACCCAAAAAGGCAGAAGTAGAGCTGTGGCTCAATGGTTGCACACTAGCCATGAGTATAAAAGCTCAAAAACAGTGTCCAATTCCTGAGTTCAATCCCCAGGACAGGTACACACACACACACACACACACACACACACACACACACACACACACACACACACACACACACACACACACACACAAAGATGCAAGGTAGACTCAGAACTATTTGGCAACTAACAACACTAAAAGTGAAACAAGACAGAGAATAGCTAGAGAAATCAGTTTCATCATGACATCTATTTCCATGAAGATGGCAAAATAAATGTTCCATTAATATGTAATTTGCAAGAAATGGATGGAACCAGAAACCCATGATCAAAAAAGTAGCTCAAATTTACAAAGATGAGAGTTGTGTCTTTTAATTAATTAATTAATTATTATTGTAAAGATGATGAACAGAGGGGGTTACAGTTACATAAATCAAGTAATGAGTGAATTTCTTTTTTAAGTGTCATCTCTTCCCTTGCTTTCTCCCAGTTTTTATTCTCTCCCAACCCTCTTCCTCCATATGTTGTATAGTTCATTTCCAGCTTAATGTCTAGTGAGTATCACTGCTAATTCACCCTTTGTCCCACCATTTATTTTTTCTCCACATATATTTTTATTGTAAAAATAACTGCATAGAGGGGTTACAGTTACATGAGTAGGTAATGAGTACATCATTTATTTTTTAATCTGTAAGCAGTTGTACAAAGGAGTTACCATTTAACAAAGCCATTTATGAATACAATGCATCTTCATGGATGTCAATATTTCTGCCCATCCATTCCCTACCCATCCCTCTTCTCACTCTAGTTTGTAGGATATACATTGAATTCTTGACTGTGTTCTCCTCCTCTTCTCCTCTACATTCTTCTACCCTTTCCCCCTTGTCTCCACGCGACCCCTTTCATGTATCTGCCTCCTGGTATTTATTTGTTGATCTTTGACTTTGCCTTCCTAAGACATTACACTATTTGAGCTCTTCCTTGAATCTACCATATTTCAGTTAATATATTTGTATGCACTTGCATACCACCTAACATATATACTTACAGATTTATAAGCTAAATCAAGCTTCCACATATAAAGGAAACCTACCTCTTTTGTCTCTGTGGACCTCATTTACTTAACAATTTTTCCAGGTCTTCCCATTTCTTACAAATGGTATATCTTTCCTTTCTTCCTTCTTTCCTTCCTTCCTTCCTTCCTTCCTTCCTTCCTTCCTTCCTTCCTTCCTTTTTTCCTTCCTCCCTCCCTCTTTCCTACCTCCTTCCACCTCTCTTTCCTCCTTCGTTTTCCTCCCTTTCTTCTTTTCATTCCACATTCCACAATTTCCATATACCCATATAACACAATTACTAGAATGAATTTTATATATTCTGTAAATAATTATTTCCTCCCATAGGCTACCTGATAAGTACTATTCTGGCACATTTTCCCTCCCTATTACCACTTTAGATACTGCTATCAGTACGTGATATATAACTAGACAAATATGACACCTTGTTATGGGGTGTTTTTAATCATATCATCTTATTACCAAGCACTCCTTGCCTTGCCCTCACAGATAAAAAGAAATAAGTGAAATGTAAAGAAATAACTGAAATGTAAGGCTATTGAAGCATAAAATTGCAGGTTTAACTACTGTTTAAAAGTTGCATTATGACTATTTATTCATACAATAAGTGAAAATAAACACTTTTTTGTGAATCTTAAATAGTTTTGAGCTTCTCAGAGGTAGACAGTCAATGTAATTTTTGCTCATAATGAATAAATTTACCCGTAATATTTGATACTTGTTCTTCTGATGTGAAAGGCAACACACTAATACCACAAGCAATAAAAATGAGACTCCTTGATAATAAAGTTCATCAAAATGAAATCAAAGTCAGGCAGCTGACAAAAAATACAATAACTAGATGCTCAGTTCAAGGACTCAGACTGAGGCATGAGATATGTATTAAATTAAGGTACTCATTGGTAAAACATTTTTAAAGCGTGCATGTATAATTCACTTTCCTGAGGGAGATGGGTATTATACTCCTGCAAACTCTCAGTCTCTCCTGTTAATTACAATGAAATGAACCTAGCATTGTATATTATTTGATCTCTGACTGACTGAACTGTCAATAATAAAATGGAGAGAGGAGTATTCATTTTTTAAAGAACATACAACAACACACACCTGTCATCCATCATCATCATCATCATCATCATCATCATCATCATCAATCTTTAAAGTATGGTATTTTGAACTCAGGGCCTTGTGTTTGCAAGACAGGTATTCTATTACTTGAGCCATGCCTCAGCATTGTTTGCATTCATTGTTTTACTTTTCTAATAGTTACGATCCTCCAATTCATACTTCTTGTATAGCTGGAACTCTGGGTCATGCTGTCATATCTAGCATTTTATTTGTTAAGATAAAGTATTAACATTTTTGAGGTTGGGAGAAGAATGCCTGGGCAGGTCTTTTTTTTTGGGGGGGGGGGTCCGGTTGTGGGGCCTGAACTCTGGGCCTGGGTGCTGTCCCTCAGCTCTTCAGCTCAAGACTAGCGCTCTACCACTTAAGCCACAGTGCCATTCCGGCTTTTATTCTTTTTGCTTATGTGGTGCTGAGGAATCGAACCCAGGGCCTCATGCATGCAAGGCAAGCACTCTACCACTGAGCCGCCTTCCCAGCCCCCTGGGCAGATCTTAAACTGTGATCCTCCTGAGTAGCTAGGATTTACAGGAACGAACACTACACCTGGCTACAATATTATTTTAATAATAATTCATTCATAATTCATAATTCTCAAGGATTGCTGAGAATAGAGTATTTTCCTTCATGTACTCAGGCTTTACACAAAATCAGCTGTTGTTTGGAGGTTTAGATCTAAGCATATTTTTCCAGAGGCCTTGCTACTAATTCTCATGGGGATAAAGGCTATGTTCAATTACAAATGGAATTATATTAAGTGGATATAGAGAGAGCTGGATAACATATTGTCCTGGCCCATGTGCCTTGTTAGCAATGATTTAATTTAAGTTTCCCAGAAGAGGATGGATTCTTGAATAAAGGAGAGAGAGCATACACCTTCCAGCCTTTTCTAGTGTTACCGGTACTATTTAGAATCCCCACACCACCTCAACTTAGATTCTAGTTCTGATATAAATCCATATACTTCCAGTGCAGCTCTCAAAGGCTTCCATTTGTAAAGATCACAAACTTCAGGCAAGGGGACTAATATTAACTCAGCTTGTTTTCTTCTTTTATTTTTCCCTATGGTATCGTCCATTCTTATTTTAAACCTCATTTGCAACCCTCTCAAGGTTAAAATTTTACAAGACTCTCCAACATTCAGTATGTCCTAAATACTTGCTATTATTGGTAGAGGTTTTAGAAAGATCACAATCATGAGTATCATATGCTTCAAATTTTATATTCTGAAGTAAGCGTAATTCTAGTCACTCTCCTGAGTCCTCAAATTTCTCTAATGCTGGAGGGATTTGATGTCACTTCTGTAGCAAAGCCCTTCTTTGGGATGCCTGTGAGCATCCAAATTGAGTGGTATGGTTGGAGAGAAAAGGGAAAGCTAAGCACTACCAAATACTAAGTACTGCCATTTAATAATATCCTATCAAACAGCCTGCAAGGTGGGTATTCCTTTTCTGTATGCCACAGATGATGTCTCAGAATTGTTTTTGATTAAAAACAAAGCAGAGGATGGTTACACCCATTGCCTCCTGGCTCCTTAGTTCAGATATAGAAGGTGATGGAGAAAGAGGATGAGAGTAAGCAAAATGTATGTATCTGTATGTGGGGAGGAACACACATTTTTAATCCAGTTAACTCAGTACTCAGAGGCTCTGATGACCTTGGCTACCCATCCATAGTGGAAAAAAATGTAAAGAATTTGTTTTTGTAGAAGAAAGAAAGAATTGTACTAGAAAATTTTTAGTGAGAAAAATAGGAGTTCAGTAGACTGGAGAAATGTCTATTTCAAAATTATGTAAAGCAAATATCAACACTTTTCAATTCCCTGGTAGTGGTTCATATGTTTTTATGAAGTTCTCAGCTTAACTACAAGGAGATAGACTTGCAAATGAACTGCCCAATTAAAATTGCCCCCAGTTCAAGTCAACTAGCTTCAGACTAATTTTCTTGTGGTTATGTAAGGTATGAGCTCACTCTGGTCCTGTCACACCAATGCAACAGAAAATTTTCTTGCCATGCTTAGAAATTATTCAAATTCTTTAAAAAATCTAGCATAGATAGAACAATTAATACTAGGTGAGTGCTTTTATATGAGAGAGGGAAAGAGAAAAAGAGAGAGATTCAAATTTTTAGAGAAAAATACAATGGTTATTTTGTCATTGATTTCTTAGAAAATACAACTTCTTGGATGTAAGAACTTTCATCATGGGATAGAAAGATCAACTTTTTGAATTTCATTTCTCTGTGCTAGGATACGATTTACCTACTTTATTGTAATGGCTTTGATATGATTTATATCCACATGCTTATGTGTTGGGCTGTAAGCCTGTTGGCACTTTTGGTAGGTGAGTGGATCATGAGACTGCTAACTTCACCAAAGATTAATCCACTCATGAGTTCATACTAAATAGCATATTAGGGTCCAGGGCCTAGATAAAGAAAGCAAGTCACTAGGAGTGTTTCTTTGAAGGGTGCATCTTGTCCTTGGTCCCTCCCTGCTTTCTCTCTCTTTTTCCATTGACTTTGATAGTAGTTTAAAAATGAAGGAACATCATTTTTTGCAGTTTATTAACATTTTGAAGTTTCATTTGTGTTCTTCTCATTATTTATAGTAGTGAAGTCTTATGAAAATGCTGTCACAAAACAGGATTTCACCACTGATTATGACTGCATAGTATTTCATGATGAATATATATCACATTCATTGAATGATAAACAGCTTGGGTTGTTTCTATTTGTTAGCTGTTGTAAAAGTGTCTCAACACACAGGAAGTACTTATGTCTCTTTGGCATATTGATTTCTAGTCTGTTTTTAATAAAGTCATCTAAATTGTCATGGTAACACATATACTCTGGAATTAAATTTGTCCTCAATAGAGCAATCAATTGGCTCAATAGAGCCAACAAAACTTGTCATGATAACATATATACTCTAGAATTAAATTTGCTTCTAAATTGACTATTCAATAGAGCCTTCCATTTCAAAGTAAGAAGTGTAATAGAATCAAGAGAAAGGGAAAATGGACATTTCCAGAACAGTGTCCAGATCTATTACAAGTCAGTGGTGAGTCTTAAAATGACAGTAACAATAATAATGAACAATAAGCAAGCCTTGACCTACAGTTCAGACTACTTGGCAAAGAATATGTATTCTGATGGACTGCATAGAGTGGCACAGTGTTCTTGAAGAGTAGAATAGGGTTAATAAGAAAAGTAAGATATAAACCAGTGACAAAGGCTTTGAATTCTCACCAGAACATTCAAAGAAAGTGATTACAGGAGAATTCAGAAAGAAAATATCTTTTTTCTGTGCCTTCATTTGGAAGTTACTAACCACACTGCTGAGGGGAGAGAGGGATGTTAAACTGTCAAATTTAATGAGTTGGTTTCTCTCTTGTTACCTCTGGGAAAGAGCAATTTCCCTTGTGGTAGTTCTTTGTTTACAAACTCTTAGTTTCTGTGAAACTGATTGTGTCACCAAACAGGTGGGGTGATTAATTGCCATGACCAAAAGAGATCTGTAGACTTCTTAATCTCCCTACAAATCTTCACTTTAAAAGTTTCTGCCTGGAAAATAATGAAAGACAGAAGCATTTTTAAAATTCCATGTTTTTCAAGTGATAAAGTAGGACAGTCTTTGAAGCAGGCCTTCTTTGATTAAGGTAATGTGAAGAAGCCCAGGTGCAGAGCCACAGGGGAGAAAGAGCCTTGCTTAAAGGAGATGTCCATCACTGGCTGCTCCCACTGATTGCCCTCAGTTGAAAATTAAGATCCAGACTTGCCATATCTTCTGTTGGTTAATAACATGACAAATTTTAATTTCTTGATTTTCAGAATCAACTTTTCCAAAAAATTTAGAAGATAATAACACACCCCTCAAAACCTTACACACGTATCCAGCCAAGTTAGACAAGAGGTTTCTAGCATCCATTCTATTTTGTTTTCCATTTTTAGATGTACTTGGCAGAAATAAAAATTCCTTATTTTACATTTAGTTCATAATTAATTATTATGCATTACACAATTTGCATCTGATATTTTTAAACATGCAAATACATAGGTGAGACATGATTACACGCTTTAAGTAACTTCCAGGAAGGAGTGAACTCATCTATATAAAGCTAAAAACAAAATAAATCACTGTTTATACTGCCTGCTTCACTGTACATTTAAACAATGTTTTTCAGTGGAAATATTTTTTTTTAAATGTGGAACACTAATAGTATTAGATTTGTGCCACTGTGACAAAATACAGAACAAATTTATTTTGGCTTCTGGTTTCAGAGGTTTCATTCTTTGGTAATAGGGCTCTGTAACTTCTTAGTCAAATGCTGAAGACATTGCTTGTGGTAGAAGGCATGATGAGGGAAAGCTGATTACCCCAGGGTGAGCTGTTGGGGTTGGAGGCATGGCTCGATTGGAAGTGTACCAAGCAATGAGCAGAAGTGTAGGTACCCAGTTTGAGTCTCAGTCTTGGACCAAAATAAAAAGAAAGAGAAAGGAAAGAAAAAGAAAGAAAGAAAGAAAGAAAGAAAGAAAGAAAGAAAGAAAGAAAGAAAGAAAGAAAGAAAGAAAGAAAGAAAGAAAGAAAGAAAGAAAGAAAGAAAGAAAGAAAGAAAGAAGAAGAAGGAAGGAAGGAAGGAAGGAAGGAAGAAGGAAGGAAGGAAGGAAGGAAGGAAGGAAGGAAGGAAGGAAGGAAGGAAGGAAGGAAGGAAGGGAGAGAGAGAGAGAGAAAGGGAATATAGCAAAAGACAGGCTTTATCAATTGTCAACATTGTGATACATGGACACTAGTTTCCTTAGTATATTTATTAAACACTAAGGAGATAATGGCATTCCTATACATGAATGTAATGTACTGTTATAGGGGAATTCGTTTACAAGAAACAGAGAAATCTTTATTAGAAATCCAGCTACTACAGGCAGACAACATGTCCCCAGAAAACTTGCAGCCTCAAATACACTTACCACTACTAGAAAACTAAGCAATGAGAATAGTAAAGAAAGAGCAGAAAAACTATACCAACAAACCAGGTCAACTCCAGCGGAAAGCCAAAGTGGAACATCATGTTGACCAGAGAAGAATCATCAGACACAAGGTATGGTGCAAAACTGACGCCTGAACGGGTCCAGGTCTAAATAGAGTCCTGGTCAGGGAGCAGGATCACAGGGAGCTGAGAGTCTCATCAGTTCATGGCTCAGAATTTCCCCTCCCTCTAGGAATTCAGGCATGGCCATCAACTGGAGGTGAGACTTCACTTTCATCCAAGAAGACATCATGGCGCCAGGTAAACCCAATTCCCTATAATCCACCACATTGCCAAAATGGCGCCAGTTAGACCCTGTGTCCTTATTTCAGTACCGTGATAATACTTACCCTCTTTTATTGTCTTTTCTTGTCTAGCCTGCTCTTTTCTTCTCCCTACCATCCCCAATAATCTTCCTCCCCTCTTTTTCTTTCCTTCTTTACCTTCCCCTTCTCCCCTTCTCTCCCTCCCTCTCTTTCCTTTTTTCCTCCCTCCAATTTGTTTACACACACACACACACACACACACACACACACACACACACACACACACACACACACACACACACAGACATACAATTTATTTATTTAATACCCGTCCTGGGGCTTGAATCAGTGCCAGAATTCTGTTCCTGAGTTTCTTTGTGCTCAAGGCTATTATCACTCTACTATTTGAGCCACAGCTCACTTCAGGCTTACACACACATATGCACACACATACACACACACATATGTGTGATACTGAGGATGTGAACTCAAATCCTCACACTTGCTAGGCTTGGAAGCCAGTGGTAGAGTCTATACTGAGCCATACCATCAGCACTGTTTTGCTGCTTATTTTTAGAATAGGATCTTCATTTCCTAGATGTGCACTTGAAACTCAGTGGGCCTCCTTTTAGGTTTCCCATAATCTGTGGGATCATAGGTATGCAACACAGCATCTAGCTTCCTTCTTTTCATTATTATTTTTTATAATGTTATTCTCTTTAAGTAGTTGTACAATGTTAGTATCTTTAAGTAGTTGTACATGTTTCCATGCAAGATTTCAGTACATGAGTATAATGCACGTTGATCAATGTCAATTTTTAAAAATCATTCTCATGCATCTCTCCCAGCTCCACCCATCCCCTCCATTTTCCTAGTTTCATTTTTACACATGTACATTGAATATGATGGGTACATTCAACCATCTTCTTTTTTTATTAGTCTATTCCCTTCCCTTAACCTCACCCTCCTCTGACACCTCAAGTTCCAGCTTCCTGGTATTCATTGTTTAAAGGGTTAGTTGTTCAAAGGAGTTACCATTGGAATTCTTCACTACATATATCATATCTTAGTTAATATATATATAAGATCCTGCATATCTTTACATATATATTTATGTTAGATCTAACTTCTACATATGAAGGAAAGCATGTATCCTTTGTCTCTCTAGGCCTGACCTACTTCAGCTAACATCATGTTTTCCAGGCCCATCCATTTCTTTGCAACTTACATAATACCATTCTTCCTAATGGATGAATAATTTGTGTTTGTATAAATGTGTATATATATATATGTATATAATATGTATACATGTATATCTATGTATATAGATATCTATAAATATATAAATATGTTATATATATGTGTATATCTATAGATATCTATATACATAGATATACACACATATATATAGCATATTTTCTTGCTCTATTCATCCATTGAAGAGCATCTGGTCTGTTTTAATAACTTGGCTATGGTGAACAGTACCACAAGGAACATAATTGTGCAAGAGCCAGCTTCCCTTTCGTGGAGATGGAGTTTTGTGGATTTTTCTGTCTGGCTATCAGGAACTTTGATCCTCCTATCTGCAGTCTCTCAGCTAACTAGGATTACATATATGAGCTACCAGTGCGATTCAACTTTTGTTTGTCACATGTTTCAGTTAGGTAAGATTCTATTGTGGAATCAATAAGGAAATTTAAAATTGTATTCAGACTTAAGAGTGCTTGTGGTATATTTATTGCTTATATTTCAGATTTTCCCCCAACTCAAACATTTTAATTTCAGATTTGGTATATAATACCTGATTTAAAACCAACAAAGAAAGCAGGAGGGAAGGAAAGAAGGAAGAAAGGAAAGAAAGAAAAAAAGTTGCTGGGCCCTGATGGCTCATGCTTGCAATCAAAGCTATTCAAAAGGTTGAGATTACAGAAGATTCATGTTTGAAACTAACCCAGGCAGAAATGTCCATAAGACTCTATCTCCAAAATTAGCTGGCAACCAAGTATGAAAGCGTGGTTGAAGTAAGTATGAAGCTCTAAGTACAAGTCCCAGTGCAAATAAATAAATAAACAAATTGAAGCAAATAAAGGATGTGAATTATTTTCTGTCATTGCTAAGTAATCTGCTTTTACCCTTGCACAGGTAGATGAGTAGCAAAAATTAAAAGTGATCCACTGGCACCTAGCAATTTGGTTATATTTTAGTAGCAGACAACCCACAAATTTTAGTTGCAACAAAGATTTTTCCCCCACTAGATTAATAAGCCTAATTTTAAGGCAATGAAGTGGTATCATTCTCTTGTGTGCCCAGATAGAGAAGTAGAAATATTTGCAGACATTGTTAATATTTGTCACAAAAAAGATGTAATGATGATTTTATTATGCAAGAAGGAGGGAAGGAGGTAGAGATAGGAAATTTAATTATGGATATCTTGCCTAAGGAAATCAGGTTTCTTTGCATGTACTCTAAATCTTGAAACATGGGGCTTGAATCTGAGTGGCACTGAATGTAAAGCAGTTATTTGCCTGTATACATGCGGGATTTGAATGCATTAGTGATGAGAAGATCCTCCTTGCTGGCTTGCAGGGAAGAAATATGCCCAAAACCTAGATACAAAGAAAACATGGGATGACAAGGGCACAGGAGTCTAGTCAACCTTGATAATCTCTAAGAAGTTGTGAATTTTCACAGCTTGTGAATCTAGCATTTTATTGCAAGTCATCTCAACTTTATAAGCAACCACTTTGAAACCGGAATTAAATATTGAACTAGCCAATCATCTTGCATTTAAATTGTTATCTGGAGTCTTTTACCTGAGAGAAATGATTAGAATTTCACAATAGATTTTCTAATCATTTCCCCACAGTGGCACTGAAGTATGCAGGAAAATAATGCTATATTTAAAAGCAAAAATGTAAAAATTCAATGAAATCCAGCAGATTTCTCTAGGAAAAGGAGATTGCCAAGACTGAGCGGCTGCTATGCACACTGCAGCAATCCAGATTGTTGAGTAAGGAACTAAGGTTTGCTAAGGATATTCTCTTGATATAAACAATTTCCTCCTGTTTTATATTATCTACAATGGCCACTTCTGCATACAGAAATGCTTAACTCTGGGCACTTTGTCACCTTGAACATGGACAGAAATCAAGTCAAAATATATTCATGATCTTTGTGTTTAAAGTTTCGGTGTTGTATTCACTTGCTCTCCAGCCTGGGCAGGAAAGTCCGTGAGACTCTTATCTCCAATAAACCACTAGAAAACCAGAAGTGGCCCTATGGCTCAAGCAGTAGAGCACCTGCCTTGAGCAGAAGAGCACAGGGACAGCACCCAAGCCCCACAACCAACAAAAACAGAAAACAAAAAACCAAATTGCTCTCAATTCTGATGCTTCCTTTGTGTCTCAATGACATTACATTAGTAGCCTTTACAAAGAATATGGCAATCACTTGAGAATGGCTTTTGCTCCACCCTGTTCTTCTTCCTGTCCTTCAAGCACTGGAACTTCTCAAAGTTTAATGCTTATGTAACCCTGAAAGTCACTGATCCACATGATCATTTTGCTATAAAATCATCTCTTGTTGCACATTCTTCAATGATTCTCTACTAACCATATAAAGGGGTTTAAATTCCTTGATATACAATTCAAGACCTTCTGTTGTAAATTTGGTTGAAATGCACCTTTACTTACCATTTCACATCTCACATTTGTATATTCCTGAATTGTGGCATGACTCTCCTTTTCCTGGGGTAGGGCAAGTCCTGCCTCACATCCTTGAATCAATGTAATTCCAATTTGTCAGGCCCTGTTTGTCACTTTCTCTAGGAAGATTTTCCTCATCTTCCAAGAATTTGAATTGTCCTCTTTTCCTTCTGTCAAAATTGTTTATATTTCCAGTACATATTTATATTCAACTATATATATATGTGTGTGTGTGTGTATTTATCCAATTGGACTGTAAGATCTTTGAATGCTTTTTTTTACATTTGGAACCTTTAAGTCTCATTCATAGACACAAGAGACTTTTGGTAAATTATTCTGAATTAGTTTTATATGTATAATATATATGTATATATATATATACATATATATATATATGAGTTTCTGTGGCACTGAATGAATGTTAAGGAAGGGTATAATACCTCATTTATTTCATTTACTGTGGCATTAACCACAGATATGTAAGACAATGTTGACTCTAAATCAGACTCCCATATTTATCTTAAACATCATCATTTATCCTGATCTCCTTGATGTCCTGAGTGTCCTGATCAGAGTAAATGAAACAATGTTCTTGCATTAACTGCTTTATTGTGAAGACAAAGAAATCAGCCACTTAATCAGTCAGATTATCACCTAATAAAACATATTTCCCTAAGGTAGTCTTGTAAGTATTGATTTTTAATCATCTAAATCAACCAGGTGCTTACTTAGAAAACCTAGGCTCACTTAGTTGACATTCTGTCTTCTAAACATATGCATATAGTAATAAGATACTTTTACATAGGTTTGCTTGGTTATTAAACCAATGTACTATACATGCACAGATATATATTTTTTCTAAAAGTTGCCTTATTCAGCAATAATTAGAATCAAATTCATAGATTAATGATGTCTCTCAAAATAAACGTTTCTTATTTTTGTGAAACCAAAGGAATTTTAACTCACACTCATCTCTCCTTTCCTTGGATAACTACTAGGAACTATTCACACTATAGGATATAAAGGTAGAATTTACTTGGCCTCAGTTCTCTTCAGGAGAAAAAAACCTGCTAGGCACTTTTGACCCATTAGGGAATATATATGGCTAATAAGTGAGAGGGGAAAGGTTAAAAGACTACCATACTAGATAGATGGAAATAAAGTCCGATTAAACAGTGTTTGTATTCTGCCAGCACTCTAGACATTTTAGCATATACATCAGAATATTATTTTTATTATTATTTAAGCCAATTTGAGTTGGTTTCAAGAGTAATACATTACTGAAATTAGAGGTTTGGGGTCAGATAGGCCAGTGTCATTTTGGCAATTCAGCATCAACACTTGTCTAAGCACTTGAAGGGGGATCATGATGCTTTAGAAAACATAATCTAAATGCTAATCATTAAAGACTAAATGCTCTAATGGGTAAAAAACATTGCTTTAAGTTTTGGCTCCAGGAAATACTTAGGAATGACACTCTTGATCAATTTGTATAGAATCGGATCATTCTAGAAGTAATCAGAATTAGAATTCTTTGAATATAAGCACCCTAAAGAAGAAGCTACTTTCTTGACTACTTGGCTGTTATTGATCTACTTTTCTCAGCTTAAAGGATCTGAGTACATTATGCTTGCAAAATGTTTACTTTTTACTTCTTTGCTATTGTTTTTATGTTGTAATATAAAGCTGTTCTTTCCAAATACATATAGTAAGGGTTGATTTCCTAACAGCAATTTGTTAAAGCCTGAAGAACTGACATTTATTCTTTTAAAAAAGGTTAACTCCATTATTTACTCTTATAAGAACATTGCCTCTATAATATAATAAGAATGAAGCTTCAAAGAAAATGGCTTTAAAATGAAAGGTCAACATACTCAAGCATATAAACTAATTACTCTATGTCACAGAGCAGGAATATTTTCACTTTCCATACCTTATCCCTAGATTTGAATTATTCTGAAACTCTGAAAAGTAATGCAATGCTGATTTGTCATCAAAGAAAATGGCAAACATAGAAGTGATCAAGTGGGCAAAAGATCTACTGATATACGGCAGGCCTTGGCAAAAGCAATACAATATTGCTCTTAAATATTTAGTTGTTTTCTGTAAAGAACTTGAGAATACTTACTTGCAGGCATTTTCTTTGGCTGGATCTGGATCTCTTCTTATCAATAACTTATCTATTATATATGAAGAACATGCACATTTTGATTATTAGCATATGAGTTTGTTAGGGCTACTATATCAAATATGACAGGCTGGTCGGACAAAATAATAGAAATTTCTTTTCTTATGATTCTAGAAAGTGGTACCAGACACAGGCAAAAATTTTCTTAAAGATCCAGAAACACAATAAATCAAAGAAAGGTTGGACAAATTGGATTGCATGAAACTGCAGAGTTTCTGCATGGCAAAGGACATAGCTAGCAAGATCAATAGAAAGCCCACAAATTGGGAGAAGACCTTCACTAGCCATACAATGGACAAGAGTCTCATAACTAAAATATACTTAGACTCAAAAAATTAAATCCCCCCAAAACAAATCCTCCAAGAAACAAATGCCCAATAAATAAGTGGGTTAAAGACTTGAAGAGAAACTTCTCTGAAGAGGAAATAAGAATGACCAATAGACACATGAAGAAATGCTCAACTTGTCTAGTCATAAAAGAAATGCAAATCAAAACAACATTGAGATTCCACCTCATCCCAGTTAGAATGGCTATTATCAAGAAATCTCATAACAGCAGATGCTGGGGGAATGTGGCCAAAAGAGAACCTTATTGCATTGTTGGTGGGAGTGTAAACTTGTTCAACCACTTTGGAAAGCAGTATGGAGGTTCCTCAAATGACTCCACATAGAGCTACTCCTATGACCCCAGCAATCCCACTTTTGGGCATTTACCCAAATGATCACAAACAAGACCATACTAAAGCTACCAGCACAACTTTGTTTATCGCAGCATTATTTACCATAGTTAAGATATAGAACCAATCCAGATGCCCCTCAGTAGATGAATGGATCAAGAAAATATAATATATATAGATATACATATATATATAAATACGTATATCTCTATATATACACACAATGGAATTCTATGCCTCCATCAGAAAGAATGACATTGCCCCATTTGTAAGGAAGTGGAAAGACTTGGAAAAAAATTATATTAAGTAAGCCAGGCCCAAAGAAACATAGGTCCTATGGTTTCTCTTATTTGCAATAACTAGTATAAGTCCAGGACAAGCAGAAAAGGGTCAAAAACTATGTACATATGACCATATAAGATGATGTTAAGTGAAGTGAACCCCAAGATAGGGACACAACTTGCTTTGTCTTTCTTGCTATTATTTTTAATGCATCTAAAATGTACTATGTGATTTTTTTGTTTCTTTTGTATGTTCTTCTCCCACAGTATAACACCTGTTTTCACTGTATTTGATTCCAGTGCCCTGCAATCTTGGTTATATATCTTTCTAATTGGGGAGGGGAAGGAAAACAACAAAATGCTGAAACAAGGATGCAGGATGACCCATTGTAACAGTGATATGTACAAGACACTGTCTTGAAAACAAACTTTATAACTTGGGGGGGGGGGGGAAGAGGGGAGTTGGATAAGTGGGGAGGGAAGGCATGGTAGGGGAAAAACAAAGGAGGAGGTAACAATGTTTGATAGGAAATGTACTCATTACCTTATTCATGCAATTGTAACCCCTCTGTACACTCATTTTACAATAAAAGACAAAAAAGGAGGTGCCAGACAACTGAATTTCAATTCAAAGCCTTTCTTCTTGGCTAGCCTTCTTGCTGCTTCTTCACCAAGTCTTCCCTCTGTCTTCCCTTATATAAGAAAGAACCACAGTAGAGTAGGTTGCCAGTGATTTCGTTTTACTTAATCATCTCTTTAAGAACTTATCAAATAACTTATTTTCTGAACTTCTGGAAATTGATACTTCAAGAGGGAATATAATTCCTCTCATGATATTTAACTTGCTTTCTATTTGGGGCATAAAATGGATTAATTAAAAGTATAGATTTATAAGTAGATATATGTATACATATTTTTATATTTACTATAAAGATCATATATATATATATATATATATATATATATATATATATGTATGTGTCCTGCTTGTTACTGTATCCTCTCTTAATTACTACAGAGAGGGGTATCGGGCATAGTTTATTGCACATTTTGTCTTGAAGAAATTTTCTGAGTCGATATTTGTAGAATACATGAATAAATGTATGATCTAATAAAATATATAATATCTAGTAAATTAATGTTTATGTTCCACAAGTTTCTCAAATTCACTCTACCTCAAACTGAACTTATCCCTTTCTTCGCACAAATTCCTTCCTTTATCTACCATTGCCTCGGCCCAAATCCTTAACTTCTTTGTCCCGTCTTTTCCTGCCAGTTTTCATCTATTGCAGATTATACCTCCTTAGTCTGTGTTCATACCATACATCTTGTTCCTTATAACACAGTTTATTTCCTGTATTATGTCACATATATCATTGTGATATATATACATATATATAGTAACATGTATTACTATGATACATGTAATTGCAATATGTATTACTGCATCTAACCAATGCTCTAGGATGCTGAGTAAGTCTACAAATGGACACATTACTTTGTTCAGCTATTATTTTCTGTTTCTTCTTAATCTATTATTCCTTTCATTTGTACTAACAACTATTCACATCCAAAATGATCCTGGAGACTTACGTAAAGGGTCATTTCATCATTGGTTAAAGCTTTCATTGAATGTAATCTCAATACTTCTTTGTTTCTGCTCTCAAAAAAATATTAGAACACGTTTACACTCCCACCAACAATGCAGTATGGTTCCCATTTGGCCACATCCCTTCCAGCATCTGCTGTTAATAGAGTTCTTGATTGTAGCTATTCTAACTGGGGTGAGGTGGAATCTCAATGTTGTTTTAATTTGCATTTCTTTTATGGCTAGAGAAGTTGAGCATTTCTTCGTGAGTCTATTGGCTACTCTTATTTCCTCTTCATAGAAGTCTCTTTTTAAGTCTTTAGCCCACTTATTAATTGGGCAGCTATTCCTTTCAGGATTTGTTTCAGGGGATTTAAAGTACAAACACAAAGATAATTCAGCTAGGTAACTGATTTCGAAGTTAAAAATATTAATTTTAAGAATCAGTAAGCTTATTTTGAACAAAAAACTTTTTATGTTATGATAGGCAAGTACCTTTATAACTATGATTTTAATAAAATGCCAAGGTAACAACAATTTTTAAAGTTAGCTCTAAATAAAAAATAATAATAAAGTTAGCTCAAAAGCTAATGAAAGTACAAATGAAGACTTTAATCTTGTGTTAAAGAAAGCTATATTTATATGTAGACGTACAATATTATTTCTAACTAAGTAATTCTAAAACATTTAAAACTTGTCTAATAAGAATAACAATATTTTTTGGGGTCCGGTCTGTCTAATAAGAATAACAGTATTTTTTTTGGGGGGGGGGGTCTGGTCGTGGGGCCTGAACTCTGGGCCTGGGCACTGTCCCTCAGCTCTTCATCTCAAAGGTAGCACTCTACCACTTGAGCCACAGCATCACTTCTGGGTTATTTTTTTTTTTGCTTATGTGGTGCTGAGGAATCAAACCCAAGCCTCATGCATGCAAGGCAAGCGCTCTACCACTGAGCCACTTTCCAGCCCAAGAATAGCAATATTTTTAACTTTATAAGTAGATTTCAAAAGTCCAACAGAAAAATAGATGATCAAGAATTGTGGGAAAATTATAACTAAACCTTTACTTTCACTATCACAAGAAATTTCATATAGACAAGGATTTGAAGGTAATTTAAAAACAAAAATATACCCCCCAAAATACAAGTTACATCATGCCACATTTGTATAAAAATTGCCCTTTAAACTGTGATGTATCTCAAGAGCTAGTAAATAAGTATAACAAACTAAAATTATTATGTACTATTTTCACTACATAGTCAATTTCCCGGGAGGAAAAAATGCCTGAAGAGGTTAAAGAGAACTTCTTAGTAAGTCTGGAGAGACAATTTGTGCTGAATGGTTGCCTGGTAGATGACAGACACCTTCCATGGATGGAAGGTAAAAATCAGGATAACACACAGCCCGTTCCCTCATCTTCTCCCTTTAATCTCCTGCTAGTGCTGTCCAAAGGGATTAATAGCATCCACCATCCCACACAGTCCTTTGTCTCAGCTGATCAGAGCTGCACAAACAGTAAGCCAAAATAAGAGATTAATAAATGGGTTTATTATATTGGACACAACAAAGAAAGCTGAAAATTAAGATACAAGCCAGTGTAAAATATTCGGTTGAAATACAGAGAAAGAAGGGATAAAAAAAATCAGAGAACAAGATGAATTTTCCATACCATGAAATATTATAAATGAAAAATGGACACCAGATTCTGTGACAAGAAACAATATTTGAATATTTGCTGCCCCAGAACTTTCAAAAATGAATGCTCATTTCAATAAAGTGAGCTAGGAATACTAGGAATCCACATGCAAAGTTGGACCCTTATAACATATCCAAAAAATTACTTCAAAATAGATCAAAAGTCTACAAGTCAGAGCCAAAAGTATAAAAACTTACAACACAAGGAATCGGTTTTATGACATTTGATTTGGCAGTGATTCTTGGATAAGCATGAAAAGTACAGTCAACAAAAGAGAACGATGCATAAGTTAAATTCTGCCAAATATAAAACTCTTGTATATTACAAGATGCTATCAACTGACTGAAAACCTAAATGGGAGTAAGCATTTCAAAACATGAATCTGATAAAGAATTACTTATCAAAAGATGTGAATCATTCTAATAACTCAATGACAAGGAAACAACAACTGTATTTAGTTAGAGGACTTGCATAGACATTCTGCAAAAGAGATAGACAGATAGATAGATAGATAGATAATTACCACATAAAAGCATCATTTGCAAAGGAGTAACATTTATTAATGGATAATTGCAAAACAAAATGTGATACATGAATATAATAGAATATTATTCAACAAAAAAGGAAGAAATTCTGTCACATGCTGCCTTGTAGGCATACTGCTAAGTAAAATAAAATAGTCACGGAACTTAGAAGAATTATATCAATCCATTTATATGAACTACTTACTAGATTAGCCAAATTCATAAAGCCAGAAAGGAGACTCATCATTCGGGAAAAAATAGGGTATTTCTTAATGGATTTAAAGTTTATTTGGGGTGAATGAAAATGTTATGGTGAATGATATGATTCCCAACGATGGAAGCATACTTAATGGCCTGGATTGCAAATGGTTCTTTGAAAAATTCTCCACAAATGAGTCTATGGATTCAGAAAAGTGTGAATAAAAATTATGCGTAGGATGCATGGATAGATGCAAGGCAAATGATGGAGGCCACATAGATAGATGGGACTGAAAGCTGCTATCTGTGCACAACTGGATGTAGTATTTTAAGAAAAAGAAAGGGTAAGCTTTGTCATTTTCAATTCTTAATATTGTGTATAATCTAGAGTAAAAGCTATATGCTCTTAATAATTAAAAAGATTTCTGGTAAGTATATTTTTTCCTTTTCTTGCTCTAATGTAAGGTCATAATTATATGACTTACTGGCCCATCTTTCTTTCTCTATTTTTATCTTTCAAGAAATAAAGATGACCTAACAAACAGTGAAGAGTGCACATACATACACACACAGTCAAATGGGTAAAGCTAGTTGCCTAAATTCAAAATAGTAAATGGGAATTGATTATCACCATATGAAAATACAGTATGTTATATTCATATATTGTTTGCTAATGACAACTCCTTTGACAACTACTTAAAGGTGGTTTAAAGAATAATTAAAGAAAGAAAATCCTACCAACATCGGTATACGATCAAATAGCCTGAAATAGCGTTCATTTATCTACACTTCTCCATGTAACTGCACTGAAAATGTTGGTAAGTGGATATCCACAGAAAAGAAGGTGACAGTGAATGATACCCATTAAATATTGCAAAATAGAATGGGGAAAAGGCCTTACCACTAACATAAAAAAGACGATACAGTTTAAGCATCAATGACACCACAGAGGCTGCCAATAAAAGGCACAAGAATGTGTCAAGAACTGTAAAGCCCTTGTACATGAGTGGCTCAGGATTGAGATGCCTATTCCAAAGCAGATGAAGGATGTGATGAAAATCAGAAGTTTTGCCAGGCGCTGGTGGCTCACGCCTGTAATCCTAGCTACTCAGGAGGCTGAGGTCTGAGGATCATGGTTCAAAGCCAGCAGGAACATTTGTGAGACTCTTATCTCCAATAAACCACTAGAAAACTGGAAGTGATGCTGTGGCTCAAGCAGTAGAGCACGTGCCTTGAGCTAAAGAGCGCAGGGACAGCGCCCAAGCCCAGAGTTCAAGCCCCATGACTGACCAAAACAAAAAACAAAAAAAAATCAGAAGTTTAATTGTAACTGAACATGAAATGGAAGTTACACCTAGGTCTCATCTGCTTCTCTGCCAGCCACTTGTTTAATCCACCTTGTGGAGGAAGACTAGGAGGAGATTTTTGTTTGTTTGTTTTACCTGGTTAAAGAAATGTTTCCTTTAAGAAGCTAATATTCAGGTCATTTGCCTATGTTTAATTGGATTATTTGTTTCTGTTTTAAAGATGCTGTACAGAGGGGTTACAGTTACATGAGTAAGGTAATGAGTACATTTCTTGTCAAGCATTGTTACCCTTCCTCTATGTTCCTTTGGTAGATAAGTAGTTGAGAGATATTTTTCCCATTCTGTAGATTGCTTCTTTGCTTTATCAATTATTTCCTTATTTTTATTCTTTCTGAACAGAACAATGCTGTACAAGGATGTTACCACATAGCCTGTTCATTGAAGTGTCCAATGCTTCTTAGCGTCCCTCTTTCCATCATTCCGTTCCATGCTACCTGCTGCTTCTCCCCAGGCTCATTTCACATTTCCCATGTCCTTTATCTCATGTGTAAATTGAGCATTCTGACTGTATTTGGCTCCTGTTTTCTTATCCACCCATCTATCCCTTTCCTTCTAGACCTCCCCCAACCTTTCAATCTCATTTCATCTTCTTTCCTAATATTCATGTTGTTAAACTGTCTATCAATTGTTTAAAAGTTTACTCCATAGAGTTGCACTGCTTCATATACTATCAACTAAATCATGTAGGTAAGCATTGCCTCTATGTATATTTAAGTGGGAGATTGTATGTTGCATCTAAGGTCCACTTATGAGTGAAAACATGCATCTTTTGTTACTATACCACATTTATAAAAAGATCCAGTCATACATTGTAGGTCATCTGGTTTGTTTCCTTAACTTTCCAATTGAGCTACAATGAACTTACTGTATCCTGACACACAGTCTTTCAGATGATTCCCAAAAGTGGTATCCCTGGGCGAGAGGAGCTCTATCTTTTGCTTTTTTGTGGATTATTTCATTGTTTTGTTTTGTGCCAGTCCTGGGGCTTGAACTCAGGCTTGAATGCTGTCTCTGAACTTTTTTGTTTGTTCAAGGCAATGGTTCAATCACTTGAGCCACAGCTCCACCTCTAGATTTTTTGGTAGATAATTGGTGATAAGAGTCTCTTAGAAAGCCGGGCGCTGGTGGCTCACGCCTGTAATCCTAGCTACTCAGGAGGCTGAGATCTGAGGATCGCGGTTCAAAGCCAGCCCGGGCAGGAGAGACCCTGAGACTCTTATCTCCAATAAACCACCAGAAAACCGGAAGTGGCGCTGTAGCTCAAGTGGTAGAGCGCTCGCCTTGAGCTGAAGAGCTGAGGGACAGCGCCCAGGCCCAGAGTTCAAAGCCCCACGACCGACAAAAAAAAAAAAAAAAAAAAAAAGAGTCTCTTAGACTTTGATGCCTGCGTTATCTTCAAACCCATGAACCTCAGGGTTTAGTCTTCTTTTTTTTTGTATGTTTTTATTGTAAGAATACTGTACAGAGGGGTTACAGTTACATGAGCAAGGTAATGAGTTCATTTCCTGTTAAGCATATTGCCTCCTCCTCTGTTTTTCCCCTACCATCCTTTCCTCCTACCTCAACAAGTACCCCCCCCCCCCACCTAAGTTGTAAAGTTCGTTTTCAACATAGTGTCTTGTATATCTCATTGTTACAATGGGTCAACCTGTATCTTTATTTAAGCATTTTGTTTTTTCCCTTCCCCTCTCCAAATTAGAGAAGGGGTATACACAAGATTCAGGGCACCAACAAATACAGTGAAAACGAGTTGTACCATAGGGAAGGAACATACAAAGACACAAAAAAATAAATCACATGGTACATTATAAATACATTAGAACAATAGCAAGAAAGAAAAAAGATATTTGTGTCCCTATCTTGGGGATACTTAACATCATCTTATATGGTCATATGTAGCTTTTGACCCTTTCTGCTTGTCCTAGAATGTTATTGCAAATAAGGGAAACCATGGGACCTATGTTTCTTTGGGCCTGGCTTACTTCACTTAATAGAATTTTTTCCAAGTCTTTCCATTTCCATTTTTGATGGAGGCATAGAATTCCATTATACACACACACACACACACACACACACATAACATTTTCTTTTTACTTTTTTTAATTGTGAAAATACTGTATAGAGGGGTTACAATTACATGGGCAAGATAATGAGTACATTTCTAATCAAGCATTGTTGCCTCCTCTTTTGTTTTCCCTTCCCATCCCTTCCCATCTCCCCATCCCCCCACCGCCAAAGTTGTGAAGTTCGTTTTTCAGCATAACGACTTGTACATCTTATTGTTGCAATGGGTCCACCTGTATTCCTATTTAAACCAATTGTTTTTGCCCTTCCCCTCCACAAATTATACCAACATCAAATACAGTGAAAGCAGGAGTTATACCATGGGGGAGAGACATACAAAGCAACAAAGAAATCATCTTATAAATATATTAGAAACAATTGCATGAAAGGAAAAAAAAAAAACAAAAAGAAATTGAATACTTATCTAGGGGTTCATTCCCCAAACATCAACTTATCTGACCTTTTCTGCTTGACTCAGACATATACTAGTTATTGCAAATAAGGGAAAACATGGGTCCTATGTTTCTTTAGGCCTGGCTTACTTACAAGTCTTTCCATTTCCTAACAAATGGGGCAGTGTCATTCTTTCTGATGGAGGCATAGAATTCCATTTTGTATAAATACCACATTTTCTTGATCCATTCATCTACTGAGGGGCATCTGGGTTGGCTCCATATCTTAGCTATGGTGAATAATGCTGCGATAAGCATAGTTCAGACTTCTAACTAACTGAGATTACAGGCATGAGCCAGTGGCACTCTTTAGTTTTTGAGGAAGTCCCATTCTGATTTTTGTATTGGATGCACTGACTTACCTTCTTACCAACAGTGTATTAGGGCCTTTCCTTCCACAAATCTTTGTCAGCTCTTGTTATTGTTTGTATTCTTGATGATGGCCATTCTTACTGGAGTAAGATGAAATATCAATGTCATTTTTGTTTGCATTTCCTCTATTGCCAGAGATATAGAGCTTTTTTGCCTGTGTTTATTTGCCATATGTACTTCTAGTTCTGGAAGTCTTTGCCCCTTTAGTAATTGGTTCATGAATTCTCTGGGGTTTTAGTTTTTCGAGTTTCTCATCAATTCTGGTTATTACACCCTTGTCAGGCATATTGCTTACAACGATCTCCCATTCTGCAGGATTTGTTTTAGCTTAAACTATATTTTTCAGTGCAGAAACATTTACACTTGATATAATCTCATTTTTCAACTGTCTCTTCTGTTTGCAGAGCCTCTGCCTCCTATATGGTGATGTGAGCATTTGCTTCTGCACATACTCCCACCTTGTCACAACACTCCCACCTGCTACAACGTTACACAGGCAACAAGACCCTAAGGAAATGAAAGACCAGCTCCTCACCCTTTCATCTCCAAAGAGGTAATTAGTCTACCTCAGCTGGGTAAACAAAAGATGTTTCATCTTAATTAAGAAACTAACAAAAAAGGTTCCTAATATTACAAAATTTCAAGAAATATAAATACAAATACCATATTATATAATTATATACCATACCCACCACTTCCACAAAAGTTAAAAATGTTGACTACTATATGAATTAATAAAAGCTCTTATTCACTGAAAACAAGGATCAAATTGGTAAATCTCTCTCGAGGGCTCTTGACTACACTCATTAAAGTTGCAGACATATACAACTTTTAATTCATCAATGCTAGTTCTAGATAAATTTGGGTGTTCAAAGATACATGTGTCATGGAGCATTTGTAAAAATCACTTTAAATGACAGAAAAAGAATTGGTAATTACCATGAATAACAAGATAGAAAAACCAAGAACATATTTCATATAATATACAATTTGAAGTGAATAAATTAATGTACATCTATTAAAACTTAAATCTCCAAAGCAAAGTTAAGTGAAGCTACTAAAAAAGTATATATATAGATATGTATATTACACACATACATAAATATACTATTGCATTTATTGAAAATAAGAAAGAATAAAGTATAAAGCTTCCTATTGCCTACATTATTCTACCTACATTTTTTTATATGGAAGGTCTTGCCTCAGGATGAGTTACATTAGCTACAGGGACATAGGAAGAAAACAGAAGAGGTTATCTTCATTTCATGTAAATTCTTAATATTTTGATGATAATGTGCAGAGATGAATATTCATCTATTGATAGATAATGTATTCACCTCTATATATCTCTTGATAGGATATACATTAGCTTCACATTATAAGGAGTATAAAATGTAAAAAAAATATTGTTCTGGCTAAGATTTGTTCCAATTAAAATCACCATAAACCATAGTAAGATATTTGAAATATTTGGTATTTCTATATGTATAATTTAACAAATGTCTTTAATAGTAAGTAATATGACAAATGCTAATGAACATTAATAAATAGTAAGCAGAGTAAGGATGAAAACTTATATTTGGAGTGACTAGATATAGCTTGACTCAGCTTTTATCCCCATATTTCAACACTTACAGAAAAGATACCTTTAAAAAAAAACTGTCTCTAAGATAGGAAAGCTCCCAGAACAGTGTATGGTCCCAAATTGCTTCTGGTGTTCTTATTTTAAAATTTTAAATCCTATTATTTAATACTCAGACAAGTAGAATCTCTTGTAAATATTTTAATTTTACTAATTTGAGAAACTAAAAAAATTAATGTAATTCTTTATAACAGAATATTAGCATTTTAATTATTACAAATTCATAATGCCATGTAATAATGTATAATCAAGTTAAAGTGAACCCTTCAGTAATCAGATTGGCCCTAAATTATTTACTGAGATGCTGTGCTTACAGCTGAATGCTTTTTCCATTAACTATGACCCCAGTTCTGAGTCCAGATGATGTATCTATGAACCATACTCAATGAAAACTATTTCCTATTGTTCCATGCATCAAATTCTAACACAGCATAAATATTTCCACACAGAAAAGAAAAATAATATGTTATCTACAATGATAAAATTACCTAGGAAGTTTTCATGTCTCCCATGTATGAAACAGAGGAAATGGCAGAGACCCCCATGAACATTCCCAGTCAGTCTCTCACTCTCTCATTTTTTTTTTTTTTTTTTTTGGTCATTGGTGGGGCTTGAACTCTGGGCTTTGGCACTGTCCCTGAGCTCTTCAGCTCCAGGCTAGCACTCTACCACTTGAGCCACAGCACTACTTTTGGTTTTCTGGTGGTTAATTGGAGATAAGATTCTCACGGATTTTCCTGCCTGGGCTGGCTTTGAACCGTGATCCTCAGATCTCAGCCTCATGAGTAGCAAGGATTACAGGCATGAACCACTGGCACCCAGCACCAGACTCTTTTTATCTAGAAAATTGGTTTATATATTCATTTAAAATTATTACATGAGAGGAAAACTAGACTGGGCTTTAACTATGGTTTTATTGGCTTTTAGCTGGTTAGTAGATTTGGTATATTGGGCAGTTTGTCATCTCTGCAGCACGGGTACTAAAACTCAAATCAATCTTCCATAGATGAACAATTCTTTATTTCCTGCTAGGGAGGACGCTTTGAGAGATAAAGGAAAGTTATTAGCCTCAGCTTCTCTGTTGTAATGTATTACCACATTGACACAAAATGACCTTTCAATCTTATCAAAAGACTTTTCTAGGAATACCACATGAACTAACAAGTGAAGACATTTTTTTTTGACCTGTGACAATATCGAGGTTTAGTCATTGATCTCAGCACTACTCTGAACATCTATGTACTTTTTTTTTAACTGTTCCTGGTCATCAAATCTACTTTTTCTTTTGAGTGACCAATAGATAATTGATGCTGTAGAGCTAACTTTAATCTTGAGTCACATAAAGAGAAATTGACTGCTTTAGGCACTGTGGAAACATTTCATTTAATTCTTTTATAAATTTAAATTTTATTGTAGGGGTGACTTACTGAGGGGTTATAGTTGCATAAGTAAGGTATTGAGTATATTTCTTTTTGAACAGTGGTACTCTGTCCTTCACTGACTCCCACTTACCCACTGGGCACACCAGCACTGCCTGCTACCTACACTAAGCCAGGCTCACCTGCCTGCTGTGGAATTCCCTACAAATAGAATGCCATTCCTTGTTCTGTTTTAACCTTGAATTTGTTTGTGGAGCTAGGATCTACCTATGCAGCCAGCTAGCCTCACACTAGATCCTCCTGTCTCTGCCTCCCCAGGGTCACTTCCTGTGAGATCAGAGAAGGGTTCCAGACCACACTTTCCACACTCTTCCTGTTTGGCTCTGCAACTTTGCCATAAAAAGCTCTTCACATTGTTCACTTAATTAAAAAAATGCAATAAAAAATGGCACAGGAATCAGAAACAGTGACAACAGGAAATAAATCAAAGGAAAAGAAAGAAAAAAGAAATAACTGCAACCATTGGGGAAAAAAACCCTCTTTTTTCCATGTCTTGGAGTTCATTTCAATAACCATCATTTTATATGGTCATACACACATAGCTATTAAGCTGTTATATTCCTCTGCTAAGAATATCTTAAACATATTCTAGTTATTACAGATGAGGGAAACCATGCAGCCTATGTTTCTTTGGGTCTGGCTTACTTCACTTAGGATAATTTTTCCAAGTGTTTCCATTTCCTTATGAAAGCAGAAATGTCATTTTTTCTGATGGAGACAGAGAATTCCATTGTGTGTGTGTGTGTGTGTGTGTGTGTGTGTGTGTGTGTGTGAGAGAGAGAGAGAGAGAGAGAAAGAGATTCATTCTTCTACTGAGGGGTATCTGGGTTGATTCCATATCTTAGCTATGGTAAATACGGCTGCAGTGAACATGGTGGTGCTGGTGGCATTAGTGCGGGCTGGTTTGTGGTCATTTGCATAAATGTCTGGGAGTAGATTGCTGGGTCATAGGGAAGCTCCATGTTTAGTCTTTTGAGGAACCTCCATACTACTTTCCAGAGTGGTTAAACAGGTTTACATTCTCATCAACAATATAGTAGCGTTCCCTTTTGGCCACATCCTCACCAGCATTGGTTATTATTTGTTTTCTTGATAATGGCCATTCTAACTGAGGTGATGTAGAATCTCAATGTTTGTTTTGATTTGATGTTAGCTTCATTTAATTTTGTAAGAAACATGTAAAGTGGAGGGAGGACCAAGGTGGTGATGAAGCAGTAAGGGAAAACCACAGCTCTCTCCAACCAAAAAGAGAGTTTGAGTTCCAATGCTTAATTTTTAACAGCAAAAATATGAATACCCAGAGAAAAACAGGAGGTGGGAAAAAAAAAAAACAAAAGAGAAAAATAGAAAAGGAAGAATTTCAGAACAGAAAAGTGTGAAGACCCCTCCCCCAACCCCTGCTGGCTGCATGTAGCAGTGCACCAAACCATGGCCAGCCCTGCCCAGTGGGGGCTGCAAGAGACCCCAGAGACACAGGGGGATGGTTGTCTGCAGATTGCCAGTGCAGAAGATGCCTGAGGTACTGGTGCTGGACCATAGAAACCTTGGAGCTCAGAGCCTGCACAAAGACCCCTCCTCCACCCCTCACCTGCTGAGTGGTGCCACTCCACCCTGCCAAAGCCACCCAGCTCCATGGCCCTGGGAGGGGGCCGGGAACTCCAGAGTAACAGGGGTCCACCCACAGAGCCAATGCAGAAGACCCTCAAGGTACTGGTGCTGATCTGGAGAACACAGAGACAAACCTTAGAGCTCAGAACCTGCATGGAGACCCCTTGCCCACCCCTCGGCCCTGAGACCAGCACAGCCCACAGTTCCCGGACAGCATCAACAGAGGCAGGGACAGAAGAAATACTGACATAGAGCCTCCACCACCCGGCCAAGCCCACAAGCATCTCAACCCAATGCAGAATGCAGTGGCAACCAGTGACCTACATCACACAGAAACAACAGCTGGAGAGTTCCCAACAAGCTCCAGGGTGAATACCCCAAGAGGACAGTATATCCCCCCTCAAGGGAACCCAGAACTGGTGGGAACCCCCAGATCTTGACTCAGACCCTGCCCCAACACCTGGACTACAGGTCCCACTAAAACTTGGAACTATTCAAGCACTCCACCAGCCTGTGGAACACATCCAGCTGGCCAGGCTAGATCAAGAGTACCCCTGGAAGGGAGCTTAAACGCCTAAGCCGGGAACAGTGCCCGTGGGTCACAGCAGTCAACAGAGGAAGAAACCCAAATTGTGCACCCCAGGCTGCATACCCTGGGTGGGACACCCAGCAGCACAGGTCCAACTGGCATGCCACAGGTGGGAGACTGGGAGCCAGGGCCAGGCCTGGGGATCAGGTGACTGAGCAGCACAACCAACTCCTCCTGATTGAAGTCAGAAGTTGATCACGTGCCTCAGCAGAGCGAGGAAAACAGGGAACCATACCTCCTGGGAATCCCACCCATGACAGCAAAAGACCTGTGTGTCCAGGACAGGAGACTCAGAAACCTAAGCCCCACCAGAATCTGACCTGTATATCCCAGACTGAGGATTGACAACTCAGGCCTCCAGCAACTCATAATAGTCAGGAGCTCAGGCTGGGAAGGTAGCTCAGTGGTAGAGTGCTTGCCTTGCGTGCATGAGGCCCTGGGTTCGATTCCTCAGCACCACATAAGCAGAAAAAGCCAGAACTCATGCTGTGGCTCAAGTGGCAGGCTGCTAGCCTTGAGCTGAAGAACTGAGGGACAGCACCCAGGGCCAGAGTTCAGGCCCACAACTGACCAAAATAATAATCATAATCATAATCATAATAATAATCAAGAGCTCATTGCAGACTCTAGCAACTGGGAGAATACATCCAGCATACCTGATCTTACCAAGAGCACCTGTAGGAGTAAACAAAAGCAGTCTGGGATGCTCAGTCCTTCTTAAGGCAGGAACTGCCAGTGATCTACAGCAGACAGCTGAGAACCATACTGTGTGTCAGACTAGTAGCTGGAGGTCAGCCTCTCCCCCAACAGAACTGAGACCAGGTAAATACTCTCAGCCAACTCAGGGCCAAGAATGAGCTTCAGCAATTGATCCAGGAACCAACCCAGAACCAAGCAAAGACAGCCACCTATTGACCAAAATAGTCAGAATTTCAGATTAGCCTCCAACAATCCCTGAATACCCATGTGAAAATCACAGAGAAAAATTACAAAGTTTATCAACACCCAGGATAGCAAGCTACACCCAAAAGCCAGCAGACACCCAGGGGAGAGCCCCAGTGGAAGCAAAGCAGGAATGGAAGACAAAAGCTACACCCAAGAGATGCTGGAGGCAATGACTCAAGAATTAAAGCAAGAAATAGATCAGAAATTTAAAGACATAGAAATGAAATATCAAAAGATATGCAGGATTTCAAACAAGGGATGCATGCAAAAAATAAATGCAGTACACACCTCACTAAGAGATGAGATTAATATTTTGAGAACCAACATAGAAGCCATAAATGGCTCAATTTCCTCCATGCAAACCACAATGGAAGCCATAGTTAACAGAGTGAACAACATGGAATTTAGAGTATCAGACATGGAAGACAAAATGCAGCAACTGGAAAAAAAAAGTCACAGGTATGCAAAAATCACTTAAATTATGCCAAAGAGAAATCCAAGAGCAAGCAGACAGTGCCAAGAAATTTAACCTTCACATAATTGGAGTGGACAAAGATGAGGAATATCAAAACAAGGGAATGCAATACCTATTCAGCAAGATTTTCAATGAAAATTTTCCCCATCTTAAAAGACACCTTGCCTACATAATAGAACATAGAACATAGCACATCGAACACCTAACAAGCAAGATCCCAGGAGAAACACTTCTAGGCACATTATAGTAAAAATGATATATTTGAATAATAAAGAAACAATATTGCATGCAGCAAAAACAAAAAAGAGCTATACTACAATGGAAAAAAATCGGAATCACTGCAGATCTCTCCACACAGACACTGAATGCAAGAAAGGCCTGGGAAAGTACGATACAAGCCCTGAGAACCAATAAGTGCCAGCCCAAATTGATATACCCAGCAAAGTTAGCATTCACATTTGATGGAGAAACTAAAATTTTTAATAGCAAAGAAAAACTAAATGAATTCATAAACAATAAGCCAGCATTACAAAGAATACTAAGAAGAGGAACACAACCTGATGAAAGCAACCAAGAACAGGGATCCTCATCAGACAGATACCACTAGAAATACAACTTAGTAAGCACAGGAAGACAGGAAAGAAAAAACTTAGGAAAACAGGAAATTGACAGGAAACACATTACATCTCTCTATAATAACCATAAATATTAATGGACTCTATTCACCAATCAAAAGAAAAAGAACTGCAGATTGGATCAGAAAACAAGGCCCATCTATCTGTTGCTTTTAGGAGACCCACCTCATAGCCAAACATTAAAAAACACAAAACAAAAACAAAAGCTCAGAGTAAAGGGTTGGAGAAAAAGCTTCCAGGCAAATGCCCTCAGCAAGAAAGCAGAAGTAGCTAACCTGATATCTGACAAAATAAACTTTTCATTAAAATCAATACAAAAAGACAAGGAAGGACACTACATATTAATACAAGGAACAATCCAAGAAGATGATACTACCATTATCAAGTTATACTCCCCAAATATCGGAGCACCCAAATATGTTAAGCAAATACTCTCAATTTTACAGAATAAAATAGATCCAAATACTATAATACTATAATAGGAGACTTTAATACCCCACTCTCACCAAAGGACAAGTCTACATCCCAGAGGACTGGCAAAAAAGCTACCGAATTAAATTTGGCCATATTTCAAGAGGAACTAATTGACATCTACCAAGTTTTTCATGCTAAAATGACACAGTGCACATTCTTCTCAGCAGCTCATGGAACTTTCTACAAAATAGACCATATCATAGTTCATACAAGGAATTTAAGCAAATACAATGAGATTGACATAATCCCTTGTATCTTATCTGACCACAGTGGAATCAAGTTAGTTCTCAATAACAAAGCATATTGTAGAAATTACTCAAATACATGGAAATTGAACAGCACACTTCTTAACAACACCTGGGTAACAGAAGAAATTAAAAAGTTCCTACAATTCAATGAAAATGAACCACATCACAAAGAAACCTGTGGGACACAGTGAAAGCAGTCCTGAGGGGCAAATTTATTGCCCTCAGTGCCCACTCTCTACAGAAAGAAAATCTAACCAAAATGGATGAATTTTTAGAGAAATACAAGTTGCCCAAACTGAGCAAAGAAGAAATAAATCAATTAAATAAGCTGATATCATACAATGAGATACAGGAAGCAATCAGAAGTCTTCTAACAAGAAAAGCCTAAGACCAGATGGATTCACTACGGAATTCTAATAAGACCTTTAAAGAGGAACTAATATCCATACTCCTCAGACTCTTCCATGAAATAGAAAAAAAGGGAGTTATCCCAAATACATTCTATGATGCCAATATCACACTCATCCCCAAAACAGGCAAACACCCAGCAAAAAAAGAGAACTACAGACCAATCTCCTTGATGAACCCAGATGCAAAGATCCTTAACAAAATTCTAGCCAACAGAATCCAAAAACATATTTAAAAAAATCATACATTATGACCAAGTAAGCTTCATCCCAGAGATGCAGGGATGGTTTAACATACATAAATCAATAAATGTAATCCATCACATCAACAGATTCAAGGTCAAGAAACACATGATTATCTCCATTGATGCAGAAAAGGATTTTGATAAGATACAACATTCATTTATGTTAAAAACTCTGGAAAAAATAGGAATAGAAGGAACATTCCTTAAAACAATAAAAGCCATATACGACAGACCAACAGCCAAGATTATACTTAATGGGGAAAAACTACAACCAATTCTCCTAAAATCAGGAACAAGGCAAGGATGCCCACTCTTTCCACTCCTTTTCCATATACTTCTTTCAATATACTCCCTTAGCCAGAGCAATAAGGCAAGAAAAAGACATTAAAGGGATCCGCATAGGGAAGGAAGAAGTCAAACTATCCCTTTTTGCAGATGACATGATATTATTCCTCTGTGATCCCAAAAACTCCACCCCCAAACTCTTAGAACTTATAAACCATGTTGGCAAAGTAATAGGATACAAAATCAACCCACAAAAATTGGTTGCCTTCCTGTACACCAACAATGTGCAAGCAGGAAGGGAAATCAAGGAAATGACCCCATTCACAATACCCCCAAAAAATATATTTAGGAATTAACCTAACCAAAGATGTAAAAGAACTATTTAATGAAAACTATAAAAACCTAAAGGAAGAAATTACAGAGAACACCGGGAAATGGAAAGACCTTTCATGTTCTTGAATAGGCAGGCTTAAGAGAGTAAAAATGGCCATCCTGCCAAAATTAACACAATTCAACGCAATTCTTATTAAAATCCCAATGACGTACATTACTGAAATACAGAAAACAATCCAAAAATTCATATGGAACAACAAAAGACCTAGAATATCCAAAAAATTCTAGGCAAAAAAGACAACATGGGAGAGATCTCGATGTCAGACTTCAAACTCTACTACAGAGCCATAATAACAAAGACAGCCTGGTACTGGCACAAAAACAGACCCGAAGACCAATGGAATAGAATAGAAGATCCAGAAATAAAGCCACACACCTTACAGTCAGCTGATATTTGGCAAAGGATCCAAAGATATACAGTGGAAGAAGCACAACCTTTTCAACTACTGGTGCTGGGAAAACTGGACAGCCACAAGCAGAAAACTAAAAGTGGGCCCCAGCCTGTCACCATGCACCAACATCAACTCAAAATGGATTAAAGATCTTAACATCAAACCTGAATCTATGAAACTACTGCAGGACAGAGTAGGAGAGACACTTGAACGAATAGGCACAGGCAGGAACTTCCTGAACAGAGAGTCCCAGGGTCACAACAAATTGGAGAGAGACTCGACAACTGGGACTACCTTAAAATAAAAAGTTTCTGCACAGCTAAAGACATAACAACCAAACTAGAAAGACAGCCAACTAACAGGGAACAATTATTTGCCAGCAATATATCAGACAAGGGGTTAATATCCAGTATATACTGGGAACTCAAGAAACAAATCCCTCCCAACCCCAACAAACCAATTACTAAATGGGCATGGGAACTAAAGAGAGACTTTTCAGAAGAAGAGATAAAAATGGCAAAGAAACACATGAGGAAATGTTCACCATCCCTGGTTGTAAAGGAAATGCAAATGAAGACAACCCTGAGATACCCCCTTACCCCAGTCAGAATGGTCCACATCCTAAAGTCAGCCAACAACAATTGCTGGAGGGGATATGGAGAAAGAGGAACCCTATTACACTGCTGGTGGGAATGTACACTTAATCAACTACTTTGGAAAGCAGTCTGGAGGGTCCTCAGAAAGCTAAATATTGACCTCCCCTATGACCCAGCCATACAACTTCTAGGCATCTATCCTGTACAATAGGAACAAGTATACAAGGACACATGCTCCTCCATGTTTATTGCAGCACTGGTCATAACAGCCAGGATATGGAACCAACCCAGATGCCCCACTACAGATCAATTGATCCAAGAATTGTGGTATCCATATACAATGGGATAGTATACAGCCATTTTTAGAAAGGACAAAATAATGGCATTCACAGGGAAATGGAGGGAACTAGAAGAAATGTTGAGTAAAGTAAGCCAAGAGCAAAGAGACAAATAGTACATGGTTTCCCTGATAAGTGGGTGTTAAATCCAAAACATAAGGTGATATGACCAAAGTAAACAAGACTCAAGAAACAAAGCACCTCCACTCATCTGGTCGAATCATTACTAAATGACCCCATGCTGCTGATCATATATATGGCATATATGTGCACATCGGAGGGAAACTAGGAGGAGGACATAGAACTAGAAGGAAACTGGGGAAAACATACAACAGTGGGACACATCAGCTGCACTTGACATTGACCAAAATGAACCAAGCAACTCAATGGCAGCAATGGGAAGGAGGGAATGAGCGGGAAAGAGAGAACAGCTGACACTATGCAAAAGGAATGTACATATCACCCAATGTGAAAGAAATAATTGTATAGTCAAAGCCCATAGAACTCATAAACTTTATAGACCACAATAGACAATTTGCCCCATGAAGGTTAGAAAGTATTTGTGACTTTAACTAAGCATCACTATCCCACAATACTGTGAAATTTGTGAAATTATGTAAACAATCACAATAAAAAATTTGCAACAAAAAGAAACATGTTAAGTAACTATAATATGAAATTGTTCTAAAAATAGAGATGATCCTTTCAGGCTGCCAAGAGATGGCAGAGGTAGAATTCAAAGACAATATCTCAACTCCAAAGCTTATTCATTGTCTTATTCTTTTATTTTCTGTGATAGAGGGAAAGCTATGGTATGTAAAAATACAATAATGTGATTTTTAACTTTGTTAAAAAGATACATATTAATCACTAACTTTCACTGTGCATTTGCTCTGAGTCAAGCAGTCAAAAACCTTTAAATGTAAATTGCCTCATTTGATCCTTATGAAAAAATTGTAGGCACTACAATGACCTTGTGTTACATGTATAGAAACCATCACTTACAGAACATATACAGTGTCATGGTGTTATTAAAGAATCTTCAGGGTTTATGGGGTCTTTCATTGAGAAACTCTCATGCCTTGCCACAGCTTATGAAACTGAAATCAGGTATGACCTCACAAAACTATCTCATTATTTTGTGTGTGTATGCAGGTTTTGGGGCTTGGACTCCAGGTCTGTGTGCTGTTTTTTAGCTTTTTGGCTCAAGGCTGGTGCTCTATCACATGAGCCACAGTGCCATTTCCCACTTTTGGTGGTTAGTGGAACAATCTAGTGGGTTTTTCAACCCAAGTTGGCTTTGAACCTCTATCCTTAGACCACAGTGTCCTGAGTAGCTATGATGACAGGCCTGAACCCCTGGCCCCCAAATTGCACTTTTGACCTATTCTTTTAATCTTGTGTATTTCTCTATTTTTAGTTACTACTGTATGAAAGACACTATGCCATGTACAGAGTTCAGGGTTTCACAGAGGGTAAAAACCAAAATCTCTATGTTGAAGAACTTATGTCCTATTTATGCACAAAAAAGGATTATAGTGTTATGTGACAGCCATATGCAAAGATTATTAATTATGGTAGCTCACATAATATATAATGAAAAAATTGAGTCCTAATACTAACAGAACATTTATGCACAGCATCTTCTCTGCATAAAATGTGCTCTCTCTATATGTATGTGCAAAGATAGATATGTAGACGGATAATTTTGCAAAATTTATGAAAGGCAGGCAACACATAAATATAAAAACACACAGAGACAGATGCACGTATATCTGTCTATATAGATTTATATATACATATATGTGTATAGATACATGTATTCCTATCTATCTACCTAGTTTACTTATTTGTGTTTTTTTATTGAGAGAGCTCATTGTTAATATGGCTTCTCCTGATCTGAAAATCACTATGAATTTGCAGTCTTCTTGCTTCTGCTTCCCAAAGGACAGGGATTACAGACAAGTGCCATTACATCCAAGTTATTTATACTTTTTTGCTCTAGACTTCTGATTCAATATTTTTGAAAGGAAAAGCTTTGCCATACTGCTGTTTCTCTGATTAACTGACAAGTCTGGCTAAATTATTAGCCTCTTTTCATGCTCACCATGAAAAAAAATCAATAAACTTTTCTTTTACTCTATTGAACAATATAACATTTGGTCTTGGGTTGATGGGATGGAGCTGTCAGTTCATTCTTCTCTAGAGAATGCTCTTGATTTGATACTCTAGACTGGGAATTGAGAAATCCAATATACTTGGACATTTCAGTTTAGAGAGTACCTCATTTCACTGTTCTCTTTGCTCCTGTTGCAGCAACAGAACACTGGCTTTTATTATAAGCACTAACATAGGCTTCTGCATGACAATGGCTTGAACAAAAATGTTATTTCTTATAATGGACAAAGCACTTGTTAGTACATAACAATCTTTGGCACTTTGAAATGCCAATTCATTTCTGATGAAGATGATACAGGGCAGCAAAATAAGCTTTTTGTTACAAAATATAAACTAAGCTGGTAAAAGTCTTAGTGACTATCTGGGCTTGCTTAGGGGATAGAAAGGGAACAGATCAAAACATACTGGGATGGCCTGATTTGTCTGTAAATGTTAAGTCCAGTTTACTTCCTAATCTGCTTAAATAATTTCCATGTCCCTATTACTTTCTAGAACTCATATATATACATATATATATATATATATATATATGAACACACACACACACACACACACACACACCTCCATATTGTGTGTGTGTGTATATGTGTGTAAAACGACACTGGGATTTGAACTCAGGATCTGGGTGCTGTCCTTTAGCGCCTTTGTTCAAGGTTCCACTTCCACTTTTTTCATATCTTAATATGGAAACATATTCTTTGCCACAAAAATAAAATTATTTTCTCTAGTTTATTGTGGTAACATAGAATAATGTTTCACCATGAATTAAAATGTCAACTTTCTGCCATAGTGTGAATAAATCAGTATAGTATGGTCAAAAGATGGAATATGGTCCAGAATTAAAGACAATTTATTAGTTTATTATAAAGGATACAAGGAGTAATTGAACCCTACTGCTTACAAAGCTTACCACTTGAGTTATGTTATGTTTGTTCAGTCTCAGTCACTCAGGAGAAATAGTTATACTTTTTCAGGTATTATTTTATCTTCAATCTGCTTGTTGCATTTAAAAATTAATTAAGTGAAATCAATTTTATAAAAGGCATAGTCTAAGAAAGAACTCACATGGGGGGAAATGACACTCTTCATAAGGCTAGAACAAGACAAATAAAGACATACTCAATATTTATGGATACAAAAACTGCGTACTGTCAAGCTATCACCCCTTCCTAAATTGGTCTGTAGAGCCAATGCAATTTCAGTCAAAATCACAACTGATTTTGTAGCTGTTGGATTTGTTAGCTGCATATTGCTATCATAAAATATCTAAATATCTTAATTTGTAAAGAGGAAAGGCTGACAATTCTGGACTTGCTAGGCAAAGGTTTGCTAGTGCCTTTTGTGTTGTGGTTGGTGAGATCATGAGTTAGGAAACAGAAGAAAGATGAAGAGAGGAAGGGGCTAGAGTGCTACATTTCATATGACTGAAGAATTACACTAGGCCCTACTTCTTCATGTAAGTCCACCTCCTAATATTGCCCTTCTGGGAGCAAGCCCATAACACATGGACCTTTGTAGGGCATTTGTTCAACCCATAGCCAATATCAACAAACCAAATAAGGTTTATATGAGAGGCAAAGGACTCCAAAGTCCCAAAACAATACTGAAGAAGAGTAACAAAGTTAGAGCAGTGAAAATTCTTGACTTCACAACTTACTATAAAGTCATAATAACTCATTGTGGCAATTGTGGAAGAAATGACAAATACATTAATGGAGCATAACAGAGGGGCCATAGATAGACACACATAAGAAAAATCAATTAAATTTGAAAAAAACCAGCAAAGGCAACAAGCACACAGAAACAAGAGACTGGTTTCAACAAATCACAAAATGAAAAAAAAAAAGAAAAGAAAGAGAATCTAGACTCAGACTTCACATCCTTCACTAAATTTGCTGAAAGTGATTATCAACTTCAATGAAGAACACAAAATTATTCAACTTCTAGAAGGTTCATAGGAGAAACCTAGATGGCCCCCAGAGTTGTCTTAATATATCAAAGACAGTGCCCTTGAGGGAAGGAAGTGATAAACTGTAATTCTTGATTACTAAGCAACAAATGGAAGAAAATACTTGCAACAGATACATAGGGTAAGACTATTATGCAAAATTATTTAACAAATTCTTAAAGCCCAACACTAAGAAAAAACTCAATTTAAAAATAAAACAAAGATAATAGACACCTTGCCAAAGGAGATATACAGATGGCAAATAAACATATGTCAAGATGTTTCACAGTAAATATCATTAGAAAAGAAAAACAACTGAGATAGCACTTCATACCTATTGTAATAGCCAAATGAAAACTCTTACCAAAACCAAATGCTTCCAAGGATATAAGCTCCAGTAACTCTCATTTTGGGCCAGTGGGATGAAGTTTTATATTTACCTTGGCAGACAGAACTAAGTGTATTTTCATTCTATGATTCAGCTATCTTGCTCCTGATTTACCTCAAACACATTGAAAATGATATTCTAAACATATACAAGTTAGATAATTTTTTCCTATTAGTTTTTAGTAGACAATCACAAAATGAACACATAAATTTTATCCTGAGGCAGTGCAATTTTTTTTTAATATTAGGGAAAGAATTTTCTTTCATTGTGCTTCAGAATGTAAATAGAAACTTTAAAAAGTGTGGTATAAAAGGCCTGATTCTTTTTTGTTTGGGTGAGCTCCTAATTACTACCCTCAACCTTTTTCTATACCTGCATTAAGGCTGGTAGCCTTTATACTTGACATGCCGCTTCATGTCAACTAACTAGACAAGAGAGGATATTAGAAACTGATGCTGTACAAGTAAGAGCAAATGACATATTCATGATATACAAGACATAAAAATATGTGTAAATATATTATGGCACATGATGCTTGGTGAGCCACTGCTGGTACTTAGGAAGTAGAAGCAGGAAAATCATGAGTTCCAGTTAACCTGGACTACTTTGTGAAAGCTTGTCTCAAAGACAAAAAAACAAAAAACAAAAAAAAAAAAAAAAAACACAAGATATCATTGTAAGGAAAATAGTCTGGTCAGACAAGAAAGGCTCCTAACAAAAATTATCTGTCATTTTGATTTCATGTATCCCTTCATTGGGCTTGTCCTTTTAATTTATTTTTCAAGTAAACCTTGCTCCTTATTGAAAAACTACAATTATAACAGAAAAGTTGGACTATATAGAAGGCAAAGATTGCAATGTAATTCAATCATTTGTGATTATGTGAGCTAACAAGTATAGAAAAAGAAAAAATTGCTGTACTGAGAAAAAGTGCAGATACCACTAGTAGGACAGTCTAACAGTCTAATAAAGAACTACAGCCTGACACTTCAATGCTCATTTAAAAAAAAGCTGTGGATTTAAAGATCATGAAGGGCAGTATTTAAGATAAATGTTTTGTCCTAAATCTTCTATGATTCAAAGGAAGGAATGATGAGTTTGGAAATCTTTACTTAATTGAAATTTATATTAGTTGCTTTGCCTAAGGGATATAGCTTGTGTGGGATTTGAACCAGGGAAATTAACAGAAGAAATAGAACATTGTATAGCTAATTTTCTCAATATGACAGTGTTTTCTTTACAAGGGGCAACGGAGGCAGGATTAACCTCATTAAAACAATAGTTAGCAGTAGTTACACTGAGGCAAAGTCTGAAGTGATCTGACCTTGGCAGTAGACCAAAGCTCCAAGTGGTTTTCCAGAAATGCCACTCAATTCTAAACATTATTCCTGGGACTTTGCCACCATCTTTAAGAGCTACCATTTAGCACTAATCTTCTTCCATGTTAGCAAGATAAATGCAACACACCGATTTCAAACACTGCTTTGAAATTTTTCTTTGCTGAAGTTGTAGTGATATCATTTTTTCTAGGCGATGGACTGTTTGGAAATCTGTAGAAAAATTGTCTTAATAACACTAAACAGTATAGGATAGGATAGAAAAAGATAGATTTGAGTCACTGCCCTAGCATAGCTCATGTGCTAATTATATGATCTTTATCTGCATACTTTATCTGCCCTAATAAATCAGAAGCATATCTATTCATGTAACACATTTATTCATGTTTTCAAAAGGAGAATACACAGCACATAGAGCTCAGTCTTTAAAAAAAAACTGTTAATGAACTCTTCTCATTTGAAGAGACGATACTTTTTAGCATGGAAGAGCTGCTGTTTGGGAGTCTCTAGCTGATGACCTACAAAGCACCACTTTCTTCTTGATAGTCTATTAGGTGCAACCTAAGGGCTAGGAGTATGAAATACACTTATCATAGTAATTCTACTATTTGTAATGAGACTTGAATATTTATTCTTTGGAGATAATGTTTTTCTTTCATTCTCTAGAAAGAAACTACACTTATTGGAACAATATAAAATACAAGCTTCGAAGACCATGTCCTGCCATCTCAGATCCCTGGGTTTAGTAGGTAAGTTCACAAAGTCCTCATCTTTGCAAGACTGGCTCACAAATGATAGGGAAAGCTGTGGTATGTACAAGAGAGAGCAATTGTTAAATCCCAGGGCTTTTAGTTACAATAATTGGTTCCAAAACTAAAAGCACTTACATTGTATCACATGTTAAAATAAGCAAGCCATATATACATATATATGAATTTTATCATATGAAACATAATCCATTCCTTAAAAAAAAACCACACAAGAGAACAATAACTGGAATACTCCATAGATTTCTGAAAAATGACTTTCATTTTCTACCCATAATTTTCTATATCAGGCTTTAGTTACAAATATTTATCACACAGTATTAATGTGTGTCACATGGTTAAACACAAACTTTTCAAAAAGAACAAAGCCTGCCATTTTCTAAAAAGAAAAAGGGGAAGACTTATGAATACAAATTAATTTCTGGGCACAATTGCTCTCAAACTAAAAATGAATTTACAAAGTATGCCTTAGAATTCATCATTGGAAGGCTCCTAGGTTGGCTTACATATTAATCCACTTCTCCAACATCTCCCTCTCTGACCTGGAGGCTTCAGCTGTGCACACTGGCACAGAGACAGGATGCTGAAAGGTCTGTTCTTTAAAAATGTCACATCACACAGTGCAATATGTTTTATTAAGGGTAATGGGAAACGTGAAGATCTGGTGGCGAATTTGCTTTACCTTCCTCAGAAGAAATTTGAGCACTAACTTAATTAGGGAATTTTTCCTGAAATTAAAGAGCAGGAGAGGCTGGTACTAGGAGCCAGCCTCTATTCCAAACAAAAGACCCCAGCCTAACTGCTCAGAGAAGGTGACCATCACACCTCAGGGTGACCAGGGTCTGAAGCCAAAGATTACCTGGTCAAGATTAAGCACTGGAACAGAAGAAGCTAATTAACAGCCTACAGAAGAAAATTTCCAGGGCACTGGGAAAAGAAAACTTTTAAGAAAGCAATAATTATGGTGTATCCACAGAATAATTTCATATAGATAATAATATACTGGTCAAATTATTCAATTGAAAACATAATGACTAGCAAGTATAAAATCCTGAAAGTTATGGATTGTCCTAAAGGTAGATGTTAGACTCAACAGTAGACCTATTTAAGGGTTTCTCCTATCTAGTAAAAGCTCTCCTTTGACTGGGTGTTTTTTTATATACAGTGAGCTTACATCATTCCTATCTCCTCTTCTGAATGGTTGTGATTTCCAGGATTCTAAGGGGCTAGGCTTTGGAGTCCTACATAACTGTGGAGGGCTCCATATCTGTACTTCATATTATAATACGTGCTTTATAGTTCTATGATTTTACAAAATTTCATGAAATTAACATTTTTTTTCTGACAGCCAACCTCAGCAGAGAGACAAAGTCTGAGCTCCAGTATTTCAGTCATTGTCTTGAATTTCTTTATAAACCTATCTTTGGACCTGGAATTTACTAATAAGGTCTGGTGGGACAATCACACACACACACACACACACACACACACACACACACACACACACACACACACACACACACACATACACACACACACACACACACACAGGTAGAGCCTCAGCTCAGGTTTCACATCCCCACCAACTCCCTCTCTCCCCAGGACTTGTCCTCAGCTGCCTGCTCACATTTTCCTCGGATATCAAGTCCCACTAAACACTGCTGCTCTCTGTCTCCAGGGCTAGGCAAGGCTCCCAAATCCAACTGTAGAGTGAGGCTCCAGGCCCCTGTTAGAATTGCAGTATCATTTCAGTATTTTCCAACCCAAGAAAGGGCAACATTTAGAGACAAATTGAACACCCACCCACCCCCACAAACTCTCACACACAATAAGAGCTTCAGACACTACAAAAGAAACATAAAAGCTCTCTTTCTGCTTTTTGAACAAGAGGTCTACAGTTTCTCATCTTGTACTTGCTCTCACAAATTTTATACCTTGCCCTAACTATCACCATAATCTTGTACAAATTATATAAACTTTAAAAACAATCACTTTCCCCATTTGGAAAGTATATTGTTAAAGACACCTAAAATATAGTTGTATTTTGTTTTCATTTTCTCAAAATGTGCATTTACAATACTTGACATAGATGTCAGTACATTGTTGGAAACTAATAATATTTTTAATTTCAAAAGTTACAAAATGAACAAAAAGTTGCTTTGCTATCAAAACTTTATGCAGAGAACACAGAAAAAATCCCAGAGTTCAGTGTGTTAGTCCATTGTATCTCAGAAAAGCTAAGGTCTGAAGAATAAATACTTCAAACCATTTTTCCTTATAGTCAAAATAATAAATAGAAGATATATGTTTTCATGGCAAGATTCTGACATTTAAAGGAGAATCCCATTTAAAAAGAGCAAATTATGGAATATAACCAATATTGGTGGTGGGGAGACCCCTTAATGAATGCTTATTAGAAACTTATTCTGTTGCAGGGGAAACTGCATGAAGAAAACATAAAGACTGGATTTAGGGTATCCAACCTCAATGACTGACAGTACAGTCACTATAGTAAATACTTCATTCTCCATGATCAGAGGTCACACAAAGAAAATGTCACAGCCAGTGCAAAATAAAAATAGTATCTAAGAAAGAATTTCATAGAAGAAATAGAAAATGAGTTAGGAACTGAAAAAAAAAAACAAAAAGAAGAGGCCAGGCACCAATGGTTCATGCCTGTAATCTGAGCTACTTATAAGGCTAAGATCTAGAAAGAAAAGTTGACTAAACTTCATCCTCAAAATAACCATTAAAGAATAGGGATAGAAGTGTGGCTCAAATGGTACAACACCAGACTAGCAAGCATGAGGTCCTATTCAAACCCCAGCTCATACCCCCAAAATAAGAACTAAAAAAATGTGAGGAATATAGTAAATTTTAGTGAGTAAGCCAAGTGTCCATGTGATTGGGGTAGCTTATGTGGCAACTCTAAGTATGCCTCCTATGAAATCCCAGAAGTGATTTCACACTCTATCCAATACCAAGAGTGAGCTCTTTCCTAGAACAAAGGCTCTCCTTTGCTTCTTGAGAAGATACTTGATATTCTTCAGAGACAGCCAGAGCATAACAGATCCTTCAGGTGCTGCAGACATTCTCCTGCTGCAGCATCAAAACAATCCCCTGCATTGTAGAGCTCTGGGTGCTACTGCTTTGGGGCTACCTACACTTTAAGGATACTCTACAGGCAAACTCAGTGGATGTAACACTATGAGGATTAAGGTTGTGGTTTCTCCTTAGAATAATTGCTTCTATTTGTAGATTCAGAAGATAGTCTTGCCTATTACATAATTCCCATCCTATGTGAAATATATGAAATGATTATTGACCTACAATGTGACAAAGGGTAAAAAAGAGGTTTGCCATAAACCACATCTGTAACAACAAACCTAGTACTCTGACATCATTAGTATCCATTAGAATCAGTATCTACCTGTAGGATACTTTCAGGTGTACTTTTTAAAATTTATGTTGTCATTCTGTATTTTGCTTGCTCACATCTGCCTTTTAGATTTTAAGTTCTAAAAATGCAAATATCATTTCCCCTAGATTTATTGAAGTATACTACATACAAATTATATATATATATATATATATATATATATATATATCCTATCCATTGGCTTAAACAATTACCATTTTTGTGTGTGTGAGTGTGCGCACGCGCTCGTGTGTGTGTGTGTGTGTGTGTGTGTGTGTGTGTGTGTGTGTGTAAAGAGAAGATGAACTCTCTTAGTAAATGTTATTATTAACCATAGTCAGCATGCTGTACTTTTAATCAGGGCAAATGAGAATGAATATAGTTGAAGTATTTATATGCATGCATAATAACAGAAAAAAGAAGCCTGTTAAAATTGTTTTAAGAAGTGGGCATAGAATATGTACTGATAGAAATGTCACAAAGAATAACCCCCTAGTACAACAAAAGGAGAGGGAGTCTGTAGGACTTCAATGGTATGGACAACACTTACATGAAGTGGAAAAGATTATGGAATAATTTTAACTCCTATCTATATTGTTTTCTTTTAATAATCCCTGGTGTTTTGTTACTTAGATGGAAGATACTTGGTGTTAGGGGTACACAGAGGGCCAGATATGATTTATTTCACTTAGAAATCTTACTGAAAGAAATGGATATAGCTTTGAATAGATTTAAAGGTTTAGTAAGAAGGGCCAAATATAGAGATTCTAGGAGAGAAAATCAGAAGAAGTGAAAAGGAAGTTTCCCCAACAAAAGTGTGACTCTATTATTTAAAAAATATGGTAATTATTTGTGACAATAGGCTTGCTATCTAAAATACCCAATATTTTCTCCTCTTTTAAGTGGTGTGATAATGTATTATTTTTATTCCAGTTTTAAAGATGGAGAAGTCTCACTGTATAGTTCAGGCTAACCTTAGTCTTACAATCTTCCTGCCTCTCTTTCTCCAGTACTGGGATTACAAAGATGCACCATAATTATTAACCTCTTTATATATTAAGCTGTTTTACAAGTTATAACAAATACATACATTTCTTTACATGCATAACAAGTTATCTATTGGAGATTTATAGCAACTAATTTATTATTTTAAATTTACCCAGTGACTATAGTAAATTGGTTAGTATGTAAATACTGAAATAAACTTTCCTTAATCTTAAAATAGGTATGTTTAATAATGAAAACAATAGCCATTAAATGGTATCACCTATTCCTATTGCTCAATAATATTTTAGTTGGTTTTTTATAGACAAAACTCTGATTATATGTCCATTTTATTTCACTTTGGTAGATAGATGTCAATATCAACATACATTATCTCACAAAATAATGGATCCATTTGGATATCTTATAATCATGCATACTCACTGTTCCTCTACCCATGGAAGTAGTGTATTACCAAAAGCCAGCTATATGGTCTAACAAGACCTAAAGTCATTCTTCAATTATATACTTAACAAATACCATAATGGTAAATGCTGTGTATTTTAGAAGGAAACTCATTTAAGAGTTACATTAGAGTAGTTGTTCAGTGTGCACATTTTACTCACCTTCACTATTTGGTTCTCTTTTTACTTAGGCTTTCACTCTTCTGTCTTTCCCTTGGAGTACATGTGATTAAAAACTGCATAGCTATTAAGACAAAGGCATTGTCATCTTTTCCATGAAATAGTGATGTGTAAGTTCATGGTACCAAAGAGAACTGGACCATTGATGAAATTCTTTTAATTCCAAAGACATGTTAAAACCTTGAGCAAAAGCCAGGGTCAGTATGATGATGAGAGATCTACATTGCTGTCAGTCTAGAAGCAAATTAATCAGGTAATGGAGGAAAGAGAGGAAGAAAATTAGAAACTTAAATTGATCTCCCAGTTGTTTCTTCACTGCCAGCAATGAATCTGGCTCCTCCTACATATCATTATAATGTGTTTATTTGATAAAGTTAAAAGGTTCCTTTAAAGATAATTTAACTCCATTTAATTAAAGAAACCTATTTTTTAATAGCTAGCACTTTGATACATGAGGTGCTCACAGCTCCCAACATATTGAACAGCATTGTTCATTAGGAAACTCTTTAAAAAGTCATTTAGTATAGACAGTATCTTCTGCTTAGCAAATGCAAACCTATAATTCAGATTTAACATAATTGCAATACTACTCACATACTCAAAGCCAAATATGGTAAACATCCCAAAGAGTTCAGCTTATATGTGAAAGATGACTGGATATGTACACAGAATATTTATTTTAAGTAGGCATTGGATGGCATTCATTTTATTTATTTTTCTTTGCTTTTTTATTAGGAATGCAGGTACTGAAAAGAACCTAACATTATCTAGAGGCTAACAAGTCCATTGCTTTTGGCACTGAAATAGCTTTAGAGTTCAATATTTATTTTGTGGGTGAAAGCAAAAGTCTAACTTCCAGAAATCTGGATTAAATATAATGACCTATTCCCTTCCTTGAGACTGGTTGAAGGATAAGGGGAATGAGTTGATCTCATTATCTTGCTGCTTCAGGGATTGGTGCTTATCACAGATGGTCTGGGTTTTTATCAGAGAGCTGTGCAACTGGAGACCCTGGACAAAGGGGAGGGGGATGTGTTTCTATCCTCCAGGTGGTCATTTCCAGGTAATTAATGCCTTGGGGAAAAGTTCAGCTCTGTCACAGTATATATAATAGCCCAGTAGACCAGCCAAGGAAGGGGCCCTTTTCAAAACAAGTCTTTTTCTCAACCTTTTTCTTGTCAGTCATACAGCACCATACACAAGAGAGTTTTGCCTAACATAGGAGCTAATTACAAGGCAAATATTCAATGTAGGTTTTCTAAGTCATGCTGACAAAACCCAGACTTTCTTTATTGAGAGAATTCAAATTATTCTTACTATTGTTCTTATTTTTTGGCAGTGCTAGTTATCAAACACAAAGTTGCATGCATGATACATAAATGTTCTGCATCCTAGTCTGAGAATTTCCAACTGAATTCATCATTTACCAGATTTCCTTGAGAATGGCCTTTACATTTTAAGTGCTTTATTTGTGCCACATACATAATTTAGCAGAGCTAATCACTCATGTACTATGAAAAGGGGTGCTTTTATTTGATAATTAACAGACTACAACAGCTTCAATAGTTCCATATGTATCAGAGACTTTGTTTCCAAACAAGAAAGCTGCAATAACTATTATCTCAACATGGAATTAGTTGTCAGCTACTGAGTAGTCTTAAGAAATAAGAGCAAAGCATTTTCAATAATTTAGGCCTCTGTGAAGGGCTGTCAAACAGACCTGACATAAGGAGCCATTGTATGACAATGTGATGACTATGTATCACTGTCTTCGTAAATATGATCTAAAATATGTGATGAGAAGTCCATGAAACAGTTTTTTTTCAAAGAAAGAAATGAATACATGAAGAGGTTACAGTAATTTGCCCACATTGACAAACCCAGATGTGGACTAGAACTGAGCTCCTCTTACTAAAATTTGTGTCTTGTTTTGTTCTAACACACCTCACACTTCAGTATGAATGAAAATGTCACACAGATTTATGAACTTCACCTTTCTTTTGCATTCCTAGTTCCTCTTACCTAGTGACTTGATATGGGGAGCAGATGAAGTGCCCTGTATCATGATTCACGATAGTCATGGTAATGAGCCATAAGTGTAAAAGGGTGGCTGTCTAGGAAGGGCTCAAGGGAAGGCAAGAGAGGAAGGGAGAGAACACTGAGTGGTATAGAGGACTCAAGAATGTTTTGTTTTTAAAATATATGTCACAATTTCAGACTGTATAGATATAACTACATGGTGAAACCCACCAATTGCTGTTCATAAAGAAGGGGCAGGAGGATGAGAGGAATGGAAAGTGTTGGAGATCATGAATATTTTCAAAGTGCATCATACACACTTTGAAATGAGATCACAATGAAACCCTCTCATACTACAACTGTACACTAACTCAATAAGTATTATTCTGATTATTCTTGGGCTAGGGTCTTGCTCCCTGCCTGGGCTGGCATGGACCATAATTGTTATTTCCTGCTTGTTACAGTAGGTAGGATGGCAATTTCATGCCGTATGCCCAGCTTCTTCATCTGAAATAAAGTCTCACAGACTTTTCTGCCAAGACTGGCCTGGAACCCTGATTGTGCTCTCAGCCTCCCACAGAGTTAGGATGACAGGCATGAACAATTACTGCACAATTATTGTTTGCAAAGGTATTTTGTATGTATGCCTGGGCTGTCCTTGAATCTGGATTTTCCTGGTCTCAGCCTCCTGAGAAGCTAGGATTATAGGCACTGGAAGGCTCTGGGTACTAGGGACTAGTTCACCATTCTTTTCTTTTTTTTTTTTTAATTTAATTTAATTTTATTTGTGAACATACTGTACAGAGGAGTTACAGTTACATGGGCAGGATAATGCGTACATTTCTTACCAAGCATTGCAGCCTCCTCCTTTGTTTACCCTTCACATCCCTTCCCAGCCTCCCCCCTCCCCCCCTAATCCCAATCCTTCTTCTTCCCCCCCCCCCCCGCCCCCCCCCCCCCCCCCCCCCGCGCCAACGTTGTAAAGCTCGTTTTGGACATGACAACTTGTACTTCTCATTGTTGCAACAGGTCCACCTGTATCCTTAAACAACTGGTTTTTCCCCATCTCCTCCACAAGTTATACTGACATCAAATATAGTGAAATCAGGGGTTATACTGTGGGGGAGGGACATACAAAGCAACAAAGAGATAATCTTATAAATGTGTTAGAAACACATGCATGAAAGAAAAAAACATTAAAATACACATCTAAGGGTTCATTTTCCTGACATCACATTATCTGACCTTTTCCGCTTGACTCATACATATACTAGATATTACAAATAAGGGAAACCATGGGACCTACGTTTCTTTGGGCCTGGCTTACTTCACTTAATATAATTTTTTCCAAGTTTTTCCATTTCCTAACAAATGGGGCAATGTCATTCTTTCTGATGGAGGTATAGAATTCCATTGTGTATATATACCACATTTTCTTGATCCATTCATCTACTGAGGGGCATCTGGGTCGGTTCCATATCTTAGCTATGGTAAATAATGCTGCAATAAACATAGTTGTGCTGGTAGCTTTAGTGTGGTCTTGTTTGTAAACATTAGGGTAAATGCCCAAAAGTGGGATTGCTGGGTCATAGGGGAGCTCTATGTGAAGTCTTTTGAGGAACCTCCATACTGCTTTCCAAAGTGGTTGAACAAGTTCCCATTCCCACCAACAATGAAGTAAGGTTCCTTTCTGTCCACATCCCCTCCAGCATCTGTTGTTGTTAGAGTTCTTGATTTTTGCCATTCTAACTGGAGTGAGGTGATATCTCAATGTTGTTTTGATTTGCATTTCTTTTATGGCTAGGGATGTTGAACATTTCTTCATGTGTCTATTGGCCATCCTTCTTTCTTCTTCAGACAAGTTTCTCTTTAAGTCTTTCGCCCACTTATTTATTGGGCAGTTGTTTCTTTGAGGATTTGTTGTTGGGGGGTTTAATTTTTTGAGTTCCAAGTATATTTTAGATATGAGACCCTTGTCCGTTGTATGGCTAGTAAAGATCTTCTCCCAATCCGTGGGCTCACCATTATTTTCTTGATAGTGTATCTTTTTTCTTTTTTTTGGTCAGTCATGGGGCTTGAACTCTGGGCTTGGGCACTGTCCCTCAGCTCTTCAGCTCAAGGTGAGTGCTCTACTTGAGCCACAGTGCTACTTCTGGTTTTCTAGTGGTTTATTGGAGATGAGTCTCATGACTTGCCTGCTGGGGCTGGCATTGAACCGTAATCCTCAGATCTCAGTCTTCTGAGTAGCTAGGATGACAGGCGTGAGCCACCGGCACCCTATGTTTTGGTTTTGAAACCTCAATATATCCACCACATGCTCCTATACTTATACAGTTTTTCACTTACAGTACAGTATATAGTAAATTGCATGGCTGTTCTATTTCTTCACAAAACAGGATTGTTGTAAGTGATTTTGTTCAACTGTACATTAATGTTGTTTTCTTAGAGTATTGAAGCAGGCTTGGCTAAGATATAATATCTGGCAGGTTAAGTATATTAAAAGCATTTTTGGCAGTACTAGTAATCAAGCCAAGTAATCACTAGGCCCTGAGTTCAAGCAAGAGAAGAAAAAAAGAACTATAAACCAAAAGACAATTAACAAAATAGCAATAGCAAGCCCTTATCTTTCAGCAATTCCCTTAAATGTAAATTTCTTAAAGTCTCCAATGAAAAGACAGATTTCCTGAATAGAAAGCAAGATGTAATAATATCCTACTTCTAAGAAACTTGTCTTTAAGAAAATGCAAGAGCTGAAAAAAAAAGGATGAGAAAAAGCCTATGGAAATGTTAAACAAAAGAAGGCAAAACGGGCTATATTTACACCAGGGGAAAAATGCACTTTCTATAAAAAGATCAGGAGACAAAAATATCATATAATGACACATGACCAATAAAGAATATATAATAACAGTAACTACATATTCCCACTCACTGGAGTAAATATTAACAGAAATGAAAGGAGATATAAGAGCAGTACTGTAATAGAAAGAGACTTCAACTTCACACTTTGATTTTTAGACTGAAATCCACAAAGAAATTTTGGACTACTTCTTTAAGCTAAGAGACCTAGCAGACATGTGAAACACCTCATCCAACAAAAGCAGAATGCCCAATCTCCTGAATGTTCATGAGTGAAAAACATTTTTTTCTATCAAGAGACATTTGGGTATTTATACCATCACTTGCAGGCCATGCAAAATTGTCAACAAAGACATAGGTATTTGATAAGAATTGATGAGAAGCACTCATGTCTGTTCTTCATTACAAACTACTTTATGGGTCTTATATAGCCCAGGGTCAAACATTCCTTATTTCTAATTCTCCAGCCCCAATATAAGGTTATGAAATAAATCTAAATTTACTAAGATTGATCAAGTATCCTTTTTGATGATAGTATTATGCAATAACAGGCAAAAAAATCAGAAAATTCAAAATTGAACAATATACTTTTCAAAATCAATGGGTACAAATTTTTAAATAAATGAACTAAATGTAAATGGAATCACAACATTTCATAAGAAAAAGAACAGTTCTAAAAAGGAAGTGTATAGTGACAATTTCCTATGTCAAGCAATGTTCATTTAAATTTTAGTAAATTAAAATAATGTATAAAAGTATCTTTCAGGGTGGAGGATGTAGATCAGTGGTAATACTTGCCTACCATATGCAAAGTCCTGGGTTTAATCCCCAAAGCCTTGATAAAAAAAAACATATTTCAACATTATTTTTACAATACCACTTTCGAGATGTTAATAAGAAAGTATGGTCCTACATTCCCCATTAAAGCCTCCATACCTAGGTTTTAGTCCTCATTTAAGCAATTTTTGTTGTGTAATAGTGAATTCATTAATCTCACATTTTTTATTAAATGCCCACTTTAAAATTCAATAGAATAGGGATAGTAAGAGTACATATCTTAGAACTGTTTGAATAGTATTTATGATACATTTGAAATATTTATTAGAGCTGCTCTTTGGTAATGTTTATAATAGTCAGCCATTAAATGTATCATTATACATACAGGTTTGCCGGTATTTTGTATTATTTAGATGATTATAGTTATTTCCTTAGATGAGGATCTCTAAAGAACGATTATTGAATCAGAGTGTAATGATTTCTGAGGCCTATAACTGATTTTAATGAGCCGCTTCCCAACTGGTTGGAGCCAATTATATCACAGAACTCTTTTCACAACGCTTGAATTTTTACATTTTCCAAATATTAAGAGTAGGAAGGGTTGCATAAATTTATTATTTGAATACATCTTCATTATGGCTATTGCTGCCAACTGTTAAAATTCATTGTACTCCCAAAACCCAAGAAACACTGCTGTCACTGGACTTGCTACAGGCTTAGAATTGTTGATATTCCATGTGCATGAGTGTGTGTGTATGTGTGTGTGTGTGTGAGAGAGAGAGAGAGAGAGAGAGAGAGACTGAGACAGAGACAGAGACTGAGACAGAGACAGAGACAGAGAGACAGAGAGAGGGAGAGGGAGGGAGGAAGGGAAGGAGGGGGAGAGAGAAAGAGGAACGGTCTTGCGACTTGAACTTAGGGCCTGGACACTGTCCCTGTACTATTTTGCTGAAGGCTAGCACTATACTATTTGAGTCATAGTTCTACTTCCCTTTTTGTTTTGGTGTTTGGTAAGAGTCTCACAGACTTGCCTGTCCTGTGTTAGCTTTTAATTGTGATCCTCAGATCTCAGCCTTTTGTGTAGCTAGGATTACAAGCCTGAAGCATTGGTTCTGGGTTGCTGACAATGTTTAATACTTATATTTGAAAGAGTGTATGTGTGGATTTTACTTAGTTTTCCCCACTTTGTACTTTGTGATTATTCTGTTTAGGGAAAAATTATTATTTATCGCACTTATTTTAAAGAGAAGTAATTTACTCTTTTCAATTTCTCTTTTAAAAAAAAAGTAGGAGTTTTGTTTTTTTTTTTTTTCTGTTTATGTGGTGCTGAGGAATCGAACCCAGGGCCTCATGCATGTAAGGCAAGCGCTCTAACACTGAGCCACCTTCCTGGCCCCTCGTACAACTTTTTTTAAAGGTATATATTTAAAGCCAGTCACTGCACATCTGAGCGTCTGCCAGCAGCTGCTGCGGCGGCGGCAGGGTCGCAGCGGCGACCACCGCCGCGGCCATACCTGAGCGCTCACACAGAGAGTCCGGGACAAAGGAGCCAGACGCAGCGGGCGAGCGGATTCTACTCAACACCAGCAGGAACCGACAAGGAGCGGACAACTTCATCCTGCACTTTGCAGACCAGAGACGACCCAGGATCCAAGACTCGGCGTGAGTAGCCCCACTTCCTCACTCCTTCCCAGGGAGCAGAGGAGGGAAGGCCACCCATCCCCCCCCCCCAGCACCGGTGATCTCCATCTTGGATACCGACAAAGCTCAGAGGAGCGGCTAGCTCCAGCTCAGGCCTTGGAATAAAACGAGTCATTTAGCAGGTCACAAGAACTTAACGGTGAAGTGACCTCACAGACTCAGTTCCATGGAGCGAAAAGTCACCCAGCTCAGGCGCCAGCCATTGGAGTGGCTCTCCTCACCGGGTAACCAGAGCCAGAGGCTGCCCCTCCCTCTAGCAGCCACCACAATCAATTGAAAAACAGAAACCCTGAGAATGGCTCCAGACTGGGTGCTGTGAGTTTTTCTCACAAAATAGCCCCAGGGAAAAGCTACTGTTTGTTGAAAGGCCTCAACTCTACCCAGAACCTAGCCTCATCACTGCATCCCCCTCTTTTGTGATTCTCAAAGCAGATCACCCTCCCAGTAAACTAACCTGGGAGGGGGAATCTCAAAATCTTGGGTAAAGCAGAGCATTTTTCTGCCTGTTCCAACAAACTGACTTAAGAAACCAATCAAGCCACAGGACCTCAAGCTGACCAGAGACTCCAACCAGACTCTGGTTACAGACAAAAGGGAGATACAGGACTCTTCCCACCCCTCCCCCCACAAAAAAAAAAAAATCAAAGACCTTTTTTTTTTCTTCTTCTTCTTCTTCTTTTTTTTCTTTTTTTTTGTTTTGTTTTTTTTCTTCGTTTTTTGTTACCTTATATATATAAAAAATTTTTTTTTGCTTTTCTAAAACTTTTATTAATCTTTAATTTTTGCCTCTTCTGAAAAAATAATTGTTTTCCATTAACTTTTTTTTTTTTCTTTTCTCCTCTTATAATTTTTATTTTAGGAATACGTGAATGTGTGTTTTCCTTTCTTTTCTTGTCTTCTTTCTCTTTTTCTTTCATTCTTAATTATCTTTTTGTTTTTTGTCTAGCTCTACTGAACTTCTGATCTTTTCTTCTCACTTTCCTATCCTTTCCATCTTTTCCTCTTTGTTCTTCTTTATGTGACTTAACTCTTGTCCTGCACATCCTCAGATAAACCCATAGTTAACCAGTAGACCCTACCCCCCATTGTGTACACACTTAACCCACAAACTTATTACTCAATTCAAAACCTCTGAGACTTAAATTCATTAATAGCAGTACTACCTCTTTATACCTATATAATATTTTAAGCATTTTTTTAAAGTTTTCCACATCTCCTCTATGTCCCTCCCTTTCTCTCAACATATTCATATTCCTCTATAAATAGATGGTCTTTTAATCTCTAAAATAACATTAATTTTTACGTTTCTATTTTTTTTTTCTGGTTTCTTTTCATTCCCCTTTCCCTTTCTTCTTTCTCTCTCTCTCTCTACTTGCATCCTACCCAACCTATTTCCTGCACTGTGATTAGGACATAGTTAACTCTCCCTGTGCCTCCCCACACCAATCTATTCCTATTTTTTACCCACATCTCTCCCTAACCCTAATAATTTCTGGTTTTCCAAATTCTTCTCTGCGGTTCGAAGTCCTTTAACATATAGTTGTTTGATGTCGAATAGATGTATCTGTTGAACTAGATTGTATCTGTAGACTATTGACTGTACAAATGCAAACTTTGGTTGATGGTTGCCTTAAGATAGTGTTCTAGCACAAAACTGGTGCTATCTTCATCTCAAATGGGCAGAGGAAGCCGGAAAAACACAAGAAAAATGGCAAATTCGGGTATCTCAATTCCCAATCTTGATAATCAGGGGTTAGAACAGATAATGAATAATCCAGAGGAGAGTTCCCAAACAGCTCTACAAACACTGCTGGCAAACATGATAAATGAAAAGTTTGACAATGTACAAAGGACTCTGTATGAGCGTGACAGGGAGAGAGAGGAGGCATCCCAGAAGTTTATACAGGAATATCATAAGCGTGAGGAAGCTACTCAAAAACTGATACAGGATTTGCGTGAACAACTTGAGAATACTCAAAGAGAAAGGGAGGAATGGCATGAACAGGCTGAGAACACTCAAAGAGATCTGCAGGAATCCCACGAACGGGAGGAAGCTAATCAAAGAGTAATACAGGAATTGAAAGACCAGGTAGAGAACACACAAAGATCACTAAAGGCATTCATGGAATCCATTAACAAAGAGCTGAAGGAAGTCAGGGAGACCACAAAGGGAATGCTGAATGGAACCCAACAGAAGGAATGGGAGCCCAAAGAAACCATAAGCAATCAACTAAGTGATTTGAGGACAAACACTGAACACCAAATTAAGGAAGTAAAGAAATTCATACAAGACCTAAAACAGAGCTTCAACAAAGAACTTGAAGCCATCAAAGCTGACCAACTAGAAGGAAAAGAGATAAAAAACAAAGTAGAGAGTCTTGACAGCAGGTTAGACCATGCAGAAGATCGAATCTCAGGGATTGAAGACAGCCTAGATATTATAGAGAAAGAACATACAACCATCCAAGACAAGTCCAAGAAATATGATAGATCTATCCAACACCTGGAAGACACCATCAGAAGGCCTAATCTAAGGATAATGGGTGTAGAGGAGCACCTAGAAACAGAAGTTAATGGTCTAGGAAATTTGTTTAACAGGATCCTAACAGAGAACTTCCCAAACATGCAAAAAGATAGGCCTGTCCAGATACAAGAAGCCTTTAGAACCCCAAATAGACCAGACCAGAATAGGACATCCCACCGCCACATTATAATCCACACAGGATCAACTCAGAACAAGGAAAAGATCCTTAAAGCTGTCAGAGAGAAAAGGGTAATCACTTATAAAGGGAAACCAATTAGAATCACCTCAGATTTCTCAGCAGAGACAATCAAAGCAAGAAGAGCTTGGAACGATGTATGCCATGCCCTAAAAACAAACAACTATCAACCAAGAATACTGTCCCCAGCTAAACTCTCCTTCATAACCGAAGGCCAAATAAAAACCTTCCATAGCAAAGAAAAATTGAAACAATACATCTCCACCAAACCAGCCCTACAAAAGATTCTTAAAGATGTCCTACACATAGAAAACCAACAAGACCGCAATAAAGGCCAAGAAACTGCACCCAAACTGAGAATCCAAGAACCATAGGAAGAACCCAGTTTTCGCAGCATCCAAAAAGGTAGATAACATGGCAGGAACTCCCAAATACCTCTCAGTCCTATCTCTTAATGTTAACGGACTGAATTCTCCAATTAAGCGACATAGACTGTCTAGTTGGATTAAAAAACAAGACCCTTCTATCTGCTGCCTGCAGGAGTCACATCTTGCCCGTAAAAACAAACACATTTTCAATGTTAAAGCCTGGAACAAAATCTACCAAACAAACGGACCGCATAAACAGGCGGGAGTTGCAATCCTAATATCAGATAAAATAGACTTCAAATTAAAATTCGTGAAAAGAGATAAAGAAGGTCACTACATACTAATTAAAGGATCTCTCCTTCAGGAGGATATTACAATTCTAAATATCTATTCACCAAACAATGGAGCACCCAAATTTATCAAAGAAACACTACTTTCCCTCAAATCCCATATAGATCCAAAGACATTAATTGTTGGGGATTTTAACACACCACTCTCCCCACTAGATAGATCAACTCGGCAAAAACTCAACAGAGAAACCACAGATCTAAACAGCTGCATAGATCAACTAGACTTAACAGACATTTACCGAACATTTCACCCAGCAGCATCAGAATACACGTTTTTCTCAGCAGCACATGGAACGTTTTCTAAAATAGACCACATTTTAGGCCACAAAGCAAACTTGTCTAAATTCAGAAACATTGAAGTTATACCTTGCATTCTCTCTGACCACAAGGGAATAAAATTAGAACTCAACACCAAAAGCCACCAAAGAAAGTCCGGTATCACATGGAGGCTGAACAACACACTGCTGAATCATGAGTGGGTCATGGAAGAGAATAGAAAGGAAATTCAAATGTTCATGCTATTCAACAAAAATGAACACACAAATTACCAGCTCCTCTGGGACACAGCAAAGGCAGTACTCAGAGGCAAGTTTATAGCTCTGAGCTCCTACATCAACAAATTGGAGAGATCTGAAACTAGCAATTTAATGACGCATCTAAACCTCCTTGAAAAAGAGCAGCAAGATAAACCCCAATCCAGTAGACGGAAAGAAATAATCAAAATTAAATCAGAATTAAATGAATTAGAATCCAAAAAAACTATAGAAAGAATCAACAAAACAAAGAGTTGGTTCTTCGAAAAACTTAACAAAATTGACAGACCCTTAGCAAATCTTATCAGAAAAAGAAGAGAACACACCCAAATTAATAAACTCAGAGATGAGAATGGAAACATCACCACGGAAACAACCAAGATTCAGAACATTATAAGGGAATACTTCTCAAAACTGTATGCTAATAAGTTTGAGAACTTGACAGAAATAGACCTCTTCCTAGCAAATATTGACATGCCAAAACTAAACCAAGATGAGTTAAACTATCTTAACAGGCCCATATCAAGCATTGAAATAGAAACAGCAATAAGAGACCTCCCAGCTAAGAAAAGTCCAGGACCAGATGGTTTTACAGCGGAATTTTACAAGGCCTTCAAAGCAGAGCTCACACCAATTCTCCTCCAACTCTTCAATGAAATTGAAAGAGAAAGCTCACTACCGAACACATTCTATGAAGCCATCATAACCCTCATCCCAAAACCAGGCAGGGACTCATCAAAGAAAGAGAACTATAGACCCATTTCTTTGATGAACATTGATGCAAAACTTCTCAACAAAATTTTGGCCAACCGACTTCAACAATTCATCCAAAAAATCATACACCACGATCAAACAGGATTCATTTCAGGGATGCAAAGCTGGTTCAATATACGCAAATCAATTAATATTATTCATCACATCAACAGGAGCAAGAATAAGAACCACATGGTTATCTCAATAGACGCAGAAAAAGCATTCGACAAGATCCAACACCCCTTTATGATGAAGGTTTTGGAAAAATTAGGAATCCATGGAACATTCCTCAGTACAATAAAGGTTGTATATGACAAACCTACAGCCAGCATTATACTCAATGGTGAAAAACTAAAGCCATTTCCTCTTAACTCAGGAAGAAGACAAGGATGCCCACTCTCTCCACTTCTCTTCAATCTAGTGTTAGAATGCCTAGCTACAGCAATAAGACAAGATGCAGACATAAAGGGGATCCAAATAGGGAAAGAAGAAATAAAACTCTCCCTCTTTGCAGATGACATGATCTTGTATTTAAAGAATCCCATAGACTCCACTCCCAAATTACTTAAGCTGATTCAAAACTTTGGCAAAGTAGCAGGTTATAAAATTAACCCCCAAAAATCCGTGGCTTTTCTGTATGCCAACAATGATAAAAGTGTGGCTGAAATTAGGAAAGCAACTCCATTTGTAATAGCCCCACAAAAAATAAAATACCTAGGAATTAACTTAACTAAAGAAGTGAAGGACCTCTATGATGAAAACTTTAAAATCTTGAAAAAGGAAATCAACACAGAACTTAAAAAATGGCAAAACCTCCCATGCTCCTGGATTGGAAAGATTAACATTGTGAAAATGGCAATACTTCCCAAGGCTATCTACAAATTCAACGCAATACCTATCAAAATTCCGCCCTCATTCTTCAAGGAAATAGAAGAGGCAATCCAAAAATTCATATGGAACAATAAAAGACCCTGAATAGCAAAAACGCTCCTCAACGGAAAGAACACTGCTGGAGGAATATCAATACCAAATTTCAAACTCTACTATAAAGCCATAGTAATCAAAACAGCTTGGTATTGGCATAAGAACAGACCTCAGGACCAATGGAATAGAATTGAAAACCCAGAAATGAACCTACAGACCTATAGCCATCTAATCTTCGATAAGGGAGCTAAAACAATAGAATGGAAGACAGAAAGCCTCTTCAGTAAATGGTGCTGGCAAAACTGGTTAACTACATGTAGAAAACTAAAGCTAGATCCTTATATATCACCCTGCACCAGAATCAACTCCAAATGGATCGAAGACCTTGAACTCAAAGCAGACACTCTGAAAACATTACAGGATGGAATAGGAGAAACCCTGGTCTCCTCGGCTCAGGCCGAAATTTTCTGAATAGAGACCCGGAAACACAACAAATCAAAGAAAGGTTGGTCAAATGGGATTGTATAAGGTTGCAGAGCTTCTGCAGGGCAAATGACATAGCTAGCAAGATCAATAGAAAGCCCACGGATTGGGAGAAGATCTTTACTAGCCATACAACGGACAAGGGTCTCATATCTAAAATATACTTGGAACTCAAAAAATTAAACCACCCAACAACAAATCCTCAAAGAAACAACTGCCCAATAAGTAAGTGGGCGAAAGACCTAAAGAGAAGCTTCTCTGAAGAAGAAAGTAGGATGGCCAATAGACACATGAAGAAATGTTCAACATCCCTAGCCATAAAAGAAATGCAAATCAAAACAACATTGAGATATCACCTCACTCCAGTTAGAACAGCAAAAACAAAGGAGGAGGCTGCAATGCTTGGTAAGAAATGTATGCATTTTCCTGCCCATGTAATTGTAACCCCTCTGTACAGTATGTTTTCAAATAAAATAAAAAAAATAAAAAAAAATAAAAAAAAAAAGAACTCTAACAACAACAGATGCTGGAGGGGATGTGGACAGAAAAGAACCTTACTTCATTGTTGGTGGGAATGTAAACTTGTTCAACCACTTTGGAAAGCAGTATGGAGGTTCCTCAAAAGACTCCACATAGAGCTCCCCAATGACCCAGCAATCCCACTTTTGGGCATTTACCCAAATGACCACAAACAAGGCCACACTAAAGCTACCAGCACAACTATGTTTATTGCAGCATTATTTACCATAGCTAAGATATGGAACCAACCCAGATGCCCCTCAGTAGATGAATGGATCAAGAAGATGTGGTATATATACACAATGGAATTCTATGCCTCCATCAGAAAGAATGACATTGCCCCATTTGTTAGGAAATGGAAAGGCTTGGAAAAAATTATATTAAGTGAAGTAAGCCAGGCCCAAAGAAACATAGGTCCCATGGTTTCCCTTATTTGCAATATCTAGTATAGGTATGAGTCAAGCGGAAAAAGTCAGAGAATGTGATGTTAGGAAAACGAACCCTCAAATATGTATTTTAATGTTTTTGTTTCATTCATGCATGTGTTTCTAACGCATTTATAATATTATTTCTTTGTTGCTTTGTATGTCCCTCCCCCACAGTGTAACCCCCGCTTTCACTATATTTGATGTCAGTATAACATGTGGAGGAGACGGGGACAAACAAGTCGTTTAAGGATTCAGGTGGACCTGTTGCAACAATGAGAAGTACAAAATGTCATGTCAAAACCAGCTTTACAATGTCGGTGGGGGGGAGGGAGGGGGGGTATGATTGGGTGGGGGGGGAGGGGGGAGGCTGGGAAGGGAGGTGAAGGGTAAACAAAGGAGGAGGCTGCAATGCTTGGTAAGAAATGTATGCATTTTCCTGCCCATGTAATTGTAACCCCTCTGTACAGTATGTTTTCAAATAAAATAAAATAAAATAAAATAAAAAATAAAAATAAAAATAAAGTAGGAAAAAAAGGCAGCCTGACTTGAAGAATGGCTGTTCTTATGGAGTGGCTACTTCTAAATCCCAAGAAATTCTGTCTGTATCTACTTGCAAATTAAAATATCTCACACAAGCCTACCTTGTGTTAATCACAGATTCTTATTCCTAGGCACATATTTCATATACTTGCCACACACAAAGCAAGCTCAATCATTCAGAGGTTAGTCCTCAATCCTAGGAGACAATGACAAATGAATGCCATGCTTTGAGAAAAAATGGAAAGTAGAAAGAGGCTTCAGAAAAATATGTAACCAAAATATTTCACATAGACATTTTTATAACATGTCAAGTTACTCATGTATAATTCAGAGTGGGAGAATAGGAAAAAAATAATTTATATTTGAAAGATAAGTAAGTTCTGAAAAGCTACCTAAAGTTTTGGATTCTAAGCTTTTTATTGCAGCTCAAATATCAGTAGCTTGGACAAAATAGAATATATGTATGTACGTGTATATGTTACATATGCATGAGTATAAATAATACTGGTATGTATAAATGATATATACCAGTTTCTCTACATAAGGAGAGTGCTGGAATAGAACCAATAAAATTTCCCAACTTTAATTAGTTCTCATCAGTTTCAGGCATGACTGAGAATAGCTTCTGTTGAACTACTGATTTCATTATAGTGAATCCTGATGTGCTACGTGTAAACTTTTATTGGGAGCATGACCTCTGATAAAGAATTTCTTTTTAGATGAATAATGTCTTCATTGTCTTTGACACAATGAGCTACAGAAACAAATATCAAAGCTTCAAAATTGAGACTACAGACAGCCAGATATTTCCACTTGTAACCAACCATCCGACTCTGTGAAAACTATTATCTTCATAAGTCTTTCAGGTTTACACAGGGGTCCCCAAGGTCTGTTTCTCATTTCTTCTTTCATTAATGTCTTGACTGGGTCAATTGTCTTGCCATTTTTCATGAAGCATTTTGTTGTATTTTATGTACATATACTGTAGACCGACTGTAATGTTAGTTGTGATCCTCCTCCTTCTGACCAACAGTTCTCTCCTAAGATTATATCTAATTTTTTAAATGACAAGTTCCAAATAAGAACACTTCTCCAAGTCTTTCCTTCTTATAAATATAAGGCTATCTTGAGATTCTCCCTGTGCCTAAGATTCTTGCTTTTAGAGGCAGTGAGGACCTTTACGTGGTAGAACAAAGCAATGAAAATTCATCTATACAATACTGTGTGATTTTTTTAAATAAAACTGTTTTGATGGCATTTATACTTCTACAATTATTTGGCCATGAGTTACTTTCTCAAGTTTGCCTGTTATTGTTCTGGCAACCAGTAAGATAGTTGGGAATTTTTGTGACATGAAAAATAGTCTATTCTGCCAATACTTTTGAAATGTAATGCCATGAGCCATGAATTTTAGTCCATAAATTCCCTCTCAGCCACATACACGTACACGTGCACACACACCACTTCATACTCAGGCTCACCTGTCTTGATCCAGTGATGGGTTTTTAGATGGAAACAGCCCAATAACCTTGTACATCCTGTCCTGAGGCTTCCCCAACCCACATCACCCAACACCAGAGGATGTTGAAAAGTTGAGAGAAGTTAGATTATTAAACTTTTATTTTTCCATGCTGAAGCTGGAACCCAAGAGTTTGAGAATGTTAGACAGCCCCTCTCCCATTGAGCTATATCTACAACCCCAGATAAACTTTGATCCATTGGCAGGAGAGGTTGTTAGAAAGTTCTTCTTTTCTCTGTTTTTTGGGAGGATGGGGGAGATAGGTTATGATGTAATAAAATTTCTGGAGATAGTACACAAGAAACAACACTAGATAACTTTTATGGGGTGAAACTGACAGTGGAAAACTAAGATGATCTATATTTTCTTTTCCATTTCTCTTTGTGCCATTTGAAGAAAAGTGCCAAAAGCTTTTATGATTCTTCTTCTCAAAGTGAGTTAATAATTACACTTGAAAGTTACTGACTTCATGCGGACAAGGTAACCCAAAAGAATTCTAAAGAGTTTATGCTGTCAATATTGTATCGACCTCTGATAGACATTCGCAGCAGCTCATGTGAGGTTGTATTTTCACAGAAATTGCATATGAAATCAGAGTGCTATAAGAAAAGTAACGAATGCATAAAAATGGTGCAGTCTGGATATTGTTGATCTGAGATAAAGTCTGACAAATCCTTCTTTTCAAATTAAACAAAGATATTGGTCTGAAATGTATACTGTTTCTTCAGAATAAAATTTCTCTAACAGCCCTGGGATTTAGCAATCTCAATTACTAGGATCAAACTGGCATTGATATCCAGGAACATACCGTTCTGACATCCTGTTCTCATTCAAAACAGCAACACCAGCCTCTGTAATGTGAGCTATATTAAGGTTGAGTAAATCAGTACAAACAAATGAGCAGCAACTTAAGCAACATTGGCTCAATTTGATTAGGTGGAAGGTTGGAAAAGTTTTAATTAAATACATCAAAAGATATAAATGAGCCTTTTGTGAGTATTAGAAATAAATAAGGCAGAGAGAACTGAATTGGTTACTTCGCTTTTGGATCTTTCCAATGACGATATTAAGCTAAACTTTATTTAGTGTACGGTGGGAGGGAGATGGTAATTAGCAGCATTTATTTATTTTCCTCAACTCACTAATTTAAAATTAGAATTCTCAGTATCCTCAAATGTGTCAGAGGCAGTGATTGCTACTACTTCATGCAAAGAACATTAAAACAAAAGTTTCTGTAGCTTCAAAATGAGCACAAAACTCAATTTATTCTTAATAAACAGAAAAAGTGATGTTTCTTAACATATGCTCTAAACCAACTGGTGGCTATGCCAGGCAATACCCTGCTCTGCTTGATGGCATTTATATCCATACTACCACATACTTTAGGTACTAAATATTCCTGGACTGATTGGGTGACTGGCAAGCTGTCCACCTGGGTGAATGAATGAACAAATAAATAGGTTGCTAGCTGAGTAGAAATAGATGAATAACTGACTTACTGAATAATTGAAAGGATGATTGAGTGGATAAATGCTAGAATTATTAAGTTTATAAATATATAAGTGAATTAATAATTGAACCGTATAAAACATCTGTAATTACAGAGAAAAGTACTCTTTTACTCTACTTGATCACAATGGTCTTAAAATTTCTCTGCACATTAAAATCTCCTGTAGAGCTTTAAAACATACCCTTTACTTTAGCCAGGAAGTCTAACTTCATTCATAACTAGTATGTCTCAAGTAGGATATTTTTTAGCTAGCCTACTCTTTCAAGCACAAAATATTTGTTTCAGCCATCCAACTTTTATACCTTTTTGTCTTCCCCTAAAATCCCCCAAGTTTTCATTTGCTAGTGCTAATTCCCAATGTCCTCCCACAATGCTTAACTTCAGAAGCCTTAACTAAGGAATAGGAGCCATGAAATTCAATGTAGTGGTTTTGACTAATTAAGTTTTTGGGTTTTTTTTTTACTTCAAAAGAATATTGAGGATTTTTCAGATCAAGGAGTCAAAATTAAGAGGTAGGTGTAGAAGGGGACAAAATATATAAATTTAGTAATCATTCTCCCAGAACTCAACTCATGCTTATAAGGTCAACAAATACTTAATCATTATTTTACTTAAATCTGCTTTAGTAAAGGTAAATACAATTGTGTTTTACACCTTTTAAATGTGCATACACAGAGGTTAGCTTTATACTAAAATTTGTAGATGAAAGCTACTTAAATATAGATGATAATAAATAGCACAATAAAGACTGCAGTGCCAATAAATGATAGAAAAGTAAAATACCACATTTCTCCCATTTTATATAATTTATCGTGAAATATTTTCCAGATGTTCTTACAACTGTAATCTTATTAACTCTATGTCTTAGATATTCTCTTATCAGTGCAGATTCATGTAGTTGTATACAAAAATCAATTAAAACCAACCTCAAACAAAGGATGGAATACCTCAGCTCTAGTAACTGGTCAAAAAGGACCGGACAATATCTCATCTGGAAAGAAGGGAGAAAACAAGAGGGTTCAGCTTTATTCCTTTTGAACTCATTGGCCCACTTTCTCTATATGGTATCCTGTAACCAAAGGATTCTTTCCTCATGGTTGCAAATGAGCTGTCAGAGTTTATAGGACTTATACAACTACTCACACTCAAAGAATACAGTATTTTCTTTCTTTTTTTTTTTTTTTGAAGGTCCTTCTTGAGTTTGAATTTAGGGCCTTGTGTTTTCAAGGCAGGCACTCTACAAGTTGAGCCATTCTTAATCCAAAAGTGAAGTCTTGAATAGTACTTGTGATGAAAACGAGGTGTGAAAAGAGGTTAACTCAGTGCTTGACTTCCTAAACCACAGCTTACCTGTGCCTTCCTGAACCAATTGGTGTGGACAAGGGAATAGGACAATTTGATTTGCATAGATCTGTTTTGCATGGTTACTTCAAATCTACAAACAGATCACAAGGATGAATTTCCAGATTAAAAACAGTAATGCTTTCAATCACATTGCATCTGGGTTTACAGAATGACAAGTGGATGAACATGTCTTTCATTTCTATATCTTACAAAAGATAAATTGGTGTCTTGTCTAATGACTTTCTGTCTACACCATTCTCAATTATTTTAGAAATCTTCTTTTAAAAATATATTTCATTCTTATTGTACAGGTGATTACAGAGGAGTTACAGTTATATGTCAGATAATGAGTACATTTCTTTTTTTTTCTTTTTTTGTCGGTCTTGGGACTTGAACTCTGGGTCTGGGCGCTGTCCCTCAGCTTTCAGCTTAAGGCGAGCGCTCTGCCGCTTGAGCCACAGCACCACTTCTGGTTTTCCAGTGGTTTTTTGGAGATAAGAGTCTCACGGACTTTCCTGCCCGGCCTGGCTTTGAACTGCAATCCTCAGATCTCAGCCTCCTGAGTAGCTAGGATTACAGGCGTGAGCCACCGGTGCCCTGCGAAGTACATTCCTTTTGAAACATATCACCCCTTCCCTGGATCTCTCCCAGCTTTTCCCTCCCATCCACACCCACAAGTTGTATAGTTCATTTTTCACGCATTGTCTAGTACCACTGCATTATTTACTCACCCTTTGTCCCAACTTTTCTGTGTCCCACCTTACCCTCCCAATGACTAATAGACTAACAAACAAGACTAAACTGAAAGATAGCAAAAACAGCAACAAAAATCTCTTTTTTTCCATTTCTTGGAATTCATTTTATGAAATATTATTTTATATGCTCATAGGCAAGTAGCTGTTTAGTTTTTGTGATCTGCTCCTAAGACTAACCTCCTTTGGTCTCACTGTGTGACAGCTAAAGACCTGTATAATTTACCATGTTTGAATGTGTGTGTGTGTGTGTGTGTGTGTGTGTGTGTGTGTGTGTGTGTGCATTGTCATCTAGCATATTTACTCATAGATTTATAGGCATATCTAGTTACCACAAATGAGAGAAATGATCTCAAATTTTATTTTAGATAGGTATAACATAACAGAGCCATCACACATCACTTTTTTTTTTATTTCATTTTCCTAACATCACATTATCTGACCTTTTCCGCTTGACTCATATATATACTAGATATTGCAAATAAGGGAAACCATGGGACCTATGTTTCTTTGGGCCTGGCTTACTTCACTTAATATAATTTTTTCCAAGTTTTTCCATTTCCTAACAAATGGGGCAGTGTCATTCTTTCTGATGGAGGCATAGAATTCCATTGTGTATATATACCACATTTTCTTGATCCATTCATCTACTGAGGGGCATCTGGGTTGATTCCATATCTTAGCTATGGCAAATAATGCTGCAATAAACATAGTTGTGCTGGTAGCTTTAGTTTGGTCTTGTTTGTAAACATTTGGGTAAATGCCCAAAAGTGGGATTGCTGGGTCATAGGAGAGCTCTATGTGAAGTCTTTTCAGGAATCTCCATGCTGCTTTCCAAAGTGGTTGAACAAGTTTACACTCCCACCAACAATGAAGTAAGGTTCCCTTCTGTCCACATCCCCTCCAGCATCTGTTGTTGTTAGAGTTCTTGATTATAGCCATTCTAACTGGGGTGAGGTGGTATCTCAATGTTGTTTTGATTTGCATTTCTTTTATGGCTAGGGAGGTTGAGCATTTCTTCATGTGTCTATTGGCCATCCTTCTTTCTTCTTCAGACAAGTTTCTCTTCAAGTCTTTCGCCCACTTATTTATTGGGCAGTTGTTTCTTTGAGGATTTGTTGTTGGGGGATTTAATTTTTTGAGTTCCAAGTATATTTTAGATATGAGACCCTTGTCCGTTGTATGGCTAGTGAAGATCGTCTCCCAATCTGTGGGCTTTCTATTGATCTTGCTAGCTATGTCCTTTGCCATGCAGAAGCTCTGCAATTTCATGCAATCTCATTTGTCCAACCTTTCTTTGATTTCTTGTGCTTCCAGGTCTCTATTCAGAAAATTTTGGCCTGAGCCAAGGAGACCTAGGGTTTCTCCTATTCCATCCTGTAATGTTTTCAGAGTGTCTGCTTTGACTTCGAGGTCTTTGATCCATTTGGAGTTGATTCTGGTGCAGGGTGATATATAAGGATCTAGCTTTAGTTTTCTACAAGTAGTTAACCAATTTTGCCACCACCATTTACTGAAGAGGTTGTCTTTCTTCCATTCTATTGTTTTAGCTCCCTTATCGAAGATTAGATGGCTCTAGGTCTGTAGGTTCATTTCTGGGTTTTCAATTCTATTCCATTGGTCCTGAGGTCTGTTCTTATGCCAATACCAAGCTGTTTTGATTACTATGGCTTTAAAGTAGAGTTTGAAATTTGGTATTGATATTCCTCCAGCAGTATTCTTCCCTTGAGGAGCGTTTTTGCTATTCGGGGTCTTTTATTGTTCCATATGAATTTTTGGATTGCCTCTTCTATTTCCTTGAAGAATGAGGTTGGAATTTTGATAGGTATCGCGTTGAATTTGTAGATAGCCTTGGGAAATATTGCCATTTTCACGATGTTAATCTTTCCAATCCAGGAGCATGGGAGGTTTTGCCATTTTCTAAGTTCTGTTTTGATTTCCTTTTTCAAGTTTTTAAAGTTTTCATCATAGAGGTCCTTCACTTCTTTGTTAAGTTAATTCCTAGGTATTTTATTTTTTGTGGGGCAATTACAAATGGAGTTGCTTTCCTAATTTCAGCCACACTTTTCTCATTGTTGGCATACAGAAAAGCCACTGATTTGGGGGGGTTAATTTTATACCCTGCTACTTTGCCAAAGTTTTGCATCAGCTTAAGTAATTTGGGAGTGGAGTCTATGGGATTCTTTAAGTACAAGATCATGTCATCTGCAAAGAGGGAGAGTTTTATTTCTTCTTTCCCTATTTGGATCCCCTTTATGTCTGCATCTTATCTTATTGCTGTAGCTAGGCATTCTAATACTAGATTGAAGAGAAGTGGAGAGAGTAGACATCCTTGTCTTATTCCTGAGTTAAGAGGAAATGGCTTTAGTTTTTCACCATTAAGTATAATGCTGGCTGTAGGTTTGTCATATACACCCTTTATTGTATTGAGGAATGTTCCATGGATTCCTAATTTTTCCAAAACCTTCATCATAAAGGGGTGTTGGATCTTGTCGAATGCTTTTTCTGCATCTATTGAGATAACCATGTGGTTCTTATTCTTGCTCCTGTTGATGTGATGAATAATATTAATTGATTTGCGTGTATTGAACAAGCTTTGCATCCCTGAAATGAATCCTGTTTGATGGTGGTGTATGATGTTTTGGATGAATTGTTGAAGTCGAATGGACAAAATTTTGTTGAGAAATTTTGCATCAATGTTCATCAAAGAAATGGGTCTCACCCTTTTTTTTTTTTTTTTTTTTTGTCGGTTTGGGGCCTGAAATATGACCCTTCCCTCAGCTCTTCAGCTTAAGGCTAGCACTCTACCACTAGAGCCACAGCATCACTTCTGGCTTTTTCTGCTTATGTGATGCTGAGGAATCAAACCCAGGGCCTCATGTATGCAAGGCAAGCACTCTACCACTGAGCCACCTTCCCAGCCCTCATCTTTCTATTTTTGCAGGAGGCATGCTTTGTTGAAGCCTGACAATTTGAATACTAGGGAGGCTAGACTTTCTCTCTTCTTCAGAGTTGTTGTTGCTGTTGTTGTTGCTACTTGCTAAAGTCAGAAAGCTGATATATGCTTTCAATGGGGAGGATTTAAAAGGAAGGAGATGATAAATAGAAAAGCAAACAGTGGATAAATACAGTCATAATACTCCATGTACATATGTCAAAAAGGAAAACTTGGTGTGACTGATGTAGAAAAGCAAAATGTGAGGGGAGGGAGGACGATGGTAAAGGTGATTCTGACCAGGATGTATTATACACATAAGTGAACATCTTACATTGTAACAACCCACTTGTAGTTTAAAAATTAAAAAGAGCATAATTAAATAAGTAAAGTTTAAAATAAACAGTCTTATTTGAAGACAATATAAATTTAGCTATTTCTTTTCATTGTTTGGAAATTATAGTGTCTTACTTCTTCCTTGCAATGCTGACTGCCTGATCTTTAGACAAACCAAATTCAATTGTCATGAGCAAAACCTCATACATATTGAATAACTTAACTAATTTAAAAATCTCTTTCAGCATTTCATTTTCTTATGTGCCACCTCCTGCCTATTTGGAAGTCTTCCAAATCTTAGCTTCCTTTTTGTAGTATTTCTTCTAGTCTAATCTACCCTTGAGTCTTTCTGATTGTTTAAAGAGCACAATATCATACATTAACAAAAAGAATTGAATTTGTTTATCAGCATCCACCCCAGTCCCACTTTTTTTTTTTTTTGGGTCCGGAAGTGGGGCCTGAACTCTGGGCCTGGGCGCTGTCCCTCAGCTATTCAGCTCAAGGCTAGCGCTCTACCACTTGAGCCACAGCGCCACTTCCGGCTTTTTTCTTTTTGCTTATGTGGTGCTAAGGAATCGAACCCAGGGCCTCGAGCATGCAAGGCAAGCGCTCTACCACTGAGCCACCTTCCCAGCCCCCAGTCCCACTGTTTTCTAGATTCTAGTGGCAGGATAGTTCTGTACACTGAAGCATTCCTAAAAAGCTCTCTAAGTCCTTATTCCTTTACCAAAAAAACTCTTATTCCTAAAAACTAAAAACAAAAACCACTTAATCCCTTCATTCACCAAGGAAATTAAATGACTTACATTATTAACTGTGTAAGATAAAGAGCTCAAGAAAACTTGTCAAAGAGTTTACTTAATCAGAGAAAAATTGGACATAGGAAATTCAAATGAAAGTAACGGGTGGTTTTGATGAGGATGTATGTGGCTTTTTTACTAAGTAAAGAAATTTTACTTTCTTTAATTGTAAAGAAAGAAAGAGAAAGAGGAACTATGCAAACCAGAGATGGTACCAGCATCTTAGTATAGGAAACATCAATGTAGATAAAATGGAAATGATCAGATTCAATTCTATGGACACTGTTTGGGAAGGTAGAAGAGAAATATGTTTCAGAAAGAGTACCATAAAAATATTCATTAGCATTTACTTGATTTTTAGTTTCACTGCCTAAAAGTTTCCTTAAGAAGTCTTCAGGGTTCCGCAGAGTTAGGACAGGAGGCATTCCTGTAACACAGAAAATAAAAATAGCCCCATGTTTTTTATCAGCAGCATCTTTTACAGATTATTTTTGTCTTGTTTTTCAAGTGGGATATTGAATAACTACCTCTACTTCTCACCCACACACATTCTAATATAAATGGTATTTTCTTGTTTGTATCTTCAAATCTTTTTATGTGCAATAACATCTTATATAAAACAGTCACTACAGAAATAAAAATGAATTATGGAGTTCCTTTATACATCTAACTAGAGAGCATTACTATAGAGAATTATCACTATAAATAGCTCCTTTGGACATAGATTCAGCCTAGTTTATTGTATATTCAAAGCACTAAGCTTATTTTATTCAAATATTGAGCATTAAAGAAAAACTTATCTATGCTCTCACAACTTTAAATAATATAATTTTAATTTTTAGTATAACATTTCTCACCATCAATGCATATATTTTAATTCTAATAATGGTAACTTCAATTTTTTGTCTTTCATCTGATAGCATACAAGAACATGTATTAGGTGGTTTGAAAGTCTGGACTCAAGGCTTTATACTATTGCTGAGCTTACTTGCTCAACTAATGCTCTACTATTTGAGTCACGCTTTTACTCTTGGAGATGGAATCTTGAGGACTTTTTGGTTTGGGCTGGCTTAGAACTTCAGTACTCCAATTCAATTTCCTCAGTATCTAGGATTACAGACATGATCTACAGTGCCTGGATATGTTTTGTTACTTTGGTTGTGGTAAAATATATTAGATATAAAATTCGTTATCTTAATCATTTTAAAATGTGTCATTCATAACATTTTAAGTGTTCATTTAAAAATTGTTAATCTAGTAGATATGATGCCATTGACTGTTGTCAGATATGCAGAACTTTTCAATTGCTTTCAAAACTATATCAGATGATGATAAACATTTATTAATTAACTTGGAGGAGTTTAAGAAGTTTTTTTTTTGTTGTTGTTGTTTTTGATCAGTCCTGGGGCCTGAACTCAAGGCTAGTGCTCTACCACTTGAGCCACAGCACTACTTCTGGCTTTTTCTGCTTATGTGATGCTAAGGAATCAAACCCAGGGTTTCATGCATGCAAGGCAAGCACTCATCACTGAGCCACCTTCCCAGCCCTGTTTAAGAAGTTTTGTACATTGTTCCCTACAAATGAATCACGATGATGTTGACTGTGAGCTTACTGGTTTCAACTTTCAACAGTACTCTGATGAGCCTTTGTAATGATACAAATATCTGTTCCTGGTTTATGAGATTTATTATTCAATGTTCTATATTGTACACTGTCAATGTATAAGCATGTGCAGAACCCCTCTATGAGCTTTCATAAGAGTGAACAAGATTGCTAATGTAATGAGGTTTTAAATACCCATTTATGAGAAACATTCATACGGAAAAAAACCCTAATTATTCTTTGTGTGTGTATATGATTGTGTGTTACTACTGGGCCTCTCATCTCATTCTTGCTTAGCTTTTTCACACAGGGCTGGTGCTCTAACATTTGAGCCCCATAGCCACTTCCAATTTTTTTGCTAGTTAACTGGAGATTAGAATCTCATTGACTTTCCTGCCTGGGCTTGGCTTCAAACTGTGATCTTTAGATCTCAGCCTCTTGAATAGCTGAGATTACAGGTATCATTTTTAAAAATAGCAACACCACAATTATAAGTCTGAAAATGGACAATACTAGTTAGAGTAATTAGCTTGAATGCAGTTGGAAATTTAAGACTCGTATGACGTGAGGGAAACAAGCAGAATCAAACATGTTTAAATTCAATTTAAGGAATTGTAACATCACCACACAAAGTGATCATTGCTCCTGGAATCCCAGCCCCAAGCAAGACTGAGGCCGGAGGAAAGAGAATTTCAGGCTATCCTGGGCTACAGAGCCACATTTTCTCTCAAAACAGAGAACAAAACAAAATACAGCAAAGGAGAAACCCAAAGCAAATGCACAGAAAGATGTGATGTTTTTATCAAAGAAAAGTATAGATATAAATGAACTAATAAATTGTACAAATGTTCAAAAAAAAACAAAATTTGATACCTGTGTTCTCATGTTTAAAATTAAAAATTAAGTTCTAAATTTAGAAACATATATGCAGATAATAAACACAAATATCTTGCTACGCAAGACTAATGCACAGTAAATAAATTCTCAGAAGTAGCACATTTATTTAGCCGCTTTGATTATATAGCACCCCACAAAATCAATGATAATATTCCAACCAGGGTAATTTTTAAAATTATACTTAATTTTCTTTAAGTAGTTGTACAAAGGAGTTGCCATTCAACAAATCTGTTTATAAGTATGATGTAACTTTATCACTGTCATCCTTTTTATCATATTTTCAATCCCTACTCTACCTCTTCCCTCAATTTTCTTAGTTTCAGAGGATTTGCATTGAATATTATGACTGCATTCTTCCCTCTACTCCTTCTCCTAATGATCCAATATTTTGGAGTCTCATATGCCGTTCCTTCTGTGTAGCCTTCAAAATCTACATGCTGTGCTATTTGGAGAAAGTTTTTCACTCTCTTAAGATCTCAGAATATTTTATTTGTAAAAGAGCATTAATCTTTGAATTCTAATTCATTATTTTGCTAATAAAGATCAAATGAGATTATGAATAGTAATATATTCCAGAAACTAATATGTTGTAAAGTATTAGTAACTAGAAACAGAATTGTTTGTATCCCCGGTTGTAAATAACTACTAGATCTTAAAATACATAGGATTCTGCTTCAGATATGTTTATCTAATTCAGCTGGATCTTGGTATAAGACTATTTTAGAATCTCCCCAGTAATCCTATTGAGTAGTGTGCTGACCATCAGTTTATCCAACAGAGCATTCTTTACTTCTGTTAAGTTTTATTTTTTTGTCAGTCATGGGGCTTGAACTCAGGGCCTGCACACTGTCCCTGAACTTTTTGCTAGAGGATAACACTCTACAACTTCAAGCCACAATGCCACTTCCTATTTTTATCTTTTATTTCATTTTAATCCTCTTTATTTTTTATGAAATTAAGAATGTATCTTCTTGTAAAGGAATTTCATCTACTATAGAAAGTTGAAAGGCATCTTTATGGGATTTCCTATGTCTTGAAGAATTTGTCACTTATTCCTTTTCCATGAAGGCCAACATTTGGTTAGTCAGACATCTCATCATCAAAAAATGAAATGCACAAACTACTCAGTCAAGCTTGTGGTGCAAAGGACTATTGTGGGTTATTTTAGGCCTCAGCATCATAAAATGCAGTAGAGTTTGTGACTAGGGAGTGTTTATGACCCACAAGCTTTTAGTATATTCTAGTGACTCATTTTCTTCCAGTAATCTCTTTCTCTTACCAGAAAACAAAGCCAGATTGTTCCCTGCCACTTTGGTGTATAAAAATAAAACACGCTAGCCATTAAATAACCTTGGTTAAGTCTTTATTAATAAAATAATGAAGTAGAGTTCAGAGATTAGTGCTCTTCTTTTTCTTAGTCCTTAAGAGACTACAAAACTTTCCCTAAATAGCACAGCATGTAAATTTTTGAAGACCACACAGAAGGAACAGCGTATGGGATTCCTACAGGTTGGATCCTTGGGAACCCTATTGGTTGGTCTTTTTAAGTAATTCTATTATTTAATAATAATTTAATAATAGCAATTCTATAATTCTATTAAAGTAAAATTTGAATGATTACGTTACCTCTTTCCAAGACTGTAAATAAAATGATAAAATTCTTAGAAATATTAATTTCAAAGTTGTTTCTGGCCTAAGCACATCCTCAAGCCTCAACTACTCTAACTACTATACTTTATAATCCACACAATCTGCTTTCTTCCCTTCTAGTCTATTCTGTTCACATTTTCAATTAAAGGTTGCATCTGGAAAGAGTCCTCTTTAGAAGAGTAAAGGAAGGAAATTTTTTATTTAGAAATCACAGAACTGTTTGTGAGATGAGATGGATATAGAGAGTGGAACCTCTGACCTACCTGTGCTGGTTGACTTGACCAAAGTATTCTACTTCATAGTTTCAGAGGTATCAGTCTACCCTAGCAGGGAGAATATGGTAGAACAGATTCATATCAATGTGGCCAGGAAGTAAAGAAATGAATGATAAAAGAAGCCTCAGCATAGAGAACTCCAGAGACATACCCTCCATTATATACTTGCTCCTACCAGGCTCTATTTCCTATGCTTCACCCCAACCTGATAATATCATTGTATTACTAATAAGTCAAATGCCACATTGATTAAGCCAGAGCCCTCAATATTTAATTACTGCTCCAAAGCCCATCAGCTAGCAACAAAGCCCCTAATAGGTAATGGGAATATTTTATCTTCAAAGCTTTCTTGCTCTAGCTGAGAAATGGGTGAATCCAAGACTAACATTTAACACCTCCTTCTTTACAGCTTTGCCTTCATTGTGGGGTGCGAAAATTTGCATGAGAGTATTTAGCAACCAGATTTCTAACTGTTAGGACAAGTCATAATATTTCTCTTATGCTTCATTGCCAATGTTTAGATAACCTGGGAGGTTATCTGTGGAGAGTTCAACAATTAAGACTAATGGACTTCCTATAACCCTCCTAATAGGATCTCAATTCAAGTGTTACATTTTAAGGAAGGATGGAATATTTGGATGAACACTTTGGCTTCTGACATTTCTTCTAGCACTGGATTTAGTCCCTGATGTTCAATAGTTTTGATTCCTCTTTTATCCCAATCAATTTCATGTACAGGCAGATAGCATCAGCAAAGAAACATCATCCAATTTTTATTTATCCCTGCAAATGCCCTCATATGAAATTGACATAAATAGTTTGAGAACTGAGTTTTTATGCCACCCTCCCTTGCAAATCGCATGTCATTATATTTCTTCTATCCCTTTCACTAAGTATAACAATGATCCCTTACTCAGATACTTACTAATAATTATAGTGTCTGATTATGGTTAATGGTATAGCCTACCATACAATCACAATATAATTCAATTTTATCCAACACGACTAACATAAATTTTAGAAACTATCTTTACAGCATTTGGGAGAGAGGCTGATTCACTGTCATAGGACTATAGAACAGAAACTTAAGAGTCTATTAATATTTAATTTTATTACACTACCTTTTGTTAGTATCCAACCAATGTTTCCTTCTTGGTATAGAATCTCATGGTAGTAATGGGAGTTGTTTCCCAACACCAACATCTCAGGAAATATAACCCTCTCAATCTATAGAATAGTTATGCAATCCAAGAAAAGCTGCTAAAGTATTGTCTCACTTTGAGATCTACCAGTAACAACTCTAGCTGTAATCACCATCATAGAATGGTGTTAGCAGGAGAGAAGCCAAGTCAAATCTGCAAATTCTTAAAAACATAAGGAGAAAAAAATAAATATATTGATCTCATAGGGAGTACCAATAAAAAATGGCCAAAATGCTATAAAGAAATTCATTTAGAAGATGGAAAAGTTAACTAAGTTGAGTTAAATTTAGTAAGAGACCAACAGGTAACTGGATTAGATAACTTCCATTTGGCCTTCCAGATCCATTCCCTGCCTTCTCCTACTAATGCCTCTGATCTAAAGAGCTAATTTGTATTGATTGTGTGCACAGGCGCTCTTGAACTATGGTTTCCCATTGAAATTTACCAAAGAGAAGGGACAGAAAATATTTGGCTAAGCTTTGTATTGTCCGCCTCTCCAAGATCTGACTTGATCCTCTGACACAGGTCAATGGCTATTGTACAGTACTGCCCATGATCTTAGTCTTTTGGATTTTTCTCCTTATCCCTACAGGGCAATGATGGTTATGAGTTCTCATTCTTGCTAGCTCTTTCATGCTGCAATATATTTTGCTAGTTTCCCTACTAACTCCACACATTCTTTTACAAGTGCTTATTTCCCCTCAATTACCACGTTCAAATAAGTTGTTTCATGATAACATGCTAATTCAGAATTCTTAAAAGGAAATCATAAAAGGTGGCCATGCTCTGGAACAACATCACAAACAATTCCTTAACAAAGTCATTTTTCCTATTCTCATGTATCATTTCTGCAATTTTCTTTCATCAATATTCTTTCTCCAATTAGCATATATTAAATGCACAAAGGGATTTCATTTGAGATTTACATATACACATATAGTGTTCTTCACTCAAATTTACCTAACGCTTCCCCTTTTAAATCTTACTGGTTTCATTCTCTATTTTTATATTGTGTACAAAGTGCTTCAATCATATTCACTTCAATCATATTGACCGTCCTCTCCCTTTCATTTGGCCCATTCCTTTCACTGGTTTTCACCCCCAAAGAGTTGGCATTTTTACATTGATGTCATTTTTGTTTTATTTTGTTGTTGTTGTTTACTTCACTGTCATTATAGAGTTGTGTACAGAGGGAGTACAAGTCAGGTAATGAGTTCATTTCCTTTTGTGCAGTGTCTTCTTTTCCCTCATTCTCTTCCAGGCCCTCCCTCCTATCTCCACCAGAGGACACTTTCATCAATGTCCCATGAGCTCCACGGCTGCACTTTTTCCCTCTTTTACCTTGAGTTCTGTGCCCTCCCCAGCCCTCCAAAATATATACATGTGAATATACCATAAATAAGGTAAAGAAAATAGAATCATCAAAAAACAAAAACTAAAATAAGTCTTTTGTTTCCATATCTTGGTGTTCATTTCAATATCGATATTATTTTATATAAACATGAAGAGGCACTTAGGCATCGTGACTTTGTGTTTCTCTCCTAAGAGTATCCTCTTTTGGTCTCACTATGAGTATCTAAAATCCTGTATAACTTGTCATATCCCAGTGTGTTTTACATCTAAAATTTTTTAAATTTTATTGTAAAGATGCTGATCAGAGGGGTTACATTTACATGAGTAAGGTACATTTCTCATTGAAGATTGTTACCCACTCCATTGTTGTTCTCCCACCATCCCTTCCCTCCCCCTACTACTCCCCTGCCTCCTGAAGTTGTAAAGTTCATTTCCAACATAGTGTTCTGTGAGTATCATTGTTGCAATGGGTCATCTTTTGTACTTCTCTAGCATTTTGGTTTTTTCCCTTCCCTTCCCCCAATCAGATAAATGCATAAAGAAGATGGAGGGTACCAGAATCAAAGACAGAGATTGCCAGGAATAAACCAATGGACAAGGAAAAATAAAATAAAATGAGAAGAAAGAAATAGATACAGTACATTGGTGACATCAAGGTTGAAAACTAAAAAGAAGACTGTTGTTTCCATGACTTGGAGTTCATTTCAATTAGCATCATATTGTGTAGTCATATATATTCATAGCTCTTGAGCTATTATGATTCCATGATTCTATGCTTATACTAATTATTACAAATGAAGGAAAACAGAGCTTATGTTTCTTTGGATCTGGCTTACTTCACTTTATATGATTTTTTCCAAGTCTTTATATTGCCTATGAAAGGGGTTCTGTCATTCTTTCTGATAGAAGCATGAAATTCCTTTGTGTAAATATACCACATTTTCTTGATTCATTCATCTATTGAGGGACATCTGGGTTGATTCCATATCTTAGCTATGGTAAATAATGCTGCAATGAACATAGTTGTGCTGGTAGCTTTAGTGTGGCCTAGTTTCAGATCATTTGGATAAGTGTCCAGGAGTGGGATTGGTGGATCATAGGGGAGTTCTATGTTTAGTCTTTTGAGGAACCTCCATACTGCCTTCCAGAGTGGTTGTACCAGCTTACATTCCCACCAACAGTGTAGTAATGTTCCCTTTTGGCCATATCTCCACCAGCATCTGTTAGTATTTGCTTTCTTGATAATGGCCATTCTAACTGGGGTCAGGTGGAATCTCAATGTTGTTTTGATTTGCATTTCTTTTATGGCTAGAGAAGTCAAGCATTTCTTCATGTGTCTATTGATCATTCTTATTTCCTCTCCGGAGAACTCTCTTTTTAATTCTTATTAATTGGGTGATTCTTTTTCTGGGGATTTGTTATTTGAGAGGGTTAATTTTTGAGCTCTAGGAATGTTTTTAATATGAAACCCTTGTTGAATAACTAGTGAAGATCTTCTTCCAATCCCTGGGCTTTCTGTTTACCTTGCTAGCTATGTCCCTTGTTATGCAGAAGCTCTGCAGTTAATGAAATCCCATTTATCCAGACTTTTCTGGATCTTTATTTAGGAAGTTTCAACCTGTGCCGAAGAACCCTAGCATATCCCCTATACCTTCCTGTAATATTTTCAGGGTCTCTGCTTTTACTTCAATGTCTTTGATCCATTTGGAGTTCATTTTGATGCAGGGTGATATATAAAAATCTAACTTCAGTTTTCTACTTATGTGTAGCTAATTCTGCCAGCACTTTTTGTTGAAGAGACTGTCTTTCTTCCATCTGATAATTTTGGCTCCCTTATTTAAAATTAGGTGGCCATAGGTCTGTGGGATCATGTTCTATTCCATTGGTCCTCTTGCCTGTTCATGTGCCAGTACCAAGCTGTTTTTGAACTACAGCTTTATAATAGACTTTGAAATTTGGTACTGATGTTCCTCCAGCACTGTTCTTCCTGCTAAGGATTGTTTTTGCTATTCGGGGTTTTCTATTGTTCCATATGAATTTTTGGATTGCTTCTTCTATTTCATTAATGTTGTTGGGATATTGATAATTATTGCATTGAGTTTGTAGATGGCTTTGGGTAGTATTGCCATTTTCATGATGTTAATTCTCCCAATCCAGGAGCATGGGAGGGTTTTCCACTTCTTTAAATCTGCTTTAATTTCTTTTTTTAAGTTTTTAAAGTTTTCATCATAGAGGTCCTTTACCTCTTTGTTTAAGTTTATTCCTAGATATTTTTTTTTTTAGAGGCTATTACAAAAGGAGTTGGTTTTTTTTTTTTTACTTCAGCCTCACTCTTCTTATTGTTGGCATGCAGAAAATCTGATTTTTATGGATTAATTTTTTACCCCACTACTTTGCCAAAGTTTTTTATCTGTTCAAGTAATTTAGGGGAGGAGCCTATGGGGTTCTTTAAGTACAGGATCATGTCATCTGCAAAGAGGGAGAGTTTACTTCTTTCTCTATTTGGATCCCTTTTATGTTTGTCTCTTGCCTTATTGCTCTGGCTAGGAATTCCAATACAATACTGAAAAGAAGTGGATAGAGCAGACATCCTTGTTTAAACTTTCCACCACTGAGTATAATAGTGGCTGTAGGTTTGTCATATATGACCTTTATTATACTGAGGAATGTTCCATGGATTCCTAGTTTCTCCAGAGCTTTCATCATAAAGGGGTGTTGGATCTTGTCAAATGCTTTTTCTGCATCGATTGAGGTGATCATGTGGTTCTTGTTCCTGCTATTGATGTATTGAATTACATTAATTGATTTGCATATATTGAACCAGGTTTGCATCCCTGGAATGAATCTTGTTTCAACATAGTGCATGACTTTTTTGATTAGATGTTGTAGTTGGTTGGCCAGAATTTTATTGAGGAGTTTTGTATCAATGTTCCCCACATCCCTGTCAACATTTATCATTTGAATTCACAATGTTGTTCAATCTTCAGTAAGATGGAATTTCAGAGTTGTTTTGATTTGCATTTTCTTTATGGACAGAGATAATGAGCATCTCCTCATGTATTTCTTATTCATTCTTACCTCTTCTATGAAATCATTCTTTAGCTACCTTGCCCATTTAATAATTGGTTTGTAGTTTGGAGGGGTTACAGGGAGCAATTTCAAACTTATTCTATGAAGCCAATATCACACTCATCCCAAAACCAGGTCAATAAAATCCATTTGTGTCATTTTTAAAGGACTACATTCTAAATATAAGAGAAAACATGCTTACTTATCTTTCTCACTTTGGCTTATTTTGCTTAACATGATAATCATCAGCTACATACATTTTCCTGAAAATAATATAATTCATTCTTTTTATGGCTGTATAATACTTTGTTGTGTATATAACCATATTTCCTTTATCCCTTCATCAGTTCAGAATTTAGTTGGATTGTTTATACATTTGGTTTTTGGTTTTTGGGAGCTGGTTATTAATTCTGGTTACTAATCCTCATTCTGTTGAATGGCTAGCAAACATTTTCTCCCATCTGTGAATTGTGTCTTGATTATGGTCATTGTATCCTTTGTTATACAGAAGCTTTTTAATTTAATGCAATCCCATTTGTCTATTCTTGCTTTTATTTCTTGAGCATTTGGAGTTCTATTCAGAAAGTTGTTACCTGAGCCTCTATCTTCAAATGTTTTCCTTATGTTTTCCTATAACAGGTTCAGGTTTTATACTAAGGTCTTTGATCCATTTTCTAATTAAACTTTATGCAGGATGGGAGATAGGGATCTAGTTTCAGTTTCCATTGTGTAGCTACCCAGGTGTTCCCAACATTATTTGTTTAAGAGGCTGCCTTATCTTCAGTGTCCACTTATGGATCCTTAATATGAAATAGTCTACACAGTGTAACATATCCTGAAGTGTGACAATCTAAGGGAAAAACTTGTTACATAAGCTATAAAGGTTTATATATGACATATTATTTGGTTTTGAATAACGTATTTACTAATATAGGTGGAGAATAAATTTGCCTTTAAAGATGACTGTTTATGCTCTAAAATCAATTATCTTCAGAGAGGTAAAAGTGAGAAGTACTAGAGAAGATCACTGGATTTTAGGAAAAAATATCTATCTTAACCAAAGAACTACTATATGATCCTACCTTTACATTTTCAGGAATTCATGTGATGACAAGCAAACTGACTTACAAAACAAATACCTGTACATCCATGTTTGCAGCAGCACTATTTATAATAGCAAAAACAGAAAACCAGTCTCAGTTCCCCACAACCAATGTTTGGATATAGAATATGTGGGACAGACGAGATAGAAAGGTACATGTAGACAGAAATAAATACGGATAGATATAATGGAGTACTAGCCATAAAAAAGAATAGCATTTTTTTTTCATTTGCAGGAAAATGGATGGAAATAGAGGTCACTATGTTAAGCAAGATAAGCCACATTCAAAAAATAAATATCACATATTTTATTTATGATCAGAAGCTAAACTTAAATAATAATATATCATAATTGTAAAATGGAGATTGAGGAAGATCACAAATGGGAGTATAAGCAAAGAAGATGGTGTCAGGAGATGCATATTACAAAAGTACATTACATATCCATGAGAATACCACACTAAATCCCAACAAAATCTGCTTAAACCGAGGAGGAAAAGGAAAGATGGTTAGGAAAGAGTAACATAAATGGCGCAAATCTTATCAAGTATATGTATGTCTTAGATATCACAATGAAGCTCCCTTGTGCGATTAAGTTGTGAAATATATTTTTAAATGTTGCACTTACTTCCCTGTAACTGATGGAAACTTCTGAGGTGAAAGCTGTGTGTGACTCCCAGAGTGGCAGAATGATCTGAAGAATATTAGAAGGGCTCCTAACTGCCCTGAGTTGTCTCACTCTCCCACATACTAACAAATTTGAAAAGGTATCCATCAATTATTCCTTGGGGTTAGTTTAGCATTGTGCTCTGTCCTCTTCCTTACAGGCACATTCATCTGCACATAAAGAATCACACAGTAAATCACGAATAACCTCAAGTGCAGTTGCTATGGGATCCTTTCTTGTGAGCTGGAGTCAGGAGCCAGGGTGCCTAGGAGAATGGAGCTTTGTGCCTGAGAAATGCCAGCAGACAGAAAAGGACCTAGCTGTGTGGATACACTGTATGTGCTTCCTAGTTCTTTATGTACTTCACAAGTCTTCACATTTCTGAAGCAAAACTTTCTCAATAAGGCCCTAAAAAATACAACAGAGAAAGAAAAAATGAATAAAAAGGAGAAATGAAAAAAAAAAGAAAAAAAGTCCTATCTGTTCTGAAGCCTTCTGTGAAATCCACCTAACTCACAGGTGAGCTGTGCTGAACTCAATTAGCAAATCATTTCTGGCTTCCCTATTCCCTACTTGCAAAGTAACAAATTACAATTCTCTTCCTTTTGAGATGAGTCACAGCAACACAGGTGATCACTTCTCTGGCATTGAAAGGAACCCTAAAGAAATTTTCAAGCTCCTAATATTTAATAATGGAATATTAAACCCATTGATAGATGTTTGGGATGGAAGCCCACATGGCCCTCTGTCCAGTTATAAGGGTGACCAAATGGTCTGCATGTATGTAAGCTTGATTTTATCTGGATGTCAATGATTACCCAGATGCAAAGTTCCACTTGAGTTTATATAATCTCAACACCTCTTTGTGTTTGTGGCTTGAGATCACAGATTACCTGAGCCTCAAGGAAATAAAATATCCTCAGATATAAGAAGCACGGCAGAGATCTGCCAGGAATAACCACAGTGACAGCAGAAGCAGCAATAGCAAAACCTCAGCATACCTTGAATTCTCTCAGATAACCTGCTTCTTTGTGTGTACTCCAACTTTCAAATGTCTGTTCGGAGCCATCCTTGTTCAGCTTCACCAAGACTTCCTTTATGCCCAGGTATATGCCCTATTCTAGAATTATGATTTTTTTTTCTCTGTTGAATTTGTTCAATCACCCCATTTGAAAGATTTTTCTATCTGAAGCCTCTTTTCAATTGACCCACTGAGACATTCTCATTCAGAAGCCTGCTCTTACTGTCTTCAAAAAGAGTCTTTCACTGGGTCTCAGCATCAAATCACATTTACTATTGTTCATCTCAGGAAGAGCACTACAATGATTTAGGTTTTCAGTGACACCCAGAATAACCCTTATTTATTTTCCATCTTTCTTAATTTAGCATCACATGCAAGACTAAAATCTTGCTTTCTTAATCATCAATTAGTTTATCCCAACACATTATAATCAAGTGATGGTTCACTCACATTCATCATTTCAAGGACAAATCCACTGAGTAGTACTGGTAATTTTTTTGGGGGGGGTCCGGTCATGGGGCCCGAACTCTGGGTCTGGGCGCTGTCCCTCAGATCTTCAGCTCAAGGCTAGCGCTCTACGACTTGAGCTACAGTGCCACTTCCGGCTTTTTCTTTTTGCTTATGTGGTGCTGAGGAATTGAACCCAGGGCCTCATGCATGCAAGGCAAGCGCTCTACCACTGAGCTACCTTCCCAGCCCACAGGTAAATTTTTAACTTCTTATTCCACATTGTCAATGCCATGGAAAATTCTTTTCTCCCTCCATTGTGTGCTGTATATACCCTATAATTTCATGCCTTATCCAGTTCTTCTTCATACATTTTCAGGTAATTTTTCATGCTTGCATATCTTAAATTATCTTTACTGCTTCACAGTTGCAAGTAGAAAAAAAATTAAAAACCTCCTTTGGGTTGACATTTAAAGGCTTATTATTCTGTCTTTGATATATGAGCTTAATGCTCATTAACACTAAAATGAACCAACTGAGAAAAAAGGGGGTACTGCCTTCAAAGATCCTGGAATAAATAATGTAACACAGTCCTTTCCTTCCCTCTTCACTAAATTGATAATAACCAATTCCACATTCCTTCAAAGTAAGCTTTTAAAAGTTTAATACTGTCTGCCTTCTCTTTTGAAAGGTGTACTAATGCTTTCCTGGAGTCTGATTGCTTTGTTAGGAATTCTTTTTCTTCAAAGTAGATTTAATACATTCTCTTCCACCTCATTTTTCTACATTTATCCTTTAACATTACATTTAAAAGACTGTTAAATGAAAAGCCTGTCAGCCTTTGAGAAACATGACTACTTGGTTCTCCAATAATCTGGAGAACTCTAATAATAGGTAAAAATACATATTATGTGTATATTTAGATATGTATATATATATATTACATTTGTATGTATCTGTTACATGTGTGTTTGTGTGTTTGTATATATATATATATATATATTACTTCATTTTATATATATATATATATATATATATATATGAAGTAAAACAACATGAACTTTTTTTGCCAGTCCTGGGGCTTGAACCAGGGCCTTGGTACTGTCCCTGGGCTTCTTTTAGTCAAGGCTAGCACTCTACCACTTGAGCCACAATGCCACTTCTGGTTTTTTCTGTTTATGTAGCACTGAGGAATGGAACCCAGGGCTTCATGCATGCTAGGCAAGCACTCTACCACTAAGCAACATTCTCAGCCCTACTGTGATCTTTTGGGGGGGCCAGTCCCAGGGCTTGAACTTAGGGCTTGGGCACTGTCCTTGAGCTTCTTTTGCTCAAGGCCAGCACTCTACCACTTGAGACACAGCACCACTTCCAGTTTATTCTGGTTATGCACTACTGAAGAACTAAATCCAGGCCTTTATGCATGCAGGGCAAGCACTGTCCCACTAAGCCACATTCCCAACCCCAAATTGAACATCTAAATCAATATTTCTATTTGTTAAAAAATTCAGAATCCCTATCTATTTTTATCAATTACATTTCTTTCTATATTTATTTATCTTCTATGAAAATGTTTTAGGCTAAGATCAAAATTACCCTGCCTCATTTCAAAGACACAATTTGCTTATGGGGCCATTTAAATCATCCTCTTCCTCTTCAGCATCAACCAAGAATACATCCTGCCACATGAGTCTAACAGCAATTTCATGAAACTTTTACCAGGTGATCTGTCATATGTAAACCATACATTAGAGATGATTTAAGATTAGGGTGATGTTTCCTTTCTCATCATACATTTCCAGTGACTAAAATTATTTTCCAACATGGAATATCCTAATATGAGAAACACTTGGATATCCTTGAACACAGAGTAAATTCTCAATAATATGGGTGCCAATTATCTACTGGAAGTCTTTCCTAAGTGCCTTTTATTCATAGTGCCAGTATTAGATGCAGAATTTCTCTGAGAGTGGGAAGTGCAGTCACCTGTGTTGATGGCAACTCCTATTTCATCCCAGGGTCCCCTTTCTCCAAATTTCCACTTGCTCATATCCTTTCTCCTCAAGTTTCAGTTCCTAATGAAGATCAGCGTTATCTTGAGGTTCAGTTTTGTATGGCAGACTGAATGTAGAGATAACAAGATGATAACTGGAGTTTTCCTATCTGATGGGCCTCACTCCTGGGCAGCCTGAGTAGTGGAGTAGCACTTTCCATACTCCTGCTGATCACAGAGTCCAAGACTAAGTGGTCCTCCAACATATGCCTCCACTTTGATTATGAAAAGGCAATGAGAATTCAGCAGATTTGATTCAGAAAACCCCAAAGTCAAGTGCCTGAAGTTCCAGCTGGTTCTCCCTCCATCTGAGGAGACAGGTTATCAGTCTTTAATGCAGAGGTTTAAGCCAGTGGCTCTCATTCTTATAAGCTTCTAACTCTCTGGACATCTTGCTAGGTTGAAGATCCTGATCCTGTAGACCTAGTATAACAAACTTCTGAGGGATTCTCATGTTCCTCAATCACATTTAGGAGCAAGTAACTTCAGAGGCTTAGAAATTCTCAACTGGGAGAGAGCAAGGGAAGGGGTGACATTGTCTAAAAAGAAAGATACTATTTATCTGACTTATGTAACTGTAACCCTAAAGAAATTTTCAAAAGTATGGCAGGCAAAAGAATACTCTGAGCAATGAAGTACACCCAGATGCTTAGGCTTCAGAGAGTCAGCCCACCCCTCCCCCAACTCTTCCTATCCACACTCCAGCGTCAAATTCTGAACTGAGACACTCACATTCTTTTGGGTTGTTTGCTCAGTTGGCACTCTACTACTTCTGCCACTTCTCCAATCTGGCTTTTTTCTGGTTATTTTGAAGAAAAATAGCACTGACTTCTCTGCCCAATATGCCTTCAAACTGAGACTGCTCCATTCTCAGCCTCCTGTGTAGCTAGGATTAGAGATCTGAGCCTACAGCGTCCAATTAGCTCTTAAGGTATGTTGGATTTGGCTTTGGAGTGGAGAATACTCTAAGGTTCCAACCTTGGCTTTCAAGTTACTCTATCAGTGATCTGAAATAGGTGTTTAACAACTCTTAGGCATCACTACTATGTAGATATGAATTTGTAATAATTGACATTTGGTGTGCCAGCCTCTCCCAGGGAAATATCAGCAAGATCTCTGGCGGTACAAATAAAACAAGCTCTCAGATAGCCCTCTGCAATGGCTGCTGGAGTCATTTAATACGAGACTCTATCATCACCTTCTCCCTGATGCACTGCCAGACCCATTTTTCCACCCTTTGAAATATTCAGAAAGGATCACAGTAATGTGCTCTGAGGGAGTCCTGGAAAGTCACCATGAAAGCCTTGGACACGGGGAACCACAGCCCAGCACACTCACGAGAGTGTGTCAGAGCTGCAGCTTCCTCTTGTGTCTGTTTGAACCGCCAATCTTTCATGTCAGGAACAATTGTAGATGTAAACATGAATCCATAAAGTCTCAGTTTCCTAAGAGATCACATCTCTCTTCACGCTCCAGTAAAGATCTTTGATGCACGTTTTTCCCCTTCTCAGAATCTAAAGCTTTGGTTTAGAGACTTGTTTGATACAGAGATGAAGCTTTGTTTTCCTGCTCTAATCAGAAAAGGAACCAACAATATTTGGTGTTTGCATCCGATGCATCTCTGAGCCTAAAGGGATGCTGATGTTTTTCAGAAATTGAAAACAATGCAACTGTCAAGTGATACTCTGGCTCTTTTATTTCTCCCATTTCATTGAACATCTATTCAATCTCTCAGCCTTCAACCAGCCAACAGAAAATACCCTCTCATCTTTCCATGTGCATCCCCTTCCAGCCCAGCTCGCTCTCATTTGACATCTGTTGTTTACTCAAGATACAGGAAGTTCCCCCTGGGGAAAGATTATAACTCAAAGACATGAGAATACAACGCCTTGGAAATAGCTATTTGAGCCAGTCTAAAATCCAAAATAATGATTTTCAAACTAAAAATAAGTGAAATTAACTATGTAAATATGTTGATGCATTTGATGCTAAAAATATGAGGACACACACAGATTTTTTAATCCTTCAAACTCAAAACAATTTCACATACAAAGCTTCCATTGAACTCAGTTGAGTTTCCAAGTCTCTGTGCACAGAGGAGAAAAGGGAGCCTGGATACTGTAAAAGCCTTCAGGAAAAACATGTCATCCCTCTCCCATGCATCCCCCTCACCTACCTGCAACCAAATTTCAAGTCTTCACTGAACTGATTACTAAAACTGTAACATTAACAAATCTTTACTAGAAGTAAATGAAGGTAATCTGTCAATTATCTGACCTCCAGGCGAGTGAATCTACCCACTCTTGCAACTAGGGTTGCTGTGCAAGTTTGTCATTGGTATGAGGATAACACAAATTCAGTGGCTTAAGACAACAAAATGGACTATTATTTTATATTTTAGAAGTCAGAAGTGCAAAGTAAGGGCTTGGCGCATTCTGGAAGTTTCAGGAAAGAAACAGTTCCTTGCTTTGTCCAGGTCCAGAGTATAGAGGACACCGGGGACTCATGGCCCCTTCCTAGATTCTCCAAGACAGGCATACATGCATACACATTCATACCTCTGCTTTTAGCATCATGTATTTTCTGATCCCTCTACTTCCTTCTTCCACTTTTTAAGAACTCTTGTGATAACATTGGACAAATCCAGATCATACAGATGAAACAGCACCCCCAAAAAAGAGAGTGATAAAAACAGTTTGCAAAAAATGATAACTATGTTTTTAACAATTCATATATGCATATATATTAAGATATATACACAAACCTAAAAAATATGATTGTAATTATAGGACTGTCTCTAGTGGTCAGGAGAGTAACTTTTCCTTGGTTCTATGTAAGTTCTGTTGATTCTAATCTAATGATCTCTACTCTTGCTGTGAAACTACCTAGCCCTAACTACATCTGCTTCCCTGGCATGACTACAGTTGAGTCTAACATGTCCTCTTTACTTTCATTTTTGCTTCTTTAATACCTTCTTCCATCAAAACCTCCAAATACCAATGTACATGCACACATGCCTCCTAGCTTCCACCATGCCCAATGTCAGATGTCTTCTGCCATCTTACAGGCCGCACTAGTCTGAACTTGACTGTTCTTCCACAGAACACCTGAGCACTTCTCCCACTATAACTCCATGGGGCAGAACTATCAGATCCACAGTGTAAGGTGATTCCAAACAAATAACAATTCTTAGTAAATGTGTTTACTAATCGTAATAATTAAAGTAAAATACAAATAGGATACCCTATCTTCTTTTCTCAGACAAGAATAAGGAGACTTGGTCTGTCATTGTCAGCAGCCCCTTGATAACTACTCCTTCCAAGAGAAATTCACTGGGATGAGAACCCAACAATCATTGGGTCCAGAAGAAAACCATTGTGATAAGAACCCTGGTCCAAGAGAAAGTCTGAATGATGAGAGTCTCAAAATTATTGGTCCTAGAGAGAGCTTCTGTGATGAAAGCCTAGTAGTCATTAGTCAGCATCATTTGGTCCACAGTGATATTCTTCAGAAAAACAGTCCTATGGTAAAACAGATATTACTAGCTATATGTGAACTACAATTACAACCATATAAGATGTACAGAAATAAAAGCCATAGCCAGAAGCATTTGTAGAAAATTAAAGATAACGTTGAATCACTGGCATTATGAATAGTGAGATATGAAAACCAAGCACTTTTTAATTTGATGCATCTCTCTCTTTTCAGGGAGAATGATGCTAATATTTGTAGTGAAAGATCTAGGCAGCGCATTGCATATATATCTTATACTTTTCAATCTACTCAAACGACAAATTATTCTAGAAGTCTCCAGACAATTAGTAATTTTAAGAAAATTTGACATTTTACACTTTATCCATTAGTCCACAAAAGGACTATTTTTTTGTCTTTTAAAGATGAAGAGTGTGGCACCAAATATGTAATTACTACTCTATCAACATATAATTTTACCCTATTATCTGTCAGAAGTACCAGAGCAGGAAGAAAGATAAGGTGTTAGGATTCAATAACCTTCCATTCTGGCTCATCCCAACTGTAATTGGTGGGTTGGGGAAGAGGAGTTTTGGCACTGACCAGAATAAGAAAAGGATAAGTGGTACTAGGGTTTGAATTCAAATTTATCTTTGTTCTGCATGCACTCCTTCACTTGAGCTACTCCTCCAGCCCATTTGCATTGGTGGTATTTTTTGTTTGTTTGTTTGTTTTTTTGTCAGTTGTGGAGCCTGAACTCTGGGCCTGGGCGCTGTCCCTCAGCTCTTCAGCTAAGGCTAGCGCTCTACCACTTGAGCCACCGTGCCACTTCTGGCTTTTTCTGCTTATGTGGTGTTGAGGAATCAAATCCAGGGCCTCATGCATGCAAGGCAAGCACTCTACTCCTGAGCCACCTTCCCGGTCCTGCATTGGTTATCTTTTTGAGATGAGGTCTTGCTTTATACCTAGGCTGGGCTGGACTATGAATCTCCTTTTTTTGCTTTCCTGTTCAGCAGGATATCAGGCCATTGGTTGAGAAGGAGTCTCTGAAACATTTTTGTCTTGTCAAACCTCAAACCACTATCCCTCAATCTCCACCTCCCAAATAGATAGGTTTACAGACTTGAAATATCATGCCCAGCTTTAAAAAGTAAATATTTTATCCTGTTGTATATCCTTCAGTTTATGAGAGTTAACTCCAGCTAGTGAGAAATGCATGCATTTTGGACATTTTTTCTTTTCAGTACATGTTCTTGTCTTCACTTTAAAATTGAACATTCAGCATAGTCTATGAGTTTTGTAACATAAAATAATAGTAGCAGGACTGTTTTCAAAATTATACAGCAGACATGACATTCTGTTATTAGCCCATAACTGATATATCTTTGGTGTAAATTTGGGCATTCTATCAATATTGCCAACTTATTATGACTAGTACTGGCAGTCACAGTCACTGTTATAGGAATCTTTACTTCCAAGAGACTGATTTTGCTTACTTTTTAAGAAAGAAAACAAGGTGCTTATTTTGCTAAGATATGTAGACAATACACAAGAGCAAGGGAGCTGTAAGACAATGTCAAGATTCAGATATCCTTTATGGCATAGTAGTAATACAGATAAGACATCTTTTTACTACCTGTAAGTATATGCTAGCCACAATTTTATATTTTCATAAATGGATAACACTAGAAAAAGCTAGTATTGTTTTCCTCTTACATATAAGGTTGTACCTATGTGGTATGTCATGTATTTTGCTAAACAATATGTTTCATAATTTAAATTAATTATAATTACAATTTATAATTATAACATTATGAATATCATCATTATAAAAATGACTATGGAAATTGTTAAAACTCATGTTTGGTTCGTGCCCTCATTTATTCTACAGAGAGTCCTGGATCTAAAATAAGTTGTGCCACATCAAGTCAGAATACTAAAATAATAGCCAGACTAAACTAGAATTATGCACCAGACCCTCTTAACACACCAGGTTTTAAATAGCAACAGTTTAGGGATGAGATAGAATGAAAAGAATCTTGCTCAAAGCAACTGCTTTCACAGTGACAGCTTTGCAGTGAGCAATGCCACCAAAATTCATTAGTCATGTTTTAGAGATTTCTTCAAGTTTAATGATATGAAGAAACATGGAGAATATCAAGCAATAATTTTAAATAATTTTATATGTGATATAGGCAGTTGTAAGATTCTATTGTACCTCAAATGTCCCTTCTTAAGTGAAGCATCCAAACTTGTTGCATCAAAACTAATAAATTAATAAAATTAATAAAAATAATAGTAACAAGCCAAGTACAGTGACTGAAACCTGTAATCTTAGCTACTTGGGATGTGGAGATCAGGGCAATCATAGTTTGAGGCAGGCCATAGTTTATAAGACTCCAACTCAGGCAATGACTGGGGGCAGTTCACATGCCTCTTATCCAAGCTACAAGGGAGCAATAAGGCTGGGCACAGTGACATATACCTTTTGTCACCAATAATCTGGGGAGGCACAAGTAGCAAGATCATAGACCAAGCTAGACAAGGCTGGAGCAGGCATAAGGTTAGACCCTATTCACAAAACACCAAGGCAAACAGTCTAAGAGTGCCTGCCTTGAAAGTGCATGACTTGGAGTTCAATTCTCAGTATTACTAAAAAGCAAAAATTCTAATAAATATACAGCTAATGCGTTTTAACAAAACAATTGGAAAAACTTTAAAAACTAAGGTCTCTTTTTTTGACTGATTATAGTTATCCCCTTAAAAATTATCCTAATTAAATTTTCAATAGGTTAAATGACAAAATGACTTTAATGTTAAGAAAGAAATAATAAAGGTATGAGAATATACATGTACATATACATACACATACATATACATATGAACATTTTGCTCTATCATGAGTGATTGGGCATCAAGTTAATAATGCATGAAGAAATGAGGTCAATGAGTAAGATGACAAAGATCCCTACGCCTTGTTGAATACAGATGAAGATCTTAATTAAAGAGAAAGAGTAAGATCAATATAGCCTTGAACTATATGAAGAAAAAAATCAATGTTTTACTACATTTTTAATTGTAAAAGTGAATCCACACATAAAGTGAAATCTAGAGAGTAGTATAAATAGTATCGTCTGACTCAAGGCTCCAATATCCTAAAATGACTCTGGCTGGTTACAACTGTATTCTTATAATTTTCATGTTATTTTTAAGAATTTTTATAACATACAAATACATAGATATTTCCATTTTATATGTAGCTTTGTACATGAGCAGATTAAGACTATACATATGCATAATTATAAATATACATATACAGAAATACTACAGAAACATGGTTATATTCATGCATTAATTTAAAGTAGACTTTTATGACAGTTCTTAAGATTTCAAATTTTTATTTATATAGACTGTGAGTGGTTTGTTAATGTAATTTTTGCAACAACTTTTTCGCTACTAGTCATTTTATTTTCTCATACACTATTTTTTAAATTCTCACTTAAATTATCCTACTATTTACAGCAATTTGATGGTTTAATTTCTTGTGTTTCTTAGGTAAAATCATACTATTAATAATGTTAGCTCCTTTTTTATTCTAGTTTTAAATATTTCTCTTAATCATGCTAATGAATAGAAATACTATTTCATGCTGAAGACCATCTTGCATTCTTCTAGTTTTTATATCTGTTTTGCTTCTTGTCTGATTGTATTGATAGAATTGTTGGAAAACTATAAATATTCTCCTAAGCAATCTAATCCTCTCCTTGAACCATTACTGGGACTTATGGAGTTCTATGTATCCTACCACCACTACCTCCCACAGCCAGCTTCTACTCAGCTCATGCCGCTGCTGGCTCAGAGAATAGGTGTTACTCCCCACACCCACTGTTATAGCCACTCCCAACAGCCAACCAGTATTTGGCCTGTGCCACTGATGGGACTGAGGCTGAGTGCTTTAAGCTTCTCCAACCTAATAGGCTGCCTGTTCATTGCAATATTGTTTGCCCCAGCTAAGATATGGTATCAACCTAGATGCCCTTCCTCAGACAAATGTATCAAGAAACTGTGGTATATATACACCATGAAATTCTATGCTTTCCATTAGAAAGAATGATATTTTTGTATCATTCATAAGGAAATGGGAAGACTTGGAAAAAATTACATTAAGTGAAGTAAGCCAGACCCAAAGAAACATAGGTTGTATGGTTTTCCTCCTTAACAGTAATTAGAATGTACTCATAAATCTACAAATAAACACATTGGAAGAAGACAAAAAATACACTCGGATATAAGGACTCTAGACATTAACACAATGAAATAAAAGGAGAATGGTCTTAAGAGAGAATCACAAAGGGTCATTAGCTATGTGCATATGATGCTTATTGAAATGAACTCCAAGAAAGTGGTAGAGAAGCAGTCAAGAAAGCAAGCAGAGAGAGAGGTAGAGTTTAGGCCTCAGAACTGTCAAGGAAAGAAAGGAAAGAAGGAAGGAAAGAAGGAAGGAAGGAAGGAAGGAAGGAAGGAAGAAAGGAAGGAAGAAAGTCAAGAAGACAGAAAAGGAATGAGAGAGAAGAGGATCAACAAGACAGTACCTGAAAAGTTAAGGAAAATATTCAGGTTTATGAAACCCATATAATCCCAATAAATTTGACTGGAAAAGATCTTTACTTCAGCATATTATTGTCTAATTGTTCAAACCACAAAAGAGAGAATTCTTAAATCATCAACATAAAGACGCAAGTCATATTTAAAGAATACCCCACCACACTAACAGATTTATCAATAAAACCTTATAGTCCTATAGAAAATGGGAAGACATGTGTTTTGAAAGCCATGAAAGAAAATTAAAACTGCATGCTAAGAACACCATACTCAGCAGAAATTGAGACATAGAGAATTTCTAAGAGCAGTGGAAAACAGGAAATTCATCAACAGCATACAAGCCGTACAAAATATGCTTAAGAGAGTTGTATATCTAGAGATATAACAAAAGGTAATCACCAACATGAAGACATGGAAGTTCAAAACCCACTAGAAGAACAGGCAAATAGTCAAGCATGACTGTTCGCTTTTGTAATCCCAACATTCATGAGCTAAAAGAAAGATGATCACAAGTTCTATGCCAGTCTGGGGTTTATAGTAGGATCCTATGAAAATATTATATATATATATATATATACATATATATATATAAAGGGGTCTATATATAGGTATGGAAGAGGAAGATACAAAAAAGAGAAGAAAATTAATCAAGTCTCATCAATCTAGCCATTACCAAAAAGATAAACATTGACAAAGAGAATAGATGGTATCAATCCATCTATCTTTTTATAAGATATATTTCTCATAAAAGATGAAATCTGTTCTTTCATGGAGAATATTTATTACTTGGACTATGTGTATTTATACATATATAATAATGTGTATACATTAATAGTAATTGCATCCTATTGACATCAATTTGAATCTCTATCTATATAATATATATTATGTAATTCAGTGAGAAAATGCAAATGAATGTAAATAAAAAGAGGAAGATGTACAGATAGTGCAGAAGGCAGTACACATAGTATTTTATATATGTGTGTCCTTAGGTTGAATTTAGCCCACTATATGTCTGCATCACTTCACAATTAAATTATTAAAAATCATTTTAGCCAGGCACTGGAGGCTTACACCTATAATCCTAGCTAGCTAGGAGGCTGAGTTCTGAGGACTGAGGCTCAAAGCCAGCCTGGGCAAGAAGATTCTGTGTGACTCTTATCTCCAATTAACCACCAAAAAGCCAGAAATATAGCTGTAGCTCAAGTAGTAGAGTGATTGTCTTGAGCCAAAAATTTCAGAGCAGAATCCAGACCCTAGTTTCAAGTCACAGGTTGACACAAAAAATTATTTTAAAACACTATGATTAGGTGGCAATCATTATGGCATAGCTATTCTACAAAATATTATTTTTCAATAATATTAGTATTTCTGAATAAGTTAGGTGCATTCATATACTATTTAATAATTATCCTAATTAATTTTTAAAATATAGCAACACAATTAAACTTATGAAAGAATAATAAAATGTAAAATTAGATAGTTTAAATACATATATGCATATACATATACCAGTTCTTTACTTTTGTTCTTTTAAGAAACTTAGAACATTAATTTATTCAGATAGATTCCTTTAGAGCAAACCTGATCTCATGTAACTCTGAAGCTGAGGAATAGCTTTTATTTTTGATAAAATTTGTCTGAGACTACAGATTTCTGATCAGCCTTGCTATGTATATTCACATTTATCCTCCTCAAATCAAAGGTCTCTCTTCCTGATTTCTCTTCTGAAAGTAAGCATCAATGAGAGATGGGGAGTTTGTGATGTCGAAATTAAATTTTTGTGGAGGCCATGACCAATTTCTAGTGTACTCTATCACAGGAATTTGGTTGGAGGAAGGGTCAGTCACAAGAACAATCACTGCCCAGTTGTGTTAACAAAAAAACCCACGCTTGACTCTATGGTGCCCAATGAGGATGCTCAAGATGGTGCCAAGAGTGAGGAGAGCTGGTACTAGTCTATGTATACTGCTGTGGCACAACTGCTTTTCTGAAATAACATGGAGGTTTAACCTACCAAGTACCACCTTTCTTGTCATCACCGATGGGCTTTGTAACAATAGTGAGGATTTTCTTTTTTTATTTTTTCTTTCTTTTCAACATCAGATTTAGAAGCAGAGTCTCTTCCTTTTGACCCTGGTCTGTCTTAGCTGGTCAGGGGCTTCTGCCAATTCTTCAGACCAATACTGTGTGTTGGCTATAGTGGTGCTTCCTCTCCTCATGCTTTTCAGACCTGAGCTCCTTCTTAACTTAATCATCAGCCTTCCTGGCCTCAGGTTCCTTCTCCTGAGTGCTTGGCTTCTCAGCTTTTTAATCCACTATCTTGAAGAGGGAAAAGAGCAAGAATAGTTTATAACAAATCAATTCTTAAGTAGGATAAAGAGATCAATAACAAAAAATTAATAGTGAATTAGAAATCAGTACATTAAAGTAAAGGTCTTCTTTTCATAAAATAAATAAGTAAATAAGTGCATGAGAAGCACAGAGTGAGAAAAGATGGCTTGTATATATACAACTGACAGATGACTAACTCTGGAATATATAAATAACCCCTTCAGGTTAATAACAAAAAGACAAAGAATCCAATTTTCAAATAAACAAAAGACCTACACAAGTAAGGATAATATTTAATTGGCATATATACATGAGAAAAGATACTTACTTTAATGAGTTAACAAAAAAATAAAAAATAAATACACAAGGTGTCTGTTAGAGATTTGAGACTATTTTAATAAAACAGAAAAACTAATAATATGTATGCAAGAATTTCTTTTATGAAAAGCTTGTATTTATTTAAGTCTAGTTGGAAAGGATAGAAGATTCCACATTGGTTTGGGGAAAATTGGCTATCTATTTATAGTTAGATTATCACATTATAATGAAAAATAAATTCTAGGTTGGTTAATGGTCTATGTGCAGTAATAAAGTTGTTAAAGGAAAATATATGTTGATCTCAAACAAAAATTATATCAAACAAAAAATTCAAGAATTATAAATAAGTAGAATTTGATAATTAAGTAAAGATTAAAGTTAATATAAAGACAGATGATAGAATAGCAATTAGAATATATAACAGACAAAACAATATTGTCCATAATGTATAAAAAGCATTAATGATTCATAAGAAAAATATGATATCATTCAAAAGTAAACAAATTATAGGAGTAATGAGCAAACAGGAAATGAAATGCAAATGGCAGTACAAAATAAAAAGATAAAAAAAACAAAATAAAAAGATATATAGCTTCACTAACAGTTTAAAAATGCAGGTTTCACCAACAATAAAAAATAAATCATTTTGGCAAAACTTTAAAGATAATGACAGCCTATACTGATGACACAGAAATCAGTCCTCGTGATGAGAATGTACTTGATAGCTTGGTAATTTAATTATACTGATTGCAATTGGCAGAACCAATCAAAATTTTTAGTTTTTCAATACTTTGATCTCTAGCTCTGCTTTCTGGAATATGTTCTAAAGAAATATTGGTATATGTGAATAAAAGTATATCATTTGCAATAACAAAAAGCAAGAACAAATTTAAACACTTATTAATAAATCATGACAAAGCTTTATCATAGAATACTTTGCATCCATTTAAAATAATGATGCATATATATAGATATAGATATAGTGCATAGTGCAACCTGAGACAGAGAGAAAGAGAGAAAAAGAGAGAGAGAGACAGAGAGAGAAAGACAGAGAGAGAGGGAGATTGTCTTAGTAAAGGATAGAAATTTCCCACAGTTCTGGAGGCTAGGAAATCCACTATCAAGGTGTTGCCATTTTGGTGAGGGCTACTTGCTCCCAGCTCACATGTCAGAAGGCAGAAGGAATGAAAGAGGCTAATTCTTTCCATGCAGATCCTTTCTAAATAGCAGCTAATCCCAAACAGGGAAGAGTTCTGAAAGATGTTACTGAATGGCAACAAAAAATTCTCTGGGAACACATTCAAACCATAGCAAACATGAAACAATCTTTAAAACATACTAGAGGAAATAGTTTACTATATCACTATTCAAATAATTAAAAATCTCAGAACTATATGTGTGTGTGTGTGTGTGTGTCTTTAGTAAAAATGAGTAGATACACACCAAACTATTAACAGTGATTATAAATAAGGAATGGGGAAGCAGAAAGTCATAGAGAAGGTGGGTGATAAATTCTTTATTATTTGACTTATGTATAAAGTATTCACATACTATATTTATAATTTTAACAAGAAAGGACTCAGGTACTCTTGGCTACTTGGGAGACTGAGGCATGAGGATCACTTGAGCCAAGTTTATGTGGCCATTTTTGGCCACATCAAGAGATCTTTGAAACAAACAAAACACAAAGGACTTATTTGTAGTTGAAAATTTGCCAAATGAAAGATGAGACAAACAAATGAATACTGATTGTAAAGCCTCTCTTTCCACAGTGTAACACCTGCAGTGTTTGGGAAGATAGAGTTCTGGAAACATTTATGAGACATTCTTCATCATATTTATCCTTGTTCCTCTTGTACGCATAGGGGTAACATGATCTGGACGTAATTAGAAGGTGGAGAACAATCGGAAATTGAGATGAATTTAAATTAAGAGTGCAAAAGAAAGAACAGAGAAGATAGAGCTGAGAATCTCTCCACACATAGTGAACAAAGAGCCTTTCACAAAGGGACAGGTTTCGAATGTAGTTTGCCTAATGCAAGAATTTGGCTTTACCCAAGATGCATTTGTGTTCCCATCTTCAGGCTCTAAAGAATCAAGTAAATGAAGTCGTTTGCAACTGATGCCCAGTACTGAAACTCTGGACTTGTCCCACCAGGCAGCTTTTCCTTCCTTCTGTTAACTCTGTTTCAAGCAGAGTATAGTTACTTGAAGAATATCATGGCATGATTAAGATGGATTGTAGTCATAAACTGCTTTGTTAAATGACAACTCCTTATCTTATCTTATTTGACCTTTTCTGGTTGACTCAGATATATACTAGTTATTGCAAATAAGGGAAACCATGGGACCTATGTTTCTTTGGGCCTGGCTTACTTCACTTAATATAATTTTTTCCAAGCCTTTCCATTTTCTAACAAATGGGGCAATGTCATTCTTTCTGATGGAGGCATAGAATTCCATTGTGTATATATACCACATTTTCTTGATCCAGTTGATGTTAGGGGAATGAACCTCAAGATAAGTATTCAAATTTTTTTTCCTTTCATGCAATTGTTTCTAACATATTTACAAGATGATTTCTATGTTGCTTTGTATGTCTCTCCCCCACAATAACCTGTGCTTTCACTGTATTTGATGTTGGTATAATTTGTGGAGGGGAAGGGAAAAAAACAAATCGTTTAACTAGAGATACAGGTGGACCCATTGCAACAATGAGATGTACAAGTCGTTATGTCGAAAAATGAACTTTACAACTAACAAACTTTACAACTTTGGTGGAGGGGGAGGATGGGGCGGGGGGAGGGGGAGGGAGTATGGGAAGGGATGGGAAGAGGAAACAAAGAGGAAGCAACATGTACTCGTTATCTTGCCCATGTAATTGTAACTCCTCTGTATGGTATTCTCACAATTAAAAAAAATAAACAAAAATTTAAATCCCCCAACAACAAATCCTCAAAGAAACAACTGCCCAATAAATGAGTGGGCGAAAGACTTAAAGAGAAACTTCTCTGAAGAAGAAAGAAGGATGGCCAATAGACACATGAAGAAATGCTCAACCTCTCTAGCCATAAAAGAAATGCAAATCAAAACAACATTGAGATACCACCTCACCCCAGTTAGAATGGCAAAAATCAAGAACTCTAATAACAACAGATGCTGGACGGGATGTGGACAGAAGGGAACCTTACTTCATTGCTGGTGGGAGTGTAAACATGTTCAACCACTTTGGAAAGCAGTATGGAGGTTCCTCAAAAGACTTCACATAGAGCTCCCCTATGACCCAGCAATCCCACTTTTGGGCATTTACCCAAATGTTTACAAACAAGACCACACTAAAGCTACCAGCACATCTATGTTTATTGCAGCATTATTTACCATAACTAAGATATGGAACCAACCCTGATGCCCCTCAGTAGATGAATGGATCAAGAAAATGTGGTATATATACACAATGGAATTCTATGCCTCCATCAGAAAGAATGACATTGCCCCATTTGTTAGGAAATGGAAAGGCTTGGAAAAAATTATATTAAGTGAAGTAAACCAAGCCCAAAGAAACATAGGTCTCATGGTTTCCCTTATTTGCAATATCTAGTATAGGTATGAGTCAAGCAGAAAAGGTCAGATAATTTGATGTTAGGAAAATGAACCCAAGTCGTTTAAGGATATAAGTGGACCCATTACAACAATAAGAAGTACAAGCTGACATGTCGAAAACGAACTTTACAACTTTGGGGGGGGGGGAGAATTGGGTGGGGGGGCAGGGGGAGGCTGGGAAGGGATGTGAAGGGTAAACAAAGGAGGAGGCTGCAATGCTTGATAAGAAATGTACTCATTATCTTGCCCATGTAATTGTAGCCCCTCTGTACCGTATGTTCTCAAAAAAATAAAAATAAAATAAATAAATAGTAAAAACTAAAATAAAATAAATGACAACTCCTTTGTAAAGCTACTTAAAGGTAATAAACACTATGTTTTTAGAAAAGCAAGGACAGGAAGTAGCTTGGTATGCATCTCTAGAAAACTGCCACATGTCCATAGTCTGTCCCATCCCCACTTCTGTGCATTGTCTTTGTAAGACAAACACATCACAGAGATCCTTCACTTCTTTGGTTAATTCCTAGGTATTTTTATTATTTTGATGGGAGAGCTATTACAAAAGGAGTTGCTTTCTTGATCTCAGCCTCGGTCTTCTCATTATTGACATACAGAAAAGCTATTGATTTTTGAGGGTTAATTTTATACCCTGCTACTTTGCCAAAGTTTCTGATCAGCTCAAGAACCTTGGGAGTGGAGTCTATAGGGTTCTTTAAACACAGGATCATGTCATCTGGGAAGAGGGAGAGTTTTTTTTTATATATTTGTATTGTAAAAATACTGTACAGAGGAGTTACAGTTACATGAGTAAGGTAATGAGTATATTTCCTATCGAGCATTGTTACCTAGAGGGAGAGTTTTATTTCATCATTCCTATTTGGATCCCTTTTATGTTTGCATCTTGCCTTACTGCTCTAGCTAGGAATTCTAATACTATGTTGAAGAGGAGTATAGAGAGTGGACATCCTTGTCTCATTCCTGAATTTAAAGGAAATGGCTTCAGTTTTTCGCCATTAAGTATAATGCTAGGTTTGTCATATGCATCCTTTATTATATTGAGGAATGTTCCATGGATTCCTGGTAAGACAGACCCAAAGAAACATGGTTTCCCCATTTGTAATAATTAGTATATGTCTAGGATAGTCTTAGCAGAGGAGCAGAAGAGCTCACTAGCTATGTACATATGACCATATAAGATGATGCTAAATGAAATGAACTCCAAGATATGGAAACAAGAGGTTTTTATTTGTTGTGGTTATTTTTAATGTAGTGTGATTTTTTTCTTTTCTGTTTTTTTTTCTTCCTATGGGTTATCCCCTGTTGTCACTTTGTTTGATTTTGGTACCCTGGGTGTTGTATATACGTTAACCTGAATTAGGGAAGGGAAGGGGAACAACAAAATGGTGAAAAAAAAGGACAAAGAGTGAACCAATACAACAGCAATACTCCCAAAACACTATATTGGAAATGAACTGTACAACATGGGGCGGGGGATAATGAGAAGGGAAAGTGGGAGAAAAGTGAGGGAGAAAAATAATCTTTGACAAGAAATGTACTCACTACCTTATGTATGTAACTCTAATCCCTCTGTACATCCCCTTGACAATAAAATTAAATTAATAAAAAGACAAACACAAACCCAGTAAGCCAAGTCTCCAATAATACTGGCACACAGGCAAAGGCTGAAAGTTATAACTAATTTTAACAACATTTATTACAATTATGAGAGACAGCTAAACATCCCTAAAGAATCTTTCTGGATTCATTGCTGTTCTAAAACAATAAAAATAAATAAATAAATTGAGCTTAAGAGAATGAGAGAGTGAAGAGTGACACAGAGAGAGAGAGACACGCACGTAGAGAATGTGTGTGACATTTATTTCAGAAACCAATTAGAAATACAAGAGATGAAATTTTGTTTCAAATATCATACAAAATGAAGGGATGACAAACTTCATAAAGACACAGGTACTCCCTAATATTTTTTCTACCTATTTATTTATTTTAAAATATGTTTTATTGTAAAAATATTGTAAAATACAGAGGGGTCACAGTTGCATGAGTAAGATAATGAGTACATTTCCTATGAAGCATTGTTACCTCCTCCTTTATTTTTTCCCTACCATCCCTTCCCTCCTACTTCCACAACTACACTCCCCTCTCACCCTTCCTACCCTCCCTGCCTAAATTGTAAAGTTTGTTTTTCAACATAGTGTCTTGTACATCTCCTTGTTACAATGGGTCAACCTGTATCCCTATTTAAGCATTTTGTTTTTTCCCTTCCCCTCCCCAAGTTAGAGAAGAGTATATACAAGATGCAGGGTACTGACATCAAATACAGTGAAAACAGGGGTTATACCATTTGTGTCCCTATCTTGGGGTTCATTTCATTTAACATCATCTTACCTGGTCATATTGTACTCCCTATTATTTAAGCAACAGATTGTCTCCAGTGGAGAAAACTAAGTAAAAACTTCTCCCTCTTGTGATATACATTGAAAATCAGCAGTAGTTTAATGTAATCCTTATGAGAATGTCACAAAGCCATTTTAATTCCAAAATTTTATTTTGAACAGTACATATTTTCCCACTAACCATGACTCTTCAGAGAGTTTATTTTGAGAGATTCTTACTTTGTAGACCAAACTGGCCTTGAACTCACAATCCTCCAACCCAACCTCTCTAGAGCTAGAATTATAGGCATATAACTCCATATGCAGAAAGACACATTTAAACATCATAATTAATTATAGTAAATATGACCTATGCATTGTGTAAGCAGACAACAAATGCAGCTACTGTAGATACAGAGCAACAGCACTATCTAAGCTATAGGATAATTAAGGCCACATGATGGCTTCAAATAGGACAAAGGAATGACATATGGTACCAAATTTTTGCCTATTGGTTGTAATTACCTCATAGAATATGATCTTTCTTTTCCTTTATATTTTTCAATAATTTTCACATTGATTCACCATGAGATTCTGTAGTTAATTACTTTTGGTGCCAAAGTGAAGAAAACATTGTCTATGTGGTAGTCACTACATGCAGCAAGTAAGAGTTTGGATACTGAAGTCAAACTATTTCTAGCTGTAGCTCTACCATCCACAGGTGCAGCGTATTAGATAAGAAACTGCCATTCTAATTAGTATCTAGGACCTAGGGTTGATGCTAGACTAAGCAAGCTGATGATTAGTGAGAACTCAGTCTAATACCTGGCATTAGGACATTAGCCTGTGGTACAGCAGCAGTTCTGTCTTGCTTACCATGGAGTCAATATGTCTGTTATAGGGCCAGTAAATTGACAGTAAATCCAATGTTATATTACTTTAAGAATGACATTGCCCCATTTGTTAGGAAATGGAAAGACTTGGAAAAAATTATATTAAGTGAAGTAAGCCAGGCCCAAAGAAACATAGGTCCCATGGTTTCCCTTATTTTCAATAACTAGTATAAGTCTTGGACAAGCAGAAAAGGTAAAAAACTATGTACATATGACCATATAGGATGATGTTAAGCGAAATGAACCTTAAGGTAGGGATACAAATATCTTTTTTTCTTTCTTGCTATTGTTTTTATAATTTGCCATGTGATTTTTTTTTGTTTCTTTGTATGTTCCTCACCCATGGTACAACCCCTATTTTCACTGTATTTGATGTTGGTGCCCTGCATCTTGTATATACACTTCTCTAATTTGGGGAAGGGAGGAGAAAAAACAAAATGCTTAAATAAGGATGTAGGTTGGCCCATTGTAACAATGAGATGTACAAACCACTATGTTGAAAACAAACTTTACAACTTCGGTGGTGGGGGGTAGTTGTGGAGATGGGGAGGGAAGGGATGGTAAGGGAAAAACAAAGGAGGAGGTAACAATGCTTGATGGGAAATGTACTCATTACCTTGCTCATGTAACTGTAACCCCTCTGTACACCATTTTTACAAAAAAAAGTACAAAAAAGAACATAGTGAATTGAATTAATGTAGGGGGAACAGGAGGTTATATGCAAAATTTAAAATTAACAAATAAAAGGAACATTGTTGGGCATGCAAAAAATACTTTGAAAACCTAATATGAAAATACTTCAGGTTTCTAAATAAGGTTTCTATATATTATCTGCATGCAAAGTCAAAATCAGCTATCAAAACCAAATTCTACAGCAGAGAAATTAGGTCTTCTGAAACCATCTTGTTAATAGATAAGACTTTTACCTAGAGACCTACTCTATTTTTAACTAGTGTAAGCCTCTTTAAAAAATATCCTATCTCTCCAATTCTAGTACATTTTGGATCTTAAGGTTACTTGAGTGGAAGAATGTAGTTGCCTGAGAATTCTTACATACAAGTAGGTCATAAAAGATTCACTGGAATTATAGTGAGGCCTTAAATTATAACTATATTTTATTCTCATGGGAATAGCCCAAGAGAAAATAGCTATGCATTATCCAAGAAAATTCACTTTATTAGCCTTGTCCAACTCTGGCCCAACTGAACACTCCTGAAAAAGAAAAAAAGTAAGATAATGAGAGAAAGGCTGTTTGCCATCATCAAGTTTATACCCTCAATATTTATAACTACACACAAACTGTGGGCTTTGGGGAGCATGAACCTAAGTCACTCAGGAATTTGCTTTGAAAGACATATGTATGCATCAATGCCATGTTCAACTTAGTCATTGAGACAAAAGAATAAGGAATGCCCTGTATCATATCTATGTGCAGTTGTCCAGAAAACATAATGAGAATAAAGATTTATCAAACAACTCTATACCGTAGTAATCTATGTCCTTGTTTACTATGTTAAAAACTCTATAGACAAGCCAGGTGCCAGTGGTTCACACCTGTAATCCCAGCTAAAAAGGAGGCTAAAATCTGAGAACTGTGGTTCAAAGTCAGGTTGGCAGGAAAGTCTGTGAGGCTCTTATCTGCAGTTAACTAGCAAACACCCAGGCACCTAGCTGTGTCTCAAGTGGTTGAGTGCCAGCCTTTGGTACAATAGCTCAGGGGCAGTGCTGAAGCACTGAGTCCAAGCCCATAACTGGCGTGCGTGCGTGCACACACACACACACACACACACATATCTGTAGATAGTCAAGTTGGATGAGAGCTAATTGCTGGTAGTCAAAGTCATAAAACTGCAGAAAAAGTTCCCTGCCATTTCCACCCAGATAATGATATTACCTCTTAGGTACTCTCACACAGTAGGTACCATATGACCAATAAAAATTAGGCTCTAGTTAAGCACCCTTCAAGATTTTTAAACAATATCAGAGAACCTAAAGTTTTTTAGATAGCTTTTTTGCCAACCTACAATTTTAAGGTTTATGTTTTACAACATGGTGACACATATTCTGTTAGGGAAGACAATTATTTTCTATATCTTTACTGGAATTGTTTTTTTTTTCTGTCATTACTGGAGATTATTTTATTAGAACTTATTACTTTCTGAACACATCAAAATACACATTTATGTTTCACTGAAATTGATTTAAGGAAGAAAAGAAAACCAGATGCTTCAGTTGCAATGGAAGGTAAATCAGTTGCAATGGAAGGTAAATGCTATTCTGACAACCTTCCTGAGCACTGACAAGGGTCAGTGTACATTCTGGCATTTCTTTATCCAACAGTTGAATAATGCCACTCAGCACTATAGAAAATCTCAGGCCAAGAGAACCCCATGAGCTTCTTCACCCCTAGGCCTTCAAGGATGTTGGGAACAGCAGCTAACACTGTGACCAAAAACATTTTCTTTCTAGTGGGTACCTTGCTGGGATGGGGAGCCACGGCTGCATAAGGCCTGTGAAATCACTTGGCATATGATGGGACAGACATATATGTTGTGTCTGTTCATTTGGCTGCTGAAAGCTGTCTCCTTGTGTTGATAATCCTGTATGGCTCATAATGATCACAAATATTCAATGGAGCTTGTCAGAAAAAGAAAGATTCCCCACAACTGCAAGGAAAGGTAAATTTTTCCTTTTTCACCATGTAAGGAAGAATATGCCACATTGTGAAGTCTAAGGAAATAAAAGCCAGCAAAAATTTATCTGTCTGAATGTCTAAATAAGCTGACTTATGAACCACTTCTTTACTGTTCCTCCATGAAGGAATAATTTAGATAAGAAAGAACAATAGGGCTAATAGTTGAACATGTATTAGATTTCATAGTTTATCTCACAAGGTAACTTAAAGGAACCCTGTTGGGTCTTCATCCTTCTCCCAGGAAAGGACGGGGTCTGAGGAAAGGTTGCCCATTCCCCAGCCTCCCTCAGCCCAGGAGACAATCAGACCCAGCGGGGAGTAAAGTCAAGCAGGAAGAAACTCATTTATTAACACAGAGCAGCCCTTTTTAAAGCAAAAAAGAGCTAGAGGGTGGCATGGCAGGGGAGGAAGAGGAACCAATCACTGTCAAGGTCACACCCTATCATGCACCTAAGCTTCCATGGGCTGGTTACACACTGAATGTAAAGCAAATTGGGCTCTGCCCACTCAACTCCCTCTCAGCGCCATCTTTGCTGCCCATGTGCTCCACAGAACCCTTTGTGGGGAGCTGAGGGATATCTATTCTGAAATTAATGTGCCCATTTAAGTCCCAATTGTCTATGCAAATGTCTGCTAAATTTTCTCTACTTTCTATTATTAAATTGCATTGCTTTCCAGAGTAAAAGATATGACTGTGATGTAGAATCATACAAGAACACGACTTTGATCTTGTCCAAATGAGAGCCCTATTGCATACTGAAAGCCCTATCACATCACAGTGCCATTTGTGAACCTTTTCCTGCATGGACACATGGGAAAAAAACAAAAACAAAAACAAAAAAACAAGGAAGATGCAAACTCTCTATATCCCAGAGCTAATTTGCCTCTATTTTTTTTGGGGAAAAAAACCTGAGCTCAAATTTCAAATTTCTCATTTAAAAACTTCAGACAATTGTCTTGGGGTGGGAGAGGAAATCTAATGCGTCTGCTGGCACCACTCCAGCCTCTGTGTCATCAGCCTACATTCCTAGGAGCATCTCCATTAGCTAGAGGTGAAAAAGCTAAAGTGAAGTTTAAACTGAAGAAAGGAGATCAGAGAGGAAGAAAAACACCCAACATGCAAAATAGTAGAGGCCCATTAATCAATATTGCCAGTCATCCATTAGTAGGACAATCAAGGAAAGCATTGCACTCATCAACTGGCATGTTGAATTGAAACCCATTTGATACAATTTCTTAAAGACAAAAAAAGAAAGAACAAGAAAGCTGTCATTGCTTAAATGTTATTTTTAACCGAGTCATGTTTATAAATCTTCCCCTCTGAGGTACATGAACATAAATCTTACAAGCAAGGAATTTGTCAAAATTAAAAGAATCATTTTTTAAAAAGGAAAAGTATTGTTTCTATGCCCATATACGAAAGAAAATTAGATGAGACCAAAAGAAATCAGGCAAGAAGATTTTAAAAGCTAGGGCTGCCCCCAGATAATTTAATAAGGTCTGTAGCTTGTCTTGTGAAATTCACAATGATGTAGAGCTGCAAAAATATAACTCGAAACTCAATTCCTGGAAAACTGAAAGTTTATGATCATCCTAAGTCTAGTGTCAAAAGGAGGAATAGAAGGAACCAAGGAGAATGTGAGGCTAGTAGATATGGGGAAGAAAAGAAGAGGGAAGGAGCTGGGAAGGTAGCTCAGTGGTAGATTGCCTTGCATGCCTGAGGCCCTGGGTTTGATTCTTCAGCACTACATAAGCAAAAAGAAAACAGCCGGAAGTGGCACTGTGGTTCAAGTGGTAGTGCGCTAGCCTTGAGCTGAAGAGCTGAGGGACAGCGCCCAGGCCCAGAGTTCAAGCCCCACAATTAGACCCTCCCCCCAAAAAAAAGAAGAAGAAGAGGAAAGAAGGATGCAGAATCTTAATTTTCAAAATCATTTTCAGATTGCATACATATGTGCTTAAGTCAGGAGTTGTAATCATTCTAGGTGCAGATCATGACATTACTGCTATCCTGGGTATCTTGCTGCCTTCTGTCAGGGATTGTGAGCAACAAAGAAATTAAAGCCATAAATGTCACAATGAATCATTTGGGGACTCCTCCATGGCACAGCAGAAGTGAGAGTGTGGCTTTCTGCCATTATGAGTCAGTCTGAGGAGAGTCTGGGTTAGGGCAGCAAGGGTACATAGACCTTTCATCATACGAGAAGCTTTCTTGAGAATGATGTACAATACAAGGAAGCATTCACTACTATTGTACTGAAAGGTTGAAAATGTTATGTTATAATCTTTTTATATTCCTGAACATGTCAGGTAGGTCAATGCAAAGAAAGAAACATACATTCAGTACTTCCTGAGAGCCCACTTACAAGGAATTTTTTAAGAAGTAATTCTTCCTTAAACATTATTTGAGTATTTGCTTATCCCTACTCCTATTACTAGAGGATTTTCTTATCCCTTTTCCTAAATAATCACTTCATAATAAATGAGCAGACATGACCATTTATTGCCTAAGCTGATCTTTCCTTGCAGGGCATACCTTCTTACCCAGGACACACTTAAAGTCTATGGGAAAAACAGGAACCACATATAAGTAGTTTTGCTTAATTATTCAAAACTTTTATCACATTTCTTGAAGGATCCATGGCCTTCTAACACCCTTAGACAACAGAAGTAATGTTATTGGGCTCCCAGTACCCAAGATACTGAGTATAGAGTAATGGAACTCCATTAAGGGACCAGGTTAGCCAGTGTTGTTTTCTCTCTTTCCTTTCTCAGAGTACCTCCTCTTCTGCTGTCCATTAAGCTGCTAGTGTATTCCTCTATCAAATGTCACAGCAATTCTTGAAGAGAAGTCTAAAGACTTTCCAAAGAGTTTAATTAAGAAGTGCTTTAGGGAAAGATAAAAACTAGGAGGCACTATTTATTTTTTTTTACTGATCTTCACCAAATGCATGCTGTGTAGCCTATCAGACCATCAGAGGAAAGCAACATGTATTTACCAGCCCAGAGATACTATTCATACTTGTAATAGAAGAGCAACTAAAATAGTGATTAAATTAAGTGCATCCTGTATAGACTCATTCAACTAACAATCATTTACAGGAAATCCAATTGGCTTCTACTGAAAAAAATGGCAGATGATTGTCCCAGATAAGTGGTCTGTAATTTACTTGCACTTTACGAAAGTCTGCTGATTAAATACTATATAAAGAATTTACCCAGAAGGTTAATAAATGTGGGCACAAGAATAAGATCTTTTGGCATGATAGCAGTAGTCTGGCAAAGAAACGGAGGGTAAGGAAGTGGCTCAGCTTAGAGATGAGTGAGTGACCAGTCAAATGTCACAAGCTTCGGCATCGAAACCAGTTCGCTTATTTGCTTGCAAGATTAAAGTGTTGAAGAAGAAAGGTGAGAGAGTGATGACATTTCTGATATAAAGCCAGGGAACTCTCAGACTGAGGCTCTCATTCAGAGAGATGAAACAGCATGAAAGGTATGTTTCCTAGTGCACACCCTCCCATAACTGAAAACAACATCCAGTAAGGAGTAACATATTGAAGCCTTGCAGAACGAACTCACCCAGAGAACTCAGTAGGGAGAATTTTAAAAAGACATCTATTGACACTACTAGTTAGGTATCCTGTTCGTATCATATGTGTGTAGGATGTATTGCATATTATTAACCTAATATTATATGTTATGATATGTTTTAATACAATGTTCGTTTACAAGTACAATGTCTCTTGATCATTGTCACACCTTTCATCTTTCTCCCCACCGCACCCATCCTCTCAATTGTTCTAGTTCCTTTTTCATAAATATACATTGAATATTATAAGTGTACTTATCAACATTTCCTTTCTTTCTACCGACTTTCCTTTTTATCTCCCTTCCCCTTGACCTTACTCCATAGCTTTTTGGCTCCAGTTTTCTGTTGTTTGGTGAAAACAAGGCTTGTCAAAGCAGTTTTCTGCCTCAAACATCTGGATTTAGCTACAAGGTAATCAACTCTAAGATTTATCTACAACCTTAATTGTATCTAATGCACAATTGTCTTAGCATGGTTCAAAGCGTCTGTTCCACTTTTCTATCTAAACATCATGACCTTGGAGATGATATGAAGTAAACACAGATTTATATTGGATTTGAAAGATAGGTAAAATTGGAGCAATTGTAATCCTTAATTTTTTGCATCTTGGTATTGTGTTGATTCCTTAAAATGTCCAATCAAATTACACATAGTCATTTAAAAGTTAAGAACAAAACATTTACTCTATGCCTTTGATAAATTAGAGTGATAGGCCTTCAGATGTCAAAAGGACACATGAAATACTGTTACTTAATTCCCTCATTTTACAAAGAATTAAGGCCCTAGAATGTCATTTACTTAGGATAAGCACAAGGATTTTCATAAGCAGAACACATAATTCAGACATTTTTCCTATCTTACACATCTATCTACCACATCTATCTTTGCTAACTTGTAATTTCTTTTTGCTTTACATCCTTCAACAACTCTGATACTCTGATACTATATCTTAAAACTGGGCATTCTATGTTACATTACTGACTGGAAAGTTTGTTGGACATTTTATAAATCCATTTCCAACTCATCAGTTCAACTATAAAAAGAAAAACTTGAATTAACAGTCTCTGTTGAAAACCTTATCATTCCTGAAATGACTTTATGTTTATGTTCTAAATAGAAATAATGATTTTTAAAGTTCTCAGGATTTTAGTTCACATGATCTAATCAAATGTCCAATTTTACTCCATGATTCACTAGTATTTTTTTCAAGTTATAAGATGTAAAAAAACAAATTTTCAAGAAATTTTCAATATTGTGTTTTAGCTGAAATCTTCAGTCAGAACTACCTTTTATCACTGTCTTTAAGCCCTATTGGGCCCCTAGAAAAATTAGGACTTTAATACTATACATGAAGCCAAGTATATATTAATGTATGGGAGAAGTAGAAGGCTTTGAGATTCAAATTTAGTTACTATGTTTTAGAGTTACTAGAGAACTCCAAGCAAATGTCAATATAGCATGTTTACTCTTACCCATATTAACATAATTCCTTGCCATTCAAAAATCTGCTGCTTTCTTTACCTCACAAACTGTGGTGGTCTTCATCTCCATATCAAACACCATGACTGAGTTCCTCAAACATTTCCCACCAGGAATGTTAATCTCTTTTCTTTCTCCTTTTCCAACTACATTGGTTTCACAAACTCCCTGCAATTCCCCAGCTCTGCACTTATATTCTCCACCCAGGCACCTTTAAAATACTATATGTTTACCCAGTGAATGGCATGACTGACTTGGACATAACTTTAGTGCTCCCAGTCAATGATTGACTTTCTGGCAAATTTCATTCTCAAAAATTCCCTTGATGCCCATTTCCAAAATCTTTCTTCTTTACTCAAGTACCAAAGCCAACATTTTTACATTTATTCTTATTAAATATCATGACCTACTTCATAAAGAAATAGAAATGCTCAGAATAAACAGGCTTGAGTTACTCTCTAATAGCCCCACTCAAATTAAAAACAGATCTCCATTCTTTCTCTCCCATTTCAGAAGGTACGACCATGTTCTCTACCATATCTGTCTCAAACCAGCTTCTGCTTTGGAATTCTTTACTGCTTCTACTCTACAATCCTTCTATTACTTACATCTTATTCACTATAGTTCTTCGTTATAATTAGTTAATGAAATTTATGCACTACTTTTTAACTAAAACCAATATTTCATTCAGGCTTTCTTCGTGTCTACCTGATACTTCATTTGTTTTGTTTTTGGTAAGAGTCCACTGATGTCATCCTATTTCCATAAAATTTTCTTGATTAACAATTTCTTAGGTTTTCTTGCTTTGGATGACTTGAGCAGTTTTTAGAAATATTAGAAAAGACTTTTTGAATAATATTTGATTAATATTTTTCTCAAGATTAGACTGAACTTGTGGAGTTTGGAGAAGATGATCATGAGATAAAATAGCATTCTCATTGCATCCTTTCAAGAAAGCAACATAATTTGCCACTACTGACTTTCACCTTCAACACCTACGATAGTGTTTTGCCAGACTTCTCTGTTATAAAGTTACACTTTCATTCTCTTTCTTCACTTCATTTAAGTTTTGTGTGTTTAGAGGATCATATCTTTAATTTCCCTTAGTATTTTCTCAGGATAGTAAGTCTAGCGATGTGTGAGCAAGAGGCATTCGTTTTAATACATTTTTTTTATTTCTAGCATTAAAAACTCTTTCTTTAGTGGGTACTGGTGGTTCATGCCTGCAATCCTAGCTAGTCAGGAAGCTGAGATCTGAGGGCTGTGGCTCAAAGTCAGCCTGGGCAAGAAAGTCCAATTAACCACCAGAAAACCAGAAGTGGTGCTGTGGCTCAAGTGGTAAAGTGCTTGCCTTGAGCTGGAGAGCTCAAGGACAGCACCCGGGCACAGAGTTAGCCCCTAGACTAACAAAAAAAAAACAATAACAACAACAAAAGTCTTTCTTCTTGTATGACTCAATTATCATTACATATTATCTAGTATTCGTTACAATTCTTAGCATATTAATCATAGTTATTTTAAACACCCCCAACAACTTTAATATCTGCACCACGTTGTAGGCTGTTGGTGATGATTGTCTCATGTTTCAAATTGTTTTCCTTGTGTTTTGGCAAGACTTGTAAATTTTTTGTTGAAAGACATGTGAATAGAGGAAAAACAAACTGAAGTAAACATATATCTTCACTTTGAGAATTATATCAGCCTAACTACAATTTATACTACATTAAAGTTTTCCAGAGTTTCAAGTTACTATGTACTTTCTTTGATTTCCTTTGGATTCTAACCTCTGTACTCTTCCTCAGTGGAGATGGAAACTTGTAGCTTTCAGTGTAATCTATTATTTTTATACACTGGAGTGTAACTGTGATGGAAAGCTATAGGGGAGGTAAGATTTATTTATGATCGGATTATCTCTTAGTCTTTTACTGGGCTGTGACTATCTCATTCATTTCTGTAATGTTGTAGTGATTTTCTCCTAGCTCCTTACTGCTTTTTCTCACTGCAGTGTGTATATTCTACCTCCTTACATCTTTTCTCCCTTGTGTAAGAGAGGTGATCTCTTCAGGGCTAAACTGGATTAAGATTCTGGAAAAATCTATTTCTCTGATAGCAGCAGACCTCTCAAAATGGAGAACACTCTGGGCCATGTATTCTCCAGAGCCATGAGGTGATTTTTTTCAGAGCTTCACCATGAATTGCTAGAGACAAAGCTGACACATGTGTAATGGTTCCCTGTAAAACAATATGCTCCAACAGGTTCAAACTATAGAATGTATCTGAAGGTACATCTGATGTATTTAGCTTATTGCTGGTACCTAATGTTTAATGTCACTTTTACTATTGCAATTGAAAGAACTCTAGGTTTACAACATATTTAAGAAATACACAAAAAAACTCAGTCTGCTCTTAAGTAGCCAACTTTCAGAAGTAAAATTAGTCATAAACAATTTACATTATAATATTTATTTTAATACTTAAAACTACTTGGTGCTTTCCAAGTAATAAAAGATATTTTAGGAATTTATGATCTGTTACTTCCTAATAATTAACTAAAATTGAATTCGTACTTATAACTTGGCTAGAGTTACCTAAATGCTTTAATATTCAACCTAGACCCCTATGATCATACCTATAACCTTAGCTACTTAGGAGGCTCAGATCTGAGAAATGTGGTTTGAAGCCAGTCCAGACAGGAAAGGCTGTGTGACTCATTTCTCTGACAAACTACTCAGAAAAAAGCTTGAAGTGGTGCTGTTGCTCAAGTGGTACAGTGCTAGCCTTAAGCAAAAGAATTTCAGGGATAGCACCCAGGCCCTGAGTTCAAGCCTCAGAAACAGCACACACATATACCCAAAATTAACCTAGGGTCTAACTTGGTATTTGGATATTCAAAAGCAAATAAAACTATCATCATCATCATCATCATCTTTATCATCATCATCATCATAGAGACCAGAAGAACCAAGAATTAAAGAGAACAAATGACTTTTTTTCAAGTTTTCACAACAAACTTCTGTTGAAATAAGAGACAAGAATTTGGAACATGTAAATTTTAGGGCTGCTGTTTGTCAATTATACTACATTAATTATTTTTACTCTAATATAAAGGAGAAGAGACTTTTTTTGTCTGACTTCCAAATTTAGCAACCATGGAGCTTAAACCATTTAGGTAAAAATGCCCCCATAACAATGATATGTTTTGAAAGAGATTTATCTGGAAGTCTAAATCAGCTAAAACATGTCAGTTGAACAAAGGTTATGTGCAGCAAGTAGCCATCCTACTATATGTTTCCAGTTATACATAAAATAGATACAAGATTGTACACTGTCAAATGAGTGAGTAACTTGATCTTCAGGAGTCAAAATATCAACACAGTCTGAAATAAGTATGAAATGGGAAAAATTGGTACTCACTTAGCTCAGCACTTACATTATCTTTAGTGTAGGAATGGAAACTCTAATATCCTTGAGACACCTGCACAGCTAGGAAATAAAGGATTAAACCATTACTTAGTTTCTCTGTGTTGATAGAACATGATACCCTAGATACAATGAAGAAATAGCCTACAGATCTGCCATAAGTAAGAAAAATGGTCTGGACTTCAAATGGAAGTTTAGCACATTCAGTTGACAGGAACTTCATATTGTCTGGTCAAAAATGCCTTCACAACTGAATTTTATAAGCTTCCATATGTGCTTAGCAATAACAATACTACTGTTTAATGCCCTGTAAGATCCTTTAGCTTCCTGTAAGTTTTTTATTGTTACTGTAAAGGTGATATATAGAGGGGTAGCAGCTGTATAAGTCAGGTAACGACTATATCTTTTGAACAGGGTCACTTCTCTTGTTTTCTCCCAGTTTTATGCTCCCTACTCCCCTTTCCAACATAGTGTCTAGTGAATATCACTGCTATAATTGTTCACTCTTTGCCCCACCATTTCTGTGTTCCCCCTTACCCTCCCCAAACAGATAAACTTACATGCAAGACAAAAGGTACAGAAATAAAAAGACATCAATAAAGGCGAAAAAAGAATCAAAACAATATAAAACCTCATTTCCCATTGTTAGCGTTCACATATATATATATATATATATATATATATATATAAATATGTATATATAGTAAAGATACTGTACAGAGGAATTATAGTTATATGAGCAAGGTAATGAGTCCATTTCCTATCGAGCACTGTTACCCCCTACTTTGTTTTTCCCCTACCATCCCTTCCTCCCCACCTCCCTCAATTCCTCTCCCCCCCCCCAAAGTTGTAAAGTTTGTTTTCAAAGTACTGTCTTGTACATCTCATTATTACTATGGGTCATCCTGTATCCTTATTTCAACATTTCATTATTTCCCTTCCCCTTCCCAAATTAGAAAAACATATATACAAGTTGCAGGACACAGGAATCAAATACATTGACAACAGGGGTTATACCACTTGGAAGAACATACAAAGAAACAAAAAAAAATCACATAGTACATTATAAGTACATTGAAAAGAACAGCCACAAAGATAATCACTTGTGTCCCTATCTTGGGGTTCATTTCACTTATCATCAACTTATATAGTCATATGTACATAGCTTGTGACCTCTTCTGCTTGTTCTAGACATACTAGTTATTACAGATAGGGGAAATCATCGGACCTATGTTTCTTTGGGCCTGGCTTACTTCACTTAATATAATTTTTTCAAAGTCTTTCCATTTCCTAAGAAGTGGAGCAATGTCATGCTTTCTGATGGAGGCATAGAACTATTATATACATAATAGTTCTATATATATAATATATATATATATATATGGGATATATATTTTTTCTTGATCCATTCATCTACTTAGGGCATCTGGGTTAGTTCCATATCTTAGCTATGGTGAATAATGCTGTGATAATCATAGTTGTGCTGGTAGCTTTAGTATCCCTTGTTTATGATCTTTTGAGGAACCTCCATACTGCTTTCCAAAGTGGCTGAACAAGTTTACATGCCCACCAACAATGCAGTAGGGTTCACTTCTGGCCACATCCCCTCCAGCATCTGTTGTTATTAGATTTCTTAGTTATAGCCATTCTAACTGGGGTGAGGTGGAATCTCAATGTTGTTTTGATTTGCATTTCTTTTATGGCTAGAGACGTTGAGCATTTCTTCATGTGTTTATTGGCCATTCTTATTTCCTCTTCAGAGAAGTCTCTCTCTAAGTCTTTAGCTCACTTATTAATCAGGCAGTTGTTTCTTTGAGGATTTGTGTTTGGGGGATTTAATTTTTTGAGTTCTAAGTATATTTTAGATATAAGACCCTTGTCCATTGTATAGCTAGTGAAGATCTTCTCCCAATCCATGGGCTTTCTATTGATCTTGCTTGCTATGTCTTTTGCCATGCAGAAACTCTGCAGCTTCATGCAAACCCATTTGTCCAACCATTCTTTGATTTGTTGTGTTTCTGAGTCTTAACTAAGAAAATTTCAGCCTCTGCCAAGGAGCCCTAGAGTTTCTCCTATTCCTTCCTGTAATGTTTTCAGGGTGTCTGCTTTGACTTTGAGGTCTTTGATCCATTTGGAGTTGATCTGTTGCAGGGTGATATATAAGGATCTAGCTTTACTTTTCTACAGGTGTTAAACCAATTTTGCCAGCACCATTTACTGAAGAGGCTGTCTTTCTTCCATTCTATTTTTTTAGCTTCCTTATTGAAGATTAGGTGGCTATAGGTCTTTGGTTTCATTTCTGGGTCTTCAGTCCTATTCTATTGGTCCTGAGGTCTGTTCTTGTGCCAGTACCAAGCTGTTTTGATTACTATGGCTTTGTTGTAGAGTTTGAAGTTTGATAATGATATTCCACTTGGAGTTCTTAATTTTTTTATTGTTTTTGTGTAGATGATATACAAAGGGGTTACAGTTACATGAGTTAGGTACAATCAATTCAATTCTTTTTGAACTGTATTTCCCCTTCCATTGCTCTCTGTCAATCCTTCCCTCCTGTCCCCACCTATAACATATTCAGTTCATTTTCTACAGTGTCTAGTCAGTATTACTATTGTATTTGTTCATTCTTGTTCCAACTTTTATCTGCCATTCTAACCCTCCCTAATCAAAGAAACAAACATAAGGAAAAGAGACTGAAAACAGCAAGAGTGGCAACTAAAGAGTGTCTCTTCTTCCCTTTTTCTGGAGTTGATTTCATAGAATATTATTTTATATGATCATTTGTCATCTTCCCATAGCTATTGGGCTTTTACCCACTACTCCTATGCTTAGCCTCCTTTGGCCTCTGTATGTTAATGACTAGGGTCCTATATAATTTGTTATGTCCTGGTTTCATTTATTTGTTTTAGTCATTCAGTGTGTTTATTGTAGATTTATAGGCACATTCTAGTTACCACAAATAAAGGAAACCATGCAGCCTATGTTTCTCTTTCTTGGAGTTCATTTCAATAATCATCATATGCACATAGGTATTAAGCCTTTGTGATCCTCTCCTAAGAAAATTTTCCTTTGGTCTCATGGTGTGAATATCTAGAGTACTGTATTATTTATCATGTCTGAATGTAACTTTTTGTCTTTTACATCCAGTGTGTTTACTTATAGATTTATAGCCACTTTCTACTTCTAACAAATGTGGGAAACCATGAACCCTATATTTCTTTCAGTCTGCCTTACAATAACAAAAACCAAATAAATGTTTGCCTTTGAACTAATCAGTGAGAACCACAAGGCAGTGAAGATCTAAGAAGATAAATGTAGTACTTGAGCACTTTCTTACCAAGGGAAGATGATGCCAGAGAAAACATAGAAGAATTTAGATAGAAGAGTTGATAAGTTGGTAAGGATCAATGTGTGCTGGAGAGAAGAAAGAATTCACAACCTCATACAAGCTCTTCTCCAAGGATTTTACTACCTGTCCCCAAACAAACAACAATAAATCCACCTGATCCAGTTCAGAGGGCACCCCAAGGGATTCAGACCTGCAAGAGGGGAGCATGAGCCACTAAATGAAAGGCAGGGAGCCATTCACACATGCCTCATCTCTGTTTCCCATAAAGAACAGAAGACCTAGAGTAGAAGGAAGGGCAAGCAGTGTCCTAATAGCACTGGGGGGGGGGGGGGGGGGGAACAACCCTTCCATATAGGAAGGGAAATAAAAATTGAGTTTTCTTCTCCTGAGACTGAGGCAGAAATAGATTTTAGCTTCAAAAATAGTTCCTGGCAGAGGATCACTGCATGAAAGAAAGCTGCATTTCAAAGACCCGGGGGCACAGAGGGGTACAGGGGTATAGGACTGCTCAAGATTAGACCTCCATCAGAACAAACAAGTCCTTCTCCCTTGCTGAAACACCAGTGTGTGGGGCTCTGGAGCAGGGGTTGGACTATAGTAGGCACAATATTGCTTGCAGAAGAATAGGAGAACATCAAGAAGGTGGAGAGAAAAGATATATGAGACAACTATGTTAGGACCAACACAACAATACTGATTGATCAGACTTCAAGAACTTTCTGCAAGGGAGAAGTGATGGAGGGTGCTGACAACCAGGGTGCAGGAGAACAAGGTAGACCAGTGAGACTGAATATGTATCGGGTTATAGACCACGATTCCGCAGAGGCCCTCCTCGCCAAAGACAGCCTAGAGAGGATGGTAATGAAGAAGATAAGGAAAATCAAGGAGATGAGACCCAAGGTCAGCAGCCACCTCAACGTCGGAACTGCACCAATTTCAATTACCAAGGCAGACTCCCAGAGAACCCTAATCCACAAGACGGCAATGAGACAAAAGCAGCCGGTCCACCAGCTGAGAATTCCTTCACTCCGGAAGCTGAGCAGGGCGGGGCTGAGTAAATGCCGGCTTACCATCTTTACCATCATCCGGTTTAGTCATCCAAAAAGAAATAAATATGAAATTCCAGCAATAAGAAATGAACAAAAGATTGGAGCTGAAGACCTTAAGTGCTTGCTTTTTGCCCGTTGACCAGATAACTAGAACTATCTGCATTATCCATGCAGCATGGGGTTTTTATTATTTTTATCTAAAGACGTCTCTTTTTGGTAATGGCAAACGTGTTTGTTTGTTTTTTTCTAAAAAAAAGGAGCCTTTTTTTTTTCAATACACCTTTAAAGGTTTTTAAAAATTACCACTTACAATACATCAAAAATGGATTAAGGATAGATCTAAAAATAAATGTATGAAGAACTATACTACAAAAATAAAAATATGACCAGGAACATTTAAAGAAGACCTAAGCATAAACTAATAGAAATACATCTCACATTCATGGACTAAAAGTCTTAAAACCAGTTAAGGTGGAAGAATCCTACACTGTTCCATAGTTTCATTACCATCTTATTTAACTTCCAAGAATTTTCTTGCCAAAATGAATTATCTAATTCTTACATAAATTCAAAGTCCTAGAATGGCTCAAAAAAACTTAGGAAAAGATGCAAAATATAGGAGAAAAAAGAAAGACAAATATATCACTGAAATAAAATAGTCAAAAATATATCCATTCATATAAATAACATACTTTGAGTAATAATACAATGGTAATTTCATGGGTAAGGATTTCAACAAATATTCTTATACAGTTAGTTATTCATATGCCAAGATAAAGAAAAGACATTTGATTTCTATTCCACTCCAAATTGAAAGGAACTTAGATGAAACATAGTGCTAAATGTAAATTTTAAAAACATAAGGCATATAAAAAGAAAAGATAAATTACTAGAACCTTAAATCAAGCAAACAATTTTAAATGTTACACAAAAGTATAACTCAAAAGAAAATCATTGAGAAATTTATTATTGTCAAAATTAAAAACATCTAGGAACAACAGTGCACACTAATAACTTTACAAAGTAGTCTGAACTACCACATATGTAGATTTTATCTAAAAAATTATAAATTTTCTCTGTGAAAGACACTACTAAGAGAATAAGAAATATGCCATTGTACTAACAAAATTATTTACAAATCACAAACCTTACAAAAATATTATATCCAGAATCTACGACAGTAAGAAAATAACTAACCTGATATGCAAATGGTCCAACTATTTGGATATTTCACTGAAGAAGATACACATATGGCAAATAAGCACCAGAAAAGATGTTCAACTGGAAAAAAAGCAAATTAAAAACACAATGAGATACTATTACATACTGATTAGAATGGGTAAAATTCAAAAGAAGGATAAATAGAAAAGACAAGACCATATGCTGGTAAAGATTAAGGGTAAAAGAAGCCTCTATTGCTAATAGGAATGAAAAGTGATTAGAACCATTATTCAGTGATCCAGGAATTCCACTCCTAAAATTTTCTACTGAGAATTAATAACTAGTGTTCTCACAAAAACCTGTAAAGGCTTATATATAAAATCATGAAAAAACTGAAACTGAAACAACCTGTCAGTGGATAAACAAACTGGGAGATGTGGCTACAACAACATCAAAAGATGAAGTATCTAGTCAAGCAACAGTATGATTGAACTTCAGTGAATTCTTGCTAATTAAAAGATGCCCAATAAGTGGGCAGAATGTGTAGCAGTGGTGTCACATTTGCCTTGCCTAAATATGTATAAGGGACCAGTATTAATTTCCAGTGCCACATGTGTATATGCACACAAACTCATAATCACACACACACTCATATACACACCTTATCACTGACTAATGCTTACACAAGCACGTGTGTGCGTGCACACACACACACACACAGGCTCAAAAGAAGACCAAAAAATACATTTACTCTGCAGCTCCTTTTATTTGACATTCTGGATAAGACAGAACTTTAATGATGAAAAATAAATCAATTGTGTCTGAGAGTTAGGATGAGAGCATTGACTTCAAAGTTTCAGCGCCAAGAAATGTGGGGGTTGAAGGATCTGTTTTGGTATCATAAACATGGTATAAATAAAGGACTCTGTCCAAATCTATCTAATCTCTATAACAAAGGATCAATTTTACTGTTAGATAAAAAATTAAAAAGAAGTTTTAATTTATGTTTATTTAAATATAAACTAAAATCAAATCAGATAATGTACTTTTAAAGGGCTCATGGGGTTTAAAATTGCTAGAAAGGCTGAATTTTTTTCTAGTGGAAGTACAGAAAATACAGACATTCAGATATATCATAGGCAATTCAATATCCAAATGAGACTTTTGACTAATGGAAAGAACCTTAGAAAAAGTATCAGAAGGTTTGTAAAACAACAATATGGATTTTGCAGTTAAGCAGCCAAGACTCATTTCAAACCCTCTTGCCTGTAATTTTATATTATAAGACATTGAGCAAGTTATTTAACTTTATAGAGTCCCAAGTTCTTCTATAAAACATCAATAAACAGACTGGGAAGGTGGCTCAGTGGTAGGATGTTTGCCTCACCTGTATGAGGCCTTGGGTTTGATTCCTCACCGCCACACCAGAAGTGGCGCTGAGGCTCAAGTGGTAGAGCATTAGCATTGCGCTGAAGAGCTGAGGGACAGTGCCCAGGCTCAGAGTTCAGGCCCCACAACTGACAAATAAATAAATAAATACAATAAAATACTTCAATAAAATTAATAATGTATATATAACTTTGTGTTTGACCATGCAGTTTGTCATGAGGTTATGTGAAAATAGCTACTTTCTTACATATAAACTATTTCCCTTGGATGACAAAAGAACTAACTCAGTGTCTATTTTGCATAGGGAATGTGAATGATAAGAATTTGATAGAATCCTGTCAATTGCTTTATTATTGACAATGAAAATTAATATGTTTTGAATAAGTGGGATATAAAGAACTCATCCCACTAAGAAGGGACACTAAGAAGGCAGTAAGATATTTCAGAGTAGGAAGTAGTGTCATCACTACAAAGTGAGTCTACCAAGAATTCAAGAGAATAGTGTTCATTCACAAAATTTAGCCTTAGCCCCATCTCTTTGGTGGATTTTTTTGGATGTCCAATAGTCTAGGTTACTTTCAAAAATATCCACAACTTATCCAGGTGCCAGTGGCTCACACCTGTAATCCTAGCTACTTAGGAATCTGAGACTAAAGATCACTGTTCAAAGCCACATCAGTCAGGATAGCCAGTGAGATTCTTCTCTCCACTAAACTACCCAGAAAAAGTTGGAAGTGGCACTGTGGCTTAAATGGTAAAGTGTTATATTTGTGCAAAAGAAGCTCAGGGACAGCACCCAGGCCCAGAGTTCGAGCCACACAATAGGCAAAAAGTAAAATTTAAACATTAAAAAAATAAAAAATTCACAACTTGAACTTCCCCAATAGAAAATCCTTGTTGACCATACATTTTATCCTGCTTTATTATGACTCATTTTTCTAATGCAGCAAGTAGGATTTTTTTTACTAAATATTTTTCACAAATGAACTCTAGAAATAAACTCTGTTATTGTTACATAATCAAACCACATTATTCTTCATATTGAAATACTAGTGTTGCTATTTAATATTTTCAGTGTATGTTTATTCATACCTAAACAAACTTCATGATCAAAGCCATTACACAAAGGGACTGCAGCCTGGTGGCCTATCATGTTATCCAGTGCATGACAGTTAAGTGTAGCATACCATAATTGCTTGTGAAAATGTGGCAACAACACACAGTCCATTTTTCACAGCACTTGACTCCACAAAGAGCAGTACACTTTTTCCTAGAAATTAGGACGATGGATAGTTAGTTTACCTTCTCACAAACCCTGACCTTTTCTTTGAAGTCATTATTGAGTCACTGTAAAAGTGATCCTATATGGCAGGGTGCATAGCACATTGCCATTTATCAGCCATGGTCAGTCACAAGGAAAATGTTTTCCTACATTTACCACTGGCAATTAAGGATTTGTTATTTGGAGCTACCATTATCCAAAAAATTCATGAACATAAAATGTTTGGGGGCATTCCATTACCCAAAGCTCTCTCTCATACTTTTCAGGATTCTTTTAGTTGTCAAACCATTAGTCAATTGCACTTTTAAAACATTTAGCCAGATTCTGGTGCCTCATGTCTGTAATCCTTGTTACTCAGGAGACTAAGAGCTAAGGAGCACAGTCCAAAGCCATCCTGGGCAGTAAAATATGTGAGACTCATCTCCAATTAACCACCAAAAACCTGGAAGTGGAGCATGGCTCAAGAATGGTAGACTTGAGCTCAAATCTCAGGGACTGTCCAAGACCTCAGTTCAAGACCCACGGTATAACCACTGCTTTCACTGTATTTGATGTCAGTATAATTTGTGGAGGGGAAGGGAAAAAACAAATCGTTTAAATAGGGATACAGGTGGACCCATTGCAACAATGAGATGTACAAGTCGTTATGTCGAAAACGAACTTTACAACTTTGGTTGGGGGGGAAGGGGGAGCATTGGGTGGCAGGCCAGGAGAGGATGGGAAGGGATGGGAAGAGGAAACAAAGGAGGAGGCTACAATGCTTGATAAGAAATGTACTCATTATCTTGCCCATGTAATTGTAACACCTTTGTACAGTATTTTCACAATAAAAAAAGAATTTCTAAAAAGTAAAAGCAAGGATTAAGTAACATCTTTAACTGAAAAAAAATTAGAGTATATAAATAAATAATTTTAACAGCAAAAAAAAAACCAAAAGACCCAGGACCAACACACACACACATACACACACACAGACACACACACACAATTATCCATTTAAATACTTCTTGACCATAAAAGAAAAGGCTAAATTAAATTGATAGCAACTGTTTTTAATGTGCAGAATAGACTAATGGCCTCCTTTCATCAGAAAACATTCATTCTTGTCTAAAATCCTTGTTATATCATGATTCAAGTGTCTTTCCTTCAAAGACAAACTGAACTATGTTCAGCACAGATACTTCAGATACTTGTACTTGTCTCTACTTTATTTAGTGCTATTTTCTTAATGAATATTAGTTGACATTATTATTTCAATACTTTTATTTTATTTCAATAAATACTCACAGATCACCTATTTTTACTTATTTTTTTATCCTCCAAGAAATCCTAAGAGATGTTTTATCCATTCTATAGATGCAAGAATTAGGCTTGGAGAAGTAAAGAAATTTGACCAAAATTGAACATCTGTTAATTCAGACCATCTGTGTCATTCAAGCACATTCCAAAGTGTTGTTTCTAGAACACAAGCTCAAGGCACATTGTTTGTAGTGCAATAAATTCAAATGCTGAGTGACAGTTCTTCAGGCTATTTATACACATCCTGCAACGATTTTTCTAATGATTTTTGTATGACATCCTTAGGTATGAAGAAACTGACAAGGTAGAAGGAAATTGGTGTCTGAACCAAGATGAAGATCACATCCCCAAGCAGAGCAAAATAGTTGGGCAGACTTTCTAGCTGTTTCTTTAAAATATTGGGGAGTACCCCAGTGAAAACTCTGTGTGGTGTGTGTGTGTGTGTGTGTGTGTGTGTGTGTTTCTATCTGGGCCACTCCTCAAAACCCCCATGGGCTTGGCGGGACAGAGAGAGGCTGAGCCAATGCAGTCATAAAACTCTTGCTTCCTGCTGTACTGAGTAATAACGTCCCAGGGGTCTTGTTTATGACAGGCTAATTTGTTAGCTTGCAAGTTGGGCAAAATCACAGACCCTTCAAAGTTCGTGACAATCGTGGGTTATATTATATTCGTACTTGTTGATTTTCAAATAAAAATATATACATAATTATATAAGGTTGAAATATTTTACATATTTTGTACAAAATATTCATTGTGAATATTTCACTAAAATAATTTGCTCAGACAGAAAATATACAAAATATTCATTGTGAATATTTCACTAAAATAATTTGCTCAGATAGAAAATATACTTTCAGTTACATAGTAATAGAACTTGATATCACCTGTTGAGTAGTAACACAAACGCCATCTCTTCTATGACATTAAAGAATTATTTCTAGGGGCTGGGAAGGTGGCTCAGTGGTAGAGCGCTTGCCTTGCATGTCTGAGGCCCTGGGTTCGATTCCTCAGCACCACATAAGCAAAAAGAAAAAAGCCGGAAGTGGCACTGTGGCTCAAGTGGTAGAGCGCTAGCCTTGAGCTGAAGAGTTGAGGGACAGAGTTCAGGCCCCACGACCGGACCAAAAAAAAAAAAAAAAAGAATTATTTCTATTTAAACAAAATCTATTTTTTATTCTGAGCAGCCAGCCTTAGATAGTGGGCTTACTATGTCAATTCATTTTGGTTATCAGATTAGTAATAATAAAAAATGGCACTGTCCAAAGTCAATGAGATTGGATTTCAGATTCTATTTTGTTTAATTATGCAAAGATGGGGTATAATCTTTCACTCTAAAAATTGGTTTTTTTCTAACATCATTTAAAAATCTATTACTTGCCTAGTTAGAATTGTGACATTGGTTGAGTCATAGCTAATCTGTCTGTTTTTAAATAATTTAAACTGCAACTACCAGTGAAACAGAATCACCATCTATTTTGTTTGCTCATAGATTGTCTTCCCCAATTATAGGCCACTGATCATTAAACTATCTTGGCTTAATTAATGAGCATAATGATGCAATATGCACAGGGGAAGCAGACACTGTCCTTTGGAAGGCAATATAGAATAATTTAAAAATTAGACAATGTGCGTAAATTAAGCCAGGCTTTGAGTGGTGGTGATAAAATCAAGATAATGGCATTCTCCTCTCTAAGATAGGTTTTGTAAAACGAATGCATTTATAAGGTCTACTAATCATGTAATTTGAAGAAGAGTGGGAAAGGCACTCTTTTCAAATATTTACTAGACAGTTTTCAAATATTTACTAGACAGATCACAGTTGAACATGCTAGCTCTTAGGAAAAACTGGAATTGACAGAAAACCCAAATTCCTACATAGCTTTTTTTCCCTGAAATCTCTTTCTCTATGATTCTATAAATTCTGGGTTTTTTTTTTGTTTTTTTGTTTTGTTTTTGTTTTTTTGTTTTGGGTTTTTTTGGCCAATCATGGGCTTGAACTCTGGGCCTGAATGCTATCCCTCAGATCTTCAGCTCAAGGCCAGCACTCAACCATTTGAGCCACTGCACCACTTCCAGTTTTCTGAGTGCTTTTTTGGAATAGGGTCCCATGAACTTTCCTGCCCAGGCTGGCTTTGAACTGTGATCTTCAGAACTCAGCCTCTTGAGTAACTAAGATTATAGGCATGAGCCACCGGTGCCCAGCTAAATTCTGTTCTATTCAGCATCTCTTGCAGATAAGGGAGGAGAAAAGAATGGGGAGCATGCTTTGAACATGCTACCACTCAGCTAGCCTGTGCCTTTTCCGGTGGTTCATTATGCAACCAACAACGTGTATTTTAAGTCAACATAAGGACTAATCTCTTAATGCCCCATGTTTAAATGTTTCCAGCTACATCATATCCTGATAATTATCCACTGGGTCAGTGTCTCCAAGCTTTAGTGTGCATCAGGACCAACTATAAAACTTGTAGCAATAATGGAGTTTAAATTCAGGGCCTTCACTATATTTGTGGAGGAGATGGGGGAAAACAACCCATTGCAACAATGAGAAGTACAAGTTGTCATGTCGAAAACGAACTGTACAACTTTGGTGGGGGAGGGGTGCTGGGGGGGAGGCTGGGAAGGGATGTGAAGGGTAAACAAAGGAGGAGGCTGCAATGCTTGATAAGAAATGTACTCATTATCTTGCCCATGTAATTGTAACCCCTCTGTACAGTATGTTCACAAAAAATAAAAATTAAAACAACAACAACAACAAAAAGAAATAAAATGGCTAAATTCAAACAACAAAATAAAAAAATTCAGGGCCTTATGCTTAATAGGCAGTGCTTCACTGTTGAGCCATGCTTCTAGACATTTTTGTGCCAATTATTTTTGAGATAGCTTTCCTTGCTTTCTGCCCAAACATATATTTGGGCCATGTTCCGCCTATTTGGGGCTTTCTGTCATACCTAGGGTAACAGGCAAACAACTTCACGAGTAACTTACCAGTTGAGAAGGGGATCTTGCAAACTTCTCTGCCTGTACTGGCTTCAAATCATGATCTTTCCAATCTCATCCTTCCAAGTAGCTAGAATTAAAGGCATAAACAAAAACAATTAGTGACTGGCTTACAAGAAGTTCAAAAAAGAAAAGAATTCCAAAATTTATATGGAAGTTATATTTTGTCTTTAAAATTCTATTGATGCCAAAATGATTATGTAATGAATTACCACATAACTGGGTATGAGACTGTTATATGGAAATGCGAGGGCAAAACTTGGGGAGAACAAAAAGAAATGTACTCTTTACCTGGCTTATATAACTGTAACCCCTCTGTAGATCACCTTTATAATAACAATTAGAAAATAAAAAATAAAGAGTATCTGTGTGGCTTTTCTGAGTTGTTTTATATAAAAACCATTTTCTGTATAGCAGACATTCAAAATAGAAAGACTTTGAAGATATGATAGCTAAGTCATTGTAATTATTATTATCAGTATTATTATGTATCAGTAGTTAATATATATTAAGCTTTAGTTAAGGATCCAAGGCCCAGGTGAGTGTTTTCCCAAAAATGATACAGTACAATGTCATTAAATATCATCATGGTAGAAGTATAAATGTAATATTTATATTTTAATCTTGTTCATAATTATGCAGCTTAGTTGTTTATATGTATACATTTTCTGATTCTGCTTATGAAACTTTATTTAGCTGTGTGTAACCAAAAACCTTTGAAAAATCATTACATTCTCAACTAGTCTGGTTGGATCAGTGTGATACTGAGACCAAGACTAAATACTTAATACCATAAAACACTATAGATTACATGCAAGGCTCATAAACAGAGACAAAAGTCAATACCAAAGAAAAGATAGTTATAAAAAATGGACAATGTATTCTTTTTTATTTTTTATTTCTTTTTTATTGTGAAAATACTGTATACAGGGGTTACAATTACATGGGAAAGATAATGAGTACATTTCTTATCAAGCATTGTAGCCTCCTCCTTTGTATCCCCTTCCAATCCCCTCCCATCCTCTCCCCGCCGCCCCCCCCCCCCACAATCCTCCTACCCCCCCAACCAAAGTTGTAAAGTTGGTTTTCAACATAACTACTTGTATATCTCATTGTTGCAATGGGTCCACCTGTATCCCTATTTAAACGATTTGTTTTTTCCCTTCCCCTCCACAAATTATACTGACATCAAATACAGTAAAAGCAGGGGTTATACTGTGGGGGAGGGACATACAAAGCAACAAAGAAATAATCTTATAAATGTGTTAGAAACAATTCCATGAAAGAAAAAAAATTTAAATTCATATCTTAGGGTTCATTTCCCTAACATCAACTTATCTGACCTTTTCTGCTTGACTCAGACATATACTAGTTATTGCAAATAAGGGAAACCATGGGACTTATGTTTCTTTGGGCCTGGCTTACTTCACTTAATATAATTTTTTCCAAGTCTTTCCATTTCCCAACAAATGGGGCAATGCCATTCTTTCTGATGGGGGCATAGAATTCCATTGTGTATATATACCATATTTTATTGTTCCATTCATCTACTGAGAGGCATCTGGGTTGGTTCCATATCTTAGCTATGGTAAATAATGCTGCAATAAACATAGTTGTGCTGGTAGCTTTAGTGTGGCCTTGTTTGTGAACATTTGGGTAAATGCTCAAAAGTGGGATTGCTGGGTCATAGGGGAGCTCTATGTGGAGTCTTTTGAGGAACCTCTATACTGCTTTCCAAAGTGGTTGAACAAGTTTACACTCCCACCAATGATGCAGTAAGGTTCCCTTCTAGCCACATTGTATTCTTTATTTTTAAGATTTTTTTATTGTGAAAATACTGTACAGAGAGGTTACAATTACATGAGCAAGGTAATGAGGACATTTCTTATCAAGCATGCTTCTTTGCCTCCTCCTTTGTTTCCCCTTACCATCCCTGCCCGCCCAGTTCCCCACCTTCCCCCCACCTACCTGGACAATGTATTCTTTCCATTGGAATTCATCCCAAGAATGTAAGATTTGTCCATAATTCCATAACTAATTAATGTAATTAATAATAATGGTACAAAAGCAAAACTACATCGTCTCTACAGATGAAATAAAACAAAACTGACCAAATCCAGCATCTGCTCATGAGAAATTTCTTGGCAAATTAATAATCAAAGATTTCCTGTACTTGAACTCATGAGGTAGCTACAGTTAATGTCATTCTTAAGAGTGCTTTCTGATACTCTCCTATTTACTCCTGAACTAGAAGTCCTACCCAGAGACATAAAGAATGAATTAAAAAATAGACATATAGAATTACAAGAAAGAAATAAAACTGTCTCTTTACAAGTATAAATCATCAACTTAGAAAACCATAATAAACAATCTGAAATAAGTGAATGTAGGAAAGTAGAGTATAAAAAAATACTCTTCAAAAATAACAGTTGTATTCCTGCACACAAATAGGAACTAATTGGAAATGAATTATTATTTTTATTCTTTTATTGTAAAGGTGATATGCAGAGGGATTACAGTTACATAAGTAAGGTAATGAGTATAGAGTATATTTCTTTTTAACAGTGTCACTCCCTCTCTCATTTTCTTCCACTTTCTCTTAAAACAATATTTTAATATAATTTTCCACAGCATAAAAAGACATGGAATATTATGGTAAAATTAAAATTCTGCAAATTTTGTACCCTTAACATTACAATCCACCACTAAGATGATTAAAGAAGATGTAAAAAGGTAAGAGAGAAATATTGTACTCAAAGATCATAAAATAAATATCAATAAGGTGTCAGTTCATCCCAAAGTGATTCAGACACTCCATTTAAGTCTAATCAAGATTCCAGGTTGATATTTTTTTATCTCTAAGTACTTAAAAGCTGATTTAAAAAAATATTACATCATGAAAGAATAACAAGAAAAGACTAAATACTTTTGAAAAATAAGAATGAGTTCAGTGGGCTCTTCTCTGATCTCAAGATTTATTTTAAAGCTACAAGAACTGAGAAAACATAGTGCAAGTATATAAAGAAACTATAATCCATGGAATGCATCAGGGTTCCAAAGGACCCACATATATTCAGAAAAGTTTTTACAACTAGAGTTCAATATAATTGTACATGCAAATGCAAGTTAATTGAACACATAACCATTCAAAAAACAAAAATGAAGCAGAAATAAATCATAAGACGAAATGTAATATCTAAAGATAATGGCAGGAAAAATTATCTTGCAATCCATCTCTCACAAAGAAAACATAATGATGGACATTTCATAAAATCACTGAAATTGAATGGACTAAGATTGGGCACTATGGCCACAAGCCTATTTCCTCTGGAGGCAGAAACAAAAACATTACAATTTGAGGCCATCCTGCAAAAAAAGTTAGTGAGAGCCCATCTCCACAATTAAGCCAGGTATGGTTGAAAACACCAGTAATTTCAACTACTGGAGAATGAATAAGTAAAAATATCACAGACCCAGGCCCCCTTTGCCAAAAAAGCAAGACTATCTCAAATAGGGTTCAAGTGGAAGAGTGCATACCCAGCAATTGTAATCCCTGAATTCAAACTGTAGAATCACCAAGAAATGGTTTGTGTATTGTAGAGATGCATAATATTTTAAAATTATTGAACTTCAGGAGAGGGATAGAAGTGTGAATATGGGGAGAACAATAGGAAGAGTCAAACTGTACTCATAACCTGGCTTATGGAATTGTAATCTCTTTGTACACCTACATAATAAGTAAAAGAATAAAAAGTATTAATAATGAAGATTATGTAAAGAATGAATGGAAAAATGAAGACTGGGAGTATAGCTATTTAAGGATTAAGATATAAGTGGAATTTATTTAACAGCTTTAAATTTTTACACCTTTTTTTAAATCAAAGGAAGAGGCAACAACGTTCAATAGGAAATGTACTCATTGCCTTGCTCATGTAACTGTAACCCCTCTGAACAGAATTTTTACAATAAAAATGTACACAAAATAATAAACATTTCCAGAAGGGTCAGAGGAACAGCTCAAGTAGTAGAGCATTGGCCTAATTAGTACAAGGCCCTGAGTTTAAAAACCTCAGCACCACCTAGAGACAGAAGTTAATGGTCTAGGAAATTTATTTAACAGGATCCTAGCAGAGAACTTCCTAAATATGCAAATAGGCCTATTCAGATACAAGAAGCTTTTAGAACCCCAAATAGACCAGACCAGAACAGGATATCCCATCATCAGATTATAATCCACTCAGGATCAATTCAGACCAAGGAAAGGATCCTTTAAGGCTGTCAAGGAGAAAAGATCTATCACCTATAAAGGGAAACCAATTAGAATCACCTCAGATTTCTCAGCAGAGACAATTAAAGCAAGAAGAGCTTGGAAACATGTATGCCATGCTCTAAAGACAAACAAGTATCAACCAAAAATACTGTACCCAGCTAAACTCTCCTTCATAATCAAAGGTCAAATAAAAACCTTCCGTAGCAAAGAAAAACTGAAACAATATGTCTCCACCAAACCAGCCCTACAAAATATACTTAAAGATGTCCTACACATACAAAACCAACAAGACCACAGTAAAGGCCAAGAAACCACATGCAAACAGAGAATCCAAAAACCATAGGAAGAACTCAGTTGTTGTAGCCCCCAAGAAGGTGGATAACATGACAGGAGCTACCAAACACCTCTGAGTCCTAACTTTCAACCTCAAAGGACTTCTCTCTCCAATTAAGCAACATAGACTGTCTAGTTGGATCAAAAAGCAAGATCCTTCTATCTACTGCCTTCAGGAGCCACACCTTGCCCATAAAAATAAATATATTTTGAAAGTGAAAGGCTGGAACAAAATCTACCAACCAAATGACCCCCATAAACAGGAGGGAGTTGCAATACTAATATCAGATAAAATAGACTTCAAATTAAAATTAGTGAAAAGAGATGAAGGTAGCTACATGCTAATTAAGAGATCTCTCCTTCAGGAGGATATTACAATTCTAAACATCTATTTACCAAACAATGGAGCACCCAAATTGATCCAAGAAACAATAATTTCCCTCAACTCTCACATAGATCCAAAGACATTAATTGTTGGGGGCTTTAACACACCACTATCCCCACTAGATAGATCAACTTAGCAAAAACTCAGCAGAGAAACCGCAGATCTAAACAACTGCATAGATCAACTAGATTTAACAGACATCTACTGAATATTTCACCCAGCAACATTAGAATACATATTTTTTTCTCAACAGCACAGGGAACATTTTCTAAAATAGACCACATTTTAGATCACAAAGCAAACTTGAACAAATTCAGAAACATTGAAGTAATGCTCTGCATCCTCTTAGACCACAAGGGAATAAAATTAGAACTCAACACCAAAAGCCACCAAAGAAAGTCTTGTAACACACAGAGGCTGAACAACACACTGTTGAATCACCAGTGGGTCATGGAAGAGATTAGAAAGGAAATTCAAATGTTCATGATATTCAACAAAAATGAACACACAAATTACCAGCCCTTCTGGGACACAGCAAAGGCAGTACTTAGAGGCAAGTTTATAGTTCTGAGTTCCTACATCAACAAATTGGAGAGATCTGAAATCAACAATTTAATGAGATATCTGAACTTCCTTGAAAAAGAGCAGCAAGATAAATCCCAATCCAGTAGATGGAAATAAGTAATTAAAATTAAATCAGAATTAAATGAATTAGAATCCAAAATAACATAGAAAGACTCAACAAAAGGGTTGGTTCTTCAAAAAAATTAACAAAATTGACAGACCCTTAGCAAATCTTATCAGAAAAAGAAGAGAACACACCCAAATAAATAAACTCAGAGATGAGAATGGAAACATCACTATACAAACAACCAAGATTCAGAATATTATAAGGGAATACTTCTCAAACCTTTATGCTAGTAAGTTTGAGAACCTGAAAGAAATGACATTTTCCTAGCGAAAATCTACATGCCAAAAGTAAACCAAGATGAGCTAAACCAACTTAACAGGCCCATATCAAGCATTGAAATAGAAACAGCAATAAGCAACATCCCATCTAAGAAAAGCCCAGGACCTGTGGATTTACAGCGGAATTCTATAAGGCCTTCAAAGCAGAACTCACACCAATACTCCTCCAACTCTTCAATGAAATTGAAAGGAAGTTCACTACCAAACTAATTCTATGAAGCCATTTATATGATCTGTCATAGGATTATCTACTTGAGAAGTGAACACTAGTATCCAAACATCACACAGACACTGAAATTTCTCTATGTCATTTCAACTATTGTACCCTTACAAAGGACACATGCTCTGTACTTTGCCTGACCTTCTGAGACTGATACCGGTATTTGTAAGGAGGCCCTGATTGTTTTCCTTAGTGACTTTTCTTATTGATGGCATTCTTAAGAGTATATACAATGTTTTCCCCTCAACAAGTTTTCCAGACCTGCTTAGGGCTCCAAAAATGGAAGGAAATCACCTTAAACTTGACTAATAGAAATGTATTCTTAGTTTCAATTAAGGAATATTAGTAAGTGAATAATTTGGTCTGACATGTATGTCAGCAAACTTTGTCTCATAGGTAGCAGTAGCCCAGTACTTCAGTGATACTCTTTCAGTATGCTAAATTGATTTGCTCATTTTCCTTGTATCCCTCCCATCAGGCAATGTCACAATCCACAAATGACCCATCTGTCTGCCTTTCCAAGCTTGCACCTAAACCAAAGCACAAATACTAAAGAGAGCCAAAAATTATGCACAGGAAAGCTTGTGGGGTAAAATTATTTACAGAACAGTGGAATTATAGGAAGAGAATATAGGCATAACTGAGTCCAAAGATTTTCTGAATGAATGTATGGGATAAACCACACCGAATTTAGATAGGTAGGTAGGTAGATAGATTGATAGATGATTGATAGATGGATAGATAGATAGATTCATTTAGATAGGTAGATATGATAAATAATAATTAGGTAGATAATAGATAGATATGATAGATGATAGATAGATAAAGATATAAAGATAGCCATATACATTCTTATGATGTGAATTGAAAATATCAATTCTGAACAAGATTTCTACATTGATTTCAATGAATGGAGCTAAAACAACATGTAAGTCAAAGGGAAACAAACAATCCTGGATATTTTTTAATGGTAATTAGTAAGATATATGAATCAGGCCTACATTTGCAAAATGTGATTAGACTTACTGGAATGAGTTAGAATGGAAAGGACTTTCTGGATTGCATCACCAGGATAGATTAGCTTGTTTGGATTGGTCAGGTTACTTCAGTTAAATTGATCATATTTGAATGAAATGAAGAAAGACTATTTCTGAGAAATAAGCAAAGGAGGATGAAAAGATGTGAAGCTGCCAGAACAGCAGCTTGTGTTTGGATGGTTAGAAAATTGGAAAGAATATGCTTTATTTTTTCATGATTTACTGTGTGGTTTTATGTTATGATTCACACAAATAATGAAGTGTTTGATATACATGCAAATGACAAATTCCTGAAAGAAGTTTCATGAAAAGATTTTCAAATTTGTAGTTTTTAAAAATTAACAGAAGAGCTTAAAATAAAGGTTTTTAAGCCAAATTACATCTTTTCATATAGAACTAGGATAGAGTTTAGGAATCTATAAATTATGAAATAACTCAGTGATTTTGATAAAGATAACAAAATGACCATGGGATTAATCCTGCCATTTCTTTGACTACAATTCACCAACTAAAACTTTTGACTCATACTTAAACTACTCATTTCACCAAGTACTATTGACTATGTAGGTTTAGTTAAGAAAATCTCTTTTAGCACAAAGTTGAAAAGGAAAAGGTTAAAGTGACAAAATTTAGCAAGGATAACTTTGAACTCCTTTGGGCATTAAATAAGAAGGCCTGAACATGAAATTAAAAGCAGAATTTTAGTTTTCAACAATTTCATTCTTCATCTGTGATCTAAGTCAGCCCAAATTTTTCTACAAAATTTGTTTTATACCCAAAGGACTAAAGGAGTCTTATTGCCAATCTGCTTGGCATATATATATGTATATATATATGACTTAAGTCATTCTTCGCCATCAGTATCAACAGTAATCATCTCTGGGTTTTTTTCACCTTTACTGGCATTTAATAGTTTTTGATAAAGGTGTCCTAATAGAACTTAAAACATTTGTACTTGTAGTTAAAGCATAATGGATGAATGTCAAAGTGATCCTAATAAGAAATAGCGTAGTGTTTCTGAGAGATTTCTCATTTTGGAGGAAAAGAGCCTTAGGCATAGTGAGTTGGACTGAATCGTGTCTTAAAGGATTTATAGTTTACAGTGTAGTATGGTGACTGTTATTGAACTTGACCCAAGTGAACCACCCTAGGGAGTATATCTAGGAAAAGAAAAGTCAGTAAGTAAAACTAAAAAGTTACTTGGGTAAATTCTGCAATACCTTGGAGCTCAAACTTCCCTCATATAGAGCACAGGAGAGCACCCGTTTTCCACACTTTCAAAACACAGGTAAAGACAGGAATTGCTAGAGAAGCAAGACAAAGAAACAACAACAATTTCTGGCAAGATGGGAGTGGGGGAAAGGACCCCTATGGATTATTGGGTTGAATGTAAATTAGTCCATCCACTAAGCTGTATCATGGAGATTTCTCAAAATATTAAAAATAGAACTACAACATAATGCAGCAACACTATTCTTGGGCATTTATCCAAAGAAATATAAATCATGCTATAATAGATATACCTGCACACCCATATTCATTGCAGCACTATTCACAATAGCTAGGTGATGAAAAACACTCAGATTCACTACAACTAATGAACACACACACACATTCACACACACACAATGTAGTATTATTTAGCCATACAGAAGAATAATGGATGCAACTTGAGATGAACATGTTAAGCAAAGTAAGCCAGGTTCAGGAAAAAGATTGCATGATTACTTCTCATATGTAAATGCTAAACCTAAAAGGTAAACATACACATGCACATATGCAGATATGCAGGAATACATGTATCTATGATCATATATCTATGATTATATATACTATAATCTCAGCTATATTATATATAGCATCATAGAAAGATGTTTGCAATTCTACATGTTTGCAATTCTAGGACTCTGGGAACATTAGAAGTGGGAGAAGGAAAGAATAAAAAATACATTGCATCTGTGAATGAAGATGGCAAAACAAAACTCACTGAAAGCTATTGAATAATAGAGGGAATTAGAGATGAGGAAAGTGAGAGTAAGAAGAAGAGTCACTATGTTTAAACTACTGTATTTGAATGTTTGAAATAGGAAGTACAACTCTTCAACAATTAACATGTACTTAAAAATGAATGAAAGGAATACAAAACATTCTTTCTGGGGTGGTGAGTACTAATGGGAGGAGGAGGGTGAACTGAATGGGTAAAAGACAGTGAATGTAGTAGATATATTTTGTGTATATGTAGTGGTGTATATCCTTTGTGTATACTTTGTGTATATGTGTGAAAATAGCACAATGAAGCTTGTTGAGACTGGTTTCAGAAGGGGGAAGGAGGAAGGAGGGAAAGTGATGAAGGGGTGAATCTGATCAAGATACTCTGTATGCATATACATGTCAACATGAAATCTCCTGGTACAATTAATTGATACTAAGAAAGATAAAACATGGAAAATAAAAATAATTAAGCAACCAAAAGAGCTTTCAAGCAGCAGTAGAGCCAACAGCAACTCGAAGAAATACCAAACATGTCTTAGACAATGTAGAAGAGCAGAGTCTTCTAAGTTATAAGGAATAAAGGGAATCTCCAGCAGAAGACTGAGTAGCCATATGATACATAGTAGACTGTCAAAACAGGAAGAACCCTATTAATAAATATGAAGCTATCACCTAGGTTAAGCTATCAACAATTTGCAAGTATGCCACAAATTTTGGATCCCTTCACCTCTTTGGGCAGGACTTTGGGCAGACAAAGCTCACCCTTTATTCAGGAGACCAGCAGCATTAGCTCCAGCTGGTCCAGTACAAGGTAGGGCTTGCACTCAATGAACATCACATGGCGAGCTTAGAGACCCAGACAATGGACTAGATTAGCTGCATGTATGTTCCAGGACCAAGAAAGGCTGAAATATGGTATATACAGGCAAGTATGAATGGCAAGGTAGGTGTCTGGTAAGGGCAGTTCCAGGAAAACAGTGCAAATCTCTATTGGCAAATATTTGATGATTCTCTTTGTGACTAATGTGACCTTCAGGAGTAATACTCAAGTGAAGAGGAGTAGAAAGACTGTTTCAACATCATCAACACTGAAATTCTTGATACAAGAAATATTACTGTAGTCACAGTCTATTTACATCATCCTAAGAATTTTTTCATATTTCATTTGCTAGAAAACAATTTCCATAAAGATAATTTCCAACCTGTGTATCTTAACAGTTATGAAGAAATATTACTGCTGTCTACTGGAACAGTCTGGTGGTGGGGTAGCAGTTCATTCCTTTGTTCAATACACTGAGCACCTCCTGTATACTACACAGTGCTCTCAGTGTTGGAGATCTAGGAGTACACAAAATGAAAAACAAATAATCTTGTCTTTTCAGGGGGCAGCCAACATTGGATGAGATAAACAAGCCAGATGTGCATGTTTTAGATAACAGCAATTGCTAACGGGAAAAGCAACACTGGGAAAGTGATGCCCGAGTTGCTATTTTAAACCAGGGTCACCAGGAGTGGCCTTACCATACATAAAAATGATAAGAGAGTTCACACCTAAAGAAACAGTTACAGTGTGGATCTTCAATGTCCTCTCAAAGCTCCTGTGTTGAAGACTTGGTCCCCAGTGCAGTAATGTTCAGAGGTGGGATACTGGAGGGGTGACTGGATCACAAAGACTTTGACATCATGAATGGATTAACAGATAAATGGTTTGGAGGAAGGGACTTGTTTAAATTACAGCTAGCTCTTTCTCTTTCTGTGTTTCCTGGCTGCCATGAGGTGACAGTGTTGGCACCACCTCACGCTTCCAGCTATGGTGTTCTGCCCGCCATTGGCACAATAGCAATAGGGACAGCCAATTATGAACTGCAACCCTGAAAGCGGGAGCCAAAATAAACCTTTACTCCTTTCAAATTACCATTCTCAGGTATATTGTCACAGCTATGAAAATCTGACTAAGGCAGAAATCTAATCAGGAATGGCAAAAACATCCAACATAAAATTTGATTAAAACTATTTTTCATAAGCCATTATTATTTTTCACAATCAATTTCTGATTTTTTTTAAACTTAGAAGCCTTATGATCACTTGGTTTTCTCATTTATACCTTCCTACTTGAGATACACTTCCACCATGATTTTTCAATAAATTGATCTTGGAATCTCCTAGACTTTTTTGTCCAGGCTGGCTTCAACTTGTGATCCACTAGGTCTCAAGCTCCTCCTGAATATCTAGGATTATAGATGTGAGCCATCAGTGCTCTGAAATTGTTGTCTTTCATAGAAGAACTGAAAAGAAGAATGTTCTCCTAGGAACATTCAAAGGACTAAGAAACCAGCTGCAGGCCAGATGCCAGGCTGAATCTGTCATCAACAATAGAATTATTTCTCTCTTGCTTACATTTCCAAAAGTACAAATTCAGTCAAGAAAAGAGAGAGGATAGATGCCTGCCTGCTCCCAAAGACTATACCCAAGGCTCATATCTCAACATCATTTCTTTTTCCTGGACAGATTCTTAAATATAAAAACAACCTTGCCATCTACCTGCTCCAGATACTTCACTGTGCCCTCCTATCACTTGAACATTTCTTTTTTCAACATCCTGCTCCTGTTTTCCCATCGACACATTGTTTAAATCAGAATTGAAAGAGGGATGCACACACCCATGGTGTTCAGACTTCACAGAGTTTTGTTTGGCTTTACCTGAAATCCTGAGTCTTCCTTGAGTACAAGCTTCTCCAATAGGAGCCAAAGCACGGTTCCACATTTAAGGTACATACAAGTAAGGCAAAAGGAACTGTACCTGTCTCGTTCTCTAGTACTGTGTTCAAACAATTACTCTTTCACCTATCCATAACATCATTGCATATATACTATCTGACTCTACACAATGTCTTGTGACTCTTCCATTTATGAAGCAAACTGATGCCAGATTCCTAGTCCTCCTCCTATAGTTATGTCATAATCCCAGTGTTCATTAGATAACTCAACCAATATGATAGACTTCCACTCTTTAGACCACCTCATCCCTAATAACCATCAATTCCACTTCACTGGCTCATTACTTATCATATTCCCACAGACTACTGTTCAAACATATGTTAGCAAAAAGTAAAATTGACAATCTAGATGTCTCATCACTTGCCCCATCTCCCATCCTTCCATAATTTTCTTGACTAATTCTCTCATAAATGATCAATGAGTTCATAGGTAGCAGCAGCCCAGAATTTCAGCCGTTCTTTTTCAATATCCTAAACTAGTTTGCTCAGGTTCCTTGCATTCCCCACATCTGGCAAAATCACAATCCCTAATTGATCCATCTGACTGCCTTCTTCAAGCCTGTGCCCAAATCATGCACAAATACCAGACAAAACAAGAAAGATTTATAGGAGAGTGAAGAGGCAAGTATGTAGAGTACAGTTATTGACAGAACAGATGGATACAGTGGGATAATGGGGAGAGAACAAAGATATAAATAAACTTCAAAGTTTTTTCCTAATAAGTATATTGAAAGAACTTACTAATTATATCCATAAACATTAAGATATATAAGTAGCTCCAACTAAAATTTCATTTTATTCCACTTTTAAAAATATTAATTAAGGAAACTACTAAAGGCAAATATTTACCTTGATTAAAGGTAAGTCTAATAAATTCCTCTCAGATAATTATGAAACCACTTTATGGCAAAAACCTGATACACATGTCTGTGATTACCAAAAATGCATTTACATGATTCTGAAGACATAGCCTGCCTTCTTTTTCCCATCTCACAATGTGACTACATGCATCTAAAAATAGTAATAAATGCATATTAAAATAATGCTTAAATAAATTTATCACTAAGACAGGCCTTTCTTCCAATTAAGGCAATTTAGACCTGTTTCACTGCATTTTAAAATGTTTTAGAGTCTATGGCTTAGTTGTTCCTTGTATTTGTTCAGGTATAAATATCATGATCAATTTTGGTTTTCAAAGAAATTGGGGGTGATACTCCTTAAATAAAGAGTGACATTACATAAAATTTTAAAAGTTATTTGAACTGATTATTTTCACAAAAAGTTGTAATTCTTAAGTATTGAAGCTGAAACTTGTTTTTAACAAGAAATCAAAACAATTTCCAAAAGTGTGTTGTCTTGTACCTGGAGACATTATGTGCGTTTCCAATTATATCACTGTAATATGAATTTTTAACTGACATCAAGTTGAGAAATCCTCTAGAAATAGTTTCTGAAACTTTTGGAAGAAAACCATAAAAACAATCATCAATAGTTTTTTTAAAATATGAACCAAAACAGTTTTTTTATTTTATTCTCCAACCATAATCACTAAAAAAAATTGGCTATATCTATTAAAAATCATCTTCAAAGATGATTAAAAGATATTCAAAAGAGTGCATTCTGAGGAGTAATTTTAATATCGGAGTCTAAAAGTATTTTAAAGAGCAAGAGCATTGGTTAAGTAAATGGTAACTCCCAATAGGGCTGTTTAAAGAATTGATGTCCTCTTAGTAGGAAACATTGTAATAGTCTCAGTTTATATTCAGCCAACAAATATTTATTGAGTGCCTATTCTGGGCTAGTTCTGTCCTAGGATCTTGATATACAGTAATTGACAAAACTATCTGTATACTTACAGAATTTAAGGTATAGTGAGAGTGAAAGTCAATTGGTGAATAAGCAAAGAAACGCATTTTCAATATATTATGTATGCCACAATGAAATAACAGAGTGAGTAGTAGAGAATTTCAGTGGTACAACTTTAAGGGTATGATCAGGGAGACCTCTTACAGAAGACTACATGTGAGCTAGGATCTAAGGTCTTAAATGGAGTCCGTCATTTAGAGACAGAGGGGCCTGCCTTAACTAGGGGGCATGAGGGTGGGTTAAGCATTGCTAAAGCGCTGTTAAAACACAGAAATAATTGGAATATATTGTATTCATAAGCTGGTTTGTTAAATGGCAACTTTTTTGTACAACTACTTAAATACAATAAAAATTAACAAGAGAAACGTTAAACACTGCTAATGCTAATGATGAACACTTATTGTGAACACCCCTTTACATGTTCATTTTTCCTTTAAATATGCTAAATTGGGTGGCTGGAGTGATCTTCACTTTATAGTAACTGTTAAACCTTTCCCTGAGTCCTGGCTTCTTGGAGCAAAGGATTGTAAACCAATTAGCCATACCATTCTCTAGCCAGCACTGGCTGTTTTGAATACTGCATTGATAATGTGAGGAAGCTACTCAGCTACCACAGATGTTTGCTGCCAAAGCAAAACTCCTACTCCTGAAGGGACTGTCCCAGCAGGGAGTATTTCAGCAGTGTATGCCAGCTTTATTTTTTGATATGCAACCTTCTGTGAATTCTAGATTGCCTTGCAGCTATTTTCACCCAGGAGAGAGAGAGAGAGAGAGAGAGAGAGAGAGAGAGAGAGAGAGAGAGAGAGAGAGAGAGAGAGAGAGAGAGACTTTGCAATGGTAAAGAAGAGACCCTGCAAACATTTAACCTTACAAAAATTGGTGCTTTCAAATGAAGAATCTTTTTTTTCTTTTTTTTTAATTGTGAAAATACTCTACAGAAGGGTTACAATTACATGGGTAAGGTAATGAGTACATTTCTTATCAAGCATTGTTGCCTCCTCCTTTGTTTCCCCTTACCATCCCTTCCTATCCCTCCTCTCCACACCCCCCTCCCTGCACCAAAGTTGTAAAGTTTGTTTTTTGACATAGGTCTTGTACATCTCATTGTTGCAATGGATCCACCTGTATCCCTATTTAAACAATTTGTTTTTTCCCTTCCCCTCCACAAATTATACCAACATCAAATACAGTGAAAACAGGGGTTATATCATGGGAGGTGACATACAAAGTAACAAAGAAATACTTTATAAATATGTTAGAAACAATCTTTATAGTAACTTATTTCTTTTATGGTTATTCTCTTTAAAATGTATTAAATGATCAATCAGTTAAATAAGTGAGTGGCTGTATTGTCCTGGAAAAATCCACTTCTAAGTCTTGGCCATGTTACTTCTTAGCTTCAGCGAACATAGTTGGCACTAGGCTAGTCCTGTCAGATTCCTCTTAGCCACCTACCATGCCAACTCTCCAGAGTCCCCATGTTTCTGAGAACTGATCTTTCTAGAAACCTTAAGTGTTCCCTTTGGGTTTGCTTTTGGACTATCCCATGAGAGCTGTCGAGGCATTTAACACCTGTCCCAATCCACATTTCATAGAAATACAAGAAAGCTATTTACTCCTGGTACAATGAATGGTGAGGCACACTACAAACCTCACAGCCCCAAGAGGGATCCGGCTGAAGCTGAGATTTTACTTAAAAACAGACACCTGCCCTACTTCTCCCATGGTTTTCCTGCATTCTCTTGGGAAACTTTGTAAGGATCATACTCAAATCTTCAGTGCAAGTTCTTTTTCTGGAATAACTAGACATGGTCATTATTCTTTTGTTCACTCATCTATGCATTCTTTGACTGATCTTTATTGAGCATCTGTTAGATGTTGCCAACTACATAGGCACTTAGAATACAAGGATAAAAGCATGTTTCAAGCCAACTCAAAATCCAAGTATCAAATATCTTAGTTCATAAAAATGCTTGATTATTTTTTTTCAATGCTAAAAATCAAACCCAGGGGTCTTAAACATTCTAGGCAAGTGATCTACCCCAACCCAAGATGCTTATATTTTGTCAATCAAATTATTTCTTTTATTTCATTAATCAAATTTATTTAATGAGTTTTTTATCATATTTAATCAACTTGTCAAATGAGGAAAATATCACTAAAGATTTAAGATCATAACTAAAGAGCTAATGTGTTCATAAATAGTCATAGTCTAAATGACTCCTGAAATAAATACATCTTGAATAAGAGCTAAATATATGCAGTATTTAATACCTCTATAACCTTAAAACTTAATACCTCTATACCTTTATGGATGGGAAGGGGAAACAAAGGAGGAGGCAACAATGCTTGATAAGAAACATACTCATTACCTTGCTCATGTAATTGTCACTCCTCTGTACGGTATTTTCCCAATTAAAAAAATCATAATAAAAAATGAGCTCAGCGCGTTTTATAAATACAATTATTTGTTTGTTACACGTTTGTACAGATAAAGGCTTCAAAATATTATCTGATTATATTTTGGAGTGCATTTGTGTTGTAGTGGTTTTCAGAATACATTTCCCCATTGATCTGTTACTGTTTTCTAAGTTAACTGGAAAAACGGTAATTACTTGTTTAAGCTATATGCATGGGAACTATAAAAAAATAGTGAGCATTCATAACAGATTTCTCCTTGATAAAGCAAAAGAACAAAACCTCATAGCAATGAGAGCAATGCCACTTTCGATCTTCCTTGTGTGCTGAGGTCACACCTTGCTTCTGTGAGTTCCCATCCTTTGTCTAGGATAAAGCAAGCTGAAGCATTCATCATGCTTCTGCCACCCACCTTCAACGAAGTCATCTCTCACTCTGCCCTCAGACAGACCCTTCCCATCTAAGACTCTGGGTGTTTTACTAGAGCCTCCATCATTCCAACAATAGCTCCTCAATCCACCATGCATATGAAAAAAGCAATTCAATGACACCCCTAATTTTGCAGTGTCTTCTATGGGGAGTGAAAGGTACCAACTTCATTGTCATTTCATGACAACTTTTTGTCATGAAATGGGGAGCCTATGTATGGACTAGCAGTATCCAAAATTCTAATAGGTAGTAGGAAACATTTTCTTAGTAATTTTATAGCATTCATTATCTTTCATTACAATTTGTATTCGTTGTATAAAAAGGATAAGATTATTTTGTTAAGCTTTTTGAATGTGTGTACTTTCAACAAGTGATGTTTATGCATCACAGGTTACAGGGATACTGTATATGAATTCAAGGAAAGCAGAAATGCATAGATTATAGGGGCTTCGGTCTCAGAATTTCCCAACCTGCTGGGAAATTCTCATCTTCTCAATGCTCACAGGTGAACATTTTGGTATGTATCTTAGTGCCTCCTCCCCAAGCATTTGTGTATTTGTTCTATGTTTAAATGCAGGGCCAATATTTTCTTGCAACTTGCAAAGCACTCAGCAGATAGGTGAGAAGAGTAAGAGCTAGAAAAGTGTTTTAGAAAACCACGAAAGATGTGTATTCTTTCCATCAAAACAAAGTGCAATGTTCTGTGGATATCAGAATTTAATCTGAGCCTTATTTTAAAAACTGAATTTAATTTGGAACAAGAAAACGTCGATCAAAAACAAAAACAGAGGTGAGTCCAATGTATGGAACTTGAGCTTTTATTCCTACAATTAGTACAGATGGGTCTGGGTTTATAAGACTCCTTAAAATATGCTTTGTATTAACTCAAATTATTGTAATTTTAAGACTTTCCTCCTGAGATGATATGCCAACATCTACATTCATAAATTCTTGTCACCTCTGCATATCCTTTCACAACTGAATTTCTCTTCTCTACTCTGAACCACATAGCACTTACTTGATCTCAATCCTCACATCGAATGTTGGAAAACAATCATTTATCCTTTGTTTCTATACAATGATTATTTATAAAATATAATTACTGGTGACAGAAGAATTTTTGAAGTGTGTAAGTCTCAGAGGAAACGTTAAAGCACTTGTATCACTCAATAAACAACCCTCTTAGATAGACATCCCTGTTCTTTTCCCCACATTTATTAAATATAAAATATTGCATATTCCAACACTAAAAATGTATGTGATGAAACCCAAAGTACATACCCAATATCTCAATTGATTCTTGCTTCTACTTCCCCCAAAACATTATGATTACTGTGGTACACATCATTTATCACTAACCCAAAATCTATTCTTCACCTCTGTGAGAACTCCAGTTTGGCTCAGGGCAGCAATCTCATCAACCCTAAGGTGAAATCATCCAACCACTCCTGTCTATCTCTTTTCAAAGCATCCCTTGCAGCCAGTGATAACTGTGTAACATAGTTCAGAATGACAGTCTGTAAATTTAATAAGAAGAGTGTTTATACTCCTGTGAAGAAAAAAATTAGAAAATCCATAGAATGTCCATAGCCTTATTCTTGATTCCCAAGGCTGAACAAATAATTGCTATATTACCTAACAAAATTGTCATTTACTGTCAAGATGTTGTTTTCAGTTATATTACTCTCAACTTATTACAATCAGGAAATTAGGGAAAATACAAGTTCCCTACCTAAAGTTTCCATTCCCAGAAACTGTGGGTACTAATGAACCTTATTTTACCAGGAAAACTGAAATCACTCTTTTGGGGACAGGGATTAAGTGCAACAAGAATTGTTCCAGGTTATGGTACCATCTACATCAATCTACACCATTATTCCTAAATCCTCTAAGGATGACGACGTGACTGCAACTTTCCCAAGACAGATGTAGTAACCTTCCTGACTCATATCCTATTTCAAAATAGCCTCACTGATCCATAAAACGAGGCACTAAATGCCACATTGAACCAGAAGACTCTAAAGAAGGAAATCAATATTGAAGATGAGAACCAAACAAAATAAAATTATTGACTGTGAGATAAAAAATAAAGGATATTGTCTCTTAACAGTTGTAAATCACCAAAGAAAGGTCTTAGTAATATATATTGTTTAAATTTTGAATTTACTAGCCATGTTTTTGAAATAAAATATCTATATTGAAGTAAGTATCTTGCCATTTTCATTGGTGTGTGAATAATCCAGTATACCCCTTGGAGATTAAAATTTATATTATAGATGAGGTAAAAAGCACTTGTAGTTTTCTTTAAATGCTTTATGATATCCCCATGGAAACTCAGTGGTAACTATGTGTTTGGATTATTAGTGATGGACAAAGAGCATAACCAAATTACCCTTGCTCTGAGCACACATTTGTCCAGGGTCAGGACTGGGACTCAAGGCTCAAGTACTAAGAAATGTACTCATTATCTTGCCCATGTAATTGTAATCCCTCTATACAGTATTTTCACAATAATAATAATAATAAAGAAGTGTGGAGCACTCTATCAGTTAAGACAGAATCTACGCACGTCAATCATAGCACTCAGGAATCGCACTATCAGTCATTCATGTGACCACTGTATTCTCCTCTACTGCTTCCAGCATGTATGTTCTGTTGTTTATATAATTCTTTGTGAATTCTAGGACACACCTGTGTTGATACAAATAAAATCTGGAGAGAGGCGGGAGGATGCTGAATAAAAATGGCATAAAAATTAAACACCAGTCTACATGTCATGAAAAGGTGAGGGAAGAGAGGGGAGGGCTACCCTGGGGAATTCCAATGTTAATAGTTCCCTCACTGTTTCCAGTAGTATGAAAGGGAGTAGACAATAAAATCTAGAGCTTCTGCTACTTGTACTTTGAATTGCGTGCCAAAGGGATGGTGTAGTAATGATAGGCATCACAGCAGCCTTACCAGGACAAACTAAGCTAATGCCTGCTGCCCACCTGGTGGATTGTACAGTACTACGTGAAATTACATTCCTACAATGCTTTCCATTCACAACGTACATTAAGAAATAATCTCATTTCTTATGTTTTGAAATTAATTAGGTGTAGGCTCACTGAAAAGGAGTTTATGGATAACAAAAGAGGGCAGTTAGCTCTGTTCCCTACATGCCATGTAAAGTAGTAATGCGGAGGGGGTGGGGGAAACATGCTCTCAAGGAAGCGTTTGCACAAAAGCTTTCCACTAACTAGCTCTTAACATAAATCAGTTTAAAGACATAATCAATATGATCTCAACCTGTAATTGCTACCTGCCAATAGGGGAAGGAAAGAATTAGGATGCAGATCAATTTACTTCTTAGCTCTCCTTTCTCTGTAGGCTCTCTTTTGGACACATTGTCAAAACAGATAAGCAGGCATTTTTTTCCTCTGCCTTCATCTTATAGGACATGAATGCTTAAAACGGCTCACAATGACAACAGACGCGCCAAGTAACAGAATCTCAGATGAGGATGGCTGTGCCACATCTGTAAGGACAGCCACAGAAAATGCTGCAGAGAAGGAAATCATTCTCACCTTAGTGAGATACAGATGGTGACAGGCAGATGGCAGGACCAGAAGGAATCGTGTGATTCTGTCTGATCAACAGAATCAGGAAAACACAAGAATTTCTTTTGCTAATGGAAATAGAATGGTTCTCTCTCCAAAACTGATATAAGGAAGACCATAATAAAAAACTTGCAGGTTAACTCTTGTGCCTTGCACCATGAGTAAAAAGTGCATAAAGAGGCACATATTCATTAAATCCAGCATCATTTTTCTGTTGTTGTTTCTCTTAGCTAGCACTAGCCGTATGGTGTGTAATACCTAGGCAAACATTTGTTTTGAGGCACTCTGTCAATATAAGTGATTGCATTGAATATACTATAAAATTCATGGGTCCTTATGACACATGGTTATTTTTTAACAAGTGTTTAGAAAAGAAGCATGTAAATATTTGTGTACAATTAAGATATAAGAAGATGCTATGGCATTCATATGGCATTCATTCTTCTTCAAGTCCAGGAATTCTACTTGAAAATGAACCATTAAGAATGATAATTGTTTGAGGAGAGAAGTTTACTCAATTTGCTCATGTATAAAAAAATCACATGGTATACCATAACTATGTACAGCTTTATATATCAGATAAAAATATTTCTTTCAATCCTGTGGCAATTAAAACACAATGTCCCAAAACTACAGAATTCAGTTCAAAACCCTTCCACTGTAAGCCAGACTTAGTTGGTTACATCTATAATCCCAGCTACTTAGAAGGTAGAAATCAGAAGGATACGTTATGGAGTCCCCATAGCAACCAATAAGCTTCACATGGTGGTATGAAACTTAGCTGCTCTGATGTTTAATTAAGAGCTCACCTATTTATATACCTAAAATAAAAAAACACAATGTGCCTTCTTATGCGTTCATCTTTGAAAGATTAAAAAAAGAATCATCTTGAGTTTCATATCCAAGTAACCTACCCAGTCCAGTTTATGCTTGGGATTTTATAGACATAACTTGTAATGTTCCCAATATTCTTAGTACATAATGTACAGTTCTTATTCTCTGGAGGATTCAGCTGAAGTTCCATGATGATTGCATAAACTGCTTAGAATACAACTAGTAAGTGATGGAGTTAATATTAAAACCCAAGATTGCCTACCAGCGTCTAAAAAAAATGTGAAAAATATATATGATGGGTTTATTATCCTAGGGCTACTATACTCTTTTCCTTTTTGTTTCTTTAGCTGGCCTTACTCTCTCCCTGGTTCTCCTAAGGTGTTATCTAGACCTATGAGTGCATTGTTGTATTTGTTGTAACAGGAAGAAAAAGTCTCTTAATTATACCAAGCCACCTTTGCACAGAATTTTAATTAGTTATATATTAATTATATAAAGAGGTCCTGTTGTGATATTTTCATGCATGCATATAGTGTGCTTTTAACAAATTCTTCTATTTCTCCTTCTTAAGCCCTCTTTCTCCTCTTTTAAAACAGTATTAATGGCTTTTATTATTCTGTGCTAATAATGCAAATAAAGCACTTTGACCACGTTTATCCTCAGCCCAACCCCATCATCCTCTTTTTTTTAATCCTCCCTCAATATTTTGCTCTTCCAAAACTATATTTCTAGCTAGGTAAAATGTCTTTAACCTGTAATCTCAGATATTTAGGAGGAAGCAGGAAGACCATGAGTTCAAAATCAGCCAGCCAATGTTAATGAGACACTCTCATCTCAAAAGCACAAGGGCTAGGGGCATGGTACACATGGTAAAACTTTTGCCTAACATACATAGGCCCTGTGTTCAATTCCCAGTACCACAAAATAATAAACTAACAAGTGAATGAATGAATGAATGAATAAACCATATTTCCTAGACCCTTGGTCACTGGTGACCCTGCTGTCACCTGCACCAGAAATCTCAACTCATGACCTGCTCCCCTGCCATGTGAATCAGGTTCTCTTCTGAGGTCTTAATGTTTAGGGCCAAGTGGCAAGTGGTCTACCCATAAGCCCTTGCACGCAAGGTTATTTTGTCATAGCCTCCATCTTCTCTGAGAAGTTTCCCACCAAAATGCCATGCTACACTTTCTATTTCCCTCTGTCAGGAGACTACTAAATATATCTTCACTATATGGAAAAACAGAAGTAGCTCTAAGGCCCTGCTTCTCCCTGCAATCCTTTTACACTGATGCTGTCTTACCAGCACCAGAAAGCTTTCTATATATTTCAATGCTGCCTCAAATATCAAACAAAAACTGAGGCCAAAAAAATGTTGATTTCTATTTCCTGTCTGCTGTGCCTTAATCTGCTTAGGGCTTTCAATCACTCAGGAGTGTCCAGCCTCACCTCTGCCTCATTTCCTGTATGAAACCTCTCATGGCACACTTTCCTTCTTGGGGAGACTAGTTCCATGCCCCTTTCTCAAGAATGCCAAGCCCATTCTTTCTATATTATGGAAATAATCTTATAATCTAGATGGTCACTTCTGCTACTTACTGTAACCAGGCAATTATCAGTTAAAATCCCTTCAGCTGTAATAGACAGAAAATACTCCATTTGCCTTACAGAATTTTTTTAAAAGTACTATCTGATGTGATTTTTCCCAAGGCAGGGCCTTTCTGGATTTGTCAAGTCAGTGATCAATCATGTCTTGAGTGTTTCTCTACATTTTCCACCAAGCTATCCTTGAGAGCTAACAGCATATGACAGCAGCCACCATTGCAGTTGTCACTAGCAGGTGCAATAATATCTAACAACAGAAGATCAATGATTGTTTTCCTCTGTTGAGCCTTTTGTAGTCATTTGGCTTGGGGATTTATTTTTGTTTGTTTTGTTTTGCTTTGTAAACCTTTATTTTCTGAGATGTTGTCTGTTGTCACATTCTTGTCAACCTTTGAGTTGTCACTTATTCTAGCAAATACATCAATATGGTTTATTTCTGCATTTCTGAATACTTATTTAATATTAATTAGATTAAAACAGAGATATTAAGTTAATTAATTTTTGCATACCATGTTTTCTAGATCACATACTTTTAAACTAATTTATACTAACAAACAAATAGTCAATAAAGTTCACTCCCAAAAGAGCATTCAATGTTCTAATGGTTGTGTGTGTGTGTGTGTGTGTGTGTGTGTGTGTGTGTGTGTGTGTGTGTACCAGTACTGGCTTTGAAGTCAGGACCGAGGCACTGTGCCTTTGCTATTTTGTTCAAAGCTAGCATTCTACCATTTGAGCCATAGCTTCACTTTTTGCTTTTTATTTATTTATTTGTTTTTGCTGGTTAGCTGGAAGTAACAGTCTCACAGACTTTGCTGCCAAGGTTGGCCTCAAACCAGGATCCTCAGATCTCAGCTTCCTGAGTATCTAGGATTACAGGTGTGAGTCACTGGTGCCAGCCCAATGGCTTTTTCTAACAAGGCAAAACTCTATCTGATGCATTTAAAGTATCTCACTTCTCAGAAGTCCATCATGTCCTTGAGCTTCAACAAAACTCTAGCAAAGGCAAAGAGACTATCAGCCATGGCCCAGAGCACGAATGTAACTTCCTTAAGACACATGGCCCAAGCACAGAAGGAAAAGGAAAGTTATTGGTAACCGAGTGTGCAAACAAAACTGTAATTTAAAAATGCCAAAGGCATATAAAAAACTAATTTTATCTTTTGATAAATTCTAGTCTTAATAAATATTTTCTCTACCAAAAGCCTTATTTTATTCATCAAAAGCTAAATGACTGCTATATTGGACAAATGGATGAATCAGACTAGTCAGAAAATCATATGCACGGAAATACAAAAAAGAAGTGTATTTCAAAAACAATTCATCCACTGAGTTAAAATCAGTCTACTACCAGAATGTTATAAGTTATACTCTGAATTTCAAATGAGGAAATACTTGTTAGATAATATTGACTTCAATTGTTTCAGTTGGCTAATGGCCAACATGTATTTGGAAGTCAATAAGTCTACTTTAGTCATCTAATGCATCATTTGGCTACAAGCAGTATTATTTGGCTTATAATGATTTTTTCCCTGTGTGACACTTTGGTTCTTAGCCAGATGTTTAAATCAAGTAAAAATTTTGTTATGTATTGCCAAAAATTGCCTATTCCAGATTATGGCTCTAACATATTTATGTAGCGATAGACACAAGTATCTTGATAGTCACTACAAGACACTCAATGAAAGATGGAAGTCCTCAAGTTCAACATTGAATGTTCCACATTACCCTGATAATAAAATCATGTTTATCAATAATGAAATCTTTAAAATCTAATAGGCAATAAATTTCAACAGTATATACTTTTGTCTAAGGAAAGTTATTTTTGAATATACTCACATACTCCTGGGAGGTGGCAGAAAGGGGAAAGAAGGGTGAAAATGGTCAAAATGCTTTATGAGAATACATGACAGCAGAACAAGGAAACTTGCTGAGATTGGTTTGGGATGAAACAAGAGCAGGGAGAAGGATGGAGAAGATGACTGTTCAAGTAGCACATTGAGTGTACAAATGGACATGTTATAATTAAACCTCCCTGTACAACTAATGGATGCAGATAAACATTGAACTAGGACTAATAATAAACTACTTTGTGATGTATTTTAACGAGTATCAATGGATTAAGATCAACTTAGTCAAGGAAAGAATGTTTTCTTTTTTTAACCTTAATAAAGTCAAATACACATACACAATGTGTATCTGTTTTGTCCAATTCAAAATAATGGAGTAGAATCTAGGATAAAAAACCTAGGATAACTAAATGTTTTTATAAAATATTAACTCAGTCTCCTTTATTTCAACTCTAAAAAATAAAAATACTTCTATATAACACTTTTATCAACATTTACAAAGGAAGGAAGGAAGGAAAGAAAGGGAAGGAAAGAAGGAAGGAAATATTCTGGTATATTAGAATATCAATCAACAATTTCATGTGTAGAAAAATATGGGATGGAAAAATGAAATAATTACTTTAGTTTTATACTCTGTCTGTAAAACTAAAAAAGTATTCTATTTTTAGTTTTAAAACTAAAACTAAAAGACATCCTAACTTAACCTTATTACAACGATGTGCTCTCCAAGATTTAAGATTTCAACCACAATTTTCCTTAAATCCCAAAGTAAACTAAGTAGGATTTTATAAATGAAATAATAGTCATAATTGCCCATATTAGCTAATTAAATTGACTTTACTTAAACATTAAAATCAGTTGGTTGGAAATAAGTGTGCTTTTCAAGCCTAATTTTGGATAGAGTATTTATGTAAGTTCTTTTCTAGACATGAAACAGTGTGACTACACAAGCTGATGAGGTCAAAGATCAATTTTTCTTTTAAATTCCATTGTCCATGTCAGCAAACAGCTGGCTAGTAGAAGTTGTGCATTTGACCCCTTCAAAAATAAAGTCTCTCTGGGCACCGGTGTAATCCTAGCTACTTAGAAGGCTGAGATCTGAGGATCACAGTTCAAAGCCAGCCCGGGCAGGAAAGTCCATGAAACTCTTATCTCCAATACACCACCAGAAAACCAGAAGTGGCACTGTGGCTCAAGTGCTAGAGTACTAGCCTTGAGCTGAAGAGCTCAGGGACAGCGACCAGGCCTGGAGTTCAAGCCTCATAACTGACCAAAAATAAATAAATAAATAAAGAAACAAATGCTCTTCTCTGAGACAGAAAAGAAAACAATGCATTACAGATCTGAACTTTGTGTCAGTCTCAGCCAAGCTGCTAGTATTGTACTTTCTTCTGAGTAGCTTAGGTTTAGCCACGCTTTGGTCAGGGGACAGTCACCCTGGTGATTCTTCCTAGGTCTCTCTTGAGCTCATGGATGCATCCTTGTATGAAGTATTAGATCAGGAAATGATCAGCAAACTTACAGTCTTCCACATCTATTCCCAGCCATCATGCAAGACCCTGGGGTTTAATTCAACTCCTGAATCCTACAGGGAGGGATATTCCTTTCCAGAAGCCAGCCATACTGCCAGTTCCATCACCTTATTTCAGTGAGACCTTTCATCCACATACTTTAGCTACCAAATACCAACTGGAATCATGCCTGTCCTAAAGCCATTCCTGGTCAGAACCCTGTCCGCCTCGATCAGAAACCTCCCAAATGTTAACCTCATCAGAATGCAACTTTGCTTTGATACCACTCCATGCTATATTTTAAAAACATTTGCCCACCCGAAAACCCAGGCAGTTTTCCTCAGTTTCCAGTTGTGTCCAATCTCCAGGTCCATTCCATTGCCCTAGAAGGAAGTCTTAGTATACTACACACATAGGCAGTGCAGCTAATGTCAGATGGGGATATACATATCAGAACACTTGCATTTGTTATTAGCCACCTATAAAAATCAGCTCACCTCATGAGCTGGTGCAAAGGAAGCAAATGATTACCCAGAAACAAAAACAATATGATTGCTTCCCCTTCCCATACGCTATTTTTTTAATGTAGTTTCAACTTTGTTGCTAGAGAGCAAACAGCTGGTGAAGGAACTATACTAAGAAAAGAGATTTAAAGAAAGCTGTGATTTTTGCAGTTCTTCTAACAAATGTGTGACATAGCCAATCTGGAAGCATAGGAAAAGGACTGAAAAATGAATGAAAATCAACTTTGCATGTAGGAGTTCTCTCCTTCAGTAACATTATCAGAAACCTTTCTGGTACAAAGTTCATGTGACAATAGTGAACGTTGCTTAGATTTATTATATAGATGCTTTACACATACAATTAATCCTCACAGCAATCAGAGGACAAATGGATGTGTGACACATTAGGGAATCAAGTCACTGACAAGTTAAGAAACTTACATAAGAGCATACAGCCAATCAAATGGCAGAGTAATCAATGAAATATCATTGACTGTATGTGACTTTAAGTTGTTAAAAGAATAGACCTTAAACACAATTTTGCTTACCTTGCATATATAAAATTTTTGTCAATTATACTTCAGTAAGGAAAAGAAATAAAAATTATAACTTAAATGACAAAGTAAGAATTGAAAGCCCAAGTAGTGAGAGTGATTTTAAGTCAGTACAATTCAATAATAGGCAATATGTAGAAATGAATGTTCAAATTCCTATGCGTCCAGTTACATATTACAATAATTCCAAGAAATATAGGGACACTCTCCATTCTGTGATTAAAAAAAGAATATAAACTTGATAATTTTTTTCTCCTCGATTTAATGAATTAAACTTGCATTTGAATGGCATCTTTCTGTCCTTGCCTATTGTCCTTAACTAGTTAAGTGCCACCAGCAGTGTTCATTGGGTCTCCAAAATGAGAGAAATTCTAGGAATCTCTAATAGCCTTGGCCACATGCTTCTTATTTGTTTGTTTGTTTGTGCTGATCTGGGGCTTAAATTCAGGGCCAGGTTGCCTTACCTTTCTTTTTTTGCTCAAGGTTGGCACTCTAACACTGGAGCCACAGTTCCACTTTTGGCTTTTTGCCAAAGTTTGGAAACAAGATTCTCACAGATTTTCCTGCTCAAGCTGACTTCAAACCTCAATCCTCAGATCTCAGCCTTCTGAGTAGCTAGAATAACAGGTGTGTGCCATTGGCACTTGGCTCTTGGCCACATTTTTGTTTTGTTGTAAACTACATTTTAATATGGCTATATTTTGAAGCCTCATAGCTTGGCAGACAATCTAGAAGATGAAATGCCCCTTCTTATCAGTGGGTTATCGTTTCCCACCCATTTGATGAACGTGGCTGCACCACTTCTAATTCTAGGCAAGAGGCACACCAGATGCCCCCTTGACCCTTTTCTCCAGATTCCATACTGACATTGCCCATTGAAATTTTCCTTCTAAAAAGGTGAGAACACCCATTCACCCCACAGAAAGAGCTTTTTTCTTGTCTTCAGTAGGGCATTTCATCTTTCTTTTCTTTGACTCTCCCCTAAACTGAAAATAACTAAGAGATCTGAAAACACCCAGCTGCAGATAGTAGAATATCACTGAACCAGCCCATATTTCTAAACACACAGAAGCAGAATGACAGGTGAGACAATTATCCAAGGAAAACGATACAATGAGGAAATCCACCTAAAGAGATTCTGCCACTTGGAGGACCAAAAGTAAACTATTCTGCACAGCAACTTGACCTGACCCTGTGCTTTATGATTGTTCCTTCTTAAGAGGAAAGCCTAGATTGGGCTGTTGGCAACCTAAAACCTCAACTTACAATGACAAAAGCATGGTTTTTCTTTTCTCCTGCTATTAGTCTAACATTGGTCAGACACATTGGTGAAGAGAGAAAAGCAAAGGTGGTCAACCCTAAACTGGCTCATTTCTCCTGTCCTCATTCCAAGGGTCAAAAGTAAGTTTCACATTTACTCCTGAATGCAAGGAGCAAGAAGTCCAATCCTTCTACTGGGATGGGTCATATTCGTTTATAATGCACATGAAAGCTTGACTTGCTTTCAGAGAAGAGCAGTGAATGTTTTGAATTTTTAAAAAAAAGCAGTTTGCCCCCCAAATATGTGCTTTACCTAGTAGTATATTCGTTTTTATGGTGCATAACAAATTAGCAGTTTAAGATTTTAGCAGTTGAAAAATACATTTATTCTGTGCTACTTTTGGGGAGTCAAGGGTCTGGGCACAGCTTACCTGAAGTCCCTAGTTTAGGGTCTCATTGGTGGCCACAAAGGTGCTAGCTAACGCTTCCATCTCCAGGACCCCTTGGGTCCTGGCTAAGCTCACTTGGCTGATAGCGCAATTAGTTCCTTGCAGCTGTAGGACTGAGGCCCCTGGTTGCCAGGAACCCTCAGTTCTTCATTTTCTCCCTAAGTGAACTTCTCTACATAGGCAGCCCACAGTGTGACACCTATTTATCAAGTAAGTGGAGCTAGTCTGATAGAATGGCAGCCTTATATAATACAGCATTATCATAAGAGCACCATCGCATCATCTGTGCCACAGGCTATTATTAGAATCAAAGCAATCATTCCATTTAGATAGAGGAGAGGAAATTCTGCCAGGGTGTGAATGATCAGAGATAGAAGATGATGGGACCATCTGAAAGTTTGACTTCCACAGGTGGTAGAGTAAGGAATGAGTGGAGAATCTTCGAAGTTCCCTTCAAGATTATTATATGTCACTAATATTCACAAACATATTGCAGACACCTACATTAAATCCCCTGCTCAGGTGGTAAGATCACTGTATGAAAATGCTGACAATATGACATTGTTTTCTTTTAATCTCATCACATTACTCCTACTCTGAGGTCCCCATTCCTTATTTACAGGGGAACCAAATAAAGTAAGAATACATTTGGTTCAAGCAACTCCTGGCAGAACATTTACCTAGCCTGTGCGGATATCCTGGTATGCTAACTTGAATTCCTAGCTTTGTCTCTCATCAAAACAACAACAACAAAGAAAAATACTTGGCCATGAGGTTGACCAAAAACATCTTTTATTCTTTACTTTTGTTTATCCTGGTTTCCTTGAGTAGGATTGTATTTATTCTAGCATGTACTAACCTGATCGTATTGTAAGGGCCTATTTCATCTGTTCCTTGTGAACTATCAGCATATCCATGTTAGTGACTGACATTTTATGTCACCAAAATAGCTAATAAACAGAACCTATGCAAAGCAGCTCCCATTTCTTTCAAAGTAAGAGAGAATGCCAGGCCCCAGGTTTCCACAATTAGTATATATTATGTGTTTATGAGCCAAGCCGCTCAGATGAAAAGCACTGCCAAAGAACAGACTGAATGAAAATGTTTACTTACCAAAAAGATACTTCTAAATGTTAATTATGACCAATTTGGGTTTTTTCATAAGACTAAAATAATGCTGCAAAATCTTTTTCAATGTGAGCTGGCAAAAATAAATCCGGCTGTTTGTAGCAGTTTAATGGTATATGTATTATGAGGGATATTTTGACTTAAGGAGGAAAAGCAATTTTGAAGGGAAAAACAAACATTTTTCAGAGCAAAGGCTGTGTCCTAATCAAGTACCTGTGAGAGGGAGGTATAAGGTTTCTCCATCTCTTTAACCATGACAATACCCTTGTCTTTTAACACCCTTTTATACTGAAATAATAATCTATCTACATGCAGCTGTTAAATGTAATTGGCAACACCAATGACAATATAATTTCTGGCCTGAAAAGTTGTGCAGTCATCATCAAAGGCACTGGAAAGCAACATGATAATCCAATTGGAAACAAGAAAAGAATTACACTCGGTTTAGAAGCAGGTCAGAAGTTCCTAAGCATGACTGATGACAAAGAACTTGCTAACTCAAACACAAAGACATAATGTTTTATCTAATATCCTGTCACAGATTAAAGAATTAGAAAGTATTCTGTCTGTGGGTTATATAATAAAGAAACAGGCTTTCTCATATTTTGACAAGGAATGCCGAAAGTGGGACAGTAAGTTGGCAAATGATTTAAAAATAAGCATTCAAAATATTGAAATAGAGAGCTGGGTGATGTTTGCTCATACCTCTAATTCTAGCTATTCAGAATGGTTAGATCCAGAAGGTCAAAGTTCAAAACCAACCTAAGGCAGAAAAGATTACTAGATTCTATTTCCTAAATATAACTAGAAAAAAGCAGGTCTGGAAGTATGGCTTAAGTGGTAGAGCAACAACCAACAAATACCAGGTCCAGAGTTGAAACCCAGTACAGCAAATAAATAAATAACATGAATAGTGTTATTAAAAATGACTATTAAGTTCTAGTGTGCAAGATTGGTAAATTCTAAAGGTCTACTGTAAAAGCTAGTGCCTGTAGTTGCTAATATAGTATTGTGCATTTTTGATGATGTATTGAAAATTAATTCCTATTAAGTGTTATTAAGATACACAACTCAAGAAAGAAAATAAGGCAATTTGGAGAGGATTTAGAACTGTTTATTAGTTTGTGGTGAAGGTATTATGGATGTATAGATCTGTCCAAATGTATCAAAATGTATTAAATATGTGAAGTTTTTATATGTCAGCTATTAAAACTAGACACATTCAAATATAGAAACAATAGAATTTCTCCTAAATTTATAGTCACATATTCGTGTAAGGATGTTTCTCAAGGAAAGTCTTCTAAAACATTATAGTCACTATACCTACTATATATACTATGTATAATATAAAATGAAAATGGCATAAAACAGATACATGCACATGAGATGTTCTTACTCATAGAATTATGGAATATAGCTAGGCGCTGGTGGCTCAGGCCTGTAATCCTAGCTACTCAGGAGGCTGAGATCTGAGGATCATGGTTCAAAGCCAGCCCAGACAGGAAAGCCTGTTAGACTCTTATCTCCAATAACCCACTCAGAAAACTGGAAGTAGCACTGTGACTTAAGTGGTAGAGCCCTAGCCTTGAGTTGAAGAGCTGAGGGTCAGCACCCAGGCCCAGAGTTCAAACCCCACAACCAACCAAAATAAAAAGAATTATGGAATATATACATATACATCTTTGCATATACATTTTTCCTATTTGTCTGAAAGAATAAACAAGAATTTTTTTGATTGGTTGTGAGGCTTGAATTCAGAGCGTGGGCAGTGTCCCTAAGCTTTTCCACGCAAGATTAGCACCCTACCACTTTAAGCCAAAGTGCCACTCCTGGTTAATTGGATATAAGAAGATCAAGGACTTTCCTGCTCAGGCTGGCTTTGAAAAACAATCCTCTGATCTTAGCCTTCTGAGTAGTTAGGATTACAGCCATGAGCCACCAGCGCCCAGGAACAAGAATCCTTTAGTGTGGCTGTGTCTAGAAAAAGGAGATGAGTGTAGACATACACCTTGCTTGTTATCTTAGAGCATTAGTACCATTTAAAATTTTTACCATTCCATATTGTCATTAGAAAATAAATAAATAAAAAGATGGAGCTTACTTCATCAGAATGAATCAGATATACTCAAAGTCACACTTTAATTATAACTATGGAATTACATTTTGGCTTCTTGGCCTACTACACTTTAAATATCTTCAAGAGACAAAGTCAGTGATGGTGTTTTACCACTCAGAATACTCCTTCCTGACCTGCTGGTGTCTGTGCTTTGGCAACTTCTTCCAGTGACCTCAATAAAAGCAGTCTGATGGACTAAGGATCCATCTCCAGGTATAATCATCGAGATTCTAAGGAATCTTAGCTCATATGATTGATGGAATAAAATAATCATTGGTTCATTAAAAACGACAGTGACAAAGAAAAATCCCTTGTGTCCATATCTTGGGGTTCATTTCATTTAGCATCATCTTATATGGTCATATGTACATAGCTTTTGAGCTTTTCTGCTCATCTAATAAGATTATCCTAGACATATACTAATCATTGCAAATAAGGGAAACCATGGAACCTATATTTCTTTGGGTCTGGCTTACTTCACTTAATATGACTTTTTCCAAGTCTATTTCCTAACAAATGGGGCAGTCTTTTTCTTTCTGATGGAGGCATAAAATTCCGTATAAATATTTTAAAATACTGTACAGAGGGGTTATAGTTACATGAGTAAGGTAATGAGTACATTTCCTATTGATCATTGTTATCTCCTCCTTTGTTTTTCCCCTACCATCCCTTCCCTCCCCACTTCTCCCTCCTTCCCCCAAGTTGTAAAGTTCATTTTCAACATAGTGTCTTGTACATCTCATTGTTACAATGGGTCAACCAGTCTCCTTATATCAGCATTTTGTTATTTCCCTTCCCTTAACCAATGACTTTACAAATTTTTTTCTTTTGATAAAAAATGAATTCTTGGTTAGGGGCAGAGTCAAAATGAGATCAGAGAAATTGTTTTGAGAAGCAATCTTTATGCTCAAAGAAGAAGCACCCCAACCAAACTTGAATTTTCAGAATGCAAACACTAAGAATGGACCAAAACTCAACCCAATCGTCAGACCCACCTCAGTTTTAATTATGCGCTTACTTTCTTAAATCAGATTCAGACTACCCCCTGGTGGTTGTCTAGAAAAGGCCCATTCTAAATCACTGGACCTTGATTAGGCAAATCAAACTTGTTTGATTATAAAAATGAATTCCCCAGAAATAAAACATTACCTCAACATCAAAAGATGTTGGTATAATTTGGGGAGGGGAAGGGAAAAACAAATTGTTTAAATAGGGATACAGGTGGACCCATTGCAACAATGAAATGTACAAGACAGTATGTTGAAAAACAAACTTTACAATTTAGAGGGGGGAAGGGAGGGAATGGAGTTGTGGAGATGGGAAGGGAGGGAGAGAAGGGATGGTAGGGGAAAAACAAAGGAGGAGGCAACAATGCTTGATAAGAAATATGCTCATTACCATGCTCATGTAATTGTAACCCCTCTGTACTGTATTTTCACAATAAAAAACTATTAATAATTTTTTTTAAATCATCTCATTTGCCATCAGACCAAGCGTGAAAATATCTAGCATGGCAATAATAGCAAAGGCTAACATGGAGAAGACAGTAAGTGGGAGGGAAGTTTTGTATGTATTTTTGTACGTGTTGTTTAATTACCCCACCCCCACCCTCTGGTCCTGGGGCTTGAACCCAGGGCATAGGAGCTGTCCCTGAGCTTCTTCTGCTCGAAGCTATCACTTTACCACAGTGGCACAGTGCCAGTTCTGGCCTTTCTGATCAATCTATTGGAGCCAGCCTGGGCTGGCTTTGAACTGCAATCCTCAGATCTCAGGCTCCTGAGTAGTTAAGATTATAAGCATGAGCCACTGGCACCAGCTTTAATTTTGATTTTGAGATATAGTCTCACTTTGTAGATCAGGCTGTCCTTATCTCTATCTATCTACTGCTGGAATTTGCCATCAGCAAAGCTTTATGTTTTTGATTAAAAACATATATCTTAAAATATTTTTCTTCTGACCTTATTCCCTGGTAAGACTAAATTTCCACTCTACTCAGCGTTCTATGGCCCAGCTGTAGCTGTTTACTATAGCTGATTTATTGGCTCTACCAACTGTAACCGAATTACCCACAATCAATCTTAGTGTCTGTCCAACCAATCACCAGCCTGTGGATGCTGAAAACCTTTTCTCCTGTCTCACAGTCCTTTCCATCTTTTTAGCACCATGAACTGACCCTTGCTAGGCATTGAAACAAGTGCAACTGATGGATGTTTCCAAGTATGAAGGTCACCAGGCATGACAACTTTTATTAAGATTTGCAACACCCTATAAAATCTGAACTTGATCCTTCTCTGTTCTCATTCCTTCCTTGTTTCCCCCTGTTTAACCACAGTTACCTCCTTGATAATATCACAGCCATACTCCTGCCTCAAAACATGGCACTTGTTTTCTCTACCTGCAATACTCTTTCCAACATCCTTACATCAGCCTCCATCTTTTATTTTAAGTCTGGCTCAAGTATCATAATTACATCACTATCTTGGTTAAAATTTCATTTTCTTCCTCTACACTGCTAGATCAGAGGTCCATCAGGACCCCTGATCATCAGCACTCTCGTCAGAGAAAGAATTCAAGGACAAATACAGAGGAGACATAGCAAGAACAGACTACGTTTACATGCTCCAGAAGTAAAGACTGCCCTGAGAATCTTGTCAAGTATTTATTGAAGTTGGGATCATTCGTCATAAACTCCCCCTACAGGTTGGGTGAGGTAACCTTAGATAATCAGTCTTCCACTAGTTACTAAACTGTTAACTGTAGTGGCATATGAGTAATGATGATTTTTCCTTATCCATCCAGCTGATCACCTTAATTAGCACAAAGGTCACTCAGCAACCAATATGGCTGCCAAGGCTCTCCATTCTTTATAGGCAGTGGACCATCAACAGGATGCAACTGTATGTCAGGAGGAATTCTGTGGATATTAATTAAGGGTCTAGTTCGTGGATTTTATTTGTTTTTATTTTGTCCTGTTTTGTTTTTATTTGTGCCAGCATTTATACTCAAGATCTCATGCTCTCCTGTCAGCTTCCAGGCTCCTGGCTGATGCTTTCCTACTTAACCCATGTCTCCAGCTTTTGTCTGGAATTGGAGTCTCACTGACTGTTCTGCCCCAGTGGTTTTAAACCTCAGTCCTCTGGGTCTCAACCTCCTGAGTAGCTAGGATTAGAGGCATGAGTCTGTAACCCTGAATGGCTCAGAATGTAGTTTTCATTGTCTCCAGGTTATTGTTCCAAACTCCCTGTCTAACCCTTCTATCCCTGGCATCCCTGATCACCTTACCTTGATCTATTCCTTTTACACAGCTATATCATAAATATCTTCATTAATAATTGTGTGTCTAATAATTTAATAATTAATATCCATAAAATAATTAATTATAATTATAATTATATAGATATATTTATTAAATAATTGTTTTATTAATTTATTAAAATAATTAATTATAAAATAATTGAGATTTATAAAATAATAGAAAAAATTTAATGAGTGTGTATATATGTACATATATATATACATATATATACATGTATATATATATATATATACATATATATATATATATATATATATATATTCCTCCTGGGCTTAGAAGACTCAGGGCGTGAGCCTGTCCCTTAGTTTTGTTTTGTTTTTTTGCTCTACCACTTGAGCTATACCGCCTCTTCTTTTTGCCAGTTAATTGAAGATGAGAGTCTCACAGACTTTCCTGCCCAGACTGGCTTCAAACCATGATCCAAAAATCTCAGCCTCCTGAGTAGCTATAACAGGTATGAGCCACCTGCTTTTGTCAGTTTTGTTTTGTTTGTTTCCTCACTCTCCTTAATGTCTCAGAGATTAACATATGGTAAACATCAACAGTTAAAATTTGTTCTGTCAATGAAGGAAAGAAGAGATAACACCACAGTTCAGAAGATAGTCTTTTACTATGCTACATAAAAGAACCAGCTCAAGTTGAAGAGGCAGAGCCTTGTGTCCACAGCCATCAAGCAGTGCATAAGAAGGATATAACAAGGCAGAAGTGGATGAGGTCAGAGTTGATGTTGCAGAATTTGCTGCTATCTGTAGTATAAATTTCCAGGGGAAGTCTAGGATTGATGTGGTTCAAACAGCTTCTTGAAATATTTTACTGCTTTTTCATCCAGAATATCTCATCTACCTGTTGATCTAGCCATCCTGACCAGCACAAGCATTGCTTCTGCTTTAAAGACCCTTCACTTACTCTCTTCATAGTCTTTCATAATCCAGTAATCTTACTCTCAAAGAATCAAGAACTCTGAGGGCAAGTCCAAACAGTCTAATGATTTAAATTTGGCTTTCTCCTTTTCATCAGCAATGTCCAAGGGCAACACTTATTGTCCCAAGGTGATCTATGTCACTTACAGTCAGCTGATTAATTTAAATATTTTCTCATTCCCACAGAATCATTCTGGAATTTACCTGGACAGCTTTACTGCTGTGAGCATGTGTTTCTGTCTCTAACTTGCTCCAGAGTCACAGAATATACTTGTGTTGTCAACCTTGTCACTGCATAATTTTATTGTAGGATTGCTAAATCTTCTTGCCAACCCGGGTAGCTAGCCAGTGCATAAAGATATAAACCAGAAATGAAAACTAGCATTTATTGAGAAACTACAACATGTTATATATTCTTTACTATTATTATACATACCACTTTCATAAGGAACGGAGTTTATGTGACCTCCATCCCCTGAATTATATACTCCTTGCAAAATGTGACCATGCTTATTCTGTTCATTACTGTATCTCCACTTCTGACAATATGACCTGCCCAGAGCAGGTCTTCAATAAATAATTTTGAATAAATGAATAAATAAAGTCAAAACAGTTTCTCCTATGTATAAATCTATCCCAAACCCCATTTCTATATCCAACCGCCTCAGCTGTATTTCATTCACAAGGCAAGTTGGTACATTTGACATCCCAAGGCTGCTTCTTCATGCAAATGTGATAAGGATCAGAAACTCTGTAAATATAGAGGAAGATTACACTATCTCACCTTGATTTAATTTGACTTTGACATAGAATCCTTAGTAAAACATCCAATATTTCAAATGCCACACTGGCCTGTTGAAGCAGGCTCAAATGAACTCAAGATCATATAACAAGACATTTTCATACATATCTCATGCTCTGAAACAGTGAGCTTCCCTTAAGACAGCTCTGTTAAGTTATAGGTCATGGAAGCAGTGAAACAGTTTATGAATCCATTTTAAATCCCATCATCCCATTAGGTATAAATTAGACAACAAATTTGCATCTATTTCTTGGAGTGAATTCTCTCATCTTTGAACAACAGAATATTTCTGCCACAGACTTAGGATATTTCAAATATATTAACATACAAGGCATGAATATTTATGAGGGAACATTTCTCAATGATTCATTATCTCTAGATAGGAAGAAATATATTTGGGGCATATGTTTACATAGTACTTAAAACTAAAGAAAATTAACTTCAATTTCAGTAATTTATTATTTTCACTACTTTGTGACAGCATATCATAGATTTTTGTAGAAAAATAACAAAATCTATCAACATAATTTTTTAACAAATAAGCCGATATCTTGTTCTTACAATGTCTCATTAATAAAAAAAAAACCCTCAAAGATCAACTTGAAAGATCAATTTTACATTGAATTATTTCACCAGGAAGGCATCAATGAAATGTGACATTAATCCATTGAGCTAGAACTTGATAGGTGAGTCACAATCTAGGAGTGGTTTTTTCAATTATATTAGATGATGGTGGTCATAAAGAAAATATTCCAGGACTCTCTGGTCACCACAAAAGTCTAACAATATAACCTGAAAAAAAACAAGCAATTAGAAGACACAAACAAACAGATTCTAGCTTAGAAAAACTAGAGTAACCTGAAGTAACCTCACAGAATGCTAGCCACATTGCACTAACTTTCAGGCAAGAGGACAGAAGGAAAGCTTATTCCAGCAATAGCTGCCAAAAATGTTATGAGGCACATGCCAAGACAACGACTTTAAAATTTCAATTTTATCACCTCCCCAAATCCTGTGTTAAACACCTGTGGAATTATTATTGTAAATGCTAAATTAGAGTTGTACTCTCCAAACTGATTACAAGAGACAAAGAGATGACTTTTATTTAAAAAAATAATGGCTTGGATTGGGATTGAATTATGTTAATGCTTAAAAACAAACTAGTTGCTGAGCTTTCATAGAAACAGAGTCATTTGTTAGATATTTCTTCTCCATATACCTATGTCTCCAGCTTTTTCTCATTTAGCTTAAAAACTCATATCATATACCCATATACCTATAACATTTCCTAAGAAGCCTTGTCAGTTTCAATTCTTAGGACATAAAGCAGGCACTTCACAAAGCTCCAAGAATAGTTTATCCTATTTAAGAAACACCAGATGGAACAGTTAATGCCATGTCTTGCCTCATCTGTACTGTCAACACGACACAACTTATACTTTCTATCAAATCCAGAAAAGTCTCCGCTTACATGCAAAGGGAAAGAAAATCTGTACAACCTTCTTTCTAGCCTCATCATTCAATGAGCCCTAACCCATGATTAATTCTAAACCATGATCCAATCGGGATTGATAATTATTAAATATATATTTTTATTTTTGCGTTAATTTGCATTTGTTACATTCAGGGTTTCTATGTGATTTCTCCATATATGCACACAGTACACTTTGAACAAATTGACTCACATCACCATATTCCTTTCTCTCCTTGTCCCCACCCTTTCAAATAGTTTTTGGCAGATTTCATTGTACTGTGTTCACACATATATGAATAGAATATATATATGTGTGTGTGCATATGTACATATGTATATATATATATATATATATGGATAAATATGGGTACATCTTTCTATCTTCTTTACCCCTCAATACTTACCCCTTTCCTCCTGCCCTCTCTAGAAATCCTCCCATTCATGCCCAATTACCAATACTGTCTTCATCAACATAATCATCATCATCATCCTTTGAACTTCACAAATAAGTAAATATATGTGATATTCACTTTTTTTGCAGGGTTGGTTTTTTCTTTGTTGTTGTTGTCATTGTTTGTATCAAGATCAGAATCCAAAGAAACATAGGTTGCATGGTTTCCCTCATTTGTAGTAATGAGAATGTCCCGAATAAATCTACAAGTAAACACAATAGAAGTAAAAGACAGAAAATAACACTTGGATATGATAAGTTAAATAGGACTCTAAACCTTCACACAGTGAAACCAAAGGAGGATATCCTTAGGAGAGGATCACAAAGGCTCATAAAATGATGGCTATCAAAATGAACTCCAAGAAATCGAAACAAGAGGTTTTTTTATTTTACTCTCTGTGATTGCTTTCTTTTTTCTGTTTTCCCCCTTTTGTCGCTGTTTTTTATTATTATTTCTGTACCTTTTTTCTTGTTTGTAAGTTTGTCTGATTTGTGGAGGGGAAGGGGAAGCACAGAAATAGTGGGAGAAAGGTTGAACGAATTAAGCAGTGATACTCACTAGACAATATGCTGAAATTGAACTATAAAACTTGTGGGAGAGGGGTTTGGGAGGGGAAAAAAACTGAGAGAAACTAAGGGAAGAGGTAACACTGTTCAAAAAGAATTGCGTTTCATACCTGCCTTTTATAAGAATAACTGCTCTGCATATCATCTTTACAGTAAAAATTAAAGTTAAAAAGAATATCTCTTCCTTAAGTCTTATTATCTTTGACTTCAGAGCAAATAAAACATACTAAAGAATAAAACCTCAAATATGAAAAAGAAACTTTTAAAAAGGCCAAGACTTGAACTCAGAACCTGATGCTTCCACTGGTTGGCTAATGCTCTACCAACTGAGCCATGACACCAACCTCCTAGCTTTTTGACTTTAGCTTCTCATATTCAACAGAATGACCTCCAGATCCATAAATTGTCCTTCAAATGACCTCACTTGCATTTTTATTGTGGCTGAATAATATTTCATCATGTATTTATTTGTGTGTCATATTTTCTTTATGCATTCATGGGAAGTTGGACACCTCAACTGATTCCACAGTTTGCTATTGTGAACAGAGATGCAATAAACATGGGTATGCAGGTATGTTTCAGGTATATTGATTTACTTTTTCTTTGTATATATGTCTAAGAGTGGTAAGAGTCATAAGGTTTCATTTAGGGATTTTTTTTAACTTCCCTACTGATTTCTATAGTCATTTCAATAATTTACATTCCCACCAACAATGTGTGAGGGCATTTGTTTAATAAACAGAATTTGTTTATTATCTTTATTATTGCCATTTTGACTTGATTATTCCATTTTCTGGAATTTTATTGTAATTTTGATTTGCATTGCATTTATGGCTGGGATGCTAAACATTTCTTCATGTAGTTGTTAGCCATTCATATTTTTTCTTCCAAAACCTGCTTTTTGTATTTTTTTTGCCCATTTCACTATGCAACTTTTTAAACTCTCTCTGTACCCTGAATGCATTAATCTATTTTCTATTGAATGCCTGGTAAATATTTTCCCCATTTCATAAGTTGTCTATTGTTTCTACTAATTATTTCTTTTGATATGCAAGACCTTTTAAATAATATTCAGTCCTATCCATCTATTCTTGCTTATTTGCTGAGCTTTTGGAGTTTTATTCAGAAGACAATCTTGGAATTGATTTTTCTATTAGTTGAGAGATAAGGTTTTAGTTTAAGGCTTTGCTATTAAAGTAACTAGTTTTCCCAAAACCATTTGTTGAAGAGGCTGTATTTATTCTAATGTATGCTTTTGGTTCTAATGGTAATGGGAAAGAAGACCTGTAAATAAATTGATGAATTTTTGAGAAAGGATTTAGCTGTTAGGTTTCTGTTGAGATTTCAAAGTAATGTAAGTTATCTACATAAATCTAAAAGAAGGGGAAAATCACATACAAAATCTGTTTATTTTTTTTAAATTCTATTTTATTTTGTTGTAAAGGTGCTATACAGAGAAGTAACAGTTATATAAGTAAGATGATCTATGATGAGCACATTTCTTGTAGAACATTGTTACCCACTCCTTCACTCTTCTCGCACTATCCCTCCCCTGAAATTGTAAAGTTTGTTTCCATCCTAGTGTCTTGTGAGTATCACTGTTGCATTGGTTTACCTTTTCACCATTTTATTATTTCCCTTCCCTTCCCCAAATCAGATAAACATATATACAAGACACAGGGTACCAGAATAAAAAACAGTGACTACCGAGGATAAACCAAAGGAAAAAGAGAAAAGAAAAAGCAAGCAAGAAAGAACTTGATACAGTACATTGATGGCTACAAGGTCAACAACAAAAAGTACTTGTTTCCATAGCTTGGAGTTCATTTTGATTGGAATCATTTTATATGGTCATTTGAGTGAGTTATTGTGATCTTCTGCTAGGACTATCCTAGACATATACTAATTAATACAAATGTGGAAAACCATGGAGCCTATGTTTCTTTGAGTCTGGCTTGCTTCACTTAATATCAATTTTTCCAAATCTTTCCATTTCCTTACAAATGGGGAAATATCATTCTTTCTGATGGAGGCATAGAATTCGTGTGTGTGTGTGTGTGTGTGTGTGTGTGTGTGTGTGTGTGTGTGTAACAAATTTTCTTGATCCATTCATCTACTAAGAGGCATCTGGGTTGGTTTAGCTCTGGTAAACAATGCTGCAATGAACTTATTTATGCTGGTAGCGTTAGTGTGGCCTTGCTTGTGATCATTTGGGTAAATGTCCAGGAGTGGGATTGCTGCATCATGGGGAGTTAGTTGTATGTTAAGTCTTTTGAGGAACCTCCATACTGCTTTCCAGAGTGGTTGAACCAGTTTGCATTCCCACCAGCAATGTAGTAGGGTTCCCTTTTGGCCACATCCTAGCCAGCATTTGTTATTATTTGTTTTCCTGATAATGACCATTCTAACTGGGGTGAGGTGGAATCACAGCATGGTTTTGATTTTCATTTCTTTTGTGGCTAGCAAGGTTAAACATTCTTCATGTGTCTATTGGCTATTATTATTTCCTCTCTAGAGAAGACTCTTAATTCTTTTTTAAATATATATTTTTATTGTAAAGATATTGTGCAGGGGGGTTACAGTTACATGAGCAAGATCATGAGTCCATTTCCTCTCAAGCACTGTTAGTCCCTCCTTTGTTTTCCCCTACCATCCCTTTCTTCCCCACCTCCCCAACTCCCTCCCCCACATCCCCCTCCACAAAGTTGTACAGTTTGTTTTCAACATAGTGTCTTGTACATCTGTCTTGTTACAATGGGTCATACTGCATCCTTATTTCATCATTTTGTTATTTCCCCTCCCCTTCCCCAATTAGAAAAATGTATATGCAAGATGCAGGACACCAGAATCAAATACAGTGACAACATGGGTTATACCATGGGGGAAGAACATACAAAGAAACAAAAAAATCACATAGTGCATTATAAGTACATTAAAAAGAGCAACAAGAAAGATAAAATCTCTATGTCCCTATGTTGGGGTTCATTTCATTTAGCATCAGGTTATATGGACATATATACATAGCTTTTGACCTCTTGTGCTTGTACTAGACATATACTAGTTATTTGCAGATAAGGAAAACCATAGGACCTTTAGCCCACTTATTAATGGGGTTGTTGTTTCTTTGAAGATTTGTTGTTTAGAGGTTTAATTTTTTGAGCTCTATGTATGTTTTTTTATATAAGGCCCTTGTCTATTGTATAGCTGGTGAAGATCTTCTCCCAATCCATGGGCTTTCTATTTATCCTGCTAGCTATGTCCTTTGCCATGCAGAAGCTCTGCAGTTTAATATGGTCTCATTTGTACAGCCTTTCTTTGATTTGTTGTTGGGCTTGAACTCTGGACTTGGGCACTGTCTCTCAGCTCTTCAGCTTAAGGAAAGAACTCTACCAATTGAGCCACAGCACCACTTCCAGTTTTCTGATGGCTTATTGGAGATAAGAGTCTCAAGGACTTTCCTGCCTGGGCTGGCTTTGAACCAGGATTACAGGCACAATCCACCAGTGCCAAGCTTTGTTTCTGGATCTTTATTTAGGAAGTTTTAACCTATGCTAAGGAGACCTGGCATATCCCCTATTTGTTCCTGTAATAATAATGCTCTGTTTTTAATGTCACCACTTCTTAGTTTTCTCATGGCAATAATTACTAGGCAGAAATGAAAACTCAAATACTTTCATTGCCCACCAAAAACACCAGTCCTTCCTTTTCTTGAATACATATTCAAGTTCCAACATTGTTTGAAGAAGATACAATCAAAATTGACTTTATATTGGAGACAAGTGAGCTAAAAATGACTGTGTATAAAACCTAACAAAAAGAAACTTGTTAAACAATATATATCAAATCCAAGTCCAGCTTTATGTTACTAACTTGGCTATTAAATGACATCTAGAATTAATAAAAGAAAGTTGTGAAAAATAAGAATCTTCCATAATTAAGATTTCACAGTACCGCAATGATATTATCAGTTAAACTTAATTGAGGAGACAGTACATGAAATTAGGGCCTCACATTTATGCAAACACTCTATCACTTGAGCTATGCCCCCAGCCCTATTTGCTATCATTTTTTAAAAATAAAGTCTTGCTTTTTTGCCCAAACTTGCCTGAACAGGGATCCTCCAATTTACCTTTTCTGTGTAGTTTAGAGGAAAGCAAAGACCAATTTTTTATTGATAGAGATAGGATGTTGGACACTTTTGCCTAGACTGACCTCAAACTATGATCTTCCTTATCTCTGATTGCTGAGTAGCTCTGATTATGGATGATCTCAATATTTTATGTGACCCTCTGTAAGTCAGCTGCCATCACCACATCTCACTCATGATCCTTTCCTGGGAGAAAGCTATTTCTACATCACTTGTTGAATCTTCCTGAGATTTCCTTTTGTTTTCTTATCACATTTAATGACATTAATAATTAATCACATTTAACCACATTTGTCCAGAATCACAGATAGTATGAAGTCAGATTCAGCAATGGATCAAATGCATTTTTTGCAAAGTTTTGTCTCATTGTGAATAAGTTAATCACACAGTAGGTATGTGGAGGTATGTGTATTACATGCTATGTCTCAGTCTTCTTCTCTGGAATTGCAGATATACAGGCAACTTAGCAAACTTGTTCCCATTGAAGAGAGCAGAATTGAATTGTAGGGGATGAATAGGAAGAAAATATGGTTGGTTCCCTCTAAATTTGACTTAATAGACAATGTATTAACGCTACAAGGTGTAAAAAGCTATTAAAAATTTTTAAAGTGTATATTATTCATTTCTTTAGGCTTTAATTTCCAAGCATGGATAGTCGATATTAAAGTCATTTTATGTTTTGAAGTGATTATAAATTGTCTTGATATTTACAAACATTCAACACAACAAATCAAAGCAAGTCTTGTTAAGTGGATTGCATCAAGCCAAAAAGTTTCTGTGCCGCAAAAGGATATAGCTAACAAGTTAAAATGAAAGCCTACAGAATGTGAGGAGATTTTTACCAGACAAGGTCTTCATATTCAAAACATACTTAGAGCTCAAAAAATTAAGACTTCTTAAAATTAAACCCTCAAGGAAACAAGTAATTAATGGTCTTTAGACTTCAAGAGAGATTTCTCAAAAGAAGAAGGTTTATTTTTAATCAATAAGACAATCATAAATTACAGTGAAATCAAAGCTCATTGCTTATCAGAAAAATGTTGGTATTCCATATGGTAGACATCACATTACCTAGTCCAAAGGAAGTGTTGAAGATCAAGGAAGATTACTGGCTCTTTCCAAGAAAATCTTACATAAATGGAAATAAAGTTAGATCCACTCCATTCACAATACATGAGCTAATCAATATTTTATATGTTGTTTTTAATGAAATCAATGTTAATAAAGTCCCTCTTTTACTACATCTATCTCCTGACATCAAAAGTGCCAAAGGAAATCAAGGCTTGGCAGGGTGGCTTTTCTCTGTAAATCTCAGCTACTAATGAGGCCATAGCAGAAGTATCTCATCTGAGGGCAGTCAGATGCTGGCAAAAGAATAACACCTTACCTAGAAATAAATTATAGCAAAAGGGGTTAGAGGTATGGGTCAAGTAGTAGAGCACCTGCCTAGAAAATCATAGTACCTCCAAAAGAAAAAAAAAGTAGGAGGATCAAGTAAATTTTAAAAAAAAAAGAAGTCTAAGACTACAGATTTCCTTTTACAGTTACTTGGAGAAGAAAAGAAATAGTTTAAGTCACAGTTTGTTTTTTCTTCCAAGACATGATGATCAAAGTGTAGTTAACAAGAGTCTATGGCCCATAAAGCCAAAAGACATCAAAGCATGGATTCGTCTTCTTAAATTAGACAAATAGCTCTCTAAACTACTGAAAATTGACTATTGTCTTACGGCATTATATTCAGGCAAAACAGTCATTCTTAACTGCCTAGTAAATTTGTTTTCTTATTATAGATGATACTTCTAGAGATAAGATTTTGGACTCGACTGGATTATTTCATGATCTAAATAGTCTTTTGTGAAGAAAATAAAACATGGGCTATACTGTATTAAAGCCAATACTTCACAGAGACAAGGTAAAGTACATGAGTTGAAATGTATTAGTCGACCTACATGATAAGTTATAGTGTGGTGACAAACACACTCCTAAATCTGAATGATTTAACGGAGTAAAAGTTTCTTTTTTGTTGTTGCCCACATCATAAAAACAATGTGTTGGAAAGACTTCCTTGGTGACTCTTCTAAATTGTGATTCAGAGCTCTTCCACCTAGAGACACTGCCATCGAAAAATTGTGAGAATTTTGCTATCCCGAAGGAGGAACAACAGAGAATCACAATGAGAAAAGTTAGCTCCTAATTGCTTCAGCCCAGATGTCACACGAGTGACGTTTGCTCCCACAGCATCATCTAGTTCTCTCAAACAGTAGGAAAGACAGAAAATGTGATCTTCTTTATACCCAGAAAAACAGAAAGTAAACACAAAACACACCTCTGCCATGGAAGGCATGGGCTTTTGAATTGAATAGATGAGGTAAGATTCTTATGGAACCTGGTATGAACTGCCTAACCTCACCTTGCCTGAAATGCTCATCTTTAAAATAAGAATAATAAAATTCTTTGCAAGGCTGTAATAAAAAAAATGTGAATCAATTATTTACATGGAATATCTGGACCAAATTGAATGTCTGATGTGTGATAAATTTGGCAACCATTACTGAAATAGTTCAAAGTTTTTATAACTGACTCTAAGACTAATGTAGACTTCAAGTTTGGCACCATCAAACCATGCAATCATTCTCACTGAGTCTGAATTTGTGTATAACTGAAATTACCTCTCCAGATCAAACTCTTCATCTACACTTATCTAAAGGTCATATGGCTCTATTTTCTTTGCTTTCTAAGGAATATTTCAACTGAGGCTTTTAACCTGATTGTGAAAAGTGCCCTGAGTTTTGTTATTTGCTTTGATAGTTTCTCATTATCATCTTCTTTTTTCTTATTTTTGATTTTGAAGTAAAACAATTGCAATGGAGTTAACATTCTGTCAAGAAAATATCTCTTTCATTCTAAGGGCTTACTGTGTTTTCAGGAACTAGTTAGGAAAAAAAGTTAGAATATTTAAGTGCTGTAATGAGCAACAGAATCTAAGTAATAGTATTGTCATTCATTCCCTTCTAACAGTCTTATCCAGTTAAAGAGCTCAATTTAACACCAGTAAATGAATAGATCTTGCACCCAAAGCTGTCCTGGATTGAAATTCAAGGCACACTGAGTTCCATCTTTCATCTTCTAAATCCTTATTTTATAACAGCCAAATACCTAGTAAGAAAGAAAGGAGGGAAAGGTTGAAAGGAAGGAAGGAAAGGCAGATGAAAAAGCAGGGTGGCCTTTTTCATTGTTTTTAAGATTTGATTTGCACTACAAAGATCTGTCCATACAATCATTCAAATGACAGAGAGACAGCAGCTGCTGCCTAACTAGGAAACCGACATTATTCCTGGAGCCTGTGTCCTCCAGCAGGGATTAGATTAACTCAAGATAGATACAGTCTCTCAGGTGCATGGTAACAAATCACAGCTGCTGGTACCAGAGGTATCACAAAGAAGCATTCAACACCCACAAAGGAGTTATTTAAAGATGAAATATGAAGCATTCCAACTGTTTCTGGATTATCTTTTCTGTGTTTCCTAATGAGTTTTTTAAAAAAGAAGTGGCAGCTTTTCTTCTATTAGACTTCCTGAAAATGTGTTTGTGCATATATCAACCTCAGTCGAGATAAAACTGTTGAAATACCAGGCATTTATGTACTGAAGATGAAGGTCTTCTTACTCAATTAATTCCTAATGTTCTATCATAATTCAGAGTCAATTCGGACTTTAGCACGTTCAATTTGCACAGTGTATCCTGGCTCTGACTGACAACATTTGTAAAGTGACTGCTACTGTACCCCCCAACCACTTTTTTTCTTTTACAAGTAAAATGTTCAAAATCCTCTGCAAACCTCTGATGAATGCCTCATGCTCCAGGGTGACCACCAAGAAGCTGGTTTTCAATGGGTGAGGGCAATGAAATTATCCCCTAATTTTCCTACAAAGCCACTGATCTCTAGCTTCCCCAATTCCTAAAATCATCTTGCTTCTAAATGGTGCCTTACATAGGTGGCTGGGCTGGGTCACTGTAGAGATGTTATTTCTTATCTTTATAAATGATATTAAAACTTCAACAAGAAGTAGAAAAATGGATCTTGATTCTTAAACTCCTTGTTAAGTAAATGTGACAAATGACAAATCCCCAGAATTTTTTTAAAAATTGTGAAAATACCATACAGAGGGATTACAATTACATGAGGAAAGTAATGAGTACATTTCTTATCAAGCATTGTTGCCTCCTCCTTTGTTTCCCCTTCCCATCCCTTCCCATCTCCTCCCCACCAAAGCTCTCTCCCCCTTCCCTCCCTCCCCCCACCAAAGTTGTAAAGTTCGTTTTTCCACATACTGTCTTGTACATCTCATTGTTGCAATTTGATTTTTCTCTTTTCCTCCCCAAATTATACCAACATCAAATACAATGAAAACAGGGGTTATACCATGGGGGAGGCACATACAAAGCAAGAAAGAAATCATCTTATAAATATGTTAGAAACAATAGCAAGCAAGAAAAAAATATTTGAGTCCTTGTCTTGGGGTACATTTCACCTAACATCAACTTATCTGATCGTTTTTGCTTGTCTCAGACATATACTAGCTATTGAAAATAAGGGAAACCATGGGACCTATGTTTCTTTGTGCCTGGCTTACTTAACTTAATATAATTTTTTCCAAGTCTTTCCATTTCCTAACAAATGGGGCAATGTCATTCTTTCTGATGGAGACATAGAATTCCATTGTGTATATATACCACGTTTTCTTGATCCATTAATCTACTGATGGGCATCTGGGTTGGTTCCGTATCTTAGCTATAGTAAATAGTGCTGGTAGTAGTTGTGCTGGTAGCTTTAGTATGGTCTTGTTTGTGATCATTTGGGTAAATGCCCAAAAGTGGGATTGCTGGGTCATAGGGGAGCTCTATGTGAAGTCTTTTGAGGACCCTCCATATTACTTTCCAAAGTGGTTTAACAAGTTTACACTCCCACCAACAATACAGTAAGGTTCCATTCTGGCCACATCCCCTCTAGTATCTGTTGTTATTAGAGTTCCTCATTCTAACTGGGGTGAAGTGGTATCTCAATGTTGTTTTGATTTGCATTTCTTTTATGGCTAGAAAGGTTGAGCATTTCTCATGTGTCTATTGGCCATCCTTCTTTCCTCTTCAGAGAAGGTTCTCTTTAAGTCTTTAGCCCACTAATTTATTGGGCAGTTGTTTCTTTGAAGATTTGTTGTTGGGGGATTTAATTTTTTGAGTTCCAGATATATTTTAGATATGAGACCCTTGTCCAATGTATGGCTAGTGAAGATCTTCTCCCGATCTGTGGGCTTTCTATTGATCTTGCTACCTGTGTCCTTTGCCATGCAGAAGCTCTGTAATTTCATACAATCCCATTTGTCCAACCTTTCTTTGATTTGTTGTGCTTCTGGGTCTCTATTCAGAAAATTTCAGCCTGTGCCAAGGAGACCTAGGGTTCTCCTATTCCTTCCTGTAATGTTTTCAGGGTGTGTACTTTAATTTCAAGGTCTTTGATCCATTTGGAGTTGATTCCGGTGAAGGATGATATATAAAGGTCTAGCTTTAGTTTTCTACATGTAGTTAACCAATTTTGCCAGAACCATTTACTGAAGAGGCTGTTTTTCTTCCATTCTATTTTTTTAGCTCTCTTATCGAATATTAGATGGCTATAGGTCTGTGGATGCATTTCTAGGTTTCAATTCTATTCCATTGGTCCTGAGGTCTGTTCTTGTGCCAGTACCAAGCTGTTTTGATTACTATGGCTTTGTAGTAGAGTTTGAAATTTGATATTGATATTACCCCAGCATTGTTCTTTCTGTTAAGGATCATTTTTGCTATTTGGAAATCCCCAGAAATTTTTGTCTTTCTTCGTCTCTACAGTTTGCCTCCTGGACAGTAATTTTAAAATCATCTCAACAAAAAGAACGAAACCCATGCTTTCCCTTATTTGCAGTAACTGTATACATCTAGGATAATCTTACCAGACAAGTTGAAAAGATCAAAAGCTATGTACATATGACCATATAAGATGATGCTAAGTGAAATGAACCCCAAGATAGGGACACAGAAGTTTCATCATTCTTGCTCTTGTTTTTAATGCATTTATAATGTACTGTGTGATATTTTTTGTTTCTTTTGTATGTTCTTCCCTCATGGTATAACCCCTGTTTTCACTGTATTTGATTCTGGTGCCCTGAATATACATTTTCCTAATTTGGGGAGGAGAAGGGAAATAACAAAATGCTGAAACAAGGATACAGGTTGACCCATTATAACAGTGAGATATACAAGACACCATGTCGAAAATGAACTTTACAACTTTGGGGGGGGCAGTTGGAGAGGTGTGGAGGGAAGGGATGGTAGGGGAAAAACAAAGAAGGGGTAACAATGCTTAATAGGAAATGTACTCATTACCTTACTCATGTAATTGTAACCCCTCTGTACAGTATCTTTACAATAAATATATATTTTAAAAAAGAAGAAAGAACAAATTTCTGGTTTTGCTATGTGTTCATGACTAAGAAAGGACTTGGAGAATGAGTTTGAGCTCAGAGTAGATTTTATGCCAGGTGTGCTTGGCTTCTGTAAGCGTGGAAACTTTTAATTAACTCTGATCACATTCTAAGCAATCTTGATACTAAAGCAGAGTTCCATCAGGATCAGATTTCAGAACCCAAGTCAATAAGTTTAGTTGGAGAGATTCCTTTTATTCACCTACCAACTATTTCGTATGTCCCAATGGGACAAGGTGGCCACTCAGCTGCATACCTTTGGCAACTCATCTTCCTCTCTGAATCGAATGTAATAAAGAAGAAAAAATAAAAGTGTTCATCCAGCTCATTGCAGTTTTAAGCTGGAGACAGTAGATAAAAATACATAGGAAAAACTCAAGGAGAGAACCTGTTCTCTGTCAATCCCATAAGAAAATACCTCTATCACCATCATATAATGTTGTTTCAACTGCATAATTATCCAGGATAAAAGCCCCTCTAATGTCAGTAGTGTTCTTTCTGTTTAATCTATGATTTTGGAATGTATGTGACTAAAGAAACCTCTGCTATGGGCCTCACTGATTCAGGAAGACTGGAATAATAGACTCTTAAGGGGTGAAAAGAGAGGCTGATACAAGCACTTGGTCAGTGAGCACATTTCTGTGAGGTGCCTTGTAGTCATAAGGAAACTCTAAGAACCTGTGTCTATGAAGGAGCTGTAAGACTGAATTAAAGTCCTTATCCTAGGATTAGTGTTTCATTTTTTTCTCCTTGACTTTTGGGGTTGTTAGAACAGGAGATTCTCCAAAGAAGAATTTATGAGAAATCTGTCCTACTAAATTTACAAGGAAGAATGAGAATACAGTTGGATGAAAAAAAAAAACCTTGACAAATAAACTGAGGAAGAATAAATGAGTTGTGTCCTTAGACAAAACCCCAAAATAGGGTTCTATTGTTTGGGGAGATCACCTAAAGGCCTAGAAGAAGAAGATTGGACAGCCTGAGGTGATAATAGCCTTTGATTATGTACCCAATACTGTTCTTGTTTTTTCTTTTTTTTCTTTTCTTTTTTTTTTCTTGTTGTTGTTGTTGGTTGTGGGGTTTGAACTCTGGGCCTGGGTGCTGTCCCTACACTCTTCAGCTCAAAGCGAGCGCTCTACCACTTGAGCCACAGTGCCACTTCCGTTTTTCTGATGGTTTAGTGGAAATAAGAGTCTCACAGACTTTCCTGCCCAGGCTGGCTTTGAACTACAACCTCTCAGCCTCCTGAGTAGCTAGGATTACAGGTGTGAACCACCAGCGCCCGGCTCACAATACTGTTCTAGGTGGCCATAGAAAGTCAGTGTCCATATGTCCATAATGGATCAGATTTCAGCCTCTATGCACTTATCTTTTTGCACACTCCAAGTTTAGAGTCACTGCACTAGGAACCATCTGCCACCAAGCATCTAGTTGGCATTGGCCCTGATCCATCCCTACCAGGTGCCTGATAATGACACACTCTGAAAATCCCAATGCCAAAATTACATATGAATCATGAACCTGGAGCTCCAAAATGATCCAATTAAGAAGTATTCTTTTTTAGAAATCAGCTTAATTTTTTAAGGCTTTAAGGTTTAAGGATTATTACTATTATATAATCAGCAGTCTGAAATAAAATCTAGCTCCATGCTTTCTTAAAACTAAAAAAATACTTCTCACCATGGCTTGATCACTCTGTTAATGCAGTTAAAATGTACATATTCATATTTTTAGAATTAATATATATGTAAGCGTCTTTTTCAGCATTACAGTAATAATATAAACTGGCTAAAATTAGACGGGTAGGAAATATTACTATGTTATCTTTTGTTCTTATCATCCAATACATGACACTACCATAGACATGACACTACCATAGTCTACTCTCTGCCTTTGAAATAACTATTGGAGGCACAAAACCTTGCTGCATATGAAAGCATACTCCTGTAATCCAAGTACTCAGGAGACTGAGGCAGGAGAATCACGAATTTAAGATCAGATTGGGCACCATAGCAAGACTGTGTCTCAGAAAGAAAGAGGAAAGAGAAAGCAGAGAAAGAGATAATAAAGAAAAGAGAGAAAGAAAAGAATAAAGAACAAAAAGAACTTTGTGCACACCTATACACAACACCAGAAAACAAATAAAAAATATTTTTACATTTTTTCCTATTCCTTTTGCATTACCTTTAAGTAGCTATACAATGGAGTGGCTACTTAACAAAGCAGTTTATGAATACAACACATCATAATCAATGTCACCCCTTTCAACACTCTCCTACATCCCTCATAACCCATCCCTTCCTCTCTTTTCTTGATTTTGTAGGCTGCCTTCCCCCCCTTTATCCTCTTTATTTGTCTACCCCTCTCCCCTTGACCCCACCACACCCTTTCAAATAACAAGTTCCTGGTGTTTATTTTACTTAACTTGGCATTTGCCTAAGATATTACACTATTTGAGTTCTCCCTTGGAATTACCATGTTTTAGTTAAACGTTTGTATACACTTACATACCAGCCAACATACTTACTTTCATGCTTCTAAGCTAATTCTAGGTTCCACATGTAAGGGAAAACATGTAGCCTTTTTCTCTCTGGGCTTGACTTATTTCACCGAATATAATTTTTCCAGGTCTTTCCATTTCTTTACAAATGATACAATATTATATTTTCTAATGGGTAAGTAAAATTCCATTTTGTACATATACCACATTTTCCTGATTCATTTGTCCATTGAGGGGCATCTGGACTATGATAAATAGAGCTGACATGAACATGGTTGTGCCTTTGGACTTGTTGTATTCTGATTTTTAATCTTTTGGATAATGTCAAGAAGTGGAATTGTTCAGTCATAGGATAGTTCTATGTCCATACTGATTTCCAGAATAGTTGAACAAGTTTGCATTCCCACCAACAGTGTATTAGGGTTCCCTTTTGGCCACATCCTTGCCAGCAACTCTTATCATATGTTTTCTTGATGATGGCCATTCTAACTGGGCAAGGTGGAATCTCAGTGTTGTTTTAATTTGCTTTTCCTTTATGGCCAGAGAGACTGAACATTTCTTGATACATCTATTGTCCATTTTTACTTTTGCTTCTGAAAATACTCTTTAGCTCATTAATTCATTTATGAAGCTGTTGGTCCTTTACTAGTTTAATTTTTTAAGCTCTCTGTATATTCTGGACATTAAGCCATTGTCTAATGTATAGCTGGCAAAAAATTTTCTCCCATTGCATAGGCTGTCTTTTAAGCTTCTTGGCTAAGATCCAGATGCACAGCAAACCAAAGAGAGACTTGATAAATGGGATTGCATCAAACAAAAAAGTTTTTGCACAGCAAAGGTCATAGCCAAGAACAATTATTTTTATAAATAGGATAGTAAGAGTTCGAGGAATAAAACTTTATTATCTACTTCCTTATATGTTTAGTGTGGTAAACATCTATTAGATATTCATTTAATAATTTACAGAGTAAGTTTTATCATCATGGGATGATTCAATGATGATAGGAATTTACTAATAATAATGGGAATAATGGCAAATACATATTGTGTACTTTCTATTTGTAAGACATTGTGCCCCAAGATAAGAACTCCCCCACGGTATAACCCCTGTTTTCACTGTATTTGATATTGGTATAATTTGTGGAGGGGAAGGGAAAAAACAAATCGTTTGAATAAGGATACAGGTGGAGCCATTGCAACAATGGGATGGACAAGACGTTATGTCGAAAAATGAACTTTACAACTTTTGTGCGAAGGGGGGGCAGAGGGGAAGGAGATGGGAAGGGGAAACAAAGGAGGAGGCAACAATGCTTGATAAGAAATGTATTCATTACCTTGCCCATGTAATAGTAACCCCTCTGTATGGTATTTTGACAATTAAAAGAAAATGACAAGACAAAGGACAAAGGGGGAACCAATGCAACAGTGATACTCACAAGACACTATATTGAAAATGATCTGTACAACTTGGGGGGTGGAGAAGAGGGAAAGTGGGAGAAAAATGAGGGAGGTGTAACAAGTTCAACAAGAAATGTCCTTACTACCTTACTTATGTAACTGTAACCCCTATGTATATCACCTTGAAAATAAAATTTAAAAAACAAAACAAAAAATGACATTGTGAAAGATTTTATATACATAATGCTTTGATATTCATATGGGGTACTTTCTAACATTCACTCATTTTATAAACCAACTAAAATTCAAAGTCAAGTGAAGTTCAAATTAAGAAAATTGCTCAAGAACAAAGGCTCAGAAATGGCATATCAGGAGTGAGAACTCAGATCCCTCTGACTTCAGAGACTATTGCTCAAATTATTGCCTTCTTTCAGCCAAGGATAATTTTCTTTTCTGGACTCCTATTAGCAGGAGGCTTGTGGAAGAGGATAGTTCTGTTTCTAAGAATACCAGTCAGTGAACAAGTGTCTTAACTGTGTGTACAGATCACGCCAGCCACTTTCTGAAGCAACAATTCTACCTCCTTTCCACTTCTTTTTTCCAGGCTAACTTTTCTCCCTTAATGGATAACTTGGAACCTTGAGTGTTCAAGCACTCAAAAAAAAACGACTTCTAGAGTCCTCTAAAGTATCAGAGGAACTACTTATCTCATGAGGTTGTAGGATCCAACACTTAAATTGCCTAAAGAAACTAGCAAGATGAATAAGAGGAAAATAAATGTTCTCCCACTTTTAAAAAGCATTGTAGAGATCAGTTCAATTCTCTCATCCTCCATGTTTTACTCCTGAGGCAAAGGGAATTTCCTGGGCTTAGACTGCTCAATAGCTAAATCCAAAGCTAGATCTCCCTTTTCTCCAACAGGACATATTCCATAACATCATATTCCCTCCCCCTGAAGTACTCCAAGGCAAACAAACACCAGTCTTTTATTCAGGGTAATGCAAGGATATTTCCAATGACCCTTCCTTCCATGGAGTTTTCTAAAAATGGAGAAAGAACTTATTTATAGCTCTTATTTCAAGGTGCTTTTCAACTATCTAATTATCCAATGACCCACATGAGAGCTAGAGGTGGCAAAGGACAGTGGACTTGGCTGCATATTTGTGAGCATTCATGTGATGACTGAAACTTCCCTGCTTAGGACAATGAATGCTCAGAGTGAAGATGCTAAGAAGTGAAGGCAAACATCTGTGCCTGTCATTTAAGGATATGCTGATGATAGGAAAAAAAATATTTGAAACTTTTTTAACCCTTTAGAGGTAGGAAACAAAGTATTTGATCTTAAATAATATCAGCAAGCTGTTCAACTGTTGTCTGAGCACAGTATTTTTTAGCTCCATCCCATGTTTTATAGTGATCCCTTGGGTATTCTAATTTATACAGCACAGGATAATATAGTTCTAAGTTATGCCACAGACTTTAACAGGAAGCATTTGTAATATGGTCCATGAGTCTTAGAAATGTTTCATCTAAATTCTTCATCTAAAGAATTAGACTATTTCCATCTGGCAGACTTGGCTACTTGCTCTGGGAGATGAGTGGAACTGAAACCACCAGAGTTGCTTTTCAAGAATTCTGTCCAATGTAGGCAGTGTTCTCATATGCAGGTCTAACTTGGTTTCGTTGCTCTGAGGCTAGAGCATGACAGCTACTATAGCCCAAAGAGTAAGATTGTCTGTTTTGGAATTAATCAGACAAGACAAAATTATAATCACATATCATGGGATCTGGCTATAAGTGTTAACAATGGTGAATCACAGAGCTTTTGTAAAAAACAAATCCATAGGAGGCATCAAGAAGAGCATAGAAATTATCAAACATTAAAAACTTATTTCTAGGTCTGGGAATATAACCCAATGTTCAAATTGTCTGCCATCCACAGGTCCTTGGGTTGATCCCTAGCACTGAAAAATGTCCTGTTTTCTTCTTTACTGTATTTAAGCTATGTTACCAAAGAGAAACTACACACACACACACACACACACACACACACACACACACACACGACCTATACACACAGGACATATCACATGACTAAGACACCATCTGGAGTAGAATTATGATATCTGGAAAGTTGTACCAGAAATAATCTGAAAATACAGTTCTCTAGGTCATTTCCTCAATGGTGTAGTTTTGAGTAATTACCCAAGTGGATTTTTCTTCAGCTACCAAATTACCTATTCATATATTTGAAGCTTTTCTTTATTGTCATGTTTCTTTCTCGTATTTACCAACTAGCAGCAGTTTCATTAGGAAATTGTACTCCTTTTTAACCCACAGGCTGCAAAACTGGGTGGCTATAATTATCATCATTTATTTCAATGTCATGTGGTCCTCAGGAATGCATTCTGTGTTCTATCTTCTGTCTTTGACTTTATCTCAGGTTATGACTTTTCATAGACCTCTTTGTCAGTCTCCCTACTTCCATATTTAAGATCTCACAAAAAACCTTAAATCTGCTAAATTTCATTTGAATTCCACAAACCTCTCCCTCTCTCCCCATTTGAACACTGCATGATGGAAGCTCTAAGTACATATAGCCAGGATCACTGGGCTTTGTCTTCCCCCAACTCACCTAGACTATGAGGCTGCCAATATTTCCCACCGCCCTTCTTCTAGATTGCAAGGGTTCTATTTTAGGTGAGGTAAAAGGTCAAGAGCTACGCTCTACTCTGCCAGTACTCAAAAGCTAGAATACCTGCCTAGTCTCCTGGGCTTTTAATTTGGACCTAAGTGAACCTCACTACAGCTCATAGAGCAGAGATTTAAAATCAGATGATAAAAAGTTGCTGCCTCAGACGGTCATGCTCCTTGTGGAGTTCAGACACTATGACGAGTGGCCATTGTCTATCCTAGCTCCAGAGCAACCGTGTAGAGGTTTTTATTAACAAAGACAGTCATAATAGACATGTCTGAAGCTGTCCCTGAAGGAATTGATTTTGGATCAGAATGAAGGAAAATTTCTAACATATATTATTTTAAATATCTAATATTCAACAAAAGATATGAGACATGTAAAGAAACAAGAACCAAGAATATATGACCCACACAGTGCCAGCAACAAAAGCTGTCTTTGAAAGTCCACAAAATCAGATACTATGACATCTTCAATGCAGTTACTATAAGTATGTTTTAAGAGCTAAAGAAATCCTTGCTTGAAGAAGTAAAGGATGACAGTTTTTCATCAAATAAAGACTATCAATAAAAAATAAACTATTTGTTAGAAATCATTGAGTCAACCACCAATGTCTCATGACTATAAACCTAGTTCTCCAGGAAGCTGAGATGTAATTATCACAGTTCCAAGTCTGAACAGACAAATGTATGATATTTTTATCTCCAACTAATCAGCCAGAAGCGGAGATGTGGTAAAGTGACAGCCTTGAGTGAAAGGGACAGAACTCATGAGATGAGTAAGAATTAGCAGCCTCACCAACACCATATCAACATTCTGGAGTTAAAAATTACATTAATTGAGATGAAAACAGTCACAAGAGGGTATCAACAGTAGATCTCAGCTGGCAGAAGAAACAACTGGTGAACTCGACTATGGATTAATGGATCTTATGCATCTGAACAGAGAAGAAAAAAAGGACAAGAGGGAAAAATAATTGAACCTCAGAAAAATGTGGGGCACAAATAACTGTGTGATATGGACTGTAATGGGAATGGGAGAGAAAAATAAGAAGAGGAGAAGAGAGGAAAGGAGGGAAGGAAGGAAAGAGGGAAGAAGGGAAGGAGGGAAGGAAGGAGAGAAGGAAGGAAGGAAAGAAGGAAGGAAGGAAGGAAGAAAGGAAGGAAGGAAGGAAGGAAGGAAGGAAGGAAGGAAGGAAGGAAGGGAAAGTTTAACAAAGAAACAATTGAAACATCTCAAATGATTAGACACAGTACACATCCAAGAAAGTCAATGAGCTCCAAATAGGATAAAAACAGAGCCCCATAACCTAAGTCAGAGAAAAATATTGAAGGAAAAAGAAAAATACTCCAAGTAGCAAATAAATAGAGCCTATGTCAAATTATGGGAAAATTTCAACTAAACCTTTATATTTCCCAAAGTAAATAGAAAAATTTAAATATAGACATAGCAAATGAACCTCATTTATACAATTAATTTATGATAATTAAAAACGTGAGAGTAAGAACTCACCGCTTTATTTTGAGTCACAATTATCTTGGTACTAAAACCAAAGACATCAGTGTTATGTACTGAACTGTGCTTCCACTAAATTCACCATTTAAAGTCTTAATTCCTAATGTGAGTAGAAGAGAAGCACAGCCTTTTCATTTTTATTTCCTATCAGTATGTATTAACTTGTACATAACAAGGATTTTCATCATAACATTTCTACAGATGCATATAATTTATATTGATAGTATATTCATGACCTCTAAGCTTTTGTAGGATTGCAGTTTGAAGCTGGTCACAGGCAAAATTTTAGACTCATGTGAGCCATGCTGTAAGTGGAAGACCACTTGCTTAGTAAGCAAATGGCCCTGTGTTCAAACACCAGTACCAAGGAAGGAAAGGTAAAAGAAAAGGAAATGGAAGGACATAATGACAAAATAAAAAGCATATTCACTGACTGATGTTTGTTAAAATTTAAAAACTATGCTTCAAAGGAAAGATTAACAAGGAATAATTAAGGAAATTCTGAGTGACATGTATCCAGAATATATAAAAAATTTCTACTACACAAAAATATGAACAACCTAACTAAAAATGAAGGAATGGCATTTAAATAGGCAATTCTGCAAAGAAGATAAATAAATGGCTCATAAGCACATAATAATGGCTACCATTAGCTAACATGCAAAGAGAAAAGTCACCCACAAGGATGTCTGTGCCTAAGAAGACTAGTCTAGACATTGGAGGAGTCCTCATAAGACGAGTGCAACTTTAGTAGAAAAAAGATAGGGCAGCTCTCAAAAGTTGAAACACAGAATCATAATACAGCAGCAGTTCTATTCTAAACTAAACCCAAAAGAACTGAATATATATTCACACCCACGCACATATTTAAATGTTACTGCAGCTTTATTTGTAACATCTATGATATATAATTATTTATAATAATAATATCTATGTAATACATATTATAATATATAATTATAAATCTACCAATGGATGAATAGATGAATAAAATGTGAGTATATTGATACTATGGAATATTATTTGACAGTAAAAAGAAATAAAATAGATACCTACTACAATAATATGCCCCTTTAAGTCTTGAAAAAAAATATGCAAAGTGAAAGAAGCCAGTCACCAAAGGTTACATATTACATGGTTTCACACATTAAATGTTCAGAACACCAAATCCATAGATGTAGACAGTAGATTTGTGGTTGCCTAGGCTAGGTGAGTGGGTTGGGAAGTGAGTGGTACAGAGTTGGGGAAACTGATGACAATTAGCTAAAAGTAAATTGTGATGACAATTACACAACTCTGTGATCATACGCAGACATTGGATTGTATACTTTGGGTAGATTATACCTTAAAATGCCATTTTCAAAAATTAAGCACATGAAGTATTAATTTGGATTCATGTTGAGAGTTTAATAATATTCTGCAAATGCTGTCCCTTTCCATTTATTTTACTGATTCAATGAAAATGCAAAAAAAAAAAAAACCACAAGGAATGTTGGTCTCACTTGGATATCCAGCTTCCCTAGGTAGACCAAAAGTTTCTTGAGGGCAGAGTCCCTCTCGTTAACATGTTTTATATAAAAAGAACTCATTAATGATTGTAAAGCTCCAAGGTTTAGAACTACAATGAGACCATAAAATTAGCATTATAGCAAAGTTTTGGATTCCTACAGCCAAGACCCAAGGTTAAAGATATAAATTTCAGAGTACATTGGCTGGATTTGAATACTGGCTCTCTAACACTTCTGAGCTGTGTGAGCATGGATAAGTTATTAAACTCTCACAGTTTTAGTTTCTTTAAATAGATTCATATGCCTGCCTTTATTCACATTTTCACTTTCAGAGCTTCCTGTCCTTCTTTGCATGCCATCTTTGAAAGCTTTGCTTTCTCTAAGATCATCTCAAGACATCTTTCCCAGGGAGTGTCTACCAGTCCCACCTTCCACATCTGTCACGCCAGAGGGTTCTTGTGTGGATGAGAACATCTCTAGAATAAATGCACATAGTATGTATTCAGAAAATGTTAGATATAATATCAAAGATTATTGTTGTTTCCTTCGTGATTGGGTATATTTTTCCTCTTGCAGGAAATGGACAGAAGGACTTTCATTTTATCAAATGCCAGACTTCTCTGCTTACTTTTTTCCCTTTTAAGGACAGATGGGGGAAATAGTTATAACCTCTTATATACATGATTTTATTGTTTCAGTTTATGGGAACCTTCAGAATTAAACATATCATCACAGTCACCTATTGATCAACTGTCCTGTGCCCTATGTTATATTTAATGATCGCACACACATTATTCAGTTAAGCAATTACTCCTTTCACTCACAAAATCCACACTGAAAGCATCCCAAGATTCTTCATCACTATAGCTGATTATCTTCCCCTCTCCCTGTCAGTACAGTACTCAAATCTCTCTGTGCTAGACCTCAAAGGGGAGTTGCTATTCTTGGAAGTGTCGCTATCCTCTCCTCTGTCTTTTGACTAATGTACTTGTGTTTTTATTGTCCTCTGAGCTTGAACTTTTCCAATCCATCTTCATCTAGGCATATCCTATTTATGTGATGAGATATCTCATCTTCTAATATGCCTCCACCAATCTCTCTCCTCTCCTCCCACTCCATCATACATTCTCATTTTCTGCCTTCTGGTAGCACTTCACAAATTCATTATAAATCTTATCAGGTTCTATTTTTTATCCCCCTGGATGCAATTTCTTAAAGTCAAGGACTTCATCTTCTGAAATTTAACATAGCAAGAAGGGTTTCTGGGCACCATGCCTTGCTCAAAACCTCTCAAAATGCATGGAAAACCTGATTCAAAGATATTCTTGGTAGCATGTCCATGAGAAGAAAAATTCTGGTTTATTTGCCAGGGACTCCCAGAACGTGCTGTGTGAAATGACTCTAGAGTAATCTTAAAGCACTACTATTTCATTTCAGAAAAAGCCCAAAATAGACCTCCATTCTTCAAAAATAGCATGTTTCCTGCCATCAAGACATATGAAATAACATGAAATGAAGATAGCATGCCTTCTGTTGCATTTAAATTGGTGACTTAAAGAGAAAAGCTTGGAATAAAGAATCGATGAATTCTTAATAAATCAGAAAATAGTGGGAAATAGGCAGAAGATTTTTTTTCATATTCTCCAATGTGTTCAGGGAAAAGTAATAAATTGCACATGCAAGGAGAAGATGGAGGGACCTTGGAGCTTGTTCCTAGACCTGTCGGTGCATCATTCCTATTCAAGAACCTCGGGCTATTGTGGCAAAATCATCCACAAGCATTAATCAATGCTTGTAGCAGACTCACATGCAAGTAGTCGAGGGACTGAGAAAGTCTGTATGTGTAGAGTGCTAAGGCAGAAGAGTGAAATACACTGCTTGAAAATGAATTACTAAGTTCAACATGCAACATAATGTTTAAGATCAAGACTAAACTAAATTATTCTGAATTATTAACTACCCAAATTTATACATAGCCAAAACAGTTGCTTTAATTAAATGTAGCCAATAACTTTTTCTGTCACCTCTCCTCTTCTGTTCCCCTCTTTCAAAGGAACCAGCTCACTGTAAAGAAAAACATCTAGGTAGAAAGAAAAAGAGATGTGGTATGAATATCAGTTGACAGGATTAATAATCCACCATCAGAACGTCATTGAAGATCTTTAACACCCTCTTTGGGGTGTTTATCTGAGACTATGTCTCATCAAGAAACTCAAAATCACAGAGCAAAGCCAAGTGAAAGAGCTGAAAGTGGAAGGATTATGTTGATTCCCAGAATGATGGGCTTTTGTATTAGTATACTAGAACAGGAGAGCCATTCCTTGGAAGTGTGTGGGACTGGTCAGCACCATGGACTCTAGAATCCAAATCTGAAGGTTTGAAACCCAGCCTCTCCACTTAAATAGCAGAGAAATCTTCTGCAGTTTATTCTGCCTCTGTCTTCTCATTGTAACAAGAAATAGGAAGCCCCACCTTAGAGATTCTTGGAAAGATTAAGTACGTCTGGCAATAAAAACCAGCAAACTGTGTTATGTTGAGCATTACAAGAGAATCTGTTATATTAGTAGTATCCATGGTATTGACATACAACAGAGAGTAAAGAACACAAGAAATGGATCATTGCATACGAAGGTTGTTCTGAAGTCTGTTGCCCAAAAGATAAGTGACTATAGTGACCACAATACCAGTTTGACCATAACTGAGAGGAGCCTGCAACATACCAGAATCCAGGGATTTGAGTGCAACCCTGAAATTGTTCACCTTAGAAAGGGGCTCAAGCAGCTAACTGTAAGAGATACTTTCTTAAAGCTACCATCTGGCACTGTCCATACATTTACTATCAAAGTCAGGAGGACATTATTTCTTTTAGCACACCTGACAAGATGTATGCATTCCCAGCCTAACGAAATCTACCAAATCCTGTTAGAAAAAGGGGCAAAAAGAGAGGGGAGGGCTGGGAACAAGGTGGAAGAGATGAATTTTATTCAAAGTAGCCTGAGTGTATGGAAATAGCACAAAACCCTCTAATATTATAAATGTATGTTAACTCATAAATAAATTTAAAAAATTAGAAATACAGACCCTTAAACTTCAAAGGTCAGTAGTCTGGCTGCACTGTATTTGTATTCCAGACTTGGCTCTCTTCCCAAAGTGCTTTCTTAAGGCTGTATGTCAACTCTGTAACTGTACATATAAAGAGTAAGGAGTCATACTCTTACCATTTTGTTGGGATCATTTCAACAGAATCATCAGTTTATTAGTCTGTTGATTATTACAATATCTTTACCAATAATTCCCTTTCAGAAATGTAGTCTATATTTAGCACAAAATATTAACTTGACCTTTCCTTTGTTTGTCCTCTATTCGTGCTGTTATTTTACTAGTAGAGAAAGGGAGACAAAAAACATAGATCTATCTTATCTTTTCTTTGATAATTTCTGTCCTGGACTCATCATTGTTCTATCAGATTGGCAACAGGATTGTGCCATTCTGTGGAGAGGGTATTCTTTGACCAGAGCACTCTCAGGACAGGTGGATGCACCTCCATCTCTGTTTCAAGGAGCTGCTAAAGCCATACTTCTCATTCCTCACTGTTCTTGACCCCAGGGATATGTATGAGGATCAGGGAAGACCAGGAAGACCATAGTTTGAACAGAGTGAAATAACACAATAACCTACACAGCCTGTTTAGGGAAACTATTCCTGAAGTATTGCTATCTTCATTTTGTCATGCAGGAAAGGATAAAAAAATGTATGAGGGTAGTTTTAGTTATGTAAGTTAAAAAAATAACCCTGATGTTAATTAAAAACTTTCTCATTACTGCCAAAATTCTAGTTCTTGAAGTACAGGTCAAATTTATCATGCACAGTAGCTAGAAAATATGTCTATAGTAAGTATTCTGGTTATGTTTTGCAGTGACTGCTCATTCCTGTTTTCTGAAAATAGCTGCAACCCACATCCTTAGTCATGTATCTTATTCTCCTACTGCTCTCTCATTACAGCTGCTCAAAAACTAGAGTAAGATCAGATGCCAAGCAGTATGTTCAAGGGCCAAGCAGATTCTAGAAAAATTTTTAAATGAGGCACATAAAAGGTACTCTGTTGGTAGTTTCATCTTTGAAAATAAGCACTACTGCACTCCTGATTCTCCATTTGCAAAATGATGCTTATTATTTCTGCCTACATGAAATGATATGTAAAAGTATAAAAGGGTATATCATCTTTTCATGCTTGGATATGGATATAATCCTCAGAAAAGTTCATGTGTAAGAAGCTTAGTTACCAACTGATTTTTTTTTTAAGAAAGTGTTTGGATACTGAGAGTTCTGATCAATCCTATATGGACTTAAAATATAATGGCATTATTGGAAATTGGGGGAAAAAAAGCAGGAGGTGAAGCCTATTTGAATTAAGTCAGTCACTAGCAGCCTGGCCCGGAATGAAATACATTGTCTACAGTACCTTTGTATCTATCTAGGTACCTATCTTTCTAGGTATCTATCTAACTGCATATTATCTATCTAGGTATCTACCTATCTATCATCTATTTCTTGCCTTTCCCTGTCTGTCTCTCTGTCTCTGTTCTTCTGTGTCTCTCTTTCTGTCTCTGCCTGTCTGTCTGTCTCTGCTTCCTGGCTCCCACTAGATGAGCAAATCTGGCTCATCTAGTGATGTGGCTCAAGGCAATGGTATCAAATGACCATAGACTGAAACCTCTGAACCCTAAGCCAAGATAAATGCTCTTTGTTCCAGGTCTTTGTCATGAAAAGTAAAAAGCCACAATCTCAGAACCAGATAGATAGATAGATAGATAGATAGACAGACAGACAGATAGATAGAGATAAATACATATCTATCTATATCAACATATATATATATATATATGAAGTACATTGACTTTTCATTGTTTTGAAATGTTTTATCTTATGAATTATTTTTTAGTAGATTCAGATAAAGTCAGATACATATCATTTGTACTTCCTAGAAAAATGATTTTAACTTGTGTAGTATGACATGAAGTTTAGTGGGAGATAGTCAAATTTGAAAAATGAAGTGAGCTTGTATCTATGTGGGATATACATTTTTCATAAAATGCACAACATAGATAATGCATATGTAATATTGATATGCAAAGCATTCCCACAATGCAGATGGTAGGCACTGTGATGAAAGTGTTGGAGTCAAGCATCATGGAAGTATTGGTGAAATCTTTAGTCTTATACTTCCATGTTTCCACTGAATGACACACATAATAAATATTAATGCTACTATAGCACATCAGAATAATTGCTAGTGAGGCCAACAAGTAGGGATATCCTAGTGGAAAAGTATTATTCTGACCATGAATCCTAGGTCTGTGAGTGTATGGATCTGTTTTTGTTTTCCCATGTTTCAGGATTATCCACCTTGAAATAATCACTTTCTGGTATCAGATCATTTACATTAATTTCAGATTTTTTTGTCTCTTAGTATTTGCTCAGGTTTTGATGTTTAAACACAAAATCTTTATCAGGTGTTTTTATAGATTAATCTCATACCATCTCTAATTTCTTGCAGATCTTAAGAAAATGAGTACTCTTGCTTGCAGTCCCACTACTACAAGACCCTTTGTCCATCTTTTCTCTCCTCCCATCTTTTCCTTTGTGCTGCAGATAGACATACTGCATTGTACCTGGTCTTCAAACACAGACTCATTCATCCCACAGTGCTTTGTACTAAATATGGCTTTCAATAGCACTGTGCTTTGCCTTCTCTGCATGATTCACTCCCTGTCATTCATAGCTCACCTTAAACTTGAATGCTTTTCCTTCCACGCAGTCTGTCATGTTGGCTCAACTTACAGACAGCTGCTACTATATTTCATATAGTTATTTATCGTCTTCTTCCTCACTCCAAGTAAGATCCAATAAAAGAAAGACCTGTCAGTCTTCTTATTTAAAGTTTTCTAGTACCTAGAACAGTGATAACATTTGTTAACATTCAAGAATTTGCTTAATAACCGAGTGTTAATAAATTGTTGTGGCCTCCTACCCGGGAATTCTTTCTAGAAAGATTTTCATAAAACACTAGTAAGTTTCTACGGAACTACATTGGAAAATGTCTCATTGAAAATTCCAGCATCACAGTAAGTATTCCTTCAGTTAATAAAGTTAGCTGCAGTTTTAAACTTCTTGTTATTTCTTTGATTGTACAAAATAATGGTTTTATTGTAATATTTTCATGCATATAACATATTTTTTTAATTTAATTTTATTTTATTTGTGAACATACTGTACAGAGGGGTTACAATTACATGGGCAGGATAATGCGTACTTTTCTTATCAAGCATTGCAGCCTCCTCCTTTGGTTTACCCTTCACATCCCTTCCCAGCCTCCCCCCTCCCCCCAATCCTAATCCTTCTCCTTCCCCCCCCTTCCTCCCCCCCCCCCCCCGCACCGACGTTGTAAAGCTCGTTTTGGACATGACAACTTGTACTTCTCATTGTTGCAACAGGTCCACCTGTATCATTAAACCACTGGTTTTTCCCCATCTCCTCCACAAGTTATACTGACATCAAATATAGTGAAAGCAGGGGTTATACTGTGGGGGAGGGACATACAAAGCAACAAAGAGATAATCTTATAAATGCCTTAGAAACACATGCATGAAAGAAAAAAAAACATTAAAATACATATCTAAGTGTTCATTTTCCTGACATCACATTACCTGACCTTTTCCGCTTGACTCATACATATACTAGATATTGCAAATAAGGGAAACCATGGGACCTATGTTTCTTTGGGCCTGGCTTACTTCACTTAATATAATTTTTTCCAAGCCTTTCCATTTCCTAACAAATGGGGAAATGTCATTCTTTCTGATGGAGGCATAGAATTCCATTGTGTATATATACCACATTTTCTTGATCCATTCATCTACTGAGGGGCATCTGGGTTGGTTCCATATCTTACCTATGGTAAATAATGCTGCAATAAACATTGTTGTGCTGGTAGCTTTAGTGTGGTCTTGTTTGTAAACATTTGGGTAAATGCCCAAAAGTGGGATTGCTGGGTCATAGGGGAGTTCTATGTGAAGTCTTTTGAGGAACCTCCATACTGCTTTCCAAAGTGGTTGAACAAGTTTACATTCCCACCAACAATGAAGTAAGGTTCCTTTCTGTCCACATCCCCTCCAGCATCTGTTGTTGTTAGAGTTCTTGATTTTTGCCATTCTAAGTGGGGTGAGGTGGTATCTCAATGTTGTTTTGATTTGCATTTCTTTTATGGCTAGGGATGTTGAACATTTCTTCATGTGTCTATTGGCCATCCTTCTTTCTTCTTCAGAGAAGTTTCTCTTTAAGTCTTTAGCCCACTTATTTATTGGGCAGTTGTTTCTTTGAGGATTTGTTGTTGGGGGGTTTAACTTTTTGAGTTCCAAGTATATTTTAGATATGAGACCCTTGTCTATTGTATGGCTAGTAAAGATCTTCTCCCAATCCGTGGGCTTTCTATTGATCTTGCTAGCTATGTCATTTGCCCTGCAGAAGCTCTGCAACTTTATGCAATCCCATTTGTCCAACCTTTCTTTGATTTGTTGTGTTTCCGGGTCTCTATTCAGAAAATTTTGGCCTGAGCCAAGGACACCTAGGGTTTCTCCTATTCTGTCTTGTAATGTTTTCAGAGTGTCTGCTTTGACTTCAAGGTCTTTGATCCATTTGGAGTTGATTCTGGTGCAGGGTGATATATAAGGATCTAGCTTTAGTTTTCTACATGTAGTTAACCAATTTTGCCAGCACCATTTACTGAAGAGGCTGTCTTTCTTCCATTCTATTGTTTTAGCTCCCTTATCGAAGATTAGATGGCTATAGGTCTGTAGGTTCATTTCTGGGTTTTCAATTCTATTCCATTGGTCCTGAGGTCTGTTCTTATGCCAATACCAAGCTGTTTTGATTACTATGGCTTTATAGTAGAGTTTGAAATTTGGTATTGATGTTCCTCCAGCAGTGTTCTTTCCGTTGAGGAGCGTTTTTGCTATTCGGGGTCTTTTATTGTTCCATATGAATTTTTGGATTGCCTCTTCTATTTCCTTGAAGAATGAGGTTGGAATTTTGATAGGTATTGCGTTGAATTTGTAGATAGCCTTGGGAAGTATTGCCATTTTCACGATGTTAATCTTTCCAGTCCAGGAGCCTGGGAGGCTTTGCCATTTTTTTAGTTCTGTGCATATAACATATTTTGATATGGATATAACATACTTTGGTATAATCAACTCTCCCCATCAACCTTTCCTCATATTTTCCCTTTACCTACTCTTTATTCAACTTTCATGCTTTTCCTCTTCAAGTCTATAAATGAGAGAAAAATAATAGCCCTATATATTATTTACTCATGTAACTATAACCCCTCTGTACAGTATTTTTAAAATACAAACATATATATGAAAAATTCTATTTTTCTTAACATGATCTCCAGTTTCCTCCATTTTTCTGCAATTGAAATAATTTCATTTTTCTTAAAGATTGAATAATACTACATTGTATTCCTTACTCATGCAACTGTAACCCATCTGTACAGCATCTTTACAATAAAAGACAAAAAGGAAAAAAATACTAAAAATAGTGTTTAACTTATATTTCCTGCATGAGGAGTAGGAAATGTTTCCCTTTTCTTATTTGTGCCTACTTAAACCCTATTATAACAAAATAAATCTTTGCTAAAGTTAAAAGGAACCAATAAACAAAGAATATAACTATCATAAAAGATTCCTATTGCATCACTTTTCATAATAGGTAAGAAATAGAATTAGCCTGTGTGCCATCAACGGTGAATAGATAGGAAATGTGATGCATACATACATTGTAGCATTATGTTATTTCTAATGCAAAGGTTTATAAAAATCATTTTATGCACTACAGTTCTATGCATGCAAACTACGTTGTGTATGGTCAGAATAAGACACTGCCTATGCATGCTTTCAGTCTTCCTCAGTCCCTTCACACAATATGTTCTGGCTAGTACCTATTAGCCCAAGCTACTTACAACCTAAAGTTACACAACAACATAATGAGACATACATTTTGTATCACTGTTTTATACCTGATTCCTATAACAAGTCCATCCTAACATTCACTAACTGGGTTGAGTGTTTGAGTGTTTGACAGATTCTATTGCCAAGGAATGGATTAGTTACAACATTCAATTCAAACTAAAATATAATATATACAACACACAAATAAATAATGTACATATATTTTATTTAATGAATACCTAGATTTCACAAACAATTAAAAATTAAATCTTCAGCTTCAAGCAACAAAAATATTTAAATGTATAGTGAAATCTATTCAATTCTGAAGATAAGTTTTGAAGTAAAACATTCACACTGAATCATTTTTGAAAGTCCTCTAAATCATCCATTAAGAACAACATAAACACCCTATTTCTTTTTTTCTCTTTTTTAAATTTAATTTTATTGTCAAGGTGATGAACAGAGGGTTACAGTTGCATATGTAATCAGCACATTTCTTGTCTAACATTGTTACTCCCCTTGTTTTTCTCCCAATTTCCCTCCCCTCAATTCCTGCCCCCACCCCCAGTAGGAAAGTTCATTTCCAACATAGTGTCTTGTGAGTATTACTGTTGCATTGGCATTGGTTTACCCTTTGTTCTTTGTCTGACCATTTTGTTGTTTCCTTTCCCTTTCCCAAATCAGATAAACATATCTACAATACACAGGATACCAAAATCAAATACAGTGACAACAGAGGATAAACCAAAGGAAGAAAATGAAAGAAAAAAAAGAAAATACTTCACACAATGCATTAAAAACAACAAAGAAAAACCTCTTGCTTCCATGTCTTGAAGTTCATTTCCATTAGCATCATTTTATAAGGTCGTTGTGCATACTTATATTGAGTGATTGTGATCCTCTGCTAGGACTATCTCTAATGAGATATCTACAAATTCCTATCTACAAATGAGGGAAACCATGGAACCTATGTTTCTTTGGGTCTGGCTTACTTCACTTAATAAGATTTTTGCTACATCTTTCCATTTCCTTATGAATGGGGCGATGTCATTCTTTCTGATGGAAGCATAGAACTCCATGTGTATATATGCCAGCTATTTCTTAAGAAATCAAACCTCTTTATTTGTTTTGCCTTAATGTTATTGAAACAGCAAACTATTCATCTGATTGCCAGGTAATAGTTACCTATCTTATAGGAAATTAATATATGGTTACAATTTAGAATCTAACTCAGCCCAACAAGACATTTACATACTGACGCAAACGGAGTGACTAAGGAAAAAGATTTTCTCATTCCTTCCTGATCATTTACAGATGGAGAATGGGTGTATGGGCAAAATTTATACTCCTAAAATTCACGTTGAAACTCCAGATGTATTTTGAGATAAGACATAATAATAGAAAATTAAGTCATAAAGGTAAACCTCTAAGATTGGAAGAGAGAGAGAAAGAGAAACAGTTCCAAGAGAAAAGGTAGCCATTTGCATCTTCAAAGCCCTTCTGAGATTTTAATCATGCTGAAGTTCTGATTTTTAGACTTTATAGCCTCCAGAATAGTGACAAATTTTTAAGGCAATGCATTCTATGGTATTTTGTTACAGCATCCTGAATTGACTAATACAGTGAAAAATATAATAATCCCCTTGCTAGTTAATTTCTCTTTTTCTCTATAAACCCTGGCTCATTCACGATTTATTTAACTTAATGTGCATGTTTAACCCCTGCATTGATTGTTTGATTGATTGATTTATTGATTGATTCACATTCAGTCAGCTTAAATGGAAAGCTGATCATGGTTGTAGGCTAGATATCAAGCAAAGCTGGAAGGATGGATTGTACGGAAGTAAGTTAGAACAAAGGAAAGGATGACAGACATTGAGTTCTTCTAGAGAGAATATTGAAGCATACTCCTAGAGTGGGTTCAGGCTTGTGCATATGAGGGGCATCAGAAAGTTTGGAGTGATATTCTAAAGGACTAAAAGGAGATTAACAAAACAGAGAAGAAAAGGTTGGTTTAGGAAAAACTTTCTCAGTTTTGCCTAAGGATATTCTTCCTCATAAATACAACAAATACGAGAATTTCTTAGTATATTATTAATTTACAGCAGGATGATAAACAGCCTTACTTACTTTCTCTTTATATGCCTTTCTCTAGTCATCCATTAAAGGTCACAAGGAGAAAACTCACTTCTAGAAATGACAAAAGATTAGCTATTCTGATTTAGACATGTGTACAATGTTAAGTCTGTTCACACACAAAGGTAGAGGAATCATCTCTAATGCCGAAGGATTTTTGTGATCTTCAGAAGGAGACAAAAGCATCACTTCATTTATGTTCTAACAAAATGGGAAATTTTAAGTGAGAGACGCTGGAAACTGAGAATTTGAGATAACGTCCAACTGGCTTGAACGGATTCTTTTCTGAGAGTCTGCCCTTAATGGATTTTTTTTTGAATTTTCAATTTCCTCTATCTTCACTGTCAGAATAGAAAGGGTGCTCTGCCCAGTAATTAGTCTAAATGAGGAGAGAGCTGTGAAAGGAATTCAGAACCACAGCACCTCAGCACTGATGCTGTTTGGCTTCAAATATGAACAATAGGCAGTGAAGTGCATTTTAAATGAAGAAAACAGCCAGACATTTGGTCAATAGCTTTCTTTGACACATTGTGAGCAGAGTGCCATGCCTGACTGCTGTCTAACAATATAAAAGAAACACAGAACAGCGCTTATCTTCCAGCTTACAAGACTGCAGATCTCAATATATCAAGACTCATTGTGAAGTCTGAGCCATGAAGACAGGAAGAAGCCATTTTGCCAGGTGATGAGAAATTACTAAGGAATGACACTGTAGCTCTGTTACAAACAAATGCAAAATTGTACCACTTTAAACATAAAGAAAACAATTAACTTTAGGAGACTGTAATTACTATTTTTCTTAGAAAAATCTCAGTTTTGTCTATGACTTTGTATAGTTCCATCAAGATGATAATTGATCAAAAAGTTCCTTAGTGCCTATACAATTCTACAGATCAAATCAACATAAAGTATTCTTTCTTCTCTTGCTACCCATCTGTTTTCCTTTTTTAGTATGAGAATTTGAACTTGGACTTTGCACTTGCTAGGCAAGTATAATAAATTTCCTTGGGCTTTTAAAATATTTTTATTATTAATTTTCCCAGGCTTGTCACAGAGTACCTCTTACCTATACCTCCATGTAGCAAGGATGACAGTCCTATCTTACTGTATGTGAGGTATGCTTTGTGAAACTACAAGATTTCAGAAAGAGAGCTTTGAACCTGGTACTGGTAGAACTCTCCTACTGACAGAAGAAACTGGATTTATTCCAATACCAGCTCAAAGCAAAAACTTCCCTGAAGAGATCTTTTTGTAAAGACTGAAAGAAATTAGCCCGGTTTAATAGTTAAAGTTCATCAAAAAATTCATTGCTAACAAAATGTGCTTGAGTTGCTATAGAAATATTTTCAGGCTGACATGAGAATCGATACCATACTAATTACAGCAAAGCTGTGAAGTAGATACAAGTGACCAGCATGACTCATAGGCTAAAATTATAAACAACTTCATGTTTATCTCCACTGTCTCTTCAAATTTATTCTGTTAGTCTAGAATTTCCATTGTCCTCAGATGAAAATTTGAGCAGCCCCCAAAACTTTTGCTGAATACTCTTAAGTAATAAAAAAAAAATCTTAGTTACTTTAAAACACAAAACATTTTTTTCTTTTTTTAAAAATTTTTGGGAAAATACCATAGAGGGGTTACAATTAGATGGGCAAGGCAATGAGTACATTTCTTATCAAGCATTGTTGCTTCCTCCTTTGTTTCCCCTTACCATCCCTTCCCATCTCCTCCCCACACCCCCTGAACCCCCTTACCCCCAACCCCCCCCCAACCCCCGGTGCCAAAGTTGTAAAGTTCGTTTTTCGACATAATGTCTTGTACATCTCATTCAGTAATAAATCAGAGGTGTCTACATGAATTAAAGGTTAAGCATTTCTATCTCCACAGCTCAGGCCTAGAATAGGAGAGAAATCTACAGTTGTAAATGGCAAATAATCCCTTACCTTACTCTTTCCATTTCTATTTTTCCCTTAAGAGCTTAAATGAACAAACTTAAGGATATCCTTAACAAGATGAAGTTTGAATAATATCCCTGTGAACTGGTGTTGAGCCTCTCTAGGTCTGCCAAATCTGTAGAGGTAAAGTGCTTTGTGGGCTTTCTTAAAATCACCTCCCACCTCCCCACCCCTGCCCAGTGTATACAAGGACAGTTCTCTCAGCTACAGCCTCATGCCCACAAAAGAATACTGCCTGCAGCCTCAGCTAGGACTCCTGCATCACCTTTGGGCATGTAGCAATGACTCTAGGTTACTCTGTTGTAACCAGTTGTCTTCTTTAGGGTAGTATAACTGCAGACAAGATCTCAGAAAATCTTAAAGTCTTTAGCCCACTTATTTTTTGGGTAGTTGTTTCTTTGAGGATTTGTTGTTGGGGGATTTGTTTTTGAGTTCCAGGTATATTTTAGATATAAGACCCTTGTCCGTTGTATGGCTAGTGAAGATCTTCTCCCAATCCGTGGGCTTTCTATTGATCTTACTAGCTATGTCCTTTGCCATGCAGAAGCTCTGCAATTTCATGCAATCTCATTTGTCTATTTTGATTTGTTGTGTTTCTGGGTCTCTATTAAGAAAATTTTGGCCTGTGCCAAGGAGACCTAGGGTTTCTCCTGTTCTGTTCTGTAATGTTTTCAGAGTGTCTGCTTTGACTCCGAGGTCTTTGATCCATTTGGAGTTGATTCTGGCGCAGGGTGATATATAAGGATCTAGCTTTAGTTTTCTACAAGTAGTTAACCAATTTTGCCAGCACCATTTACTGAAGAGACTGTCTTTCTTCCATTCTGTTTTTTTAGCTCCCTTTTCGAAGATTAGATGGCTATAGGTCTGTAGGTTCATTTCTGGGTTTTCAATTCTATTCCATTGGTCCTGAGGTCTGTTCTGATGCCAATACCACGCTGTTTTGATTACTATGGCTTCGTAGTAGAATTTGAAATTTGTTATTGATATTCCTCCAGCACTGTTCTTTCTGTTGAGGATCATTTTTGCTCTTTGGGGTCTTTTATTGTTCCATATGAATTTTTGTATTGCCTCTTCTCTGAAGAGGAAAGGAGGATGTCCAATAGACACATGAAGAAATGTTCAACCTCCCTAGCCATAAACGAAATGCAAATCAAAACCACATTGAGATTCCACCTCACCCCAGTTAGAATGGCTATAATCAAGAACTCTAATAACAACAGATGCTGGAGGGGATGTGGACAGAAGGGAACCCTACTGCATTGTTGGTGGTGTTGCTGATGTTAGGGAAATGAACCCTAAGATACGTATTCAAATGTTTTTTTTTTCTTTCATGTAATTGTTTCTAACACATTTATAAGATTATTTCTTTGTTGCTTTGTATGTCCCTCCCCCAAGGTATAACCCCTGCTTTCATTGTATTTGATGTTGGGATAATTTGTGGAGGGGAAGGGAAAAAACAAATCGTTGAACTAAGGATTCAGGTGGACCCATTGCAACAATGAGATGTACAAGTAGTTATGTTGAAAATGAACTTTACAACTTTGGTGGGGGGGAGAATTGGGGGGAGAAGGGGAGAAAGGGAAGGGATGGGAAGAGGAAACAAAGGAGGAGGCTACAATGCTTGATAAGAAATGTACTCATTATCTTGCCCATGTAATTGTAACCCCTCTGTACAGTATTTTCACAATAAAAAAAGAAAGATCTCAGAAAATCCCATCTATTTATTCTATTGATTTACTCATTGTCCAGATGCCTACTGAGCTTCCAATACGTACTAAGAACTTTTTAAACATACATATGCTAAAATATACATGAGAAACAGGCTTAATGTATATCTTTCTCAAGAGTTATGTGCATTTTAAGAGACTGTTTTAAAACCACATGAATAAACCACACAGATAGATTTATTTGATGAAAGTAAATCCTCAAAACTTGCATGCAAGGTGCTCTAGAGGCAGTGATATATTCTAAAGAATGAGACCAGGGGCTTTGAAATGTCGGTGTGCAAGAATAGCACCGCTTTTTTCTTAAATTATGTGGTATTTGGGGGAAATTCAAAGTATTTGATGGATCACAAGGACAAAGATGGCCAAACCCTTTCAAGCTACTCCTTGAGGTGATTTTTTTTGCACATCATCAATATCTGTATTTGTTTTTGTATTAATTTAAAATAATATAGCCATAGAATATCCATAGTGGATGAAACCTGATAAGTTACCTGGTCAATTTCTCTGTACATATCTCTCCCATGCATGTAGGTCTGTGAATTTTCATGCATGCATCTTTGGATGACTTTTGTCAGATGAGAAAGAGCTCTGAGCACACAGGTGGAAAATCCATCAATGCTACTTTTAATTCCTTTCAGCAGTTGCTCAGATTGCACAACCATTTATCTTTTACCCTCAGTTCACAAATGTAAGTGATAAATTATCAAAAAGTAGATCTACTTGTATGTGAGGGAAATGAAGTCCAATGTAATCTACTGTGAGGATTTTGGTTTAAGAACAAAACAAATTTCGTGAGTCTAATCAAGATCCTTCCCCTAATAAGCTTCTAGGAATTCTGCTGCATAATTATATATATATATATATATATATATATTATGTACATAATTATATATCCATATATATTATTGTTATAGTTCAGTTGATGTACAGAGTGGTAAAAGTTAAATTAGTCAGGTAATGAGTACATTTCTTTTTGGACTATGTCACTACTTCCCTTGCTCTTCCAAGTTTACTTCCTGTACCCACTTATTAGTTGTATAGTTCATTTTTTATATAGTGTCTAGTGAGTACCGCTGTTGTATTTGTTCACCCATTGTCCTACTTTTTCTGTGGCCCCCTTACACTCCCAAAGACAAATAAACTAACAAACAAGACAAAAGGAAAGGACAGCCAAAACAGCTGCAACAACAACAAAAGTCCCTTGTTTCCATTTCTTGTATTTCACTTCATAAACTATTATTTTATGTGATCCTATGCACAAAGCTCCTATTAATATCCTCCTTTGGTTTCATTGTGTGACTGTCTATAGATGTGTATAATTTATCATGTCTCAGTGTAGTTTTTTTTACCATCCAGTGTGTTTACTTGTAGATTTATAAGCACATTCTATTTACCACACATGAGGGAAACCATTTGACCTATGTTTCTTTGGGTCTGGCTTCTTTGGGTCTGGCTTCTTCACTTACTACAATTTTCCAAGTCTTTCCACTTCCTTATAAATGGTATAATATCATTCTCTTGATGGAAGCATAGACTTCTATTTTGTATATATACCACATTGTCTTGATCCATTCGTCTGCTGAAGGGCATCTGGGTTGATTCCATATCTTGGCTATGATAAACAATGCTGCAAGGAACATGGTTGTGTAGGTCACTTTAATGTGGCCTTGTTTGTGGTCTATTGGATAAATGCCCAGGAGTGGAATTGCTGGGTCATAGGAAAACTCTATGATTAGTCTTTTGAGAAACCTCCATACTGCTTTCTGAAATGCTTGAACAGGTTTACATTCTGACAAATAGTGTAGTAGAGTTTTTGTTTGCCTAGGTATAAAGAGAAGGAGTTTTGTAATACTGTATTGGTATATTTGGAGGAGAATTAGGCTGCACAGAGACTCTGAGGTGGGAATGCACCTATATGGTTGAGAAAGAATCAAGAAGTATGCATGTCTGGAGTACTGAAAGAGGAAATAAAAGAGAAGTCAGGGGTGAAGGAGTAAAACATGGAAACTAGCCCATGGTAGGTGGTTTATATCTGTCATCCAAGCTACTTCAGAGATGGAAACTGGAGAGTGTAGTTCAAAAGCTAGTCTGGGCAGCAAAGTTCATGAGATCCTTTCTCAATAGCTAACTGAACAGTGAGGAGCATGCCTGTTGTTCAAGATATTCTTGATTCAATGGGAAATCTACAGTAGGTGGATTGTGGTCCAGACACACACCTGGTCAGGAAATGAGACCCTGTTTAAAAAGTAACTAGCATAACAGTAGCTGGAAGCATAGTTCAGCAGTAAGTGCCTGCCCAGCAAATATAAGGCCCTGAATCCATGTGTCAATGTACTCAGTATCAGAGGTGATAGATAAAATTAATAAGAAAAGCAATAATGAGTAAATTGTGGAGGGCAATGACTCTTCCCTGGATGTATTTGAATCACTTAATTGCTTATTTAAATATCCTGTTCTTCACCCTTCTCAAATTCTCAAGAGAATACCATTCCTTGAAGAAAACTCATCCTTTGCTGGTATACCATGCAATCCATTTTCTTTGTACTCAGTTTTGTTATCTATTCATCTCACTGTTTGTCAGAGGTAAAGAGATACCAACATTTGGGAGGGAGTAATATTTTTTGTCCTGGACTGTCTGTTCATCTCTATTGACAGACAAATTCCCTTGAATCACAGCAAGAATGACTCAATAGTAACATTTTTCTTTGTTTTTTCTCCCTTTTTTGGTGGATGGGAGAAAAGGGGAAAATATACCTGGTGGGTGTGATGTCAGAATTACTGTGTTCACCTGTCTATGGTTTCATGCTTTGCTTCAGTTTTTCAATGGAGGGAGCTGATGTTTGTGTCACAATTATTCTACTGTGCTTGTCAAAACCCCTGACCAAGATGAGAGGAAGCTAGGGCATCAGGACATGGCATACTGGTTGAGAAAGAGGCACAGGAAGACCATCTGAAGTCCAAATGTCTGGTCAAGGCCACTAACTGAACCCATGGGTTGTGTTTTGCATCTTTTAAATAAATTATATTGCTGTTATTAAGGTGTTGTATAGAGAGACTACCATTTCAAAAGTCAAGTAAACGAGTACATTTCTTTATTTGGGTCATGTCACCCCTTCCTTCGCTTTCTCCCAGTTTTCCCCTGTTTTTACTTCAAAAGTATTTTCTTGTAAAATTTAGTAATGACATAAAGGCAAAAAAAATTAATTTTTGTTTTGTTTTGTTGCTCTTTTTTTGCCTCTGAGACAGTGTCTGAATATTTATGCCAGATTGGCCTCAAACCCACAATCCTCCTGCCTCAGCCTTTAGGGGGCTAGGATTATACACATGTACCACCACAACCCACTAATCTTCTTTTGTTGTTGTTGTTACTATAGAACCTTGTAGGTGACTTAACTCAGAGTTAAAGAGATCACTAAAATAAGGGTTTTAGTAGAAGAATAAAATGTGGAAAATAACAGTTTATTTCACCATTTTCTTTTTCTTCTTTGGTGGTACTCAGGGCTTTGTGCTTGCTAAACAGGCAGGTACTGTTCCTTGAACCATGCCTCCAACCCCTCATTTGACCCTTTATGTTTTGAAAAAATGACTGCATATTTACCCTGATACCTTTATTATTTAGAATATACTATCTGAAGCCTCCAATAAGAATAACTACTTAGGGGGCTGGGAAGGTGGCTCAGTGGTAGAGCACTTGCCTTGCATGCATGAGGCCCTGGGTTCGATTCCTCAGCACTACATAAGCAGAAAAAAAAGCCAAAGTGGCGCTGTGGCTCAAGTGGTAGAGCGCTAGCCTTGAGCTGAAGAGCTGAGGACAGCGCCCAGGCCCAGAGTTCAGGCCCCACGACCGGAACCCCCCGGCCCCGCAAAAAAAAAAGAATAACTACTTTAAAAAGGTTTCTTCTAATCTCTTTATAAATCTACTCACTATAATCATCAATAGCTTTGTTAATTTATTCTGTTCAATAACATATTTATAGTTTTTAGTGTACTAGGTCCTGAGCTATTTCCCTGAGTGCCATGTTTCAGTTGTTATTCAATCTTATTTAAATCAGCTTTAATAAATAGATATCTACCAACACCTCCAGTCTGGTTCACCTACCCTTGCCTACTAAATACTAAAGTGCTTGTCCAACATTTCAGACCTGAATCTGAGAAAAGTAATAAACTGTTTCTAGCTATCACCTGGCTTACCTTGGGCCAGAACATTCATTTTGCTACAGAAAGCATTTTACATGGAGGTCACTGGAAAATTATAACTGGAAAGATCACCTCTTGTAGTCTTTCTGCCCCAAATCAAGCCCTCAAGCAAGACCAGAATGCAGTTCTCTCATATGTAAGTAGCCTTGCTATTTGAAAACTTAGCCTTTACTCTGATGAGTTAGAGATGCAAGATTAAATGGATGTGCAGGTCAAACAACATTCAGAGAAAATCAGAGTATTAGTGGATTTCCTATATGTGTGCTCAGAGCATCTGCTTGTCTATGAAATTCCCAAACACCTACTCTGCATATACTACCACATGCATCGGAAATACATAGACAATTGGTCCTTGTGTATATATATAGGATGTCATTTTCACACTATACCAAGACACATTCTTTGTGATCATTGGAGGGCAGAGTTCCTACCTGAATAGGAATGTAATAGTAAGAGATAATAAGCCAAAGAAGAGTCATTGCAGTATTCAGTAGTAAAATCCATGCTCATTAGAGTCAGAGAGAGTCTGGTTCTACCTTCTACTTTTCTGTTGACTTTGGGTAAGTCATTTCATGTCTGTGAAAGCCTTACTGCCCTCATGCATATATACATACCATTTGGGTATTTGTTTTGTTTTGTTTTGTTACTGAGACTTGGCCTCAAGGCTGCATAGTCCTGCTAAGCTTTCTTGCTCACAGTTGGCACTTTCACACTTAAACAAGGCCTCTAGTCGGTCATTTTGCTAGTTAAGTAGAGATATAATCTTGTAGACTTTTCTATCTGGGCTAGATTCAGACTACAATCTTCCAAATCTCACTCTCTTGAATGGTTAGGAATCTAGCTTATACAACTTAACTCAGGATTTGTGTAATCATCAATTGAGTCTTATAAAGTGTTTTTTGCTTTTTGCACATTATAAATTCTCAGTGAATATCTGTAACTATTGAAATGGTCAATAGAACTTCACTTCCCAGAATTGAACTTCAGATATAAATATTTTCAACTATATTCCAAAGATATCTCTTATAGAAAACTACAGAAGAAGTAGGGAAGTCATGTTCTATTGTCATGAAATAAAAGGAAGCGCATAGATCAAGAAAGTGGCAAAGGTTAGTATAGTAAGCTCAAAATAGACTAAAGATCCAAAGATATTTCACAAGAGATACTTCAGGGCTATAATATGAATCCAAGAGTCAAAAATAACTAGGAGAAAACTCTAAATACAAGGGAAAAAAGGCAAATCAATCAGTCTGGTAAGTTTGGTGTTTGGATATGACTAAGAGTATGTCCCCCACCCCGCCAACTCTTCAAGAGATAGTAACGAAAAATGTTTTCTAAAATGTCTATGTGTGTTGTGGGAGAGAAGATGGGAGAGGAGTTGATAAAGTTTCTATAAGTTCGACTTTATATTTAGGTTATAAGGATAACATAAACTATCCAACAGTAGAGCAATCAATTTAAATAAATGACACTAAAATGCCTAGAATTCCTCAACTAAATACACTGAAGAGGAAAATCAATGACGGGTTCAGGGCCTTGATGGCAAGATCTAATGGTTATTCTAGATTAAAACTTATAGGATTACTGGTTTATAATGAATTGCACTCTTACTAGAGATTTTAAGAAATCAATTCTCCATGACCCACACCAATATAGGTAAACCTTGACACTTAATGAGAAAATACAGACTGTTAGAGAGAGAAAGAAAGGAAGAAAGGAAGAAAGGAAGAAAGAAAGAAAGAAAGAAAGAAAGAAAGAAAGAAAGAAAGAAAGAAAGAAAGAAAGAAAGAAAGAAAGAAAGAAAGAAAGAAAGAAAGGAAGGAAGGAAGGAAGGAAGGAAGGAAGGAAGGAAGGAAGAAAGAAAGAAAGAAAGAAAGAAAAAGGAAGAAGGGAGGGAGGGAGGGAGGAAGGAAGGAAGGAAGGAAGGAAGGAAGGAAGGAAGGAAGGAAGGAAGGAAGGAAGGAATCCCAGTAATTGAGTTTTAATTATTTTCAGAGATTACACTCCATATTCTTTTAACTTCTTGTTCGTGTCTTGTTCCCTGGATGCTTTGTACTTTTTCTCAACCACCTTAGCACTCCTGTCATCTGTTCTAAAAGTTTTGAGTCAGTCAGGCAGTAAACAAAACAATTCTAGGACATAGTCCATAGACAGAACAGGCTCGTGGTAGAGGGGCAGACACAAGTTTAACTCAGATGCAACAGAACTAATAAAATATTTAAACTTGTATCACTCTGAATGGAGATGAGATCAGCCATAATAATTCTAAACGGAAAAAATGAATTTCCATTCCTCCTTCTTTAGTATTTCTAAATAAGTCATTTTCATATTTCTAAGAGGTTCACAATGCTAAATTCCAGGAAACAAAGCTCTTGAGTGATAAATAAATCCTGGTTTTATTACAACATCAATTCTCTTTTTACAAGTGAACACAGATCTTTATTTAATGGAACAGCATTAGAATTCTAGACGCAGTGTGGTATAGTGAAAAGAAGGGCCTATAGTAAGAGAATATGTTGAGACCAAGCTGTGCCACTTTCTATGAGTATGGTCGCAGGACAGTATTTTTAAGCTATTTCCAGGGTTATTTTGAAGATTTGGAGATATAAATGAAAATACTTTGTTAAAAGTCAAGCATTGTGAAAAGAGTGGCATCTATCAAGATAAATGCACTCATTAATCTGCTGAACAGTAACTCCTTTGTTGAATGATAAGTACCTAAAGATCATAAAAATAGTACCTAAAGATCATAAAAGTCAAGCATGGTTCATTCACATATTATTATAATATGTAAAGAGATTATATTACCTTAATATCTGTGAATTTTCCTGGTTCATTACAGTCTTATCTTTTTCATATATACATATGCACACATCCATACATTTATATGTGCATGCACGTTGTGTCCTTAGCCTAGTTTTTGATTATCAAAATAACATAAATATAATCAAAGAGATTTAGCATTTGACTGAGGCCCAATTTACTGCTCATAACATTACATGGCTATTTGTCCTAAGAGAATACCATTGCTGAAGGTTTGTTAGTGGAATATCAGAAGAAGAAAAATGGGTTTTATTTAATCCATAAGCTGTAACATATTTATAGGGTTTAGAATGCAATGAAATAAATGTGCTAGAATGAATAAAGAACTAGAATCAGAGAGCATTCATTCCAGCTCCATGGTGGCTAGCTTCCTTTCTCTTTTCTCTACCTGTCTACTTTCTCATCATAGTTGTTATCCTCAGAAGCCATTACTCTATATAAACCCCATTATCAACAGGACGAGGCAATGTGAATTAGTCATGCAATTGTACTTACACTATTAAAGCCACACAGATATTCTAAGTTCAAGAACACTAACAAAGAGATACTAATTCTAATTAGAAAGCAATAACACACAGGCTTAAGGTCTCTTAGTGCCAGTTAGCAAAGGGCTTCTGATTTCCTACTGTGCACATTTATATACTTTACCTAATTACTTTAATGCTTACAAATTTGCATAAGTTAAGCATGAATATAAAAGCTACTTAAAATTGATTCTGATTTTTCCCCCACAAATTATCCCTTTTTATAATATGTCTGCATATTTGGAATTATTATATTAATGCAATTAAGTTCAAAACTAACATTATTTAGTCCTGACTATTATGGTAACGTCAGGATCCACAACTGCCTTCCATTAATGCTATCAGACTGGACTTCCATTTGCAGAATGAGACCCATTGATTGAGTGAAAGAACATCGGTTTTGTCCTATAATTACCTACAAGCTCCTTTCAAAAGCAGTTCAGTAATGGTTACTACATTAAAACCTCAGACAGGTACAACCACAAGATGAGTTTCTAAAGCACCACTCTCATTAATATTGCAGGGTCATATGGGAGAAAGAATGGCTGGAACCTGGCTGCTGGTACAGACTCTGTTACTTTGTTACTGATTTTGTTTCCATTAAGCCTAAGGCTGTACACTAAATACAGGACAATAGTTGAAGTTGAATTGTCAATCAGCATCAAATTATATTTTAGGATAAGTATATCCCAAATATTACATGGGACCAAGTTGTATGGTAAAAAAAATTGATTTATTGGTATCTTAAATTCATATCTAACTGGCTTTTCTACATTTGCTAAATCTGGGAAGTAAATGTACTTGAGCAAGCTATAATCATAGCCTCATAATTTGAGAAGTACAGGCTTTGGACAGAATGTCCTCTAAGTGAAACATCATAAAAACGTTCTTGTTCATAGATAATGCAAGAGGCAAAAATTTTCCTGTTTGCTTTCCCTAATTATTAATCAAAGGTTTGTAGAAACCAGTCCCATTTAAAAATCTAGCAAGCTAAGCTTCTTTCTTAATAACAAGGATGGCTGTAATACTCTGCAAACTCCCAAAAAGGAGAAAGAGAAAGCATTTTTAACAGTTTTTGTATCATTTACAACAGTTTTGCTATATATCAGTGGGTAATAAACTACCTCAAAATTTAGTAGCTTACAGCATAATTTATTATGACACATTTTTTGTGAGTCAGAAACCATGTGCACTTTAAATGGGTCCTCTAAGGGTTATCCCACAAAAATAAATCATGTCTTTTAAAGATCTCAAATACATCTACTTCCAGTTTCATATGAAACATGAAATAGAGATACGCTTTTTTTCTTCTTTTGAAAGAGTCACACTAACAAATGCTAAAATGTAACTTTTCATATCGAATCAAACTTTGTGCTTGTAGTTATTATTTCTACCTTTCATCCCTTCCTTTATTTAACTGTTTTGGTTATGCATTTCTACTTTAGTATAGTAATCAGTCAACTCAGAAATTAAGCTCAGCCAAATCTAACTAGTGGGTCTCAAATGTAATCATCCGGAAAATTGTTTTGGGTATGTCTTAGTACTGTCACAATAGGAAAGTACCACAAGCCAGGTGACAGTCCTAGAAGCTAGGAGTTCAAAATTAGAGTGTTGGAGAGGTCATGTCCTCTTTGAGGAATCTAAACAAAAACCTTTCTTCCCATCTTCCTGATTTGAGGTGGTTGCCAGCAATCTTTGTGTTATTTGGCTGGCTAATAACCCTATCTTCACTTGAGTTCTCCTCTGTATCCAAAGTTCCCTCATTTTTAAGGACACCAGTTGTTGGATTACAGCCCACTATAACTTGTTTTAACATGTGAAAACATAATTCATAACTTGTTTTGACTTGTGATATCTGCAAGGAATCTATTTCTAAGTTAAGGCTATTCTCAAGGAATACCTAGGGTTAAGACTTAGGTGAATTTATTTGGTGGACATGATTCAACATGCAACAGGATGTTTGGCAATAATACAGATTCCAGCTCCTTGAGAACCAGTCATTGCTTGGTGGTTTTTATAGTAGAGACCTTACAAGGTGAGGGATCTCCTAGGTTTGCCAATTCTGCAGACGTATTTTTTTGAGAATGGTGCACAGCCCACAGTTGTAAAACTCTGCTCAAGCCAACCAAGTATCCTTGCTCACCAAGGAGCCTAAGGGTCTCCATTCACCTAAAAGAACATATAAAGAAAGAAAGAATTTTTTAATAGAGAAGTTGTTTTATATACTGATACATTGTTATACTATACAGTGATGGAAAGAGACTGTGATAAACAGGAAAAATCCATACAGATGTATGGATTATATATAAGCTACATATATAGCTTATATAACATAACATATAAGTATTTTTTGCATAATATGAAATAGAAGTTGGAGTCATGATTTTAATAAAGGCAGAAATGTGTATTTTAGGATAAAAGAATGTAATGAAATGGACCAAAATACCACAGTATATTTTAATAACATGAATGACTTTCTATACTCCTCTATTTTCAATGTTTTAAAAAATTAAATTAAGACTGGGAAGGTAGCTCAGTGGTAGAGTGCTTGCTTTGCATGCATGAGTCCCTGGGTTCGATTCTTCGATTCTGGCAGAAAAAGCCAGAAGTGGTGTTGTGGCTCGAGTGGTAGATGCTAGTCTTGAGCTAAAGAGCTGAGGGACAGTGCTCAGGCCCAGAGTTCAGGCACCACAACAGACACACACACACAAAATAAAATTAAGTTATACTGGGGCTGGGAATATGGCTCAGTGGTAGAGTGCTTGTCTAGCATGAATGAATCCCTGGGTTTGATTCCTCAGTACCACATAAGTAGAAAAAGCCAGAAGTGACGCTATGGCTTAAATGGTAATGTGTTACCCTTGAGCAAAAGAAGCTCAGATACAGTGCCCAGGCCTTGAGTTCAACCCCAGGACTGGCCCCTCCCCCAAAACAATTAAGTTATAGCCAGGCACTAGTAGCTCATGTCTGTAATTTTAGCTACTCAGGAGATGAGAGCTGAGGATCCCAGTTCAAAGACAACTCAAGCAGAAATGTCTATTAGACTCATCTCCAATTAATCACAAAAAGCTTAAAGTAGAGCTGTAGCTTAAGTAATAGAGCATTAGCTTTGAACACAAAAGCTCAAGTACAGCACCTCGGCCCTGAGTTCAAGCCCCAAGACTGGCAATAATAATAACAACAAGATATATTGCACTTCAACAGGAAAATAAATAGTTATAGCAATTTATTAACTGTAGTTATCTGTGAAAACAGCATTAACAAGAACTTTTTCTTTCTATTTTATGTATTTCATTATTGTTAGTTGCTTGAAAACAAGAAAGACGTAGAGTTTAAAGTACCAGAGCTATTACTAAATAGAAATACTTTTTCTTCCTTTTCTGTTTCAGTTTTTTTTTTTTTTTTTTTTGGTAAATTTTAGAGGAATGGATTTTTTTAAGAAAATAGAAGAAAAATATGTTTTTAAATTAGTTGAATTCTGGTTACAGTCTGGCAGGCAATAAATATGGATATTAGATTCACTAGATTTCAGGTGGATCCAGAATTCTCCAGCTTAATAAGTCCATCTTGTAATTCACAACCCAGATGAAATTTATCCAAGACCAGATAAACCAAACTTACTTCCATGCACAGCAAATTGTTTTTCTCTTTTTCTTGCAGAGGCCAGTGTCTTGCTGTTCTTTCTAACTGGCGGAGTACCTTCAATCACAATAGACAGTAAACTGATATCTGCAGGATTAAATTAAAGTGCTCAAGATGGCTCAGAGACCTACTTACTTAATCATACCTGGTGTTTCAGAGCAGAGGATGCAATACCTAGACTTTGAACAGGCTCCACTCTTGTTAACAGGCTTCTCAGGCTGCAAGCTTCCAAGGAAAGAACGAGCCCTACTTCCAATTTCTGACCCCAGAGACCCTTTCATTCCTCACTCTCCTGTGTATCCTAACTCAACATTTCTGAGATGTTGACTTGCAATTAGAAAGGGAAAACTATCTCTCTTCAATTAAGGATAAAAAGTAATGAGGGAGTAAGATTCTAACTGAAAGGAAATATGTTTGAGTGGTTGGTTATCCTGGACAATAATTTTGGTAGGTAAATGTTTGATTTCCATTAGAATTTTAAGAATATCAAAAGTAACTGTTGCATTCCTATGTCCGCAGATGCCTCCACAATCTCCAAAAGCAAATCGCACTCAAAACATGATCCACTCAGAGAGGAAAATGAAAGGTCAGAATGCATTTTTCTTTACTCCTTGGTAACAAAGAATAATTGGTGTTGCTAAGTCCTGCATTTGGTGCCAGAGAATGAGACTCATGCTTCTTTATACTAGAAAAAAGGTAATCTATCATAAGGAAAAGAGGGCAGAATTGAGCTCTTACTCATGTTAAAACTGTGGTCTGTCTCTTTGGTTTAAGAATTGAAATAGTAAACTGGGTAGAAAAAAGGGCATTGACATGAGTTTATAGTCAATTATTGCAAAAAAAAATTCTTAATGCACTGTAACTTTATTATGCTAACACACATGAAACTATTCTTAAACATTTTTGCAATGAAAATAATAATTACAACTATCATTGTCTCAGGTTATCCATAAAGTAGAATCTAGGCAAAGTATTCCAAGGAAAGTAGTTCATTGTAATGTATAGAAACTACATTGGAAACTTGACAGTAGAATTAAGACATAAGAAAAAATGATGTCTAAATGGGAACTCTAGAAATAAAAAAAAAAAAAACTAACACATAGATCACAGAAGACCACTGAAACTATCTCTAGGGTACACTCTGGAAGTGATATAAAGCATACATCTCTGGAGGTTCCTCAAAAGACTACACATAGAACTCCCCTATGACCCAGCAATCCCACTTTTGGGCATTTACCCAAATCTTTACAAACAAGACCACACTAAAGCTACCAGCACAACAATGTTTATTTCAGCATTATTTTCCATAGCTAAGATATGGAACCAACCCAGATGCCCCTCAGTAGATGAATGGATCAAGAAAATGTGGTATATATACACAATGGAATTCTATGCCTCCATCAGAAAGAATGACATTTCCCCATTTGTTAGGAAATGGAAAGGCTTGGAAAAAATTATATTAAGTGAAGTAAGCCAGGCCCAAAGAACCATAGGTCTCATAGTTTCCCTTATTTGCAATATCTAGTATATGTATGAGTCAAGCGGAAAAGGTCAGATAATGTGATGTTAGGAAAACGATCCCTTAAATATGTATTTTAATGTTTTTTTCTTTCATGCATGTGTTTCTAAGGCATTTATAAGATTATTTCTTTGTTGCTTTGTATGTCCCTCCCCCACAGTGTAACCCCTGCTTTCTCTATATTTGATGTCAGTATAACTTGTGGAGGAGATGGGGACAAACAAGTCGTTTAAGGATTCAGGTGGACCTGTTGCAACAATGAGAAGTACAAAATGTCATGTCAAAAACGAGCTTTACAATGTCGGTGTGGGGGGGGGGAGGGGGGGAAGGATTGAGTGGGGGGGAGGGGGGAGGCTGGGAAGGGAGGTGAAGGGCAAACAAAGGAGGAGGCTGCAATGCTTGGTAAGATATGTATGCATTATCCTGCCCATGTAATTGTAACCCCTCTGTACAGTATGTTCTCAAATAAAATAAAATAAAATAAAATAATAAAAAATAAAAAAAAAACATACATCTCTCAATTATGCCATTCAAGCATCCAGAAAGCAGGGGTATTTATACATCCCTCTGAAGAATACTCCATAAAAAGCTACTGCCAACGATCCATAACAGAAACAGTGCTGGAAGAGTATCAATACCAAATTTCAAACTCTACTACAAAGCCATAGTAATCAAAACAGCTTGATACTGGCACAAGAACAGACCTCAGGACCAATGGAATAGAGCTGAAAACCCAGAAATAAACCCAGAGACCGATAGCCACCTAATCTTCGATAAGGGAGCTAAAAAAATAGAATGGAAGAAAGAAACCCTCTAAATGGTGCTGGCAAAATTGGTAAAACACCTGTAGAAAACTAAACCTAGATACTTGTATATCACCCTGCACAAGAATCAAATCCAAATGATCAAAGACCTCAAAGTCAAAGCAGACACCCTGAAAACATTACAGGAAGGAAATGGAAAAACCTTAGGTCGCCTTGGCACAGACCGAAATTGTCTTAATAGAGACCCAGAAACACAACAAATCAAAGAAACATTGGACAAATGGGATTGCATGAAGCTGCAGAGCTTCTGCTTGGCAAAGGACATAGCTAGCAAGATCAATAGAAAGCCCACATATTGGGAGAAGATCTTCACTAGCCATACAACAGACAAGCGTCTCATACCTAAAATATACCTGGAACTTAAAAAATTAAATCCTCCAACAACAAATCCTCAATGAAACAACTGCCCGATAAATAAGTGGGTTAAAGACTTAAAGAGAAACTTCTCTGAACTGGAAATAAGAATGGCCAATAGACACATGAAGGAATGCTCAACTTCTCTAGCCATAAAAGAAATGCAAATCAAAACAACATTGAGATACCACCTCACCCCAGTTAGAATGGCTATAATCAAGAACTCTAATAACAACAGATGCTGGAGGGGATGTGACCAGAAGTGAACCCTACTGCATTGTTGGTGGGAATGTAAACTTGTTCAACCATTTTGGAAAGTAGTATGGAGGTTCTTCAAAAGACTCCACATAGAGCTCCCCTATGACCCAACAATCCCACTTTTGGGCATTTACCCAAATGATCACAAACAAGACCACACTAAAGCTAGGAGCACAACTATGTTTATTGCAGCATTATTCACCATAGCTAAGATATAGAACCAACCCAGATGCCCTAAGTAGATGAATGGATCAAGAAAATACCTCATATATGTGGTATACACACACACACACACACACACACACACACACACACACACACACACACACACACACACACACACAATGGAATTCTATGCCTCCATCAGAAAGAATGACATTGACCCATTTGTTAGGAAATGGAAAGACTTGGAAAAAATTATAAGTGAAGTAAGCCAGGCCCAAAGAAACATAGGTCTCATTGTTTCTCTTATTTGCAATAACTAGTATATGTGTAGGACATGCAGAAAAGGCCAAGAGCTATGTACATATAACCATATAAGATGATGTTAGGCGAAATGAACAAGATAGGGACACAAAGATCTTTTTTCTTTCTTTCTATTGTTTGTAACGTTTTTATAATGTACTATGTAATTTTTTTTTGTTTCTTTGTATGTTCCTCCCCCATGGTATAACTCCTGTTTTCACTGGATTTCATTCCGGGTGCTCTGCATCTTGTATATACATTTTTCTAATTTGGGGGAAAGGGAAATAACAAAATGCTGAAATAAGGATACATATTGACCCATTGTAATAATGAGATGTACAAGGCACCCTGTTGAAGATGAACTTTACAACTTTGTGGGGGGAGGGGAGGGAGGAGTTGGGACAGTGGAGAGGAAAGGAATGGTGGGGGTAAAACAAGGAGTAGGTAACAATGCTCAATAGACAATGTACTCATTACCTTGCTCATGTAACTATAACCCCTCTGTCCAACATTTTTACAATAAAAAACATACAAAACATGGCTCCTGCCAACAGGTGTAATTCTTGGTACTTCTATGTTAGCATGTGCACAGGCAGCATTATCCACAGTACTGAAAACTAAAAGTCTCCAGAACAGATGCAGATAAAATTAGTTGAAATTCAGCTACACTATAAGATGATGCCTGAACTATAATTGAGGCACTGACAGTGTAATTTTGTACTTTTTAACTCATGTTATTTATTTGTGCCACTGCTACGGCTTGAACTCAGGGTCTCATGCTCTTGTGTAACTATTTCAATAGACTGGCACTTTACAATTGAGCCCCACTTCTACTTCCAGCCTTTTGCTAGTTAACTGGGAATAAGAGTCCCACAAACTTTTCTACCTGGGCAGACTCTAAACCATGATCGTCAGATCTCAACCTGTTGAGGAGAAGCACTATTATGGTCATTGTGGGAAAGTTGTTTTTTATTTTTCCTAGTCTGTTATAAGCTAGAAATTACCTTTCAATAAATAAATCATAAAATAATTTTATAATTTTACATTTTCCCTTAAAAACAATAATTTCATAAGAACTAATTAATTGTGAGCTCTAATATTGAGGTAAACTGAAAGGTAATAAGGGAGAGATGTTAGGAACCCCATGTTAAACCCAGACTAGATTTAGTACTATCTGGGTTTAGTACTGGGTTTTACTATCTGTGTACCAGTTAAATAATCTTCCTAAACTTCCCTGTTTTCTCATAACATGAAGGTAATCATTTTACCTACCTGATAGCACTGAGTTAATATAAATAACTGAAAAGTAGCACGTAGTTCATAATGAATCACATGTGATTATTAGCTTTTATTTCTTTATGTTTTTCATCAACAATCATTTGTTGATTTAAAAACTTCTAAAAAAAAAACTTCTGTGCTATAGGCTCTTTTTGATTCCATAGCAACACAAATCAATCAGAACATGCTAGTCTTCTAATTCCAACAATCTAGTTTAAAAAACTACTAATACTATCAAAGTACAAATTATAATTAAACATGAAAATCTTATCACAATGTAGCAAAGCCCATAAAAACACAGCACCTCACATGCATGCATGAAGCCACTGAACTTTAGAATTAGAAGGAAAGTAGGCACTGTGTGACAGAAAAAAGAAGAGGACTTATGAACTGGCACCATGCTCTAAAGGAAAGTTAATGTAATCAGAATTTAGTATGTTGTGTGGAAAATTCAGCTTGTGGGTGCAGAGTACATGTCTTTGCTCATTAGGTGAAGACTATTGACTTTTCTTCTATAAAGTCAGAAGTAGCACGCTTTAGTATACAATGACAGAATTTGTTTCTTAGAAGGAGAATCCAGTCATAAATGTGAACAAATAGCTGTAATCAAAATATTAAAAAAAAAACAGTTGTGGCTATAGTCCAAATCATGATAAGGTAGCAAATTAAGGCAGGGCAGTTTTGATGACAGGCAAGCGATAATAAATCAAAGAAACCTCCGAGGCTGTTGACTGTTGGATAGGATTGAGCATAGAAGAGAGAGGAATATTTTTTAAGTACTATGATTTCTAGCTCTTGAGACATCCGGCCATAAGTTTGACCCAAAATGCAGCAGACTGGGGTTAGAGGACTGGTGGCAAACTCTGATGAATTTACATAAGAAGGCACATTTAAGGAGCCTACAGGAATTGAAGGTAAAGGTAACAACATGAATATCTATGAATTTAGGAGATATCATCATGGGAGACTCTAAGTGAATGATCATACACAGAAGTGATTCTCTATTTGGAATATAGTAGGTACTCCAAAACAAACATGAGATCAACATATCCATTGACGTGGAATAATGTCTCCTAATCCTAGGATTTAAGGGGTAACTCTTACATGGAAATCACTGTAGGATATTTTCTCCTTTATGTTTCACATAAAGTTTTGTGGCCACTGCTTTTTATGATGTTGGCTTTAATTTGTCTACTCTAAAAATGACAGGAAACATCAAATTATCAGTGTATAAACCAGGAAAATTAGGAAGTTGTCCTAAAGTGATCTCTCCATGGTCACTTGATGTTCATTCCTGATTTCACAAAATGATTACATGTTTTTACTTATAACTGTTTATGCAAGGCTGTAATATTGATAAAGACTTGCCTGTGAAAGTGGGGATTCTATCTTTAACTCTACTTCTCTGCTTGAACTTTAATAAGGTTAATTTTTCTCAAAGACAGTCCATATCTCCAAATGGTTTCATTTTCAGTATAGTAGTCATTTTAGGAAGCTAGACCTTTATTTCAAATCACACTGCCATTTCTCAAAACATTTGAATTGTTAAAAGATAATCACCACAGCCTGCCACTTTTATTTTAATGTACCTGATGACAGCAGATTCTTATCGTTTAAAGTTGGAATTCATTTTATGAATAATCTGCCTAATTTACAATCAAGTATAGCACATAAGTGATCAAAGTTCATAAATTCTAAGCTTTAACTACCAAATACTCACGGAAGCACAGCCATAAAATAACTGTGATGGAGTCTTCTACTTTCCTATTTCTATAGGTAAATCCTAACACAAAATCAAAACATAACTATATCTTTGAAATAAATTACTACTTTATAGAACATATACATTAAATTTAATGTTTAAGAGCTCATTTTTTAAATTTTCTTTTAAGAGTTTTATTGTTTCAGATCCTACAGTTAGATTTTTTTAATTCAATCTTAATTTTTAATATATGTTTTTATTGTAAAAATGCTGTACAGAGGGGGTACAGTTACATGAGTAAGGTAGTGAGTACATTTCCTATCAAGCATTGTAACTTCCTCCTTTGGTTTTCCCCTACCGTCTTTTCCTTCCCCACTTCCCCAACTCCTCCCCTCCAAGTTGTAAAGTTCATTTTCAACATAGTGTCTTATACATCTTATTGTTACAATGGGTCAACTGTGTCCTTATTTCATCATTTTGTTATAAAAAGAAAATTTTAATGTTATTACTTTGTCATAAAATCTTAACTTTTCACTATTTATTTTTTAACAAAAACTTTCAACAGAATGTCAAAAAAAGTTCATTTCATTAACATTTTAATAGATGCTGAAGCTTTTCTAAAAATATATTTACCATTAGTTCTCTGCACAGTCATTAAGGGTTTCAAGAAAACCCAATTTAGGTTGGTTTATTACTCATTTAAATTTTCTTGTCCTTTATATATGATAAAACATTCTTGTAATTTTGGGGGTGGGGGTGGAGGATTATCCCCTAGAACCACAACCTTAATTTAACCATCCATCAGTGCTTTGAATCACATAGCTGAAATGTTAATGAAAAAGCCTAAGAAATACCACTGGCCATTTTTTCATTAAAAATAAAATGCCCTTTGGAAAAAAGTCACACAAATTGATGATGACTGAGTGCTGTTCCCTGAAGGAAAAGCAATGACCTAAGTTTAATTGGTTCACATGAAACGAGTCCTATTAGACAAATCTGACAAAAAATCCTCTAGCTGAATATCATCTTAAGATTTTTCACTGTTTACTTTAACAAATACATAATTATATACTAGTGCTTATGTGGTATTACCAGTTATATAGACCAATGTTTATATTACTAATTATAATTTTATAGTTATTAACAAACTTTTTAGTATCATGGCATTCTAGGTATATCCCTCAATAGTAAATATACAGCTGAAAACAAAGACAGTCTAGAGCACAATCCTTGCCTCCACAGTTTACATTCTTGGAACACATCAAGAACAGCTTCTGTTTGGACTCTCCATATACCCTTGTACATTAAAAGCAAATAATCCTGATCATAATTCAAATGTAATCTATGTGTTATTTTGATGAAAGCTTATACTATGATCATCAAAATCAAAGGAGAGAGTAAGGAAATCTTACCTGGTCTTCACATAATAAAAGCACATGTCAGATTAATACCAATATTTTCTCACATGGCTTACCAGCATATTTCTTGAGTGGTATTGCTTTATGTCATTTTATGATCATCCATATATGATCTTGATCTTCTATTTTCACTGTTACCTTCACTGACTTGTCTTGCCCTTCAAGAATCAATTGAATACAGGAATTTTTCGTTTTCATCTGCAATTTAATGCAAACAAAAGGAATGGGGGAAAAAAGAAGGCCATCAGACATATTTCAAGGAATGAGAGATACCACTTCATTTTTACAGATGTTTAATCAAGCATTTGAACAGCTATTCAGAAATGTCAAGTATTTATCAGGACAGCAATGACTTTTTTTGGAGTACTCACTGTGAGGAAAGAATTCTGCTTAGCAGTTAACCTACATTATTTCCCAATTAACTATCACAGTAGCCTCCTAAGATATGTATTGTTGACCTTTCCTCAAAATTGAGAGTGCTGAGGCTCAGAGAGGCCAAGTAGTATGTCCAAAATCACAGAAATAGTATTTAAGATGTTTTTTAAACTCAAATCTATCAAGTATAATTCTTAACCCCTATTCTATACTAACTCCTTGTAATGGAAGGTGGGAGGAAGAGAAAAAGGAGGTAGAGAATGAAAAAGGGCAAGGCAAGCAATCTAGCACTGAGCCACCTTGGGATTAGCAATCACCACTGCTGAAATTCAGTTTTAACCATTCTGTTTAAGCTCATTGCCAATCAATTACAGACTAAAAAGAGTGAAGAAATAGTTATCCACGTGTGACATGACTTTATATCTCCAGGTAGAGTCAGGGTTTTTATGAATGTTATTTCAATTGTTATCTCATTCCCATATTGAGCTGTCAAAAGCAATCTTAATCTCAAATCTTCACAGGTGGCAGTGCTCAAATGCACTCACATTTTTCTACACACTTAGAATCCCAAGCTTATTAGTCTCTCTGTGAAGTAGACTTCAAATTAATTGAATCTGAGCAGGATAATTTAAATTATTCTACTCAATAGTTTCTAGTCCTAACTCTTCAGCAGTTTCATTGGTCTGCTGACAAGAAGTGAACCTGACTGACATCTTTTCTAGAAGGGCCTAAGACATAGTGTAAGAACTGACATCAGAGAAGCAACACTACAATGCTGGCTTCCCTCTATGGCAAGAAGAGAGCCTCAACATGGAAAAAGCTAAGAAGTCACAGCCTCTCAGGAGTGGCAAACCAGTCAAACCAAAGACAAATACAAATACAGGGCTATAATTCAAATGAGGCAAATCTTAGCATTGAGGCCAAGGCAGGTCACGTGTCAATTCCAGTCATTCATATTGGGAAATGCGTTCATCAGATCCTGCCCACAGCTTATCCTATGTAATCCCTTGATACCAAGGAAAAGAGACCAAGCAGTGGCACATTCCTAGGGAAATCCTGGCAAAAGTGAGGTTAGAACACTAAGGGGTTCAGCTTCATTGGCTTTTTAAAGTGATAGACATAGATTTAAAGAGAATCGACAGAAATATGTCAAACAGACTTTGCCAAGATCTTCTCAGCAAGTAGACGGTTTATTACATGATTATTTTGGCCAGTAGGTGAACTTACAGTGAGGAAGATAGACCATTAGATCCAATCACTATACAAACAAAACTCTTTCCATATTGGGCTTAAATTAGCCTACATCTGATCCAGGTAGATCCCATTGGTTTGAAATGTTCTCACAGCACAACACAGGCTGACAGACGTACATGTAGAACAAGTACAAACTTGGAGATGATACTGGAAAGATCCCAAACATTTTCTTCTGGCAATTTTGAGATATTAAAGATGTTCTATCTATAAGCAGTTGTCTAATATGTACCAACCACTAGGCCAAGAAGGATGTACACATAAATTTCTTGGTTCTGGAGCTGCTATACTTTGGAATTCACAGGAGCAGTTTGATTATTATAATTTCATATTATATTTTGATATTTGATATTATAATTATAATTTGATATTCTTAGGAGAGGATCACAAAGGCTCAATAGCTATGTGCAGGTGATCATGTAAAATAAGGCTTATTGAAATGAACTCCAGGAAATGGAAACAAGAGGTTTTTTTTATTATATTGTTTTCAGTTCTTTTTTTCTCTTTTGTCACTGTTTTTTTATTTCTGTACTTTTTGTCTTGTATGTAAGTTTATCTGACTTGGGAAGGGGAAGGGGAAGCACAAAAGGGTAAACTAATTCAGGAGCAATACTTACTAGGCACTATGTTGAAAATGAACTATACAACTTGTAGTGGAGGAGGCTGGGGAGAGAAAAAAAACTGGGAGAAAACAAGGGAAGAGGTGACACTGTCCAAAAAGAAAATGTACTCTTTGCCTGACATATAACAGTACATTGCTTTTTACAATAAAAAGTAAAAACAAATAAAATAAAAACAGAAAATAATGGCTGAGATCACTACTGGCCTTTTGCCAGTACAGACTAAGGATACCCTACAGCCCAGATAACAAAATAAATTAACTTAAAATTCCAATAGTATCCCCTTTGACCAATGGAAGTTCATTTAATCTTCACAATGCTAACATCATCATCCTCATTTATTAGATGAGAAGGCCAATATTAAGAGATATTAGGTACCTTTCTCCAGCTGACATTACTCATCTTGCAGAACCAGGATAGTCCTGAGAATCTGTCCTACTCTACATACCTATTACTGAAGTCAATTCACAAACTAAGTGATGGCATTAACCATTTTTAAAAAGTGGTAACAATGCTCAACAAGAAATGTACTCATGTACATTACATGCCTTACTCATGTAACTGTAACCCCTCTGTACAGCATCTTTGCAATAAAATAAAATTTAAAAAAAAATTTAAAAGACACAAAGGAAAGAAAAATCCTAGAGAAAGGTAGGCTTTTCCCATTTTTATAGACTAAGGTGAATTCCATGTGCTACCATAAAATATAGGACATTGCAATTTGAAGCAGAAGGAATTTTGCTCTCTTACCCCCTTTTTTCTGTACCTCCCATTCGAGAGGTACCCTCCTTACAATGGAGGAAACGAGTTCAAGACTGAGATGCTAGGAAGAACCTAAGCAGGCACTTTTAAGCTCACTCAGGCAGGTACCGTTAAATGTGTCCAGTCAATTCTCATGACAGCCTACTGTTTATCAAAGCCTTATGAAAGCACCCAGATTTACCTGTTTCTTGCATTCTTCTTTCCTTTTGAAGATTCTTGTATCAAGCATATTAAATAATGCTTTTTTCTCTCTTACTAACGTATCTTTTATCAGAAGAGCTGTATCCACGAAGCTCACAATGGGTGAATAAAGATACTTTTTCACCCATTCACTTTTCTACCCTGTCTTTTCACAATATATTTCAGACTTATTCCATTCTGTCTTCACTTTAGATACATGAATACAAAAAGCAGTCAATGAAAACTTTGAGAAGAGCCTTTTATCCTGAGTCAAACCCAGATCGAAATCACTGTCTCTTATTTCTATTGAATGCAACAAAATGAGAAACCCACAAGTGAATTACAATTCTAAGTTCCCAATCTTGAATTGGCCAATAACAAATCTGGGTAAATCACACAGTCTGTTGTTGTTTTTTAACTGTTTTCCCCCAAATACAAAATGAGGCATTTTATTAAATCTCCTAGATAATTTCAGAACCTGTGAAGGTGTGTTCTGCTTTATTCTAAATAGTGTATGAGACTGGATGTATGTATAATACATCTCATTAAAGTAACACATTTTCATAGATTGTGATGTGTGTTTTTTTAGATTAAAGCTGATTACATAGGTACAATGCTATCTACAGCTGATCTGTAATATTTATTATATAATTCTAGCTTTAAGACTCCTTCAAGGTCTGAAGGCATAGAGCAGCTGGTATCTTGCTTTGCAAGCAGAAGGTCCTGAGTTCGGTGGTCCTAGTACCACCAAACACAAAAATAAAGGATAAAAATTAACCCTATTAGAACTGGAGGTTGTTTTCAAGTGAAATAAGGCCAACTGAGAAAAGCAAATATCATATGCTCTCTCTCATATGGGTAATCTAGACATGAAAGAAACATAAATGTATCTTTGCCACCCAGGAGAGTAAAAGGAAATGTGAAGGGGACAAGTGACTATGAGGAATTACTTTGTATGAATGTATAAAAATAGAAAGTCGAAGCCCACTGAAATTGTTCATATGTATGCATGGAAATATAAAATGAAATCTTTCTGTACAATTAATATGCTCAAACAAAATGAGAGGCAGCTGGGTGTGGTATCTCATGCTTGTAAGACTAAATTCTCAGAAAGCAAAGATGGAGAGAATCACAATCAAGGCCATCATTAGCAAAACATTTTGATAGCTGGGCACACTGCGAACAAATAACTGGGCACAATGTCGTGTGCCTATTATCCCAACTAGGCAAGAATCATAAATGAGAGGACCATATTCCAGATCAGCCCAGGAATAAATGCAAGACCCTATTTGCAAAATAATATAGGCAATAAAGACTGGAGTATGACTTAAGTATTATTGGGCAGGTCTCACAAGGGCAAGGCTCCGCATTCACTCCCTCTCAAAATAGTAGGGAAGTGAAGAGAATCCATCAGTTGACTAGCAAGCCTCAGATCTTGAGTTCAAATTGTAAAAAAAAAAAAAAAACCTCATTAGTGTCCATGGTATGTTGTAGGTGCTCTGGGTTTCTGAGTTTACAGTGCTAAGTTCTGCCAGTGAGAATAAGGGTACTTCCTATATGCTTTCCAAAAGTTGTGACCCCCAAGATTAAAGAAAAATCTGATTTGACTTCACTCACCTGTAAAACATTTTTCTATTCACTATGATAAACAAAAGCATCTAGATGCTTTGCTAAGGTTTGGGAGTCTCAGGGTTGCAGCATGGAATCTATCATGAAAGGGCAAAAACATTAGTGCAAACCCCCTCCACATAGAGAAAGCCAGAGTTCTCCTCCTGCTCAGATGCATGTAGACATTCTGCATCTCATCACATGTGCACTTGTAGGAAATAATGGGACATAAAGCCAAAAAAAATTGAAACCAACAGTCAAAAGTCTTTCCTGAACAGAACTTCACATCAACCCCTCAGGGATAGTGTCTTAACATATGCTAATTTGTAAAAATACATTTCATATAAGAATTTGTGAAGAATAGATATGCAATATGATTCTCAAACATCTCTTCCTTTCTACGCTGACATTCCTTAAATAGACTTTGTTCTGGCAAAGCCTGAATTTTAATGCAATATATCATGCCTACTTTTTAAAATTTTCAATTGCAGATCATCTGGTTGGAATCCATGAAAAAGAAAAAGCACAGTTAGCTTTTAGCAACCTTTTCTCTGTATAGTTTTCTCATGCTTTCTTATATAGGTTAATGCTAAACCAAGTCATAAACATCTAAGAGTAAATGACACATTAAAACTTGATCGTGAGATCTCTACTGCTTTCAACTTCATTGAACAAATAAGTGGTTGCTTGTCTTCAAAAGGAGGGAAATTGATAATCAAAACAAGAGTGTTAAGATGTGTTCTAATTAAAAGAATGTAAGCATAATTCAATGTTCTCATTAATTTTCTAAATCCTCTTGCTTAATTTTCCCTAACTAAAATATTAGCCTTACAGTAGTATATTAACATAGGCAGATGATACTTGTGGTATTTATAAGGGTCTAGTTAAAATTTCCCTGCTCCCCATTTGAATATGGAGTTGAAAAATGAAATGAACGTATAAGGAGATGGGAACTAATATGGTCATGTGTTATTAGTGGTCGAGTAGATCTATGTGGCTTATATGGCTTATTTCAGTACAAAAGTGTTTTCTAACACTAAAGATTATATAAAGTAACTCAGAGGCACCTCTGGACAGGTTAGGGTTCCCCCTTCTCATCCAGCTATTAACAGGTAGTGCCTTCATTGGGAAGAGAGAGCATATACTTCCTACAGGCAGGTGTCTCCCAAGAGGAAAAATAGATGTAAACCCAGTCATACCCAGTTTATTCTAGCCAGATTTACCAGCTTGAGAAGAGCTTAGTTCTGGGCAAGAAAAGAGGTAGAGAGAGGCTAGAAAAATCACACTTGCTCCTTTGTATGAGGGAAATGTGGAATAGGACAGAAGTGTAACACCTTAGTAATCCTGTTTGTAATTGGTGGGAGGAGACCAGGTATACAAGGAAAAGACAGAAATTCATCTCCCCCATTGCCTTGTTTAATCCTTCACACATATTTGAAAAACCCAGTGCTGGTGGTTCATACCTGTAATCCTAGCTACCACAGGAAGCTGAGATCTGAACCAAGTGCTGGTGGTTCATACCTGTAATCCTAGCTACCACAGGAAGCTGAGATCTGAGGACTGTGGTTTGAAGTCAGTGTGGGCAGGAATATCCATGAGACTTTTATTTCCAATTAACCACCAGAAAACAGGAAATAGAGCCATGTCTCAAAGTGGTTTCAAAGCACTAGTTTAAGCCTCAAAACTGACAAAAATAAGTAAATGTTTTGTGTAAATTACCAGTTAAGATCATGAACATTATATATAAACAATAGTTAAGTTCCAGAGCCAGAACACAATGAGGACAAGAATCTACAATTCTCTGATTTAGCAACAGATCTGATAGTCACAAAGGAAGAAAAGAAGTGACAGATCTAATGTTAGAGAAAAAAATACTATAACTCATTGCTATAAAGAATTTCTTAAGAAAATCTATTAAAATTATCTTTCTCTTCCCAGGACACCCACATGGATTGTAATAATTTTTACCTAAAGTTTACCTCAAACAAGCTGAGAACTAACATCTTAACAAAATGAGTAGCAAACTATTTCTATGTGTGTGATGATGCTTTAAACTCATATTTCTCCATCCTGTTGAATCTCTAAGTTGCTGTTTTGATACTGAATAAATCTCTTTCTTTAAATCATTTAGGTTTATGTCACATCCTCTTCCTATGTGCACATACAGCAATAAAACTAGTCTACAAAAACTTATCCTGAAGAATCTCTAAGGAGGAGTGCTCTTATCACATATGCTATTAAATGAAATAAGGTGTAATGTCAACTGTTCTTTCAGTATTTGCAATTTTAGTTTTTGTTAGCAGATATCTGAGATAAGAAAATTATAAGGAGGAAAGGGCTTACCATGGCTCATGATTTTAGAGATTGTAGTCCATGATGCATGGGTCTCTTATTTTAGGGCCCATATATTGCTATGATCTAATACATGGTTAGCAAAGCTGCTCACCTCACAGGAGCTAGAAAGCAGAGAGACATGAAAGGGCAGCATGCTAATGTCAATATTTCCTTCAAGGACATGCTCATAGTACTGCCATAAGCTAGCCAGCAAGACTCACCCATGGGCCTCCAAAGGACATCTATCTAAACTATAGCACCTTTACAAAGGACGAGAGCTGAGGTTTTTTTCTTTTTCTTTTTTTTTTTTGGTCCGGTTGTGGGGCCTGAACTCTGGGCCTGGGCGCTGTCCCTCAGCTCTTCAGCTCAAGGCTAGCACTCTACCATTTGAGCCACAGCGCCACTTCCAGCATTTTTTCTTATGTGGTGCTGAGGAATCAAACCCAGGGCCTCAGGCATGCAAGGCAAGTGCTCTACCACTGAGCCACCTTGCCAGCCCCTGAGGTTTGAACGTTAAAAAGTAAGACAAATATTATACTAAATATTTTACTCTTTGAACCAAACTTATAGTCCAGCTTTTCCAATAAGGACTTGGAACTTATATTTTAAGGGGAATTATTGGATATCTGAAAATATCTTTCTGTAATTGATTCTAGCTTTCTGGTCCTGAGTAAACAGAGCTATACCTAAATCTCTTAGAACAAAGTCCTGCTTCATTAAGAAACTATCAGTGATCAATTGTGAGAAATTCACCCCAGGGACAGGAACAAGAGGTAGAGGACTACATTCTAACTCCTTGTTTCTTACACTGATGTACATTTTAACTAAATTGCAGATAGGATTTATGGCCTGATTTAGTTTCAGCTGAAAGTAACATGTTCTTCATGAATGTGTTAGTCCAAATAAGGTAATTCTGTCTTCATTTACAACCATCTGTTGAAAATGAATTTTTATGAGTTGTCGACTCAAAACAGAGAGAAAACAGATGTACATTTAACCCTGAACCGCAGAATCACTCAACCTAGTCTAAAGCTTGATAAGATGTCATATACACAAATTAAAAATAAATCTGTTTACCTTGTTCTTTTATAGTTTAATATTTCATGCAGAATGAATGCCTATAAATAAAACTGTTTAACTTGTAAACCTGATACAGCCCAAGTCATCCCAGTTTCTACATACTTACATCATTATTGAACCTTAATGCTTTTTAATACTTTAAAAGAATTAAAATTGATTGGGGCTTACTGAAAATGTCAGATGATTGTTCTGAGTTGACAGCAAGCAGAAGGGTCCACAAAAAAAATATTGAATTGGCAGAAGGGGAGACTCGTTGACCTTCCTAAGCAACAGCTTAGAGGGATCACTAATGTAAACATGTGACTATTTTTAAGGTGATGACTTGCATTTACTATATAGAAGTTTAACCACAGTTAACGACAATAACTTCTTTCCTATAGTTTAAAATGCTAGGAAGCTTTACTATAACAGTGAGTAGACAAATCTCTTTCCTAGTATAATAACAGAGTAGATTGCTGAAAGCAAGGAAGTTCAGAGAAGGAGAGTAAATAGAAAGAAGCTGGATAATGGGTAGCAAAATATTGTGAAATAAAAATAAAATAAGTTCTAATAAGGTGGCTATATTTTACTTCAAGTTATTGCATATTTTAATTTAAAAAAACTAGAAGAGAGGAACAGGAAGGGGCTCAATTCAAAGAAGTGATCATATTTATGGTTATATAAATGCTAATTACCCTGATTTAATTACTACATAATGTATACATGAATTTAAATATCACACTCTACCAGGTAAATAGATATAGGTAGATAAAAGATAGATAAAGAGATAGATAGATAGGTAGAAGCAAGGAATAGATGACAGAGATGATATAGATATGCTACTTTTTTATTTTTCATTTTAAGTTCACATTATAATCTTCAAAAATATTTTTAATATTTTTATTATCTTTACATAGTTACTCAAAGGAGTTGCTATTTACCAAAGCAGTTTATGAATGCATCTTGATCAATATCATCCCTTTCAACATTCTCACCCACCCCTCCCAACCCACTCTTCCCTACTTCTATATATATATATTTTTTAGTCGGTTATGGGGCTTGAACTCTAGGCTTGGGCGCTATCCCTGCGCTCTTCAGCTCAAGGCAAATTCTCTACTGCTTGAGCCACAGCGCCACTTCCAGTTTTCTAGTGGTTTATTGGAGATAAGAGTCTCACACACTTTCCTGCCCATGCTGGCTTTGAACTGTGAGCCTCAGATCTCAGCCTCCTGAGTAGCTAGGATTACAGGCGTGAGTCACCAGCGCCCAGCAACTTCTATATTTTTACATTGACTCGTTACAGATTGGGTAATATTTTTAATTAATTCTAATTTATTGTTTTATTTTTTGTTATTGTAAAGCTGATGTACAGAGTACATAAGCTGATATACAGTTACATAAGTCAGGTAATGGTTCTGATGTATAGATTCTCAACTTGATTTTCTTCAATGGTGTAGACTACATGGTCTCTATGCCTCCTTTGTTTACTCCTTTACAGCCATTACTTAACCTCCTTTTCATTCTTCTGCAGCTAGATCTTCTCTCACCCGTAATTCTCGCTGATAAACTACTCGCTAAACCTTCCCTCCCTAACAACCTCAATTATTTTTGAACTGATAGACAAGTGTTAACATCACAGTATCTCAACACAACTAATCTCTAATCCTCTATTTGACACTGTCAACAAAATCTGACCCCTGATAAACAAATCCCAACAGATTTTTTTTTTAATTAAAGCTGCTTCCTTTAAATGTTGACAGAACCAGCTGCATGCTGGTGGCTCACATATGTAATCCTAACCGCTCTAGAGGCTGAGAGCTGAGGAGTCTCAGTTGGAAGCCAGTCTGGGCAGGAAAGCCCATGAGACTATAATCTCCAATTAACTAACTAACTAACTAACTACAACAACAACAACAAAAAGCTGAAGTATTTAAAAAAGCAATTGCTTGTAATCAAACAAGTAAAAATATAAAACTATGTAATGTTATTGACTGGTAACTAATATAGATAGATAGATAGATATGTAGGTATATAGATAGATATAGATATTTAATTGCTTGAAACTAGCCCAGGCCAATATATATATATATATACGTATACATATATATTGCTTTTTAAATATCTTGATTACTAACAGCTAATAGAATTCAACTTCCAAGACAGGTACAATAGTGATTTATAATATATAATGTATAAATGACATATATAATTCTATTTTACACAAACATATGTACAAATTTACATATATGTATAAAATTCAGTGGTATGTCTCTTTTTATGGAACTCTAAATGAAACTTGAAAATAGCTGATTAGTTAAAAGTCATGTCTGAATAATAACTTCATTAAAAAAAAAAAAAAGCTGAAATAGAGCTGTAGTTCAAGTGGTAGAGTGCCAGGCTCAATGACCGAAAGCTCAATGACAGTGCCTAAGCCTTGAGTTCAAGCCCCAAGACCAGCCCCCCACACACGCGCGTGCATGCACACAACACACACACACACACACACAAATGTTAACAGAACCAAATAGACTCCCTCTTTCTCTGAGACAGTCTTGTGTTTTCCCTAACAGTATTGCATGCCTTCACCACAAGCACATTTGCTTCCAAATGTGCAACAAATGCTTAAAGCCCATGAAATGTTATCAGTGGTAATAAAGAGAAAGACTAAATGCTATCTGAAGACTCCTTCCAAAATACTGCGCAGAGACACTAATGACCTGCTGTCCAGCTTTGGCTTCATTGTGTTCTAAAAGCCATACAAATGTCTCCTTTATGAATTCCAATGTTCTCATCTGTAGAATTGAATCCCCAGGCTATGATATACATGACTTATTAAAATTCCATAATATAGAAGTAAATAAGACAGAGCAAGAGACATGAAGGAGTAGCCATACAGTGAGTGAATCCAGAAATCGTTAGTATGTCTTGGACATGAAAACCAAAAGCTGTATTATTATCTTGCCTGCATCAGAACTTCCTAAACAGGAGGTGCCTCCATTGAAGCTCCAATTTTATTTTTGATATCTCTCTAAAAGCCTTTATAATTGGCTCAAGTTGTATCTTTTACACACACACACACAACCATTTTATTCAAAAACATTCTTTATATGTAGCTAAAAATTACATTGCAGACTAGAACATCAAGAAATGAAATAGAGGGAATGTCTGACCTCTCCATGATTAAGGAGTCAGCTAATAAAAAGAACTTTTAGTGCTGCAAACACCAGTGATTTTAGAATTAGAAGAATTGGATTATAGGATTATTTGTCTTTGAGGGCTACTTAATTTCTCTGAAGCTCAAGCTTCGTCCACACATTACAGTATAAAAGATCTTCAAAATGTGACAAGCTGACCTCTGTCCACTTCAGAGCTACAAATATCAATAGTAATTCTCTACACATAATCCAAAAGAGTAGGGAATGAAAATGGAACCAGAGCCTTCCACATTCTCAAGTTCTTGAATTGTTGCTGCAAATGGGCAAAGTTGAGATGACTACACTCTGAAGTCTGAAAAGAAACAAAAAGTTGAAAAGTAATCACCATAAAAATTCACACTGCCCATTGTGTTTGTAGTACATCTACCAACTGCCATACATATACACATTGCATAAAACCTTGAAGTTATTGTTAAAAAGTCACTACCACATAAAAAGTACTTGTCCTAATGAAATTATTTATTGTGTTCTACTTATACCAACAATGCCAAAAGTCACATTGCTATGGCACTAGTAATACAACATGACTTGGTGGTACATGTGATAGAGTGTGTGTAACTCATAAGTAATTGCCCTTTGGTTGTCCACATTTGTGTTTCTCAGTCTGAAATTTTTGTGGCCAGCCAAAATCCCCAAATGGCTTTTTTTGTCACTCTTCTACAACATGGCGCTGTTTCTCTCTGCCCACACACATTCTCAAGTATATATTTTGTGGGGGTCCGGTTGTGGGGCCTGAACTCTGGGCCTGGGCGCTGTCCCTCAGCTCTTTAGCTCAAGGCTAGCACTCTACCACTTGAGTCACAGCGCCACTTCCGGCTTTTTTCTTTTTGCTTATGTGGTGCTGAGGAATCGAACCCAGGGCCTCAGTCATGCAAGGCAAGCGCTCTATCACTGAGCCAACTTCCCAGCCCTCAAGTATGTATTTTGGAAATGAAAATCTATTTATTATTATCCTGAGCAAAACTAAATTATGACAGTAAATCTGCTGCCAAAATAAAGGCAGAACATCTTCCAAAGGTAAATACAACTGATTTGAGGCCATCCATTTCTCCCTACTTCTGTACTCCTCTTCAGGAAAAGAATCTACCCTTTGGGCTTTGACGTTTTTTCTTCAGTTTTCCATCTTTCCTATTCCTTGACACTTGTACACAGTTTGATCAAGTTATATGGTGATAATCTAAACCTTGATGTGTATTCAAGAGGGTCATAAAAGGAATCTGTTTTAAAAATAGATTGTCAGGTTTTATAATGGATATGGTGCTCAGTAAATCCTGGAAGTGCACATTTTAACAAACATTATAGGTGTTTCTTTGGCACTTTAGGAAAAACCAGTGAGATCTACCTAGACTTGTCCTGGAATCTCTATCTGGTGATCCTTCAGTCACATATAATATGAGCCCCATGGTTCTTCAAAAAGCTGGAGCAAAGAGTACCTGGATCCTGACAGTGAAGACCATTTGTCTCAAAGCTCAAGTAATTCAAGTCTACTTTCTTCATTTGGTACTTATTTTTAGTCCTGGATATAAAGATTACAAGGCCACCAAGTTGTGTAAATTAAGATCAATGCTAAGTAGAGTTCTAAATGTAGCCTACTTTACAGGCATCAGGGTCTGTATTGTTGAAAATCTATTTACCTACTTTAGCTTCCTTGTTGAACAGTGTGTTGCTTATAAAACACTGCTGGGACAATTTACTCTTTTAAGTGTTCATGCATATTTTCACGTCAATTAGGATAATTATTGGCACAATTTAAACAGATTTCTTAATTATAACTACAAATATCTTTCTCACAGAAAATAAGTCCCAGAGCTTTTAATAAAAGAGTCTTCTGTAAATAGTAGGTGAGCACTAATTTCTAGATCTCACATAAGTGGGAATAAATATTTCTTCTAGCAACCATTTGCCATCCGTAAAGAATAGACTTAGGCTTTGTTAGGTCTCAACGATATGAATGTACATCAGCTCACACAGACACTGGCTTCTTATTAACTGAAAAATATTAAATTATCTTGGAATACTCCTTTTTTTTTAAGGAAACATATGCCCAAGAAGTAAGGAAGGCTGCTGCTAGCTGTGCTGGGACTTAACCACTTCCTCCTGTGTAAAACACAGATTTCAAGTCTCCTGTCTGACACAGATTCAAATAGGGAAGTGGGTAGGCTTCACAAATGTTTCAACAAGAAGCTCAGGCAGATTAAGTTCAGCCAAAGGCCAAAATGTCCCTGAACAAAAGACAAGTGATCTATGTTCTGAGATATGCCAACTACAGAGAAAGAAAGCAATGCATAATTCATCATTATTCTTCTGTTGAAAGCCAAAATACATTTCACTATGTACTTGCCCCTTTCATTTAGAATCTAAAGTATATGTCAAGTGAAATGTAATCACACAACTCAAGTGTGTCAAATATAATCTTATGGGGAGTCATTTGAATAATAGTATTCTATTTGATTAGCACTTCAAAACACCATGGGGTGCCTAGAAAGAGTCAAACAGGTATGCAGAATACAGAAAAGACAATGACCTGTGAAGGAATGTTAGATCAACAGCTTGAGCAGCTGAAGGCACATTGAAGATAGTAACTGAAATCAAGGTATAAAGAAAACATTTCACACTTGTTTCAAAAAAGATAGTAAAAGATAAAAGTAATCCCTGGAATGTACTTGGAAGAAGAAGGTCTATAGCCCAAAGTAACAAAGTAAGTCCATGTAAATAAGTGATAATAAGCAATCATTCTAATTGTTGTACAGATTTCATGTCTTCTCACTGTCCCTGAGCAAAGGAAAGCTTCTATGGATTGCATGATCCTCTTTTTCCCTTCAAGTTTCACATGCTTCTATACTTGCTAGAGTATGGGAAATAATGGAAAGACTTCAGATTTTGAACTAACTGTAAGTCTAACTTACTATTAGATATTTAGTAACTAAACATACATAGATATTGTAGGGGTTTCAAGCTTCAAATTGTACAGAGTCCAAGATGTACTAGATGGGACATCATACAGTAGCCAGGCCCACGGAAGAAGCTGCTGAAATGGAACACATGTACACAGGTATCTTGAATAATTGTTGTTGTAAAAGTGAAGAACCCTGGACCACCAGATTGCCTAATTTTGCAGGAAGACCCGAAGTCCAAAAACATAGCCTTGGGAAGTGTTGCCATTTTCACGATGTTGATCTTTCCAATCCAGGAGCATGGGAGGTTTTGCCACTTTCTAAGATCTGTTTTGATTTCCTTTTTCAAGTTTTTAAAGTTTTCATCATAGAGGTCCTTCACTTCTTTGGTTGAGTTAATTCCTAGGTATTTTATTTTTTGTGGGGCTATTACAAATGGAGTTGCTTTCCTGATTTCAGCCACATTTTTCTCATTGTTGGCATATAGAAAAGCCATTGATTTTTGAGGGTTAATTTTATACCCTGCTATTTTGCCAAAGGTTTCAATCACCTTGAGTAATTTGGGAGCAGAGTCCATGAGATTCTTTAAAGTTCATTTTTCGACATAACGACTTGTACATCTCACTGTTGAAATGGGTCCACTTATATCCCTATTTAAATGATTTGTTTTTGCCCTTCCCCTCTACAAATTATACAATATCAAATACAGTGAGAGCAGGGGTTATACCATGGGGGAGAGACATACAAAGCAACAAAGATAAGTATTCAAATGTTTTTTTCTTTCATGAGATTGTTTCTAGCATATTTATAAGATGATTTCTTTGTTGCTTTGTATGTCCCTAGATTTAGTTTTCTACAGATGATTAACCAATTTTGACAACACCATTTACTGAAGAGGCTATCTTTCTTCCATTCTATTTTTTTAGCTCCCTTAACAAAGATTAGATGGCTATAGGTCTGTGGGTTCATTCCTAGGTCTGCAGTCCTATTCCATTGGTTTTCAGGTCTGTTCTTGTGCCAGTACCAAGCTGTTTTGGTTACTATAGCTTTGTAGTAGAGTTTGAAATTTGGTATTGATATTCCTCCAGCATTGTTCTTTGTGCTAAGGATTGATTTTGCTATTTGGGTTCTTTTACTCTTCCATATGAATTTTGGGGTTGCTTCTTCTATTTAATTGAAGAATGAGGTTGGGATATTGATAGATATTCCATTGAATTTGTATATATCCTTTGGCATTATTGCCATTTTTACGATGTTAATCCTCCCAATCCAGGAGCGTGGAAGGTTTTTCCACTTCCTAAGTTCTGCTTAAGTTTCCTTTTTCGTGTTTTTAAAGTTTTCATCACAGAGGCCCTTCACCTCTTTAGTTAACTCCTAGGTATTTTATTGGGGGGGGGGGGCTATTAAAAAGGCAGTTGCTTTCAGCCACACTCTTCTCATTACTGGCATACAAGAAGGCCCTTGATTTCTGAGGGTTAATTTTATACCCTGTTACTTAGCCAAAGTTTCTGAGCAGCTCAAGTAACTTGGGAGTGGAGTCTACAGGGTTCTTTAAATACAAGATAATGTCATCTGCAAAGAGAGAGTTTTAATTCATCTTTCCCTATTTGGACCCCTTTATGTTTTCATCTTCTCTTATTGTCCTAGGTGGGCATTCTAATTCTAAGTTGAAGAGGAGTGGAGAGAGTGGACATCCTTGTCTCATTCCTGAGTTAAGAGGAAATGGCTTTAGATTTTCACCATTAAGTGTAATGCTGGCTGTAGGTTTGTCATATCCAGCCTTTATTATACTGAGGAATGTTCCATGGATTCCTAGTTTTTCCAGAGCTTTCATCATAAAGGGGTGTTGAATCTTGTCAAATGCTTTTTCTGCATCTATTGAGATAACCATGTGGTTCTTATCCTTGCTCTTGTTGATGTGATGAATTGTATTAATTGATTTGTGTATATTGAACCAGCTGTGCATCTCTGAAATGAATCCTGTTTGATTGTGCATCATTTCATCATGTATGATTTTTATGAGTTGTTGAAGTGGGATGGCTAAAATTTTGTTGAGAAGTTTTGCATCAGTGTTTGTCAAAGAAATGGGGCTATAGTTTTCTTTCTTTGATGAGTCCCTGCCTGGTTTTGGGATGAGGGTTATGATGTCCTCATAGAAAGAGTTTGGTAGTGAATTTTCACTTTCCATTTCATTGAAGAGTTGGAGGAGTATTGGTGTGAGTTCTGTTTTGAAGGCCGTGTAGAATTCCAAGTAAATCCATTCAGTCCTGGGTTTTTCTTGTGTGGGAGGTCTCTTATTGCTATTTCTATTTCAATGCTTGATATGGGTCTGTTAAGTTGGTTTAAATAATCTTGGTTTACTTTGGGCATGTCAATATTTGCTAGAAATTCATCCATATCTTATTAGCAAACTTATTAGCAAAAAAGTTTGAGAAGTATCCCCTTATATATTATATTTTGAATCTTGATTCTTTTAGTGAAATTTGCATTCTCATCTCTGAGTTTGTTTATTTGGGTGTGTTCTCTTCTTTTTCTGATGAGTTGCTAAAGGTCTGTCAATTTTATTAATTTTTTCAAAGAACCAACTCTTTGTTTTGTTGATTCTTTCTATGGTGTTTTTGGACTCTAATTCATTTAATTCTGATTTAATTTTAATTATTTCTTTCCATCTACTGGACTGGAGTTTGGCTTATTGCTCTTTTTCAAGGACCTGAAGATCCCTCATTAAATTATTGGTTTCAGCTCTATCAAATTTGTTAATATAGGATCTCAGAGCTATAAACTTGCCTCTGAGTACTGCCTTTGCTGTTTCCAGAGAAGCTGACAGTTTGTGTGTTCATTTTTGTTAAATATCATGAACATTTGAATTTCCTTTCTAATTTCTTCCATGACCCACTGGTGATTCAAAACTGTGTTGCTCAGCCTCCATGTTACATTACTTTCTTTGGTGGCTTTTGGTGTTGAATTCTCTTTTTATTCCCTTGTGGTCTGAGAGGATGCAGGGCTTAATTTCAATGTGTCTGAATTTAGACAAATTCAGACCACAAATGTGGTCTGTTTTTGAGAATGTTCCATGCGCTGCTGAGAAGAACATGTATTCTGAGGCTGCTGGGTAAAATATTGGGTAGATGTCTGTTAAGTCTAGTTGATCTATGCAGTTGTTTAGATCCGAGGTTTCTCTGTTGAGTTTTTGCCAGCTTGATCTATCTAGCGGGGATAGTGATGTGTTAAAGTCCCCAACAATCAATGTTTGGATCAGTGTGTGATTTTTAGGAAAAGTAGTGTTTCTTGGATAAATTTGTATGCTTCATTATTTGGTAAATAGATATTTAGAATTGTAATATCCTCTTGAAGGAGTGATCCCTTAATTAGCATGTAGCGACCTTCTTTATCTCTTCTCCCTAATTTTAATTTGAAGCCTATTTCATCTGATGTTAGGATTGCAACGCCTGCATGTTTATGGGGGCCATTTGCTTGGTAGATTTTATTCCAGCATTTCACTTTCAGAAAAACACTAACAAAAATGGTACTTTCATATATTGAGAAACTGACCCATGAAAGTAAATACAGAGTAAATACAAACTTCCATAGAGAAGAATATGTACTGAAGAAAAGACAGTCTATTCAAGGTACTGGCAACATTGTATAACCACATGGAAAAGAATTAGACCCCTATCTTTTATCAGTTACCAGTTACAAACATCAATTTACTATGAATTGATGACTTAAATATAAGAGCACCAGACTACATAGCAACTAGAAGAAAACCAAGGGGAAATGTTCAGGACATTAAAGCAGGCAAAAAAAAAAAAAAAAAAAAAATTAATGAAACTTCAAAAGTACAAAAAGGCAGAAATAAATAAATGAGATTACATCAAGCTAAAGAGAATCTACAAATCAAAAGGAAGTAACTAGAATGAAGCTACAATCTGCAGAATTGAACAACGTATATTTACAAACCATACATCTGACAAAGGGTTAATATCCAGAATATATCACCAGATGCGAGGGGATCTGTAGTTCTAGCTACCCCTAAGCCTGAAACTTGATTGATTGTTGTTTAAGGTAAGCCCAGGTTAAAAAATAAATTCTGCAAGAATCCACCTCCATTTCACCAACCAAATGCTAGACTTTAGGCATAGCTCATGTAATAGAGCATAAGCAAGAAAGAAGCAAGAGTCTCCTAAATCCAAGTACTGGAAAAATCTATCATTTATCTATTTGTTTATCTACCTGTCTGTCTATTTAATCTATCATCTGTGTGCATCTAGAATTTATAACAAACTCAACTCAAAAGCTAACAAACAAAACCAAATTAACAGAAAACCTAAACCAAAAAAATAGTAGTAGTAGTAGTAGTAATAGTAGTAGTAGTAGTAGTAATAACAAAGTATGAAAATTGCTAAGAATAAAATCATCAAGATTCCAGAGGTAGAAATCATACATGGTGCCTACATTCACTCTATACCTCACAGGCCCTAAAGAGCCAAACCTTCATATGAAAACAGTCTGTGCAAGTCTACTTAGAATTCCACGTCCTTCACCAATACTTATCTGGTCAAGGAACTTGTTTCCATCTTTCATCACACATGCAGCTCTGTGACAATCATATATGAAATATTGAGATAGAAGATTACTGGGTACTTAGAAAAGATAGGCAGGAAATAATCAGAAGAGCAGGGTTGAAATCAGGAAAGCAACTCCTTTTATTAAACCCCACAAAAAATACAATACCTAGGAGTTAACTAAAGAAGTGAAGGACCTCTATGATGAAAACTTTAAAGACATAAAAAAAATTAAAGCAGAACTTAGGAACTGAAAACCCTCCCATGCTCCTGGATTGGGAGGATTAATATCATGAAAATGGCAATATTTCCAAAGTCTATCTACAAATTCAATGCAATACATATCAATATTCCAAACTCATTCTTAAATGAAATAGAAGAAACAATCCAAAAATTCATATGGAATAATAAAGGACCTCAAATAGCAAAAACAATCCTTAACAGAAAGAACAGTGCTGGAGGAATATCAATACCAAATTTCAAACTCTACTACAAAGCCATAGTAATCAAAACAGCTTGGTACTGGCACAAGAACAGACCTGAGGACCAATGGAATAGAACTGAAGGCCCAGAAATGAACCCACAGACCTATAGCCACCTGATCTTCAATAAGGGAGCTAAAAAAAAATAGAATGGAAGAAAGACAGCCTCTTCAGTAAATGGTGCTGGCAAAATTGGTGAAACACCTGTAGAAAACTAAAGCTAGATACTTGTATATCACCCTGCACAGAATCAAATCCAAATGGATTAAAGACCTCAAAGTCAAAGTAGACACAGGAAGGAATAGGAGAAACTCTAGATCTTCTTGGCACAGGCCAAAATTTTCTTAATAGAGACCCAGAAATACAACAAATCAAAGGTTGGACAAATGGCATTGCATGGAACTGCAGAGCTTCTGCACGACAAAGGACATAACTAGCAAGATCAATAGAAAGCCCATGGATTGGGAGAAGATCTCCACTAGCCATAAAATGGACAAGGGTCTCATATCTAAAACATGCTTAGAACCCAAACAATTAAATCCCCCAACAACAAATCCTCAAAGAAACAACTGCCCAATTAATAAGAGGGCTAAAGACTTAAAGAGAAACTTCTCTGAAGAGGAAGTAAGAAAGGCCAATAGACACATTAAGAAATGTTCAATCTCTCTAGCCATAAAAGAAATGCAAATCAAAACAACATTGAGATTTCACCTCACCTCAGTTAGAATGGCTATAATCAAGAGCTCTAATAACAACAGATGCTGGAGGGTATGTGGCCAGAAGGGAACCCTACTGCATTGTTGGTGGGAGTGTAAATGTTTTCAGCCAGTCTGGAAAGCAGTATGGAGGTTCCTCAAAAGACTCTACATAGAGCTCCCCTATGACCCAGCAATCCTACTTTGGGGCATTTACCCAAAGGATCATAAACAAGGCTATACTAAAGCTCCAGCATAACTCTGTTTATCGCAGCATTATTTACCATAGCTAAGATATGGAACCAACACAGATGCCCCTCAGTAGATGCATGGTAAAGAAAATGTGGTATATATAAACAATGGAATTCTATGCCTCCATCAGAAAGAATGGCATTGCCCCATTTGTTGGGAAATGGAAATGGAAAGACTCAGAAAATATTATATTAAGTGAAGTAAGGCAGACCCAAAGAAGCATAGGTCCCATGGTTTCCCTTATTTGCAATAACTAGTATATGTCTAGGACAAGCAGAAAATGGCAAAGGGTATGTACATATGACCAAATAAGATGATGTTAAGCGAAATGAACCCAAAAAAGGGAACACGAGTGTTTTTTTTCTTTCTTGCTATTGCTTTTAACGTATTTAAATTGTACCATGTGATTATTTTTTGCTTTGTACGTTCCTCCCCCAAGGTATAACTCCTGTTTTCACTGTATTTGATGTCAGTACCCTGCATCTTGTATATACTTCTCTAACTTGGGGAAGGGAAGGAAAAAAACAAAATGCTTAAATAGGGATGCAGGTTGACCCATTGTAACAATGAATTGAACTGGGTTGGTTCCATATCTTAGCTATGGTAAATAATGCTGCAATCAAAATAGTTGTGCTAATAACTTTAGTATGGTCTTGTTTGTGATCATTTGGGTAAATGTCCAAAAGTGGGATTGCCGGGTCATAGGGGAGCTCTATGTAGAGTCTTCAGAGGAACCTCCATACTACTTTCCAAAGTGGTTGAACAAGTTTACACTCCCACCAACAATGCAGTAGGGTTCCCTTCTGTCCACATCCTCTCCAGCATGTGTTGTTGTTAAAGTTTTTGATTATAGCCATTCTAATTGGGGTGAGGTGGTATCTCAATGTTGTTTTGATTTGCATTTCTTTTATGGCTAGAGAGGTTGAGCATTCCTTCATGTGTCTATTGACCTTTCTTCCTCTTCAGAGAAGTTTCTCTTTAAGTCTTTAGCCCTCTTATTAATTGGGCAGTTGTTTCTTTGAGGGTTTGTTGTTGGGGGATTTAATTGTTTGGGATCTAAGTATATTTTAGATATGAGACCCTTGTCCATTTTATGGCTAGTCAGATCTTCTCCCAATCCATGGGCTTTCTATTGATCTTGCTAGTTATGTCCTTTGTCATGCAGAAGCTCTGCAGTTCCATGCAATGCCATTTGTCCAACCTTCTTTGATTTGTTGTATTTCTGGGTCTCTATTAAGAAAACTTTGGCCTGTGCCAAGAAGATCTAGAGTTTCTCCTATTCCTTCCTGTGTCTGCTTTGACTTTGTGGTCTTTGATCCATTTGGATTTGATTCTGGTGCAGGGTGATATACAAGTATCTAGCTTTAGTTTTCTACAGGTGTTTCACCAATTTTGCCAGCACCATTTACTGAAGAGGCTGTCTTTCTTCCATTCTATTTTTTTTAGCTCGCTTATTGAAGATCAGGTGGCTATAGGTCTGTGGGTTCATTTCTGGGCCTTCAGTTCTATTCCATTGGTCCTCAGGTCTGTTCTTGTGCCAGTATCAAGCTGTTTTGATTACTATGGCTTTGTAGTAGAGTTTGAAATTTGGTATTGATATTCCTCCAGCACTGTTCTTTCTGTTAAGGATTATTTTTGCTATTTGGGGTCTTTATTATTCCATATGAATTTTTGGATTGTTTCTTCTATTTCATTTAAGAATGAGGTTGTAATATTGATAGGTATCTCATTGAATTTATCTTGTATATACATTTTTCTAATTTGGGCCAGGGAAGGAAAATAACAACATGCTTAAATAAGGATACCGGTTGACCCATTGTAACAATGAGATGTCGGCGACACCATGATAGAAACGAACTTTACATCTTCGGGGGGAGGGAGGTGGAGGGAGAATTTTGGGTGGTAAGGAAAGAAAGGATATTAGGAGAAAAACAATGTTTGACAGGAAATGTACTCATTACCTTACTTTTGTAATTGTAACCCCTCTGTACAATATTTTTACAATAAAAAACAAATATATATATATATATATATATGTATGTACATATGTATATGTATATATATATATATGAAAAGATAAGCAGGAAAGATATCTCTGAAGAGTTTGCATTTCATTTTGGAATTCAAGCATGAATATTTCTGAAGAACGTCCTATGTACAAAGAAACACCAGAAACTAGGTAGGTAGAAAAAAGATTGACTTGGATCTACTTCAGAAACAGAAAGGCCAAGGTGGAAAGAAATGAAGCACCAAGTGGGTTCTGCCAATGAAAGAGGTGGTACCAAGCAAGTATTTTGACCATAGTAAGAATTTCATTTTCTCTTGTTGCAGAAAAAAATAACTGCAGAATTTTAAACAGAGAAGCAATATAACATTAGGACAATCTAATTGGTCTTGCCAGATATACAGAAGAGATGATGAGGGGATGGTATACAACAGCTTCAGCATCCAATACTCTGGACTGTGTCTCAGGTAAACACATCTCCTTCTTGTTAGTATACTATACCTTCTACATGTTACATAAAGGAGATTGTAGCCAGTACCCTACCTTATCACATAACCAAGTCAGTTCAGTAATATCTTTGCTAGACATCATCACAATAGCATTGATAAAACTACACTTTCATATTAAATAGCACTGAGGGAAAACCATGGCACATTAACTGATAGCTATTAAGTTAAAAGATGGGTTTTGACTTCAAGTTAACTTAAAAACTATAGATAGTAGCTATTTGTGGGAATGATTCATAGAAAAAAAAGATGTGGAAGTATTATATGCCATTCCAAACTTGCTATGAACAATTTCAGTTTTCTTCTTCATTAGTGTTAATATTACCTACAATGCACAGCAAGTCCTATCACATTGCAGTCAGTCTTTCACTGTATTCGTTTAGAGATGGTGATTACATTTCCTCTAAGGAAGTAACAACAGTTTAATTTTTAAATGGAAAATCCGAAGAGTCCTAATAAAGCAAATGTGCCTTCCCCAGTGGATAATTAGCATTTAACAGAATAATGTAATTTCAAATGTAGTCACTAAAATAATTACAAAGATACTTCTGAGGTTTAAAAAATCATAAGATAAAATCAAAGACAATAAATTTGAAAGGAAGTAGGAGTGACTAATCTCCCAGAGTTAGATACACAGTGTATCTGTCAAGAGACACCACACAAACACAAAGAAATAGAATATGAAGCCACTCCAAGATTAAATAGATACCTAAAATAGACCGATAGTTATTAAGGGCATTGATGTGATATCCAAAACAAATCTTTTGCATAAAGCAAAATATCTTTATAGTTTAATTTTATCAAGATGCTAAAGAAGAGTTCATTTTCATTATGTAAAAGTCGTTCTTAACTCATTAAAAACACACTTCTTATTTATTTATTTATTCATTTGTACCAGTCCTGGGTCTTAAACACAGGGCCTGAGTGCTGAGTACTATCCATTCCCTTCCTGTGTCCCTCCCCCCTAAAGGCTAGTGCTCTACCACTGGAGCCACAGCTCCATTTATGGCTTCTTGGTGATTAATTAAAAAGTCTCAATACTTTTCTGCCTAGGCTGGCTTGGAACTGGGAGCCTCCGATCTCAGCTAGCTGAATAGCTAGGATTACAGGTGTGAGCCATCAGCACCCAGTTCCATACATTTCCTTTCTTTACTTGCTTTTTTTTTTTTTAATTTGTCAATCGTGGGGCTTGAACTCTGGGCTTGCGTACTATCCCTCAGCTCTTCAGCTCAAGGCAAATGCTCTGCTCCTTGAGCTACAGTGTCACTTCCTGTTTTCTAGTGGTTTATGGGACATAAGAGTCTCACGGACTTTCCTCCCTGGGCTGGCTTTGAACCGTGATCCTCAGAGCTCAGCCTCTTAAGTTGCTAGAATTACAGGAGTAAGCCACCGGTGCCCGGCTCATACATTTCTTATATTATAAATTAAACATGATTTTCATTCTATTACTATAAAAAACAGAAATGAATTTAAGTGTATAACATCAAAACTTCCAGAAAACTAGAATCAACATAATTTCTAAGCAAAAGTTTATTATTACCGTGTGAATTTAGAATTTATCCTAATAATTATAGGGCAATTTTGTATTAGAATGCTTACAAACATACTTTATTGTATTAAAAGTTAAAGGAAAATGTTAATATATTTCTATGATTTCAGCAGATGCTAAAAATATAAGTATTTGAAAAATTTATAGTTCTTTAAAACACTCAGAAACTGAAAATAAAATGACATTTCCTAAACCTAATGAAAATTATGTGCTAAAGCCATATAGCAAGCAAGAAAATAATGACACTTTTGATGTTTTACTATTAGACTTAGTAGTATATTAAATATTACTTCTCATAAACATAATATTGAAAGTCCTAGCTAAAACCAGAAGTAATAAAAGGCTAAAATATATAAACAAGAAAAAAATAGGTTCTGTTGCAAGTAACAAAAAAATCAAGATTTTTCTCATCTCAGTAACATGGCTTGATTATAAATCCTAGACAATCATCACATATTCAAGATATTTCTTTTCATTGTTTTACCAACCTTAACATAGTCCAATGTAACTGCTCCAAACCAGCTATCACTGCTGCATTCCAAGCAAGAAGAAGATGATAAGGGATTATATACTTTCCCTTTAAATAGACTTCCTTTAAATTGCATATATCCCTTTTGGCTCCTATTTACACTTAATAGGCAAATACAGTCATAATATTCAATGTACACATGTGAAAATGGACCAGGCAACTTGAGAGGCTGGGAGAGTTGGGATGAATGATGGAAGTGTTGATATTAATCAAGATACATTGAATTCATAAATTGACATGTTGAACTGAAACTTTCATGTAACCACTTAGATATAGTAATGTTTTAAAGAACTTAATTACATTTCAGGTACAGTGGTCATGCCTGTAGTCCCAGCTACTTGAGAGGCTGAAGTAGTAGGATCAACTGAGCCAGATATTTGGGTCCAGTCTGGGCAATATTGTGAGATTCCACTTCAAACAAGCAAACCTTGATTACATGGCCAAATGTAAGATGAGGAAGAATCATCATGTGTCTAACTCAAGGTTTTCTCTCAGCAGAAAAAGGTTATTAGAGGAAAACTTACTGGTCTGTGTCAAAGAATAAACTGCCATTATTTAGGTTCCTCTCTAATCGCCCTCCCATTGTAACAAAGAATTCGGAGAATTAGTAATAGTTCATCAAAGTTCCTAGATATGAAATCGAGATGTGTGTGTGTGTGTGTGTGTGTGTGTGTGTGTGTGTGTGTGTAAATACTAGGGCTTGAACTCAAGGCATTTTTTTCTCCTTGGCTTTTTCACTCACTCTACCACCTGAGCACAGCTCTGTCTCCAGCTTCTTGCTAGTTAATTGGAGATAATAGTTTCACAGACTTTACTGGTGAGCTGGCTTTGCATCATGATCCTCAGATCTCAGAATTCTCAGGTAGCTAGGATTGCAGATGAGAGCCATCAGCACTGAGAGTAACCAATGTGGTTATGCCAGCAAGAGCACCCTAGGAAAATGGGTGGATGGGAAGGGAGACAATCAATACACAATTCAAATTTGCAGCATTATTTAATCTGTGAGATAACCTAACCAAAATATCTATGATAATTTTGGACAAAATTATTAAAGTTTTGAGAATCATAAAGCTCCGAATAACGGTTTAGCCTAGTAGAAATACCTCCTGCCAAAATTGACTTAAAATTCAATACAACTTTTTTAAAGTGTAAGAATATTTTCATGCAATTAAACTGCTTCTAAATTTCACAGATGAAGAACAATCACTAAGACAAATTTGAAAGAAGAGTCTTTCTTACCAAATGTGAAAACATTCCCATTGAAAAGTACAATATCAATACCACAAATGTCAAATAAACCAATAGATTAAGAGAAAGAGCACAGAAACTAACTATAATGATGGAAGAGTGTATACATGGTACGTGAATCATTGAGGAAAAGACAGACTTGGTAATAAATTATCCTAGCCAAAGAGTTACCCTCTTAAAGAAAATTGAATTCATTTCACAACTAACAGAAAGCAACTCTAGGTATACAAAATTTCAAGATATAAGAGACAAAGCTCTAGGATTTAGCGAAAACATATATATGATATCAGGCCTGAATAAATGAAATTTCTTAAAGATATTCAATTTTAATTTTAAATAAAATATTTTAACTATATGGTTTAAACTTTAAACAAAATAATTAGAATAATTTCAATGTACTATTCAACAAGGAAATGATATATTTAATTTATAGAGAACTTCAATTAGAAATGAAAAATAAAGAAAATATCAGAATAAGTAACTCATACTCACACATACACATATGGCCAAGTATGAATACAGAAGTTTTCATAAATGTCCCGGACAATGTGTATCACACATTGTTCTCTGGTTTTGGTCTAGTTACTTCTGATAATAGAAAAGAAGCCATATCTTGAAGATGCAAATAAAATCTCTTCTTCAGCATTAAAGTCACATAGATGATAACAAACACCCCTGTATCTGCTTCTGGCATTCCCTACAGTTGGTTAACTTTGAAAGTTTTTTTCTACATCTAAGAAGCCCATAAAAAGAAAAAAAGTCTCAACTCCAATGCATGTGACCCACAATGTGTTTCCTATTTTCAAGTAAACTGATGTTCTTTTTCACTCATAAGACACTGGTGTTGGAGCATCTAGGTGCATGTCATAATTTTTAAGCATGCAATTACATGATGCTATCCCTTGGCCCACTAAAGTGATTCACCATTATAAGACTCGCATAAACAAAGTTACTTGTGTCCCCAGGAGTGATATTCTATCGAACCTATAACCTGTGCATTGTTGTGAAGACATAAACAATTTCCTAAAATGTGTCCCTGGGAATAGTGATGCTTAAAAAATGCACCTCAGAAAAATCCTCTTTGTTATAGACAATTAAATCAGGGATATGTTGTTCCAAATTTGCTTTTTGGTATTTAAAATGAGTATTTTAGTCGTTTAGGGTTTTAAGAAGCCTTACAGTTGAGAAAACAGGTTAACTGCTATAGATTTTCACATTTATTTAAACGGTGATTTATTTTGGAAGTGACAGGTAAAAACCTATCATATGAGTGCTATGTGAAATAGGTGGACTTCAGACTTACTGAAGCTAACAGTATTGTATTTCAGTACATCTAATTAAGAACATATATAGTAAGCCACACAGGCTAAACCAGGAGATGGCATCCCTGCCAGAATGGACACAACCCATTAGGGATGAAAAAACAACCCAGAGTGTCTTCTCTGCCAGAACATAGCTCATACACCTCCCTTTCTTCCCACTATGATTCTCAGGATGTGGTCCTCTATGTTCTGTTACTCAGTCCCTTTGGTCTTTGCCTCTCACTGACACCCAACCATGCACTATGTGCTCATAAACCTTAGAGTCCCTTCTTTTATGCATGGCCTCTTCCTCCCCAGACCTCAATTCATATGCCTGAAGCAAAACCGAAGGACAGTGTGTGACACACAAAGGCTGGCATCAGGATCAGTGTGTGTACTGTCTTTCAGACATAATCCAAAATTTAAGACATAACAGAGCCCATCCTTCATGCTCATTAGTCACTTTTGGAAGGCACATTGTGAACTGATCCCAGGAACTTAAGTGAAGATGTTCTTACAATTGTAAGAAAAGCACTCTTTTATTTTCTACTTTTTTTTCCTGCTCTTTTCTCTGGCAACAGGACCAAGACCCCAGAAGTAACAAGAATTCAGTAGTTCATGGGTGAGAAATGTGAGTGTTTTTTTAAAAGTCCTAGTTGAGCAGAGTAAGTGGGTTACTTGAGCTTCTGATCAACTCAGTTCAAGCTTGGTCCTCAGTTCAGCCTGCAAATGCTTACTTCCCTGCTCAAGAAGCTCTACCATCCTGCCTCAGTAGCACTATCATTTCAGCTACAAAAGCAGCCATGCATTAAAGCATTGTATTTATTTATCATCACTGCATGATAAGGAGGCACTAGGGTGAATCCTGATGCTGTAAGTGAAGAAGACACAGTTCATGACCTAAAACATCTTTTAAATAAGTATATGTTCTGTTATGTGAGTTTCATTAAACTTCTCATAGCAGCGTAATTCTTCCTCATGAGCTTGGTCAATTCTCTTTCCTTGGTTTGCAATGGCCTTTGTCATCCTGATTCAAATATCACTTATATAGAGTGTAGCTGGGGGTTACCAGATAAAATACAGGACATACACTTGAATTTAAATGTCAGAAAACTGACCGAGTTTTTCAGCACAAGTATGTCCACATACTTCTCTCTGTTAATATTCTACAACTATGAAACATGCTTACAGTGAAATTAGTCCATGGGGAATAGCAGGCTCCAGGCCAAAAAGATATGGATGCCATCCATCCACTAGGAATTCGTTGTATAAGGAGTACACTGCAAGGGTATTTACTGTCCAGAGAGGTGTCTAAAAAATAAAGCAATCTAGAAACAAGATGGATTCTCAAAATATGAATTCTTTTATTCTTAACAAATCTTATCTCTTCATTATGAGTTTCAGATTTCTCACTTGAAATTGGCACATGATATAATGGAACCATTGTTTTTCAGCTTCATGTTAACAAAGAATGTTGGTCATTCGAATCCAGCCACACTTAGAGTATGTATACCACAGAAATAGGAAAATGCTAAACATCAGGGATTTATTATTGTCCAGAGTCTGATTGTTAAATACTTACTAACATGTCAGTGGTAGATAGATAATTATAATGCTTTTTGGTATGCCCTAATACAATACTAATAGAAAAACATACACAGAAATTACATAATATATATTTTCCATTATTTTAAACATTATATATATCTTATATAAATATGCATTAATACAAATATCCAACAAGAGGCATGTAATTATAAGTACTATACTATACTATAAATTGTAATATAAATTTTAAAAAATTATAAAAAGTAGATGCTAATATAAGCCAGTTAGAATGGTGGGTCTGGACGTACCTATCTTTCAGTTCTTTTTTTTTTTTTCATTTTATTGTCAAGGTGATGAACAGAGGGGTTGCAGTTACATAAGTAAGGTAGTGAGTACATTTCTGTCAAACTTGTTACCCCTCCCTCATTTTTCTACCAGTTTTCCTCCCCTCAACGCCCTATCGCCCTCACTTGCACAGATCATTTCCAACATATTGTCTTGTGAATATTACTATTGCATTGAATCCCCCTTTGTTCTTTGTCTCACTATTTTGTTGTTCTCCTTTCCTATCCCTAATTCAGATAAACATGCATACCATATCCAGGGTACCAAAATCAAATACAATGGCAACAGGGATAAACCACAGGGGGAAAAACACAAAAGAAACAAGACATTACATAGTACATTAAAAACAACAACATAACATTGTGTCTTGTACATCTTGTTGTTACAATGGGTCATGCTATATCTTTATTTCAGTATTTGGTTATTTCCCTTCCCCTCCCCAAATTAGAAAAATGTATATACAAGATGCAGGACAGTGGAATCAAATACAATGACAACAGGGGTTGTACTATGGGGAAAGAACATACAAAGAAACAAAAAAATCACATAGTACATTATAATTATATTAAAAAGAACAACAAGAAAGATAAAATCTCTTGTGTCCCTATCTTGGAGTTCATTTCGCTTAGCATCATCTTATATGGTCATATGTACATAGCTTTTGACCTTTTCTGCTTGTCCTAGATATATATTAGTTATTGCAAATCAGGGAAACCATGGGACCTATGTTTTTTTGGGTCTGGCTTACTTCACTTAATATAATTTTTTCCAAATCTTTCCATTTCCTAACAAATAGGACAGTGTCAGTCTTTCTGATGGAGGTATAGAATTCCATTGTATATATGTATACCATATTTTCTTTATCCATTCCTCTACGAGGGGCATCTGGGCTGATTCCATATCTTAACTATGGTGAATAATGCTATGATAAACATAGTTGTGCTGGTAGCTTTAGTATGGCCTTGTTTATGATCATTTGGGTAAATGCCCAGAAGTAGGATTGCTGGGTCATAGGGAGCTCTATGTGTAGTCTTTTGAGGAACCTCCATACTGCTTTCCAGAGTGGTTGAACAAGTTCACATTTCCACCAACAATGCAGTAAAGTTCCCTTTTGGCCACATCCTCTCTAGCATCTGTTGTCATTAGATTTGTTGATTATAGCCATTCTAACTGTGGTAGGGTGGAATCTCAATGTTTGGTTTTTTTTTGATTTGCATTTCTTTTATGGCTAGAGAACTTTAGCATTCCTTCATGTGTCTATTGGCCATTCTCATTTCCTCTTCAGAGAAGTCTCTAAGTCTTTAGCCCACTTATTAATCAGGCAATTGTTTCTTTGAGGATTTGTTGCTTTACAACTTTGGGAGGAGGGTGGGAGGAGTTATGGAGGTGGGGATGGTAGGGGGAAAACAAAGGAGGAGGTAAGAATGTTCCACAGGAAATAGACTAATTACCTTGCTCATGTAACTGTAACCCCTCTGTTCAGTATCTTTACAATGAAAATATATATTAAATTTTTTTAAAAAGTTAAAAATTAAACAACAACAAAGAAAAACCTCTATGTTCATGTTTTGAGATTAATTTCACTTAGCATCATCTTAGATGATCATATGTACATAGCTATTGAGCTATTCTCATCGGCTAGGATTATTCTAGACATATACTAATTATTATAAATGAGAGAAACCCTTAAAAATCAGTAGCTTTTCTGTATGCCAATAATGAAAAGAGTGAGGCTGAAACCAGGAAAGCAACTCCTTTTGTAATAGCCCCACAAAAAAAAAAAAAACAATACCTAGGAATTAACCAAACAGGTGAAGGACCTCTATGATGAAAATTTTAAAAATGTGAAAAAAGAAATTAAAGCAGAACTAAGGAAGTGGGAAAAAACCTCCCATGCTCCTGGATTGGGAGGATTAATAGCCTGAAAATGTCAATACTACCAAAGGCTATCTACAAATTTAATGCAATACCCATCATTATCCCAACATCATTCTTTAATGAAATAGAGGAAGCAATCTAAAAATTCATATGGAACAATAAAAGACCCCAAATAGCTAAAACAGTCCTTAGCAGAAAGAATACTGCTGGAGGAATATCAATACCAAACTTCAAACTCTATTAAAAAGCTATAGTAATCAAAATACCTTGGTACTGGCACAAGAACAGACCTGTGGAACAATGGAATAGAACTGAAGGCCCAGAAGTGAACCTGCCCACCTATGGCCACCTAATCTTGGATAAGGGAGTCAAAAAATAGAATGGAAGAAAGACAGCCTCTTCAGTAAATGGTGCTGGTAAAATTGATTAAACACCTGTAGAAAACTAAAGCCAGATACTTACATATCACCCTCCACCAGACTCAATTCCAAATGGATCAAAGAGCTCGAGGTAAAAGCAGACACCCTGAAAATATTACAGCAAGCAATAGGAGAAACTCTGGGATTCCCTGGCACAGGCCGAAAATTTCTTAATAAAAACCCAGAAACACAACAAATCAAAGAAAGGTTAGACGAATGGGATTGCATCTTTCTTATTAAGAATGAACATTATATACTTATACATATGATTAAGGAATAGAGTAGAAGTGAGTAAGTAAGAGGCTTATTTTCTGGGAAGCATGAAATAATTAGACTGACAATCCTACAAGAGCCATAAGCCCAGGGGAAACATTTAAGGAGAGTAATTCCTTATTTCTTCCAGAAGCATTTTCCCCATGTGTACTGCTTGTTTTCAGGTACCCAAATTGACACAACAGGTTTCTCTGAACAGCTAAGCAGACATTGATTTCCATGGACTGGGAGCCTAAAATGCTGTAATTGCATCTGCTGTAGTCTTTGATCTGATAAGAAAGAAATGCTCTCCTCACCCTTCTGCTGCAGTTTTTGTAGATGTTCAGACTGCATTCTCCAGGCAAGTACTAATTAGCTGGAAATCCACAAATTCCCTTCCAGTGTTGCTCAGTTCTTAGGCATAGCAAACAACTTGCTAAAGGCTTGCAAGATGCAAACTAACCAAGAGAAATCACTTTACCCTGATGCCTCCCTAATCAGATTTTCATCCCCAGGCATTTCCAGCATCCCTAAACACTTCAGGCTCAAGCAGACCACTTGGGTCCACTCCTTTACCTTGGTGCTTATTGGAAGTGCTCAAACTAAAGTTAAACAAACAAATCACAAGTTTAAATCACTGATTCCCTGGAAAGGTTAGTTCTAATCAGAAGCAAAACACTTTACTGCTCTGTGAAATTGTCAATCAGATATTGCTTGGTATAGAGCATACAGGTCAGTGTCACCAGCTCTGTTAACCTTAACTTTATAGAACATTAATGAACAACAGCCAATTTTTGAATATATATTTTTATTGTAAATATACTGTACATAGAGGTGACAGTTACATGAGTAATGTAATGAGTATACTCCTTATCGAGTATTGAGCATTGTTATCCCCTCCTTTGTTTTTCCCCTACCGTCCCTTCCCCCAGCCCCACCTCCCAGATTCTCTCCCCCCACCCCAAACCAAGCTGCAAAGTTCGTTGTCAACATAGTGTCTTGTACATCTCATGGTTACAATGGGTCAACTGTATCCTTGTTTCAGCATTTTGTAACAGCCAATCTTACTTTTAAAAACAGTTGGTGGGAATGTGATTGAGTAGTAGGGTGCTTGCCTAGCATGCATAAAGCTCTGAGTTCGATTCCTCAGTACCTTATGAACAGAAAAAGTTAGAAGTGGTGCTATGGCTCAAGTGGTAGAGTGCTAGGACTGGTTAATAAACAACAACAAAAAAAAAAAACAGGTCAAAATGTATTTCTTTACAAACTGCACTGTAACTGATGAGCACAACTTCTTGCACTTGGCTTGAAGCTTCCAGTTGGCAACTTGTATCTCTCTGTCTCTTTCTCTTTCTCTCTCTGTCTCTCTCTGATACTAGTACTTTATGAATATTGATTCATTTAATCATTTTTAAAATTTTATTTTTATTACATTTAGTTGTGTAAAAGTTCAAAGTTTTAATTTATGAATATGATGCATCTTGATTAGTGTTACCCCTTTCATCATTAGCCCCTTATCTTCCCCGACCCCCCTGGAGTTATCATTTATGTACATTGCATATTATTACTGTGTTTATCCACAATTTCTCTCTCTTTTGTTGTTGTTGTTGGTGGTGGTCCTGGGGCTTGAACTCTGGGCCTGAGCGCTGTCCCTCAGCTCTTCAGCTTAAGGCTAGCACTCTACCACTTGAGCCACAGCACCACTTCCAGTTTTCTGGTGATAATTTATTGGAGATAAAAGTTTTACGGACTTTCCTGCCCGGGCTGGCTTTGAACCTCTATCCTCAGATCTCACCTCTTGAATAGCTAGGATTACAGGCGTGAACCACCAGTGCCCGGCCTCTATGTACTTCCTTAGGTGACATACATATCTTAAACCTTTTGCATGTGATCTGATTTCATTGGGGGCACTAGCCATTGAAGGTGCTTCAAGCCACACTAATGGCTCTGGCTAACATTCTCCCAGCAGACCTCAAAGCTTTCTACTTAACCTCCCCTTGGCATGACCTTCCTCCTCTTGTTAAATCAGTGAGTAGCTATCTTTTCAGCAACAGGTGTCTTCAGATCTGTTGCCCTTACCAGAAGTAAACAAAAAATAAATGTTACATACTGTTCTCAATATAATTAGCAACACAAGGTCATTAACGTATGTTAGCCAAATTATAATAGCATATCAAAATACGTCCTGATCAAATGGATTTATTTTTAAATTCCAAGCAATACATTAATATGATACACTATATTAATAGAGATAAGAAAAAAACATAATCAAGTCCATAGACTTGGAAATATATAAAATTCAATCTTGAACATCCATTCATTATGCTAGCACTCAATAAAATATGAATTGATAGATACTCCTTAAACATAGCATCTTATTTAAAGATGCAACAGAATATTTTTAATGGAATGTAGAAACAGGCAATCTTTCTGTTCTTCATGATTGTTGAATACCTTTTTGGAGGCATAACCTAATACATGGAGATAAGAGGAAGCAATTAGATAAATAAAAATTAAAAACAACAAAAGCTATTTGCACATGATATAATAATACATTGATGGAAAATTATTACAAACACAAGAATTTACAAAATGACAAACCATAAGATCAACACACAAAACTTAGTAACATTTAGTTTATATACTCACATGTTAGAAAATATAACAACAACAACAACAAAAGATGTCTCCATCTTTTGTTGCTTTTCTGTAAAGCAGAAGCAAAGAGAGATAGGGAGAGAGATGAAACCTAATCATAAATCTAACAAGAAATGTCCATTCAATGAGGAAAAACAGAACACTACTAAAAATACAATACTAGACTTAAAGAAAGGAATATATACAACATTATTGGGTAGTAAGGCCCAACATCATAAAAATGAAAGTTTTTCCTAATTTGATTTGTTAAATCAAATTTAAAATAGAGATCAGGATTGAAAATTTCCTGACTAAACAAAACTGAGCACTTAAAAATAGCCTTAACCTTGCTAAAATTGCAAACATAAGCAAAACTTAAGTCGACTTATTTCTGGTAAATGCTTATGGTAGACAGAATCAAAACCTCAGCCAGTCATAACAAATAACTAATGTAGTTACATGACAAGGAGAATAGGGACTTTTCTACAGTGAAAACCAAAAGAAATCATTTTAAATCTGCATCCAATGAATGAGTCGGTCTCACGTTTGCTTCCATTTTCATCCTGTAAAAACCTGCCTCTGTTTTGTCTGTTCTGTCTTAGGAGCACTAAAGTCCTTTCAGTTTGGGGCCTCACAATCCATAAAATCCTACTTAAGCAAACATACTATGGTGCCTTTGTTTTTTTAACAGATTGATAAATATAACACAAGTGTAATAAAATACCATCCTACCCCTACCTGCAGACTTACATTTTTCTTGAGTCATTGGAGGAAAAAAATCCTGTAAATGAATAAGGAGGAAATCCAGTACAGCTATGTGTTAGAACATACCCTAAAGTCTCAGAGACAAAGAGAATAATTGTACACACACAAACTGATGAAATACAAAAGACAATCTAGACATGGATTTAATAGCTATGTAAATTTAGAATATAACTAAAAGGGGCAAGAAATGGAGGTTTAAATAAAATCGATTGTGATAATTAGAACTATAAGATAAACTATAAAATTGTATTCATTTTTCAACTATACAAGAGCATAACACCCACTCAAGGTTTAAATTTTATATAAACATAACTTACAACATAAGTGATATAATTATATAATTGCAATAGTGTGATACATTATATAATGATATTTTACATAGATATAAACTTATATATTATTTTATTTATATATTATTTTATTATGTAAATTATATATTTATAATCTTTATTAGTAGTGCTATATAGATATATTACTCAAAGAAGCATAAATCACTTGTTATTATAAGTGGGAAATTTTCCTTAATTATGAACAAAATTCAGTATATAATTTTTCATGACATGAAACATTCAACAATATCAATTAAGTAAAAACAGATGATTCAGAGGTAGAATACGTTTGCAACTTCTATCACAAAGGTTTAGTCTTCTAAATGCAGAAAATACTTCTTTTTATGGTTTAAAAAATATTATTGTAAAAGTGATGTACAGAGGGGCTATAGTTACATAAGTAAGGCAATGAGAACATTTCTTTTTGAGTAGTGTTGCCCCCTTCCTCATTTTTTCCCACTTCCTTCCCCTCCCACTCCCCTTCCTTCCAAATTGTAAAGTTCATTTCCAATATGGTGTCTAGTGAGTATCGCTGTTGCATTGATTGTCATTGATTATGACACCATTTCTATGATTCCCCTTCCCTTCCACAAATTAGATAAACTTATATACAAGGCAAAAGGAACAGATATGAAAAACAATGACAACAGGGAATAAACCAAAGGGCGGGAGCGGGGGGGGGGGGGGGGGGGGGGGGGGGGGGGGGGGGGGGGGGGGAAGAAAGAAAAAGAAATAACTACACACCGTACAATTGGAAAAAAATAAAATCCTCTTGTTTCCATTTCTTGGAGTTCGGTTCAATAAGCATCATTTTATATGGTCATATCCACGTCGCTATTGAGCCATTGTGATCCTCTGCTAAGAATATCATAGATATATTCTAGTTATTACAAATGAAGGAAACCATGCAGCCTGTTTCTTCGGATCGCTTGAGTCCAGGAGTTCTGGGCTGCAGTGTCCTATGTCGGGTGTCAGCACTAAGTTCAGCATCAATATGGTGACCTCCTGGAAGCAGGGGAACACCAGGTTGCCTAAGGAGGTGTGAACCCACCCAGGTCAGAAATGGAGCAGGTCAAAACTCCTGTGCTGATCAGAAAAAGCTTCTAAATATAGAAAAAAATCAATTTATATAACTATCATGAATTTGAAGAAAATGTCCAATCTCTCCCATAGTGAGAATAGCAAGCAATGTAAAACTGAAAAAGATAGAGTTTGAACAAAAGTGAACAGCATGTAGCACTGACAGGGCTAGTGGGAAGCAGACGCTCTCCCACACTGCTGATACAATTACCAAATCCCTCTGGAGAGAAATGTGATATGATTAACCAAAAACACAATTGTATTAGCCTTTGACTCAGAACTTCTTCAGAAATTTACCACCTCAAAAAAAAATTTGCTTGGCAAAAATAAAAATGGACTTGCACAAGGTTGTGTATGGTAGAACCATCTGTAACAATACACAATTAGAAATGCTTAACAGCATCAGAGTGAATAAACTATAGAACAGTGACACTAAGCAGCTATAAAAAAAACAACAAAACAAAAACACCAGAGAAAACTACACAAATTATCCTATTATTTAATCTAAGCAAAAAAAATGTATTATTATCTAAATAAAGATATACATACATTCAGACTTACAAACGAAAGAAAAAGCCACAAAATATTTTAATGATTAGAAAACAAGAATCAAAAGTTCAAAGCAGTACCTGAATATATCTTGTTTTATGCTTTTGACTGTGGAACCAAGTAAATATTACAAGACTGATTTAAACTTGTAAGTGAATATAGTAAATTAAAATTTAAATGGGACTTCCTTAAAAATGAAAACAAGTCTATGTCTTGGATCATAATATAACTAGACAGAAAGGAATAATTTAGTTGCATAGACCTAGAATATTTGCTTTAGCACATAAAAACTGTTCAGAAAAGTTACATTGCTTCTAGTAATTTTATTATTGGCAATAATATTAACGCTATTCTATGACAGCTACTTAACTGTAAAGAAAATCAGTATGCTTTACAGAATGAGGTTGCAACATAAGAGAGATATAAATTGTAAGCTCAATAAGGTAATACCAAAACTCTAGTCCTGTGGGTAAATTAGAAGTATGAAGACCTACTCAAGATGTATTTTGTCTGAAAAAATAATAAACTTCCTAAGGAAGGGAAAGGAATGAATAGACAAGGAAAGGAGTGAGAAAGAAAAGGGAGGGATAATGGCAAGAAGGAAGAAAGAGGAGAGGGCGAAAAGGGAAGGAGGAAAGGAAGAAAGGGGGACGAAGGGGAGGTAAAGGGGGATCTAGGGAGTAAGGAAGGGAAAAATTCAAGATTGATTTGAAAAATCTTGTCATGTGGATGGCAAAAATGTTATCAAAATTACAAAATAAGCACGGTAAACAATTTGAAAACATTCTTTTTTTTTTTACCAAAATGGGAAATTTTGAGCACTGTTAATACTATAATGCATTGAAATGAGAAATTTATTTAAATTAATGAGGTGTCAACAAAAAATTGTTTACATTAGTTAGCTTTCAGAGTTGTTGAAAAATAAATGAAACTCTCAAAAGAATGCCAGAAAGCTAAGGTGCTACAGAAATGTCTCAGCAGCCTAGCACAGTGGTGTATATCCGTAATCCCAGCAAGGGAGACAGGGGTAAAAGGATACAAGAACAAACCTGGGCTATTCTAGAGAGAGGAGAGACAAAGACAGAGACAGATCCTAGCAAATAAAGCAAGCAATTTCTGTTCCCTAACCCTAATATGATAATGGAATGGGCCAGTGATTATTAATGTATTCTAATACTACAAAAGAGACAAATAATTTCTTAACAGAAATACCACAGACATCTTAGATAAAACATTAAACTTTAATCTGATCAAGCCTCTAGATATAGCCATCAATTTTCAGGAACACAAGGAACATCAAGGGATGAAATCAGTAGAGCACACATTATCAGGATCTGTTAAAGACATGTGGTCTAGCTTTTTATGTATTCAAATGTTTTCTTTTCTTTCATGCAATTGTTACTAACACATTTATAAGATTATTTCTTCGTTGCTTTGTATGTCCTTCCCCCACGGTATAACCCTTGCTTTCACTGTATTTGATGTTGGTATAATTTGTGGAGGGGAAGGGGAAAAAACAAATCATTTAAATAGGAATACAGGTGGACCCATTGCAACAATGAGATGTCCAAGTCGTTATGCAGAAAACGAACTTTACAACTTTGGTGGGGGGGAGGGGGGAAGGATTGGGGAGGCGAGGGGAGGGGGAGGATGGGAAGGGATGGGAAGGGGAAATAAAGGAGGAGGCTACAATGCTTGATAAGAAATGTACTCATTTTCTTACCCATGTAATTGTAACCCCTCTGTACAGTATTTTCACAATAAAAAAAAAGAAAAAAGTGCAAAAAGAGAGGAAAGAGAACATGATGCAGAAGCAATCTGAAGGTTAAAAGAGATTTAGAAACAATTAGATCAGTTACAGCAATTATGCTAATCAGTTACTGATTCAAATTAAACTTAAAATAAATTTGTAGTCGACTGGAGAAAATTGAACTGCTGATTATTTAATGGTATTAAAAGAACTACTGAACCCCGCACTAGTGACTCACACATGTAATCCTAGCTACTCAAGAGGCTGAGATTTGAGGATTGCAGTTCAAAGCCATCCCAAGCAGAAAAGTCCCCATAAAACTCTTATCTCTAGTTAATCACCAGAAAACTGGAAGTGGAGCTGTGCCTCAAAGTGGGAGAGCACTACTAGCCCGGAGCAAAAGTGCTCAGGAACAGTGCTCAGGCCCTGAGTGCAAGTCCCACAACTGACCAAAAAAGAAAGAACAATTGATAAAATTTTGAATCATAATACAATTGTCTTTTTGAAATAAATTCTCATTTTTTCAAGTACATACTGAAATATTCAAGTAAGCTGATACCATGTGTGGATTTTTTAAAGGTGATATACAGAGGGCTTGCAGTTACATAAGACAGGCAATGAGTACATCGTGTGTGTGTGTGTGTGTGTGTGTGTGTGTATACATTTTTTTGAACAATATCACCATTTCCTTGTTCTCTCCCTGTTTTGCCCTCCCTTACCCACTCACAAATTGTGTAGTTCATCTTCAACATCAGGTCTAGTGAGTATCACTGCTGCGTTTGTTTATTTCTATTTTTTATTAAAGTTTTGCTACTGAAGTTTTTTTTTTTTAAAAAAACTTGGTATTTTTACTCAGAACAATGCGCTAGATGGAATGAAAAATGCACAGCAGGAGAATCCACAACCTGTTTCCTTGAATGCTTTAAAATTCATTGAGAAAGAAGAGATATGTATATAGACACCTTAGGCTGATCCGAAGTCTTACTAAGAGTCCTCACTTTTTTGCATAGCACAATATATTTCAAAATGTGTGGCCTACTTGGGAGCCTCTTTACTAAGATTAACTGAGATGATGGATAAAAGCACTTGCACTATGCCTAGCACTGTTATAAAACCACCAATCTTTAACCCATGAATCTCATTAATAAAACATGCCACCACATTAAAATAAAAATGTAGGAGATAGAAGGCTGCTCCATAGAAGTCACAATAGAGCACAGTGTTGTGAATATTAAACAGAGAGTCCCTGGGAAAATTATGCAATGCTCTCTAAAGCTTGGATAGTAATGTCTCGCAAACGCCCATGTGTTAAAGCTTTGGTCCACAATGTGGCACTACGGGGAAGTGAGGGGAGTCTTAAGAGATAATATCTATCAAGAGATTTTGATCCCCGGAGGCAAGGCCTTGAAAGGGATAATGAAAGCCTAGCTACTTCCTCTTTCCCTTTGCGCTTCCCGGCCTGTAAGTAAACAGTATTGCTTCACACATTTTGTAACCAAATTCAACAGAGCCAACCAATCATGGACTGAAAACTCCATACTGTGAGCTAAAATATATCTTTCCTTTCTGCAAATTGATTTGTTAGGGTGATGAAAAACTGCCTTGACCAGAAAGCAAAGAAGTGGGTGTAACTGGAGAAAGGCATGACTAATTGTGCATATTTGAAGAATCAAGGAACAGAGACTAGCCCTAACCCTGGAAAAGAGTACTTATTACAGTCTGATGCTCAAGCAAAGGAGATAAGGAGAAGACAAATAATCGAGAGAAGCACAGAGCAAAATGAAAGGATGGCATGCCTCCCAGTAAGAGTTCAGGATTTGAAGGCTGACCTTTTAGCAAAATTGTATTTTTTTTTTTGTTTTAGTATTTCTGAATGTTTCTCCAAAGTGACTCAAGCATATATTTCATCTCTAGCTTCAGTTTGCCCATTGGCATATATTTTTCTGTCTATAAGTGACCTGTGATTTTGGTAAATTTAGAAATCCACTGGGAATATTGTCAGGGATGCCCTGCTCTTCTTAAGAGGCTGTCTGTGGAATACCCAGTATCTAAGCTCCTCAAGCAGTGAATCCTGCCCTGACCCCCAGATTCCTCTGACCTCCACCAAATTTCTGCCCCTGACCAGCAGTGATAATGGTAATACCCATTACCTAATTATCACTTTATTTAGCACTCACCTTGAGAAGAAGATGCTAATTATTGGGTTAACTCAAAGGCTTCCTTCATAACATTAGCAATAGGCACACACTAAAGGCTTACTAAAGGAGAAGATATAAAAACAAATGCTTTGGCTAATCATCTTCCTTGTGATGTGTGTAAGAAACAGTTATAAGCTAACAAATATAGGTACAGAAAACACAGTATGATGTGTTAAGCCTACTATTTTCTATAATTTAAGGCCAGAGTTTTTAGAGCCAGATAAAAATATTTTATTATAACTGAATCACATTATGTGTTATTTTCAATAATTAAAAATGTTTAAAGTATATTCCTAGCTTATATTAATAGAACAAAACTTTTTTGAGGCAGGATTTGTATCCTTGCAAGCATTATAAAACAAACCAATAAACAAAAATTAGCCAATATCTGACAATCAATTAATTTACTTAATTAAAACAGCTCTCGGGCTCTAGACTTTGGTTAATAATACTTTTTCAGATATTGCTTTTAAAACCCTCTCTACATAAATACAATAGCTCCAAGTAGTTCTTGTTCAATAAAACCATTAAATGTGAAGTTCTGCTAGGAAAGCTTCACTCTTAGAATTGACTGATGATTACCATCACATTATACTGCCCAAGGATTTTAATGTAGCAGTTGATTTAAATTAAAAAAATTTGAAAAGGCTAAATACCATGTGGGAGATGAGAACGTAGAAAGACATAAAGTTTGCAGCATTATTTTCTTCAACAATGACTTTAATACAGGTAAGACTGTTTTGCATTAAGCTATATATATATATATATATATATATATATATATATATATATATATATATATATATATATATATATAGGATATATATATGTATTATTCTATTCCATGTGTTTTCATTCACATAAATTTCAAATCATTTCTCCTCTTACATAAGTATATTTGCTGCATGCTTGATAAGGATCCATTGCAACAATGAAATGTACAAGACATTATGTCAAAAAACGAACTTTACAACTTTGGGGGGGGGGAAGGGGGACTGGCGCAGATGGAAGGGATGGGAAGGGGAAACAAAGGAGGAGGCAACAATGCTTGATAAGAAATGTACTCATTATCTTGCCCATGTAATTGTAATCGCTCTGTACGGTATTTTCACAATTTAAAAAAATACAAAAAAAAAACAGAAATGTACTCATTACCTTGCTCATGTGATTGTAACCCCTCTATACAGTATTTTCACAATAAAATACTTATTTAAAAATATATTAAAAATAACAACAACAAAGAAAAAAGTATAATTGGTGCATGTTTACGAAGTTTTGTATGCCAAAGAAACAAAAATCCAGGTCTTGGAAGGAAGGTTTTTTTGTTTGTAAATAGTCTTTCTAAGAGATTGAACCCTGTGAAACTGGAAATTTAACTGTAGTTATTTATGCTTTGTGTTATAATGTCTATGATCTAAATACATATATATGTATACATTATATATATATATATAATTTTTGTTCCTGTCAGTTTCGCACATCAAATTTGAAGAATGACTATAACACTGCCTTTGAAATTCACCTCAAGCTAAAACCAAGAGAAGAGATTATTTCAGATTAAAATAAAGGAAATTTTGAGTAGTTTGTGGTAGATGAACAAAGAGTATTTCTAACATGAAGCTTAATAATCTTAATACAAACAGTCATATGTATATAGTTGATCTCACTAAGTGATACAATGCCTTTTGCAGAGAAAAGTTCCTCCATGCTTCTAGTATCTCTGTTTGTATTGTAGAGAATATACTAGTTCTTTCTAAAAGATATATACCTCTAGATATATATATGTTTATATGTGCTTTATATATGTTTATATATGTTTTATATATGCTACTCAAATTTGCTAGAGAGAATTTCCAAATATAATGGCCAAGAGATGGCTGAAATACAGTTAAGGTATGTAATTTCTCATTCCAGCATCTAATCAAGGCCAGAGACAGAAATATGAAGCAATAAATGTCCCTGCCTCTTTTCATACATGTATCCATTTGCAAGTAGGTGCCAATAGACTCAGGAAATAAGAAAATGACCCATTTTCAATTAGGTTTTTGCTATTTCTAGGACATGATCTTCTTGTAATGGATCACTGCTTTGTGTAACTTGTATCTCAGGAAATACTGGCTCAACAACGTAGGGCACTAATTCCTGTTCTGCTACTTAATAGCTCTGTGATTTCACTTGGTGACTTTTTCTCTGTAGCATAAAAAACATAATGATGCTACCTCTAACTCAAAGAATGGTGCTAGAGATCAAAGGAGTTTGAGATGAATAAAGTTGATAAAGGTAGCACACAGGAAACACTTCTAAGCCTTTTAAGATTTATTCAATGCTATTGTAATAATAACATCATTATTCAATCAACTGTCCACCCCAACTCTTTTACCAATCCCGCTACCAAAATAAGAGAACATAAGGGAGGACTTCATAATGAAGGCCTGCTTAGGGAAACAATAAGGGACCCTGTAACCCTCAAAGTAAGTAATCATCACACTATGGACCACAAAAGAAAGTGTCCAAACTTCCTTACAAAGAAAGGTCTAGTTGTAGCCATAGACATACTAATAAGCTTTGTACAGAGCGAGAAGCATTGAAAACACAACTCTGCTAAGTGAAATTGACTCAGATGATCCCAAGCTAGCCACATTAACTAAATCAAATCAATTTTTTCCTGTGTCTTAATGGGTGAAGGAAGAGGAATATTACCGATGCAAAACAAAGACAGTGAAACAACAAACTATTCATACCCCACAAAACTCCACTCAGAAGGACACTTTATGTCTGGGAGTTAAAACTAATTGTTAGGAAACAAATAAAGGTCTTAGCAAGTCTAAGAGAGCACTCAAGAACCAAAGAACAGAATAAAGTAGTATGCTATCCTTGGTGTATGCCTGCCAAAACGATACACAAGTTCTATTTTCAAATGCATAAACAACCAAATTCAAGGCTGAGAATAACACTGGTAATCTAATAATCACTTCTGAAATCAAGGTAAATGGTCTGATCAAAATGATTCGAGTTTGCACTCAAATAAACCATATGTACTCTAACACAAGGAAATGACAGAACATTAGAAAGGCAAAAAGGCAATCATACACAAAACCTAGCTAAGCATCTTCTAGTTAATGGAAATGGAATCAAAATGGATTAGTAAAAAAAATTGAGGCCCTACAAATTCAACGCAATACCTATCAAAATTCCACCCTCATTCTTCAAGGAAATAGAAGAGGCAATCCAAAATTCATATGGAACAATAAAAGACCCCGAATAGCAAAAACGCTCCTCAACGGAAAGAACACTGCTGGAGGAATATCAATACCAAATTTCAAACTCTACTATAAAGCCATAGTAATCAAAACAGCTTGGTATTGGCATAAGAACAGACCTCAGGACCAATGGAATAGAATTGAAAACCCAGAAATGAACCTACAGACCTATAGCCATCTAATCTTCGATAAGGGAGCTAAAACAATAGAATGGAAGACAGACAGCCTCTTCAGTAAATGGTGCTGGCAAAACTGGTTAACTACATGTAGAAAACTAAAGCTAGATCCTTATATATCACCTTGCACCAGAATCAACTCCAAATGGATCAAAGACCTTGAACTCAAAGCAGACACTCTGAAAACATTACAGGATGGAATAGGAGAAACCCTGGGTCTCCTTGGCTCAGGCCGAAATTTTCTGAATAGAGACCCGGAAACACAACAAATCAAAGAAAGGTTGGACAAATGGGATTGTATAAGGTTGCAGAGCTTCTGCAGGGCAAATGACATAGCTAGCAAGATCAATAGAAAGCCCACGGACTGGGAGAAGATCTTTACTAGCCATACAACGGACAAGGGTCTCATATCTAAAATATACTTGGAACTCAAAAAATTAAACCACCCAACAACAAATCCTCAAAGAAACAACTGCCCAATAAGTAAGTGGGCGAAAGACTTAAAGAGAAGCTTCTCTGAAGAAGAAAGAAGGATGGCCAATAGACACATGAAGAAATGTTCAACATCCCTAGCCATAAAAGAAATGCAAATCAAAACAACATTGAGATATCACCTCACTCCAGTTAGAACGGCAAAAATCAAGAACTCTAACAACAACAGATGCTGGAGGGGATGTGGACAGAAAGGAACCTTACTTCATTGTTGGTGGGAATGTAAACTTGTTCAACCACTTTGGAAAGCAGTATGGAGGTTCCTCAAAAGACTTCACATAGAGCTCCCCTATGACCCAGCAATCCCACTTTTGGGCATTTACCCTAATGTTTACAAACAAGACCACACTAAAGCTACCAGCACAACTATGTTTATTGCAGCATTATTTACCATAGCTAAGATATGGAACCAACCCAGATGCCCCTCAGTAGATGAATGAATCAAGAAAATGTGGTATATATACACAATGGAATTCTATGCCTCCATCAGAAAGAATGACATTGTCCCATTTGTTAAGAAATGGAAAAACTTGGAAAAAATTGTATTAAGTGAAGTAAGCCAGGCCCAAAGAAACGTAGGTCCCATGGTTTCCCTTATTTGTAATATCTAGTATATGTATGAGTCAAGCGGAAAAGGTCAGATAATGTGATGTCAGGAAAATGAACCCTTAGATGTGTATTTTAATGTTTTTTTCCTTTCATGCATGTGTTTCTAACACATTTATAAGATTATCTCTTTGTTGCTTTGTATGTCCCTCCTCCACAGTATAACCCCTGCTTTCACTATATTTGATGTCAGTATAACTTGTGGAGGAGATGGGGAAAAACCAGTTGTTTAAGGATACAGGTGGACCTGTTGCAACAATGAGAAGTACAAGTTGTCATGTCCAAAACGAGCTTTACAACGTTGGTGCGGGGTTGGGGGGGGGGGGGCAAGGAGAAGGATTGGGATTGGGGGGGAGGGGGGAGGCTGGGAAGGGATGTGAAGGATAAACAAAGGAGGAGGCTGCAATGCTTGGTAAGAAATGTACGCATTATCCTGCCCATGTAACTGTAACTCCTCTGTACAGTATGTTCACAAATAAAATTAAATTAAATTAAAAAAAAAAATTGAGGCCTTAGACCTACTGAGGTCCTATTCAAGAGGGCTAAAACTACTCCTTGCTAAATGGAAGCACACATTGGTCCACTGCTTAAAAGCAGGAGTTAGAGATTCCCTATAAACAGTCTCAGGAAAGAAAGCTAATTGAAAAGTATTACCAAATACCACCTTTGACTACCATTTTGAATAAGCTGAGGGATTTGGAAAGCAAGAGGTCACAGACAGAATCTGAGCCTTAGAAAACGAATCAAGCTGATCTAGTGACTCTGTGACTTGACCTGAAATATTCTGAATCATCATGGGACAGGAACCCTGGAATGACAACAAAACTCTGATGCCAGCCAATGGACCCTGGGAATAAGGAAAAGTGACAAAAATCAGAGCAATACTACCCACACATTTCATTGAAATACATTGAAACACAGAAACAGAAACACCCTGCAAGATTAGCTTTAAGGAATAGTCTAACAAAGGCTTTAAAAGTGGAATTATTAGGATGTACAAAAAGATGGAGTAATTGTCATTTAGACCAAAAAAGCAGGAAATTATAGTAAAATAGAACAGAGTAATACCTTTGAAAAAGAAAAATAAAGGCATGGGAATAAAGACATATAAACATAATAAAATAAAAATGGCACAAAGAAAAAGGAAACAAAAATCTAAATAATCAGAAGAAAAAAGTGAATAATTTGCCAGATACATAGTAAAAGTGCATTTAAGAAATCTCAGAAAAAAATGGGTACCAGTAGCTCACAAGTATAATCCTAGATACTCAGAAGGCTGATATCTGAGGATCAGAGTTTGAAACCACCGAGGGCAGTAAAGTCTGGAGACTCTTATATCCAATTAACCAGCAAAAAGCTGGAAGTGGAGCTGTGGCTCAAGTGGTAGAGTGCTAGCCTTGATCCAAGTAGCTAGGGATAGTATCCTGACCCTGAGTTCAAGGATACACACACACACACACACACACACATACACACACACACACACACACACACACACACACACACACCAAGAAAGACTCCAAAATGGTGAAAGTTGTGACAGAGGGCAGCATTTGAAGACATGGTAAAAGAAAGAATAATCAACTCAAAATTATGTTTCAATAACTGAAGAAAAAGACATCTAGATATATGAGGCAGAAAGATAATTTGACAAAACTTAATGTCACTTTATGCTAAATTCTCTGAAGAAAATAGAAATGGAAGGAATATACCTCAATACAGTAAGGGTTATACAGGACAAATGTACAACCAACATTGTTTTAAATGGAGAAAAACTAAAACCAATTTTTTTGTAGTCAGGAATGAGACAAAGGTGTCCACCACCACTCTCTTATACAATGTAGTACCTAAATTTTTACTAGTGCTACTAGGCAAAAATAATAGGCATACAAATGTGAAAGGAAAAATTCACATTATTTTATTAGTAGATGATATGATCTTATACTTTTAAAAATTTGAAAGACTTCACCAAAAACTCTTGGATCTGATAAATGCTTTTGACAAAGTAGCAGAATACAATGTCAACATACAAAAGTCAGCTTTTTATATTATACCAATAATGAGCATCCTAATAAATCGGGAAAATAATCATTTTAATAATAACTTCAAAATATGACTAGGAATAAATCAAGGATGTTGAAAGTCCTCTTGCAATGAAAACTAGAAAATCTTGAGAAATAATAATAATCCAGAATATTGAAAGATCTCCTCTGAAGTGCAAAGGCAGAAGTGATATTGTGAAATGGCTATACTCCCAAAATCAATATACATATTAACTTCAATTCTCTTAAAGTCAGAGTGCCATTCTTCAAAGAAATAGGAAAAGATTAGGCTAAAATTCATGGGCAAGCATAAAAGAGCAAAATGAGTAATGTTAAAAGTATCACGATATTTGACCTGAAAGTACTATAGAAACATAGTAATAAAAACAGCATTGTGTTGGCTCAAAAACAAACAAACCAATGGGATAGAAGAAATAAGCCAACAGAGTACTTTCTGCATGTGTTCTACTTTTCTGTGTTTTCTTCCAGAAAACTGGCCCAGAAATGTCATGAATTCATTGTCTTTGGAAACATTACAGTCAAATGGATTTCATTACACATGTTCCATCAGGTAAAAAGTAATAATAATGGGAGTACAGTCAATGAAAAACTGCTCAGAACAAGGGATAGAGAACTTCATCTTAACAAACAGAGGAAATTCTGGCCTCTACAAATGACTTACTGAAAGACTCTGAAGAAGAAAGCAAAAAAATACTCTTTAGAATCTTAAAAAATAGTCTGTCTCCATAAGCAGAATGAGGTGGAAAAGTTGAAGTTTTTAAGAGCTGGGAAAAGAGAAGAAACAAAATAAGCAATGAAATTGCAGCATTTTGAGAAAAATAGTTAAATGTCAGTCAGCTCTTCAGATAATGAAAAATTAGAGATGTGGAAGTCCAAACTGAGAACTCTCTTAGAATGTGAAGACAAAAACAAAAAGAACAAAATATGACAAATTAAAAAACCCTACACAAGCTGGGCATAAGGGCACACACATGTCATACTAACACTTGGGAAATGGAAATAGGATCCTGAGTTCATGGCCACCCTGGGCTACATAGTGCGACTGTGTCTCAGAACAAACAAATCATAGCAGAACTATCTACAACAGAGAGCACTTGCCAGGCAAAAATCAGTCTAAGCTCTCATTAAGCTACAAGCATCAACAGGGTTGAGCTCCTTTCTGGGAGACTCTGGTGTCACTCTGCTTCCTTTTTTCAGCTTCTGAAGGGCACCCACAGTCCTGAATTCTGCACCATCTTCTCCATCTTCAATGCCAGCAATGGCAGAAACTGTCCTTCCCACATCACAAAGTTGCTTTCTCTGCCTTCCTTTCCAGGAAGATCTATGATGAGATCGGCACTTCTGTTTGTCTAGGCTGCTTTCCCTAAGTGAAGACAAACCACACATAGAGCTTTGGAAAACAGTAATTTGGTGTGTTACTCTTGTAATTCTGTCCTAATTTTATTTTATCCCTAAACTTCAGTTTCTATGACAAAAAGTGTGTGCAGAAGGTGCAATAATAACCAAATTATAAGATACTAAAGTATATAAAAACAGGATGCAATATTGTACAGTCGCATCTGGTTAAATTGAAATTTTTCACAGAAATATGACTAAAATGTTAATAAAATCATCCCATAGTAATGAAATTAAGGTGTTTATCTCTTTTTGTAATGCCTGGTTTTTATCTCAGCATTCTGCATTGTGGAAGATATAACCTGCACCTTTCCTGCCTGCCTTTAATTTCACCTGACATTCATAAGCAGCTGACAGATTCCAACGTTAAGGCCTATATCTCAACTTCTATGCCCAAAGGTTTTTTTCCTAACTTCTTTGAACTTTGTTTAACCCCATACAATACTTCTTGGGAAAAGAAAACAAATTAATAATGGGCAAGCCATACTGATACAGGGCCAGACATAAGGGATAAATAATGCAGCTTCACTTCTTTTTTTTTTTTTTTTTTTTTTAAATTTTATTTTATTTTATTTGAGAACATACTGTACAGAGGGGTTACAATTACATGGGCAGGATAATGCATACATTTCTTACCGAGCATTGCATCCTCCTCCTTTGTTTACCCTTCACCTCCCTTCCCAGCCTCCCCCCTCCCTCCCACCCAATCATACCCCCCCTCCTCCCCCCCCCACCGACATTGTAAAGCTGGTTTTGACATGACATTTTGTACTTCTCATTGTTGCAACAGGTCCACCTGAATCCTTAAACGACTTGTTTGTCCCCATCTCCTCCACATGTTATACTGACATCAAATATAGTGAAAGCAGGGGTTACACTGTGGGGGAGGGACATACAAAGCAACAAAGAAATAATCTTATAAATGCATTAGAAACACATGCATGAAAGAAACAAAAACATTAAAATACATATTTGAGGTTTTGTTTTCCTAACATCACATTATCTGACTTTTTCCGCTTGACTCATACCTATACTAGATATTGCAAATAAGGGAAACCATGGGACCTATGTTTCTTTGGGCCTGGCTTACTTCACTTAATATAATTTTTTCCAAGCCTTTCCATTTCCTAACAAATGGGGAAATGTCATTCTTTCTGATGGAGGCATAGAATTCCATTGTGTATATATACTACATCTTCTTGATCCATTCATCTACTGAGGGGCATCTGGGTTGGTTCCATGTCTTAGCTATGGTAAATAATGTGCAGCTTCACTTCTACGGTATGGCTGGCACACAGTCTATTCAGTTCCTCAGAGGGTCCCTGCTGGGCCTACAGCAGTACTGCCATTTACTCATATACTCCTTATTGATTTGTCACTCTTTTCTAATCTACTTTCTCTGTTGCATTACTGTTTCTTTCTGGGATCATTTTCTAATACCAGGACTTGAACTTAAGGTCTTGAGCTTGCCCAGCTGGTACTCTTATCACTCGAGCCACATATCCAGCTCAGTTTTATGTTGGGTAATTAGAGACGGTATTTCATGGATAATTTTCCCCAAGTTAGCTTCAAACTGTAATCTTCCAGATCTCGGCCTCTTGAGTAAGTAGAAATACAGGTGAGCCACAAGTACCCAGCTTCTTGAATTATTTCTTTATTTTTAGTAAGTTTTTTATTGTGAAAATACTGTACAGAGGGGTTACAGTTACATGAGCAAGGTAATGAGTACATTTCTTATCAAGCATTGCTGCCTCCTCCTTTGTTTTTCCCCTACCAATCCTTGCCTCCCACCTCCACAACTACATTCCCTGTAACCCCCAGAATTATTACTTTTTTAAAAAAAATATTTCTTATAAGCCACCTGTTGTACACAAATGGCTCATCTGCCACACCTGGCAATGTTACAGTATATGTATAGGCAAAAGTTGCACAGCTTGCACAGAACACGTCATGATCACATGGAACACAGAACAGAAGATTGTAGGAAGCTGTGAAGGTATTTTAGTAGAATGATCTTTATGTGTTAGTCCTGCTCACCTCAGAATGGAGCTTAAAAAAATGAACAATTACCAGTGGGCTTCTAGATTTGTATCTACAAGTGGCGGTGCAGTCAGATGATCCTTTTTGCTTCAATGTATGAGGAAAGGATCAGGGGATAGCCCATAGGACCTGTTCTTTTGTATACTGGCCATGGAAGTAATAATCTATTTCGATCTGAAAGTGACTTATTGTGTTTTTGCGGTCAAAACCAGGCCTTAGGTTTCCCAATTTTGTATGTTTGAGCAGGACAGCAGATCCTGGCTGTCTCAGGATCTTTATTTTGAGGAACTGAAACTAACACAAGCCTCAAAAGTGATGTGTGCTTGTCTTAATTTCAGTTCACTTTTTAAATACCACAATACAGGTGATCATCGTATAAAAACTGAAGCTATAGACCCAACATACTGCATAAATTTGAACTCATAAGAAGAAAATTAATATGAAGATATGAAAACACAGAACAGCCAAAAGTCTCCAAAATACATGCAATAATTATATCTAAGAAAAGTGCTTTAGTCATGCAGGACTGCTAGAAGAGAATAGGCTAGGTGGCTTAAGAACATGCATGTTTCTTTGTCACAGTTGTGGAAGCTGAAATGTCCCAGATCAAGGCACCAGCAGATTCAATGCCGAGTGAGGACTGGTTACTGGTTTACAGATAGCTGCAATCTTGTCCTGACCTCACATAGTGGAAGAGGCAAACCAAAGGGCTCCTTTTCTCTTTTATTTTATTTTTTTTTCTGGTCGGTCCTGGGGCTTGAACGCTAGGCTTGGGCATTGTGCCTGCGCTCTTCAGCTCAAGGCTAGAGCTCTACTGCTTGAGCCACAGCACCACTTCCAGTTTCCTGTGGTTTTTATTGGAGATAAGAGTCTCACGGACTTTTCTGCTCAGGCTGGCTTTGAACTGCGATCCTCAGATCTCAGCCTCCTGAGTAGCTAAGATTACAGGCGCGAGCCACAGGCGCACAGAGTCCTCCCCCCCCCCTTTTCTAATTAATGTTTTTTTATTGTGAAAATACCTTACAGAGGGGTTACAGTTACATGGGCAAGGTAATGAGTACATTTCTTATCAAGCATTGTAGCCTCCTCCTTTGTTTCCCCTTCCTATCCTCCCGGTAATCCCGTACTCCTCTCCTCCCTGACCCCCCCCCCACCACCCCCCCTCCCCCCCCCCCCCGCCAAAGTTGTAAAGTTCATTTCTCGACATAACGACTTGCACATCTCATTGTTGCAATGGGTCCAACCTGTATCCCTATTTAAACAATTGGTTTTTTCCTTTCCCCTCCACAAATTATACCAACATCAAATACAGTGAAAGCAGGGGTTATACTGTGGGGGAGAGACATACAAAGCAACAAAGAAATCATCTTATAAATATGTTAGAAACAATAGCAAGAAAGAAAAAAACATTTAAGTCCTTATCTTGGAGTTCATTGCGCCTAACATCAACTTATCTGACCATTTCTGCTTGTCTCAGACATATACTAGTTATTGTAAATAAGGGAAACCATGTTTCTTTAGGCCTGGCTTACTTCACTTAATAAAATTTTTTTCCATTTCCTAACAAATGGAGCAACGTCTTTCTTTCTGACAGAGGCATAGAAATCCATGATATATATATACATATATATATACATATATATATGTATATATATATGTATATATATACATATGTATATATATACACATGTATATAAATACATATGTATGTATGTATATATATGTATGTGTGTATATATATATATATATATATATATATATATATCACATTTTCTTTCTTTTTTCTTTTATTCTAAAAATACCATACAGAGGGGTTACAATTACATGAACAAGGTAATGAGTACATTTCTTACCAAGCATTGTTGCCTCCTCCTTTGTTTCCCCTTACCATCCTTCCCATCTCCCTCCCCGACCCAAGTTGTAAAGTTTGTTTTTCAACATAGCATCTTGTACATTTCGTTGTTGCAATGGATCCACCTGTATCCCTATTTAAACAATTTGTTTTTTCCTTTCCCCTCCCCAAATTATACCAACATCAAATACAGTGAAAACAGGGGTTATACCATGGGGGAGGGACATACAAAGCAACAAAAAAACCACCTTATAAATATATTAGAAACAACAGCAAGAAAGAAAACCACTTGAGTCCTTATCTTGGGGTTCATTTCTCCTAACATCAACTTATCTGACCTTTTCTGCTTGACTCAGACATATAATAGTTTTTGCAAATAAGGGAAACCATGGGACCTATGTTTCTTTGGGCCTAGCCTGCTTCTCTTAATATAATTTTTTCCAAGTCTATTTCCTAACAAATGGGGCAATGTCATTCTTTCTGATGGAGGCATAGAATTCCATTGTGTATATATACCACATTTTCTTGATCAATTCACCTACTGAGGGGCATCTGGGTTGGTTCTATATCTTAGCTATGGTAAATAATGCTGCAATAAGCAGACTTTTCCCTTTCTTGAAAAGATACTAATCCTATTTATGATGACTCTGCCCCTATAAATTAAAGTTTCCTAAAGACCATTCTGTGTGTGTTAGTCAACTTTCTCATCACTGTGATGGAATGCTGACACCTTTCAAAAGAGAAAATATTTATTTTCCTCATCGTTTCAAAGGTTTCAGTCCAACATGGTGGGGAGAACAGATTAGAGCAGTATTTATCAGTACAGAAAGGAAACTGAGCAGGGCAAGAATAGAAAAGAACCAGGGGAAAAGCCCCAAAGATGCTCCTCACTCTCCCACCATGACCTACTCTCTCCAGCCACGCTCTAATATTCATAGTTTAAATAGTTCTAATACTTCTAAATAGATCAAATACTTCTAAAATGTTTACTAAAATAATTTGCTAGAATAGTTTACTAGCAGGGCACCAATGGCTCACACCTGTAATCCTAGCTACTCAGAAGGCTGAGATCTGAGTATCACAGTGAAACCAGCCTGGACAGCAAAGTTTATGAGTTTTTTATCTTCAATTAACCATCAGAAAACTGAAAGTGGCACTGTGGCTCAAAGTGTTAGAGTACTAGCCTTGAGCAAAAAAACCTCAGCTCTGAGTTCAAGCCCATGACTGACAAAACAAAAAGCAACAACAACAGCAAAAAGTTTATTAAAATTTTGAACAGTGGATTAAACCACTCATAGTTCAGAATCCTCACCAGAAATGTAGAATTCTCTCTTATGGTCAGTGAAAATTTTCTCTAAGGAACATCCAGAGGCATATTTTATTAATATTTTGGGTTTTCCTCAATCCAGTGAAACTGGTGAAAAGTAATAATGGGGGCTTCTGGGAGGAAGGTTGATAAATGAAAAATAGAACAGGGAAAAAATACAGAAAAAATACCCAATACCTAAATGGTAAAAAGAAGTGAGAAATGTGAAATAGTCTGGGAAAAGGGTAGATGAGATGGAGGAGAATGATGGGTATGGTTCTGATTTAGTAGCAAGAAACATAAATGGACACATAAATAGACATGTTAAACTGTAACATCATTGTACAACCATTTGAAACTGGGAAAATAAAAAGATTAGCACATCATCAAATTGAGGGTTGGGATTTCAGTGTATCAATTTGAGAGAAATCTTCTTTCCACAGTAATGGGGAATCATAATGACTTTCTTTTGTCTGTATACCTTTTATAGTTTCTAAACTTTCAGAAACAAACATTATAGCTATTATAATTTTTTAACTTGAATAGAGAAGAATGCGTAAAATACACATGGCAATAGTTTTTAAATTTTCTAGAGAGACATTTCTACAAATCATCCTGTAAACACTGGAAAATAAAAAAGAAAACAGATAAGCTCTTCACCAAAGAAATGGAGGTAGCTACTGAATAAGGGAAAGGAACGTCATCTCTAATCAAAGGATAAGCATCGAATTATCATTAATCAAACAGATTCAAGGTAAGTTAAACAATGAGGTGCCATTATTTACCGTTAAACAGGCTAATTAAATGATATTGTCTGTGGTTAACATGAGTGCAGTGAAATAACGTCCCCATATACATTGTTAGAAGTACACTAGGTCCAGGTCCAGTTTCATCATTTACAACATCTTCCAAATCTGCATTCTGTAGATTTTATCCAAAAATTAGCACTAAAGCACAGAATTAGTCCAATCATATTATTGTTTAACTTTTATTTATGAGTGGAATTCTTCCTCGGGATGATGAAATTCTGCATGATTTTATTTTGTGCTTTTTAGTTTTCAAATATGTTTACTAAATGAAGAAAACCATTATAAGCATAATGGTTTTAATAAACATTTCCTTTTTTGTTGGTGGTGCCAGTCCTGGGGCTTGAACTCAGGGCATGTGTGCTGGACACAGTCCTTGAAATAATTTTGCTCAAGACTAGTGTTGTACATTTGAGCCACACCACTATGTCTGGCTTTTTAGTAGTTAATTAGAGATAAGAGTTTCACAGACTTTCCTGCCCAGGCTGGTTTCAAACTGCAACTTTCAGATCTCAGACTCCTGAGTTGCTAGAATTACAGGTGTAAGCCACCAGTACCCATCTATTTCCCATTAAAAAAGAAAGAAAAAGAACAAACACCACAAAAGAACTTTCCCTTGTTTTTCCTATCTTGACTCCATTACTGTTCACAAGCATGACACAGTGAATTAATTTGCCACAGCAAGTCAAGTGCAAGGAGAAAATAGAAGTTTTATGTTTTTCTGTCTTGGCATAGAAATGTGGTTTTTCAATAAAATCAGAAGATGGGATGATCTTACAGTAGAAAAATGCTCAAGGCAATTTTCTATCTGTCTGGGCCTTACTACCTAGTTAACATTTCAAATGTCACTTACAAGCTTTTCCTTTCCTTGCCATCTCTAATGCACATAAATGAAATCCTCAATTTCCACAAGAAATAGATTACCATATGTTTCATTCTCCATACAGTGGACATAAATACTGGAGGTATTTGTGGAAAAACAATAAAGTTTCCTTCTCAGAATCTGTGAATTCTGACTTTAACTTATGTGCTAAAATATTTTAATGCCATCCCTTCTTATTTGATAAATTAAGCTTTTCTTGTGCATCTGAAGCACATTAAGTAGACAGTTTGAATCAATGTTAAGATATTCAGCTCCTAGAACATGAAGGAACTTCATTAATATGAAAATAAAAATAATAATGTAGCAGCCCTGGCCTAGCCAACAATTTCTAAGTCTTTAAAAAACATATTGTGGAGAACCGCTCAAGATGGCGACGGGGCAGTAGGGAAACGCCACAGCTCTCTCCAACCAAAAAGAGAGTTCGAGTTCCAACCTTTAATCTCCCCAAGAGACCGACAACAACAAAAAGACGAACACTCAGAGAAAAACCAGAGGTGGAAAATAACACAAAAAGAAAGAGAGGAAAAGAAGAATTTCAGAACAGAGAAGAGCGAAGACCCCTCCCCCAGCCTTTACTGGCCGCGCGGCAGTGCGCCAAGCCGCCGGCCAGCCGGCCCGGCGGGGGCTGCCGGAGCCACAGAGACACAGGGGGCTGCTTGCAGATCACCAGGTACCGGATTGGGATTGCAGAACAGCGGATCGCCAGGAACAGAGAAACCTACCAGCCGGGAGTCTCCAGGAGGATCCCACCCCACCCATCACTCTCCACCGGAGCGGAGAGGCTCCATCCCGCCAAAGCCGCCCGGCACCAGCAGCGCCACAAAGGGACCTGTCCGCCGACCACCCGTCCAATCGCGATCGCAACGACCCGGCGGGGGGCCGCCCAACCCAGCCCGCAACCACCCCAACTGAACTCGGACTGCAACAACAACTGACGGACTGCAACAACAACTGACGACCTACAGGGTGAGTACCCATCAGGGGACAGGGAATCCATCAAGGGAGACCAGAGCTGGAGGGAATCCCCAGACCCTGACCTAGACTCCCTACCCCAACACCCGGACCACAGGACCCACTAAAACTGGGAACTGTTCGAGAGCCCCACCAGCCGGTGGAGCACACTCTGCTGGCCAGGCCAGAGCAAGAGCGCCCCGGGAAGGGAGCTTAAATGCTCAAGCCAGGAACAGTGCCCCTGGGTCAAGACTACCAACAGTAGAAGAAATTTGAACTGTGTCCTCCAGGCTGCATAACCAAGGTGGTATACACATTAGCACAGGCCTAACGAGCGCGCTCCAGGCTGGGGCCGGAACCAGGCCAGGGGACCGGCGCCTGAACAAAGCAAAAAGGGTCAGAAGTGGGGCTGTGGCTCAAATGGTAGGGTGCCAGCCCTGAGCTGAAGAGCTGAGGGACAGCACCCAAACCTAGAGTTCAAGCCCACAACCAGCCCAAAACAAACAAACAAAAACACATCAGGAGCCCATAGCAGACTCCAGTATTTGGGAGAGTGCATCCAGAGCATCTGATCTTCCCAAGAGCACCCGCAGGAGCAAACACAAGCAGTCTAGGCTGCTCAACCCTTCCAAAGGCGGGAATTGCTACAGCAGAGAGCTGAGAATCCTAAGTGAATAGCAGCTGGAAATAGGCTCCCAACAGAATCCAGATCAGACACAGACTCTCTCTACCAATAGAGAATCAGCAACCAAGCAAAGACAGACACACCAAAACAAGATTGAAGAGCAGTCTCCTGAACCCCCATGCGAAAATCACAGAGAAAAATCACAAGGTTTACCACTACCCAGGACAGCAAGCTCACCTCAAAAGCCAGCAGCCACGCAGGGGAGAGCCCCAGTGGGAGCAAAGCAGGAATGGAAGACAAAAACTACATCCAAGGGTTGCTGGAGGCAATGACTCAAGAAATAAAGCGAGAAATGGATCAGAAATTGAAAGAGCACAAGGATGAACTATCAAAAGATATACAGGATATCAAACAAAAATTGGATGCAAAAATAGAAGCTGCACAAACCTCAGTAAGAAGTGAGATAAACGCCAAATTAGAGGTAATGCATACTGATATCACCTCATTGAGAGGTGAGATCAGTACTCTGAGAACCAACATTGAATCCATAAAGGGATCCATTTCCACCATGCAAACCACAATAGAAGCCACGGTCAACAGAGTGAATGAAATGGAAGGTAGAGTGTCAGATACAGAAGACAGAATACACCAACTGGACCAAAAAGTGACAGATATGGAAAAATCACTCAAATTAAACCAAAGGGAAATTCAAGAGCAAGCAGATAATGCTAAAAAATTTAACCTTCGCATAATCGGAGTGGACGAAGGTGAGGAATTCCAGAGCAAGGGAATGCAACACCTATTTAACAAGATAGTCAATGAAAATTTTCCCCACCTCAAAAACGACCATCTTAACTACATCACAAAAGCTTATCGAACACCCAACAAGCAAGATCCCAGGAGAAACACTTCTAGGCACATAATAGTAACAATGATGGATCTGAATAATAAGGAAACAATCCTGCATGCAGCAAAAATGAAGAAGGAGCTATACTACAACGGGAAAAAAATTAGAATCACTGCAGATCTCTCCACACAAACAATGAATGCAAGAAAAGCCTGGGAAAGCACCATACGAGCCCTGAGAGCCAATAACTGCCAACCCAGACTGATATACCCGGCAAAGCTAGCATTCACATTCGATGGAGAACTGAAAACTTTTAATAGCAAAGAAAAACTAAATGAATACATAAACATTAAGCCAGCATTACAAAGAATTCTAAGAGGGGGGACACAACCTGAAGAAAGCAACCAGGAACTGGGACCTGCCCCAAACAGGCATTACTCAAAGTCTAACTGAGCAAGCACAGGAGGAAAGGAAAGAAGAAAAACTTAGGAAAACGGAATGGCAGGGACAACAATGCATCTCTCTATACTTTCTCTTAATATAAATGGGCTGAATTCGCCAATTAAAAGAAAACGAACTGAGGACTGGATCAGAAAACAAGACCCATCCATCTGTTGCCTTCAGGAGACCCACCTCTCAGCCAAACATACAAACAAACTCAGAGTGAAGGGGTGGAAAAGGATCTACCAATCAAATTCCCCCAATAAGAAAGCAGGTGTAGCTATCCTGATATCTGACAAAATAAACTTTTCATTAAAATCAGTACAGAAAGACAAGGACGGACATTACATATTAATAAAGGGAACAATCCAAGAGGAGGATATAACCATCATCAACTTATATGCCCCAAATATCGGTGCACCCAGATATGTTAAACAAATGCTCTCAAACTTACAGAATAAAATAGATCCCAATACGATAATACTAGGAGACTTTAACACGCCACTCTCACCAAAGGACAGGTCTACCAACCAGAGGATTGGCAAAGAAGCTACCGAATTAAGTGAGGCCATACTTCAAGCGGAATTAACTGACATCTACCGAGTATTTCACCCTAAAACAACACAGTACACATTCTTCTCAGCAGCTCATGGAACTTTCTCCAAAATAGACCATATCATAGTTCATTCAAGGAACTTAAGCAAATACAAAGGGATCGACATAATCCCCTGTATCCTATCTGACCACAGTGGAATCAAGCTAGCTCTCAATAACAAAGCATACCGCAGAAATTTCTCTAATACATGGAAATTGAACAGCACACTCCTTAACAAGGCCTGGGTAACAGAAGAGATCAGAGAAGAAATAAAGCATTTCCTAGAACTCAATGAAAATGAAAACACCTCACAAAGAAACTTGTGGGACACAGCAAAAGCAGTCCTGAGGGGCAAATTTATTGCCCTCAGTGCCCACATCAAGAGAATGGAGACAGACCAAGTAAATAATCTCATGTTGCAACTAAAACAGCTAGAAAAACAAGAAAAAATGGGACCTAAAGCTACTAGACGAAGCCAGATAACCAAATTGAGAGCAGAGATTAACCAATTAGAAAATCAGAAAACCATAACCAAAATAAACCAAACAAAAAGCTGGTTCTTTGAAAAAATAAACAAAATTGATGGCCCGTTGGCAAGATTAATTAAAAAAAGAAGAGAGGAAACCCATATTAATAGGATTAGGGATGCCACGGGAAACATCACAACACGTACCCAAGATATCCAAACAATTCTAACAGACTACTTTCAAAAGCTATACTCACTAAAGGAAGAAAATCTGGCGGAAATGGATGCATTTTTAGAGAAATACAAGTTACCCAAACTGAGCAAAGAAGAAGTTAACCAATTAAATAAGCCAATATCCTATAATGAGATACAGGAAGCTATCAAAAGTCTTCCAACAAAAAAAAGCCCAGGACCAGATGGATTCACAGCAGAATTCTATAAGACCTTTAAAGAAGAACTAATACCCATACTCCTCAAGCTCTTCAGAGAAACAGAGAAGGAGGGAGCTATCCCAAACTCATTCTACGAAGCCAATATCACACTCATCCCCAAACCAGGCAAAGACCCAACCAAAAAGGAGAATTACAGGCCAATCTCCTTGATGAACACAGATGCAAAGATCCTTAACAAGATTCTAGCTAACAGAATCCAGAAACACATAAAAAAAATAATACACTATGATCAGGTAGGCTTCATCCCAGAGACACAGGGATGGTTTAACATACGTAAGTCAATAAATGTAATCCAGCATATCAACAGAGCCAAGGTCAAGAATCACATGATTATCGCCACAGATGCAGAAAAGGCCTTTGATAAAATTCAACATTCATTCATGCTAAAAGCTCTGGAGAAAATAGGAATAGAAGGAACATTTCTAAAAACAATAAAAGCCATTTATGACAGACCAATAGCCAATATTATACTTAATGGGGAAAAGCTACAACCAATCCTCCTAAAAACAGGGACAAGGCAAGGATGTCCACTGTCTCCACTCCTCTTCAACATAGTCCTAGAACCCTTAGCCAGGGCAATAAGGCAAGAAAAAGACATTAAAGGGATCCGCATAGGGAAAGAAGAAGTGAAACTATCCCTTTTTGCAGACGACATGATACTATACCTCCACGATCCCAAAAACTCCATCCCCAAACTTTTAGAAATCATAAGTCACTTCGGCAAAATAGCAGGATACAAAATAAACCCACAAAAATCAGTTGCCTTCCTATACACTGATAACGCACAGGAAGAGAGGGAAATAAAGGGAGCAACCCCATTCACAATAACCTCCCAAAAAATAAAATATTTAGGAATTAACCTAACCAAAGATGTAAAAGAACTATTTAATGAGAACTATAAAAAGTTAAAGAAAGAAATTGCAGAAGACACTAGGAAATGGAAAGACCTCCCATGCTCCTGGATAGGCCGACTTAATATAGTAAAGATGGTGATACTTCCAAAATTAATATACAAATTCAATGCAATTCCTATTAAAATCCCAATGACGTACATCACTGAAATACAGAAAACAGTCCAAAAATTTATATGGAACAACAAAAGACCTAGAATAGCCAAAACAATTCTAGGGGATAAAGACAATATGGGAGGGCTATCCATGCCGAACTTCAAACTCTACTACAGAGCTATAATCACAAAGACAGCATGGTACTGGCACAAAAACAGACCCGAAGACCAATGGAACAGAATAGAAGATCCAGATATAAATCCACAGGCCTACAGCCAGCTGATATTCGACAAAGGAGCCAAAGACATACAATGGAAGAAACACAGCCTCTTCAACCGCTGGTGCTGGGAAAACTGGGCAGCCACATGCAGAAAACTAAAAGTGGACCCCAGCCTATCACCATGCACCAACATCAACTCAAAATGGATTAAAGACCTTAACGTTAAACCTGAATCTCTGAAACTACTGCAGGACAGAGTAGGAGAGACACTTGAACTAATAGGCACAGGAAGGAACTTCCTGAACAGAGTCCCAGGGTCACAACAAGTTGGAGAGAGACTCGACAAATGGGACTACCTTAAAATAAAAAGCTTCTGCACAGCTAAATCTATCGCAACTAAGCTAGAAAGACAACCAACTAATTGGGAAAAAATATTTACCAGCAATATATCAGACAAGGGGTTAACATCCTGTATATACAGGGAACTCAAGAAACTAATCCCTCCCAAACCTAACAAACCAATTACTAAATGGGCAAGGGAACTAAAGAGGGACTTCTCAAATGAAGAAATAAAAATGGCAAAGAAACACATGAGGAAATGTTCATCATCCCTGGTGGTGAAGGAAATGCAAATAAAGACAACCCTGAGATACCACCTTACCCCAGTCAGAATGTCCCACATCCACAAATCAGCCAACGACAAATGCTGGAGGGGATGTGGAGAAAGAGGAACCCTATTACACTGCTGGTGGGAATGTACACTTATACAACCACTTTGGAAAGCAGTCTGGAGGGTCCTTAGAAAGCTAAAGATTGACCTCCCTTACGACCCAGTCATACCACTTCTAGGCATCTACCCTGAACAACAGGAACCAATATACAAGGACACGTGCACCTCCATGTTTATTGCAGCACTGTTCGCAATAGCTAGGATATGGAAACAACCTAGGTGCCCCACCACAGATGAATGGATCCAAAAATTGTGGTATCTATACACAATGGAATATTATGCAGCCATTAGAAATGACAAAATAATGGCATTTGCAGGGAAATGGATGGAGCTAGAAGGAATCATGTTGAGCGAGGTAAGCCAAGAACGAAGAGACAAACGGTACATGGTCTCCCTCATAAGTGGATGCTAAATCCAAAAGGTTAGTGATACGACAAAACTAACAGGACTTAAGAAACAAAGAACTCCCGCTCATCTGGTTGAACCACTACTAAATATCCTCATGCTGCTGATCACAAATATGGTATATAACATGTGAACACTGTTATATATTACAGACTGTGGTAGACAATTTGCTCCAGGGAAGTTAGAATGAACTTGTGACTTTGAAATTATGTAATCATTTAATCACAATCAAAAAAAAAAAAAAAAGAACCTCGGGGAAGGGAGGGAGGGAGGGGATGGTAGGGGGAAAACAATGGAGGGGGTAACAAGGTTCAAGAGGAAGTGTACTCATAACCTCACTCATGTAACTGTGACCCTCTGTATAGTAGCTTTACAATAAAAAAAATAAAATAATATAAAAAAAAAAAAAAAAAAAAAAAACCTCATGGGGAGGATAACAGTGTCATGCAGGAATCAGAGAAGGTCCCACCTGTCATACTCCAGCCATAGGTATGGTAGCCTCTACCTGACATACTTTATAGAGAACAAGCATTCCAAAAATACAAGTAAATAAGCAGTGAGAGGTACAGTACTTTAGAAAATTACTGTTTTTTCTATCCCAAACTCTAAACAAGTGAACTGCAGATCATTGCTGGCACAAAGAACTAAGTCAGAAAGGGTAACACCCTGCAGTTGACAGAACTGGGTCCAGATAACACTCCTGGCCCCAGATAACAAGCTAGCAGTCCTTGCTGGACAAGGCAGCTCTCCTTGCATAGTGGCAGTGCCCTGGACAGTCAAGTGAGGGTATTAGATTACTAGACAATCTCTGCCTTCCAACTCTGCCAGTCCCCAAGTCAGTGAATGACAACTTTGTCTGGTATCTTAAGCATACGCCTTTTGCACGAGCCAACACAGACCATTTGCAAGACACATACTTGTTAGCAAATTGGAATGCAGTGTTTGCCATGCAATGCCTGCCAACAGTTCTTTTAAGTCATCTGATATTCAAGAGATAATCTAATAGATGTGTTAACCATTCCCCAAGACCTGGCATATAAGAAACATTTCATGTGATTAATATTTATTGAGTGCTCAAAGTTGGAACTCTGACATACATAAGCTCATTTAAAAGCCTTTCTTTTCCAGTTTTTCAATACATGGAGTAGTCTTGATTAAAAAAACAAAAAAACACCTCTTTGGCAGTCTTTTGTGTTCTGGTTTTTCCTTAATTATTATATCAGCAAATTATCAATCTTTCCAGATTCTTGAGTTCTATTTCCATGAATGTTCTCTTCCATGAAATGGAAGAGGAGTCCTGGGCCTTGTTATCTTAGCCCCCTACTAGTCTGCCATCACTGAATAGCAACATATTCTTTCTCTGCTTGACACTGTCTTCGTAATTTCTTCTTTTTTTAAGTTAAACTCCAGTTGAAGATACTGTTTACTGTGCTACTTAGTATTCCTTATGCAAGCACCCAGAAGTACTCATGGAGGAAGGTTTGCGACTGTGTGTGCAGGGTGAGTATATGACACAGGAATCTTACCAAGGCAGATAGTTACATAAGCTTCTTTTGGTTAGAAATCGAAAACCATGTAATACCATGTTTTGCTTATTTCACTCAACTCCAAAATGAATGTCCACTCTATAGTAATCAAGCAATACTAGAGGGATTTCAAATACTGTCCAGAAATCTATTTCATCTCTCTAGTACATTTGCTTTCCTCTCTCCCTACACAGCCGTTCACACCACTAATTCTTATTCAAATCTCTCTTACCCCAGCACTCATTCCTTCTGATAGGGGAAACAGAAGCCACCAGCCAAGTCATCTGACCATCATTTTCTAGGACAGAAAATACCTACTTTCCAGTTCAAAGAGAGAAAGGTCCAAAGGTCGACACTCTACTTGGGTTCTAGAACCCTCCTTTATGGCTTTCCAAGGACTCTCATCCTGTTGTCACCCTTTACTCTACATCTCTATCCCTCTAAACGTAACAGGTAATACCTAATGATCCTCACCTTTAGGAATACAGACCCTATACAATCCCCTCCCCTGGAGTGTAAGTGGAAACTGTGACCATTCTAATCAACAGAATCAAAAACTACAAAGTCTACTCTTATAATTACACCAAATTATGGGAAACTAATTTTTTTTAAGCTGTTGTGGGGCTTGAACTCAGGGTCTAGGCATTGTCCCTGAGCTATTTTGCTCAAGGATAGCACTCCATCACTTTGAGCTACAGCCCAAAGGGACTTTTCTACCCAGGCTGGCTTGGAATGGCAATCCTCAGATCTCAGTCTCCTGAGTAGCTGTGGATTACAGGTGTGAGCCACCAGTACCAGTAGAAAACTGTACCTTACTAACAAAGAGACACTATGATTCTCCTTGCTGGCTTGATGCTAAGGAAATCCATATGACAAAGAATTACATGAACTGAGGGGCAGGTGAGGGAGAGGGGTTCCAGGAGCTAGCAGTAGCCTTCAGGTAACAACCAGCAAAAAGCTGAGGGTTGCCAGGCACGGGCGGCTCATGCCTGTGTCCTAGCTACTCAGGAGGCTGAGATCTGAGGACAGCACTTCAAAGCCAGCCTGGGCAGGAAAGTTCTTCAGACTTTTATCTGCAATAAGCCACCAGCAAACCAGAAGTGAGGTGGTGGCTCAAGGGGTAGAGGGCTAGGCTTGAACTGAAGAACTGAGGGACAGCACCCAAAGTTCAAGCCCCACAACCAACAACAACAACAACAACAAAAGCTGAGAGTCTCAATCCTACAGATATAAGAGAAAGAATTCTGCCCACAATCTGAATAAGCATGGGGGTGAGTTCTTCCTTGGTCAAGTCTGCAGATGAGAATACAACCCTCCTAAGTTAACAACCTCTTGATTGTTAAGCCTGTGAGACTTGGCAGTAGACCTGGTAAAGCTAAGACCAGACTTCTAGAAACTGTGAGAACTGTAAAAGGCAAAGAGTTTATGGTAATTTGTTAACAGAAAACTCTACTAGAGTCTACTGAATCCTGTCTTTAAAAAAAAAAAATAGACCACAGATCATCTAGCCACTCCTCCATTCTCTATAGTCCAACAAAAGAGTTTTCATATGTGCCTCTACATCCTTACCTCCCACTGGCTGCTCAGCCTCTCTCTAGCCACATCACTGACTTCTTTTGTCAAAGATAACACTGTTTCATATTATTTCATCCATATGAGTCAGTCATTTAACTTCCTTCTTATTTCCAATAACATTCTCACAGTTCATTGCTTTCTACATGCTGGAACCATTTCTTCTCTTGACTTAGTGAACTTTACATATTCTACCCATCTAAATACTGCTTAACTGGTTTCAGTGGCTTCTCCTCCTATACCCAAACTGAATCTGCATTGGGCCTAAGAGACCAGCCAAAGCTCACTGGGCTCTCTTTAGACTGATACTTTATACTTTATACTGTCAGCTTTAAATGACAAAAGTCAGGCTGGTGACTCCCAAATTCCTCTCTCTAGTACTGAATATCCTATCAGTTCCTCATGGTACTGCCACTGGCCTATTTGTAACCTGTACTTGTAAGTCTAATTAGTATCTGCATACTTAATCTATATAAAAGTGAGCACTTGATTTTGCTCCCCCAGCTTCCTCAATTTCAACAAATGGCACTGATCTCCACACTGTGAAGCTCATCCTGGATTCCTCCCTGCCCTTCACCCCCATCAACAAGTTCTAACAGAGGATCCTGAGTCCGTCATTTCCCCTAATTCTGCTTTTGTCAGCCTCTAAACTCCACATAGCCCTCACTTGTCCCGCAGCAGCCAGAGCCACCTCACTGGTTTTCCAATTCCCAATGCTGATCTCTAGATTCCATACAACAGGACCTCTGATACTATCTGATACGTTTTTACTGATTAAAACTTCCTGAAGGAAGACTTCAGGGCTCACCTTATCTATGTGGCTGGCCCTGAGTGACCTCTGTGACATACCTTCTAACTTCCCTCCCAAAGTTCCAGCCACAGTGATCCTCTCCTTCCCACTTCAAGCCTACACAGTGCTTCAGATCAAATGTCCCCTCCTAGGAGGGGTGTTCCTCTTAGACTGATCTCTTTTCCTCTTTGATAGGTACCCTGTTCTGCCAGGTAATCCCTGTCCTTTTTTCCATCTCCTCATTATCCTTTGTTTCCCTTTCCTGACCCCTGACCAACACATCCCTGTCTGCTGAGACTAAAAATGTCTGATTTGCCTGAGCACAGTGAACTTCTGTGAAAAACAAGATGTCAGATCCAATAGTCAGGGCAGTTCAAACTGACTCGGCTATCATCTTGACCACCACTTGCCCTCTAGTCTCATCACCATTTCCTTGTGTGTGTGTGTGTGTGTGTATACGTGTGTTTACGTGTGTGCGCGTGCACGCGCACGACTACTACTCAGGTTTGAACTCAGGGCCCAGGCACTGTTCTTTACCTTTTTCACTGGAAACTAGCACTCTACTACTTGAGCCATACCTCCATTTCTGGCTTTTTGGTGGCTAACTGGAGATAAGAATGGACTTTTCTTCCCTAGCTGGCTTGAAACTGCTATCCTCAGACTTCAGCCTCCTTAGGATTATAGGTATGTGTCAGCAGTGCTCAGAATCATTTCCTTGTATCTCCATAGTAAATTGCTTACCCACCAGCACCATGACAGTTTACAATTTCCACGATAACCCTGACAACTTGCCAAACATGGTCAAAAGAGGTAGAAACAGAATTCTTGGAGTTACAGTGGTGTTTTATTGGAAAAGTCATAAATATTCCACTCATTGATTAATTCACCTGAGCATCCCCATACTAGGAAATCACATAACCTCTGGAATGGAAGCCTGATTCCAGCTACCTGTTCCTCTTTGGACATTAACTATCTCTTTGTGTCAACCTCTGATGTACACATCGGTTCTGCTGTAGTGGGTTCAAGACGCAAGATCTGGCTCAGTGAAAACTGGGCAACAGTAATAGCATATACACAACCACAAGGGCCATACTTGCTTAATTATTCACTCACTCAAATATCTGAGTCTTGTTATGACATCTTTTATTATATGTGAGCATAGGAAAGTTTTCTATGTGTTCTGGAACAACATCTGGCAAATTGCTCAATAAATTCTTGTTGAATGAATGAAAATCTTAAGTATTTGTAAGATGTTGACATTCTTATCTACATAATAATAAATTATTTGTGACAGCCCTAAAAAAAAAAAAAAAAAAAAAAAAAAAAAAAAAAAAAAAAAAAAAAAAAAATAAAAAACATATTGTGTCAAATCTAAGATATCATAGCTTATTGAATTAAATCATTATTTTAGGTACCATAGAAAAATCTTACAAACAATAAGAAAATTTTTGCCTCGGTAGTATGTATCCCAAATTCACAGCTGTTGTGCTAGGGGTAAGGGAATGCATCTGAGGATCTAAGTATGATAATGAAATTTTAGACATTTCAGCCACAGGCTGGAAGCATTAATAAGTTTCTGTTGCCTGAAAGAATGACAAACGTTCAAGCTTAGCCTCTCACAGACTCTTTCCAGCTCCAAACACTGGTGCATCACCCACAAGCAGTGATTAACTGAAGCCAGATGCAGGTGAGGTTTACAAGTGAGTTGTTGATTGACAACAATTTAGGCTGTAGATGTACAACAGAGTAGAGCACTTGCCTGGTCACTGCAAGGCCCATAATTCCAATTCCAGTGGAAAGGAGGAAGGAAGGAAGGAAGGAAGGAAGGAAGGAAGGAAAGAAGGAAGGGAGGAAGGAAGGAAGGAAGGAAGAATGGGAGGAAGGATGGGAGGAAGGGAGGGACGGAGGGACGGAGAGAGAGAGAATGGAGAGAGAGAGAAAGAAGAAAGAAAGAAAGAAAGAGAGAGAGAGAGAGAGAAAGAAAGAAAGAAAGAAAGAAAGAAAGAAAGAAAGAAAGAAAGAAAGAAAGAAAGAAAGAAAGAAAGAAAGAAAGAAAGAAAGAAAGAAAGAAAGAAAGGAAAAGAGCAAAAAAGGGAGAGGGAGAAAGAAAGAGAAATTGAGAGAGAGGGAAGAAGGGAGAAAGGGAGAAAGTATTACAGAAAGAATAAGAGACAAGGACATTAAAAAGATAAAAGAAAAACCTAAACATCAACCTTTAAAACAATTGAAAACTTCCTCAAAAAGATAGGCTCTATATTATCCAAGTTATTCATATATCCAAAGATTGCTTTAAATTTTACTGCCTGAATAACCTTCTTACCTTCACTGATTAAAAATACAAAAGGCTGCATATTTTTATTATAAGCAATCTCTAATTTGAGTAGGACTCCATTTGATCCTTATCTCACATTAAACAAGAAAGAATGACGTTCCTTTTTCAAGGACAACAACCTGGCCTGAGTTTAACCACATAATATTAACCTGGGAATGACTTACTACCTAATCTTCTATCACTGAAATCTAAGTGAGTCAAATAAAATGTGTTTTCAGCATTGAACACCAATGGCTAAAGCAATAATCTTTTAAATGTTTCCATCATTTCACAATGAACTCTTAAGAGATTTGTGTATCTTAAAAAAATATCCTCCTAAATACCATGATCTCTTAAAATGTCAAAGATTGCAGCTCACTATCCTTTGCCTTGTATCCGAGGTAACCTGAGGAGGTTTATTTATGAGAACTCATGTAAATCTCATTAGGCTCTTCTTAATACCCTGGGGTACAGTAGAGCTAATATTTTTTATTTTATTTGCATTTACATAATACAATTTGATAGTCTCATATGGTATAATCTCATTTCTCTCAGTTCATTTTTTAAGAAAAAGGAATTGCCTGCAGCTTTTCTACAAGAGACCCTTTGTGAACTGTATCCAAATAACTTGCAGAGAACTGGTTGCCATGGCTATGCAGAAAAAGTGAGACACTATTACTAATAGGAACATTACAGCGACTGAATGCCAACCTGGATTCATGATGATAGTTTTTGGATTCTATTAATTAAGGAAGCCAGAGGAACATCCAATTCTTACCTAAAGAACTGGTGGCAAATACTCCTATGATTTTGAAAATTTGAAGAATGGATGAACATTTATAACCAAAACATTTATAACTAAAACAAAGCAAAAGACAAAACATTAGCACTATTGTCCCTGTATTTGCTTCTTAGTTCCTTCTTACAATACTCTTTCCTCTTCAACATAACTGACATCATTATGCACTGTGTTTGTCAAAGTGAGAAAATGAAGAGAGAGGCAAAACTGTAATGGAGCTTGGTCCTCTCAGGAAATGTTAGCACACTCCTCATTCCTTGGATGATACTCCAGAGAGATTGTGGGAGAGTGATGTCCAGAGAAGAACACGGGACCTCATGGAAAGTCTGAGAGTCATGGTTGTGGTAAGAAGTTGGACATCCTATTATAACGTAACAAAGAGTAACCAAGGGTTATTTTTTTAAGAGCACGATTTTTTAAATGCTTGAGAAGCATCAGTTTGGCTGCTAAGAGAGGGTGTATTATGGAGAAGAGCTGCCTGAGTAAGAGATACCACCTTGTGAAGCCACAAATGCAAATCTCTAAGCAACAGAAAGAACTTACGCTATAAAATATAATCACCACACAGACACTGCTGACTGCCATTTAAAAACTCCAGTCCTATTCATGATGGTATTGGAGGCTTTAAGCATTACACGAAATGATCCTAACATTAGACTGCAGTGTCCTACCTCACTTCCTTCCAAACTCACTGCACCATTCCGAGTCCAATGCTTCTCAGCCCTTACATGGATTTTATTCTTGGGGAAAAACTCAATCTGCCTTTTCAGTCCCTGGAATTCTGGAGAACAGCATTTTACCCATCCTTATTGTATGTATATACGTGTGTATGAGTGTGTATATGTGTGTGTGTGTGTGTGTGAGAGAGAGAGAGAGAGAGAGAGAGGTATGTATTTCTACTCTAGATATTAGTAACACTCTCTTCTGAACCTTTTTGTGGCTTCTCGAAAGTAAGTATACATTTTTATGAAATAATATATATCTCACTTGTAAAAGTATAATGTAGATCTGCACCACTCTGAGGAAATACCAAAAATGTTTCAGGTTATATTCTGAGTTTTAAGAACTGTTTTGGAGATAATGAGGAAAAAAATGACTCAAGGGAAAGGAAAGGGAGTTTTTACAAAAACAAGTAAGATTTCCTTCTGACTTTTAATTGGTACTAGATAGAGATTTTGGATCTATATAGGAGGGGAAAAAAGTTATATAAAATAATCCAGACCTTGTTGGCATAAGTGACTTTCAAAGGGAGTGGTTTCAATCTCATTTATATATGTCACATAAAATAGTCACACATGTTGTCATCACTGGTGACAATAGTTTATCATCTCAATAAGTCTTCTCTGCTGAGGAAAATAGCTCTGGTCCAACTGTGTATCTTATAATCCTAGGGGTGAGAGGGGAAATAAGTGGATCTATTCATTCCAAAAGAACTTCCAGAGGAAGCTGATTCAACTTTCCACCCCTTGCCCACGTCAACCTGGACCTTTCCTGAATTATATATACTTTGAGCCTGAGTCTCAGAACTTGATCTGAGGCCTGGGGGCTACTAAGATTAAGTTTAGTTCAGGGTTTAGTGCTGTCTACATTTTTACTCTGCTCCCTTGAGATTCTTTCTTTCTTTTTCTCTTTCCTTCTTTCCTTCCTTCCTTTCTTCTTTCCTTCCTTCCTTCCTTCCTTGCTTCCTACCTTCCTTCCTTCCTTCCTTGCTTCCTTTCTTCCTTCCTTCCTTCCTTTTTTCCTTCCTTCCTTCCTTTCCTGTCTGTCTTTATTTAAGGCAAATTGGTGAACCAAAGCTGAGATCAGCCATAAACAATGGTTTTAAGACTATACTGTGATTTTATGTGTGTGTGTTTGCTTTTAGATAGAGCAAACATTCTTTCCCAGTTTTCCGTAATTGTCTCCACTCCTTCTTATACCATCCATTTATCTGTTTTCTGCTTGGCCCCTCACAAGATTTAGTTTGTAACTATTTGATTTGGACAAGAGGCTCAGTAAAGTTGTAACATTATTTTCTTAAATATTTCCATTACAGACAGGAGGAATAAGTTTTGGTATCCTATCATATTATATCACATAGTACAATAAGGTATATATTTTAAATAGCTAGAGAAAAGGACGTTGAGTATTATTGCCACAATAAAATGATAAATGTTTAAGGTGATAGTTATGCTAATTACCCTGATTTGATGATTACACAATGTAAGTAGATACTGAAACATGACATTAAACCCATAAATACACACAACTATAATATGTTGACCAGAAATGCAATTAAAAACTTTCCATCATAAATACAATGGCAAAAACAAGAGGACTGAGCAGAAGATTTCTCCAGATAAGAAAGTGTAATACATTTCATTGGTCTTTTCATCTTGCTCCTCCAAGGTCCATAGTGAGCTCAAGACAGTAGAGGGAGTCTGTGTTATTAGGTAATGGATGTTAAAAAACAGAAGGCCAATGTTCCATGTGCTGTTGAGAAGAATGTGTATTCTGATGCTGCTGGGTGAAATATTCAGTAGATGTCTGTTAAGTCTAGTTGATCTATGCAGTTGTTTAGATCTGAGATTTCTCTTTTCAGTTTTTGCCGGTTGATCTATCCAGTGGGGATAGTGGTGTGTTAAAGTCCCCAACAATTGATGTCTTTGGATCTATGTGAGATTTGGATAAATTTGAGTGTTCTATTGTTTGGTGAGACAGTCTATGTCACTTAATAGGAGAGTTAAGTCCATTGATTTTGAGAGTTAGAACTGAGATGCCCCCAGTAGATAAATGGATAAAGAAAATGTGGTATATTTATGCAGTGGAATTCTGTGCCTCCATCAGAAAGAATGACATCATCCCATTTGCTAGGAAATGAAAAGACATGGAAGAAAAATTATATTAAGTGAAGAAAGCCAGGCCCAAAGAAACATAGGTGCCATGGTTTCCCTTATTTGCAATAACTAGCAAAAGTTCAGGACAAGCAGAAAAGGTCAAAAGCTATATACATATGACCATATAAGATGATGTTAAGCTAAATGAAACCCAAGACAGGGACACAAGTGTTTTTTTTTTTTATTTCTTGCTATTGTTTTTAACATATTTATAATGTATTATGTAATTTTTTGTTTCTTTATTATGTTCCTCCCCCACAGTACAACCCCTGTTGTCACTGTACTTGATTGAGGTGCCCTGCATCTTGTATATACACTTCTCTAATTTGCGGAGGGGAAGGGAAAAAACAAAATGCTTAAATAGGGATACAGCTTGACCCGTTGTAACAATGAGATGCACAAGACACTATGTTGAAAACAAACTTTACAATTTTTGTGGGGGCGGGGGAGGGGGCAAGGCCAGGAAGTAGTTGCGGAGGTGGGGAAGAAAGAGATAGTAGGGGAAAAACAAAAGAGGGGGTAACAATGCTCAAGAGGAAATGTACTCATTACCTTACTCATGTAACTGTAACCCCTCTGTACAGTATTTTTACAATTAAAGAAAAAAATATATATATATATATATATCAGAAAGCCAGTTGGGCACCAGTGGCTCACACCTGTAATCCTAGCTACTCAGGAGGCTGAGATCTAGGCTCAGGGTTCAAAGCCAGGCTGGGCAGGAAAGTCCATGAGACACTTACCTGCAATAAACCACTCAGAAAACTGGAAGTGTTCCTGTGGCTCAAGTGGTAGAGTGCTAGCCTTGAGCTGAAGAGCTGAGGGACAGCACCCAGGCCCAGAGTTCAAGCCTCACAACTGAGAAAAACAAAAAAAAACAAAAACAAGACCAGAAGGCCATGTTCTAGACTCCATGTAGTACCTGGTGTATGGTCTCAAATGAGACCATAACATCAATCTGTGCCTTTGTCATTTTCTTTCAATTACAAGTTAAGTCACACTGCTCCTAGTAGTGCATCAACATGAAAACACTCCATCACTAGCAGATCAAGAATTCTCTTGCCATTTGGTCAACATTTCTGGGTCCATAAGAAACTTGCTTCTACCCTGGGTTTGATTCCTCAGCACCCCGTAAGTAGAAAAAGCTGGAAGTGGTGCTGTGGTTCAAGTGGTAGAGCTCTAGCCTTGAGCTGAAGAGCTAAAGGATAGTGCCCAGGCCCAGAGTTCAAGCCTCATGACCCACCAAAAACAAACAAACAAATAAACTTGCTTCTAGGTCATGATGTATTTTAATACTATGAAATACCAACAGTCTGATACCTTGGAAGAATCTGACTCAGTTTCTGCCAAGGGTCTATCTAAAGGATAAAAACATCATAAATATAAGGAAAGGAAACAAATGTGTTAAGGAGAAAATGTGAGTAACATGATGTAGGACTCCAAGCATTATAGTATAGATGAAGCAGTTGCAGGCTTTTAAACACTGACAAAATATTCTCACTTTAATTTACCTTCACTGTGAAAAAGTGTAAGTATATCCCTTTATTTATTTGAAAGAAGTGTGTGTGTGTGTGTGTGTGTGTGTGTGTGTGTGTGTGTGTGTGTGTGTGTGTGTGTGTGTGTGTGTGTGTGGCTGGTACTCTGGGCCTCTTTCTTGCTTGGCTCATGTTCTATTACTTGATCAATACCTCTAGTTCTGTTTTGCTGGTTATTTTGGAGATAAAATTTCTGAGACTTTTCTGCCTGAGGCTGGCCTCAAATCTCCATCCTGCAGTTGTCAGCCTCCTGAATAAAAGAATTTAAAAACATTATCCATTCTTTCTTAAAGAAGTATTCTGTGATAACCGTAAATTGCCAACATTGATACTCCAAAAGGTTATTTATAAGCACTTATGTCCCCCTAGCGTTCAGGAAGTTACTGTTAGATGGGCAGTATTTCCAAATGGTTACAAAAGCTCATGCCTGATTTATGAAAAGCAAGATATGGTTTATGAAAAAGCAAGATTGTTTTCCACTCAATTTCAGTATTTAACTGTATTATGTTTTGCTAAATACAAGCGAAAAAAGTGTGATGAATAGAAATTTATCTTCTTCATTAATAGATATTAAATATGACTATTGATCATTTTACATAATTCCCCTGTGACCCAAACCTTGCTCAGTCTGAAGGCTTCTGTTCTGTTCTCTGTTTTACCATGCCATCAGTGAAGAGTGACAGGCCCCCTGGTACAGCATTCACTGCCACCATGTAAGACAGAAACTATAGGTGTTAGTCTATGACATTAACTTAGTAGTACATTACCCCAAATGTTTACATTTTTACACAGTCTTACTATGGAGCCCACACTGAACTTGAACTCTCAATCCTCCTGCCTCAACATTTTTTATTTTTCTTAATTTATTTTTTGGGGGGGGCCTCCGGTTGTGGGGCCTGAACTCTGGGCCTGGGCTCTGTCCCTCAGCTCTTCAGCTCAAGGCTAGAGCTCTACCATTTGAGCCACAGCACCACTTCTGGCTTTTTTCTTTTTGCTTATGTAGTGCTGAGGAATCGAACCCAGGGCCTCATGCATGCAAGGCAAGCGCTCTACCACTGAGCCACCTTCCCAGCCCCCCTGCCTCAACATTTTAAATGCTGGGATGACAGCATTAAAACCTGTGTGAAACCTGTACAAAACCCTATATTGAAAAAGCCTTCATTGAATGACTAAAATGGAGAAGAAAACAAGCCCTCAACATAAATGCTATGAACAACATTCTTTGTGTTCTGGGCCACGGTGGAACTTGTCTTTCCCACTGTAAGCCATGGGCCCACATTTTAAAAGAAACACCAAAGTAGGATGTTGAAGTGGCTGCTGAGTATCCCCAAATGGTATCCTGACATTGCCTCTGTCTTCTTACTCAGTCCCCAAGGTCTCTGCAGTCCAAGCTTTGTCCCAGCTGTTGTGGTGAATAGTAATGTGCACAGCATCATGGTGCTGCTTTCCCAGGAAAGCAACAGCTTGGGGGAGAGCGACTGAGGAATGGTCATAGTTATTTTTACACCACCTCCCTAGAATTCTTTTTTTTTTTTTTTTTGTCAAACAGATTCTCTTACTTTATTTATTTTTTTGTTTACCCTTCACCTCCCTTCCCAGCCTCCACCCTCCCCCCCACCCAATCCTTCCCCCCCCCCCCCCAACACCGACATTGTAACCTGGTTTTTGACATGTCAACTTGTACTTCTCATTGTTGCAACAGGTCCACCTGAATCCTTAAACGACTTGTTTGTCCCCGTCTCCTCCACATGTTATACTGACATCAAATATAGTGAAAGCGGGGGTTACACTGTGGGGGAGGGACATACAAAGCAACAAAGAAATAATCTTATAAATTCGTTAGAAACACATGCATGAAAGAAAAAAAAACATTAAAATACATATTTAAGGGTTCGTTTTCCTAACATCACATTATCTGACCTTTTCCGCTTGACTCATACATATACTAGATATTGCAAATAAGGGAAACCATGGGACCTATGTTTCTTTGGGCTTGGCTTACTTCACTTAATATAATTTTTTCCAAGCCTTTCCATTTCCTAACAAATGGGGCAATGTCATTCTTTCTGATGGAGGCATAGAATTCCATTGTGTATATATACCACATTTTCTTGATCCATTCATCTACTGAGGGGCATCTGGGTTGGTTCCATATCTTAGCTATGGTAAATAATGCTGCAATAAGCATAGTTGTGCTGGTAGCTTTAGTGTGGTCTTTTTTGTAAACATTTGGGTAAATGCCCAAAAGTGGGAGTGCTGGGTCATAGGGGAGCTCTATGTGAAGTCTTCAGAGGAACCTCCATACTGCTTTCCAAAGTGGTTGAACAAGTTTACACTCCCACCAACAATGAAGTAAGGTTCCTTTCTGTCCACATCCCCTCCAGCATCTGTTGTTGTTAGAGTTCTTGATTTTTGCCATTCTAACTGGAGTGAGGTGATATCTCAATGTTGTTTTGATTTGCATTTCTTTTATGGCTAGGGATGTTGAACATTTCTTCATGTGTCTATTGGCCATCCTTCTTTCTTCTTCAGAGAAGTTTCTCTTAAAGTCTTTCGCCCACTTATTTATTGGGCAGTTGTTTCTTTGAGGATTTGTTGTTGGGGGGTTTAATTTTTTGAGTTCTAAGTATATTTTAGATATGAGACCCTTGTCTGTTGTATGGCTGGTAAAGATCTTCTCCCAATCCGTGGGCTTTCTATTGATCTTGCTAGCTATGTCATTTGCCATGCAGAAGCTCTGCAACTTTATGCAATCCCATTTGTCCAACCTTTCTTTGATTTGTTGTTTTTCCGGGTCTCTATTCAGAAAATTTCGGCCTGAGCCAAGGAGACCTAGGGTTTCTCCTATTCCATCCTGTAATATTTTCAGAGTGTCTGCTTTGACTTCAAGGACTTTGATCCATTTGGAGTTGATTCTGGTGCAGGGTGATATATAAGGATCTAGCTTTAGTTTTCTACAAGTAGTTAACCAATTTTGCCAGCACCATTTACTGAAGAGGCTGTCTTTCTTCCATTGTATTGTTTTAGCTCCCTTATCGAAGATTAGATGGCTATAGGTCTATAGGTTCATTTCTGGGTTTTCAATTCTATTCCATTGGTCCTGAGGTCTGTTCTTATGCCAATACCAAGCTGTTTTGATTACTATGGCTTTATAGTAGTTTGAAATTTGGTATTGATATTCCTCCAGCAGTGTTCTTTCCGTTGAGGAGCGTTTTTGCTATTCAGGGTCTTTTATTGTTCCATATGAATTTTTGGATTGCCTCTTCTATTTCCTTGAAGAATGAGGGTGGAATTTTGATAGGTATTGCGTTGAATTTGTAGGTAACCTTGGGAAGTATTGCCATTTTCACGATGTTAATCTTTCCAATCCAGGAGCATGGGAGGTTTTGCCATTTTTTAAGTTCTAAGTTGATTTCCTTTTTCAAGATTTTAAAGTTTTCATCATACAGGTCCTTCACTTCTTTTGTTAAGTAAATTCCTAGGTATTTTATTTTTTGTGGGGCTATTACAAATGGAGTTGCTTTCCTATTTCAGCCACACTTTTCTCATTATTGGCATGCAGAAAAGCCATTGATTTTGGGGGTTAATTTTATAACTTGCTACTTTGCCAAAGTTTTGAATCAGCTTGAGTAATTTGGGAGTGGAGTCTATGGGATTCTTTAAATACAAGATCATGTCGTCTGCAAAGAGGGAGAGTTTTATTTCTTCTTTCCCTATTTGGATCCACTTTATGTCTGCATCTTGTCTTATTGCTGTAGCTAGGCATTCTAATACTAGATTGAAGAGAAGTGGAGAGAGTGGGCATCCTTGTCTTGTTCCTGAGTTAAGAGGAAATGGCTTTAGTTTTTCACCATTGAGTATAATGCTGGCTGTAGGTTTGTCATATACAGCCTTTATTGTATTGAGGCATGTTCCATGGATTCCTAATTTTTCCAATACCTTCAACATAAAGGGGTGTTGGATCTTGTCGAATGCTTTTTCTGCATCTATTGAGATAACCATGTGGTTCTTATTCTTGCTCCTGTTGATGTGATGAATAATATTAATTGATTTGCGTATATTGAACCAGCTTTGCATCCCTGAAATGAATCCTGTTTGATTGTGGTGTATGATTTTTTGGATGAATTGTTGAAGTCGATTGGCCAAAATTTTGTTGAGAAGTTTTGCATCAATGTTCATCAAAGAAATGGGTCTATAGTTCTCTTTCTTTGATGAGTCCCTGCCTGGTTTTGGGATGAGGGTTATGATGGCTTCATAGAATGTGTTCGGTAGTGAGCTTTCTCTTTCAATTTCATTGAAGAGTTGGAGGAGAATTGGTGTGAGCTCTGCTTTGAAGGCCTTGTAAAATTCCGCTGTAAAACCATCTGGTCCTGGACTTTTCTTAGCTGGGAGGTCTCTTATTGCTGTTTCTATTTCAATGCTTGATATGGGCCTGTTAAGATAGTTTAACTCATCTTGATTTAGTTTTGGAATGTCAATATTTGCTAGGAAGAGGTACATTTCTGTCAAGTTCTGAAACTTATTAGCATAAAGTTTTGAGAAGTATTCCCTAATAATGTTCTGAATCTTGGTTGTTTCCATGGTGATGTTTCCATTCTCATCTCTGAGTTTATTAATTTGGGTGTGTTCTCTTCTTTTTCTGATAAGATTTGCTAAGGGTCTGTCAATTTTGTTAAGTTTTTCGAAGAACCAACTCTTTGTTTTGTTGATTCTTTCTATAGTTTTTTTGGATTCTAATTCATTTAATTCTGATTTAATTTTGATTATTTCTTTCCATCTACTGGATTGGGGTTTATCTTGCTGCTCTTTTTCAAGGAGGTTTAGATGTGTCATTAAATTGTTAGTTTCAGATCTCTCCAATTTGGTGATGTAGGAGCTCAGAGCTATAAACTTGCCTCTGAGTACTGCCTTTGCTGTGTCCCAGAGGAACTGGTAATTTGTGTGTTCATTTTTGTTGAATAGCATGAACATTTGAATTTCCTTTCTAATCTCTTCCATGACCCACTCGTGATTCAGCAGTGTGTTGTTCAGCCTCCATGTGATACCGGACTTTCTTTGGTGGCTTTAGGTGTTGAGTTCTGATTTTATTCCCTTGTGGTCAGGGAGAATGCAAGGTATAACTTCAATGTTTCTGAATTTAGACAAGCTTGCTTTGTGGCCTAAAATGTGGTCTATTTTAGAAAACGTTCCATGTGCATCTGCAAAAAACGTGTATTCTGTTGCTGCTGGGTGAAATGTTCGGTAGATGTCTGTTAAGTCTAGTTGATCTATGCAGCTGTTTAGATCTGCGGTTTCTCTGTTGAGTTTTTGCCGAGTTGATCTATCTAGTGGGGAGAGTGGTGTGTTAAAATCCCCAAGAATTAATGTCTTTGGATCTATATGGGATTTGAGGGAAAGTAGGGTTTCTTTGATAAATTTGGGTGCTCCATTGTTTGGCGAATAGATATTTAGAATTGTAATATCCTCCTGAAGGAGAGATCCTTTAATTAGTATGTAGCAACCCTCTTTATCTCTTCTCACGAATTTTAATTTGAAGTGTATTTTATCTGATATTAGGATTGCAACTCCCACCTGTTTATGGGGGCCTTTTGCTTGGTAGATTTTGTTCCAGCCTTTAACATTGAAAATGTGTTTGTTTTTACAGGCAAGATGTGACTCCTGCAGGCAGCAGATAGAAGGGTCTTGTTTTTTAATCCAACTAGACAGTCTATGTAGCTTAATTGGAGAGTTAAGTCCGTTAACGTTAAGAGATAGGACTGAGAGGTATTTGGGAGTTCCTGCCATGTTATCCACCTTCTTGGGGGCTGCGAACACTGGGTTCTTCCTATGGTTCTTGGATTCTCAGTTTGGGTGCGGTTTCTTGGCCTTTATTGCGGTCTTGTTGGTTTTCTATGTGTAGGACATCTTTAAGAATCTTTTGTAGGGCTGGTTTGGTGGAGATGTATTGTTTCAATTTTTCTTTGCTATGGAAGGTTTTTTTTTGGCCTTCAGTTATGAAGGAGAGTTTAGCTGGGTACAGTATTCTTGGTTGATAGTTGTTTGTTTTTAGGGCATGGCATACATCATTCCAGGCTCTTCTTGCTTTGATTGTCTCTGCTGAGAAATCTGAGGTGATTCTAATTGGTTTCCCTTTATAGGTGATTAACCTTTTCTCCTTGACAGCTTTAAGGATCTTTTCCTTGGTCTGAGTTGATCCTGTGTGGATTATAATGTGACGGTGGGATGTCCTTTTCTGGTCTGGTCTATTTGGAGTTCTAAAGGCTTCTTGTATCTGAATAGGCCTATCTTTTTGCATGTTTGGGAAGTTCTCTGCTAGGATCCTGTTAAACAAATTTCCTAGACCATTAACTTCTGTTTCTAGGTGCTCCTCTACACCCATTATCCTTAGATTAGGCCTTCTGATGGTGTCTTCCAGGTGTTGGATAGATCTATCATATTTCTTGGACTTGTCTTGGATGGTTGTATGTTCTTTCTCTATAATATCTAGGCTGTCTTCAATCCCTGAGATTCGATCTTCTGCATGGTCTAACCTGCTGTCAAGACTCTCTACTTTCTTTTTTATCTCTTTTCCTTCTAATTGGTCAGCTTTGATGGCTTCAAGTTCTTTGTTGAAGCTCTGTTTTGTCTTGTATAAATTTCTTTACTTCCTTAATTTGGTGTCCAGTGTTTGTTCTCAAATCACTTAGTTGATTGGTTATGGTTTCTTTGGACTCCCATTCCTTCTGTTGGGTTCCATTCAGCATTCCCTTTGTGGTCTCTCTGACTTCCTTCAGCTCTTTGTTAATGGATTCCATGAATGCCTTTAGTGATCTTTGTGTGTTCTCTACCTGGTCTCTCAATTCCTATATTACTCTTTGATTAGCTTCCTCCCGTTCGTGGGATTCCTGCAGTTCTCTTTCCTCCCATTTGTGGGATTCCTGCAGTTCTCTTTGAGTGTTCTCAGCCTGCTCACGCCATTCCTCCCTTTCTCTTTGAGTAATCTCAAGTTGTTCACGCAAATCTTTTATCAGTTTTTGAGTAGCTTCCTCACGCTTATGATATTCCTGTATAAACTTCTGGGATGCCTCCTCTCTCTCCCTATCACACTCATACAGAGTCCTTTGTAAGTTGTCAAATTTCTCATTTATCATGTTTGCCAGTAGTGTTTGTAGAGCTATTTGGGAACTCTCCTCTGGATTATTCATTATCTGTTCTGACCCCTGATTATCAAGATTGGGAATTGAGATACCCGAATTTACCATTTTTCTTGTGTTTTTCCAGCTTCCTCTGCCCATTTGAGATGAAGATAGCACCAGTTTTGTGCTAGAACACTATCTTAAGGCAATCATCAACCAAAGTTTGCATTTGTACAGTCAATAGTCTACAGACACAATCTAGTTCAACAGATACATCTATTCAACATCAAACAACTATATGTTAATGGACTTCGAACCGCAGAGAAGAATTTGGAAAACCAGAAATTATTAGGGTTAGGGAGAGATGTGTGTAAAAAATAGGGATAGATTGGTGTGGGGAGGTACAGGGAGAGTTAACTATGTTCTAATCACATTGCAGGAAATAGGTTGGGTAGGATGCAAGTAGAGAGAGAGAGGAAAAGAAGAAAGGGAAAGGGGAATGAAAAGAGACCAGAAAAAAAATAGAAACGTAAAAATTAATGTTATTATAGAGATTAAAAGACCATCTATTTAGAGAGAAATGTGAATATTTTGAGAGAAGGGGAGAGGCATAGAGGAGATGTGAAAAACTTTAAAAAATGCTTAAAATATTATATAGGTATAAAGAGGTAGTACTGCTATTAAGGAATTTAAGTCTCATAGGTTTTGAATTGAGTAATAAATTTGTGGATTAAGCATTTACACAATGGGGGATAGGGTCTACTAGTTAACTACGGGTTTATCTGAGGATGTGCAAAACAAGAGTTAAGTCACATAAAGAAGAACAAAAGAGAGGAAAAGGTGAAATGGATAGGAAAGGGAGAAGAAAAAATCAGAAGTTCAGTAGAGCTAGACAAAAAACAAAAGGATAATTAAGAAAGAAAGAAAAAGACAAAGAAGACAAGAAAAGAAAGGAAAACGCACATTCACGTATTCCTAAAATAAAAATTATAAGAGGAAAAAAAAGTTACTGGAAAACAATTATTTTTTCAAAAGAGGCAAAAATTAAAGATTAATAAAAGTTTTAGAAAAGGAAAAAAATTTTTTTATATATATAAGGTACCAAAAAAAAAAAAAAAAAAGTTCTTTGATTTTTTTTTTTTTTTGGAGGAGTGGGAAGAATCCTGTATCTCCCTTTTGTCTGTAACCAGCCTCTTGTTGGAGTCTCTGGTCAGCTTGAGGTCCTGTGGCTTGATTGGTTTCTTAAGTCAGTTTGTTGGAACAGGCAGAAAAATGCTCTGCTTTACCCAAGATTTTGAGATCCCCCTCCCAGGTTAGTTTAATGGGAGGGTGATCTGCTTTGAGAATCACAAAAGAGGGGGGTGCAGTGATGAGGCTAGGTTCTGGGTAGAGTTGAGGCCTTTCAACAAACAGTAGCTTTTCCCTGGGGCTATTTTGTGAAAAAAACTCACAGAGCCCAGCCTGGAGCCATTCTCAGGGTTTCTGTTTTTCAATTGATTGTGGAGGCTGCTAGAGGGAGGGGCAGCCTCTGGCTCTGGTTACCCAATGAGGAAAGCCACTCCTATGGCTGGCGCCTGAGCTGGGTGACTTTTCCCTGGATGGAACTGAGTCTGTGAGGTCACTTCGCCGTTAAGTTCTTGTGACCTGCTAAATGACTCGATTTATTCCAAGGCCTGAGCTGGAGCTGGCAGCTCCTCTGAGCTTTGTCGGTATCCAAGATGGAGATCACCGGTGCTGCGGGAGAGGGGTGGCCTTCCCTCCTCTGCTCCCTGAGAAGGAGTGAGGACATCACGCCGAGTCTTGGATCCTGGGATGAAGATGTCCGCTCCTTGTCGGTTCTTGCTGGTGTTGGGTAGAATCCGCTTGTCCGCTGCGTCTGGCTCCTTCATCCCGGACTCTCTGTGTCTCAGGTATGACCGCGGCGGCAGTGGCAAGCGCTCAGATGTGTCTCCTTGCCTTGGCTTCCCCTCTCTTGACTAACTCTCTGTCCTGTGATGGCACACTTGGTGTGATTCTCTGGCTTAGGACTGTTCACTGGAACTCTAAAACTGCTTTCTATGCGAGAGCTTGTTCAGATTCCAGCTTCTCCTCCGCCATCTTCCTGGAACTCCCTCCCTAGAATTCTTAAGAAATTAAGAGTGCTTTTCTTTTTCTTTTTAATTTAAATTTTATTATAAAGGTGATGTACAGAGGGGTTAGTTATGTAAGTCAGATAATGAGTACATTTCTTTTTTAACAGTTTTACCCTACTTCATTTTCTCCCATTTTCTCCCTCCCCACCCTCCTCCCTCCAAGTTAATTTCCAGCATAGTGTCTAGTGAGTATCATTGCTGAATTGGCTCATACTTTGTCCCACCAGTTTCTGTGATTCCCCTTCCCTTTCCCAAATCGGATGAACTTATATATAAGACAAAGGGTACAGAAAGCAAAATTGGTAACAAAAGGGAATAATCCAAATGGGAAAAAAGGAAAGAAATGCAAACAGTACAATATAAAACTTGTTTCAATTTCTTGGAGTTCATTTGGATAAGCATCATTTTAAATGGTCATATGAACATAACTATTGAGCCATTGTGATCATCTCCTAAGAATATCCTCCTTTGTTGTCACTGTGTGAATGCTTAGAGTGCTGTTTAATTAATCATGTCCAAGTGTAATTATTTGTCTTTTACTATCCATTGGATTAACTTGTAGATTTATAGACATGTATTCTACTTATTACAAATGAGGAAAACCATGCAGCCTATATTTCTTCGGGTCTGGCTTACTTCACTTAATATAGTATTTCCCATGTCTTTCCATTTCCTTACAAATGGTCAATGTCATTCTTTCTTATGGAAGCATAGAATTCCATTGTGTGTGTGTGTCTGTGTGTGTGTGTGTGTGTGTGTGTGTGTGTGTGTGTGTGTGTGTGTGTGCGTGTACCACATTTTCTTGATCCATTCATCCACTGAGGGGCATCTAGGTTCATTCCATAACTTAGCTATGGTAAATAATGCTGCAGTGAACATGGCTATGCTGGTAGCTTTAGTGTGGGCTAGTTTGTGGTCATTTGGGTACACTAAGTAAATAGACAAGGTATGAAAAATAAATAATATTTAGAAAAGGTAACCCAATGCAACAGCAATACTAACAAGACACTATGTTGGAAATGAACTTTACAATTTGGTGGGGGGAGTCATTGGGGCCAGGGGAGAGGGAAAGTGGGAGAAAAATGAGGGAGGGGTAACAATTTTAAACAAGAAATGTACTCATTACCTTACTTATGTAACTGTAACCCCTCTGCACATCACCTTTACAATAAAATTAAATTTAAAAATTTTAATTTAAAAAATAATAAAAAGATAAGTTTGGTACAAAATTCAAATTTGTGTGAGAATGTGTGTGATTGATTTTTATCTGTCATTTATAGTTACTAAGGTCATTTAATCAAATTCTGCTTTTAAGCTTTAATGAAATAGCTACTCACCTTAAAATCTTACAACCTTTCTAAAGGAAAAACTACATGTATCTCCATGCATACACACATGTATGTATACATACATACATATACATACTATATATGTACTATATATATGAATAAGCATATGTATATATACACACTTTGAATGCATATACATGTACATATACTTTGACTTCAGGTTAGTACAATAGTAAAGCCTTTTGTAGTGACCCAGGCTTTTTGTTTACTGTTCAATGTGCTGTTAAAATCTGATGTGATACAAAATAACATGTTGTTATTTTCCCACTTCAGGGAGAAAATGTATACATTGCCCCAGATTATAAAAGTTCACCAAGGACTCTCATATTGCAGAACTGGCAGGTCAACTTTACTGTAAACTATATGTCTACTATTGTCAAATAAGTGACATTTTCATGTTGACTAAAAATACTCACCCGTGATTTTACTATAGTACATAAATCATATTTTGTTTACTTACATCAGAACTGGGGCAAAAATATCATCATACTTAAATTTTCCCTTCTATATATAATGTACTGCATATAACTTATCAACTCATAAGGCCAGTGTTAGTGCCCTAAAATCAGCAATCAATCAGTGTCAAAATCAGTAATCATGTAAAATAGCTAGATGTAATAAAAGACCATAACGAAGGCCAATCCATTGTCATGACACCCTGTACTGGCAAATCTAGATTTATTTCAGGCTTATTGAAAACTTAGTCTAGAAGTATATGACTTTGAGTTATGGATTGCCTTCAAAAACATCCTTTGCATAAAATGCAAATGTCTCATACACAAAGTTCTTATAACTGTGGCAATAAGTACTTCAGTCAGGAATTATTCTGATGACTGTTATTTTCTACCATCAAAATGATTCAAATCACTACATTGTAAATTTGATTCTTTTCACACCTTTTTCACATGAACATGATTTATTTGAAGTTGAAAAGTGGTTGCAACTGTTTAATATTTCTATATATTGTTTTCCAAGCATGTGAAACTTTCCTGTATCTTTTAGAAGAAGGTTGCCTAACAGCTTTGTAAAATGACTTTCCACACTTAAAAGTATGTTACACAACCAAGTCATTGCTTTTCTTCATTCAGACTTTATGTTAGATGCTTCTTGAACAAATTCCAACTGGGGCTGGAGGTGTGGCTCAGCAGTAGAGCACCTGTCTAGAAAGGGAAAGTCTCTGAGAAAACGGATATCTTTATTTAAAACAAAGGAAAATAAATATAGAGATGAGAATTCCGGAGGCAGCTGAGAAGTTAAAAACAGCCAGAAACTGTGACTATTTCAGAGCTAGAGGGCACATGGAGAAGAGTCCATTAGTGAGATACATGTCCTAAGCTAACCTGTCAGGAGTTGGATTCATAGCCGTGATGTTAAATATTGCAGTCACAGAGCAGAAACAGGGATAGAGGCGCCAGCAAAGGCTCCTGCCCTTGTTGTTCCAATCTCCTTCCCGTGATTCCTATGGGCCTAAACCAGGACCCAGCCTGGCAAAGAATCCTGAAGGAGCTGCTTCCTTTCCAAATAAGACAGAGCTAGGGAAGGAAGATCAGCCTGAATCTCAGTGTGAACCCAATACAGCACACCACCTCCTTCACTTCAGCTACAGAAACAGCTTTCCTTTGTGTCAGTGGTTCATCATTGTGCATAAGGACAATAAATACAATCTATGTTTTATCTCTTCATCACATAAAATTTCAGAAGCAAGCTTTTCCAAAAAGTTAGATTTGCCAATTTCGCCTATACCAGACTGTAAATCTGAAAAATAAACACAAGCAGGATTTTGAATCATTTGGTTCAGATGGATAGTTATTTTATCCTAATAGACTTTGCTGGGCACCTATACTCCTAGCTACTCAGTAGGCTGAAATATGAAGATCGAAGTTTAAAACAGACCAGGTAAACAAATCCATGATACTCTCATCTCCAGTTTACTTGAAAAAGCCAGAACTGGGGGGTATCGCTCAAGTAGTAGAGAGCCAGCTGTACAGCCAAGCAAGTACATGAGACCCTGAGTTCAAGCTCCAGTACTAACACCAAAAAAAGATTAAAACTTAAAAGATTTTAAAATATAGATTGAAGATATCTAATCTAGCAGTCTAATAAATTCTGTACAACTGCTTCCTTTTGGACAAAAATTACCACTTGATCTCAACCTACAGCAGGGACAAAATGCATTAAAAAATCTCCATTAATTAACCTTTCTATTCAATCCTTCATAGGTGCCTTTGGTCTCCAAATTTCTGAGCTGATTTCTGTGTGGATTATAAATGTATTTATTAAAGTGCCTAAGACAATGAAAACTTAATTACTGCTTTTAAACTATCAGTGTTATATATATATACACTTTTTCTCTGAGCCAGTAATATGATCATCCTGTTAGAATTCAAGGAGCATGGAAAGATTTTCTGTAACTAATTGGCAATCTCAGCAAATGTTCAAATGTTCAAATCAATCTCAGTAATCTTCAGCAAACTATAAATTAAGAAATCGGGCTTGTAACAAGCTTATTGATTCTTTGCCAACAATTTCTCTAATATGCAGCTTTTATTCTGTGAATTAAAATGTTTCCACTGTGTCCTCTAAAAGTCATATTTAATTATTAACAAACTTTGACTCTGTACTTAATTTAATGTTGCCTTGTTTGCTTAAGAATAAAACACAGCTCTCCCCTGAGTACTCTGCTCACCCTGTAGGTCTCTCTAGGGAAGAATAAGGGCTCATTCTTCAGCACCCATCCACTTCTGGGTCCTGATCAGGAAGCCCCTTGCTCTTCTCCATTTTCCCTTATGCCCCTCTTCCACATACACCCCTTTCCTTCAGAGGATCAATATGGAGTATTTTTTACATATTAGGCATGGATTCCAACCCCTACACTCCTCTTTATCAATGGAGACAGCTAAATTTCTGGCGAGTCCCCCCTTTTACACTGAAAACTTTGACATTTAGCTCACTGCCATTACTTCCTTACACCATCCTAACTACTTCTAATACCCTTCACCAAAGTCTCTGTACATAGACTCCTCATCTCCAATAACTTTCTCCTTCACCCCTCCTCAGCCACCTACCTATTCCCATGACCACCCTCCATGTCATTATTACATGTAACTAATATTCAATACTTAATACCTTCCACTAGAATAACACAGTAGTCTAGTTTCATCGATAATTTAGCCCCCTACATGAGGTTTTATCATTCATTAGGATCTCTACTTCTCAAAAAAATATTACTTATTTGCTTTCCATCAAGATCCTTCTCCCTCTTTCTTTTCACACTGCAGCTTATATTTGAGGCCAAATATTTAATGGACTTCATCATTTCTTTTATCTCTCTTATCTCACCATTCTCCTATAGTTCTAGCTCAGGGAACCATCTACCCTGGATGAATCCAAACGCTGCTTTCTCTATACTTGCACTACTACAATTTAGTTTTGTTGTAAAAAAAAAATTTTAAGCTAGTAATTTTGTGCCATTATAAATTCTAAATCATCAACTTTATCCAGAAGCTCAGCAATATCTCAAAATGCTATTGTGCTGCTTCTATCAAATCTCCCCTAATTCTATCATTATCCTATTTAAGTATCCACCATGTTTTTCTGCTGTATTCTCTCTTCCTCTCAACGGATGACCTCCCCCTTAAAGTCACTGAAGGAAATGTGAATAGAGCAAAGCTTAGTTAATGACCAGTCCTAGCTCCTTTTGAATTTCTTCTTCTTACCTCCTTCTCTCCTTCTGCCTCTTATAAATACACATTCTTGGCCAGTGGTTCTCAAAACATAGCACCCAGATCAGAAACATCAAGAAACTTAAAGATTCATATCCTCTGGTTCCAACTGGGTTCCACAAAGCTAGAAACTCTGGCACTGACTTGCAGTGACTTGCCCTACAGACGATGCTAGTTCACCCTGAAGTGCAACAATAATCAGTCCTTTTATCCACCTACAGTCACCTGCTCAGGGGTTTATAGAAATGTTACCAACATTTATACCCCCCAGCCAATGTCCTATCTAAATCTATTTCAGTGACTCTCTAACTCCTCTCTACATCACTCCTGGTCTACAGCCAAGAAGCCAGTGATCCTTTGAAGCATAAATTTGTCATTCTAGTTGCCATTCTATTTCTTAAAACCTATCAAAGTCTCCCTTTCACTGTTACCATGCCAGCTAATACTTCAAGGTTTGATAGCTGCCTCCCCAGCTTCATATTGTACAATCTAACTCGTTGAATATTAAAACTCCAGGCATCCTAACATTCTTCCCATTCCTTTACAAGTATGGTCTTATTTCTCTCCAGCCCTTCAGGAATACTGAATCCATGTAAGTAAACATTCTTCCTGCCAAGTGTTGGTTTGTTTGTTTGGTTAATTTTGTCTCAATTTATTTGTACTTTATGCCTCAAATCAAAACATATTTTATTAAAGAGTCTTGGCTTGAGCCTCATACTACATTGAATTTCCCTCTACATTCTTTCTGAGCTCCTGTGTTTTCTCATCACCTATGATAATAGTCATTTCATTTTTTCCCAGTGCCGTCTATATTAGAGAGGAGGCTGTTTGAGGGCAGTAACAATGTCTATCACCTTTGCCACCATATACCCTACATCTACCATACCATGTGTGTTAGTCACAGAGTGGGTCTTCAGTAAATATCTACTGAATTAATTAAAAAGCAGATGAGCTCCAAAACATATGTTGTGGTTTTCATTTTATTTTTACTTCTTTTTAAAATATATTTCCTACTAAATTCACCTTCTCCTTTTCTTATAATTCCCTTCATTATTCATTTAAAATATCACCCAGTAATTCCCAGTCTGTATGCCAAAATACTCTTAAGGTGCCTTAGCAAACTCATAGGAGCAATTGAGATAACCCCAGTTTTCAAGAGAATCATAGTAACACCTGCCAGATAAAATGCAACCTAGCTTGAGAGAATTCAGAGTTTCACGATTAGATAACTACAATACTTTTTTACAATGGTAAATTTGGGGGCAACAGGATGTCAATGCTCAGTAGGCATTAAGTTGTTATGACACACTCATTAAGTTATTTGGACCTAATTACTTAATAAGCAAAACTGTTAAGTAATTTGGGGGGCCTAGAAGTACTGTGAAAAGCATTATAGAATCACTAAAGAATAGAAACCATTTAGAAGTCCCTGCCCTTGCCACTTGTTGATTTTCTTTATACGGATTCTCACATTTTGTTTGCTTTTTGTTTATATTCTCATTCCACTCATTGCTTATCACAATTTCCCTTAGTTTCTTCCTTTTGCTAATTGTGATATATATATATATATATATATATATATATATATATATATATATATATGTAATATACCCCTGTCACTTCTGATTCTTTTTGTTTGATGTCTATCATAATTTCCTCTTTCTCCACTGTAGTGATTTCTAAATTCTCATATTATTGTTTTCATATTAGATCAAAATATTACATTATAAAGAAAAGAAAGCTTGTAAAGTTCTATGTGAACATATATCAACATATTTCACACCTTTGTGTGTGCCTCGGTGTGTGTGTGTGTGTGTGTGTGTGTGTGTGTGCATATGCATGTGGCAGACCAGGGTAATGATATGCCAAAAACCTTTGGATAAAGTATAAATGAAGAAGTTTCTAATAAAAATTCAGAAAATGATACTATTCAAAGCTTTCCAAAAGGTACAGTGATTGTACAATCAGAGCCAGTGCTGAATGAAGACAAAGATGGTTTTAAAGGGCCTGAATTCAGAAGCAGAAGTAAAATGAAAACTGAAAATCTCAAAAAAAAATGCAAAGGTAAATACAAATGAGAATGATACATGAATTTCAAATGCTGTCTATGACCATATTGGAAAATCTGATGTGCTTACTAAAAATACCTGCACTTTTCTGTCCATTGTTTTATTAAAAGCACTATTTAAAATGAAAAAGAAAAAGCTCTTTCTCGACTTCATCTTCACGGTAGCGGCGCTGGTCCCGCAGTTCTGTCGCCAATATGCAGCTGTTTGTCCATGTCCAGGAGCTCCACACCCTTCAGGTGATGACCAGGAGATAAAGGCTCAGATCAAGGCCCGTGTGGCCTCCCTGGAGGGTATCGTCCCAGAAGATCAGGTCCTGCTCCTGGCAGGCACGCCACTGGAGGATGACGCTACCCTCGGCCAGTGTGGGGTGGAGGCCCTGGCTACCCTGCAGATAGTCGGCCGCCTGCTTGGAGGTAAAGCCCATGGATCCTTGGCCCGTGCTGGAAAAGGGAGAGGTCAGACTCCCAAGGAGGAAGAGGAGGAGGAAGAAGACTGGCCGGACTAAGAGGTGGATGCAGTACAAACCGACGTTTGTGCCCACCTTTGGCAAGAAGAAGGGCCTTAATGCAAACTTGTAAATCCTATGTAATCTTGGCTTTCTGTAATTAAGCTGCTTGGCCCATGTGAGGCTGCTTGAGCATCCTCTGCAAGACCATTGTTTTGGCACAACATGCTGGATTTGGATCTCAAAAGCAAGCACTCCGAAAGGGAAGGAGGATGGGAAAGCAATAGGGGCACACCTGGAAAACCCTTGCTTTGAATGAACTATAAAAATCACCAACTTTGGAGGCAACATATCTAGGCAATGTATTATTCACCTCCCACCAGTTTTTCTATATAGAACACTTCTGACATGTAGGTAATTACGGCAAGGGTTACCATGGTCACTTTTCAGGGGCTTGAAGGACCTTTTACTGAAACCACAGGCTATTGACAGGCCTGCACAGGTTTCCAATGGATAACTCCTTTGCTGTCAGGTGTCTGAAAACTTAACACTCAGGTCACACTAATGCCAGCACTTTTTTTTTAACATGTTTCCTACAAAAAACCATGATTGATGATGCACATATAATCACTTTTCCCCACTCCTTAGATCATCTGCTTCCCTAAATCCTATCCTTGGGGAGGCAGATGTGAAACTGGCTCTCCCATTTACACTTTCACCCACCTCTCTTGTGAAGGTCAACACTCAGCCATTGTCATGTTGCACAGACAGCAAAATGGATCTAGAGCAGTCGAAGGTATATGGTGGGGTAGTAAAATAAAATTGTATTCCCAAATACAAGGTAAACTGAAGCCTGTTGGTCCTCTTGTTCTTGACCTTATTGGTAGGGATGTCCTCCATGGGTCTAGTCCTCATGAAGCTAAATACATACACATCTGTGAAACAGCTGGGCACAGAGCCAATAGCACAGAGCAGGAAGGAAGACTCAACTGTCATGACAGCCTGTGTAGCCACAGCTATAGCCAAATCTTACAGGTCTCTGTCTTGTGGCTCATTCTAAGTGAAAACACATAGGAAAGAAAGGAAAATCTACTCTGACCAAGTCAACTGGACATATGAGAAAGCCATCAACATTATAAGACCTAGTTCTTCTACTAAAATAGCATAGTTACAGGGAATGTGTATGTTCATTGAAAGCTAAGTATCAGAAATTCAATACATTATACATATTAACTGAGTGGCTTCAGGAGCAGTAGAGGTAAGTGCAAGCAGGAGTGAATAGGATTGGCATAATGGCTAGATTCCAAGTCAGTAAAATAAATGGGTTTGGAGAAGGAGTAACATAAAAAGGGGAAATGACAAATCACAGAGGTAGGAATAACCAGGCTTTCCAAAACAATAGTGGGTAAGATCAAGCAAAAGTTTGTGAAGGGTGTTTGTGTGTATGTGTGTGTAAAGTTCTGTAAAGGAAGTTTGGAGCCAGATCATAATCTTGGATGTCCAAACCCAAGCATTTGGATTTCTTCTGTAGGCAGACAAGAAGTGCTCTTTTTTTTTTTTTTTTTTTGGTCAGTTATGGGGATTGAACTCTGGGCCTGGGCACTGTCTTTCAGGTCTTCAGCTCAAGGCTAGTGCTCTACCACTTGAACCACAGGGCCACTTCCAGTTTTCTGGTGGTTATTTGGAGATAAGACTTTCCTGCCCCAGCTGGCTTTGAACCTCGATCCTCAGATCTTAGCTTCCTAAGTAGCTAGGATTATGGACATGAGCCACCAGCAAGAGGTACTCATGACACTGAGTCACTATCAGTTTGAAACTTTTGCCTGATTTCAATCTTTATTTTTTTCATTATTCTCAGTGAAATAATTCTCCCTTCCAATTATGTGTCAATTATGCTGAATTAACAAACTGGTGTTGGATTTGTTAGAAGTGACTCTGCTGAAGATGATGAAAGGTCCAAAAGGAGATTAAACCTTCCTTCCAACAGCAACCAACACTACAGATCAGATGATCATGGAGTATTTGGGGTACCACTCAAGCTTCTTCTCATATTTTATTGGACTTTAGCCTGCCCAATGTTCTGAGGGGTCATTGTCCCACTCTCCACCAGACATGATTATAAACACTCTCCATACCAGTCTTCAATAGCACTCAAGTTGGGGTGATCAGGAAGCATGATAACCTGTAAGTAAGTTTCTTTAGTTCAGTGTTACTTCTGAATTCCCCATAGTAGGATGATCAGCTTCTATAGAGATTATACTATTCTCAAGAGCAGAAACATCCAGGAACCTTGATTCACTAATTGCTTTTGTAGGCTTTAATCAGCAACTTTCCTTGAACACAAACCCACTCTCAACTCCAGACTTAGCCCCTGGTGTTTCCAGTTTAAAACTCACAACAGGGCCCTGCTGAGCTTGTTTTGTTGGAAAGAGTCCTGGGATGAAATCCAGCAGGACTGTTGTTCTAATTCCTAGTCTGCAGCTCACTAGCTGTGAGATCTTGGCTACCACTCAAGACATAACTCCAATGAGCTTTATAATATGACTTGGTTAGATTAAATGCTTTCTAGGATTTTTTTTCCAGATTCAATTCTTTAAATTTCTAGGTGCACTAATTAAAAGGATATCAAAATTTTAATTATCAAGTTGAAAAAAGAAAATGAAAAGTACACAACTCTTTGCTTTGGGGAAGGCATCTTATACTGCAGATGGAAAATCAGACTAGCTAGAAAAAAATGTGATGAACATTTTCCACTACAACAACAGTTGAAATGCACTCTTGGGAATCCTCCCTGCTCCCAGAATAATTGGCTCCAACTCATACTAAGCATACTTGCAATGACATAACTGTATCTCACAAATAGCACACAATAATAAAAATCTTAGAAGTATACTAATATCCACTGTCAAGCCATTGATTATATATAGTAATTCCATGCAATACTGTAGCAAAAAAATTTTAAATGATATTATAGAAAACATTTAATAGAAATGTTTTTCACATTAATATATGAAAGGAAGTGATTTAACAGCCATTCAAAATGATCTCAGTGTAGCTATATATACATGCATCCTTGTTCAGAAGTGGCCTGCATATGGCTGCTAAATTAAACCATGCTGTCTGTTTTTTCAAGGTCCACAAAGTTTCTGTCATAGTTGGATATAGAAATCCAAATACACTAAGGCCACATAAACTTTGAGAGCCCACTGTCAGTGTAGGAGAGGCCCCATTCCACAGAAGTTTCAACTTCTATCATGTTCCTCATGCAGAAACAAGTAGGACACTCTCCAGGAAAGCCTTACTTCCTCCAGATCACTCTCTAGTCCAGCTACTTGGGTCTTCTCTAATCAATATATTTGTGCCAATACTGGGGTTTGCACAGAAATCAGGGCCCCAAATTCTTGCTTGGCCTTTTCTCTTTCAAGGCTGCTGCTCTACCACTTCTATTTGATTTTCTCCTTCTTTAATGTTATCACTTCAATGTTTCATCTAGTTAATTCTCCATGTTTTAGTACTCAGCTCAATTGCTACCTTATCAGGAGTGATCCTCAAGACTACCTAACATGGTAAGTTATCCAAATTCACATAGCATTGTGTCCCTTGACCTCAGTTTCAATTTTACTTTTTAATAATGTAAATGCATTTTTGGTGCCACTCCTGGGACTTGAACTTGGGACCTGGATGTTGCCCCTGAGCTTCTTTGCTAAAGACTAGCACTCTATCATGTGAGCCACAACTCCACTTCTGCCATTTTGGTGGTTAATTGGAGACAAGAGTCTCAGGGCTTTCCTACCTGACTGCCTTCAACTATGATCCACAAATCTCAGCCTCCTGAGTAGCTAGGAATACATGCTGAGCTACTGCTCCCAGCTTTGTAAGTGCGTATTTCAAAGGATCTGATTCTTCTCATCTTCCTAAGCTTCTTCCTCCTCTCCCTTCTCCTTCTTCATTCCCCCTTCACTGTCCTTTCCTTCCTCTCTCTCCTCTTTCTCATTTCTTCCTCCTCTTCTCCTCCTCCTTCCCTTGCTCCTCCTCCTCATTCTTCTTCTCTTCTTCTTCTTCCTCCTCCTCTTCCTTCTTCTATTTTTCCTCCTCCTCCTCCTTCTTCTGCTCTTCTTTTTTCTCTTTCTCCTCTTCTTCTTCTTCATCCACTTCCTCCTCCTCTTCCCTCTCTTTCTCCTCTTTTTCCTCCTTCAGGATTTAATCAACACTTACCACAATGCTTCTTTTGAATGACTGAACAGCCATTTCAGTCTTCCCCCTGTTGAAGTTATGCAGTTATAATGCCCCATAACTGAGAATCCCCGAGCATGACTTAAGCCCAGGTCCTTAACCCTTGAATTATCTTGAAAGAAGAAAAGTTCTCTTCCTTTTCCAGAAAAGAACTGTTCAGTGATATTCAAATATCCACAGAGCTGTAGCCTAAATTACAAGGACATGCAACATTTTCTCAAAACTTAGATTGTTCAATTCTAAATTTTGCTTTAGGTAAAATAACACCCTTCCAGGCCAGGTGGGCGTACTCAGCCCTAACTCAACCCGTTATAGTCTCTCCCCAAGACTGACAAAACGTCATGATCTCCTAAAAAGATCTGGGAACAGATCATAGTTTACAAGCAAGCCTAAACCTGCTTCAGGATACATATTAACTAATTCTATAACACTCTGATTTTGCTAATGATAACCTGGATTACTATTATCAAGTAGAATATTAACTACTCTGATCCAGCCAACAACAGTTCTATCACTCCTCTAGCTCCATCTGAGAATATTTCAAATTTTTACCTGTATCACATAGACCTAATCAATTTAAAGGGAGTTTTTCATTTTTTTAAAGCATAATTTCTCCCATAGCTGGGAGAAATTGCTTACAACCCTCCAAAACAACATTTTTCTAACCACTACAATCCAAGATCAATTCTCCAGAGACATCAGACTCTTGTGCACACAACGACACGCACACATCCTCACAAGCACCTGATCCAGATGGGCTTCTGCCCATAGTGGGTGGTCCTAGGCTCTGCTTCAACAGAACAAAGCACCAACAGAGCAACAGAAGACAGACCTGACAGTGATTGTCCAGCTCTCAGCTAGGGAGACTTCATTCCCAATGAGACTATGCAGCTGAGGGGCTGTCTTGAAAGCCAGGAAAGAAAAGAGGAGAGAGGCCACTCTTCTCTTGTATGTTGTAACATGTGGACTGAAGGATGGGATGTTTCTGCTTCCTATCTTCAATCTATTACAGAAAAACTGACCTTTTGAAACTTTCTGGGTCATTAGTAGAAATTGTTATTTGTTTTACTTAGCTAGTTAATTTATTTTTGTGCCAGTCCTGGGGCTTACATGCTGAGCCTGGGCACTATCTTGAGCATTTTTTTTTCAGTCAAGGCTAATGATCTACCACTTTAGTCATGGCTTCATTTCCAGTTTTTTGGTGGTTATAAAAATCTCACCAACTTTCTTGCCATGCCTACCTTTGAACCACAATCCTCAGATCTCAACCTCCTGAGTAGCTAGGATTATAGGCATGAGCTGTGGATGTCTAGTTTAGAAAATGAATAAAAGAGAAAGTTTCTCAAAGAAAGGGGAGAAACTCAAGGTGTTGGACCATGGATGAATAATAAATTTCTCTCTCAAACTGTTTCTTGAGAGTTATGTGGTTGTCAGTAAATATGTTTTGTGTGTTTGCTGGTTGTAGGCCTGGATGCTCTTCCTGAGCATTTTTGTTCAAAGCTAAGACTATACCATTTGAGCCACAGCTTCATTTTTTGTTCTGGGGTAATTAGTTAGAGGCAAGAGTCTCACAGAATGTCCTGCCCAGACTGGCTTCGAACTGCAGTCCTCAGATTTTAGCCTCCTGAGTAGCTAGGATTACAAATGTGAGCCACTGGCACTCAGCTGGTTGTAAGTACACTTTAAAGGGTTTAACTTGCTTTTTGATAAAATGAAGAAATTTAAGGTAAAAGCTGAAATCTATACAAAAGTTAATGTTTTCATAATAACTTTAATGATCACAATTAAAATGCTGATAAAACCATAGTTAGGACGTAGTGAAAAACCTTAATATAATTATAAAGGATTGCCTGGACAATCCAGCATTGGAAAGTGAATGTCCTCTTCCCAATTCCAAGACCACTTTGCTTTAGAAGAAGATTAAAGTTTTTAATACAGTTCTAGAATACTATCTACCTAAAGACAAGCTATGGTCATACAGACTTTACAAGACAATTTATCCAGAAAGGTAGCAGAAACTTTTACATGAAAATATCTCTACTGAACAGATCACTTTTCATTCTAGAGATACTTGAGAATTTACTTAATCCCATATAGCTCTATCCTCAGAACATAATTACTCTTCCTTATGTAGCAGTACTTTCGATTTTAATGGATATAAACTTAATTTCCCTCAAGAATATGTATATCTTTTTAAATAGTAAGACTATCCAAATGCAAACAGGTAATATCCTAATGCAAATACAACCAAGAGAAACATTGCACAGGAAATGAAATTTTCTTAACAAAAACTAACAAACCTTTACTAAGAAAGAAATACTAAAGGAAATGAATTTCTATATGAGCTTCAAAGCACAAAGAACTGAATGCCTCTCATGGAAAATGCTTATTGGTACCAAAGAACACTTTGCTATTTTGGCATTAATGTATGAAATATACCCCTATAGAAATGCTCAATTTAATCTATCTTTCATGAACTATGTACTTATATATCTCTCCTCCTCTATTAAAACCATGAGAAATCACTTATAACAAACTAGCTTTTCTGAAAACTTTTGCAGAAATAAACTTTTATAATATCTCTGGCTTACAACCATCTTAAAATTTTCACACAGTAAAAATCATTTAGTGCTGAGCCATATGGATGTCAAATTTATATATAGTTTCTGCAATCTCTACCCCATAAGATATTTTTGATACAGACAGCCAAAAATATTATCAGAAAACAAAACACATACACCCATAGCTAGACTAAAGGGGGGAAAAAGAGACAGTTCAAGTAACTAAAGATGAAAAAGGACACATGACAACTAATTTCACTAATGAAAGGGTTAAAAAAGACTACTATCAGCATATCACTAAGACAGAATCATGAAGAAATTTTTAAAAATTCTGCACAGATTTCTAGCTAACAAAGGAAAACCCAGGGCCAGATGGTTTCACCAGATAATTTGATTGAAACCTTTAATTGCTGAATATTATGGCTATGTCCTTGGACCAACCCATTTCTCCTCTCTTTCTTTCCCTTAGTTCTCAAGAATAACTATAGAATGTGCTGGGAATGCAGTAGGCTTAGAAAAGGGAGGAACTGCCTGAAACAGCCTTGGCCTTGTTCATGGCCTTCTGAATGATTGTTACATCTGTGGTAGAGAGGGCAGCCCAAAGCTTTGTTCTTATCTCTCCTTTAAGCGATACATCCTTCAGAGCTTTGCTGGATATGTGACATGGCCCCTGAGGTCTACAGACTAGGTAGGGCAGGCTGTTTTGGGGAGCTCCCTCAACTGTGGTGTAAAGTGAAGCATGTTTAGTTAAGACTCCGTCTCCCCTGGGAAGCTTTTTTAAGCCTTAGGGGACAAGATCATAATGGATTCATGACTTTTTCTGTCTCTGGTTGTCCATCTGTATGTGACAAACTCACTTTGAATAACTTAGTGTGTGATATAGTACATTCTCTCTCCAGACTCAGACAAATTGATAATCAATGCATGGTGCACCTAAACAGTATCCCTGTGGGCACTTGCTTAAGTGGTTGATCTTTGCAATTTTCCACACAGTGGAAATCCTCCCTTGAGAATGACTATTGTAAACCGTCTTCACTTTAATAGCCAAGAGTAAATGAGGCATAAGAAAGGATAAATTAATTTTACCAGGCAAATGGGAAAGAAGGATTAGATCAAGGAAAATTCCAGAAAGAAGACCACTTTTTCAGTTAGACATGGAAAGAAAGAATAGACTTTTACAGAAAATAGGAAAAGGACCCTGGAGGCTGAGAGATCAGTGTGAAGAGGCATGGAAAGGTAGGGAGGTACAAGACACATTAGCAAAAATAATTTCATCCACCTCATAGGAGAAAAAGGTGTAGGAAGAAGAAAAGGTAGGCAGAATAAGCCTGGAAAGCTACATGAACACAACATAAGAAAGGATATTATATTTTAAATATCATTTGAAATCAGGCATATTTCAACTAACTAAAGAGGAATCTATGTATAAGTATAAAGTGGAACAATGTAAAACTGTATCTTAGGAAAGGTGAGAAAACTTGAGAAAACATGCAATATATTACAAAAAAAGATGAAATGGAAAATATAGCATATATATGTATATATGTAGTGAACATATGAAAAATGTTGACCTTTATTCATCATTAGGAGATATAATTTCTCATTTAATTGATAAAAAATAAAAGATAAAGTCATAATATACAACTGTAGCAAGAATATAAAAAAAGTGAGAGCTCCCCATGGTGTTAGAGGGAGTCCAAACTGATTAAAAAAAAAACCCTGTGAGCAGTAAGTTCCCAAACTTAAGATGTATATACCCTTTGATAGTTACTAAAGTGACCACACACACACACATACACACACACACACACACACACACAAGTTAGCCCTGGAAAACTTGGAAACAACAATCAATAGAAAACTGACAATTGGTTAGTATAATTTTTTTCAAGACTTGGAAAAAATTATATTAAGTGATGTAAGCCAGGCCCAAAGAAACATAGGTCCCATGGTTTCCCTTATTTCCAATAAGTAGTATATGTCTAAGACAAGCAGAAAAGGTCAGATAAGATGATGTGTTCCCAAGATAGGTACACAAGTGTTTTTTTTCCTTTCTTGCTGTTGTTTCTAACATATTTATAAGGTACCATGTGCTTTATTTGTTGCTTTGTATGTCCCTCACCCATGGTATATCCCCTGTTTTCACTGTATTTGATGTTGGTATAATTTGGGAAGGGGAGGGGAAAAAAGAAAATGTTAAGCAGATTGACCCATTGCAACCATGAGATGTACAAAGATGCTATGTTGAAAAATAAACTTTACAATTTAGGTGGGGCAGAGTATAGTTGAGGAGGTGGGAGTGGAGGGATGGTAGGGGAAAAACAAAGGAGGAGGCAACAATGCTTGTTAAGAAATGTATTCATTACCTTGCTCATGTAACTGTCACCCCTCTGTACAGTATTTTCACAATAAAAAAACATTAAAGAAAGAAAACTAACAGTTGGTTAATAAATAATGATCCATACATCAATACAATTCTTTTATAAAAGAGTTATTTTTATATATAGTGTGAAATAAAATTATCTTAATATATTATCAACAGAATTAAAAAGATACAGTAGGAAAACAATGTAATTGTGTTTTTAAAACTAAGTATGGATGTGTACATATAAGCACAGAGATACATAAAGCTAAAATTAAAACAAACTATCCAATTGAACTTTAAAAATGTGACTGGGATAAGTATTCAAATGTTTCTTCTTTCTTGCGATTGTTTCTAACACATTTATAAGATTATTTCTTTGTTGCTTTGTATTCCCCTCCCCCATGGTACAACCCTTGCTTTCATTGTATTTGATGTTGGTATAATTTGTGGAGGGAAAGGGCAAAAACAAATCGTTTAAATGGGGATACAGGGGGACCCATTGCAACAATGAGATGTACAAATCCTTATGTTGAAAAACGAACTTTACAACTTTGGCAGGGAAGGGGAGGGGAGGGGAAGCTGGGCTTGGAGGGAGGAGCCAGGCGGTTAGAAGGGAAGGGAAGGAACCTCCATACTGCTTTCCAAAGTGGTTGAACAAGTTTACATTCCCACCAACAATGAAGTAAGGTTCCCTTTTGTCCACATCCCCTCCAGCATCTGTTGTTGTTAGAGTTCTTGATTATACCATTCTAACTGGGGTGAGGTGGTATCTCAATGTTGTTTTGATTTGCATTTCTTTTATGGCTAGGGAGGTTGAGCATTTCTTCATGCGTCTATTGGCCATCCATCTTTCTTCTTCAGAGAAGTTTCTCTTTAAGTCTTTAGCCCACTTATTTATTGGGCAGTTGTTTCTTTGAGGATTTGTTGTTGGGGGATTTAATTTTTTGAGTTCCAAGTATATTTTAGATATGAAACCCTTGTCTGTTGTATGGCTAATAAAGATCTTCTCCCAATCCGTGGGCTTTCTATTGATCTTGCTAGCTGTGTCCTTTGCCATGCAGAAACTCTGCAACTTCATGCAATCCTATTTGTCCAACCTTTCTTTGATTTGTTGTGTTTCCGGGTCTCTGTTAAGAAAATTTTGGCCTGAGCCAAGGAGACCTAGGGTTTCTCCTATTCCATCCTGTAATGTTTTCAGAGTGTCTGCTTTGACTTCAAGGTCTTTGATCCATTTGGAGTTGATTCTGATGCAGGGTGATATATAAGGATCTAGTTTTAGTTTTCGACAAGTAGTTAACCAATTTTGCCAGCACCATTTACTGAAGAGGCTGTCTTTCTTCCATTCTATTTTTTTAGCTCCCTTATCAAAGATTAGATGGCTAAAGGTCTGTAGGTTCATTTCTGGGTTTTCAATTCTATTCCATTGGTCCTGAGGTCTGTTCTTGTGCCAGTGCCAAACTGTTTTGATTACTATGGCTTTATAGAGCTCCCCTATGACCCAGCAATCCCACTTTTGGGTATTTACCCAAATGCTTACAAACAAGACCACACTAAAGCTACCAGCACAACTATGTTTATTGCAGCATTATTTACCATAGCTAAGATATGGAACCAACCCAGATGCCCCTCAGTAGATGAATGGATCAAGAAAATGTGGTATATATACACAATGGAATTCTATGCCTCCATCAGAAAGAATGACATTGCCCCATTTGTTAGGACATGGAAATGCTTGGAAAAAATTATATTAAGTGAAGTAAGCCAAGCCCAAAGAAACATAGGTCCCATGGTTTCCCTTATTTGCAGTATCTAGTATATGTATGAGTCAAGCAGAAAAGGTCAGATAATGTGATGTTAGGAAAATGAACACTTAGATATGCATTTAAATGTTTTTTTCTTTCATGCATTTGTTTCTAACGCATTTATAAGATTATTTCTTTGTTGCTTTGTATGTCCCTCCCCCACAGTATAACCCCTGCTTTCACTATATTTGATGTCGGTACAATTTGTGGAGGAGAAGGGGAAAAACAAGTCGTTTAAGGATAACTGTGGACCCATTACAACAATGAGAAGTACAAGTTGTCGTGTCAAAAACTAACTTTACAACTTTGGTGGGGGAGAAGGAGGATGGAGTTGGGGGGCGGGGGGGAGGCTGAGAAGGTATGTGAAGGGTAAACAAAGGAGGAGGCTGCAATGCTTGATAAGAAATGTACTCATTGTCTTGCCCATGTAATTGTTTTTTTTTTTTTTTTTTGTACTTCCAACAAAACTTTTTTTTTTCTTTTTTTTTTTTTTAATTTAATTTAATTTTATTTGTGAACATACTGTACAGAGGAGTTACAGTTACATGGGCAGGATAATGTGTACATTTCTTACCAAGCATTGCAGCCTCCTCCTTTGTTTATCCTTCACATCCCTTCCCAGCCTCCCCTCTCCCCCCCTAATCCCAATTCTTCTCCCCCCCCCTCCCCCGCACCAACGTTGTAAAGCTCGTTTTGGACATGACAACTTGTACTTCTCATTGTTGCAACAGGTCCACCTGTATCCTGAAACAACTGGTTTTTCCCCATCTCCTCCACAAGTTATACTGACATCAAATATAGTGAAAGCAGGGGTTATACTGTGGAGGAGGGACATACAAAGCAACAAAGAGATAATCTTATAAATGTGTTAGAAACAAATGCAGGAAAGAAAAAAACATTAAAATACACATCTAAGGGTTCATTTTCGTGACATCACATTATCTGACCTTTTCCACTTGACTCATACATATACTAGATATTACAAATAAGGGAAACCATGGGACCTACGTTTCTTTGGGCCTGGCTTACTTCACTTAATATAATTTTTTCCAAGTTTTTCCATTTCCTAACAAATGGGGCAATGTCATTCTTTCTGATGGAGGCATAGAATTCCATTGTGTATATATACCACATTTTCTTGATCCATTCATCTACTGAGGGGCATCTGGGTTGGTTCCATCTCTTAGCTATGGTAAATAATGCTGCAATAAACATAGTTGTGCTGGTAGCTTTAGTGTGGTCTTGTTTGTAAACATTAGGGTAAATGCCCAAAAGTGGGATTGCTGGGTCATAGGGGAGCTCTATGTGAAGTCTTTTGAGGAACCTCCATACTGCTTTCCAAAGTGGTTGAACAAGTTTACATTCCCACCAACAATGAAGTAAGGTTCCTTTCTGTCCACATCCCCTCCAGCATCTGTTGTTGTTAGAGTTCTTGATTTTTGCCATTCTAACTGGAGTGAGGTGATATCTCAATGTTGTTTTGATTTGCATTTCTTTTATGGCTAGGGATGTTGAACATTTCTTCATGTGTCTATTGGCCATCCTTCTTTCTTCTTCAGAGAAGCTTCTCTTTAAGTCTTTCGCCCACTTACTTATTGGGCAGTTGTTTCTTTGAGGATTTGTTGTTGGGTGGTTTAATTTTTTGAGTTCCAAGTATATTTTAGATATGAGACCCTTGTCCGTTGTATGGCTAGTAAAGATCTTCTCCCAGTCCGTGGGCTTTCTATTGATCTTGCTAGCTATGTCATTTGCCCTGCAGAAGCTCTGCAACCTTATACAATCCCATTTGTCCAACCTTTCTTTGATTTGTTGTGTTTCCGGGTCTCTATTCAGAAAATTTCGGCCTGAGCCAAGGAGACCCAGGGTTTCTCCTATTCCATCCTGTAATGTTTTCAGAGTGTCTGCTTTGAGTTCAAGGTCTTTGATCCATTTGGAGTTGATTCTGGTGCAGGGTGATATATAAGGATCTAGCTTTAGTTTTCTACATGTAGTTAACCAGTCTTGCCAGCACCATTTACTGAAGAGGCTATCTGTCTTCCATTCTATTGTTTTAGCTCCCTTATCGAAGATTAGATGGCTATAGGTCTGTAGGTTCATTTCTGGGTTTTCAATTCTATTCCATTGGTCCTGAGGTCTGTTCTTATGCCAATACCAAGCTGTTTTGATTACTATGGCTTTATAGTAGAGTTTGAAATTTGGTATTGATATTCCTCCATTGCCCATGTAATTGTAACCCCTCTGTACAGTATGTTCACAATAAAAAATAAAAATTTAAAAAAAAAAAAAAGAAGGGAAGAGAAGGGAAGGGGAAACAAAGGAGGAGCCAACAGTGCTTGATAAGAAATGTGCTCATTATCTTGCCCATGTAATTGTAACCGCTCTGTATGGTATTTTCACAATTAAAAAAAAGAAGAAGAAAAGTAAATGTGACTGAGAGACAGACAGACAGACAGAGCCAAGAAAAAGAAACTTTTACTTTTTACTTAAGTCAATTTTAGTTTCTTCAAATATTTTACAAAGGTAACGTATTAACTTTTATCATTTAAAAAACTAAAAGCATCTGTAGGAACAACAAAGCATTAAGAATCTTTTCAACAATTCTTCAAATGATATGACAGCATGACTAAATCAGTATGTCAAATCTGTGAGAGTATTTTGTCCAAGAGGAGAAATTGAGAAATCTACAAAGGGCAGAGTGCTTGCCTAGCTTGCACAAGGACATGAGAGAGAAGGGAAAGGAATGACAGAGAAAAGAAGGAAGGAAGGAAGGAAGGAAGGAAGGAAGGAAGGAAGGAAGGAAGGAAGGAAGGAAGGAAGGAAGGAAGGAAGGAAGGAAGGAAGGGAGGGAGGGAGGGAGGGAGGGAGGGAAGGAGGGAGGGAGGGAGGGAGGGAAGGAGGGAGGGGAGAGAAAGAGGGGGAAAGGAAGCAAAGATGGAAATATAAAGGAAATCAGACCAAATCTCTCGCCTTTATTCCTTCTTGACCACATGATGCTTCATGGGATACAATAGAAAGAAGAGAATTGCCCTCCATGACAGCAGATCAGAATCTCATCACTTACTTTGTGGAAAGCTTTCAGGTTCAGATCAAGACTTGGTTGTCATGTGAAACATACTTCTACCTAGACTCTACATTTATTACATTCTTCAATGGCAGCACCATTGTCTACAAAGTGACATAAAAGACAAATAGAGCATTGCTCTTCTGTGCATCTGAAATGAGGAAACTGCAGGCACAGTCAGTAGAGAGGAAAGAAAATCAATGATGAAAGCCATGTCAGAAGCTGTGGTAAATGCCACACTTGATATGTCTTGATGTCATAGCTCCAACAGAAGATAATCACTTTCTACAAAGCCACCTGAAAAAAATTTATACTGTATTATAAATCTGTACAAATTCAGACTAATTGTGCTAGTCTAATTATTGTGTTATTTAGCAGAAGAGTATGTTTACATTATATTCCAATTTGAAAATTTTTCAAAACATAAAACACAAAATAGAAAATGTTATTAATCTAGATTTTCTCAGATTGCTTCCTAGAAAGTTTCATTTGAAAATAAGTGTCAGACAAAAGAAATAATAACAAGACTGGGTGAAAGAAATTTAGAATCAAGTTCAATGTTAGCTATCTCCTTTCCTCCCTCTAAATTTTTGTTGTGGTAGAATATATCTTAAATTTTACCATTTTCACCATATTAAGTACACAGTTCAGTGGCATTAAGTATACTCATACTGTGATGTAGCCATTTTTACTACCTACCTCCGTAATTCAACATCCAGAACAGTTGTAATTCAAGTAGATAGGAAGTGGGATTTCACCAAAATACTGACTTGCATTCATTGATTAGTCACCTTGAGCATTTTTCACATGTTTACTGGCCATTCATGCAGCTTTTCTGTTGAATTTTAGGAGTTCTCTGCATATTTGTGGAATATTAGGGGTTCCCAGGATATTTATCCCATTTCCCATTCTAAGGGGTGCCTTTTCATTCTTCACTTTTTGCCCTGTTGATAGTTTTCCTTAATGCAAAAGTTTTGTTTTCATAGAGTACAGTCTGTCTTGTTAATTTATTGCTGGTGTCTTGTGTTCTTTCCAACAAAACCCATCTCTGTAAAAATAAAAGTTTGGAACCTCTTAGAATCGTGATAATTGAGTTGTAGAAGAAAAAGTTTTTGCTTTGTCAAGGCTCATTAAAATGTCCAGATATGTAACTTGTCCTTGAATTCAATGTAGAATTGTTATTGAAGTTATCCATTATATTATTCAACATTAACTGGTGGTTTTGTTTTGTTTTGCTTTGTGTTTTTACTTCCCAGTATGTCAGAGTTATTGCCAAATTTATCACATATATAAGGCACTTAACTGCTTGCAGCTGGTGAGGACAATGTAAAATTACACTTTCATTTGCACAAAATATATGTGCTCTGAAATATTTGAAAAAAATGTATTCTGTACAAACCAGTGTACTTGCAACACATGTTGCAATCTTGTTGACCTCACCAATGTGCTTAGTTGAGTGTGATGCAAAGTTAAATGGCAACAAAATACCACATAGACTATAAAAATTACCAAATTTGTATCTTTCTGGTTTATGTTGAATTGTGTGTGTACCAACTAATCAATGGGAATATTATCTTCTTTCACTTATTAAAGTTATAAACTAAAACAAGGACTTGTTCGCTCTTTCATAATTACTTGGTACAAAGCACAAATTAATCTTTATACATTGAAGAAAAAGGTGAAAGTAAAACTATAATAGGTTCTATAGCACCTCATAACACTTTCACATAATTTTATTATGAAATTTATATCATAAATAAAATAAGTATATATATCAAAGTACAGAATGATTATTACTTCTATCCACAAATGCTTTTGAAGCATCAAATTTAGATTATCTCTTTACTTCATACCTCTAGTTCCTGCCAGTGCTGTATGTGTACTGTTCACCTTTATTCTATAATATCATGTCTTAAACAGCTCCAGACCCCAGGCAATGATTATTTTAAGCAATGAGTTAACAGTAATATCTACAGAAATCAGAAATTTTCCACATCTCTTCATAGCTAAGTATAAATGCAGCTAATATAAATGAACAATACCTGCATACTTATGGAGAAGCAATGAATATGCTAAGTGTTATGCATGATTGCCTCACTACCCCTTCCCAAGAGTCTTATGAGGTTTCTCTTGTTATTACTTCAATTTTTTTCTAATGGAGTTTCTCTTCCATTACTTCCTCTTTACAGTGAAACTGGGGGTCACAGAGGCTCAATAACCTTCCTACAGTCACAGAATTGGCACTTGGCTAAAGTATCCAACCCAGAATTTTTGGCTTTGTGGTACTCTGTATCAGGAAAACAAAGCACAAAAACCAGTCAGGTAAAAGAAAAAAATGCGGCACTAAAGGGTAAACAAAGAAGGAGGCTGCAATGCTTGATAAGAAATGTACTCATTATCTTGCCCATGTAATTGTAAACTCTCTGTACAGTATGTTCACAATAAAATATATATATGTATATATTTAAGATTTTAAAAATTCCTAAATAATAGCCAAATTAAAACTTTAAAACTGATTAAAGTATATAACTTACTCCTGAAGTTTTGTTCACATTTGAGGATTTAAATTTTAGATTACATAGAAAATAGCAGTTATGGGAGTATGATTTTTTTATGATTTAATAAATACTTAGCTATCACAGTTCATTCTTGTGGCAACTCCTGTTGCCTGGTTACCACCAGGCAGAGAAAAACAACTTTACAAGAATTATCACAGTCATACTAAAAATAAGGAACATTGCTTTTCTCCTTTGTCTACTCTTAGACAATGATTTATAAGACAGAGTAAATATAATTCTATTATAAGCTTAATAACTAATATATAAAAATCCAATGCTTTCTTCATTCTTTGGTGAGTCCTCTAACCTTCTGAAAACACAACTGGTGAACATGTCCTAGTTTAAGCAAGAAAAATGACCAGTGAGTTATCCCAAGCACTCTGCTGCTCAACGCACAAACCTGTTTGTGATAAGCACACCCCAACGATAAGGAATGAATAAGGCAAAGTCAAGATAAGAAATGTATAAATTGGACATCTGTTGTTTTGGCTGTCTAAAGCTCCTCAGACCCTTTTCCTACAGCAGAAACCTTTTTACCTGAGGAACTTGATCTTTATCATTCAAGCAAAGTTTAACTGAACACGTTTCCAGACCCTAGAGGAAAACACATGATAAAGAACAAAGTTCTTTATCTTCAAGCAATAGGGGACAATATACAAAATATCCAATCATACTTGTCAAGGAATTTTACTATTAAACACAAAGAGGACTCAGCTATCACTCCTTTGAATAGTGATCTATAAGGACATATTCTTGTGGCTATAAACAACTGTATTTCCCATCCTTTGGGGAGTTTCTGTCTGAAAATAATGTTAATACATGGGAGAGACAAAGCTGAGTAATAGTTCACACCATTCAGAAATAGCCAACTCTTTGTCCTTCACAGGTACTCAACCAGCATTCTTCATTTTACCTAAGTTAATTTGATTTGAGTTTACATTACAAACAAAAAAACTTTGAAGGATATAACTTCCCCAACTAGAGTAACTTAATTTTCTCTTGACTTTATTTTTATATTTAGAAAACTGGGATTTTTGAGATATGTTCTTCGACATAAATGTCAACTGATAAAGTTATATTTCCTTTTATTTGTCCTTTAATTCCCAAGTACCAAGCAAATAGCATTTAAACATTTGAAATTCTATGAAAAACACACTCAGGCTATATCTATGCACATTATAGAAATCAATATTTGAGAATGATTGTGAACAAAAAGTTCTCTTCCAAAAAAAATTTCATTTTACTATTGTGATTCCTTAAGTTACATTCTGTCATCTGAGATTTATTTTAAAATGGTAAACACATGCTATGAGACATTTATATCTTAGGGTAAACTGATCAAAATATTTTTGTCTGTTACAGAAGAAATAAATTAAGAGAATATACCAAAAAGTTCCAGGAAGAGGATAAAGATCAAGTAAAAAGATAAAAGAATACAAAACTAAGTCACAGACAGAGAAAATATTTGCAAAAGATTCCTCTAGCACATTTAATAATGGGACAGTTGTTTCTTTGAGGATTCATTTTAGGGGGATTTAATTTTTTGGTTTTATATTTTATTTATGTATATTTACCATATATTTTATTTATATATTTATTGTCTGTTGTATGGCTAGTGAAGATCTTTTGCTAATCCGTGGGCTTTCTATTGATCTTGCTAGCTATGTCCTTTGCCATGCAGAAGCTCTGCAGCTTAAGGCAATCCTATTTGTCCAACCTTTCTTTGATTTGCTGTTTCTGGGTCTTTATTAAGAAAATTTCAGCCTGTGCCAAGGAGCCCTAGGTTTCTCTTATTCCTTCCTGTAATATTTTAAGGGTGTCTGCTTTGACTAAGAGGTCTTTGATCCATTTAGAGTTGATTCTGGTGCAGGGTGATATATAAGGATCAAACTTTAGTTTTCTGCAGGTGTTTAATCAATTTTGCCATCACCATTTACTGACGAGGTAATAAAAGACAGGCAGATTCTTACAAAACTAAGTATATTCATGCTACATGACTTCTAGCAGTCACATTTTTTATAAGTTGGAAACCTATTCACATAAAAACCTACACATAAATGCTTGTAGCAGCCGATTCATAATTGCCAGAACTTCGGAGCAACCAAGATGGCCTTCAGCAAGCTAAATACTATATAATTCCAAGTATATATCATTCTGAAAAAGGAAGATCAGTGACTGACAAAGGTTTGTTGGGAAGGAACAATAAATAGCATGCAGCGGGAAGTCTGGGGCAGTGAAATAGTCTATAGGATACAGTTATGGTAGCTATGTGTCATTATACATTTGTCAAAACTCATCAAATATACAAAACTGAGAGTGGATCTAATGTGAACTGGATTGTGATTAAAAATAATGAGCCAGGCTGGGCACTGGAGGCTGAGATCTGAGGATTGAGGTTCAAAGCCAGCCAGGGCAGGAAAGTCCATGAGACTCTTATCTCCAATAAACCACCAGAAAAATGGAAGTGGTGCTGTGGGTCAAGTGGTAGAGTACTCACCTTGAGCTGAAGAGCTATAGGACAGCAAGCAGGCCAGAATTCAAGCCCTATGACTGACCAAAATAATAATAATGATGATGATGATAATGAGGAGAAGGAGGAGGAAGAGGAGGAGGAGCAGCAGCAGCTGGTTTTGATTCATTGTTTGAGCAAATGCACCACTCAGATGTGAGGTGTTGATGCTGGGCGCCTGTGTGACAACTCTCTGGACTTCCTGCTTAGACTAAAACTTCTCTAAGTTTTAAGTTTTTAAAACATATTCTTTTTAAAAAACAGAAGTGTAGAAATGAAAGCCAGTGAATAAAAGGCAATAAGTAAATACAATCGCAGTTCTCTCATTTGTATCACTTGATCTAGTGTCCTCTGTTCACAAGAAAAATATCTAGTAAAAACCTACTATATGTCTAGTGCTTTGCTTCATTGGTGTCTTCGAAATAAAATGGGAATCATTATTTCCTGCTTGTGGCTCATAGTCTAATAGAGTTAAATACATGACAATAAATAAATCAATGCAGATTATGATAAAGAGATAGAGATCCCATAAAGTACGATTGTGGAAATAATTTTATCAGAAGATAGAAAGAATAGCAGACACAGAGAGATGTAGGCTGGGGAAAGACTGTTTATAACATGGTAGCAAGGTATGGCACTTGAATATTAGTAACAGTGTTCCAGTTAAGAAAGGCAAGTCTCAGTCTGTGCCAGGGGCTCACTCCTGTAATCCTAGCTACTCAGGAGGCTGAAATTTGAGGATTGTGGTTCAAAGTCAGTGTTTGTAGTAAACGCTAAGATTCTTATCGCCAATAAATTACTCAAAAAATCCAGAAGTGACACTGTGGCTTAGTGGTAGCGTGCTTACCTTGAGCAAAAGAAGCTCAGGGACAGTGTCCAGGGCCTGAATTTAACCCCCAAGATGGGCAAAAATGAAAAAAAGAAAGGGAAATCTGCAATGAGACAAAAAATAAATTCTAAAGCAATGACTTCAGGAAAGTTCCAAGGGTTAGAATCCAGAATACAAGCAAAGAGCTTGCTTTTTGATGGAAGAAAGATTATGTCCATTATAGAAAGGAAGAATGGTACAAAGAGAAAAATGTTTACAAGAAAGCTAGTTGGAAAGTAAAATCCTACTGGGTGAACAGAAATCTGCTTTGGGGCATGTATGGAAAGATAGCAGAGGGAGAAAAGAGTGAAACATTTTTGTGAAATCTAAAAGGAACTGGCCAGCCTTTTTTGGCTGGCAGGAAAGTCGTTGTTTTGATCACTATCGGGACTTTCACAGTGTTCAACTAGTCCAGCACACCACTAGCCAGAACTTATTGTTTCAGGGATCAAGGGTAAAGCCATGCCAACAAAAATGCCTGTGTTATATGGTTGGATTGTATTTCCTCTGAGCTTCTTGGAAGCTTGTCTTAGTAAGGTATACTTATTTCTTAAGAAAATAGTGAAAAAGTCAGTCACAGTAACCTTGTCAGACACAGACTGACCTAGAACTGGGTTACCTGCACTGGGATACACCCATGGGATACCCTCCCATGCCTGTGTCAGAAGCAGCTATGCAGACTGAATAGGCATCCAATCAAAGCCAGAAACTTTACCATTATAGACAAGAAGAGGAAAAAGATAGATGTCTTATGATGGGAAGGGGAGTTTTCTGGTAGAATCTGAAAGAAGGGAATACTAAGAACCAAGAGGGAGAAAGAGAGGGAGAGAGAAAAAAGAGAGAGAAGGAGAAAAGATAGAAAACATTCACTTAAGGTAGCTCTATTATAGCAACTGCACATGTGAAGCTCTTTTCTTTGATGATTCAGAAAGATCACTGAGATAGATAAAATGATTTTGGTTTCTGGAGCACACAGTTTTTTTGAAGTCTTTCCAGGGCATCTACAATCTGGAGAACATAGGGAGGAAGAGACAGAGATATTTAAAGGAGTGACAATCATATTACAAGGCAACCATATTGCTTCCTGAAGAGAGACAGCCACAGGCACTGAGGCCAAAGATATCAACAGGAGCTTTGCCATAACTGGGCCACAAAACCATGAGGCAAGAATCTTTGTTATTTTTGTAACAAATGGGAGATAGAGACACCAGATTATTGAGAATTAAGAGTCTATTAAAATAGTGTTATGTTATTTTGTGGGTTTTTTATTTTATTGTATTGTAAAGATACTGTACAGAGGGATTACAGTTACATGAGTCAGGCAATGAGTACATTTCTTGTCAGGCATTGTTACTACCCCTTCCCTTGTTGTTCTCCCACTATCCCTTCCTTCCCCCCTCCTCCCTAACTCCTCCTCACCCCCAGAGTTGTAAAGTTCATTTCCAATATACTGTCCTGTGGGTATCATTGTTGTAATTGGTCATTCTGGGCCCTTATTCAGAATTTTGTTATTCCCTTTCCCCTCCCCAAATTAGACAAATATATATATACAAGATGCAGGCTACCAAAATCAAGTACAGTGACAACAGGGGCTATACCATAGGGAGAAGAACAAAGGAAACAGAAATTCAGTGTACATTAAAAACAACAACAAAGAAAGACCTCTTGTGTCCATATCTTGGGGTTCATTTCACTTAGCATCATCTTATATGGTCATATCCACATAGCTTTTGAGCTTTTCTGCTCATCTGATAAATTTATCCTAGACATATACTAATTATTGCAAATGAGGGAAGCATGGTAACTATATTTCTTTGGGCCTGGCTTACTTCACTTAATATAATCTTTTCCCAAGTCTTTCCATTTCCTAACAAATGGAGTGATGTCATTCTTTCTGATGGAAGCATAGAATTCCCACATATATATCACATTTTCTTGATTCATTCATCTACTGAGGGGCATTTGGGTTGGTTCCATATCTTAACTATGGGGAATAACATGATAAACATAGTTGTGCTGGTACCTTTAGTATGGCCTTGTTTGTGAACGTTTGGGTAAATGCCCAGAAGTGGGATTTCTGGGTCGTGGGGGGACTCTGTGTCGTCTTTTGAAGAACTTCCAAACTTCTTTCCAGAGTGGTTGAACAAGTTTACACTCCCACCAAAAGTGCCTAGGGTTCCCTTTTGGCCACATCCCCTTAGCAGAAAGAACAGTGCTGGAGGAATATCAATACCAGACTTCAAACTTCACTACAAAACCAATCAAAGCAGCTTGTTACTGGCACAAGAACAGACCTGAGAACCTTTGGAATTGAACAAAAGGCCCAGAAATGAACCCACAGCCCTATAGCCACCTAATCTTCAATATGCCTCTTCAGTAAATGGTGCTGGCAAAATTGGTTAATCATCTGTAGAAAACTAAAGCTAGATCCTGCAGCAGAATCAACTCCAAATGGGTCAAAGACCTCAAAGTTGAAGACACCCTGAAAACATGAAAGGAAGGAATAAGAGAAAATCTTTTGGCACAGGCCAAAAGTTTCTTAATAAAGACCCAGAAACACAACAAATCAAAGAAAGGTTGGACAAATAGAATTGGCTTAAGCTGCTGAGTTTCTGCATGGCAAAGGACATAGCTAGCAAGATCAATAGAAAGCCCATAGACTGGGAAAAGATCTTCACTAGCTATACAATGGACAAGGGCCTCATATCTAAAATATACTTAGAACCCAAAAGATTAAATACTCCAAAAACAAATCCTCAAAGAAACAATTGTCCCATTAATAAGTGGGCTAAAGACTTAAAGAGAAACTTCTCTGAAGAGGAAATACAAATAGCCAATAGACACATGAAGAAATGCTCAACTGCTCTGGTCATAAAAGAAATGCAAATCAAAACAACATTGAGGAAATGGCGCTGTGGCTCAAGTGGTAGAGTGCTCGCCTTGAGCTGAAGAGCTGAGATACAGCCCCTAAGTCCAGAGTTCAAGCCCCAGGAACAACAAAACAAACAAACCAAAACAATAACAAAAAACAACATTGAGATTCCACCTTACCACAGTTAGAATGGCTATAATCAAGAAATCTAATAACAACATTTTTTTTTTTTTTGTCAACTGTGGGGCTTGAACTCTGAGCCTGAGTGCTTTCCCTGAGCTCTTCAGCTCAAGGCGAGTGCTCTGCCACTTGAGCCACAGTGCCACTTCCTGTTTTCTGGTGGTTATTTGGAGATAAGTATCTCATAGACTTTCCTGCCTGGGCTGGCTTTGAACTAAGATCCTCAGATCTCAGCCTTCTGAGCAGCTAGGATTACAGGCATGAGCCACTGGTGCATGGCTAAAATAGTGCTATGTTTGAGCCTTGCCTCTACCACTTATCAGCTGTATGAGTTATTGCTATATACTTACCCTCTTTGAATCAACAAGCCCTTGGTGGAAAACTGGGATAGTTAACATCATTGAAACAAGGCTATGGAAAAAGTAAATGAGGCTATGTAGTAAACTTCTTTCTGTGTACTAGACTCTCAAAAAATAAATAGATTTCTTTTCTGTCTTTATGCTATATAAGCCTTACTAAGCTTTTATTTTTAGAGCAATATTCAGCTGAGAGTTTTCTCCAGGGTAAAGTGTTAGCATTATAAATGTCACCTCCTAAATCTTTTCAGGTATTATAAGCACTGGCAATTCTTTGGGGTATCTATAATTCCTTAGTCAGTAGAGCTAATTATCTAATTCTACCTAGATTTTGTGTCCATTCAAGTAAGTCTGAGTCCTTGAAAACAGATTCTGGAACCGATTTCATGAAAATATACTTCTAACTAGAAGACAGTGTTTCCATCTTTTAAATACTCCTAAATATTCCTATCTACCTGTTAACTTCATACTTTTTCTATGTCATTGATGAACTCATGAAAATGTAATATTTTGTGCCTATGCTTGGGCTGAAAGTCAGAGGTTTGAGTTCTTGCATGGCTTTTCTACTCAAGGCTAATTTGCTCTACTCACTTCAGCCACAGCTCCACTTCCAGCTTTTTGCTGGAATTGGAGTTAAGAATTTGGTCTGGCTTTGAACCAGGATCCTCAGATTTCAGCCTCCTGAGTACCTATGATTACAAGTATGAGCTGACAAAACCTGCAAAGAATATAATTTGTTAAAATTATGTTTTTAGAATTTAAATTTTTCTAATAGGGTTTTAAATACATGTATTTTATTTTCTGAATAATTTCAAATTCCACCTTGCTGTACCAGTTTGTAATTAATGTTCTTTAGAACCACTTTGGGCACACTGAACCAATTCCAGTTATGACCCTTAACCTAAGAGCATCCAATTCTTCAGATCTCAATTGGGACCAAGGAGTGTATGTTCTTCCCAACATCCCTGGTGATACCAAAGCGGCTGAAGGGATGCTTCATTTTGAGGAATACTTGGAGCTTATACCCTATTTGTTTCAAAAAAGAAAAAAAATCCTCTAGTTGAGTTTTCTTCATTTTGAGCACTGCACTTCATGAATGTCTATGTTGAGTTAATTTGAAATGTTTGCTGTGCAGTATTTTTATGATAAAGGTCCACCTGATTCATATACTGGTTTTGTTAGAAGCTTTTTACCAATATATAAGGTGATGCTTAGCAGTAGAGTAACAATACTTTTGTGTTTTCCTTTGACTATGAAGATATTTACGTGAAAATTATCTAACGTCGCCTATCAGTGCTATCAATATAAAGAGAAAGTTCTGGAAATGTCTCAGGGTTTCCTCCCAAAGGTACTTACTACTAAGTACATCTCATTAAATCCTTTCATCACGTTTACGAGGAATCACATTTCTTTATAAATCGTAAGAGACAACATTACACACACAAATGTGTAAGTTTATGTAGAATTTGAGCTAGGGGAAACTTGAAAACACCTAAGTGTTTCTCAGAGAATTGCTTTCAAGATGCATTGAAAAGACCAAATAGCATATAAATATAAAGATTTCCAAGGAGGAATGTGAGATCTCAGTCTATATTAAGAGAAAGAAAAGATTGGAAAGTATCCCAGAAATGTCATGGTATGAACAGGTTGAACCACCTACTAGCATAAGAAGAATTACAAAGAAAGAAATCCTATCATACCCTTATTACATCTAGGAAAGACAGTAGAATAAAACAGGTTAGATTTCCTTAGAGAAAATACAGAGTGAAACTAAGTTCTAAACTCTAAGTGAATTTCACAGTCTCATAGATGGGTTTTAGAAGCACAGGACCAGAATCACAAACATCCATCAGCCTTCAATCATGGCTCACCACACAGTCACCTAAGATTAGTAAACAAACTATCTCAGCTTAAGTACCTGAAATGGAGAAATTTTGTGTTTCTTATTCACCTGATCAATAACCAAAACACAAACTGAACATATTTCATTCCTTCTTAAAGCCAATCCAAAAATATGGATTAAAATGCTATGAGATACAGAATATATCACTAAAAAGGCTTCCCAAAAGAGCCTAAAGATTTTAAAGAATTACTGAATCATCTTAGATACATAAAATAAACACCAGATGTATTCCAGTGAGGTAGACACAATGTAAATTTGTGAAATTTGACTTCCCCTGAACTAGCCCTTCTCATCTCAATACATCATTCATCACTACCCATAATTTACAGAACAGAAAACATTTCTTGGAATTTAAAGCATTCAACTTAAGATTCCTTAAATACTTGTTTCATTTCCAAGCCTAAGACTATTTAAAGTACATGGCTAATAAGTGACAGACCAATGAAACCCACACATAGGTGACCTATAGATGCTATTGCTATGTGTTTGCAGGCAATCAGAAATGACATGTATATTGTTAGAATTTACAAAAGGATTCAAACTACTTGGAGCTCTCTTCAAGAGGGAGAGAATAGCAGGTAAGAATGGGTGATAAAATTAATACTGATGGTCCCTAACAAAATGATGTTTTGAATTTTTTTATTTAGGTGTGGTATGTATATGTACTCAACTTTTCTTATTTTTACTATCAAAACTCAATCCAAAAACTAGTGACTAAAATACTTGTAGGTACAAGATGCATCAGACATTTAACCCTCCATTATGAACTAGGTTTATGTAAGATCATTCTGCCCAACTTATTTAAGGTCTCTGAGCATATTTAAGGTAGGCTAGGGCCTGAGAAACATTATTTTTAAAGATGATGAAAGGGTAGTGAATCAAAAATTTGGTATTATCACATACTTTCATCATAAATAATTTTAAAGATCTTTCCAAAAGCTTGGAGTGACATTGTAAATTCCAAGGATTTCTTTATTTTATAACTCCAGGTCTTCTATATGATAGAATAAATTAGTGGCAATTTCAGCATTCAATAGCAGAACTGTATATAAGCATATGATCTTTAACAACTTTTATCATTTAGTACATGCATAAACATGCCATCATTTCCATTAAATAGAAAAAATACCTCTTTACTTACAAAATCATTAAATCCAAAGTTTACAGATAATTGATGAGAATAATGATAGGCCATAGGCTTTTATAAGTCTCAGGTTTAAACTTCACTAATCGTATTTTCCTTAGAAGCATAAAGGTTTACATTAAATCTTGTCACATTTTGATCTACATTTAATTACCATAGATCAGTCTTCAAATGTCTACTGATGAGAAAGAAAATCACACAGCATATGGAAACAAGAGACACAGAAAATGTTATAACCCGTCTCTCTTTTGGTCTAAATGGTAAGACTAATCAATATTCCTAAGAAGATCCAAAATATAAATTAATGACACTGTAAAATCATCCTTGCTAATCACTAATAGTTACAGGTTGCATGAAAGCTTTCATTTGCTTCTGTCACATGTTCCAGCAGCAAGGCTCTTGGGAGTCTATGTTGCTGTGAGCATCTCATGAGGACCACAACCTCCAGTAAGATAGAGAACAACTGTTCATCTGCTGACAAATCATTAGAGCCTATGTTTTTCTGAAGCAACACATGTACACACACACACACACACACACACACCACTCATCCTGGCCATCCTACCTTCCCAGGAAACTCCTTTGTGCACAGATTCTGCAGAATAAATTGGCCCCAAGTTCTCTTTCTGTGGAGAAAATCACATTCTATATCCTGTGGCTTGTCTACCGTATTTCTCATGCAAAACAACAGATTGGAAAATGGATGGATATCTAACCCAAGGTGAGATCATCTTTCAGATGCCAGGTGGCCTGTGAGTTAGCTTTTCCTGACAGCTTGTTTCATCCTTATCTCAATCTTGGAACAGAAAGTTGACATAAGGGCTGGGAATCAGCAATGAGAGCTGAAAACGAAAGAATATCACCCAGAAGCCAAGAAGGGAAGGGAAGGACATGGTAGGCAACATCTGGTTATGAAAAAAGAGTAAGGGGTAGGCACAGGGATGTTAAGGAGAAGAAACATAAACAACAACAAAAAAACAACAAATTTTAGTTAAACGAGCATGGAGAGTCTGAGTGCTATCCACTGTGTGACACTCCCCACACCCTGAGACAGGCTCAGCATGCCAGTTCTACCCAAGGCCTTACCTTCACAATTTGCATCCCTCACAGGGCCTCCATTTCTCTTATGTGCATCTTTTAAAATACCTTCATCTCGCTAGAAAGAGTTGTTCAAAAAGACAGAAACAATTACCATTTTTACCACATTTTAAAGTAGAACAGGCATTGTAAAATTAATGAACACTACATTGCAGAGACCCACAATTACTTTCTCTTTTAATTCTTACTTTGCTTACAGGGTCTCTGGTGTAGCATTCAAATGAATTTTTGCTTACCACTACTCTTTTGACTAAATCACCAACACAGATCAAGCAGAAAACATAAAGGTGAGCAAGAAATTTGAGAACTTCATGGTAGTCTCTTTCCTATCTCATCATTAGTGTATGACTTTGACCTTGGCAAACATTAGAAAAGGAAGCAGACAAAGTAGAGAAGAATTGTACAATACCCTTTACATGTTTGAGTGAATGCCTATTGTTATATAAAGAAAAAGAGATAAAAATGAGGAGAGAGAAGAGGGAGAAAGATGTGGGAGGACAGGAGGGGAAAGGGAAGGAAAAGGATTCAGGTCTCTCTTTTTCTTCAGTGTTACTGGAGTTTGAATTCAGGGCATCATGTGTGCTTGGCTTGATTGCTCATGGCTGACAGTCTACTACTTATGTCATGCCTCCACCCCTGATTTTTTCTGGGTATTTTGAAAATAGAGTCCAGCAAACATTTCTTCCCAGAGCATTTTTGAACCTCCATCCTCTGAGTCTTGGTCTCCAGAGTAGATGGGATGACAAGCATCAGCCACTGGCTCTTCACCTCAGGTCCTATTCTGACCTCACCAAATAATTTCCGAATGTCACATCTGAGCCACTCCTGAGTTTAATATAGTGATATCAAGTAGAGAAGGCAAAGTATCTCAGAATGTTTTTAAAGTGTAGCTGCACTTATAGAAAAGGAAAAGAAAAGGGCAATTGAAGAGTGACGTCCTCACAATCAGCGCTTAATTCCTCAAGGAAGTTATTTATAGTTCAATCCAGAGCCACATATGTGGTTTTTACAGTAAAGGAAAAATGCCATGAGAGCCTTCACAAGAAGCTTCAGCTCTGAATGAGCCATGGACTCTGAGAAACATGTGACATTCTGTTTGAGGTTTTGTTTGTAAGGCTTTGTGCTCAGCATATTTTATTTATGTATGATTCTAAATTCTTCTTAGGATTCCAACAATTTAAGGTCATCCACAAATTATCAATTCATTCTAGGTGACAAATGAAATTCTATATAGATTTTTTTTGTCCCTTGAGTGAAACTACTCAGGGATAACACCCCAGCCCTGAGTTCAAGCTTCACAACTGACAAAAAATTCCCATCTCAAAGTGATACACTAGCCATCCTACCAACACAGGCACTGTAAAATTGCAGCCCAAAGCAACACGCACATGTATACAATAATGCAGCTATAAGCAAACCTACTAAACTTCTAGCTTTTTAAAAAAGTATAACTGAGGTCAGTGTTTGATACTTTTAATGAAAATAAACAACTAATACTGGATTATATATTTTATATGATTTTCATTGTAAAAATACTGTACAGAAGGGTAACAGTTACATGAGTAATGTAATGAGTACATTTCCTATTGAGCATTGTTACTTCCTCCTTTATTTTTCACCTATCATCCCTTCCCTCCCTACCTCCCCAACTCCTCCCTCCCCACCCCCAAGTTCTAAAATTCATTTTCAACATAGTGTTTTGTACATCTCATTATTACAATGGGTCAACCTGTATTCTTATTTAAGCATTTTGTTATTTCACTTCCCCTCCCCAAATTAGAAAAATGTGTATACAAGATGCAGGGCACCGACATCAAATACAGTAAAAACAGGGGTTATACCATGGGGGAAGAGCGTACAAGAGAAACAAAATATCACATAGTACAGTTTAAATCATTAAAACAATTGATTTTTTTGAGTTCCAAGTATATTTTAGATTTGAGACACTTGTCCATTGTAAGGCTAGTGAAGATCTTCTCCCAATCCATGGGCTTGCTATTGATCTTTCTAGCTATGTCCTTTGCCATGCAGAAACTCTGTAGTTTCATGAAATTCCATTTGTCCAACATTTCTTTGATTTGTTGTGTTTCTGGGTCTCTAATAAGAAAATTTCGGCCTGTGCTAAGGAGCCCTAGAGTTTCTCCTATTCCTTCCTGTAATGTTTTCAGGGCATCTGCTTTGACTTTGAGGTCTTTGAACCATTTGGAGTTGATTCTGGTGCAGGGTGATATACAAGGATATAGCTTTAGTTTTCTACAAGTGTTTAACCAATTTTGCCAGCACCATTTACTGAAAAGGCTGTCTTTCTTCAATTCTATTTTATCTCCCTTATTGAAGATTAAGTGGCTATAGGTCTGTGGATCCATTTCTGGGCCTTCAGTTCTATTCCATTGGTCCTCAAGTCTGTTCTTGTGCCAATACCAAGCTGTTTTGATTACTATGGCTTTGTAGTAGAGTTTGAAATTTGGTATTGATATTCCTCCAGCATTGTTCTTTCTATATATATAATATATAGTTTTACTCTAATTCTAGCATACTTCTACTTATTTAAATAAAAACACTTATTATAAAAGAGCATGCTGTGTTAAACCAGTAGCAATTTTCCACATTTCCTGTTAATTGTGTCTCTGATTGTCGTGCTGAATCATTGCCATGCTAAAATCTACGTCACCTCAGGCAGCTACCATCAAAAAAAACAAAATTTAACTAATGCTGTTGAGGATATCAAGGAAAGCAAATTCCAATGCGGTGTCAGTGGGAATGTAAATTAGTAGAGTCATTATGGCCATCATGAATAATTGGAAGTTATAAAACAAAACAAAACAACAATAGCTTGCTCCCATACTCTGAGTTCCAATCCTTTAATGCATTTGCCTTTATGGGTACTAATCAAAACCATAGCAATAGGTAATGAAAATATTGTAAATATACACAAAGAAGTATTATTTAGACATAAAGAAAGACAGCATCATGTCATTTGCAAATATATGCATGGAACTGGTAAGATCATTGTGTTACATGAGAAAGGTTGCACCACAAGACTAGTATTCACTTTTCTTCATATATGGATTCTAGAAAAAAACACATGGAAGTAGAAGGGAGACAGAGAGGAAGAAGAGGAATGGGAGGGAGAAGAAAGGAGAAGCAAATGTAATGGGTTAGATATAATCAAAGTATATTTATTTATATTTGTCTAAAAATAGCAAAATAGCACAATGAAGCCAATTATTCCATATAATCAATGTACAGTAAACATATATTTAGTGTTTTCAAAAAATAAAAGCATAATATTAAACTTAGGAATAAAAATAAAATTTCCCGAGCATGATAAAGTAAATACACATTACACATCCTAAAAAGAAATTTAGATACATGCCTTTTAAATTCTGGGGAAAGGCAGGGCATCCATTATCATTGCGGCTGTTCAGCATAACTTCGGCCTAATCATGCCAAACTTCACATGAACACTGATTGACATTTGTTTTTTCCAACTATTCCCATGTCTTTGGGATTTTGTTTTGTTTTGGTTTGATTGTTTTTGTTTGGCAGCACTGAGGTTTGAACTCAGGACCTCATGCCTGTAAGATAAACATTCTACTGCTTGAACTAGGCCTGTAGTCGTTTTTGCTTTAGTTAGTGTTTAATGGGGTCTCATGCTTTTGCCCAGTTACGTGTCAGAGTACAGTCCTCCAAGCTCTGCTTCCCAAAAAGCTTAGATGGATATACACCACCACATTTGTTCCACTGAGTCTTTCTGGAGTAATTTTCATTAGCAGAGAACCTTACAGTGTCCTCCTAAAAATGGGCTATAAATTCTGTCTTTCTCTCTCAGTGCATAAAGATTCTGATTAGATTTTGCAGAAGAGAACCATAGTAATCCAAAGAGCTTGGTACTGGCACAAGAACAGACATGAGGACCAATAGAATAGAATCGAAAACCCAGGAATGAACCCACAGACCTATAGCCACCTAATCTTTAATAAGGGAGCTAAAAAAAAATAGAATGGAAGAAAGACAACCTTTTCAGTAAATGGTGCTGGCAAAACTGGTTAAACACCTGTAGAAAACTAAAGCTAGATCCTTGTATATCACCCTGCACCAGAATCAGCCCCAAATAGATCAAAGACCTAAAAGTCAAAGCAGACACCCTGAAAACATTACAGGAAGGAGTAGAAGAAACTCTAGGGCTCCTTGGCAGAGGCCAAAATTTTCTTAATAAAAACCCAGAAACACAACAAATCAAAGAAAGATTGGACAAATAGAACATGAAACTGCAGAGCTTCTGCATGGCAAAGGACATAGCTAGCAACATCAAAAGCAAGCCCACAGATTGGGAGAGGAAAAAATTCAATCCCCTAACAACAAATCCTCAATAGACACATGAAGAAATACTCAACTTCTCTAGCCATAAAAGAAATGCAACCCAAAACAACATTGAGATTTCACCTCACCCCAGTTAGAATGGCTATTATCAAGAAATCTAATAACAACAGTTGCTGGAGGGGATGTGGACAGAAGGGAACCTTACTGCATTGTTGGTGGGAGCATAAACTTGTTCAACCACTTTGGAAAGCAGTATGGAGGTTCCTCAAAAGACTCCACATAGAGCTCCCCTATGACCCAGAAGTCCCACTTTGGGGCAGTTACCCAAATGATCATAAACAAGGCTATACTAAAGCTACCAGCACAACTATGGTTATCACAGCATTATTTACCATAGCTAAGATATGGAACTAACCCAGATGCCCTTCAGTAGATGAATGGATCAAGAAAATGTGGTATATATACACAATGGAATTCTATGCCTCCATCAGAAAGAATGACATTGCCCCATTTTTTAGGAAATGGAAAGACTTGGGAAAAATTATATTAAGTGAAGTAAGCCAGACCCAAGAAACATAGGTCCCATGGTTTCCCTTATTTGCAATAACTAGTATAAATCTTGGACAAGCAGAAAAGGTCAAAAGCTATGTACATATGACCATATAGGATGACGTTAAGGGAAATGAACCCCAAGAAAGGGACACTAGTGGTTTTTTCTTTCTTGCTATTGTTTTAACGTATTTAAAATGTACTATGTGGTTTTTTTGTTTCTCTCGTATGCTCTTCCCCCAAGGTATAACCCATGTTTTCACTGTATTTGATATCAGTGCCCTGCATCTTGTATATACATTTTTCTAATTTGGGGAGGGGAAGTGAAATAACAAAATGCTTAAATAAGGATACAATGACCTATTGTAAAAATGAGATGTACAAGACATTGTGTTGAAAATAAACTTTACAACTTGGGTGTGGGAGGGAGGAGTCGGGGAGGTGGGGAGGGAAGGGGTGATAGGTTAAAAACAAAGGAGGAAGTAACAATGCTCAATAGGAAATGTACTCATTACCTTACTCATGTAACTGTAACCGCTCTGTACAGCATTTTTACAATAAAAGGCATATAAAATAATAACGTGCAATATGAAGATGCTTTTACAATTTTGTAATCTTGGTTCAGAGTCTGTATAATCTTGAAACTTTCCCACTTAACAGCATGCACATACTAGATATGTTATAAACAATAATCCAAGGTAGAGTCACTGTCTCCTTACCAACATATTACTTCACAGATTTTGTCTTTGTTGTTTCGGTGGAGTTATTTTAAAGCAGAAAATAAAAGTTTCTTTGAAAAAGTGGCTGACATTCTGCTTTTTAAAATTCATATCCCTCCTCTACCTAAAGCTCATATGAAGATATTCCTCTTGTGTTGCAGAGAAGAAATCATTTCTGCCAGCTTTTTCATTGTTAGCATTCCTTGATAAATGTAACTCACTATGCTATTTTAATCACTAAACTGTACTTTATGTTCATATCTTGTCAGGGTCAATAGATCACTGGTTTAATGGAGTGTGATAAGGGAGTTCTTAATTGATTATTGTTCTCATTAATCTCTTACCATCCAATAAGAAGATCGGTAAAATATAGGCACATAATGTGTTTTCCCACAGCACTAGATAAGCACAGACACCAAAAAAGAAAAGAAATATAAGTTTTAAAACTCAGCAAAAAATAAACCCCTAGAGCATCACATATTAGAGTCATTTTAATAGCTCAAAATGTTTAACCTGGTCTACATCACAAAAGTGTGATTTGGTTTGTTTAAATGCCTATGATTTTTAAAAATTGCTTTCAGGGACAATTTCCTGGCCAGAATTCATTTTTGCCCTCCCCCACCCAGCAGTTTTTTGAGACATCCCAGGTCTTTTAACTAATGGACAACAATGTTTCCAACTGTGGCTATGTACTGCACTGCTATTTCTATGAGAGGAGGCTGGTGATTTGGTCTACTGTGAGCCTCAAGTACTCTGCAATATAAAGGAATACCTTTTGGAAGCAGCTGTGTGTCACACTATTGCTGCTGTTCCATGAATGACAAAGAGATATTTGCCTGCTAATCTAAAGCATATTTTGTGTAAAATGTCCTTGTAGGGGGCCAAATGCACATCCCTTTATTTCAAGAAGTTGAAAAGAACCCTGAAATATTGAGGAAATTGTACTTGTCTCTTCTGAATAGTAAATCAATCACTTCATCTTTCTTATCTTTTTCTGTCATTGCAATAGCCACGATGCTATTTTTGGTATCTATTTCAGAGAGATCACTAGTAATCTGTTCTATTGCTGTGGAAATCAAAGGCTAGAATGTTATAACTTAACGAAAGCCAAAGGTTAGAATAAAAGCAAGATTTAAATCCAGATGTTTTGAACCATAGTTATATTCTCTTCACATTAAACCCTGGAAGACTCATTAATGTGGATATAAAATACCTTGTAACACAATCCTTCACAATTGTATCTCTCTCTTTTCAAAGACTGAAACCCTGTGGTATATTGTGGACAGAGCTCATCTCCAAAAGCAGAGTCATTGCAATTTCATCAAAACCTTGAGAAAATAAATGGCTTGATAAAATAGTCCATTGCTATTTCATATAAATTATTCAATGGTATGTAATAAAAATCCCATATCACACAGCATATAAGGGATGGACAACACATTCCAATCTTATTGATGGCCATATCCCAATTTTTCCCCTGTGAGTACTTTGTGGTCCTAAGATTGATCGCTGAGTTCCAAAATACCTGTCAATGCGATTTTCTCAATTGTGACAGACTTTGCTTACATAGACTCCACCCACATTAGTAAATAAAACTACTCAGGTTTTTTAATCTATCTGGTTTTTTTTTAATTTGGTTTGGTTTGGCTTTGGATTGGTAGAATCACTTAGGACTCAGAGCTTAAAACTGTTTTGGCTTGGTTTGGTTATTGTTTGTTTCTTTTTTAATTAAGTTTTTTATTGTGAAAATACTGTACAGAGGGGTTACAGTTACATGAACAAGGTAATGAGTACATTCCTTATCCTGCATTGTTGCCTCCTCCTTTGTTTTTCCCCTACCATCCCTTCCCTCCCACCTCCTCAGCTACACTTGATTGTTTCTTGAGATTACATCTTTTAGATAGCCTAGGCTGGGATTATAAGTATGTCCCACCATACCTGGTTTTAAAATGTGTTAAATGGCATGACCAATAAAGTAAAGGCATAATGGGGTCAGTTGTCTCTCTTCTCCATTTCTCATTCCACACCTCTTTTCCACTTCCTCTATAGTACCACAGGGAATAAAGGCAAAGGTAAAATGAATGTTCCTTATGGTGTATTTATTTGTATGAAATGAAACTTGATCACATAACATTCAAATACATTCAATGAGTTTCCCATTAGCAAATTGCCTCTTGATGATTTGATCTCCAAGGCCAAGGCCTAACCACAGTAGCCCCACCTCAGAGGTATGTGTGCAACACAGTTGCTATCACTGCCTGTATTCAAAGTATACAACTCAAAGCGAAGTCTGCTTGGAAGACTGTTGTGGCTGTGGAGCAGGGGAGGGGGAATGCTCTCCTTCCCTGACAGCTGAAGCAAGGACAACTCCAGCATAGTGTTGCCATTTGGCCATCTTCTTGAAAGCATCTAGGCCTTCAGCATCATGAATTGATACATTCTCTTTTAGAGATCACCAACACTCAATTAAAAGATATAGCAAACAATTGAGAATATTTTTCAGTGGCACACAAATGGAAGAAATTTTATTTTTGCCAAATAAATGCACAAATTTCCCCCCCAGTATATTATATTTGACTTAAGACCGATCATTTCTTCTCTCTAATATAATCACAATTCAATTATTAGTGCTTTTACTGACAGTGTGACAGGTATGCAAGTTTAAAATAAAATTTAAATGAAAATAATACAGACAAAGATAAACTTAACCACAAAGGCCAGAGAAGGTGTATGAACGTAATGTATTTGTGACATTAGGAAACACTTTTCTGACTGCCAAATGGCAACATATTAAACTTATTATAATAATTCTTCAGTTTATTCTGACTAATAAGTGCTGCTTTGTAGGTTCATGAATAGGGCTTGATTTCAGACAGTTAATCAGCATCCAGATTCAAAGAAGGCTAATCTTTAATAACAAAAGATACTTTTGCCCCAAAGAATACAGAATATTATTTATTAGCTCTTTTTTGACAGTGAATTATTCAAAATCCCCTCAAAATTATTCTTTCACCTAACACCCCAAAACGTGCCATCAACTCAAATCTTATTAAAAGATTATTTTCATAGGAAGCTCAATATCATGAATTTCATTTCTTTGAGTAATCTTTTTAAAATTCCAATTCTACTTAAAAAAAAACTTTGATCCATAAGAAAATTATATCAGGTTATGTTCATTTCATTTAAGATGAATGACAGTATTTATTTCACTTTTCTCATTGCACATTCTAGTCTGTATTAAACAGGGAAATAAAGATCCTGTTTATCCTCTGATCAGTTTATTTGGTCTCACCATTAAGACTCATTTACATAAGAGAAAGCAATTTCTAAACATTGCAAATATTGAATATGATTTTCATCCCTCTCCAGCTATTAGAAATACAAGATTAGCAAACCTATAGGAAGAGAAGCTGATAGTCATGTTCTAAATGAAGAGGAAGAATGCAGCTATAGAAGTAATCTTAGCAGCATGTTTCTTCCTGAACACAGAAACCTAGAATAGTATAAGGAATCATTTGGTCCAAACCTGTTTATTCGGGATGTAAGTATAAATAAATACCAAATACTGAGGGAAACCCAAATCTGAAAAAAGCCCATTTGAAAGCAGCTCCTCCAAACCTGCTACTTAATTCATGAGAATTTCTACAGGGAAGTTCAGGCTAACTATTGCATAGAAAAGAGGAAAAAGGTAGGAAGGTCAAAGGAAAATTAGGACTAAAGGGAAAAAGATGTCTTTCTCCAAACCCTAGAAGGTCATTTAATTGTCCCTCAGAGGGCAGGACCCAACTCCAAGAACAAACTTGCAGTATGCTTTACGCACTATAACTCTGGCGAACTTTTAGCCAAGTTTCCTTCCTAGAAGGTGTGTGACTGTTTCAATCAAAGGCTTACCCACCTACCTGAGCTCAGTTCCAACGCCTCCTCCTTCACAGAGATTTCCTAACTTGCCCCGCTTCAAATCACTCTTTTATGAAAGATGATGACAATTTGCTTCTTCTCTGTCATGAATCCTCTTTTCCTCAAGCTTAGTTATTGCTATTTATGGCCACTTACTATCTTACCTGATAAATTATGAACTCCTTCAAAGGAGGTTCTCTGCCTTATCCAAATTTTATCTTACCCAAGCACTTTGTACAATATAAAGCATTGAATAAGAATTGGTAAATGGATGGCAAAGAGGAATGGATAAAAAAAATATTTAAGCTCAAAAGCCAGAAAACTGTTTCTTGAATAATCATAAGGTAAAAGCTTTATAAAGACTATGAATTAAGACAAAATTGAGGCTGTTCAAAACATACTGATACAGCTACTTACTCTGCTAATGTTTAAAAACTAAAAACCATTCATAGCTTTCAGATTTCACAAAAATAGGCAGCAGGTGGGATTTGGCCCACAGGTTGCAATTTGCTAACCTGTAAGTTACACCATTAAAAGAACACATTCATTTAATTATTTTTAACTACCTGTTTAATCCTTGCATGCAGCCTATAATTGAGATACATGATAAGTGTTTTTGGCTATCAATACCTAAACCTGATTATTCTACTCTTATTTTCAGACCAATTTAAACCTCTTCAGCTCCATGCTTCTTTTCATATTTTATTTTATATTGCATTACTCTATAATATCTGTATCTTTATCATGTTCTGTGAGTTTACCATATGTTTAAGGATAAAAATTATACGATCTCTCCAGTAATCCCAATTGAAGAGTTCAATAATAGAGAAGTGGCATGGTAAGATATATTCACCAACCAGCAAGTCATCAGATTTACTTGATCAACTGCCACAGCTACCCAATAGGGTACTCCAAGATATATACAAGAATGATTACTGTCTCCCAGAGGAATTTATATTGAAAAGTCTAACTTAAAAATCAACTATAGACTTTTGGCTATTTTTCTCATGATAGAGTAACTAGTGACAGACTTGTCCTCCAGTAGCAACTACAAAACTTGGCAGAATATATAAAGTAATGATTTTCAGCGATTGGATGGCAGGCAAAGAAGTCTGATTGCTAGGGAAAATGATGCACCATGGACAACATAGGGTAATGGTGGGCCCTGATAAATGGATCTTCTTTAAGAAATTCAATAGATGAGGGTGAACCTAAACATAACATGGCTAGAGAAGTTGAGCATTCCTTCATGTGTCTATTGGCCATTCTTATTTCCTCTTCAGAGAAATTTTTCTTTAAGTCTTTAGCCCACTTATGTATCAGGAAGTTGTTTCTTTGAGGATTTGTTGTTGGGGGATTTAATTTTTTGAGTTCCAATTATATTTTAGGTTTGAGACCCTGATCCATTGTATGGCTAGTGAAGATTTTCTCCCAATCTGTGAGCTTTCTATTGATCTTGCTTGTTATGTCCTTTGCCATGCAGAAGCTCTGCAGCTTCATGCAATCCCATTTGTACAACCTTTCTTTGATTTGTTGTGTTTCTGGGTCTCTATTAAGACAATTTCGGTCTGTGCCAAGGTAACCTAGGGTTTCTCCTATTCCTTCCTGTAATGTTTTCAGGGTGTCTGCTTTGACTTCGATTTCTTTGATCCATTTGGAGTTGATTCTGGTGCAGGGTGATATATAAAGATCTAGCTTTAGTTTTCTACAGATGATTAACCAATTTTGCCAGCACCACTTACTAAAAAGGCTGTCTTTCTTCCATTCTATTTTTTTAGCTGCCTTATCAAAGATTAGGTGGCTATAGGTCTGTGGGTTCATTTCTGGGTTTTCAATTCTATTCCATTGATCCTCAGGTCTGTTCTTGTGCCAGTACCAAACTGTTTGATTACTATGGCTTTGTAGTTGAGTTTGAAATTTGGTATTGATATTCCTCCAGCACTGTTCTTTCTGTTAAGGATCATTTTTGCTATTCGGGGTTTTTTATTGTACCATATGAATTTTTGGATTGCTTTTTCTATATCATTGAAAAATGAGGTTGGAATATTGATAGGTATCACATTGAATTTGTAGATAGCCTTGGGAAGTGTAGCCATTTTCACAAACAATTATATAGCTGCAAGCTAGATCACTTTCATAGCTTACATAGTCCTGGGATGTAGAAAAAAAGTGAGCAAACCTTGAAGAGAACTCTGGCATGTCACCCAGTGTTACACACAGGAGGCTAGAGATATTAAAATGGATTCCCTCAGAAGACAGCTCAAGTGACCTTTGCTGAACTTATTTCAACTACATGATTTCCTATGACCAAAAAAAGACAGAGGGGAGAATTTGGATATAAATAGGACAGTAGACACTGAAGAAGCTTTAGGATCAAAGATGAGTATATCTTTGGAGTAAAAATGAGTGTACCTTTGGACAAAAACACCTGTATCAAAAATGAGTATACCTAAAATTGTGGCTATGTGGCCAATTGGTGATAATGTAAATTAATCTTACACATGGGTTTTTATCCAACTGCCCCCAGAAACAGAAATCTTGGGAGGATAAGAAACTTATTTGAGCTGCACACTAGTGGCTCACACCTGTAATCATAGCTACTCAAGAGGCTGAGATCTGAGAATCACAGTTCACAGCCAGCCTGGGCAGGAAAGTCCATGAGTCTCTTATCTCCAGTTAATCACCAGAAAAGCAGAAGTGGCTCTGTGGCTCAAGTGGTAGAGCACTCGCCTTGAGCTAAAGAGCTCAGGGACAGTGCCCAGGTCCAGAATGACTGACAGACAAAAGAAGAAAAAAATACTTAGTTGAGAAAAAAATTGAACAAGATTTAGCTTTTAACTTATAATTACCAAAAGTTAGTAGAAGGTAACAGTTGTTTCCATTCTATTTCACTGTACCATCATCAATATCATCACTATCATAGAAAGAAGTGCAAGATGTACTTAATAACTTCAAGATCCACTCAAGACCCTATTTAGTTCTTCTTGATTTCAGTTTTTATGAAAACTGAAATTCTTGTTGTGTGTCATCATTGTAGGTTCTCTTTCTAGCTCCCATACCCAGTATTCTCTCCCAGTGAGTGTCTGTGCTTGGGAATCTTCCCTCTCTACCAAAATATACCTTTCTTCCCCTCACTGGGGATGGAGATCTTTCTTTCTGCTTCTACATTTTTAAATTACAACAAGGAAGTCTATTCAAAGAGATGAAGGGCCGCTGAAATATGAAATATTCTACCTTTTTTCTATGTAAGGTATTTTAGTTAGAAATAGTACTTTGAAATTGCTAAGAATATTGAGAACAGTTTACTGCTACTGTTTCTAAGTTTTTCAGTGTTTAGGGTTATACAAATCTGAATTGTTCATAAATTGTAAGTTGATATGAGTATTTCCAATCCAAATGAGCTTTTAAAATTTATTTTGACTTTAGTTTCTCTTCTTTTTCACTGAAAATTTTTGGTCTTAATGATTTAAAAAGATTACTTATCTAGATTAACTTTCTCCAATACTAAAGTAAAAATGACAATATTTTTACTGAATTACCACTTTTTAAAAAACAATAGTCCTAGTTACTCAGGAGGCTGAATCTGAACCCTAAGGTTCCAAGCTAGCCCATGACACTCTAATTAGAAAAAAAATTTTGAATACATATCTTAGGGTTCATTTCCCTTACATCAACCTATCTGACCTTTTCTGCTTGACTCAGATATATACTAAAAAGAATTTGACAAAAAAATTAAATTTTTTGTGATTACTTTTGCTCTTTGTCTATAACTTACTAGGGACATACAGATATATTATTTTAAAGTGATTCAAATTAATTTTTGATTAATTCAGTGATTAAGCTATAGAGTCGACACACAGTATATACAGTTGTTTGATTTATATTCTTTTCCATTTTCTATTGAGTTGTCCTTTCTTGATGATTTTTAAAATATTGTCTACTAAAGAAATAGGTCCCTTCTATATACTTAAAAATAAGCTCAAATAAATAGATGAAGTAAAAATACAGATAGACAGGTGAGAGAGACAAACAGATGACAGACAGACAGATAGAGATACATAGATAGAGAAACAATATTTATGATGACCATTTACTTTATTTATGCTTAAAATGTTATTAAAAATTATGTTATTATTATAATCATCTAACATCAGTACTTATGTTCTATGGATTCTTGGAATTATTTTTTCCTTTTTCTTTATTCCTTTATTTCCTATTTCTTTATTCCTTTTCTTTACATAATACTGGAGTTTGAACTTAAGGCCTTTCACTCACTCAGCTTTCTGTCTCCACTGATGATCTTCAACTTGAGCCGAGCCTCCATTCCTGCTTATTTGCTAGCTACTTTGAAGATGATAGCGGGCAAATTTTTTTGCCCATTCTGGCTTCAAACAATGGTCCTCTGTATCTCTACTTCCTGTGAATCTAAGATTACAAACATAAGTCACCAGCACCTGGTAGAATTTTTAATTTTAATTTTATTTTGTTATAGTGATATCAAACTGATTATCTGGTACTCCCAGAGTCAAATGTAATAACATAATAATCAGTTGATCAGTTGCATATATTTTGTTTCTTCTGTCTCTGTCTGTGTCTCCATCTCTCTCTGTCTCTCTCCCAGATCTACATAGCCCAAGCTGTACTTGAACTATAGATCCTACTGCCTTAGTTTCCTGAGTAGCTGAGTTTACAGGGATGTCCACTACACCCAGCTCCTATTCCTCCTTTATTTAAGTTTTCTTTTCAGAAGAAAACTTCTGAAGCACATTCATGTACACACACATACACACATGTTCATATTTTCCCATTTTAGGAAAATGATATTTTAAAAACACTGCTCTCACCATTACTTTTATTTATTTAGCCATTTTTACAATGTCCTCTTTTTTTTAACCTTACCATGTGGACATACTACAAAATACTGGGCTGTTACCGAAATAATAGGGGTGACATTGATCAAGATGCATTGTGCTCATGTAGGATTGAAAAAAATTGTATAACTAGTTAAGGATACATTTAAAAAGTAATATATAATTCAAAAAAAAGACAGACAAAGACTGCACTGAATGCAGTTGTTTTTACTTCCCTCCCCCTTGATGATTCATCTCTAATACTCTCTCCAACTTAACAGACAGCCAAACATTTCTCAGATAACTAAAACCTAATTCTTCACAGATCTGACATTCCTTCCAAATCCCCTCTCCTTCTGACACGTTCATCTTGTCTAAAACAACAAGGCTGTGACAGGCACCTCTCTTCCAGCATAATTACTACCCCAGAACTTAATCCTCCAGTGAACATTAGACATTCCCTTGTTCAAAATATTTACTTGCCAGCTGAGGAAGCTGGGGACACAAAACTGCAATGACAATTTATTGTGATGCAGGTCACACCTGGCTCATCTAGAACGAGGAGAGTTACCATAAAGTTAAGGAAGCATCAGTAAAAACCTCCCTAGCATGGCTACTTCCAAGCCCCAGGGGTAGTTTTTAGCAATATGTTTCTATTACCAATTGTCCTTGAGAATTTTTTTTACAAATAAATTGGTTTAATAGAATTAACCATGGCACTGTCTGTTCCCACTACCATCTCCTCACTTCAAGTGTGAGTCAATTGGCATTAGAAAGGCTCTGAGGACCTGGCTGAGAGCATACTGTGCTACAAATGCGGCACTTCTCGTTTGAATGGACAGGAACATGCCTTCTCTTGACATATTTAAATGCATTCAATCAATAAATTAGTTAAGTGTAAACTAATAATTGAAAGAATATGGAACACAAAAGATTCAAATGAGTGATTAAATCAATAGAAATTATTCAGATAGTCACAAAGGACTTGTCACAAAAAAATTTTAAGTTCTACCCATGTTACTAACTCATTAAAAGTAAATGATAAACTTTAAATTGAATTTAAAGTAGACTCATGGAGTAATTGCTAAAAAACCAATTAATGAAAAAGAATGAATCATAAGAACACATTGGCAACCTCTCTTTCTTGCTGCCTTAACAATGAAATACTGACAATGACCAAGATAACATAAAACAAACCACCACCACCACCAGTAAAAGGATTCTTGAGAAGCCTAATAGTGAATGACATCCATTTAAGAAATATTTAAAATTAGTCACAGCTCTCTAAATTTTAAATGCTCTGTATGTTACAACTCATGTGAAAAAAACTTGATAATAGTTCCCCAACTTTAAAAATTATTAACATTACATGACCTGAACAATAATGAATTTAAGAAGCTAAAAGAAAATTTGCTAGCTCTAATAAAAGAATCCAATTTAGATCTATCATAGGAGGTCCTTCCCAACAGATTATATGATTAATGTCTTTTAAAACTGAGGCAAAAGAAATCTTCACAATAGTTCAGAATAAGTTATCATTCTTAACAGTAATCCTTTTAACAACAGTACAAATACAAGTACTCTCTCTGCCAAATACTATGGGATAAACAAGGATGGAGAAGAGAAACTGCTGCTGCTGATTTAGTAGGATGGAATTACAGCAAACAAATTATATTTGTTGAAAACAAATGTACTCAAAGGAAAACAAGAACAATTCATACCCATTCAGGGAAGCATTGGTGGTTTCTTTCAAAATTATTAAAGTAGGTGCTGGTTCTTGGAGGTTAAAAAATGATTTTAAAAAATAGGGATGAAAGATAGCACATTCCAGGTAGAAGTAATAGAGGGATAACAAGAAAATGGAAGCACTATGCACTATGTCAAAGAACAGCAAGTAATTTTGTGTAGCTAGACTACAAATTGGGCATTGGATAGACCTATTAGAAAAAAAAAGTAGGCTGGAAGGCAGCCATTGGTGGTACATACCTGTAATCCTAGATACTCAGGAAGCTGAGACCTGCAGAACTGAGCTTTAAAGACAGCCCCAGCAGAAAAGTCTATTTAATTAACCTACCAAATGCTCAACTAGAGACATGGCTTAAGTGATAGAGCAACAACCTACAAGTGAACCAAGAGAAAGAGCCTGAGGCACTGAATTCAAGCCCTAGTACTAACACTAAATAAATAAGTAAATGAACTCATGAATGAATTAATTAGTTAATTAATAGGTTGGGATCAGAAAGAACATGAAAATCTAAACCTCATTTGGAATTTCTGAAAGTAAAATGTATGTACTGTAATGCACTTTTTCCCTAAAGCAAAGAAATTTTATTACAGAGAATCAGTTTGAATTGAAAGGGAATAATTTAGTGATTTTATGAAAATCCTGCCCTAAATTAATTAAGTTGGAAGTTTGTGACTAACATAGAAGTATTTTTAGAATAATATCATTTACTAAATTGTATATGGGAAAGCTTCTTTTCTTTTTTTTGATTTTTTTAAAATTAATTTTATTTTATTTTATTTGAGAACATACTGTACAGAGGGGTTACAATTACATGGGCAGGATAATGCATACATATCTTACCAAGCATTGCAGCCTCCTCCGTTGTTTACCCTTCACCTCCTTTCCCAGCCTCCCCCCTCCCCCCCACTCAATCCTTTCCCCCCCCTCCCCCACACCGACATTGTAAAGCTCGTTTTTGACATGACATTTTGTACTTCTCATTGTTGCAACAGGTCCACCTGAATAATTAAACGACTTGTTTGTCCCCATCTCCTCCACAAGTTATACTGACATCAAATATAGTGAAAGCGGGGGTTACACTGTGGGGGAGGGACATACAAAGCAACAAAGAAATAATCTTATAAATGCGTTAGAAACACATGCATGAAAGAAAAAAAAACATTAAAATACATATTTAAGGGATCGTTTTCCTAACATCACATTATCTGACCTTTTCCGCTTGACTCATACATATACTAGATATTGCAAATAAGGGAAACCATGGGACCTATGTTTCTTTGGGCCTGGCTTACTTCACTTAATATAATTTTTTCCAAGCCTTTCCATTTCCTAACAAATGGGGAAATGTCATTCTTTCTGATGGAGGCATAGAATTCCATTGCGTATATATACCACATTTTCTTGATCCATTCATCTACTGAGGGGCATCTGGGTTGGTTCCATATCTTAGCTATGGTAAATAATGCTGCAAAAAACATTGTTGTGCTGGTAGCTTTAGTGTGGTCTTGTTTGTAAACATTTGGGTAAATGCCCAAAAGTGGGATTGCTGGGTCATAGGGGACTTCTATGTGGAGTCTTTTGAGGAACCTCCATACTGCTTTCCAAACTGGTTGAACAAGTTTACATTCCCACCAACAATGAAATAAGGTTCCTTTCTGTCCACATCCCCTCCAGCATCTGTTGTTAGAGTTCTTGATTTTTGCCATTCTAACTGGAGTGAGGTGATATCAAAATGTTGTTTTGATTTGCATTTCTTTTATAGCTAGGGATGTTGAACATTTTTTCATGTGTCTATTGGCCATCCTTCTTTCTTCTTCAGAGAAGTTTCTCTTTAAGTCTTTAGCCCACTTATTTATTGGGCAGTTGTTTCTTTGAGGATTTGTTGTTGGGGGGTTTAATTTTTTGAGTTCCGAGTATATTTTAGATATGAGACCCTTGTCCGTTGTATGGCTAGTAAAGATCTTCTCCCAATCTGTGGGCTTTCTATTGATCTTGCTAGCTATGTCATTTGCCCTGCAGAAGCTCTGAAACTTTATGCAATCCCATTTGTCCAACCTTTCTTTGATTTGTTGTGTTTCTGGGTCTCTATTCAGAAAATTTCGGCCTGAGCCAAGGAGACCTAGGGTTTCTCCTATTCCATCCTGTAATGTTTTCAGAGTGTCTGCTTTGAGTTCAAGGTCTTTGATCCATTTGGAGTTGATTCTGGTGCAGGGTGGTATATAAGGATCTAGCTTTAGTTTTCTACATGTAGTTAACCAATTTTGCCAGCACCATTTACTGAAGAGGCTGTCTTTCTTCCATTCTATTGTTTTAGCTCCCTTATCGAAGATTAGATGGCTATAGGTCTGTAGGTTCATTTCTGGGTTTTCAATTCTATTCCATTGGTCCTGAGGTCTGTTCTTATGCCAATACCATGCTGTTTTGATTACTATGGCTTTATAGTATAGTTTGAAGTTTGGTATTGATATTCCTCCAGCAGTGTTCTTTCCGTTGAGGAGCGTTTTTGCTATTCGGGGTCTTTTATTGTTCCATATGAATTTTTGGATTGCCTCTTCTATTTCCTGGAAGAATGAGGGTGGAATTTTGATAGGTATTGCGTTGAATTTGTAGATAGCCTTGGGAAGTATTGCCATTTTCACGATGTTAATCTTTCCAATCCAGGAGCATGGGAGGTTTTGCCATTTTTTAAGTTCTGTGTTGATTTCCTTTTTCAAGATTTTAAAGTTTTCATCATAGAGGTCCTTCACTTCTTTTGTTAAGTAAATTCCTAGGTATTTTATTTTTTGTGGGGCTATTACAAATGGAGTTGCTTTCCTAATTTCAGCCACACTTTTCTCATTGTTGGCATGCAGAAAAGCCATTGATTTTGGGGGGTTAATTTTATAACCTGCTACTTTGCCAAAGTTTTGAATCAGCTTGAGTAATTTGGGAGTGGAGTCTATGGGATTCTTTAAATACAAGATCATGTCGTCTGCAAAGAGGGAGAGTTTTATTTCTTCTTTCCCTATTTGGATCCCCTTTATGTCTGCATCTTGTCTTATTGCTGTAGCTAGGCATTCTAATACTAGATTGAAGAGAAGTGGAGAGAGTGGGCATCCTTGTCTTGTTCCTGAGTTAAGAGGAAATGGCTTTAGTTTTTCACCATTGAGTATAATGCTGGCTGTAGGTTTGTCATATACAGCCTTTATTGTATTGAGGAATGTTCCATGGATTCCTAATTTTTCCAAAACCTTCATCATAAAGGGGTGTTGGATCTTGTCGAATGCTTTTTCTGCGTCTATTGAGATAACCATGTGGTTCTTATTCTTGCTCCTGTTAATGTGATGAATAATATTAATTGATTTGCGTATATTGAACCAGCTTTGCATCCCTGAAATGAATCCTGTTTGATCGTAGTGTATGATTTTTTGGATGAATTGTTGAAGTCGATTGGCCAAAATTTTGTTGAGAAGTTTTGCATCAATGTTCATCAAAGAAATGGGTCTATAGTTCTCTTTCTTTGATGAGTCCCTGCCTGGTTTTGGGATGAGGGTTATGATGGCTTCATAGAATGTGTTCGGTAGTGAGCTGTCTCTTTCAATTTCATTGAGGAGTTGGAGGAGAATTGGTGTGAGTTCTGCTTTGAAAGCCTTGTAAAATTCCGCTGTAAAACCATCTGGTCCTGGACTTTTCTTAGCTGGGAGGTCTCTTATTGCTGTTTCTATTTCAATGCTTGATATGGGCCTGTTAAGATAGTTTAACTCATCTTGGTTTAGTTTGGGCATGTCAATATTTGCTAGGAAGAGGTCCATTTCTGTCAAGTTCTCAAACTTATTAGCATAAAGTTTTGAGAAGTATCCCTTATAATGTTCTGAATCTTGGTTGTTTCCGTGGTGATGTTTCCATTCTCATCTCTGAGTTTATCAATTTGGGTGTGTTCTCTTCTTTTTCTGATAAGATTTGCTAAGGGTCTGTCAATTTTGTTAAGTTTTTCGAAGAACCAACTCTTTGTTTTGTTGATTCTTTCTATAGTTTTTTTGGATTCTAATTCATTTAATTCTGATTTAATTTTGATTATTTCTTTCCATCTACTGGATTGGGGTTTATCTTGCTGCTCTTTTTCAAGGAGGTTTAGATGTGTCATTAAATTGTTAGTTTCAGATCTCTCCAATTTGTTGATGTAGGAGCTCAGAGCTATAAACTTGCCTCTGAGTACTGCCTTTGCTGTGCCACAGAGGAGCTGGTAATTTGTTTGTTCATTTTTGTTGAATAACATGAACATTTGAATTTCCTTTCTAATCTCTTCCATGACCCACTCGTGATTCAGCAGTGTGTTGTTCAGCCTCCATGTGATACTGGACTTTCTTTGGTGGCTTTTGGTGTTGAGTTCTAATTTTATTCCCTTGTGGTCAGGGAGAATGCAAGGTATAATTTCAATGTTTCTGAATTTAGACAAGTTTGCTTTGTGGCCTAAAATGTGGTCTATTTTAGAAAACGTTCCATGTGCTGCTGCGAAAAACGTGTATTCTGATGCTGCTGGGTGAAATGTTCGGTAGATGTCTGTTAAGTCTAGTTGATCTATGCAGCTGTTTAGATCTGCGGTTTCTCTGTTGAGTTTTTGCCGAGTTGATCTATCTAGTGGGGAGAGTGGTGTGTTAAAATCCCCAACAATTAATGTCTTTGGATCTATACGGGATTTGAGGGAAAGTAGTGTTTCTTTGATAAATTTGGGTGCTCCATTGTTTGGCGAATAGATATTTAGAATTGTAATATCCTCCTGAAGGAGAGATCCTTTAATTAGTATGTAGGACCTTCTTTATCTCTTCTCACGAATTTTAATTTGAAGTCTATTTTATCTGATATTAGGATTGCAACTCCCGCCTGTTTATGGGGGCCGTTTGCTTGGTAGATTTTGTTCCAGCCTTTAACATTGAAAATGTGTTTGTTTTTACGGGCAAGATGTCACTCCTGCAGGCAACAGATAGAAGGGTCTTGTTTTTTAATGCAACTAGACAGTCTATGTCGCTTAATTGGAGAGTTCAGTCCGTTAACATTAAGAGATAGGACTGAGAGGTATTTGGGAGTTCCTGCCATGTTATCTACCTTCTTGGGGGCTGCGAAAACTGGGTTCTTCCTATGGTTCTTGGATTCTCAGTTTGAGTGCAGTTTCTTGGCCTTTATTGCGGTCTTGTTGGTTTTCTATGTGTGGGACATCTTTAAGAATCTTTTGTAGGGCTGGTTTGGTGGAGATGTATTGTTTCAATTTTTCTTTGCTATGGAAGGTTTTTATTTGGCCTTCAGTTATGAAGGAGAGTTTAGCTGGGTACAGTATTCTTGATTGATAGTTGTTTGTTTTTAGGGCATGGCATACATCATTCCAGGCTCTTCTTGCTTTGATTGTCTCTGCTGAGATATCTGAGGTGATTCTAATTGGTTTCCCTTTATAGGTGATTACCCTTTTCTCCTTGACAGCTTTAAGGATCTTTTCCTTGGTCTGAGTTGATCCTGTGTGGATTATAATGTGGCGGTGGGATGTCCTATTCTGGTCTGGTCTATTTGGGGTTCTAAAGGCTTCTTGTATCTGAATAGGCCTATCTTTTTGCATGTTTGGGAAGTTCTCTGCTAGGATCCTGTTAAACAAATTTCCTAGACCATTAACTTCTGTTTCTAGGTGCTCCTCTACACCCATTATCCTTAGATTAGGCCTTCTGATGGTGTCTTCCAGGTGTTGGATAGATCTATCATATTTCTTGGACTTGTCTTGGATGGTTGTATGTTCTTTCTCGATAATATCTAGGCTGTCTTCAATCCCTGAGATTCGATCTTCTGCATGGTCTAACCTGCTGTCAAGACTCTCTACTTTGTTTTTTATCTCTTTTCCTTCTAATTGGTCAGCTTTGATGGCTTCAAGTTCTTTGTTGAAGCTCTGTTTTAGGTCTTGTATGAATTTCTTTACTTCCTTAATTTGGGGTCCAGTGTTTGTTCTCAATTCACTTAGTTGATTGGTTATGGTTTCTTTGGACTCCCATTTCTTCTGTTGGGTTCCATTCAGCATTCCCTTTGTGGTCTCCCTGACTTCCTTCAGCTCTTTGTTAATGGATTCCATGAATGCCTTTAGTGATCTTTGTGTGTTCTCTACCTGGTCTCTCAATTCCTATATTACTCTTTGATTAGCTTCCTCCCGTTCGTGGGATTCCTGCAGTTCTCTTTCCTCCCATTTGTGGGATTCCTGCAGTTCTCTTTGAGTGTTCTCAGCCTGCTCACGCCATTCCTCCCTTTCTCTTTGAGTATTCTCAAGTTGTTCACGCAAATCCTGTATCAATTTTTGAGTAGCTTCCTCACGCTTATGATATTCCTGTATAAACTTCTGGGATGCCTCCTCTCTCTCCCTATCATGCTTATACAGAGTCCTTTGTAAGTTGTCAAACTTCTCATTTATCATGTTTGCCAGTAGTATTTGTAGAGCTATTTGGGAACTTTCCTCTGGATTATTCATTATCTGTTCTGACCCGATTATCAAGATTGGGAATTGAGATACCCGAATTTGCCATTTTTCTTGTGTTTTTCCAGCTTCCTCTGCCCATTTGAGATGAAGATAGCACCAGTTTTGTGCTAGAACACTATCTTAAGGCAACCATCAACCAAAGTTTGCATTTGTACAGTCAATAGTCTACAGATACAATCTAGTTCAACAGATACATCTATTCCACATCAAACAACTATATGTTAATGGACTTCGAACCGCAGAGAAGAATTTGGAAAACCAGAAATTATTAGGGTTAGGGAGAGATGTGCGTAAAAAAATAGGGATAGATTGGTGTGGGGAGGCACAGGGAGAGTTAACTATGTCCTAATCACATTGCAGGAAATAGGTTGGGTAGGATGCAAATAGAGAGAGAGAGGAAAAGAAGAAAGGGAAAGGGGAATGAAAAGAGACCAGAAAAAAAATAGAAACGTAAAAATTAATGTTATTATATAGATTAAAAGACCATCTATTTAGAGAGGAATGTGAATATTTTGAGAGAAGGTGAGGGACATAGAGGAGATGTAAAAAACTTTAAAAAATGCTTAAAATATTATATAGGTATAAAGAGGTAGTACTGTTATTAAGGAATTTAAGTCTCAGAGGCTTTGAATTGAGTAATAAATTTGTGGATTAAGTGTGTACACAATGGGGGATAGGGTCTACTAGTTAACTACGGGTTTATCTGAGGATGTGCAGGACAAGAGTTAAGTCACATAAAGAAGAACAAAAGAGAGGAAAAGGTGAAATGGATAGGAAAGGGAGAAGAAAAGATCAGAAGTTCAGTAGAGCTAGACAAAAAAACAAAAAGATAATTAAGAAAGAAAGAAAAAGAGAAAGAAGACAAGAAAAGAAAGGAAAATGCACATTCACGTATTCCTAAAATAAAAAGTATATGAGGGAAAAAAATGTTAATGGAAAACAATTATTTTTTCAAAAGAGGCAAAAATTAAAGATTAATAAAAGGTTTAGAAAAGGAAAAAAAATTTTATATATATATAAGGTACCAAAAAAAAAAAAAGAAGAAAAAAAAAAAAAGTTCTTTGATTTTTTTGGGAGGGGTGGGAAAAATCCTGTATCTCCCTTGTATCTTTAGCCAGCCTCTTGTTGGAGTCTCTGGTCTGCTTGAGGTCCTGTGGCTTGATTGGTTTCTTAAGTCAGTTTGTTCGAACAGGCAGAAAAATGCTCTGCTTTACCCAAGATTTTGAGATCCCCTTCCCAGGTTAGTTTAATGGGAGGGTGATCTGGTTTGAGAATCACAAAAGAGGGGAATGCGGTGAAGAGGCTAGGTTCTGGGTAGAGTTCAGGCCTTTCAATAAACAGTAGCTTTTCCTTGGGGCTATTTTGTGAAAACCTCACAGAGCCCAGCCTGGAGCCATTCTCAGGGTTTCTGTTTTTCAATTGATTGTGGAGGCTGCTAGAGGGAGGGGCAGCCTCTGGCTCTGGTTACCCAGTGAGGAAAGCCACTCCTATGGCTGGTGCCCGAGCTGGGTGACTTTTCCCTGGATGGAGCTGAGTCTGGCAGGTCACGCAGCCGTTAAGTTCTTGTGATCTGCTAAATGACTCGTTTTATTCCAAGGCCTGAGCTGGAGCTCGCAGCTCCGCCGAGCTTTGTCAGTATCCAAGATGGAGATCACCGGCTCTGCGGGAGAGGGGTGGCCTTCCCTCCTCTGCTCCCTGAGAATGAGTGAGGAAGTCGGGCTTCTACTCACGCTGAGTCTTAGTTCCTGGGTCGGTCTCTGGTCCGCAAACTGCAGGATGAAGATGTCCGCTCCTTGTTGGGTCTTACTGGTGTTAAGTAGAATCCGCTCGCCCGCCGCGTCTGGCTCCTTCGTCCCGGACTCTGTGGCTCAGTTATGGTGCCCTGCAGTCGCCGCCGCGACCGCTGCCAACTCCGCGGCGGCTGCTGGCAAGCGCTCAGATGTGTCTTTTTGCCTTGATTTCCTCTCTCTTGCCTAAACCTCTGTCCTGTGATGGCACACTTGGTGTGGTTCTCTGGCTTAGGGCTGTTCGCTGGAACTCTAAAATTGCTTTCTATGTGAGAGCTTGTTCAGATTCCAGCTTCTCCTCCGCCATCTTCCCGGAACTTGTGTCGGCTTTCGCCTCCACAGTCACCAAAGCACTGGCTGTGTGTGGTCTGAGATGGGCACCCAGTCAGCATAGGTTTCGCAGAGGAACAGGAGCTGTGAGGGAAAGCTTCTTATTAAAGGACTTCTATGAAGATCCAATCCATCATGCTTTCAACAAATATTTTTTGAATACATATAGTGTGTTGTAGAATGGTATTAACTGCTAAAGAAATGTGAAAAGGTCCAGGTGGATGTACACTCTGGCCCTCAAAGAGATTCAAATTAGTGAAGAAGATGAACACAAAATGATAACAAACAACCCAATCTTCCCAATAACAGGGAACAGGAAACAAATTTAGTTATACGACAATCAAGATCATTGTGGTTCCAAGGAAGGAGTAATTAAATTTAGCTGAGAGTGGAATATTAGCTGCCTTCTAAATCTTAGATCTACTATTTTCTAAATTATTATTTATTCTATTGCTATTATAAAGGTGATGTACAGAGAGAGATTACATGAGTCAGGTAATGAGTACATTTCCTTTCATACAGTGTCTTCTCCCAGTCCCTTTCTCCCATCTCCACCCATGAGTTGTATAGTTCACTTTCATCAGCATCCAGGAGCTCCACTGCTGCACTTTTTCACCCCTTTTTCCTTAAATTCTGTGCCCTCCCCTCACCACTTTTCTGAAGCCATACATAAGAATACACCATACATAAGGTAAAGAATAAAGACTCACCACAAAAAATTTTTTTCAAGGTATACTTTTGATCATTCAGTGTGTGCAGCCCGGAGGATGGATCTGGAGACAATGACAGAAGAGAAGCTTGCTATAGTCACAAGAGAGCTGAGGAAGCTTGGCCTCTGGTGGTGAGTGAAAGAGAAGGGAAACATAAATATATGCTGCCCTGGGAGGTAGAAACCAATAGAACTTGAAAGTGGGTTGGGGATCAGAGCTATGGTAAGAGTAAATTCTTCACGCTTTCAAAGTTAGGTACGCATTGTCAGGGGAAAAATACAAAATTTAGGCATTCCCTTTGTTCTTTTTCATGTCTAAAGTACATCTAATTGTTTTATTCTTTACCCAACTGTCTTTTCAAAATTCTACTCATGACCTCGTCTTCTTTCAAGGGAATACAAAATGTAGGAGAAAATGAAGGGCTCCCTAAAAACTGATTGCATCAGAAAGCTACTGAATAGAGCATAATCGTATTTGTTGATTTTCATGGAAATTTTGGATTCTGCTTCATTCTAAACCTCTTAAACTGACACTCCTCAATCTTTTCTCAATCCTTATACCCTTGTTTTGCAATGCACTTATTAAAGTGCTTGATTGCAATAACTCTCACCTGATTACAATAACTTCTAGTTGTATGCAATGTGTAAAAACGTCCAGAGCCTCTTAATCATAACTACATAGTAATTTCTCTTAAGCAAGATGTTCACATACTCTCTTAAAGCATCCAGAATAACGCATGAAACCAAGTCATAGGCATAATGGAATGACAGAATTCAGATAACAATAATAATGATTTAGAAAAAGTTCAAATCGCACCTGATTCAACCAATCAATCTCATTATGGTAGGCCTTGTGAACATAGAGAAGTTTGAAAAATATTTCCTATCTTTCAGTTCTTGTCCTTTAGAATAGAAGACACACTCTTACTGTTTCAGATATTTAACACCACAATAAGCGATTCAAGCTTAGCCAACTCAAGTTAAGAATTTGGAACAGAAATCAGGTACTCTACTGAGGAAAAGGGAAGTAGAAAGATTTTGCTGGTTCTTGAAAGATCAGTTAGCTTAGGAATGACTGAAAAGAGGAAGTAGAATACAGAAAATTGGAGAAACACAAGCTCAAAACAGTAGAGTGAGCCTAAGGCACAGCAGATATAGAACAGATGCTGATTTGGGTGAAATATAAGGGAAAATTTAAGAAATAAGAGATAATTGTGACTAGGAAGAAAGGACCTGTGAAAAACTATTAAGACACAAATGCTACAGGCAAGCAAAGGTACTAAAATCAAAGAGCAGAAGAATAAGATAGTCCAAGTCGAATTCTTTTCTTTAATTTTAATTTTATTTTATTGTAAAGATGCCATACAGAGGGGTTACAGTTACATGAGTAAGGTAATGAGTATATTCCTTGTCGAGCATTGTTACCCCTCCTTTGTTTTTCTCCTACTATAAACTGACCAGATTACTGAAATAGTAGAGAAACACCAGTGACAGAAAGGTCAACTATTAAGTTATTCTAATAAGAGGTAATGATGGCAAAATTACTAGGATAAATATAAAATGCCTCTGAGGCAAAAGGTTATTAGGACTGTTGTGAATATTAGAAAGTGTATAATAATAAATTTTAAGGCCAAATATTTTTAAACTGTTCATGTTAAATTGGAATAGGTTATTTTATTTACCCTTAGAGTATTGGTTGTTTTTGTTTTTGTTTTTTCAAATTTGGATGGTTCTACCATCTAACCATTTCAAATAGGAAACATATCAATGTAAAGGTTCAGACTAAAAAGAGGAAATTAATTTCATTTGTTATCAAGAGGATAGAGAAATACAACTAGCAGAAATATAGTACTTAATTTTTATTAATTTTCATTTGTATTAGCAACTCTATAGTTTTATCTGTTTATTTATTTACCTATTTTATTTTCTGTGGCCTATCTACACATATTCTTTTCCATTTTCTGTTGTCTTTTCTTATTGTTTTTTAGTATCATTTATTAAAGAAATAGGTCCTTTCTGTGTACTTAAAATATATGCTCAGATGAAATAAAAATACAGATAGACAGATGATTGAGATACAGACAGACAGACATATGTACATACATACATATATACATACATAGATGCATAGATAGATATAAATAGATGCAGTATTTAGTATGACATTTTACTTTGTTTATGGTGTTGTTAGTTTTAAAAATAGATTATTAATTTAATAGTAAGCTAACATCAGCATTCAGTTCCATGGATTCTTGAAATTAAACTTTTTCTATTAGCCTCATTTTGTATACATTTTTACTGCTTTCATTCAGTTTTAATCATTCTCACTTTTCAAAAAGAACATTCATTTCTTTCTTTTTTCTTATTTATTTCCATATTGTTCTATATATAACATAGTCTAATAATTACCTTACCTTTAACATCACTTATCATGTTTCTCCATTGGTGTTTTCATTTTTAATTTTAAGTATTTACTTCCCTTTTGTTCTTTAGATTAACTAGTTGTTGGTTTCTCAAGTAAATGGTTTGTGATTTATTTAATAATTATAGCTTGCTTTCTAATTCATTAATTTGTCCCATCTGTTTTAATTCCTCTATTTAGTATTTTTAGGGTATAGTTTGTTATTCTTTCCTGATTTCTTGGGCTAGAAAATTTAAACTTTTAATTATTTATTTTGGTTTAACATTTTGTAATCATTTAAACTATATCTATTCCTTATAATAATTAAACCCACATGAAGGTATGATTGGATTTCTAGGTAATCTGAAATATTTTAACATGTTATTTTCCACAGAAGCAATTTAAGAATGAAGTTATATAAAATAATATAAAAATAAAATTAAGGAATCAATTTTTAAAAACTGAAATCAAGGATCACCATATTGCCCATGCAGTATGCATGATATTTGAATGACCCCCATGGATCACAACTTGGGCTCAGTGCAAATTTGATTCTTACTTTGACTTTTCAGGTTCCTGAGTATGAAAGGTCTAGTTTTTGCTGTGAATTTTTAATTTAAGTACATTTGGATCAGAAAAACATACTCTCTAGAGTTTCTAATTCCTTGTAGTCTTCGTATTTCATTGGGCTTAATATAATAATTTTATAAAAGCTTTTCTTTTTTAATGTTTTTTATTGTAAAGATATTGTACTGAGGGGCTTCAGTTACATGAGTAAAAAGTACATTTCCTATCAAGCATTGTTACCTCCTCCTTTGTTTTGCCCCTACCATTCCTTTCCTCCCCTCCTTCCCAACTCCTCCTCCCCACCCACCCCGAAGTTGTAAAGTTCATTTTCAACATAGTGTCTTGTACATCTCATTGTTACAATGGGTCAACCTGTATCCTTATTTCAGCATTTTGTTGTTTCCCTTCCTCTCCCCAAATTAGAAAATTGTATAATCAAGAGGCAAGGCACCAGAATCAAATACATTGAAAACAGGGGTTATACCATGGGAGAAGATCATGAAAAAGAAACAAAAAAAATCACATAGTACATTAAACACAGCAGCAACAAAGATAACACCACTTGTATCCCCATCTTGGGGTTCATTTCACTTAGCATTATCTTATATGGACATATATATATAGCTTTTGAACTTTTCTACTTGTTTGGTAAGATTATCCTAGACATATACTAGTTATTTTAAAACTTTTCTTATAGAGTCCAGCACATTACTAATTAAATATTCTGTATAGTCATATTATTGTGATTTCTATAACATGACTTATTTTCTCACTGACTTATTATGAAAGCTGTAACTTTCAACCTTCATGATAATATTGAATTTCTAACTTTTATTAACTTTAGACTACATTACCTGGAAAATCAAGTTTTGTGATAGCTAGTTATTGTGGATTTTACCCTTCCATATTAAGCTGAAAATTGTAATTCTTTCTCTAATGTTATTCACTCCCATTCCAATTATATCAAAAAGAATATAAGCTACAACATAATCTAGCTCTATGAATAAATAGTTAATCTAAATCATTAATTCTCAAAATTAATGCATTTACATCCTTTTTACATTATTAAAGCCAAGGATTTAAAAATATTTTCTTTATAAATATTATATCAATTATTACTGTATTAGAAATTCAAATTCAAAAATTAATGTTTGGTGTTCTATTTCAAAATAACAATATACAAAAACTTATTATTTATTAAAATATCCAGCATCTTTGTGAGAATAATAACCATATTTGTCAAACTAAAATATATATAGTAAGAAGAAAGACATCATTTTAGTTATTTGCAATTTCTTCAGTATCTGACTTATTGACAATATATTCAAATATTTGCTTTGGCATTCTATTTGCTTTAATATTTTGTTGGAATTATATTGAGAAGATTTAGTCATATCTGGAAAAGAGAAAGAGTATCTTAGTGGTGTTTCATGGTTGTAGATATTCTTTTATGATACTATGTTATATCAATAACTAGCATCTTAAACGTTGGCAATATTGGATATAAAACCATGTCAGCAAGTACCTGGTAAACTTCAAATATTTTGTTAAATTACAATTTGTTCGTTTACCCACTAAGCAAAACAGTCCTAGCAAAAAGAACAATGTTGTAGGTATTACAATATCTGATTTCAAAGTATACTACAGAGTCATAGTAATAAAAACTCTGTGATGCTGGCAAAAAAAACCCACATATGAAATACAAAAGAAGATCCAGAAATAAATCCACACAAATATAGCCATCTGATAATTTACAAAGGTGCCAAAAACATATGCTGGAGAAAATACAGCTTCTTAGCTAGATGTCCATATGTAGAAGACTGAAATTAGATCTCCTCACCTTGTACAAAAAATCAATTAAAAATGAAGCAAATATATTAATGTAAGACTTGAAATCTTGAAACTAGTAGGGAAAATGCATGAAGATATAGGCATAATGAATGGCTTTATTCATAGGACTTCAATCGCTCAGGAAATAAAAGCAAAAATCAATCAGTATGGCTTCATCTAATTTTAAAGCTCTGTACAGCAAAAGAAACAAATTCCATAATGAGTTAAAAAAATTACAGAATGACAAAAAATTCTGCCAGCTATTTATCAGGCAAAATATTGATATACAAAACATACAAAGAGCTGAAAAAAATACATGCCAAAATTACAAGTAATATAACTAATAAATAGGTGAATAAATTGGGCAGGCCTCAAAAGCACATGTATTAATGGACAATAAATACATGAAGAAATGTTTAGCATCCTTGGCTATAAATGAAATTCAAAACAAATCAGTCAAGATTCCATCTTACCCTCTCAGTAAACAAACAAACAAACAAATAGCAAATGCTGGCAAGAATGTGGAGGCTGGAGGATTGGGTTGGTGGAGATTAACCCTATACACTGTTGGTAGAAATGTTAAGGAGTCCAGACAATATGGAAATCAGAATAGAGGTTATACTAAAGAATCTAAAAATGGAACTACTGTTTGATCCAGCTATATGACCAACTCCTGGGCATATCCTAAGGAATATGTCAGCATAAGATTTAGACACCTGTACACAAGGCTAACACAGCACTATTTGCAATAGCCAAACTGGAGAGTCAGCCTAGTGGCTACCAACTGATGAACAAATAAAGAAAATGTGGCACACACACACACGCATACACACACACACACACACACACACATACACACAATGGAATATTGTTCAACCATTAAGTAAAACAAAATCGTGTCATTTTTAGAAAAATGAATGGAACTGGAGTTCATCACATTGAGCAAAATAAGCCAAACAAAGAAAGGCTAAGATCACATGCCCTCTCATACAGAATCTGAAACTTAAAAAACTAAAGTGAATAATGTGAGTGTACAACAGAGGCTTGTAGGTGGGAACAAGTTGGGTGGGGAGAGTAAAAGTGAAGAATGGGTAGGTTACAAGTGAAGTATCCCTATGCAAGTGTCAAAGTAGAATAATGAAACTAGCTAAAAATTGCTCTGAAAGGGGGAGAGGGATAAGAAAGTAATAGAGGGGCTGAATTTGATCAAACTACATTGTAAGTATGTAGAAATATCATAATGGAGCACATCTGAAGAATTGATATATGCTGAAAACATTTATTCATCTACTTGGCAATTTGAATGAATTTTTATAAGAAATGGTTTTGTGTCATACATTGGTCATTTGGGAAATATTGATTTTCTAAGTTATGAATGTCTTTTGAACGAGCAATATGTCACTATGTAATATAAAAACAATCACGTTTGGTAATATCACCATCAGGATAACCAGAAAAGTACTTTATTTTAATATTTGGAAGCCATCAAGTCCATGGTAACATACAAGTTTTCTAAAATTCAAAATTTTGCTAGACGCTTTGAATTCTAGCCTTAACAACAACAAAATACTCAGTAATTTTCATTTGTTTTCAGGAAGATACATGTCACCAGATACTTGTGATTATACTTGTGCTCACACCTATAATCCCAGCTACCCAGGAAGCTGAGATCTGAGGATCTCAATTCAAAACCATTCTGAACAGACAAATCCAAGAGACTCTTATCTCCCATTAATCAGGAAAAAGCCAGAAGTAGAGGTCTGGCTCAAGTAGTTGAGCATTAGATTTGATCAGAAGAAGTGAAGCAAGAGAGCTAGGCCTTAAGTTCAAGTCCCACCAAAACCACAAATATATATATACAAAACACACAAACATATATATATACATATATATGGATACAGATATGGATATAAACATATATATATGTATGCATATATATGCAAGTACATACATATGTATGTGTGCAAATATACATATATATATACTTGGCCTCTGCCTTTATCTTCCATTGGTTTATTTATGTTTTCCACCAGTACATCTTTGGTTTATTTGTAATTGTTTTTTAAAATATGAGCTGTTTTGAGGGCATTTATTGAAGATACATTAGACTTATTTTAAGTGGTGAGTTCTATTCTATCATAAGCCTTCTAAAAAATACCAACTTTTTAATTTCTGAGATCTTTATCAAAATAACATTCTGCATACCTGATTTTCATCAGGTACTTTTCCAAGGTTAAATATTTGCCGTATTGCCTATTACATATTTGTCTGTGAATTTTCTTTTGAAGAGAATTAATAAAAAATAATGTTGAAACTTTTATTGAGTCATTCTTCCTCTCAGATACGTGTGGTTGTTCTATTGTACTTTCATTGAAAACCATGATGTTTTATGTAGTCTGAATATATTACATTTTTTCTTTCTTTCTTGTGTATGATTTTATTGTAAAAATAATGTACAGAGGGGTTACAGTTACAGGAGTAAGATAATGACCACATTTCCTATTGAGCATTGTTACCTCTTCCTTTATTTTTCCACTACCATCCATTCCCTTCACAGCTCCCCAGTTCCCTCCTCGCCACCCCCACCTCCCACTATCCTTATTTAAGCATTTTGTTATTTCCCTTCCCATCCCCAAATTAGAAAAATGTGTATACAAGATTCAGGGTACCGACATCAAGTAGATTGAAAACAGGAGTTTTACCATGGGGGAAAAACATACAAAAGAAACTTAAAAAAATCACATAGTATACTTTAAATACGTTAAAAACTATACCAAGAAAGAAAAAAAAAGTTGTGTTCCTCTCTTGGGGTTCATTTCACCTAACATCATCTTATATGATCATATGTACATAGCTTTTGACCTTTTCTGCTTATACTAGTTATTACAAATAAGGGAAACCATGGGACCTACTTTGGACCTGGCTTACTTCATTTAATAAATTTTTTTCAAAATCTTTCCAGTTTCCTAACAAATGGGACAATGTCATTCTTTCTGATGAAGGAGTAGAATTCCGTTGATCCATTCATCTACTGAGGGGCATCTGGGTTAGTTCCATGTCTTAGCTATGGTAAATAATGTTGTGATAACCATAGTTGTGCTGGTAGCTTTAGTAGTCTTGTTTGTGATCATTTGGGTAAATGCCCAAAAGTGGGATTGCTGGGTCATAAGGGAGCTCTATGTGGAGTCTTTTGAGGAACCTCCATACTGCTTTCCAAAGTGGTTGAACAAGTTTACACTCCCACCAACAATTCAGTAGGGTTCCCTTTTGGCCACAATCCTCTAGTATCTGTTGCTATTAGATTCCTTGATTATAGGTGGAATCTCAATGTTGTTTTGATTTGCATGTCTTTTATGTTTAGAGAAGTTAAGCCTTTTTGCATGTGTCTATTGGCCATTCTTATTTTCTCTTCAGAGAAGTGTCTCTTTAACTCTTCAGCCCCATCACGTGTTGATGGGGTGATTGTTTCTTTAAGCATTTGTTGTTGGAGGATTTCATTTTGTGAGTTCTAAGCATATTTTAGATATGAGACCCTTGTCCATTATATGGCTAGTGAAGATCTTCTCCCAATCGGTGGGCTTTCTATTGATCTTGTTAGCTATGTCTTCTGACATGCAGAAACTCTGCAGTTTCATGCAATCCCATTTGTCCAACCTTACTTTGATTTGTTGTGTTTGTGGGTCTTTATTAAGAAAATTTCAGCCTGTGCCAAAGAGCCCTAGATGTTCTCCTATTCCTTTCTGTAATGTTTTCAGGCTGTCTTCTTTGACTTCAAGGTTTTCCCACTTTCTAAGTTCTGCTTTAATTTCCTTTTTTAGGTTTTTAAAGTTTTCATTGTAGAGGTCCTTCACTTCTTTAGTTAACTCCTAGGTATTTTATTTTTTTGTGGGGCTATTACAAAAGGAGTTACTTTCCTGATTTCAGCCATACTCCTCTCATTGTTGGCATACAGAAAAGCCATTGATTTTTTTGCGGGTTAATTTTATATCCTGCTAATTTGCTAAAGTTTCAAATCAGCTCAAGTAACATAGGAGTGGAGTCCATAGGATTCTTTAAATACAAGATCATGTCATCTGCAAAGAGGGAGAGTCTTACTTCATCTTTCCATATTTGGATCCCCTTTATACTTGCATCTTCCCTTATTGCTGTAACATTAGAATACTAAATTGATGAGAAGTGGCGAGAGTGGACATCCTTGTCTCATTCCTGAGTTTAGAGGAAATGACTTTAGCTTTTCACCATTAAGTATAATGCTGGCTGTAGGTTTGTCATACACAACCTTTATTATATTGAGGAAAGTTCCATGGATTTCTGTTTTTTCCAGAGCCTTCATTATATAGGGGTGTTGGATCTTGTCAAATGCTTTTTCTGCATCTATTGAGATAATCATGTGATTCTTATCCTTGCTCTTGTTGATGTGACGGATTATATTAATTGATTTACATATATTGAACTAGCTTTACATCCCTGAAATGAATCCTGTTTGATCGTGGTGTATGATTTTTTGGATGAGTTGTTGAAGTTGATTGGCCAAAATTTTGTTGAGAAGTTTTGTATCAATGTTCATCAAAGAAATAGGTCTATAGTTCTCTTTCTTTGATGAATCCCTGCCTGGTTTTGGGCTGAGGGTTATGATGGCTTCATAGAAAGAGTTTGGTAGTGAACTTGTACTTTCAATTTCATTGAAGAGTTGCAGGAGTATTGGTGTGAGTTCTGCTTTGAAGGCCTTGTAGAATTCAGTTGTAAATTCATCTGGTCCTGGGATTTTCTTGGGTGGGAAGTCTCTTATTGCTGTTACTATTTCAGTGCTTGATATGTGTCTGGTAAGTTGGTTTAAGTCATCTTGGTTTTGTTTCAGCATGTCGATATTTGCTAGAAATTTGTCCATTTTTCCAGTTTTCAAACTTATTAGCATAAAGATTTGAGAAGTATTCCCTTATAATGTTCTGGATCTTGGTTATTTCTGTGGTGATGTTTCCATTCTCATCTCTGAGTTTGTTCATTTGGGTGTGTTCTCTCCTTTGTCTGGTAAGATTTCTAAGGGTCTGTCAATTTTGTGAATTTTTTTGAAGAACCAACTCCTTGTTTTGTTGGTTCTTTCTATCTTTTTTTGTATTCTAATTCATTTAGTTCTGATTTAATTTTAATTATTTGTTTCTGTCTACTGGATTGGGGTTTAGCTTGTTGTTCTTTTTCAAGAAGCTTCAGATGTCTCATTAAATTGTTGGTTTCAGTTCTCTCCAATTTGTTGATGTGGGAACTCAGAGCTATAAACTTGCCTCTTAGTACTTCCTTTGCTCTGTCCCATGGCTGTGTTCATTTTTGTTGAATATCATGAGCATTTGAATTTCCTTTCTAATCTCTTCCATGACCCACTGGTGATTCAACAATGTGTTGTTCAGACTCCTGGTGTTAAAGGACTTCCTTTGTGGCTTTTGGTGTTGAGGTCTAATTTTATTCCCTTGTGGTCTGAAATAATAAAAAGGTATTATTTCAATGTTTCTGAAGTTGGGCAAATTTGCTTTGTGACCTAAATTGTGGTTTATTTTGGTGAATGTTCCATGTGCTGCTGAGAAGAATATATATTCTAATGCTGTTGGGTGAAATATTCAGTAGATGTCTAAGTCTAGTTGATCTATGCAGTTGTTGAGGTTTCTCTGTTGAGTTTTTGCCACGTTGATCTATCCAGCAGGAATAGTGGTGTGTTAAAGTCCCCAACAATTAATGTCTTTGTATCTATGTGAGATTTGAGGGCAAGTAATGTTTCTTGGATAAATTTGAGTGCTCTGTTGTTTGGTGAATAGATATTTAGAATTGTATTATCCTCCTGAAGGACAGATACCTTAATTAGTATGTAGCGACCTTCTTTATCTCTTCTCGCTAATTTTAATTTGAAGTCTATTTTCTCTGATATTAGGATTGCAACTCTCACTTGTTTATGGGGACCATTAGCTTGTAAGATTTTATTCCAGCCTTTTGCTTTCAGAATATGTTTGGTTTTGTGGGCAAGGTGTGTCTCTTGAAGGCAGCAGATAGAAGCATCTTGCTTTTTGATCCAACTAGACAATCTATGTCGTTTAATTGGAGAGCTAAGTCCATTAATATTAAGAGTAAGGACTAAAAGGTATTTGATAGTTTTTGCCATGTTGCCACCTTGTTTAGGTTCTTCCTATGCTTCTTGCACTTTCTGTTTGTTAGCTGTTTCTTTTCCTTTATTGTGCTCTTGTTTGTTTTCTAGTGGTAGGACACCTTTAAGTATCTTTTGTAGGCTGTTTTGGTGGTGATATATTGTTTTAGTTTGTCTTTGCTATGGAAGGTTTTGTTGTTTTTTGTTTTTGTTTTTGTTTTGACCTTCCATTATAAAGGAGAGTTTAGCTGGGTACAGTATTCTTGGTTGATGGTTGTTTGTCTTTAGGGCCTGGCATACATTCCAGGCTCTTCTTGCTTCAATTGTCTCTGCTGAGAAATAAGAAGTTATTCTGATAGTTTTCCCTTTATAGGTGATTAATCTTTTCTCCTTGGCAACTTTAAGGATCCTTTCCTTCGTCTGAATTGATCCTGTGCAGATTATAATGTGACAGTGGGATGTCCTGTCTGGTCTATTTGGGATTCTAAAGGCTTCTTGTTTCTGAATAAGCCCATCTTTTTGCATGTTTGGAAAATTCTCTGCTAAGATCCTGTTAAATAAATTTCCTAGACCATTAACTTCTGACTGTAGGTGCTCTTCTACACCCATTATCCTCAGATTTGGCCTTCTGCTGGTGTCTTCTAAATGTTGAATCAGTCTCTCATATTTCTTGGATTTCTCTTGAATTGTTTGTTCTTTCTCTATAATATTTAGGCTGTCTTCAATCGCAGAGATTTGATCTTCTGTCTAACTTACTGTCAAGACGTTCTACTTTGTTTTTTTACTTCCTTTCCTTCTAATTGGTCGACTTTAATGGCTTCAAATTCTTTCTTGGTGATATGTTTTAGATTTTGTATGGACTTCTTTACTTCCTTAATTTGGTGTTCAGTGTTTATTCTGAAATCCCTTAGTTGATTGGTTATAGTTTCATTGGACTCCCTTTCCTTCTGATGAGCTCCGTTCAGCATTCCCTTTGTGGTCTCCCTGGATTCCTTCAGCTGTCTGTGGATTCCATGAATGCCTCCATTAATCTTTGTGCATTCTCATACCATTCAGGTGATTCCTGTATTAATCTTTGATTAGCTTCCTCTTGCTCATGCAATTCCTGTATTAATCTTTGGCTAGCCTCATCATGCTCATGAAATTCCTGTATTAATTTTTGATTAGCCTCTTCATGCTCACACATTTCCCTAAGCTGCTCCCGTGTTTCTCTATCATGTTCACACAGAGTCCTTTGCATGTCTTCAATCTTTTCATTCAGCATGTTTACCAGTAGTGTTGGTAGAGCGTTTTAGGAACTCTCCTCTGGATTATTCATTAACTGCTCTGTCACCTGATTATTATGAGTGGGAGTTGAGATACCTGGACTTGCCATTTTTCTTGTGTTTCTCCGGCTTGTTTTGCCCATTTAGTATGAAAGCAAAACCAATTTCACACTAGAATACTATTTTAAGGCAAGCATCAACCAGAAACCTGCAGTTGCACAGATTGTTTGATGCAGTCAAAATGAGTACAGATACAATCTAGTTCAACAACAAACAACTCTGGATTAATGGACTAAAAACATCAAAGGAGTTGACCAGGACAGACATTAATAGGTTTAGGGACAATTGTTTCTTAAGTCAGTTTGTTTGAGCAGGCAGAAACAAGTTCTGCCTTACCTGGAACTCTCCTCCTAGGCTAGCTCAGTGGAGGGAGATCTACTTTTAGTATCACAAAAGAGAGAGATATCTGTTTCCTCTAGCTTGGAGTTGCTGTAATGGGGCTAGGTTCTGGGTAGGGTTGAGGTCTGTCAGAAATCAGTAGCTTTTCCCTGAGGTGCTAGCTCCTGAGACACTTACAGAGCCAAGCCTGGAGCCATTCTCAGGATTTATGTTTACTGAGTTTCAATTGTTTGTTTTTTTCCCTTCCTGCCACTGAGTTTGCTGCCTAGACTGCAGTGGGGAGAAGCAGGCTCTGTTTACCCAGTTAAGAAAGTCACTCCTACATGGGCAGAGCTTTCTCTACCTGGGAAGAGCAACTTTCCCCTGGGTGGAGCTGAGTCTGGTAGGTCAGATTAGGTTCCTGTGACCTTTTGAATAGCTTCTATTGTCTTCTTCCAAGGCCTGAGTTAAGTGCTACCTGCTCTGGCCAGGTTTTTGTCAGTATCAAAGATGGAGTTCTTCTCTGGTGGCAGGGGAAGGGCTACCTTCCCATCACTGCTCTATGAGAAGGATTGAGGATGCCTTAGAGTACTCACACTTATCCCTTTGTTTCTGGGCCATCCACGTTCTGCGACTGTCTGTGGTCAGCACAGTGGAGATTCCTGCTCCTTGTCAGTTCTTGCTGGCCATGAGTAGAATCCTCTTGCATACCACCTCTGGTGCCTTTGTCCCAGGCTCTTCTCTGTTGATATGGCAGTCATGGCAGCAGCCTAGCCACTGACGCTGCAGCAGACACTAGCTAGTGCTCAAATCTGTCTCCTTAACCAAGCTGCCTGGATTTGTCCTTTCTTGCCAAACTCTCTGTACTATGATGGCACACTTGGTGTGACTCTCTAGCCTAGGACTTTTCACTGGAACACTAAAACTGCTTTCTATGCAAGAGTTTAATTAGCCTCCAGCTTCTCCTCTGCCATCTTCTCCCGAATCCTATTAGCTTTTTTTTTTAAATTAAAAATTGTTCCTAGATTCTGGAAACCTTGAGCTATTTAGAACATAGTTTGGTGTTAGTCCTACTCTGGCACCTTCTTCTTGGCATATTCTACACCTTTCATCTGAAGATGAAATCTTCAGATCTATTTCAGGACAAGTTTCTTCTCTCTTTTAAGATTATAACAAGTGGCCAGCGGCCTTCTCTCAGAGCAGAGCTGCCATAGGCGCCTCGCCGCTTTCCGGTGGGGCGCAGGGTATGCAGCTGCCAGTCTCCGACGGCATGTCAGAGAGCGGGGCTCCAGGGCCGCAGGAGGAGAACCTGCAAGGCTCCTGGGTAGAACTGCACTTTAGCAATAATGGGAACGGGAGCAGTGTTCCAGCCTCAGTTTCTATTTATAATGGTGACATGGAAAAAATTCTTCTGGATGCCCAGCATGAATCTGGATGAAGTAGCTCCAAGAGTTCTCACTGTAACAGCCCACCTCGCTCACAGACACCACAGGACATCACCAGGGTTTCTGAAGTGGACACGCACAGCATTGGGGAAAAAAAAAACAGCTCTCAGTCTGAGGAAGATTATATTGAGAGAAGGGGAGAAGTTGAAAGCATCTTGAAGAAAAACTCAGATTGTATATGGGATTGGTCGAGCGGGCCAGAAAATATCCCCCCAAATGAGTTCCTTTTAAAGCACCCGAAGCACACAGCTCCGCTCAGCATGAGGAACACCAGCGTCATGAAGAAAGGGGGCATATTCTCAGCTGAGTTTCTCAAGGTCTTCCTTCCTTCTCTGCTGCTCTCTCATCTGCTGGCCATTGGATTGGAGATCTACATTGGAAGGCGCTTGACCCCTTCCACCAGCACCTTCTGATGGAGCGCCGTGCCAACCTGCTCGCAGTGGGAATAGCGTGGGAGCCAGCACAGCTGGAGAGCCACCGTGGTCGCGTGGTCTGAGGGCGGCTGCACCACTTGTGTTTGTTTAACTTGGTAGATGGAAGAACAGACGTTGAACTCATGCTGACCTGTCTCTATACTGGGATCAATGGACAAGCATGTCAGACGGATGCTTACTGTAAGCTTTGGTAGTAGGTTTCCTTTGGGTATTAGATATAGTTTAAATAATTGTAATGAACAAGTCATGATGTATGCACTATTTAAAAATTATCTGTAACCTTAATTCAGCTGATACACCTTATATTTCAAAAGATGAATAACGTTGATAGTCAACTCACTACATTAAGAAGTTTGTCTGAAAGGAATATTGTGGCCTTATAATTAAACTATGATAGAAAATACGATGTATGTAATTGAAGTGAAAGCTGGTTGTCTATAAAGAACACTTGACCATGTGAACCATGCAGTACAAAATAGTAGCAAGGAACGTGTGCAGACGCCCGTGTAGTCCGCTCCTTGCAGTGAGACTCCAGCCTGGCGGTCAGGCAGCCGCCCCTCCACACTTAGCTGTCTGCTAGGTTGCAGCATGAATCCCTTGTGTGCAAGTTTTGTGTGCTTTTAGCAATCATCTGTACTGTAAGCAAATTGTTTTCTTTGAAGGACTGGACATAGTAAAACCATGAATCTTTCAGTGAATATTGAAATGAGTTAATAAAAAAAAGATTATAACAAGTATATATATTCGATCAAGATAAGATCAAAACAGTAAATAAGCATCTCATTTATCTTGCTCTTTTGTTCCTTTTTTATCTTGTTTTGTTTTTCTTTTTGTAGTAATTGTAAGAAATAAGTGGGTTTTTCCTTATAACAAAAAAGTATAACTCCTTCTAAACAATTTCAATTAAGTAACATATAAGTGAGATTATGTGTTCCCAAATCAGATATCTCTAAATTCACTTTATTTTTTTTAACTTTTGACTTAGCACATGAGTGACTTGGTTTCAGAATTCACACAGAGAAGCCAGGTGAAAATGGTTTTATTGGTATATCCTTCATATTTCTTCCATTTGTTCTGTCAAATCTCTTCATATATCGAAGCCCTCATATCATAAGCCAATGTAACCTATTGTTATTTTGTCTACTTTTCAAGAGGAAAAATAAATATTTACCAGAGCATCATCTTATCACTTCCAAAAGTTCTTCACCAAAAAGGAAGAAGGAAGAGTGAACAAATGCAATCATTCTATTCAGTAGAAGCTTACCAAAGCTTACAGTAAGCATCCGTCTGATATGCTTGTCCATTGATCCCAGTGTAGAGACAGGCCAGCATGAGTTCAACGTCTGCTCTTCCATCTACCAAGTTAGGAAAGCCGAGTTTACAGAACAAACAGAAGTGGTGCAGCCACTCTCAGACCACGATGGCGACCACAGTGGCTCTCTAGCTGTAGAAAATGGTGAAAATGACTTGTGGAACTTGTGGAAAAGGATAGCAAGGGGAAACAGGGAGGAAGGTAATGGAAGGGGTGACATAGTCCAAAAAAAGAAATGTACTCATTACCTGACTTATGAAATGGTAACCACCCCATGTACACTTTAATAACAATAATAAAATTAGATATAAAAAGTTCTGTACCATTATTAAAGAATATAAAATGCCAAGCTCTCATTTGAAAATACAAGTAATTTTCAATAAAGCAACTGAACTGTAGAGCAATCGATTCTCTGTCTTCTATAAGATTTAGGCACTTATGCTTCAATAAAGTCTATTACTGAGAAAGCTTCTTTTCAAAAGCATATCCTGGAATTGTATTTTTAAATGATTCCATTATCATTTTATGAAACCATCTTGAATCTTGTCACCTTTGACAACAAGATAACATGGACTTATCATGAACTTCCTAAAGACCAAGAACTAAAGACAGCAAAGTCAAATTCAAACAATTCACCATTTAAGTGCTCAGATAGGGAAGAATTGTGGTGCAATGATTAAACCTTTACAAATAGCTTTAAGAAATGTTAAAGTTACTGCCTTCCTGACATTTTTTCAGAGATGTCAAAGTATTTTAAGTAATAATACATACATAGTTATTATATGCCACATAGTTTTATAAATCTATAAAATTAAAACCCAAATTTCCCTAAACCTTGGAGTGATATACTCTTATCTCTATTTTATGGATAATGAAACCAAGACACTGAAAGTCTAGCTCACTGAAGGTCACAGGAGCTTTCTGTCAACCATTACAAATGCGTGAGGTAAATCAATTTATAAAGAGGTTTATTTTTGTTCACAGTTTTGGAAGTTTCAATCTATATAGAGTTTTCCCATTGCTGTGGGGCCATGAAGACACAGCAGCATGTCATAGTGAAAACACAGGGTGGAGCAAAACCACTTACCTCTGAGGCAGGAAAATGAGAGACTAAGAGAAAAAGGCCAGTATCTACCATCCCTTTCAAAGCTACACCCCAGTGATCTGAAGACCTCCAAACAAGCTGCATGTTTTTGAAGGGTACAACACCTCCCAACAATGCAATATATAAGCCTGGGATCAAACCTTAACTTGGAGCCTTTGTGGCATACTTCAAAAACAAACTATAACCTGAAGAAGAAAATGTTGCATCCTGCTTCACATCTTGGCCATTTGGATCCTCTCTGAAGTCACTTGGTGTTTGCATGGGTTTGAGGTTTATTTATTAATTATTAATATTTATTATTATTATTAATTTTAAGTTAAAATGCTGCTTCTGCATTACAAAGACATTTGTTTACATCAAAAGCAACATACCCTATCTGAGGGATTCAGTTGCAAATTTGGGCTCCTTCACCATCATACCTGAAAAAGAAGCCAAATACCAGAAGGAAGATAGCTAACATTTGTGAGAAATGTTGAAAGATCATTTATATCCATTTTGTTATTTTAATAGTTGTATTAAACCAGACATCTTTATTTCTGCCTAATGATGTGTAACTCAGAAATACTAAGCAACCTAAAACCATTCAATAGTAGGACTAAAAATCAAAAGCAGTCTCATTCTTTCTGCCATTCATTACCACTAGAAACTCAAAAACCCTAAACTGACACATAAAATAAGCTCTCTAAATAAAAATATAATTTTCTCAAATCATAGTATCTTCAGTCTATTGCTATTTCTATATGGACTGGATAATAGATTCAACTCTGGAGTCTATCAGATTTTAATGCTTACATTGTTTTTTATTGTTATTGTTTCCAAAATAGCTTTACTTTTCACACCACTATTGCTTCTTTATGATAGCTTCTCTACAGTTGAATTGGGGAGCATAAGAAAGTATACTTCAGCCGGATGGCAGTGGCTCACACCTGTAATCCTAGCTACGCAATCAGCTGAGATCTGAGGATTACGGTTCAAAGCCAGCCTGAGCAGGAAAAATCCGTGAGACTCTTATCTCCAATAAACCACCGGAAAACTGGAAGTGGTACTGTGGCTCAAGTGGTAGAGCGCTTGCCTTGAGCTGAAGAGCTGAGGGATAGTGCCCAGGCCCAGAGTTCAAGCCCATAACTGACCAAAAAAAAAAAAAAAGTAAACTTCAGTGGGGCACCAGTGGTTCTAGCTACTCAGGAGTCTGATATCAAAGTCAGACAAAATAGGATGACTCATAAGACTCTTATGTCCAACTAACCACCAAAAGGCCAGAAGTATAACTGTGGTCTACATGGTAGAGCACTAGCTTTGAGCATAAATGTTCAGGGACAATAAAAAAAACTTTAAAATCTGAAAAAAGAAATTAAAGCAGATTTAAAGAAGTGGCCAACCATCTATGCTCCTGGATTAGAAGGATTAACATCTTGAAAATAGCATTATTGCCCAAAGCTATCTACAAACTCAATACAATACCCATCAAAATTCCAACAACATTCTCTAATGATAATAGAGGAGGCAATCCAAAAGTTCATATGGAATAAAAGAAGACCTGAAATAGCAAAATCAATCCTTAGCAGGAAGAACAGTTCTGGGGAAAATCAATACCAAACTTCAAACTCTATTTCAAAGACATAGTAATAAAAACAGCTTGGTACTGACACAAGAATAGGACTGATAGAAGTCCCAGAAATGAACTCACAGACTTATAGCCACATAATATTTGACAAGAAAGCCAAAAACACAGTATGGAAGAAAGACAGCCTCTTCAACAAATGGTGCTGGCAGAATAGTCCATACATGTGCAGAAAACTTAAGCTAAATCCTTATATATCACCCTGCACCAGAATAAATCCAAATGGATCAAAGACTTCAATGTAAATCCAGACACCATGAAAATATTACAAGAAGTGATAGGGGAAACACTAGGGTTTCTTGGCACAGGTTGAAAGCTCTCAGTAACGATCCATAATCACAACAAATCAAAGAAGCCTGGATAAATAGGAAGGCATTAAACTGAAGAGTTTCTGCATGGCAAAGTTTATAGCTAGAAAGATAAATAAAAAGCCCACAGAATGGGAGGATGGTTACCATCTATGCATCAGACAAGGACCTCATAACTAAGATATACTTACAATTTAAAAACTTAAATCCCTCAAAAGCAAATCCTCAAAGAAACAGCAACCCAATTAGCAAATAGGCAAAAGACTTAAAGGGAGACTTCTCAGAAGAAGTAAGAATATCCACTAGACAGATGAAGAGATGTTCAATATCTCTGACAATAAAAGAAAGGCAAATCCAAACAACATTGAGATTCCACCTCACCCCAGTTAGAATGGTCATTTCCAAGAAAACTAACAATAACAACTGTGGAGGGGATGTGGCCAAAAGGCACTATTATTACTACACTGTTGTTGGGAATGTAAACTTGTTCAACCACTCTGGAAAGCAGCATGGACATTCCTTTAAAAACTAAATATAGAGCAATTCTACTCCTGGTCATTTATCCAATGGACTACGAACCAATCCATACTAAGGCTACCACCACAACTATGTTCATTGCATCATTGTTTACCATAGCCATGATATGGAACCAACACAGATGCCCCTCAGTAGATGAATGGATCAAGAAAATAAGATACACACACACACAATGGAATTCTATGTTTCCATCAGAAAGAATGACGTCACCCCATTCATAAGGAAATAGAAAGACAGAAAAAATTGTATTAAGTGAAGTAAGCCATATCTAAAAAAACAAAGGTTGCATGGTTTCTCATAAACATAATGAATAGTAAAAAATAAAAATTACACTTTGAGATGATAAGTTGAACAGGACTGTAAACATTCACACAGTGAAACTGAAGTGGGGTATTCTTAGAAGAGGATCCCAAAGGACCAATAGCTATGTGCATATGATCATATTAAACGATGCTTATCAAAATGAAAAGATTTTTTTATTTTACTTTTTGTGTTTTTTCTGTTTTCCCTTTTCCTGATGGTTTTAATCCTATACCTTTTGTCTTGTGTATAATTTTATCTGTTTTGGTGAGGATAAAGGGGAGCACAGAAACTGTGGGACAAAGGGGTGAACAAATGCAGCAATGGTACTCACTAGACACTATGTTGGAAATGAACTATGCAACTTGAGGGGGAAAGGGGTTGGGAGGGAAAAAATTGGGAGAAAATGAGGGAATAGGTGACACTGTCAAAAAAACAAATGTACTCATTATCTGACTTATGTAACTGCAACTCCTCTACACATCACTTTTATAATAAAATAATTATTTTTTAGACAAAAAGCTCAGGGACAGCACCAAGACCATTAGTTCAATCGCAATTCTAGCACAAAAAGAAAAAAGAAAAAAAGTAAACTCCTTTATAGTCCTTGAAAGGCAATTTCAAATTATTTACCAAAACAACTTTTCTATATTATACTACCACCACAGATTTATAAGTATAATGTACAATATCAAGATTTTTATTGTAACTTAACATTTAAATCTTTTAAAAGTATTCCAATGAATCAATTCTGTCTATTCACATAAAAATAGGATAAATGTATAGTACACAATTATGTTCCAATTCTACATATAAAATTTGAGGTTTCTGGCTTAGACCTTCAGGGCATAGTTGGCCAACCCTGATCTACACTGTAGGAAGGAGATCAGGATCCAGAATTAAATGAATATTATAGAATTATTTTTTCCAATATCTCATTCCACATGTGGGAAAAGTATTAAAATACTTCATTTGAAAATTATACAATTTAAAAAATAACTATTAACGTTTTCTTTGTTTCAAAAAAGACAATTGCACATATTTGCATAGTTTTGATACATGTTTATATTGTGTAATAATTAAATCAGGACAATAAACATATCTGTCACATCAGATGTTTATCATTTCTTTGAGGTAAGAAGTTCAAGAGCCTCTCTTATGACTATTTTGAATTATTCAGTACAATATTATTAGCCAGGGCGAGGATTTATGATCAAAAACAGACCAAAATTGCACAAAGAGAGATGGATGAACAGCATCTAACCACCTTTTCCTAACTCATTTAAAAATTATGTGAACAATACTTACCTGGTGTCAGCCTGTTCTATCAGCTTACATGTCTAGACTCACTTTTTCCTCATAAAAATCCTTTGAGGATGTAGTATCATATTCCAATTACAGCTGAGGCAAACAGGGCATATTGAAACACCTTGCAAGAGTCAAAGGTGGTTTTCTTTTTCAGAGCCCAAGTTATTGTTCTTTTATTGAGTATTTTGGTTTGATTTATTTTACTTTAGTTTTTCCCATAATACATCAATAGCACTGTAAATATCAAAGAGGGTACTATTGCAACTTCAAAACACAAATACTGACAATCATAGGTCAGAAGTACCTTGTAAGAAAGCTATTCTAAATGTGAAGTTTTAACAAAACTGTCCTTTATACATTTATCCAATCTATTATTTAGTTATAGATGAATGATTAAAAGTATGTAAATAGATAGATGATTAAAAGTATGTACAAATATAAAAGCAATACATATGTATATATATATATATATATATATTAATTAGAAGCCTTTACTATACATCACAATTTGCTAGTAGTGGCTTTTTTGTGATATAAATATATAGATATATAGATAATGTTGCATATTGCATAGAGATGTTTGTTTTGTTTCCCCTTTTGCTAATGAAAGGTAATTCTTTTTATCTGACCTGTATTTAATGAACATGCTTATGGAGTTAGGGCAATATTTCTCACATGTTGACAATATGTATTGAACCTCTCAGGGTAGTAGGTGCTTCCACTACAGAAGTGGCACATGAATCTAGATGAGCTCTGCTCTGTGCTCTTTCCCTAGTGTCCAAGATGCTATTCAATGATGGCTATGTTTGCCTCTCAGCTTTACTTCAGTTGAAAATCTGCCAAGAATGAGAATTTTCTTGAGAAAATCCCAACGGTTTGAAGAAGGAAGAGCTTTTCCTTGAGCAGGAATGAAAGAAAATGAGATCAATTTCAGATGATGAGTTATTAAAATTTTTGGAGCCTGAAGAACTAGTTTCAGGGTAGGTTATGACAGCCCAGCCTCAGACAGATAGGACCAAGAAAAACTGGCCAGCTGTTCTCTGTGCTTACACAAAGACAGAAGCTTATATGACAGAGGCCTTTCAGTGGAAGACAACCTATTGAAGTCATGTATTTAACAACTTAAGATAGTACTTCTTTGCAAAGTTTTGAAGGCTATACAGTTAGTGTGCATACATACTGCTGTTTGTGACAGGGTCTTCCTATGTAAACCTGACTTTGAACTCTGGATGCTCTTGCCTCCACCATCTGAGAACTGGGATTATATGCATGTACCACCACACCTGGCTACCACACTACATATCAACATGGATATAACTCTCCTTCACACATTGTGTCATTTTTATAGCTATGGATTGAGAGAAATGCAGTTTTAGAACACAGGAAATATGTTTCATGTGCATTCCATACATGACTCATTGGAATACCAGCCTGAGCAACAATAGAACCTAACAGAGATGATGGAAGTAAAAAGTAAAAGCATTTTACACAGTGAACAGGAGTTAAGATCAGCCTTACAAACCTCTGACTCTAGCTATGGAAAATATTATATTCTCATAAAACTGGACTTATTATCACTGGACTTGCAAAAGAAGTTTCCTAAGTAGTCATCATGAATTACTTTGAAAAATAAAAATACACTTTCATTGAGAACTAAATTTAACATGCCAATGATCTGAATTTGGAATAAACAAAATGGTATCACTGGACAAAAAAATTGGGGCTTTATATTTTCTTCCTGTTGGTTTATCTCAGTTTCATCTCAATCACCTCAAGAATTGTGAGGAAAACACAGGAAAACATCAGAGTCTACGCCCAATGCCCTTTAGTCACTGCCTACTCATGTATAGAACAGCTGTCCCAAGAGCATCTGGACATGTTTTAAGAGCACCAGGAGGGACAGTAGCAATTTAGGTCCTCATCATCTTTCACTGATTCTTTCTGATTTCTTTTATTTCCCAACCCCCTTCCTCTGCCTCTTCTCCACATCTTGGGTATCTTCTGCCTCCCACAGGGAAGAACCCAACAGTCATTCCTGGTGAAGACCAAAGGGAAGAGGCATGAGGCTTTCTCAACCCCATTGTACACGTTCTCCACCTTCACACACATTCAAAAAGTTGAAGTGACTACCAGGATTTCTGTATATTATCTTCTTACCAAATAAAACTTTAGGAAACAAAGAATAATCACTAGTGATTATTATATATGAGATCGTTATGGAAGTTCACTTTTTTTCCAACTATCCTTTTTTTCCAAAAATATTTAAGTAGGTTAACAAGAAAACTATTGAAATCAACACCTTGAACTAAAAGGGAGTTTTAGTGCAATAGATTTGTATAAGGAAGGAAGGAAAGACAAACTGGAGTGAATTTGTACAAATACAACCCATTATTCCATCTTTTATCAATGATCCACCAGTTCAGTTTTATAGTGATAAACCAAAAGAAGAAAGTGTAAGTAGTAGAAATTATAAGAAAAATTATAATATTTTCTCTGAAAAAAAGCCCAAGTATGTCTAATAAAACCAGATAAAAAAGCCTTAACAGCATTGTTATAAGAAGCAAAGTAAGAAATTTCACAGTACGCAACATGTATTGCCCTGCAAATTAAAATTCATACTGAGTTGTTTCATAAAAGAGTTCATAAGTAGACTCTGAACAAAATATAGAGATTTTAGTAGAGAAATATAACAAACATGTCACACACATAACACTACTATTTAAGATCCTTCTGATTATCTGTTTACCTTCTTACAGAAATTAGGCATGTCTAGATTGACAGGATTCAGGTGTCAGCCATATCACTGGTGGAAAAGATGGATCCCAAATCCTTGACCCTTGACCTCACCCTGCTGCTCCTGCACACCTCCAGTGCCTGTCTTCTACACAGAAGAACCTTTTGAAAAATTATCATTGAGGATGAGGTGCTCTTATTCAGTGAGCCAGGCTTGCAACCTATGAGCCAGTCTTAAGAGAGGTGAATCTCAAAAGTACACTTGCTTTCTGAACTGATTTTTCTGAACATATCAATATTTTTCTCCCTTAAGAGAGATAAGAGTAGGGGGTGGGAAGGTGGCTCAGTGGTAGAGCACTTGCCTTGCATGCATGAGGCCCTGGGTTCTATTCTTCAGCAACACATAAACAAAAAGAAAAAAGCTGGAAGTGGTGCTGTGGCTCAAGTGGTAAAGCACTAGCCTTGAGCTGAAGAGCTGAGGGACAGCTCCCCCCAGAAAAGAGAGATAAAAGTAGCATGCCATCAAGGCTTATATTGTATCATTTTGTACACTTTAAATTAGCCTCCATAAATATCAGATAGTACAGCACAGCACCCAAAACAAATCACTACTAAGAACAAGAATGGAGCCAATTAAACATTGCATCACAGTTTGCTCTGATAAAGAATAGGTTGCAAGTAAAAGAAGAATCTGGAATGAGATCACTTGGGTTGAGGAGGCAGCCTCATTATAACCTCCTAGAATTCTTCTATGGGTAACAGCAGAGACAAAAGTCCCTTTTCATTGTGCTGCATCTTATTTCAATGAAAGGGCATCAAATTTTTATTTAGTATTTATATACTATTTGTCTCTCTCATTGATGGCACAAGTGTGCATACTTGTGCATTTGTACAGCCTATATGTAAACTGGCCAATAGGGATGGTGATGGAGAAAGTGCAGGTATTCACCCCATCAACATTATGTGTCCAAACTTATAACAGAGCCAGTTCTCAGATAAGGAATTTTTGCCACACACTTAAAAACTTGGTTCAAAAATAAAAATATGGGAGAGCAAGCCAAAAGTCAAAATATATGATATACAGTGCCCTAGTTAGGCACTAAAAACAAACATACTAAATATGTTTTGTAACTTGGTCTCTGGTTCATTCTGACACTCAATCTGTAACATATTCAGGCACAGCAGAGTGCACATGGCTCACCTGCTTGTAAGTCTGCATAAAATCTGTCTCCAGGATTTCCCTTGAGGAACTTGTCTCTAGAAAAGCAAGGTTTTTCTCAGCTGTTACCAGTTTCATGTTGATTTGACTGAACCTAGGTGTTTACTTTTTTTTACATCTTCAGAGTTTTTTTAATTAGCGGTGAGTATTAGCGGACCATACAGACAAGCTGACAAATGCCCAAAAACATGCTTATAAGAAGCTGCTTAAAATTCCCTTGCCACCAGTCAGAAATAATTGGTATCTTTCTTCAAGCTTTCCTAAGAGAATGACAAATCAGAAAGAAATGCCTTTTATTTTAAAGGGGTCTTTTTTGGTTCTGGATTATAAAGCATGGAATTTATTTCTTTTTTATTATAAAGAAAATATAATAGCAGACTCAAAAATGGATGCCAACTCAAAACTAAAATTAAAGTTTAAATAGTTATAGCCATAAAACTTAAAGAAGTAACTAATAAATACAAAATGGAAAGTTAATGTTGAAAAGAATAAACAGAAGAGATTACAGAATTTGATGTGTGCGCCAGTTTGAACTCAGTTGGCTTGAACTTAGTGTCGTATGTTTGCTCAGTTGCCTCTGCCTACTCAAGCTATGCCCCCAGTTCAGCATTTTGCTGGTTATTTGAGTATGAAATCTCAAGGACTTTTCTACCTGGGCTGGCTTTGAACCATAGTCCTTCCAATCTCAGCCTCATGAGTATCTAAGACTTAAAAAGTAAATAAAAAAGAAAGGAAATTTGCCAACAGTACTTCTGAAGGAGTACTGATTAAAGAAAAAGAAATTTACATCTTGTCCAAGTACAAATCCTGGATTTTCTATAAAAATGGAGAATGCAAAGCTGCTGTCTTAGGCTCCTTATAGCTGGCATTACACTGACTGGTATAAAGCTGTAGATCCTTCTGACATTGGTAAGTGAAGCAAAATCAGAATCATCTTCAGTCATTAAATGTAAATATATAGGCTACTGTGACGTTGGAAATGAGATAAATATAGAGACAAGAGAAGTTTCTCCTCATTGAAAAAGCTGATCATGAAGGCAAAGCCTACTTCTGTTGTCCAAGATAAAGACGAAAGCAGCTCCCATAAAGCTGTGATATTACTGAGCAAAACACAATGTGGAACTGAAAAAATCTGCTGTATATGTACTGATAGCCACAAAAGCATAAGTTCATCTGAAACTGTATTTTGTTTTTGTTTTTGTTTTTTGTTTTTTTTTTGTCGGTCATGGGGCTTGAACTCTGGGCCTGAGTGCTGTCCCTCAGCTCTTCAGCTCGAGGCGAGCGCTTTACCACTTGAGCTACAGCACCACTTCCGGTTTTCTAGTGGTTTATTGGAGACAAGAGTTTCACGCTGCCAGGGCTGGCTTTGAATCCTCAGATCTCAGCCTCCTTACTAGGTAGGATTACAGGTGTGAACCACCAGCTCCCGGCTTTGAAACTGTATTGTTAATCTTTAACTATTCTTCCTTCTGCAACCTAACTCTACCATACATATTGTCTATTTGCTTATTATAAAATAGCACTTTACCACACTTCATGCTGCACACTTCTGCCCTAAAATGTACAATAAACCACAAAAAAGTAAGAGTTGAAGGATGTTGTTGTTGTTATTGTTTTGTGTCAGCACTAGGGCTTGATTCAGGGCCTGCTTGCTGTCCCTCTGATTTTTTTGCCCAAGGCTAGCACTCTATCACTTGATCCATAGGTTTTCACTGGATTTGATGCCGATATTCTGCACCTTGTATATACATTTTTGTAATTTGGGGAGAGGAAGAGATATTGGGAACACTTAGATGGGGATGCAGGCTGACCCATTGTGATGACAAGATGTACATGACACTATTGAAAACAAACTTACAATGCCAGGGCAGGGGGGCGGGTAGGAGGACTTGGGGAGGTGGGCAGGGAAGTGATGGTAGGGGGAAAACAAAGGAGAAGGTAGGAGAGTTCCGGGAAGATGGCGGAGGAGAAGCTGGAGGCTAAACAAGTTCTCGCATAGAAAGCAGTTTTAGAGTTCCAGTGAACAGTCCTAAGCCAGAGAATCACACCAAGTGTGCCATCACAGGACAGAGAGTAAGGCCAGAGAGGGAAAATCCAGGCAAGGAGACACATCTGAGCTCTGCCAGCAGCAGCCGCCGCCGCCCTGGCAGCGGTGGCGGCCACAGTCGTCATACCTGAATCACAGAGAGTCCGGGACGAAGGAGACAGACGCAGTGGGTGAGTGGATTCTACTCAACACCAGCAAGAACTGACAAGGAACAGACATCTTCATCCTGCAGTTCGCAGACCAGAGATGACCCAGGAACCAAGACGGGGTGAGTAGAAGCCTGATGTCCTCACTCCTTCTCAGGGAGCAGAAGAGGGAAGGCCATCCCTCCCCCGCCCAGTACCAGAGATCTCCATCTTGGATACCGACAAAGCTCGGGGGAGCTGCTAGCTCCAACTCAGGCTTTGGAAGAAATCTAGAGTCATTTAGCAGGTCACAAGAACCTAACCTGACCTGCCAGACTCAGCTCCACCCAGGGAAAAGTCACCCAGCTCAGGCCCCAGCCTTAGGAGTGGCTTTCTTCACTGGGTAATCAGAGCCAGAGGCTGCCCCTCCCTTTAGCAGCCTTGACAATCAATTGAAATTCAGTAAACAGAAACCCTGAGAGTGGCTCCAGGCTGGGCTCTGTGAGTTTCTCACAAACTAGCCCTCCCAGGAAAAGCTACAGTTTGTTGAAAGGCCTCAACTCTACCCAGAACCTAGCCTCATCACAGCATCTCCAAACTTGAGGAAAAAGCCATCTCCCTCTTTTGTGATACTCAAAGCAGATCTCCCTCCCATTGAACTAACCTGGGAGGAGGATCGCAAAATCCTGGGTAAATCAGAGCATTTTTCTGCCTGTTCGAACAAACTGACTTAAGAAACCAACCAAGCCACAGGACCACAAGCAGACCAGAGACTCCAACAAGAGGCTGATTACAGACACAAGGGAGATACAGGATTTTTCCCAACCCTCCCAAAAAAATCAAAGAACTTTTTTCTTCTTCTTCTTTTTTTAAATACCTTTTATAAAAAAATTTTTTTTCTAAAACTTTTTTTAATTTTTAATTTTTACCTTTTTTGAAAAAAATTGTTTTCTAGTAACTTTTTTTCCTCTTACAATTTTTATTTTAGGGATATGTGTGTGTGTGTGCGTTTTTCTTTCTTTTTTTTCTTTCTTTTTTTAAAAAAATTTTTTCTTTTGTTTTTTGTTTAGCTCTACTGAACTTCTGATCTTTTTTTCTTTCTTTCTGATCCCTTTCACCTTTTCTTCTCTTTCCTTCTTCTTTATGTGACTTAATTGTTGTTCTGTACACACTTAATCCACAAATTTATTACTCAATTCAAAACCTCTGAGACTTAAACTCCTTAATAGCGGTACTACCTCTTTATACCTATATAATATTTTAAGAATTTTTATTTTTAAGTTTTTCACATCTCCTTTATGTAAGGTCCTCTCCTGGATGGCTATCAGACTCCACCCTCCTCCCAGCAAAGTCTCCACACAGTACCTGTGTTACCTAGGCAACTGGGACACCTGGATGAGGTCACATCTGCATCCCATGAGGTCACATCTGAATTTGATGTGGCCACAACCTTCTCCGCCCATACCCTAGATAAGGCCTTAGCCCAGGCCCAGAGGCTCTCTCTCGCTGCTCTTTTCTACCTCTTCTCTTGCTGCTCTTTTCTAGCTCTCTCTGATTCCCAGGTTTTCCCCAGCCACGTGGAGTGCCAACCTTACCTGGTCCCAGCAGGTCTACTGAATAAACCTACCCCTTACCTGAATACCACGTGTGTGCTGGTGCTGTTCTTACTCGGCTACCTCTTTTTAAAAACCTAACACTTTATATCCCTCCCCTTCTCTCATTATATTCACGTTCTTTGAATAGTTTGTTCTCGAATCTGCATAATATTTTAAATTTTTACTTTTCTATTATTTCTGGTCTCTTTTTTCCCTTTCTCTTTCTTCTTTTTTTCTCTCTCTCTACTTTCATCCTATCCAACCTATTTCCTGCTTTGAGATTAGGACTTAGTTAAGTTAACTCACCTGTACCTTCCCACATCACTCTATTCCTACTTTTTACCCACATCTCTCCCTAACCCTAATAATTTCTGGTTTTCCAAATTCTTCTTTGCGGTTTGTAGCTCATTAATATATAGTTGTTTGATGTTGAATAGAGGTATCTGTTGAACTAGATTGTATCTGTAGACTATTGACTGTGCAAATTCAGACTTTGGTTAATGCTTGCCTTAAGCTAGTGTTCTAGCACAAACCTGGTGTTATTTTCATCCCAAATGGGCAGAGTAAGCCGGGAAAACACAAGAAAAATGGCAAGTCCGGATATCTCCACTCCCACTCATGATAATCAGGGGACAGAACAGATAATGAATAATCCCGAGAGAAGATCCCAAATAGCTCTACAAACACTGCTGGCAAACATGATAAAGGAAAAGATTGAAAACCTACAAAGGACTCTGTATGAGCATGATAGGGAGAGAGAGGAGGCAATCCAAAGGTTTATACAGGAATATCATGAGTGTGAGGAAGCTACTCAAAAACTGATACAGGATTTGCATGAGCAGCTTGAGAATACTCAAAGAGAAAGGCAGGAATGGCGTGAACAGGCTGAGAACACTCAAAGAGAACTACAGGAATCCCACGAACAGGAGGAAGCTAATCAAAGAGTAATACAGGCATTGAGAGTGCAGGATGAGAATACACAAAGATCGCTAAAGGCATTCATGGTATCCATTAACAAAGAGCTGAAGGAAGTCAGGGAGACCACAAACAGAATGCTGAATGGAACCCAACAGAAGGAATGAGAGTCCAAGCAAACTATAACCAATCAACTAAGTGATTTGAGAATAAACACTGAACACCAAATTAAGGAAGTAAAGAAGTTCATACAAGATCTAAAACAAAGCTTCAACAAAGAATTTGAAGCCATCAAAGCTGACCAATTAGAAGGAAAAGAAATAAAAAACAAAGTAAAAAGTCTTGAGAGCAGGTTAGACCATGCAGAAGATCGAATCTCGGGGATGGAAGACAGCCTAGATATTATAGAGAAAGAACATACAAACATCCAAGACAAATCCAAGAAATATGATAGATCTATCCAACACTTGGAAGACACCATCAGAAGGCCTAATCTAAGGATAATAGGCATAGAGGAGCACCTAGAAACAGAAGTTAATGGTCTAGGAAATTTGTTTAACAGGATCCTAGCAGAGAACTTCCCAAACATGCAAAAAGATAGGCCTATTCAGATACAAGAAGCCTTTAGAACCCCAAATAGACCAGACCAGAATAGGACATCCCACCTTCACATTATAATCCACACAGGATCAACTCAGACCAAGGAAAAGATCCTTAAAACTGTCAAGGAGAAAAGATTAATCACCTATAAAGGGAAACCAATTAGAATCACCTCAGATTTCTCAGCAGAGAAAATCAAAGCAAGAAGAGCCTGGAATGATGTATGCCATGCCCTAAAAACAAACAACTATCAACCAAGAATACTGTACCCAGCTAAACTCTCCTTCATAACTGAAGGCCAAATAAAAAACTTCCTCCATAGCAAAGAAAAATTGAAACAATACATCTCCACCAAACCAGCCCTACAAAAGATTCTTAAAGATGTCCTACACATAGAAAACCAACAAGACCGCAATAAAGGCCAAGAAACTGCACCCAAACTGAGAATCCAAGAACCATAGGAAGAACCCAGTGTTCGCAGCCCCCCAAGAAGGTGGATAACATGGCAGGAACTCCCAAATACCTCTTAGTCCTGTCTCTTAACGTTAACGGACTAAACTCTCCAATTAAGCGACATAGACTGTCTAGTTGGATTAAAAAACAAAACCCTTCTATCTGCTGCCTGCAGGAGTCACATCTTGCCCGTAAAAACAAACACATTTTCAATGTTAAAGGCTGGAGCAAAATCTACCAAGCAAACGGCCCCCATAAACAGGAGGGAGTTGCAATCATAATATCAGATAAAATAGACTTCAAATTAAAATTCATGAGAAGAGATAAACAAGGTCACTACATACTAATTAGGGGATCTCTCCTTCAGGAGGATATTACAATTCTAAATATCTATTCACCAAACAGCAAAGCACCCAAATTTATCCAAGAAAAACTACTTTCCCTCAAATCCCACATAGATCCAAAGACATTAATTGTTGGGGATTTTAACACACCACTCTCCCCACTAGATAGATCAACGCGGCAAATCTCAACAAAGAAACCGCAGATCTAAACAGCTGTATAGATCAACTAGATTTAACAGACATCTACCGAATATTTCACCCAACAGCAACAGAGTACACGTTTTTCTCAGCAGCACATGGAACGTTTTCAAAAATAGACCACATTTTAGGCCACAAAGCAAACTTGTCCAAATTCAGAAACATTGAAGTTATACCTTGCATTCTCCCTGACCGCAAGGGAATAAAATTAGAACTCAACACCAAAAGCCACCAAAGAAAGTCCGGTATCACATGGAGGCTGAACAACACACTGTTGAATCACTAGTGGGTCATGGAAGTGATTAGAAAGGAAATTCAAATGTTCATGCTATTCAACAAAAATGAGCACAAAAAATACCAGCTCCTCTGGGACACAGCAAAGGCAGTACTCAGAGGCAAGTTTATAGCTCTGAGCTCCTACATCAACAAATTGGAGAGATCTGAAACTAACAATTTAATGACACATCTAGACCTCCTTGAAAAAGAGCAGCAAGATAAACCCCAATCTAGTAGATGGAAAGAAATAATTAAAATTAAATCAGAATTAAATGAATTAGAATCCAAAAAACTATCGAAAAAATCAACAAAACAAAGAGTTGGTTCTTCAAAAAACTTAACAAAATTGACAGACCCTTAGCAAATATTATCAGAAAAAGGAGAGAACACACCCAAATAAATAAACTCAGAGATGAGAATGGAAACATCACCATGGAAACAACCAAGATTCAGAACATTATTAGGGAATACTTCTCAAAACTTTATGCTTATAAGTTTGAGAACTTGACAGAGATGGATCTTTTCTTAGCAAATATTGACATGCCAAAACTAAACCAAGATGAGTTAAACCATCTTAACAGGCCCATATCAAGCATTGAAATAGAAACAGCAATAAGAGATCTCCCAGCTAAGAAAAGCCCAGGACCAGATGGATTTACAGCGGAATTCTACAAGGCCTTCAAAGCAGAGCTCACACCAATACTCCTCCAACTGTTCAATGAAATTGAAAGAGAAAGTTGACTACTGAACACATTCTATGAAGCCATCATAACCCTCATCCCAATACCAGGCAGGGACTCATCAAAGAAAGAGAACTATAGACCCATTTCTTTGATGAACGTTGATACAAAACTTCTCAACAAAATTTTGGCCAATCGACTTCAACAATTCATCCAAAAAATCATACACCACAATCAAACAGGATTCATTTCAGGGATGTAAAGCTGGTTCAATATACGCAAATCAGTTAATATTATTCATCACATCAACAGGAGCAAGGATAAGAACCACATGTTTATCTCAATAGATGCAGAAAAAGCATTCGACAAGATCCAACACCCCTTTATGATGAAGGTTTTGGAAAAAATTAGGAATCCATGGAACATTCCTCAATACAATAAAGGCTGTATATGATAAACTTACAGCCAGCATTATAATTAATGGTGAAAAATTAAAGCCATTTCCTCTTAAATCAGGAACAAGACAAGGATGTCCACTCTCTCCACTTCTCTTCAATCTAGTATTAGAATGCCTAGCTATAGCAATAAGACAAGATGCAAACATAAAGGGGATCCAAATAGGGAAAGAAGAAATAAAACTCTCCCTCTTTGCAGTTGACATAATCCACTATCAAATTACTCAAGCTGATTCAAAACTTTGGCAAAGTCGCAGGGTATAAAATTAACCCTCAAAAATCAATGGCTTTTCTGTATTTCAACAATGAGCAAAGTGTGACTGAAATTAGGAAAGTAACTCCATTTGTAATAGCCCCACAAAAAATAAAATACCTAGGAATTATCTTAACCAAAGAAGTGAAGGACCTCTATGATGAAAACTTTTAAAACTTGGTAAAGGAAATCAAAACAGAACTTAGAAAATGGCAAAACCTCCCATGTTCCTGGATAGGAAAGATTAATATCGTGAAAATGGCAATACTTCCCAAGGCTACCTACAAATTCAACGCGATACCTATCAAAATTCCAACCTCATTCTTCAAGGAAATAGAAGAGGCAATCCAAAAATTCATATGGAACAATAAATGACTTCGAATAGCAAAAACACTCCTCAATGGAAAGAACACTGCTGGAGGAATATCAATACCAAATTTCAAACTCTACTATAAAGCTATAGTAATCAAAACAGCTTGTTACTGGCATAAGAACAGACCTCAGGACCAATGGAATAGAATTAAAAACCCAGAAATGAACCTACAGACCTATAGCCATCTAATCTTCGATAAGGGAGCTAAAAAAATAGAATGGAAGAGAGATAGCCTCTTCAGTAAAAGGTGCTGGTAAAATTGGTTAACTACTTGTAGAAAACTAAAACTAGATCCTTATATATCACCCTGCACCAAAATCAACTCCAAACGGATCAAAGACCTTGGAGTCAAAGCAGGCACTCTGAAAACATTACAGGATGGAATAAGAGAAACCCTAGGTCTCCTTGGCGCAGGCCGAAATTTTCTTAATAGAGACCTGGTAACACAACAAATCAAAGAAAGGTTGGACAAATGGGATTGCATGAAGTTGCAGAGCTTCTGCATGGCAAAAGACATAGCTAGCAAGATCAATAGAAAGCCCACGGATTGGGAGAAGATCTTCACTAGCCATACAACGGACAAGGGTCTCATACCTAAAATATACTCGGAACTCAAAAAATTAAATCCCCCAACAACAAATCCTCAAAGAAACAACTGCCCAATAAATAAGTAGGCTAAAGACTTAAAGAGAAACTTCTCTGAAGAAGAAAGAAGGATGGCCAATAGACACATGAAGAAATGCTCAACATCCCTAGCCATAAAAGAAATGCAAATCAAAACAACATTGAGATAACACCTCACCCCACTTAGAATGGCAAAAATCAAGAACTCTAATAACAACAGATGCTGGAGGGGATGTGGACAGAAGGGAACCTTACTTCATTGCTGGTGGGAGTGTAAACTTGTTCTACCACTTTGGAAAGCAGTATGGCGGTTCCTCTGAAGACTTCACATAGAGCTCCCCTATGACCCAACAATCCCACTTTTGGGCATTTACCCAAATGTTTACAAACAAGACCACACTAAAGCTACCAGCACAACTATGTTTATTGCAGCATTATTTACCATAGCTAAAATATGGAACCAACCCAGATGCCCCTCAGTAGATGAATGGATCAAGAAAATGTATATACACAATGGAATTCTATGCCTCCATCAGAAAGAATGGCATTGCCCCATTTGTGAGGACATGGAACAGCTTGGAAAAAATTATATTAAGTGAAGTAAGCCAAGCCCAAAGAAACATAGGTCCCATGGTTTCCCTTATTGCAGTGTCTAGTATATCTATGAGTCAAGCTGAAATGGTCAGATAATGTGATGTTAGTTAAATGAACCCTTAGCTATGTATTGAAATGTTTTTTTCCTTCATCCATTTGTTTCTATCCCATTTATAAGATTATCTCTTTGTTGCTTTTTATCTCCCTCCCCCACAGTATAACCCCTGCTTTCACTATATTTGATGTCGGTACAATTTGTTGAAGAGAAGGGGAAAAACAAGTCATTTAATGATAACTGTGGACCTGTTACAACAATGAGAAATACAAGTTGTCATGTTGAAAACGAACTTTACAACCTTGGTGGGGGGGGAGGATTGGGTGGGGGGCCCAGGGGGGGAGGCTGGGAAGGGATGTGAAGGGTAAACAAAGGAGGAGGCTGCAATGTTTGATAAGAAATGCACTCATTATCTTGCCCATGTAATTGTAACCCCTCTGTACAGTATGTTCACAATAAAAAATGAAAATTTTAATAAAATTTTTAAAAAAGGCGAAGGTAACAATGCTCGCTATGAAATGTACTCGTTACCCTACTCATGTAATTATAACCCCTCTGTACAACATTTTTACAATAAATATAGATTTTTAAAAAACCATAGGGTCTTGAGTTTTTGCCTAGGCCAGCCTGGACCTCAATTTTCTGATCTATTCCTTGAACCTAACCAAGAATTTGGATATGCACCACTGCACCCAGCTCACTGGATTAAATGCATGTCTAAGTAGCTTAGTGTCTGGGCTTGCCTCAAATCATGATCCCAATCTTTACTCCAAAATCATGTGTGTAGGTACATACCATAATTCCAAGCCTATTGCCCATCTTTTAGTTATTTACTATTTAGGCTTTCTGATTTGGCTTAAGTTTCATGTTTAGTTTACTTGTTTGGTTGGTTGATGATTGGTTGTAGGCCACAACAAGATAGCAGCTATGAAGGATCATCAGGAGATCACAGCCTCACAGACAATCTAGGTTGAACAGCTATTTACTTTTTTATTGTCAAGGTGATGTGCAGAGGGGTTACAGTTACATAAGTAAGGTAATAAGTATATTTCTTGTAAAACTTTTTTCCTCTTCCCTCATTTTTGTCCTACTTTCCCTTCCCCCCAACCACACTCCAAAGTTGTCCAGATCATTTCCAACATATTGAGTATCACTGTTGAATTTGGTTCTCCCCTTGTCCTTTGTCTCACCATTCTGTTGTTCCCTTTCCCTGATTCAAATAAATGTACATACAATACCAGGGTACCAAAATCAAATACAGTGACAACATGGGAAATATCATAGGGGGAAGAATATACAAAAGAAACAAAAAAAATCACATAGTACATTAAAGACAACAACAATAACAAAGGAAAACCTCTTGTTTCCATGCCTTGGAGTTAATTTCGCTTAGCATCATCTTATATGGTTATATGTACATAACTTTTGAGCTATTCTGCTCATCTGCTAAGGGAAACCATGGGACCTATGTTTCTTTTGGTCTGGCTTATTTCACTTAATATGATTTTTTCCAAGTCTTTCCATTTCATTAAAAAAGAGGTGGTGTCATTCTTTCTGATGGAAGCATAGAATTCCATTATGTGTGTGCATGTGTGTGTATATATATATATATAGGTATATATATCACATTTTCTTGATCTATTCATCTACTGAGGGGCATTGGGGTTGGTTCCATATCTTAGCTATGGTGAATAATGCTGCCATAAACATAGTTGTGATGGTAGTTTTAGTATGGCCTTGTTTATAGCCATTTGGGTAAATGCCCAGAAGTGGGATTTCTGGGTCGTAGGGGAGATCTACATGCATTCTTCTGAGGAACCTACATACTGCTTTCCAGAGTGATTGAACAAGTTTCCTCTCCCACCAACAATGTAGTAGCAGTCCCTTTTGGACATATCCCCTCCAGCATCTGTTGTTATTAGATTTCTTGATTATAGCCATTCTAACTGGTGTAAAGTACAATCTCAATGTTTTGATTTGCATTTTTGTTATGCCCAGAGAAGTTGAGCATTTTCTTCATGTGTCAATTGGCCATTCTTATTTCCTCCTTAAGTCTTTAGCCCACTTATTAATCAGGAAGTGTTTCTTTGAGAATTTTGTTGAGGGGATTTAATTTTTTGAGGCCCTTGTCCATTGTATGGCTAGTGAAGATCTCCCAATCCATGGGTTTGCTATTGATCTTACTAGCTATGTCCTTTGCCTTGCAGAAGCTCTGCAATTTCATGCAATCCCATTTGTCCAACCTTTCTTTGATTTGTTGTGTTTCCAAGTCCTTATTAAGACAATTTTGGCTTGCGCCAAGGAGCCCTAGAGTTTTTCCTACTCCTTCCTGTAATGTTTTCATGGAGTATGTTTTTATTTCAAAGTCTTTGATCCATTTGGAGTTGATTCTGGTGCAGAGTGATACATAAGGATCTAACTTTAGTTTTTGACAACTGTTTAGCCAATTTTGCCAGTACCATTTACTGAAGAGGCTGTTTTTCTTCCATCTTATTTTTTGCTCCCTTATTGAAGATTACGTGGCTATAGGTCTGTGGGTTTATTTCTGGGTCTTCAGTTCTATTTCATTAGTCCTCAGGTCTGTTCTTGTGCCAGTACCATGCTCTTTGGATTACTATGGGTTTGTAATAGAGTTTGAAGTTTGGTATTGATATTCCTCCAGCACTGTTCTTTCTTTGAACAACTATTTATTTACTAAACTACCTTCAAAAGAGCTAAGGAATCCAGGTGAAAGACCATAGTGCCTGGTCTTACTATAATAAGAAGAAAAGACACATTGACAATGACTGGAAAGAAAGAGTGTCCTTTGGGGCTGAGAAGGTGGCTCAGTGGTAGAGCGCTTGCCTTGCATGCATGAGGCCCTGGGTTTGATTCCTCAGCACCACATAAGCAAAAAGAAAAAAGCCGGAAGTGGTGCTGTGGCTCAAGTGGTAGAGTGCTAGAGCCTTGAGCTGAAGAGCTGAGGGACAGCGCCTAGGCCCAGAGTTCAGGCCCCACGACCAGACCCTCCTCCCAAAAAAGAAAGAGCATCCCACATTATCTTTTCCTCTGCTCTAAACAGCATAAAGAGAGATTGGGCTTACAGGTAAAAAAAAAAAAATAGACTCCAAGCTTTAGATGTGAGACCCAGTATAGAACTCATTTTGGTGAAACACAGTGCATGACATAGCCACTTTATCTCAGGCCAGTCCCAGGCTCAGCTGCTGAAACATCCCTATCCTGGCAGCCAAGGCACTGCCAAACCTACTCTGCCTCAACCTCAGGCAACAGAGCAGGGAGCAAGATTCCACCCACAAAACAACAGTGCACAAAACAGCCACAGAATATCCTTGGAACAGTACTAAGCCTGACACAGTGAGCTCCAGAGCCAGTCAAAAATAAAAGGCCAAAAGCCCAGGCCAGAGCCACAGGAACATGGGCTGTTGGCTTGGCTATAATCAGAATCTCTCTGGAGAAAGCATCGGCACTGTCCTTGGTCCTGATTATCTCTAGGACTCAGGAGGTAATTCAGGTCTGCCATAGGGATTATGTCCAAATTACAGGGCGATGTGAGTAAGGCCAGACAAGGTCATAGGCAGGACTTTTGGTTAAAGTTACAAAGGAAGAATGCTACTTAAAAGAAAAGTGTACATATAGGGTTAAGCTAAAGGCCACCTTCCCCACCACACTGAAGCCGACTCAGAGGAAAGTAGAGATGGAGAAGACAACTCAGGCTGTGAGCATATTAATTACACTTCTACAATATGCTTGAAATTAGGCTACCCTCTCCAAATTCCTGATTAATTCAATTAATTTATTAGTTTATACACATAGGTGTGCTTTCTCAGGAAGGGTGTGTGTGTGTGTGTGTGTGTGTGTGTGTGTGTGTAATATATTAAACTCTGGTGGTAGTATCCGAAGAGTCATGATTACATAATTTTAAAAATATTAGCTCCTTCCCCCCATTTCCTCATGTATTGGCTTAGAAAATGGTGAATACATTAGTGAGTACATTAAACTATAGACTACATAACTATAGACTATCACAGTATGTAACAAACTATTTTGCATAAGGTAGAGAAATGTTAAAGAAAGAATAAGTATTATGGCATCTGAGACATCTGAATTGCTCATTTTGTGTCTGGTTTTGCCTTTATTTTATTTAGAAATATTTACATAGTTGTACAAAAAAGAACTTTAATTCAACATGGATATTTATGTGTGTCACTCATCTTAATATGTGTAACACCTCCCATCATTTCTGACTTGCCTTGAAAGGCAAAAATGTCACTGAGTATTCCAGTTGCTTTTTGAATAAAAGATAAAATTATGAATTGGGCTGGGAAGGTGGCTCAGTGGTAGAGTGCTTGCCTTGCATGCATGAGGCCCTGGGTTTGATTCCTCAGCATCACATAAGCAGAAAAAGCCGGAAGTGGTAGAGCACTCAACTTGAGCTCTTCAGCTCAGGCCATGAGCCCAGGCCCAGAGTTCAGGCCTCATGACTGACAAAAAATAATTATGAATTTTAAAGTGTGATTCAATAAGACAGATACACTTTTGCAAGCTTAATTTTGGATCTTACCAGAAAATGTCAGCTTAGTGCACATTGTATTATATCAGTATTTAATGAAAAATCATACTCTAAAGACCTATTCCAAGAAAATGGATCAATTTATCAGCCCTTTTGTAATTTAGAAAGTAAATGTGCCACATCACACCCTGTTTATAGGAGAGCATTAAAAAAACATTAATATCTCTCCTTGCCAAAGGTAATAGTAGACTGCCAGATCAGGGACCAAATAAGAGAAACAAGAGAGGGAAAACAGGAATAGTCTTCATTCTCATAGAATATTCTATCAGAAGAAAATGCAGAATCATTTATTTTTCTATTGATGTTCTTTTGGATGCCAGGCCATGGGTAAAAATTAGGAAGCAGTCTAATTTGCTGGGAGGCCCTACCTTCTTCTCGTCATCCCCTTGCAGGAGAACAAATGAAAGAAAACTTGGATTTCTTTTGGCCCAGGTAGGATTTGAAGAGTACCATTTAAAATAAGGCAATTACTTTCTTTTCTGTGATGTTGCCCTACAAATAGAAGCAAATGCTTTGCTAAGAAAATCCTGCTTATGTTTCTCTGTATCTAATCAAGTCATGTTTCTTCGTTTGGTTTTATATCTCCTCAAGGTGCAGTCAACATGTCTTCAGACCATCTCACAATGAAAGAAGACTACTTTTGTGGTCCTAGAGTTTGGCATAGACAATCTAAGCTTCAAATGACATCTATATTCTGATCAGAAGCACGCTAGATTTCCAAACACCATTGTACCAGTAAATAGACACATGAAGAATGTTATGTCCTTTCTCAGCTAGTTCTTACCCTCTTTTCTTAATATGTTTTTCTTTTTCATCTTATCTTTAGTTGTTATATTAACCAGTAGCATCAGAAAAAGACCACATGCAACTGATCTGCTGCTTGAGTTAAGACTCTGTTCAATATTTCAGTGTTTCCAAAATGATATGCTGCTTTTTTGGCTCTGACTATAATCTTGTTTTCAACTTCTCTCTGCCTTGGGCATCTTCCCTTGCCACATATCCATATGAGCCTAACTACACCACATGCAGAGCCAGATGCTAGAAATGCCATGATACCAAAGCATGTGGCACAAGGGGGATCTTCTCCTTCCCTTATAATTAAATGAGAGCACTGGGGGCATATTGCCTCATGCCTGGTCCCATCAAAAATGCAGCCAGCAGATGCCACTGCACATGACTGATGCTAAGTATAAAGGAAGGATGTAAATATGGCCCCAAAACATTTTAAGAACTGAAGCCTCATGAGGTAGGTTAATCAGTGAAGAGAAGCAGGTGTTAAGGAAAAGAAAAGAGGATACAAAAAGATCCAACTAACTAGTACCTTGTGGCTTCTGTCAGAGCAAAGCCTCACACTTGCCACATGTTTACCACACCTGTCAATTCCTATTGTGAGCTGCCCAGGTGCTAGGTTGGCAAAAAGCTAGGGTTAAACCCACTGGCAGCTATTCATCCATGTCCATCAGCTTGTGTTCTGGAAGGACCTCCAAACTCTCAGCCTCGCAAGCCACAGCCAGCATTTCCTTTGATAACTGCTACCTCTGAACAAGCAGCCTTCAGAGCAGACAGCAAGATAAGAACATCACTTTCTTCTCTGCTGTCCCCTTTGCTAACAAGCATCCCTTAATAATCATATAAAACCTAACTATGGTACAATGGAAGAAGGCTTTAAAGCAACAAAACAAAGCCAAGTAGTACAAACAAGCTTTGCAGCATAAATTATAACCACTAGGCCACTGTGGATAACTTACTGGTGATGCTGGGTACGAATTGTCATGGCCTAAGAGGATTAAGCTCAACAAGACATCTCAAGTTTTACAACTTCATCCTACATTCAATCTGGCTCTGACTCCAGTGATTTATCTTTAATACTATTATACAATCTCTACAAAATGACCTCTTTCCTTTTTGATGCAATCACCAAATAATCTTCATTCAACCACATGACTTAGTGCTAATAGTTCAGTATTAGATACTGAAAAATGATCAGAAAGATTTTTTTCAGCTACCTTTTTTTTTCAGATGCATCCATTCCTTCTAGAAAATGTTCAGGTTTTTTTCTTGGTTGTGGATGAACATTTTCAGGCAAGCTACAGACTCTTAAATATCTTAAATACTAATGTATTTGTATCATAATTAGTTAAATCCACATCCTCTCATACTTACTCTCAGAATCTCCTATCACTGTTGTAGGTTCCTATAAGGCCCCCTCTCCTACTAAATAGTTGCAAAGGAAAAAAAAATAATAAGAAAGAAGCAACCATAACAATGGTCTAATTTTTGGTGATGTACAGCACTTTCATTTCCCTTCAAGTCCCATTTCAGGCTTTTATCCTTAAGCTTTACCATTCATATTGATGATCATCTGGCTCATGGACCTCACAGTTCATATTTCTCCCCAAACTACCCAACGATTCTCAGAATAATCCTACCATAAAACTATAGTCCCACTAGACTTTAAGGTCCACAAAAAATAGAAGATACATATCTTTGCTCATTTTTACATCTCCTACAACATCTAGTAAGAGGATAATCACAGAAGTTATCACTAAACCTCAAAAGTATTTTTGGGAGGAGTTCCGGGAAGATGGCGGAGGAGAAGCTGGAATCTGAACAAGCTCTTGCATAGAAAACAGTTTCAGAGTTCCAGTGAACAGTCCCAAGCCAGAGAATCACACCAAGTGTGCCATCACAGGACAGAGAGTTAGTCAAGAGAGGGGAAGCCAAGCAGACACATCTGAGCAGCTGCCGCTGCGGCGGCAGGGTCGCAGCGGCGACCACCGCCGCGGAGGCATACCTGAGACGCAGTCCGGGACAAAGGAGCCAGACGCAGCGGACGAGCGGATTCTACTCAACACCAGCAAGAACCGACAAGGAGCGGACAACTTCATCCTGCACTTTGCAGACCAGAGACGACCCGGGATCCAAGACTCCGCGTGAGTAGAAGCCCCGCTTCCTCACTCCTCCTCTGGGAGCAGAGGAGGGAAGGCCACCCCTCCCCCCCCCAGCACCGGTGATCTCCATCTTGGATACCGACAAAGCTCGGAGGAGCGGCTAGTTCCAGCTCAGGCCTTGGAATAGAGCTAGTCATTTGGCAGTTCACGGGAACTTGGCGGCGAGGTGACCTCACAGACTCAGTTCCATCCAGGGAGGGGTCGCCCAGCTCAGGCACCAGCCATTGGAGTGGCTCTCCTCGCTGGGTGGCCAGAGCCAGAGGCTGCCCCTCCCTCTAGCAGCCACCACAATCAATTGAAAAACAGAAACCCTGAGAATGGCTCCAGGCTGGGTGCTGTGAGTTTTTTTTTCACAAAATAGCCCCAGGGAAAAGCTACTGTTCCTTGAAAGACCTCAACTCTACCCAGAACCTAGCCTCATCACTGCATCCCCCTCTTTTGTGATTCTCAAAGCAGATCACCCTCCCAGTAAACTAACCTGGGAGGGGGATCTCAAAATCTTGGGTAAAGCAGAGCATTTTTCTGCCTGTTCCAACAAACTGACTTAAGAAACCAATCAAGCCACAGGACCTCAAGCTGACCAGAGACTCCAACCAGACTCTGGTTACAGACAAAAGGGAGATACAGGACTCTTCCCACCCCTCCCAAAAAAAAAAAAAAAAATCAAAGAACTTTTTTTTTTTTCTTCTTCTTCTTTTCTTTTTTTCTTTTTCTTGTTTTGTTTTTTTTTCGTTTTTTGTTACCTTATATATATATAAAAAAAATTTTTTTTTTTGCTTTTCTAAAACTTTTATTAATCTTTAATTTTTGCCTCTTCTGAAAAAATAATTGTTTTCCATTAATTTTTTTTTCTCCTCTTATAATTTTTATTTTAGGAATACGTGAATGTGTGTTTTCTTTTCTTTTCTTGTCTTCTTTCTCTTTTTCATTCATTCTTAATTATCTTCTTGTTTTTGTTTTTTTTCTAGCTCTACTGAACTTCTGATCTTTTCTTCTCACTTTCCTATCCTTTCCAACTTTTCCTCTTTGTTCACCTTTATGTGACTTAACTCTTGTCCGGCACATCCTCAGATAAACCCGTAGTTAACCAGTAGACCCTATCCCCCATTGTGTACACACTTAATCCACAAACTTATTACTCAATTCAAAACCTCTGAGACTTAAATTCATTAATAACAGTACTACCTCTTTATACCTATATAATATTTTAAGCATTTTTTAAAAGTTTTTCTCATCTCCTCTATGTCCCTCCCTTTCTCTCAACATATTCATATCCCTCTATAAATAGATGGTCTCTTAATCTCTAAAATAACATTAATTTTTACGTCTCTATTTTTTTTCTGGTCTCTTTTCATTCCCCTTTCCCTTTCTTCCCTTTTCTCTCTCTCTCTACTTACATCCTACCCAACCTATTTCCTGCATTGTGATTAGAACATAGTTAACTCTCCCTGTGCCTTCCCACACCAATCTATTCCTATTTTTTACCCACATCTCTCCCTAACCCTAATAATTTCTGGTTTTCCAAATTCTTCTCTGCGGTTCAAAGTCCTTTAACATATAGTTGTTTGATGTCGAATAGATGTATCTGTTGAACTAGATTGTATCTGTAGACTATTGACTGTACAAATGCAAACTTTGGTTGATGGTTGCCTTAAGATAGTGTTCTAGCACAAAACTGGTGCTATCTTCATCTCAAATGGGCAGAGTAAGCCGGAAAAACACAAGAAAAATGGCAAATTCGGGTATCTCAATTCCCAATCCTGATAATCAGGGGTTAGAACAGATAATGAATAATCCAGAGGAGAGTTCCCAAACAGCTCTACAAACACTGCTGGCAAACATGATAAATGAAAAGTTTGACAACGTACAAAGGACTCTGTATGAGCGTGATAGGGAGAGAGAGGAGGCATCCCAGAAGTTTATACAGGAATATCATAAGCGTGAGGAAGCTACTCAAAAACTGATACAGGATTTGCGTGAACAACTTGAGAATACTCAAAGAGAAAGGGAGGAATGGCGTGAGCAGGCTGAGAACACTCAAAGAGATCTGCAGGAATCCCGTGAACGGGAGGAAGCTAATCAAAGAGTAATACAGGAATTGAGAGACCAGGTAGAGAACACACAAAGATCACTAAAGGCATTCATGGAATCCATTAACAAAGAGATGAAGGAAGTCAGGGAGACCACAAAGGGAATGCTGAATGGAACCCAACAGAAGGAATGGGAGCCCAAAGAAACCATAACCAATCAACTAAGTGATTTGAGGACAAACACTGAACACCAAATTAAGGAAGTAAAGAAATTCATACAAGACCTAAAACAGAGCTTCAACAAAGAACTTGAAGCCATCAAAGCTGACCAACTAGAAGGAAAAGAGATAAAAAACAAAGTAGAGAGTCTTGACAGCAGGTTAGACCATGCAGAAGATCGAATCTCAGGGATTGAAGACAGCCTAGATATTATAGAGAAAGAACATACAACCATCCAAGACAAGTCCAAGAAATATGATAGATCTATCCAACACCTGGAAGACACCATCAGAAGGCCTAATCTAAGGATAATGGGTGTAGAGGAGCACCTAGAAACAGAAGTTAATGGTCTAGGAAATCTGTTTAACAGGATCCTAGCAGAGAACTTCCCAAACATGCAAAAAGATAGGCCTGTCCAGATACAAGAAGCCTTTAGAACCCCAAATAGACCAGACCAGAATAGGACATCCCACCGTCACATAATAATCCACACAGGATCAACTCAGAACAAGGAAAAGATCCTTAAAGCTGTCAGAGAGAAAAGGGTAATCACTTATAAAGGGAAACCAATTAGAATCACCTCAGATTTCTCAGCAGAGACAATCAAAGCAAGAAGAGCCTGGAATGATGTATGCCATGCCCTAAAAACAAACAACTATCAACCAAGAATACTGTACCCAGCTAAACTCTCCTTCATAACTGAAGGCCAAATAAAAACCTTCCATAGCAAAGAAAAATTGAAACAATACATCTCCACCAAACCAGCCCTACAAAAGATTCTTAAAGATGTCCTACACATAGAAAACCAACAAGACCGCAATAAAGGCCAAGAAACTGCACCCAAACTGAGAATCCAAGAACCATAGGAAGAACCCAGTTTTCACAGCCCCCAAGAAGGTAGATAACATGGCAGGAACTCCCAAATACCTCTCAGTCCTATCTCTTAATGTTAACGGACTGAACTCTCCAATTAAGCGACATAGACTGTCTAGTTGGATTAAAAAACAAGACCCTTCTATCTGCTGCCTGCAGGAGTCACATCTTGCCCGTAAAAACAAACACATTTTCAATGTTAAAGGCTGGAACAAAATCTACCAAGCAAACGGACCGCATAAACAGGCGGGAGTTGCAATCCTAATATCAGATAAAATAGACTTCAAATTAAAATTCATGAAAAGAGATAAAGAAGGTCGCTACATACTAATTAAAGGATCTCTCCTTCAGGAGGATATTACAATTCTAAATATCTATTCGCCAAACAATGGAGCACCCAAATTTATCAAAGAAACACTACTTTCCCTCAAATCCCATATAGATCCAAAGACATTAATCGTTGGGGATTTTAACACACCACTCTCCCCACTAGATAGATCAACTCGGCAAAAACTCAACAGAGAAACCGCAGATCTAAACAGCTGCATAGATCAACTAGACTTAACAGACATTTACCGAACATTTCACCCAGCAGCATCAGAATACACGTTTTTCTCAGCAGCACATGGAACGTTTTCTAAAATAGACCACATTTTAGGCCACAAAGCAAACTTGTCTAAATTCAGAAACATTGAAGTTATACCTTGCATTCTCTCTGACCACAAGGGAATAAAGTTAGAACTCAACACCAAAAGCCACCAAAGAAAGTCCGGTATCACATGGAGGCTGAACAACACACTGCTGAATCATGAGTGGGTCATGGAAGAGATTAGAAAGGAAATTCAAATGTTCATGCTATTCAACAAAAATGAACACACAAACTACCAGCTCCTCTGGGACACAGCAAAGGCAGTACTCAGAGGCAAGTTTATAGCTCTGAGCTCCTACATCAACAAATTGGAAAGATCTGAAACTAACAATTTAATGACACATCTAAACCTCCTTGAAAAAGAGCAGCAAGATAAACCCCAATCCAGTAGACGGAAAGAAATAATCAAAATTAAATCAGAATTAAATGAATTAGAATCCAAAAAAACTATAGAAAGAATCAACAAAACAAAGAGTTGGTTCTTCGAAAAACTCAACAAAATTGACAGACCCTTAGCAAATCTTATCAGAAAAAGAAGAGAACACACCCAAATTAATAAACTCAGAGATGAGAAAGGAAACATCACCACGGAAACAAGCAAGATTCAGAACATTATAAGGGAATACTTCTCAAAACTTTATGCTAATAAGTTTGAGAACTTGACAGAAATGGACCTCTTCCTAGCAAATATTGACATGCCAAAACTAAACCAAGATGAGGTAAACTATCTTAACAGGCCCATATCAAGCATTGAAATAGAAACAGCAATAAGAGACCTCCCAGCTAAGAAAAGTCCAGGACCAGATGGTTTTACAGCGGAATTTTACAAGGCCTTCAAAGCAGAGCTCACACCAATTCTCCTCCAACTCTTCAATGAAATTGAAAGAGAAAGCTCACTACTGAACACATTCTATGAAGCCATCATAACCCTCATCCCAAAACCAGGCAGGGACTCATCAAAGAAAGAGAACTATAGACCCATTTCTTTGATGAACATTGATGCAAAACTTCTCAACAAAATTTTGGCCAACCGACTTCAACAATTCATCCAAAAAATCATACACCACGATCAAACAGGATTCATTTCAGGGATGCAAAGCTGGTTCAATATACGCAAATCAATTAATATTATTCATCACATCAACAGGAGCAAGAATAAGAACCACATGGTTATCTCAATAGACGCAGAAAAAGCATTCGACAAGATCCAACACCCCTTTATGATGAAGGTTTTGAAAAAATTAGGAATCCATGGAACATTCCTCAATACAATAAAGGCTGTATATGACAAACCTACAGCCAGCATTATACTCAATGGTGAAAAACTAAAGCCATTTCCTCTTAACTCAGGAACAAGACAAGGATGCCCACTCTCTCCACTTCTCTTCAATCTAGTATTAGAATGCCTAGCTACAGCAATAAGACAAGATGAAGACATAAAGGGGATCCAAATAGGGAAAGAAGAAATAAAAGTCTCCCTCTTTGCAGATGACATGATCTTGTATTTAAAGAATCCCATAGACTCCACTCCCAAATTACTCAAGCTGATTCAAAACTTTGGCAAAGTAGCAGGTTATAAAATTAACCCCCAAAAATCAATGGCTTTTCTGTATGCCAACAATGAGAAAAGTGTGGCTGAAATTAGGAAAGCAACTCCATTTGTAATAGCCCCACAAAAATAAAATACCTAGGAATTAACTTAACTAAAGAAGTGAAGGACCTCTATGATGAAAACTTTAAAATCTTGAAAAAGGAAATCAACACAGAACTTAAAAAATGGCAAAACCTCCCATGCTCCTGGATTGGAAAGATTAACATCGTGAAAATGGCAATACTCCCCAAGGCTATCTACAAATTCAACGCAATACCTATCAAAATTCCACCCTCATTCTTCAAGGAAATAGAAGAGGCAATCCAAAAATTCATATGGAACAATAAAAGACCCCGAATAGCAAAAACGCTCCTCAACGGAAAGAACACTGCTGGAGGAATATCAGTACCAAATTTCAAACTCTACTATAAAGCCATAGTAATCAAAACAGCTTGGTATTGGCATAAGAACAGACCTCAGGACCAATGGAATAGAATTGAAAACCCAGAAATGAACCTACAGACCTATAGCCATCTAATCTTCGATAAGGGAGCTAAAACAATAGAATGGAAGACAGACAGCCTCTTCAGTAAATCGTGCTGGCAAAACTGGTTAACTACATGTAGAAAACTAAAGCTAGATCCTTATATATCACCCTGCACCAGAATCAACTCCAAATGGATCAAAGACCTTGAACTCAAAGCAGACACTCTGAAAACATTACAGGATGGAATAGGAGAAACCCTGGGTCTCCTTGGCACAGGCCGAAATTTTCTGAATGAAGACCCGGAAACACAACAAATCAAAGAAAGGCTGGACAAATGGGATTGTATAAGGTTGCAGAGCTTCTGCAGGGCAAATGACATAGCTAGCAAGATCAATAGAAAGCCCACGGACTGGGAGAAGATCTTTACTAGCCATACAACGGACAAGGGTCTCATATCTAAAATATACTTGGAACTCAAAAAATTAAACCACCCAACAACAAATCCTCAAAGAAACAACTGCCCAATAAGTAAGTGGGCGAAAGACTTAAAGAGAAGCTTCTCTGAAGAAGAAAGAAGGATGGCCAATAGACACATGAAGAAATGTTCAACATCCCTAGCCATAAAAGAAATGCAAATCAAAACAACATTGAGATATCACCTCACTCCAGTTAGAACAGCAAAAATCAAGAACTCTAACAACAACAGATGCTGGAGGGGATGTGGACAGAAAGGAACCTTACTTCATTGTTGGTGGGAATGTAAACTTGTTCAACCACTTTGGAAAGCAGTATGGAGGTTCCTCAAAAGACTCCACATAGAGCTCCCCAATGACCCAGCAATCCCACTTTTGGGCATTTACCCAAATGATCACAAACAAGGCCACACTAAAGCTACCAGCACAACTATGTTTATTGCAGCATTATTTACCATAGCTAAGACATGGAACCAACCCAGATGCCCCTCAGTAGATGAATGGATCAAGAAGATGTGGTATATATACACAATGGAATTCTATGCCTCCATCAGAAAGAATGACATTTCCCCATTTGTTAGGAAATGGAAAGGCTTGGAAAAAATTATATTAAGTGAAGTAAGCCAGGCCCAAAGAAACATAGGTCCCATGGTTTCACTTATTTGCAATATCTAGTATAGGTATGAGTCAAGCGGAAAAAGTCAAATAATGTGATGTTAGGAAAACGCAACCTCAAATATGTATTTTAATGTTTTTGTTTCTTTCATGCATGTGTTTCTAACGCATTTATAATATTATCTCTTTGTTGCTTTGTATGTCCCTCCCCCACAGTGTAACCCCCGCTTTCACTATATTTGATGTCAGTATAACATGTGGAGGAGATGGGGACAAACAAGTCGTTTAAGGATTCAGGTGGACCTGTTGCAACAATGAGAAGTACAAAATGTCATGTCAAAACCAGCTTTACAATGTCGGGGGGGGCGGGGGGTATGATTGGGTGGGAGGGAGGGGGGAGGCTGGGAAGGGAGGTGAAGGGTAAACAAAGGAGGAGGCTGCAATGCTTGGTAAGAAATGTATGCATTATCCTGCCCATGTAATTGTAACCCCTCTGTACAGTATGTTCTCAAATAAAATAAAATTAAATTAAAAAAAAAAAAAAAAAAAAGTATTTTTGATTTGGATATATCTGATGTCCTTACTCAAACATCCTCTGACCCCCCTACAAGTACAATCCTCTCTCTTCCCTTCTATAATCGTATCAGCACATCATTGCTATAAAGATCTTTAGTAATCGAGTGTTTTAGATTTTTCCTGTTCCTCATGATCCCATCTCTGCTTTAAATATAATTTCTACTTTATTTTGAACTGCTGTTGAGCCACTGCCCTGCCAGCCCTGTCACTAGCATCAAAATCCTGTATTATTCGAAAGCTCATCTATAAGTTGGTTCTCCATATGCATAGTTTTTCTGCTCATTTTCTGTTTCCAGATTAATTAGGATATCTAGAGAAAGACACAAAAATGTCCCAGGGAAATCTCAGGTTGAGGAACTTCAAATAGACGTCCATACTATTCATTATCTATCTCTCATCAACTCTCAGCTCATAGTAACTTTCCTAGAAATTTTCTCTTGAGTTCCCAACTCTTCAGCTTTAAAGCATGCTACATTTGCAAATGTTCTGTTCAAGAGTTTGACGTCAAATGAATGTTATATTCAATGGATGCCCTACATCAAATGAATCCTGTGCTATTGAAATAGGAAAGAGCTCTGAGTTTCCCAGTGCTTACTAATGTGAAAACCTTGTCAAACCTACTTTTGGTTGGGAAGGTTCAGTCATGTAGTTAACTCATACTTTGGTATGTGACTTTATTCCCAACAAATTATTTGAAAAGATGAATGAACATATTGCCTTCATTTAAAAAAATGTTCTTCTATATACTGTTGTCAAAGATTGAGATCACTGTTTCAACTTAAGGTCTTGTTTTATAGTCTGCTATAAGCTGAATGTTCATAAGACCTCAAAACTCATGTGTTGAAACCCAAGTTTTTAGTATGGGTGTATTTGTAGATGGTGCCTTTAAGGGAAAAAGAAAGAAAGAAAGAAAAACAGGAATAATGAAGTCATGCCTATGGGGCCCTGACTAATAGGATTACTGTCCATATAAGAAGAGACACCAGAAATCTCACTGACTTTGTACAATGAGATGACATACAAGATAAGGGTTCATCTGTTTGTCTGTCTGTCTGTCTGTCTATGTACAGCCCCAGAAGATATCCCTCACCAAAAACTGACCACACTAACCACCTCAGCAATGTAAGCTAACACTCCTGATGTTGGACTGGGCATGGCAGCTCACCCCTATAGTATTAGCTACTCTGGAAGCAGAGATCAGGAAGATGAAGATTCAAAGCTAGCCTAGATTTAAAATATATATATATTTATTTATTTATATATTGCAGTCTCATCTCAACAAAAGAGCCAGGTGGGCGTTGCACATGCTTGTAATCTCAGCTGCAAAGAAAGCATAGGTAAGAAAATAGAAGTGTGAGGCCAGTCTGGGCAGAACAAAAAGACACTATCTAAACAATAATCTAAAGTCAAAAGCACTACAGACTGAGCCCAATTGTCAGAGAACTTGTCTGGTAAGCACAAGGCCTTGATTTCAAATTCCAGCACAGTCTGAAACATTCTATTGTTTAGAGCATCCAATCTGTATTTCATTATAACAGCCTGAACAGACTAACAGTCACAAACTATTTTTGCACAAAATAAAGAGAAAATAAAGGGTCTAAGGAGCTAATGGAATCATGAATTTAGAGAATTATGTAGGTCTCTATAAACACTCTCATAATACCAAGTCTGCTCAATTTTAATCCCTTCTTTTTAAATGTGCAGGGTTGAGCATGCTTTCTATATGATAAAATATCTTGATTTCTCTACTTGTGAGAATGGAAACCAGAACTTAGCTCTTAATTCTAGCCATCAGGATTTTTCATATCCCAAAGAGATAATTCCAGGGGCATTTGTAACTACTTACTGTCATTTTTTTCATCTAGACACAGTAGGAAAGAGTGACAGATTATATAAAGGCTGTATAAAAAGTTACAGATGAGCAGCACAAAGTAGGACTTAATAGCAACATATAGTATAAGCCTGAAATGTAAGAGATAAATATTGATATTTATGAGGAAAGACATAGACGGGTCATACAAACTGGATGAGCTCCTCATGATCATGAATTCAAGAACAGAACTAAATCGATTCCAGGAAAAGTTGGGACCAGAGAAAGAGAAATGGAAATTTCTGAAAGGAAAAGCCGTAATTGCATTTATCTAAGAAAGTATATATCGTGTTGCCTAGTTCTGTGTAAGACAATAATAACTTCATTTTTAACAATAGCACAGAAAATGAACAGAAAGTAAGCCAATTACATCAGCTTCCAAGTGTTTATTACAATGCATATAGAGATAAGAAGCTTGAATAATCATAAATCACTTTTTAAAGATGAGTAGCTTTTTTGTATTTTTGGAGTTTTGTTTTGTTTATGGTTTAGGTTGTGTGTGTGTGTGTGTGTGTTACTAGTCGCACGTAGGGTGTGAACTCTGGGCCTGAGTGGTGTCCATGAACTTTCTGGCCAAAATTCCACTTCTTGCTCTTGGTGGTTAATTGGAGATGAGAGTTTCACTTTCTTGCACAAGCTAGCTTCAAACTGAAATCATTAGATTTTAGTCTCCTGAGTAGCTAGGATTATAAACATGTACCACCAGTGCCCCACAGTAAATAACTTTAAAACATTGCTCAATTGGTGGATTATGAAAACTTCCACACAGTAGCTTAAAAATAAAGTTTTCTTTCAAAATAATTAAAGTACCAAATATGAGTAAAATCCTCCCTATAGCCTTAATAGACAAACACTTTGGGAGATATTGTTAATTTGTTTCTTAGAGAAAATAAAAATGAAAATGTAATAAATCTATAAGATAATCTGAACACAGGATATAGAAAAATATTTGTAATACTGAAGCTGTTCTGTTAAGTCTGGAAAACATCTCAAAAATTGGAAGTATAGAGTATATTTTAAAAAGAAGTCTTTTGCTCTCCCCTTTATATCATCTCTTCTACTTTTATTTTTTTAAGGTTTTTTTTTTATTGTGAAAATACTGTACAGAGGAGTTACAATTACATGGGCAAGATAATGAGTACATTTCTTATCAAGCATTGTAGCCTCCTCCTTTGTTTCCTCTTCCCATCCCTTCCCATCCTCTCCCCACCCAACCCAATCCTCCCCGCCGTCCCTCCCCCACGAAGGTTGTAAAGTTCCTTTTCGACATGACATCTTGTACATCTCATTGCTGCAATGGATCCACCTGAATCCCTATTTAAATGATTTGTTTTTCCCCTTCCCTCCACAAATTATCCCGACATCAAATACAGTGAATGCAGGGGTTATACTGTGGGGGAGGGCATCTCTTCTACTTTTAAACACAACCAAAAGGGTGACACCAAATAAAGACTTTACATGACAGACACAAAAAATAAGAAATTTTGCAATTAGGGGGTTCATATTAATTAATATATCTGTATTGCTTGAAGGGATGTTTAAAGTCATAAATTTAAACACAAAATGTTCTTGACATTAGTTTACTAACTCTCTTTTTTGTCACTGGCAACCTCCTTAACATCTAGCAAGACTATTGTAAATCAGGGCTCATTTGCCCTTTATATATTCACTATATGCAGAACAAAATAAAAATATATAGAGGCAAGGGACAATGGTTAATCTCACTTCATCATTAGCTTACTGACAGAAAACCATGAACACTCTCCTCCCTACCTTAGCCAGTTCCAAGTGACAAAAATTCATTATGAATTTAAAAATAACAATATCTACAAAATGAATTTATTTTGGGAGGGTCCAGTTATGGGGCCTGAACTCTGGGCCTGGGCGCTGTCCCTCAGCTCTTCAGCTCAAGGCTAGCGCTCTACCACTTGAGCCACAGCGCCACTTCCGGCTTTTTTCTTTTCTGCTTATGTGGTGCCAAGGAATCGAACCCAGGACCTCATGCATGCAAGGCAAGCGCTATACCACTGAGCCACCTTCCAAGCCCAAAAATGAATTATTTAAAGAAAAAATAAATAAGTTTTAAAAGAACTGGGTTCTAGTGACTCTTCAACTGTATTCCTAGCTATTTAGGAGGCTAAGATCTGAGGATCAAGGTTCAAAGCCAACCCTCTCCTCAAGAATCTTATCTCCAGTTCATTAGCAAAATGCTGGATATGGAAGCATGACTTAAATGGGAGACAACCAGCCATTATTGGAAAAAGCTGAGCAAACTCAATACCCTGAGTTCAAACCCCAGTACTGTCCTCCACACACATTGAGAATACCTAAAAGTAGATTCTTAAGTCAAAACGAAGCTGGGCTTTCAAGATGTGAGAAAGATCAAAATACAAAGGTAAATACTTGGGTAAGTATATTTGATCATGTAAAACAACTAAAGATAACAATGTTTTGTTTAAAATTTATACAGAAATAAAATGTAACACATTATTAACACAAAAGAAATAGGAATGGGTAAAAAGCTATAGAGTTGTCAAAGGTACAGGAATACTTGGAAAGTTAAAGTAAAAATTTTATTAAGATATGATAACTTACAGACACATAATCATCAGGAAAACCACTGAGAGTAAAGTAATATACAAAAAAAACAAGATGGAGTAAAACTTACAAGCAGGGTAGGTATAAGCATAGCCACTCAGGAGGCAGAGATCAAATGGATCATGATTCCAAGGCCAACCCAGGGGAAAATATATGCAAGGGAGACCCTCATATAAACCACAAAAAAAATGGGTACAGTGGCAAGCACTTGTTTTCCCAGCCTTACAGGAAACATAAATAGGAGATCCTGGACCAGTCTAACCTAGATCTAAATACAAGAGCCTATATGAAAAAAATACCAAAAGCAAAAAGGGAAAGATTTGGTTCAAATGGTAGAGTGCATACCTAGCAAACAGAAGGCCCTGAATTCAAAGCCCAGTACCACCAAAAAAAAAAAATTATCTGTCTTTTAAAATTAATTTTTAACTGATAAGTAGAAACAAAATTTGAACATATTAGTGAAGTACCATGTGATATTTCAATTTATGTATTTATTTATAGTTAATTGTCAACTTAATTGGATTGAGAATGTCTTCTCTGGAATATCTCCTTCAAATAGAACTTCCTAGTCCTGGTAGCAAAAGGGTATAATCCTAGTATTCTTATTTCACTTAACTGATCTCCAATTCTATTCATTCTCCTGAAAATGATATATTTCTTTCTCTTATATTTGAATAATACTCCCATTGTGCACATATACTAGCTATATTTTTTAATTAATCCATCAGTCAATCACTTCAGAACATGGCTATTGTGAATGTTATTGTGATAAACATGGGTGAACATATGAAAACTTGGAATCTTTTGCTTTTTTGCCTCAATGCAGAATCACATGATAGTTCTGTTTTTAGTTTTGTGAGTAATCTCTACATTGATTTTCATAGTGACTTGACTAACTTACATAACTACCAACTGTATAAACTTTCCTCCCACCCACATCATCCTCACCTGCTTTTGTTGCTTTGTGTTTTCTTGATGATAGCCATCCTTATTGAGTATGGTAAAATCTCAGTACTACTTTGATTAACACTTCCTCTGTAGTATTTAACACATCCTTTTGTGCATTTATTAGGTATTTCTACTTTCTTTTTTGGAGAACTGTCTGTTATCAGTTTCCCATTTACTAACTGGGTTATTTGTTCTTTTTATGTATATTTTTTAGCTGTTAGTTATGTGTTTTGGATATAAATCTCTTATCTGATGAATAGCTAGTAATTATTTTGTATAGGATGTTTCTTCATTCTGGTTAATTTTTTCTTTGCTGTTTAAAAGCTTTTCAACTAGATATATTTCCGGTTGTCAATTTCCTGAGCTCTTGAAGTCCTATTCTGAAACAATGCCTATGTCTATATATTCAAGTGTTTTCTCTATGTTTTATTATAGTAGTTTCAAAGTTTCAGGTTTTTCATTAAGATCTTTTATCCATTTTGAATTGACTTTTTTTACATGGTGACAGATAAGGATCTAGTTTCAGTCTTCTCTGTATGGTTATTGAGACTTCCCAACATTATTTGTTTAAAAAGGGGGGGGCTTCTCTTTTATTATGTTTTCAGCTCCTTAGACAAAAATCAGACAGCTTGGGAGGGGAAAAACTGGGAGAATGAGGGACGGGATTACACTGTTCAAAAAGAAACGTACTCATTACCTGACTCATGTAACTGTTCCCTTTCCGTACATAACCTTTACAATAAAATTTTTTTGGGGGGAGGTCCGGTCGTGGGGCCTGAACTCTGGACCTGGGCGCTATCCCTGAGCTCTTCAGCTCAAGGCTAGCGCTCTGACACTTGAGCCACAGCACCACTTCCGGCTTTTTTCTTATGTGGCACTGAGGAATCGAACCCAGGGCCTCATGCATGCAAGGCAAGCGCTAGACCACTGAGCCACCTTCCCAGCCCTGCAATAAATTGTTTAAATTATCTTTTAATTAAATTATTTTTAAATTATCTTTATAAATTATCTTTTAAACTATCTTTTAATATGTATTTTTAAAATACACACTTCTGGTGAAAAAAATCAGATAGCTTATTTCTGTTTTCTATTTTATACCATCGGTCTACATGCTTGTTTAGTGGCAATATATGCTTTTTATTACTATGGTCTGTAATATAATTTGAGGTCAGGTATTGTGATACCTCCAGAATTATTCTTTTGCTTCTGTGTAAATTCTAGTTCTTGTGTGCTTCCATATGAATTGTAGAATTGATTTTTCTATTTCTGTGAAAAATTTCATTGGAATTGTGATGGATAATATACTGAATCAGTTGATCATTTTCAATTTGAGTGCTTTTTTTATTTCTGTGAAAAATGTCATTGGAAGTTTGATGGATAATGCACTAAATCATTTGATCATTTTTAGAATATTGATCCATAAGACTTTAAAAGCATTAAATATAAATTAAAAAGGAAATAAATTAGACTGTCTTAAAATTGTGAAATTTATGCTAAAGAAAACATTGTGAGAGTTATAAGAAACAAAAAGGGTAAAGAAATTTATAATTATACATCAACCAACTCAAACTCAGAATTTTAAGAAGTGCCCACAAATCAATAAAAAAAAAAATCTCTTATTAGAATGGTTGGCATGTACAAATAAGGTTCTTAAAATGGCCAATGAACATACGAAAAGTTTTCCAGACTCATTAGACTATAGAGAAATGTAACTTAATACACACTACCAGAATGGCTAACACTAAATGGTGAAAATACCAAATATTGTCAAGGATAAAGAGCCACCCCAGCTCATACATACGGGAAGGAAGTAAATTATTACGTTATTCTGGAAAACCACCCAATGATATCTACAAATAATGACTATTTACATTCCCTAGGACCTAACACTTTTACATATATGTAATATAGTGACAGAAGAATTGCAATAATACCTTTTATGATCATACATGCATATTCATAACAGCACTCTTGACAACAGCCAAAATACCAAAACAACCTTGATTCTCATAGTAAATCAAAATAATTTTGTTGTAGTCATACAATGGAGTATTAAACAAAGATAAAAATGAATATATTACTGCTATATAACATGCACACATTTTATGAAAATGTTTAGTAAAATAAACCAGACAAAAGGTAATACATATTTATGGTTCCTTTTACATAAACTGTAAAACAGATTAAATTTATAGATAGTGACAGAACTCAGGATGATCTTACCTATTGTTAAGATAGAGAATGGCTGGTAAAAAGCACAAAAAGGAGTCTTTGAGATGCTGGTAGTTTTTTTTTTCTTGATAATTATTTATTAATTACCTATCTAAAAATATGGATAAACCTTGATTCTACTCTATACAAATGTGCTCACTGTATGAAAAAAATTTTTAGGTTTTATATACTTTCTCTGTGCATACTGCACTTTAATAGATAGTTTATAATGGGGGGATTTAGTTAAATAAAGATTAGGTTGTATTAGCAAATGGATATTCAGAATGAGGCTAAAATGCTATTTTATATTCACACAATGAATAGCAGTGTTTTAGGGTACATGGAAAAGCATTATGCTGTAGACAAGAGGAACAAAGTGCTTTCTAAAGATTAATGGCAGTATACTAGAAGATTACATTTAGATTAGAACATCACAGTGTCACAAAATGGAGTTCTGAGAAAGAATCATTTGAAGCTCAAAGGAAATATGTTGTTTGATTCAGGAAATAGAAGTATCAAAGCAATTCTCTACTACGAGAAAAATCATGCCAAAAAATAAGAAACAAATTTATCAAAGATAAGAAACATGGTTTTATAATTCTTATCATCTTCATTTTTACTTTGTTTTTTCTACCATTCCCAACTACCACATCAGCAACATTATTGCCATTGTGGCTTTGCCTCAGTTCCCATCCCAAACAATCAAGTTTCGAGGTAGTAAAACAAAACCTAATTAAGCACAATATTTCTTCATCACCATTACTCAAAATGGCCCTTCTCAGCAAGATGACCATTGTATGCCACTGATAGAAGAACTGATACTGATAGAAGAACAAATACATACCCAAAGTTTATATTCTCTCCGTATAATTTTGCCTCATCTCTACATTTTATGGGTAAATATTTCTATACTCTTACAAATGGCTTTTCTTGGGCAAAATATCTGTAAACATGCTCAAGTCTTTCTTATAATTACTCTACTGTGAGTTGAATTTGTTTAAAATTCCTATTTGTCCTTCACTCTAAACACTTATTAATCATAAATTTAAAAGTTAAGATGTTGGAATTGTATGTAACTCACTAGTAAAGCACTTGTCTAACTTGTTCAAGTTCCTGGGTGTGATTCCTACCATTGTTAAAAATATAGAGAGATATATAGATATAAATATACATGTGTATGTATTTTTTTGTCTGTGTGCGCCTGTCCTAGGGCTTGAACTCAAACTGTCCCTGAGCTTCTTTGACTTAAGATCAGTGCTTTTCCATATGTGAGCCACAGCTCAACGTGAAGCTTTTTTTAGTAGCTTATTGGAGATGAATCTCACAGTCCTCAGTAGCTAGGATTTCAGGAATGAGTTACTTGTATCTGGTACCAAAATAGATAGATAGATAGATAGATAGATAGATAGATAGATAGATAGATAGATAGATAGATAGATAGATAGATAGATAGATAGATTTTAAAATATTTTTGATTCATATAAATAAATTCATAATAATAAAAGCCAGTGATAATTCTAAACATCTATGCTTCAAGATTTAAAGTAGTAATCATGAAAAAAGCTCTGCTGCCTGCAGTTGAATTAGAGTAAAACCACACTGTGTTCCTAGAAGCCAACATTTGGGCTTCATGTTGAAAATATGGGTGGGGACAAAGTTATTCCTGTCTAGGAAACAAAGCTAAAATGAAAACATTTTACTCTTGGATCAGAAGAAAAAACAAAGGCTTCCTGTATTTCTCGTGAAATATCCCCAAGCCAATGTAAGACACCATGCTGATGGTACGTCTGAGCGTCCAGAGAGAAGATACTCCCAAGGAATGCATCCACAGGGACAGAAGAAAATCTCTCACTTAAGATGAGTTTGAAAGTCAAAACTTAAAACCTTTTAAAAGTTAAAACCTTACAAAAAAGGCAATCCCATTATGTGAAATCCCATAAGAACAATAACAGGGAGAATTGATAGCTAGAAAAGGAAACAAAAAAAAGAAAGATACAAGCATTGTGCTCAATAGGAAATGGACTCGTTACCTTGCTCATGTAACTGTACAGTATCTTTACAAAAAATATATTAAAAAATATAAAAACATTATAATATCCTCAAATTTATTAAAGAAAACATCCTGCAACTACAAATAATAGAAAATTGTAGAACAAAATAGGCACTTAGTGTACAAAAATGTTGACATTTGGAAGTGATGCTGTGGCTCAAGTGGTAGAGCACTCACCTTGAACTGAAGAGCTCAGAGACAGTGCCCAGGCCCAGAGTTCAAGCCCCACAACCGACCAAAAGAAGCAAAACAAAAAAAAATGGTATTTAAAGTTGTTTGTAAATGCCAGGATGGAAAAAGCCAAGGAAAGAATATAGAAGACAAGATAAAATTTAAACCAGATTCAGATAATTTAATTATCTCTTGTTAAGGAAGATACTCAATATTAATTCTCCCCAACAATTTTTGATTGGCCTCCTGACCTCGTGTTGCACAATTTGCTTTTCAATCACATCATCAAAACCATTGAAGCTCTGCTCATGACTTGTTAATATTTTATCTCTGGAGAAAATCTCCACTGAATATGTAGATTCATATATAGATATGTCTGAAGGCACAATAAGGAATCTAGTGGACACATTCCTCTGGATGGATATCAACACACTGAAAACCCATTAAGTTTTTTTTCTTCTTGTAGTCCTTTCTTTTGTGCTCTATCCTCTATCCCAGTAACTGACACTATCTTTTATCTTTTATCATTTATCCACTCCAGGAATCTAAAATTCATCCTTGATGTCATTTTCTCTAAACTTTGCAATAGTATCTCTGAACTCTATTCTCTGTTCTATACCTTAATTTGACAACCGTAATGTGAACACTCACAATCTTTTTCCGGACTCTTTTTCATTTGAATTTCTATTTGGTGCATGCTGGGGATTCAACTCAGAGTTTTGCACATACTAGGCAAGATCTCTCCCTGAACTATTTGGTTTCTTAAGATCTTACTATGTAGCTCATACTAGCCTTTACATCATTAATCTTTGTGCTTCCCACATGCTGAGATTAGAGGTATACACCAACATCAACACATCCAGCTCAAGAGCTCTTTAGTACTCTCTTGTTTGGAATTAATGACTCTTCTACATTGCTGACAGGTAGCTTTTTAAGTATTCTCTAAAGAAGTGAAAATATAACATTGACTTTTTATTTGTCACTTTTCAGTGTCTCTGTATTCTACCAAAATGACACAAAAGTAAACTCACAGTTAAATGAGGACAGGTATCCTAGGAGAAGAAGAAAGGAAAGATGAGGGGTGGGGAGGGAAGGGAAAGATTAATGTCTCTTAGGTGGTTTTTAGTTATTTTTCCATTATTCTAACACTAGAAGTAATTAATTTACAAAGAGAAGAGGTTATTTTGACTCATGGTTTTTGCAATTTCAATCCATGATGAGTTGTTCTCATTGGTTTTGGCTGTCCTGATAGAAGTGGGAAAAACCACTCATGTTATGTGAGCACATGAAACAAAGAAGGGACAGAACTAGATCCCAATATCCCCTTCAAGGACATGCTTTCAACAAACTGAAGACCTCTCAATATACTGAAGTTCATACTGAAAAATGGTATTGGCTCCACCAGTACCACTAAGCCAAGGAGAGAGCCTTTACCACATGGCCTCTTGGAGACACTTCCCTAAATTAAAGCACAACTAGTTTTTTTCCAAAATACTGAAATTCACGGGCTGGTACTGGACAAGGAAGCTTTGCCATAGACATTACTTTCAGACACACTGAGAAATTTTTAGAATTCCTCTGAGAATAACTTTCGGTTCATTTTTAAATTGTTTTTCAAACTATTGTTGATCATGACAATAACTCATGTTACTGTTCAGAGTTTATCAGCCCCTTGAATCTCCATCCATTTCTAATCCACATAAAATGCTTTGCCATTACTCTTTGCTGAAAAGACCTTTCTTTTAACAATATTGATTCATAGACACAACTTTAACATGTAAGAATAGCTGATTATCTGACCCATCTAATCTTCCTTGGTGCTGACCTTTTATCACAATGGATTCGTTCTTAACTAAGTTAAAAAGTTAAACTGTATTTAAAAAAAAAAAAAAAGAAACCATTCCATACTTTACCCAAAGGCTCCTGAACCTGATCTCTATGTGTTTACCAAAAGTAAATGCTCCATGAAATGCATTCATTTTTGTCCCATTGCCTGACCAGACTATAGACAAGACCAGCTGGCAAGGTCTGTTCCTACCTGCTACATCAGACACACCAGCCAGACTACTTCTCAATAGAGAATCTTGATTTTAATCATACGAAACATAGGTTTTGCTTTTCCTAACTTAGTTAATTTTTGTCACTGTGACCAAAACACCTGAGAATAACTTAAAGGAGAAAAGATTTATTTTGGCTCATGATTTCAATTTGTTCATTCCAGCATCACTTGGCTCAAGACACCTAGTCAGAACATCATGGTGGTGAGAGCCTGTTGGGGAGGAGTTTCTTTACCTCATGGCAATCAGGAAGCAGAGAGAGGTAGAAAAGCCACCCAAGCAAAACACCACCCTAAGGACCCACCTACAATCACCTACTTCTTCCTACTTCTTCCTACCTCTTAAGGTTCCCTGAACCTCTTAAAATAGTGTCACCAGCTGGGGACCACACTTTTGTGGAGGATGCTTCCTATCATAAATGTAATACTTGATCTCCACTATATGATATTGAAATTATACAAAGCCCAGAGTTTGCCTTTCCTAATTTTCTTCAAATCACTTTAACTGAGCCATCTAATGGGGCATTATAAAACAATGGAAAATAAGCCATAAATAACAATTCAGAAAAATTTTATCAATAGAACACTTGGATTAATACATAAATAAAAATATTATGTATCAACATAGTTTCATAAAACTAAAACAACTGCAGTCAAAATAAATAATTTTACAATAAAGTATACACAGAGATATAATAAAAATTACAAAAAAGGGAAAGAAAAGAACTGATGGATATAATCAAAGCTATTGATGTCTACTGTGAGAAGAAACCAAAAGATTGAATAGGAAGGAGACTACATTACTAGATAAAAGAAAATGACAAGGGTCTGGGTTTAAAGTGTCAAATTCATGGATCTTTCTTCCATCATAATAAATTAAAATAAAGTTATAATAACCATATCAGTATATCTGTGTACCAGTCTTTATATTCAAGAAAACAAAAACTATGCCAATTATTGTAGAGAATTTAATATAAGGAATTGGTTAAATAAGTATTTGAGGCATTAAAAGAAACAAAGAGAACCTGAAGGTAGCCTATACATGGTAATAGCAGGAATCAGCTATCTAAGGCTAAAACAATAAAAGGAGAAAGCCTCTACATCTTGTATATACATTGTTCTAATTTGGGGAGGGGAAGGGAAATAACAAAATACTGAAACAAGGCCACAGGTTGACCCATTGTAACAATGAGATGTATAAGACTCTATGTTGAAAATGAACTTTACATCTTGGAGGGGAGGGAGGAGTTGGGGAGGTGGGGAAGGAAGGGATGGTAGGGGAAAAACAAAGGAGGGGGTAAAAATGCTGAATAGGAAATGTACTCATTACCCTACTCATGTAACTGTTAACCCCTCTGTACAGTATTTTTATTATATGTGTGTGTGTGTGTGTGTGTGTGTGTGTGTGTGTGTGTGTGTGTGTGTGATGTGTGTAAGATAAGGCCAGAATTATCAGAATTTATAAAGGAGAGACTATACAATCTGAGGAAGAAAGCCCACCCCAAGAATACCGATCCATCTGAGAAAACAAATAAAACTAGTCCTTACAGCTAGGCCCCATTGGCTCATGCCTGTAATACTAGCTATTCAGGAGGCTGAGACCTGAGAATCATGGTTGGAAACCAGACTAGGCAAGAAAATTCATGAGACTCTTGTTTCCAGTTAACCACTGAAAAGCCAGAAGTAGAGCTGTGGCTCAAGTGGTAGAATGCCAGTCTTGAGCAATAAAGCTCAAACCCAGCATCCAGACCCTGAGTTCAAGTCCCAGGACAGGCTCATCATCAATATCATCATCGTAGTCGTCGTCGTTGTCGTCGTAATAACTAGTCTTTTACAATGTGAGAATGGAATCATGGCATGAGGCCATCCTTGAAGGGATACTGACCAGTTATGACCACAAAAGAGGAAGAATTTAGTCTCCTCACTCTCTTCTACCCTCTGGTCGCTCACTGCTGACCTCTGGTGGAGCATAACAACGAACCAGCAGGACAAGCAGGACTATAGTTAGAAAAATTCTAGCTCCAGCACCACAAGGTAAAGAGTGAGGTTGGCTCTGAGACACAATACTTTAACTGGAAGAAGGAAGTAGACTAGATTATGCTCTCCAACAACCCAAAGTCTTGAACACAATAATAGCATATTGCCTCTCCATTCTCCATGGCCAGTAAAGGTTAGCAGAAGGATTCTGTTCACCATGGCCAAAGAGCCTAGACTAACAAAAGTTTCCAAAATCATCATTGCAGTAGAAAGAGTCTGTGGAGTCTGTGGACTTCTGCTCAAAATTATACATGTCCCTTCTGCTCACATCTTTACAGCCAAAACAAGTCACATGACCATGTCAAACTTCAGAAGGTGAAGGGAAATGAAATCCAGCCATATGCTCAGAAGGCCAAGAGCCAGAAATGTTTGATTAGCAAGAAATAAATGAAATAACAACAAATAAACTATTTCACTCACAGACTGTCACCTATAAGCTTCACAATGAGACATGCCCAGACTTCAAGGGAATTTAATGATCAAGATTGCATATCACCCTTAAGATTGTGTATCCCAAGTGAAAATATTAAAAGGAGAACACATTGGAACTGTAAAGATGCATGATGGCTAAGTGTGTAGCTCATGTGGTAGAGCATTTGCCTAACGAGTATAAGACTCTGAGTCCAAACCCCAGTACACAGGAAAAAAAGGGGGGGGGGGAACGAAGGGAAGGAGGAAAGGAAAAAGTGTAGAAAGAAACAGTGTATAGCTATTTTTAAAAACCTGAGTTCTAGATATGAATACCTCCCATTATTGATCCTATTGATATGGTTGTAGTTAAACAAGCATGGATTAGGTTTGTTCAGATAAAAGCAGCAAGTTGTAGTGTTTGGCAGTGGTTGTTTAGTAGGGGGGAGGGGGGAGGGCAGGTAAGCCAGACTCCTTATGCAACACTTGCAACTGTTGCAATAGGACTTCATGAACTTCCATAAAGCTCATTTGTTTAATTGGTCAGAGTCAGCAATTTAAGTCACCTGAATATTTTATTTATGAAGAGTCACACATTAGAGTTTCCAAATCTCTCCCCTGAATTACTAATTTTAGAGGCATAAATTTATATTTTCCCTCTCTAAAAATACGCAGTTTGGCCCATATCCTTAAAGCAATCAGGTACACAGAATGGAAGACAGTGCATACCTGCCAATTTCACACTTCCTAAAATAGGTGTCTTAAAAGAGGCAGGAAACAGTAGCAAGGCTTTCATTTTCCTATCACAGGAGCTACTGTTCTGTCCCTTCTGCTGTTCTACCAACTTACACATAAGACAATCTGGAAGCCAAGGCAGACAGGCAAGGGTGTTTATCAGCACCTACTAATGAGCAGCCAGACAAGGGATTGTACTAAATTAACTGGAAATGAACTTTTCTAGCAGCTCAAACAATCAAACCACCTTTAGGTAGAGAGAAAGTAAGAAAGAGAGGAATGTACATATGAGGAGACATGCTACAGTAACCAGAGAAACACCAATAGTTCCTGCCTTTGATTCACTACAAGAAATACTTGATTACATCTTGCTGACCCGTACACCAGGTGGAGTGAAAGGAAAAGCTACCTGCTTAGCACTAAATAAGAAATGGGGGTAAGGGAACCAAAGCAGAGTCTAGGCAGCCAGATATTCTGCAGACACAAGGGGCACAACTGCTCCAGACATTTAAAGTCTGGAAGAAGCAAGCTCAGGAAACTTTGATCTGATGAGGACATTATGCTTTTCAGGAAAAGGGGCAAAAGAAACTAACGAGCCACTTATGTTCTTTTGTAACCAACATATCGAAATAACATAAAAACAGCTTCTCAGAGATTCTCTATTTGACAACATTCTTAGTAAATACAATTCCTTCCAGTTACTTTATTTAATGTTACATCGACAATGCCTTCTCAAAATTCACTCAGATATTTTTACAAGCAAAACTCATGTAGCAAACTTCTGGCAGCTAGGAAATATCATTAAGAATGGCAATTAAAATGGAAACTTTATCTTGGGGTTCATTTCACTTAGCATCATCTTATATGGTTATGTGTACATTGCTATTGAGCTATTTATTTCATCTGCTAGGACTATCCTGGATATATACCAATTATTACAAATGAGGGAAACCATGGGACCTATGTTTCTTTGGGTCTGGCTTACTTCACTTAATATGATTTTTTTCCAAGTCTTTCCATTTCCTAACAAATGAGGTGATACCATTCTTTGTGATGGAAGTATAGAATTCCCTTGTGTATATATACCACATTTTCTTGATCCATTCATCTACTGAGGGGCATCTGTAGTGGTTCCATATCTTAGTATGGTAAATAATGCTGTGATAAACATAGTTTGCTGGTACCTTTAGTATGCCCTTGTTTGTGGTCATTTGGGTAAATTTTTTAATGTACTATATGATTTCTTTTTCTTTTGAGGTTTTTTCCTATGGTTTATCCCCTTTTGTCACTGCATTTGATTTTGATGCACTGGGTATTGTATATACAGTTATCTGAATTAGGGAAAAGAAGGAGAACAACAAAATAGTGAAACAAAGGACAAAGGGTTAATCAATGCAACAGCCATACTCACAAGACACTATGTTAGAAATGAACGTACAAATTGGGCAGGGGTGGGCATTGGAAGGTGACAGGGGAGGCTGGAGGAGGGGAAGTGGAGGAAAGTGAGGGAGTGGGTAACAAGTTTGACAAGAAATGTATTCACTACCTATGTATATAACTGTAACTCCTCTGTATATCACCTTAATGATAAAATTAAGTTAAAAAAGAAATGGAAACTCTTTGAAAAGAAAAACTTACTAAGGAATTTAACCCAAAGCTAGATCAGATGTTTGATAAGGAAGTTACAAAATTCATTATTTAAACTTGGTAAGCATTATCTGAAACTTCAAAATTGCCTATGGTTCATAGTCTTTTCAAGGAAACTCAGGAAGCTCTGTATAAATAGAAGGGTGTGTTAGAGAGTTCCAATTCCAGTTTTTGTAAAGGCATGAAGAGAAACGGCCAGAGACAGTTACCGCATCCTGTTCATACAGTGAGTTATTCCTCACTTCTGTTCTCATCACCTTTGCTTCTTAATCTTCTTTCATTTCTCCTTAATATGCAAGGAAAATAGGAACAAGCAAGATATGTACTTTGTATATACCTATCATATACAATAAACTAATAAACAGTAGTTAATAAGGAAAACAGAAAATATGGAATAAATGAAAGGAAGAGAATGAGGGAGGGATAAGGGAAAGAAGGAGAGGGGAGAGAGAAAGTAGAAGAGAGGAAATGAGGAAGGGAAGGAGAGAAAGGAGGTAAGAGGAAAGAAGTATGCTCAACCAAATTGTCCTCTCTATTATTAAAACAAACCATCACTTTTGTTTTATAAAGTAAAAATCCAACTATCAATGTATTTTATCTAGATGTGAAGTTAAGGTGTAAAAAGTTAAAATGCTTGTTCCAGGTCATTTACTGTAAGTGTCACTTTTTTAAAGGACAAAACTATACAAAAACAATTTATCTGGAAAACTTGGATCAATGGAACCCAGGAAAACAGAAGTGCGTCACTACCTGATGAGGGTATGGCTATAAAGTAATTCTACAGAGTCCATTTCCTGCAGAATATTTGTGAGAAAATTTTCCAGGTTCAACTTCTTAACCCAGTTAAAACAGGAACTGGAATGTGCTCACAGGAATGAACTATCCCATCCCTTGGGCAATCCTTCCTTTAAAAGTTCTCTTGTTTTAAAGAGAAAAGGGATGTGCTTTGTCTAAGGCTTGACTTTATAGACACAATTCAATTGCATTTCAAATTTAAGAAGTTATTTCTTGAGTTTCTGGAAAACAAAGGCATTAGAGAGAAATGAATGTCAAACTTGGGAAAGTCAAAGTAGTGGTGGCAAAGAGTTCATCTTCTGAATTTAGCTTTGAAAGGTCAGGTTTGAAGTCTGCCAGTCTTCTGCTCTCCTCACCATAGCAGATAATATCTAATATAAAGGAAGTCCATGTCATGTAAAAACTTACAGGTTAAGCTTAACATTGTGGAAATACAGGAATAAACTGCAGTGTATTGTAAGGCATATATGACAATAGGCTTCTGTGACAAAAAGGTCTTAGACTGGGTAATCTATAAACAAGAGACCATTGTTGCTCATTATAGGGGTTGGAAGGCTCACAATCAAGGTTCCAGCAGATCTGAAACCAACCAAGTGACACCAATTCATCTCTGCCTCCAAGATGGAACCTTGCCGTACATCTTCCCATGATGAAAAGCAGGAACGCTAAGTTTTCAAATGGCAAAAGGAGCAAGCAAGCTCCCTCCTCCATTCTATAAGGATTCATTAGGGGTCTGCCCTTATGGTTGAATCACCTTCTAAAGACTCACCTCTTAATACAACCACATCAGTAATTAAGTTACAGCACAGGAATTTCAGCTCATAGCAAACTCATTCAAAAAGCACAAAGAAACAAACAAAAAAAAAGAGCATGAATGAAAAACTCAAAGGAATTGAGTAACTTAGAAACTGAACAATAAAAAAATAAAGACCAGTATGTAATAATTACAGACCAGTATGTAAGAAGCTCAGAAGTTATCACTTAATCTGAACAAAGTCTTGAACAGAGAAACTAAAGTCCTATTTAAAGCCACCAGGAAAGTGGGGTCATAGGGTCCTCTCAAAATTGGGGAGACACCCATGTAATTGTAACCCCTCTGTTTAGTATTTTCACAATAAAAAAAATAAAAATTAAAAAAAAAACCAAAATACCTAATGGAACAGCAAAAAAAATAATTGGGGAGACAGAGAGCTGACACAGTGAACATCAAGCTTCATACTTTATTCTTCTGTGAGGCCCTCTACTAGGCTCTGACAGTGAATATGGTAGAAAAACTCCTTTCTAGACTAGGAGTTTGGGGAGCTTGTTGAATGTGCCAGAGCCTTCTGTTCTTAACAGGGCTTCTCAAGAAAAACAATTGAACCAGAGCTTAAACTTAACCAGAGTTTAAACTTTGGGTGTGAACTTTACAATCCAGAGGTACATGCTTCCTGAAGAATTGAGACCTAATCATAAGATGATATAGCATGTTGCCCTGCCCCCACCTATTATCATTAATAGTTTTTTATAAGCACTTCTTTTTTCAAGTACATCATATCCAGCTACAAAGAAATCAAGAAGTGACAATATGTTGAAAAACGAACTTAACAACTTTGGTGGGGGGTGGAGGGAGGATTGGGTGGGGGGAGGGGAGTAGTATGGGAAGGGATGGGAAGGGGAAACAACAAGGAGGCAATAATGCTTGATAAGAAATGTACTCGTTATCTTGCCCATGTAATTGTAACTCCTCTGTAAGGTATTCTCACAATAAAAAAGAAGAAGAAAAAAACAAAAAAAAGAAAAAGGAAAGAAAAGACCTTGAAGACACAGAGTTAAGAATCAGGTTTAGATATGGTTTAGATGTTGGGATTATAAGACCAAGAATTAAAACTAGTACGATTAATATCCCAGGGGATCTAATGACTAAGGTAGACAGTATACAAAACTAAATAGATAGTGTAAGTGTAGAGATGAAAATTGTAACACATAACCAAAAGGATATACTGGAGATAAAAATCAGTGTAACAGCAATGAAGAAAGAATACTCTGATGAGCTTATTAGTAGACTGTACAATGATAAGCACAAAATCAATGAGTTGTAAGTATCTTAATAAGAACCTCCAAAACTGAGCTGCAGTAAGGAAAAACTTTGAGGGAAAATAAAAGAAAGAATATAATATATAAGAGCTGTGGGGTGTCTTCAATATTGTACCATCTGTACAATGGGAACATCAGAAGAAGACAAAAAGAAATAGAGAAAATATCTGAAATAACAATGACTGAGAACTTTCCCAAAGTAATGTCAGACATGAAAGCACAGATCCAAGAAGCTCAGAGAATCCCAGTTGAACTACACCTAGGCATAACATTTTCAAAGTACAGAAAATCAAAGATATAGTGAAAAGTCCCTCTAGAAGCCAGGAAAGCACATTAGCTATAAAGGAGCAAAAAATTACATCCCATTGTGTTCGCTTCGGCAACACATATACTAAAATTGGAACGATACAGAGAAGATTAGCATGGCCCCTGCGCAAGGATGACACGCAAATTCATGAAGCGTTCCATATTTTTAAAAAAAAAAAAAAATTACATCCCACTTCTCTTCAGAAAAGCCATACAAGTAAGAAAAGAATGTGATAAAACACTTAAATGTTGAGAAAAGAAAAAAATGTTAGAATTCTTTAGCTGTGATCTTTTCCTTCAAAAAGAAACAGAAATAAAATCTTTCTTGGGACACAAAACTGATTAGGTTGTCCTTGAAAAAAATGTTGCAAGATGTTTTTAGAACAATGTGTCAGAAATCTAGACCTACAAAAACTAATAGAGAGTATCAAAGAAGGAAAGTAAACTCCAAACTTTAGTTTTCTTGATCTCATAGAAACATTAATTCAAAATAATAGAAACAATTTATTTAAGTATGTATGTATAAGTGAAATTAATGACAGGAATAATGTAAAGGACAATACAGAGAAATTAAGAACATCTTGTTAGAATCTAGTAAGCTTGGATTAATTGTAAATGTATACTACAAGCTCTAGTGAAATGCATTAAAAATGCAAAATAAGAAATATAATTCAAGCGGGCACGGGTGGCTCATGCCTGTAATCCTACTAAGGAGGCTGAGATCTAAGGATTATGGCTTAAAGCCAGCCGAGGCAAGAAGTACTGCTGTGGCTCAAGTGGTAGAGTGCTCACCTTGAGCTGAAGAGCTCAGGTATAGCACCCAGGCCCAGAGTTCAAGCCCCACAACCAACATTTTATAGATAGAAAAATAGATAGATAGATAGATAGATAGATAGACTGATGGATACACAGACGGAGAGACAGATGAATAGATAGAGATATAGACAGTCCCCCAAAGGAGAAAAAATAAAATCTTATAAAATACTTAATTAAAACAACAAAGACAAGACAAAAATAATACCACGGATAATGATAGTACATAGAAAACAGTATCAAATATAAAGACAATAAAATCATATTAGTAATCACTGCAGGTGAGGATATTGTACACACATCAATTAAAACACAAAGATTTTCAGAGCAGATCAAAAAGCAAGAGCTGACTACATGTTTCCTAGAAGAAACCACTCTAAATATGACATCTATACATTAGAAGGAAATATATGAATATATATCATATTAGTACTAATCAAATAAAAATGAGTGATATTAATTTGAGACAAAGCAGACATCAAAGCAAGCAAAGTTGTCAGTGATAAATGGTATATTATATAATGACAAAGGACCAATTTTCCAGAAAGACAATATGTATTTGATATGTATTTGCCCAATAACAGAGAATCCAATCAATACACAATCTATGTGTGTATGTAAATAGCAAAATGAATCCATTAGTTGTTATATAACTAATATATTATGAGAAGAAGGGAGGAAGAGAAAAAGGAGAAGGAAAAGAAGGAAGAGGAAGAGGTAAAGGGTGAGGAGAAGGAGCAGGAGGAAGAGGAGAAGAAACAGTGTTATACTTTCTTCTCAAAGAGTATTCATCAAGATGAGCCACCACCTTCTGAGTCATAAAACACAACTTAAACTAAACAGAATAGACATCATATAATGTCTGCTCTCAGAATGCAGCAGAATTAAACTAGAAATGAATAACAGAAAAGATACTTAAGAAATCTTCAAATACTTGGAGATTAAAAACAAGCTCCTAAATGAAAAAAATGGATCTAGAAGAAAAAAAACTTCAAAAGAATTTTCTTAAATAAAACTATACCCTAAAATTTGTAGTATCCAGTAATTGAAATAGTTAAGAGAGAAACTGAGTATAGCACTGAGTATGTGAAGTAGAAAAGAGGAAATCCTTAAAAACTGTAGTCTAAAGTTCCCCTTTATAAGTCCATAAAATGAAGAAAAAATTAAACCCAAAGTAGGCAAGAGAAAATAATAAAAATGGTACAGAAACTAATTAAATTAAAAGTCAAAAATCATTAGAGAAAAATCAATGCAAGCAAATTCTGGTTTTTAGAAAAGGTTAATAATATTGATGATGTCTAGTCAGCCTAGTTAAGAAAAAAGAAAAAATTATTCATATAAAAGAGATAACATAACTCCATCATCTGTGGATGGTGTTAAAAGGATTTTTAATGGATGCAAATGAATAAAAATAATTTAAAGGGATAAAGAAAGATTTATATGAAAAATTCTGCCCACAATTTGATTACCTAAATGAAATGGATTAATACCTTCAAAGACTCAATCTGACCAATTTTACACAAAAGAAATAGACAATCTGAATAATCTGATAGCTTCTAAAAAACATATAATTGCGATTAAGTAGGAGAAATAAAAATATTCATAATAGATAAATATATATTCATCATGGATATAAATCATGGAAACAAAATAAATACACAGAAAAAAAAGTAGTTAAGTGGTAACCTGGAGCCTGAGAGAAGAGGGGTGAGGGGAAGATAGACAATGAAGGAGAGAATGGAGTAGAGAGGCTGAATTCTAATGGTTATGCAGTTTTTTCGGAGCTTGATGAAAATGTTCATTTGGGAAAATAAGCTAGAATTGCTGAGCATCACTTCAACTCGATAATTTGTGTGATATGAAAGTTATATCAAAATAAAGCTATTTTAAATCAATTGCTTTCCTTTGCCCAGTAGTGCACAAGTGGAATTTGAAAAATATATTCTTAACATTTACATTTCTACTGAATTTTATAGCAAAGGCTTACACTGAACCCCATAAACTTTAATAATTACATCTGTTATAAATAAGGTTGGAAGAATCTTTAAAAAATTAAAGTTAAAAAGCTATAAATTTAGCAAAATATGTATAAGATCTATTTGAGGAAAACTACCAGACTCTGATGACTAAAATTGAAGAGGTAATAAGTGAAAAGCTATTCTATGTTCCTCTATAGAAAGATACAATATTGTCTAGTTGTGAGTTCTTCCCAAATTCTTTCACAGACTCAATGCATTACCAATCCAAATTCCATCAAGTTGCTTTGTTCATATAAACTCAGGGATTCTAAGGTTTATATGGGGAGAGTTTTGCCAATAATATGAAATATTAAATTTACATTAAATATATTTAATTTATATAAATAAATATTAAATTGCCAATAATATTTAAAAGAAACAAATTTAAGGAATTTAAGGAACAAATTGTAAACTCCTCTATGAAAGGTAGTATTAAGAGAAATGCAAGCCATAGACTGGGAACAATATTTGAAAAAGCATATCTGATAAAGGACTGTTATCCAAAATATACCAAGAACCTTTAATGTTCAACAATGAGAAAAGAAACAGTCCAATTTTTCAAAATGAAAAAAATGTTTAAACAGACATTTAATCAAAGAAAATATAAATGATAAGTAAAATATGACAAGATGTTTAATATTTTGCCTATATAGTATTAAAATAAAAATTAAAGTAACACTGAGATAACATTATACATCATTTGAACAGCCAAAATAGTGATAATACCAAATGGTATTATCATGGATCAACAGGAACTCTCATTCATGGCTGGTAAAAATGCAAAGTAACACAGCCACTTTGGAAGGCATTTTGGAAGATTCTCACGAAACTAAACATACTCTTTCTATACAACCCAGCAATTGCATTCCTTAATATTTACTCAGATGAATTGAAAACTTCTGTCCACACAAACACCTGCTTACATAACCATATTTATACTTGTCAAAACTTGGAAACAATGAAGATATCCTTCATTGAATTAATTAACTAATATATTCAGACAAGAATATTATCCCTAAGAAGAAATGAGCTATCACACCACAAATAGCCATGGAGGAAACTTAAATGCTATTACTATGTTTAATAAGCCAATATAAAAGTCTTTTCACTATATGAATTAACATCTTATGACAATGTGAAAATGACAAAACTATGGCCCTAGTAAAAAAAAAGAGAAAGACCTTTGCTTGGCACAGATTAGCAGAAGAAACAGATTGAATTAGCAGAACACAGAGGTGTGTTTTTTAAGGCAGTGAAACTGTTCCGAATTGGACTAAAATGATTTATACAAGTCTTTTTCCATTTGCCCATATCCACAGAATGTACAACACTAAAAGTGAATCCTAATGTAAACTACCAATTCTTGGCAATGCTGTGTCAATGTAGGTTCATTAGATGTAATAAATGAACCACTTGGGAAGTATACAGGTGAAAGGAGACATCTGAGAAACTGGTGCCATCTCTGAGATACTGGTGCCATCTATATTTCCACTCAGTATTGCTGTGAACCAAAAACTACTCAAAAAAGATATTTTCTGGTGGCAAAAAACCGGCAATGAACAGTAATGCAAAGATAATTAAAATTCTACTTTGCAAGAAAAATATCTTGCACAAAGTCTGAAATACAGATTTGTTAATTCACCAGAAAAAAAGTAAGCTATCTACCACATAAGAAGTACTCTTTAAAGTACTAGATGTACAAACAATTTAGACTTAGATCTTACCTAAAGCATGGGGATGACGTCTCATGCTTAAATTCTGAAAGATGCTATAAAACATATATACACAAAGGAAGGAGGTTCAGCTTTAATCTATCTCCTAAAGTGTGGAACCTACCATCTGGGGACATTAAATTGAAGGGCAACCTACAGAGTTCTTTAGGGTTCTTTGGGTCACATAATATGGCAACATCACAGACAATTGTCTCAGCTCACTACTAACTTTGTTTGTATGTATTCCCAGAGACAGTGACCATAAAACTAACAAGATACCATCAGTTTTTTAAACTTAAATTTAAGGTAAGTAAGGTAAGTTCAATCTTAGCCCTTTTAAAAGGTGGTTTTATGATGAAGTGAAGAGTCGAGTATCTTGTATAATGTGACTGGCAAAACCTCATAAAATATGACATGTTGTCAAAAACAATCCTGAGTGAGCCATTGCATAAAACATTAACACAAAAAGCTGAAAGTAGTAAACCAGTAAGCTAAAAGGGGTTTTGGCATGAATAAATGTTAAATTACCAATGATAGAAGTGGAAAAGTAAAATGTTACAGTAAATGTTACATTCCATTTCTCAAGCACTATAAGAATACAAAATTGATGAGTCATCTGTGCTGTGGCATAACCCCACTGTCCCTTCCATATCTGTACACAGCACTTCAGCTTCAGCCATGTCTACACTTTTTTTAAAATGGCAGATGGCTGAGAATACTTGACTTACACACCACAAATGCTCTCTAAAGATGATGTGTTTGCAAATATTTAGATGACAGCATGTTGAGGTTAGGATTGCCAACACATAGTCTTGTTTCTGTTTTTTCTTAATGGTCAGGGAAGGAAAGGATGGCAGGTATGGTTTATTTATTTCCAAGTCATGAAAAATAGATTCAAATTTCCCAAGATATATTTTTAGAAGACCAATCTCACAAAGAATTCCACGGACAAGTTACTTTAATAAATGGTGCGTATCATGTACCTTCCTTAGACTCATGTGGCACATTAAAACATTAAAATCCTTCTGAAGTCTAAAAGGGGAGATAGACATTTCATTCTGCTTAACTAGTACTTCCAAGACTTACTTAATTATAGACCCAACTTTGCTTAATGTTTATTAGTAACACTGAGAATAACTACTTTTCTGAACAGAAAAGGAAAAAATACTATACCAGAGGAAACAATAATTATATTCTCAAAGGAATCTCTCCCATTTGGGCAGAAATTTTTCCTTAACAAAACACATGTAATTATCATTCAATTTTATGGGCTCTTATCGTAGAATGATACACTTCAAATGTACTAAGAAAAAAATCAGTTTGTTTTAGCTAGTCAACTTCATTCCAAATGATAGTAATGAAGATGATCTGCTTAAAACCACTAATTAAGCAGAATGAAATGTCTATCTCCACTATTAGACTTCAGAAGGATTTTAATGTTTTAATGTGCCCTGTGAGTCTAAGAAAGGTACATGATATGCACCATTTATTAAAGTAATTTGTCCATGGAATTCTTTGTGAGATTGGTCTTCTAAAAATATATCTTGGGAAATTTGAATCTATTTTTCATGACTTGGAAATAAATAAACCATACCTGTCATCCTTTTCTTCCTTGACCATTAAGAAAAAGCAAAAACAAGATTATGTGTTGGCAATCCTAACCTCAACATATTGTCATCTAAATATTTGCAAACCATGGTTTCAAGCATATTATGAGTGTGAATGAGTCCCCTAGAAACTCTTACATTGGAACAGAACCCTCAATGCAATAGGATTAAGAAGCAGGACCTCCAAGAGATAAACAGGTCTTCATGAATGCCATTCTTGCCATTACAAAAGAGAACAAAAGAAGCTTATTATCCTCTTTGGTTATGAGAGGGACACATGTATGAGAGTTATTGGATCTACCTGCACCTTGAGCTTGAACTTCTCAACTTTAATAACAATGAGCAATGGTCTCTGTTGTTTATAAATTACCCAGCCAGTGGTATTTTGTATAACAAATTTTACAAGACTAACCACTTGATCATGAAAAATGGTCATAAAAAATAGGATCACCAAAAAAAGATTTCCGAATTCAATATGTTAATTGAATGAGTCTTTTATTAGGCACATTTATTAAAGCAATCTACATAACATTCTAGGTGATTTTAATTCAATTCAAATACTGTTTGCTTATGGTATAAAAAGTTAAATGAACTAGTCTTCTGCCAATTAAGTATAAACCAAATTTGTTCATTAGAAATTGGTAAACAAGAAAAATCTATCAGAGTAGAATGCACAACTTAGGTCAATTGACAGCCAGTTTTGTCCAGGCAGCAATTTAAAAAGTAAGGGATTCTGGGTCTCTACTCAACAAATCAAAGAAAGGTTGGGAAAATGGGATTGCATGAAACTTCAGAGTTTTTGCATGGCAAAGGACATAGCTAGCAAGATCAATAGAAAGCTCATAGACAGGGAGAAGATCTTAACTAGCAATACAACAGACAAGGACCTCATATCTAAAATATACTTAGAACTCAAAAAATTAAATTCCTCAACAACAAATCCTCAAAGAAAAAAAAACATCCCATTAATAAGTGGGCTAAAGACTTAAAGAGAAACTTCTCTGAAGAGGAAATAAGAATGGTCAATAGACACATGAAGAAATGCTCAACTTCTCTAGCCATAAAAATAAGGACTCAAATGGTTTTTCTTTCTTGCTATTGTTTCTCACATATTTATAAGATGATTTCTTTGTTTCTTTGTATGTCCTTCCCCCACGATATAACCCTTGTTTTCACAGTATTTGATGTTGGTATAATTTGTGGAGACGAAGGGAAAAAACCAATTGTTTAAATAGGGATACAGGTAGACCCATTGTAACGATGAGATGTACAAGACATTATGTCGAAAAACGAACTTTACAACTTTGGCAGGGGAGGGGTAGGTGTGGGACCGGAGGGGGGGGATAGGAAGGGATGGTCAGGGGAAACAAAGGAGGAGGCAACAATGCTTGATAAGAAATGTACTCATTACCTTGCTAATGTAATTGTAACCCCTCTGTACAGTATTTTCACAATAAAAAGAAAAGATTCTTATTTTTCTTAAGTTTGACAAAAAAAAAAAAGAAATGCAAATCAAAACAACATTGAGATTCCACCTCACCCCAGTTAGAATGGCTATAATCAAGAACTCTAATAACAACAGATGCTGGAGGGGATGTGGCCAAAGGGAACCCTACTGCATTGTTGGTGGGAGTGTAAACTTGTTCAGCCACTCTGGAAAACAGTATGGAGGTTCCTCAAAAGACTCCACATTGAGCTCCCCTATGACCCAGCAATCCCACTTTTGGGAATTTACCCAAACAGTCACAAACAAGACCAAACTAAAGCTACCAGCACAACTATGTTTATCGCAGCTTATTCACCATAGCAAAGATATGACCAACCCAGATACCCCTCAGTAGATGAGTGAACCAAAACAATGTGATACATATATACAATGGAAAGCTAGCTTCCCTCAGAAAGAACAACACTGCCCCATTTGTTAGGAAATGGAAAGTCTTGGAAAAAAAACATATTAAGTTACCCAGTCCCAAAGAAATTTAGGTCCTATGGTTTCCATTATTGCAATAATTAGTATACATACAGGATAATCTTATCAGATAAGCTGAAAAGCTCAAAAAACTATGTACAAATGACGATATAAGATGATGTTAAGTGAAATGAACCTCAAGATATGAACACAAGAGATCTGTCTATTGTTACTGTTTTAAATGCACCATGAGATTTTATTTTTTGTTGTTGTTGTTTCCTTTCTATGTTCTTTCCCCTGTGGCATATCCCCTGTTGTCCCTGTACTCAATTTTGATACCCTGCATCTTGTATATACATATGTCTAATCTGGGAGGGGTAGGGGAATAACAAAACGTTGAAGCAAGGACGGGATGACTCATTGCAACAAAGATACCCACAAGACAGTATAATGGAAATGAAAGAACTTCGCAACTTCGAGGGGAAGAGGGAAAGGAGAGTGGGAGCTGGGGGAGGGAAGGGATATTGGGACAGCAACTTGGAAGGGAAGGGGTAACAATGATCAACAAGTAATGTACTCATTGCCTTACTCATGAAACTGTAACCCCTCTGTACATCTTAATAATAAAACTTTTTAAATGATAGAAAAAAAGTAAAGGAATATGGTAGATTCAAGGGATAACTCAAAAATTGTAATTCCTTAGAAAGACAAAAGTCAAAGTTCAACAAAATAAATACCAAAAAGTTGGTATTTAAACGGTGTAGGGTGAGATCAAGGGGAAAGAAGTTGACAAATGAAGAGGAGAAGAGGGGGAGATGCCTTCAAGAGTTCAATGGATATCCACAAAATTAGTGAGAGTGAGGAAAGGGGTGGATAGGAGAGGGATGGGTAAAAATGTAGAAAGGAGTGGCATTGATAATGTCACATTGTATGTATTCATATACTGCTTTATTAAATGGCAACTCCTTTGTACAACTAAAGATAATAAATTTTTAATTGATCTAAAGTTGATAAGGTACTCAGATCAGTTTTTACTATCAGTAATGCATTATGATAACTGATTAACAATGAACCTATAAGAAATGTGGCTATTAAAGTATGAACCATATTAAGAATTACTACACACGCTATATTCCCCTATGGTATATAGCAGTGTGAATATACTTCAGATTCACATCATTAAACAAGTAATAAAAATAATAGTAATAAAGACATTATACCAAAATTCTAAAGAGTAAAGAAAAAGTACAACCTTCATTAAGAAAGGGTTGTTTCATCTTGGTAACTACACAAGCAGCAGCACTTTCTCAGTCTGTTACTTCAAATCAAGGCCTGAACCCAAGACTCCATTGCACTCCAGCTATGAAATACTTTTCTTCCTTTGCTTAGACTCAGGGCTCCAATTTTAGTTGCATTGTATCTATGTTAGAAAACCAGCATTTTCATTCTGTTTTTCTTGTGTATTTTTAATATCCCACAAGGCAATTCCCTGCAGGAACCATTTCTTTTTTTGGTTAATGTTCTGCTTACAAAATTATATTAGTTTTAAATGGTTATGTCTCACTTCTACTTTCTCAGAAAGCCTGTTATTTTTGATACAGTTTTTCAAAAGAGGAAGTTTCATAGGAACATAAATTTCACATTCTATCAAAATCTACTCTATTCCTCCTTTAAGATAATGAATGAATTCTATATCTTAATGATAGAGGCTGTTGCTTCTCTAACCCCAAGGCTACTTGAAGGTAGAGAAGAATTGGGAGTTGGAATTTTGACAATTAGCTATATTATGGCTTGAATGACTGTCCTCCTAACCCATCTATTGGTCTTTTTATCTATTTCTAGAAAATATCAAACACATTCTCACCTCAAAGATCTTGAAGATATTTTCTTTCTTGTACCATCCAAGTCTCAACCCAAATGTCACTCTCTCAGAGAAATCTTTCCTGATCATTGTATCTAAGGTGATAGCTACTCTAAATTTATATTTTTTTACATTCCTCACTTTTATTTCTTTCCTAACCCTTAATATGTGGATGGTCTCAACATTCTAAATCCTAGAATGCAACTGCTTCCATAAGTAGAGACATAAAGCCAGAAACCAGAGTGTTCATAACCAGAAAGATGGACATAGAAAAAAGAATCTTTAGTTCACTCTCTGTCCACCCATATCTCCAACCTCCTTATTTTTTCCCACCTCACTACTTTATTTTTTTATTGTAAAGGTGATGTACAGAGGCGTTATAGTTACATAAGTAAGGTAATGAGTACATTTCTTTTTGAACAGTGTTACCCCCTCCCTCATTTTCTCCTGCTTCTCTCCATAACCTCACATACTCCCCCGAAGGTGTAAAGTTCATTTCCAACATAGTGTTTAGTGAGTATCATTGTTACATTGTCCCACGACTTCTGTGATTCTGCTTCCCTTCTGTGGTCAGATAAATTCATAAACAAGACAAGGGGTATAGAAATCAAAAACAGCAACAGGGCATAAATGAAAGGAAAAAAGAAAAAATAACGAACTAAAAACAGTGCATTATAAAAATCTCTTTTTTCCATTTCTTGGAGTTCATTTTGATAAGCTTCATTTTGTATGGTCAGATGTACCTAGCTATTGAGCTATTGTGATCCTCTGCTAAAAAATATCTTAGACATATTCTAGTTATTACAAATGAGGGTAACTCTGCAGCCTGTGTTTTTTGTCTGGCTTGCTTCATTTAATATAATTTTCCAAGTATTTACATTTCCTTACAAATGGAGCAATATCTGGGTTGGTTCCAAATCTTAACCATGGTAAATACTGCTGTAATGAACACAGATGTGCTGGTAGCTTTAGCATGGTCTTGTTTGTGATCAGTTTGATAAATGCTCAGGAATGAAATTGCTGGATCATAGAGGAATTCTGTTTAGTCTTTTGAGGAACTTCCACACTGCTTTCCAGATTGATCCAACCTCTTTTTAAAACTGTTTTCTATTACTTCATATGACAGTGCTAATTAATAAAACATATTTCTTGAATGTATGACTTGAAAAAATAAAAAATAATAAATTAAAAATTAGGATATATGCCCTTAGTAACTTAAAACAATTCTAAAGTAGTGTAATCTGTCCACTTTTTTTGTTCTCTCTGGCTGATTTCATTCTATCTCATTGTTTATGACACAGATGAACAGATCTACCAGAATTTCAAGTTCTATTCATTGTCTATATCTTCTAACTGTACATTCATGAGCTGATTTCTGTTAGTTTTGATGTTTAAAAACAAAAACAAGGGGGGAGTTCGGGGGAAGATGGTGGAAGAAAAGCTGGAGGCTAAACAACCTCTTGCATGGAAGCAGTTTTAGTGTTCCAGTGAACAGTCCTAGGCTAGAGAATCACACCAAGTGTGCCCCCCCTCTTCCCCTTCCCGCACGAAAGTTGTAAAGTTCGTTTTCGACATAAGGACTTGTACATCTCATTGTTGCAATGGGCCCACCTGTATCCCTATTTAAACGATATGTTTTTCCCCTTCCCCTCCACAAATTATACCGACATCAAACACAGTGAAAGCAAGGGTTATACTGTGGGGGAGGGACATACAAAGCAACAAAGAAATAATCTTATAAATGTGTTAGAAACAAACGCATGAAAGCAAAAAAAAAAACATTTGAATAGATATCTTAGGGTTCATTTTCCTAACATCACCTTATCTGACCTTTTCTGCTTGACTCAGACATATACTAGATATTGCAAATAAGGGAAACCATGGGGCCTATGTTTCTTTGGGCCTGGTTTACGTCACGTAATATAATTTTTTCCAAGCCTTTCCATTTCCTAACAAATGGGGCAAAGTCATTCTTTCTGATGGAGACATAGAATTCCATTTACACTTACATAATTTGTAAGTGTTTCACTTTTTAAATTTAAATTTTGTTTTTCCATTTTTTTTATTTTTTTTAAATCTCTCTCTTATCATTCTGTCCAATCCATTTCCATCTCTGAGATTAGGACTTTGTTAAATTCACTCTCCCTTTACCTCTTCACATCTCTTTAATCCTATTTTTTCCCCACATTTCTCCCTAAACCTAATAATTTCTGGTCTGCCAAATCTTTAGTTGTTGTTCTTAGCCCATTAATCCATAGTTGTTTGATGTTGAATAGATTGCATCTGCTGAACTAGATTGTATCTGCAGCCATTTTGACTGTGCAGCTACAGGACTCTGGTTGATGCTTGCCTTAAAATAGTGTTCTAGCACAAAATTGGTGTTACTTGCATACCAAATGGGCAGAACAAGCCGGAGAAACACAAGAAAAATGGCAGGTCCGAGTATCTCAACTCCCACTTATGATAATCATGTTACAGAATAGTTAATAATCCAGAGGAGAGTTTCCAAAAAGCTCTACAAACATTACTGGTAAACATGGCAATTGAAAAGATTGAAAATCTCCAAAGGACTCAGTGTGAGCATGATAGGGAGTGAGAGGAGGCAAACCAAAGATTAATACAGGAATTGCATGAGCATGAGGAAGCTACTCAAAGATTAATACAGGAATTGCATGAGCAGGCTGAGAACAGCTAAAGAGAAATACAGGCATTGTATGAGCAGGTTGAGAACAAAGAGAAACACAGAAAGTTCGTGGGCAGGCTGAGAACGGTCAAAGAGAATTACAGGAATAGTGTGAGCATGAGGAAGCTAATCAAAGAGTAATACAGGAATAGTGAGAGTGGGATGAGAATAGACAAAGATAAATTGAGGTATTCATGGAATCCATAAACAGACAGGTAAACAATTAACAATTCAGGGAGACCACAAAGGGAATGCTGAATGGAACCTGACAGAAAAAATGGGAGTCCAAGGAAACCATAACCAACCAACTAAGGGATTGAAGAATAAACATTGATTACCAAATTAAGGAAATAAAGAAGTTCATACAAGATCTAAAACAAAGCTCCAACAAAGAATTTAAAGCCATCAAAGCCGACCAATTAGAAGGAAAGGAAATAAAAAACGAAGTTGAAAGTCTTGACAGTAGATTAGACCATGCAGAAGATCGAATATCTGGGATTGAAGACAGCCTAAATATTACAGAGAAAGAAGAGACAACTGTCTAAGACAAATCCAAGAAATATGATAGATCTATTCAATATTTGGAAGACACCATCAGAAGGCCTGATCTGAGTATAATGGGTGTAGAGGAGCACCTAGAGATAGAAGTTAATGGTCTAGGAAATTTGTTTAACAGGATCCTAGCAGAGAACTGCCCAAACATGCAAAAAGATAGGCCTATTAAGAAACAAGAAGCTTTCAGAACCACAAATAGACCAGACCAGAACAGGACATCCCACCTTCACATTATAATCCGCACAGGATCAATTCAGACCAAGAAAAACATCCTTAAAGCTGTCAAGGAGAAATATCAATCACCAATAAAGGGAAAGCAATTAAAATAACTTCAGATTTCTCACCAGAGACAATTAAAGCAAGAAGAGCCTGGAATGATGTATGTCATGCCCTAAAGACAAATAACTATCAACCAAGAATACTGTACCCAGCTAAACTCTCCTTCATAATGGAAGACCGAATAAAAACCTTCCATAGCAAAGAAAAATGGAAACAATATATCTCCACCAAACCAACCCCCCAAAAGATACTTAAAGATGTCCTACACATAGAAAACCAAAAAGATCATAATAAGGCCAAGAAACCACACCCAAACAGAATCCAAGAACCATAGGAAGAACCCACTTGTCACAGCCCCCAAGAAGGTAGATAACATGGCAGGAACTACCTAATACCTCTCAGTACTAACTCTCAATATTAATGGGCTTAACTCTACAATTAAGCGACATAGACTGTCTAGTTGGATCAAAAAGCAAGATCCTTCTATCTGTTGCACACCTTGCACATAAAAACAAACACATTTTGAATGTGAAAAGGCTGGAACAAAACTGACCAAGCAAACGACCCCCATAAACAGGCAGGAGTTGAAATCATAATATTAGATAAAATAGACTACAAATTAAAATTAGCAAGAAGAGATAAACAAGGTGGCTATATACTAATTAAGAGATCTCTTCTTCAGGAGGATATTACAATTCCAAATATCTATTCGCCAAACAACAAAGCACCCAAATTTATCCAAGAAACACTACTTTCCCTCAAATATCACATAGATCCAAAAACATTAATTGTTGGGGACTTTAACACACCAGTAAGCTCACTAGATAAATCACCTGGGTGAAAACTCAACAGAGAAACCGCAGATCTAAACAACTGCATAGATCAAATAGATTTAACAGACATCTACTGAATATTTCACCCAGCAGCATCAGAATACACGTTTTTCTCAGCAGCACATGGAACATTTACCAAAATAGATCACATTTTAGATCACAAAGCAAACTTGTCCAAACTCAGAAACATTGAAGTTATACCTTGCATTCTCTCAGACCATAAAGGAATAAAATTAGAACTCAACACCAAAAGCCACCAAAGAAAGTCCTGTAACACATGGAGGCTGAACAACATACTGTTGAATCACCAGTGGGTCATGGAAAACATTAGAAAAGAAATTCAAATGTTCATGATATTCAACAAAGATGAACACACAAATTAGCAGCTCCTCTGGGACACAGCACAGGCAGTACTCAGAGGCAAGTTTATAGTTCTGAGTTCCTATATCAACAAATGGAGGAATCTGAAACCAACAATTTAACGAGACATCTAAACCTCCTTGAAAAAGAGCAGCAAGAAAAACCCAAATCCAGTAGATGGAAAGAAATAATTAAAATTAAATCAGAATTAAACTAATTAGAATAAAACAAACCATAGAAAGAATCAGCAAAACAAAAATCTTATCAGAAAAAGAAGAGAACACACCCAAATAAATAAACTCAGAGATGAGAATGGAAACATAACCACAGAAACATCCAAGATTCAGAATATTATAAGGGAATACTTCTCAAACCTTCATGCTAGTAAGTTTCAGAACTTGGCAGAAATGGACCTTTTCCTAGCAAATATCGACATTCAAAACTAAACCAAGATGAGTTAAACCATATTAACAGGCCCATATCAAGCATTGAAATAGAAACAACAATAAGAGACCTCTAATCTAAAAAAAGTCCAGAACCAGATGGATTTACAGCAGAATTCTACAAGGCCTTCAAAGCAGAGCTCACACCAATACTCCTCCAACTCTTCAATGAAATTGAAAGAGAGAGTTCACTACCAAACACATTCTATGAAGCCACAATAACCCTCATCTCAAAACCAGGCAGGGACTCATCAAAGAAAGAGAACTATAGACCCATTTCTTTGATGAATATTGATGCAAAACTTCTCAACAAAATTTTGGCCAATCGACTTCACCAATTCATCCAAAAAATCATACACCATGATCAAACAGGATTCATTTCAGGGATGCAAAGCTGGTTCAATATAAACAAATCAATTAATATAATTCATCACATCAACAAGAGCAAGGATAAGAATCACCTGGTTATCTCAATAGATGCAGAAAAAATCATTTGACAAGATCTAACACCCCTTTATGATGAAGGCTCTGGAAAAAGTAGTAATCCAGGAAACATTCCTCAATACAATAAAGGCTATATATGACAAACCTACAGCCAGCATTATACTTAATGGTGAAAAACTAAAGCCATTTCCTCTTAACTCAGGAACGAGACAAGGATGTCCACTCTCTCCACTGCTTTTCAATTTAGTATTAGAATGCCTAGCTACAGCAATAAGACAAGATGAAAACATAAAAGGGATCCAAATAAGGAAAGATAAAGTAAAACTCTCCTCTTTGCAGATGACATGATCTTGTATTTAAAGAATCCCACATATTTATAATATGAATTCTTTGTTGCTTTGTATGTCCCTCCCCCACGGTATAACCTCTGTATTCACTGTATTTGATGTTGGTATAATTTGTGGAGGGGAAGGGAAAAACAAATTGTTTAAATAGGTATATAGGTGGACCCATTGCAATAATGAGATGTACAAGTCGTTATGTCGAAAAATGAACTTTTACAACTTTGGCGGGGGGGGGGGGTGGGAAGAGGGGGCAGAAGGGGAAGGGAGAGATGGGAAGGGATGGGAAACAAAGGAGGAAGCAACTATGCTTGATAAGAAATGTACTTCTTACCTTGCTCATGTAATTGTAACCCCTCTGTACGGTATTTTCACAATAAAAAAAAAAAAGAGAATCCCATCGACTCCACTCCCAAATTACTCAAGCTGATTCAAAACTTTGACAAAGTAGCAGGGTATAAAATTAACCCTCAAAAATCAATGGCTTTTCTGTAGGCTAACAATGAGAAAAGCATGGCCAAAATCATGAAAGTAATTCCATTTGTAATAGCCCCACAAAAAATAAAATACCTAGGAATTAACTTGACGAAAGAAGTGAAAGATCTCTATGATGAAAACTTCATAAACCTGAAAAAGAAAATCAAAACAAAACTTAGAAAATGGCAACACCTCCCATGCTCCTGGATTGGAAGGATCAACATTGTGAAAATGGCAATACTTCCCAAAGCTATCTACAAATTCAGTATGATACCTATCAATATTCCAACCTCATTCTTTAAGTAAATATAAGAGGCAATCCAAAAATTCATATGGAACAATAAAAGACCCTGAATAGCAAAAACTATCCTTAACAGAAAGAACAGTGCTAGAGGAATATCAATACCAAATTTCAAACTCTACTACAAAGCCATAGTAATCAAAACAGCTTGGTACTAGCACAAGAACAGACCTCAGGACCAATGGAATAGAATTGAAAACCCAGAAATGAACCCACAGACTTACAGCTATCTAATCTTCAATAAGGGAGCTAAAAAAATAGAATGGAAGAAAGACAGCCTCTTCAGTAAATGGTGCTGGCAAAATTGGTTAACTACATGTAGAAAACTAAAGTTAGATCCTTATATATCACCCTGCACCAAAATCAACTCCAAATGGATCAAAGACCTCAGAGTCAAAGCAGACACTCTGAAAACATTACAGTATGGAAGAGGAGAAACCCTAGGTCTCCTTGGTACAGGCCAAATTTTCTTAAAAGAGACTCCGAAACACAACAAATCAAAGAAAGGTTAGACAAATGGCATTGCATAAAATTGCAGAGCTTCTGCATGGCAAAGGACACAGCTATCAAGATCAATAGAAAGCCCACGGATTGGGAGATCTTCACTAGTCATACAACCAACAAGGGTCTCATATCTAAAATATACCTGGAACTAAAAAAATTAAATCCCACAACAACAAATTTTCAAGGAAACAACTGCTCAATAAATAAGTGGGCTAAAGACTTGAAGAGAAACTTCTCTGAAGAGAGAAGGATGGCCAATAGACACAAGAAGAAATGCTCAACCTCCCTAGTCATAAAAGAAATGCAAATCAAAACAACTGCTTGAGATACCACTTCACCCCAGTTAGAATGGCTATAATCAAGAACTCTAATAACAAGAGATGCTGGAGGGGATGTGGCCAAAAGGGAGCCCTACTGCATTGTTGGTGGGAGTTTAAACTTGTTCAACCACTTTGGAAAGCAGTATGGAGGTGCCTCAAAAGATTTCACGTAGAGCTCCCCTATGACCCAGCAATCCCACTTTTGGGCATTTGCCCAAATGATCACAAAGAAAACCATACTAAAGCTACCAGCGCAACTATGTTTATTGCAGCATTATTTACCATAGCTCAGATATGGAACCAACCCAGATGCCCCTCAGTATTTGAATGGATCAAGACAATGTGGTATATACACACAATGGAATTCTATGCCTCCATCAGAAAGAATGACATTGCCCCATTTGTTAGGAAATGGAAAGACTTGGAAAAAATTATATTAAGTGAAGTAAGCCAGACCCAAAGAAACATAGGTCCCATGTTTTCCCTTATTTGCAATAACTAATATATGTCTGAGATAAGCAGAAATCATCAGATAAGTTGATATTAAGCAAAATGAACCCCGAGTTAAGGACTCAATTTTTTTTCTTTTTTGCTATTGTGTCTAACATTTTTATAAGATATTTCTTTGTTGCTTTGTATGTCCCTCCCCCACAGTATAACCCTTGTTTTCACTATAAAAAAAAAAAAAACATGTATCATGTGGCATTTGATCAATGGATATCTTGAGTCTAGAATGTTCTAGTGAAAACATTGCCTTCAGAATAGATAAAAGATTGAAGAATCCAATTTTTGGCCAGTCATGGGGCTTGAATTCAGGGCCTGGGTTCAACTCTGAGCTTCTTTTGCTCAAGGTTAGTAGTCTAGCATTTGAGCCACAGCACCACCTCCAGCTGTTTCTTTTTTTGGGGGGAGGGGGGGAGTCAGGTCGTGGGGCCTGAACTCTGGACCTGGGCGCTGTCCCTCAGCTCTTCAGCTCAAGGCTAGCACTCTACCACTTGAGCTACAGCGCCACTTCCGGCTTATTTTCTTTTTGCTTATGTGGTGCTGAGGAATCGAACCCAGGGCCTCATGCATGCAACGCAAGTGCTCTACCACTGAGCCACCTTCCTAGCCCCATCCCTCCAGCTTTTTCTGTTTATGTGGTACTGATGAATTGAACCCAAGGCTTCATGCATGCGAGGCAAGCACTCTACCACTAAGCCACGTTCCCAACCCAGATTGAAGAATCTTAATCTCTATATGCAGAGTTGCCTCGTAGTTAGTGTCATATGTTCTTTATTGGCACAAAGTAAGTGAAAGTAAAATCTTGTCACCAAGATTATGTCTTAAATATACCATAGAATTCATATTTTATCTCTACTTCTGAATCCAAATGAAAAGAATTACTTTAGTAAAATGATGCATATCATTTCAAACATTTTAAGGAATGTTCTTCTAGGGAGAATAATTATTTCTATGCTAGATCTATAAAATGAATCTATAGTAGCAGGGCACCAGTGGCTCACACCTGTAATCCTAGCTACTTAGGAGGCTGAGTTCTGAGGATTGCAATTCAAAGCCAGCCTGGGCAGAAAAGTCTCTATGAGATTCATATCTCCAATTATCCACTCAAAAGCTGGGTGTGGTGCTGTGGCTTATAGTGGTTGATCACTAGCCTTGAGCAAGAAGAAGCTCAGGGACCAACAACAACAAAACAAAAAATTCTATAGTGTAGTTGGAATTCATATCTAGATTTTTTTCTATAAAAAAGTAAGCCATAACAGCTTTAAATAAATAATTACATGAAACCTTTTGGTATGAATATATAACTTAAATTTGTATTAAATATGTTATTCAGGTTAGTGTCATGTAGCTACAACCATAGTGCAGAGACACTTGCCATAGCTCAGTCTTTTGTTTATTCACCTAACATTGCTGAACAATTCAGGTCAGTGATTTTAATGCTTGATTTAAGACCAATGAATATTTTATGTAATAAACATCCAAACATTTGGGTACATGGCACTATGTTCTCATTCAGCAGAGGTTTCATGCCTCCCTAGTTGCCACAGCTACAAAATTTTCATGGTGCTATAAAGTCATTATCAAGCACACTGGCTCACAAGTAAGAAGACCCTTTGCTTCTCCAAATAATAATTCAAATATAAGCAATAGCTCTGAACCTAATATAGCTGTGAATTAAAAAAAGACCACTAGGAAATTGAGTGACCCCACTATGATATCAAATGAATTCACTACAGATAGAACAGTTGCTGTGAAGTAGTGCTGTATTGATGAGGCGACATAGCCACTGAGAAATTTCCCATGGGGCTGCCAGGCACAAATCAGTCCAACACTAATGAATCTCATCCTCTTTACCTCACTTCTGAAACCATTATATAAATTGGTTCAATTCGCCATCAAAGAGTTAGCAAGCTAAAGGATGAAAAGGAGCTGAGGGCAAGGCATTTACACATGCAAGCAGGTCCACACAGAGAAGTGTTCACAGGATTAATTACATGCATATACACTAATAGCAGTTGCTATTCTCTGGTGTTTTTATTTTATGATAGTTATAGGTAACGTTAACAAAGCTGCTAAGAATCAGTATTTGTTCTCCTAAGAGCACAGTGCTATGAATGCATCTCATTTAATTCCAGCATTCTAATGTCAGACACCATCAATAAGTTCCACTTTGTTGATAAAGAAGCTAGAGCTCAGAGAACTCAGTAGCTGCTCAGGGATCACAGACTACTAAACAGCCTCTCCAATTCTAGAGTTTGTCTTTTTAAATACCATGTATTTGTATAACTTCGCAGTACAAATAACCATTAAAATCCAATTGCGCTGAAAAACATTTGTTTCCTTCTGATGATGTGGGTTCACATGCTTTCTACTTTTCAGAGGATTAAAGATAAACAAGCATAAGAAATAAATATGCTACTTAATTTAGTCATATCCTATTTAAATAGTATATTCTTCATACTCTTGGAAACATGAAGTTTTGATTATTTCTGGGTCCTTGCCTATTCTCAGAATTTTCTGACATCTATCCACTAGTGCATTTGCTAAAAATCAACTCTAATTTCTTCAACCACATGAGCAACAGAGAGCCTGCCTCATGCAGGAATAATAGGCTGCTAAAAACATTAGGTCCTCTCACTACATGCTATGTTGAAAATGAACTATACAACTTGTGGGGAAGGAGGGCCAGAAGGGAAAAACTAAGAGAGCAAGGGAAAACATGACACTGTTCAAAAACAAACGTACTCATTACTTAGCATGTAACTGTAACCCTTCTATAGATCACCTTTACAATAAAAAAAAAATTAGGTCTTCCACCAGCATTTTCTAAAATCCTAGAAATTTTCATCTTCTTATGTTTTCTGAAGTAAGGCCTTTTCTTGTGGTCAAACTGTAACAAAGATGAAAGCTAGCCATCAACAAAGCACATGCACATGCAAGGACCTGTAGGAAGGCCCTTAATATCATCTTATCTAACTTTTCTGCTTGTCTCAGATATATACTAGTTATTGCAAATAAGGGAAACCATGGGATCTATGTTTCTTTGCGCCTGGCTTACTTCACTAATACAATTTTTTCCAAGTCATGAAAAGTATTTTTAATGACTACTTTAAATCCAATAAATATTCAATTGTCACAGTATGTCTGAGCTGAAAAATCAATTACGCAGTGTAATATGGGTTCGTCGTTTGGTTTGATCTATGTAGAAGCATACAGGTCCCACAAAGTCATGGTCAAGGAGACAATTTCTGATTATTATCTCCCTTTTCCTTCTTTTTAGATAGGATTAAAATATTAATAAACATATTTTAATTGAAATATAACTTGTATGAATCTAAAATATATAGCTCAGTGTTTTCAAATCTTCCTTTTGTGTGTATGTTCATCATCCTATACAATCATACTGGAGTTTACTGGAATTATCAGTGTCAGCACCACAGAAGGCTCACTCATTTCCTCTCCAGGTCAATAACCCTCAATAAGATCAACCACTCTTCCATCCTTTGTCCTTATGGACTTATTTTGCCTTTCTGAACTTTAAATGGTTGGAGCCATGAAAATACAGCATATATTCTTTTCTGCCTAGCTTCTTTACTCAAAACTGTTTTTAAGATTCATTGACTAAGAAGCATTATATCCATAAACTGACTTAAGGAACTGCAACTCTTTTACACAACTACTTAAAAACAACAAATTTATAATTTGTGGAGGGGAAGGGGAAAAACAAGTCATTTAAATAAGGATACAGGTGGACCCATTGCAACAATGACAAGTACAAGTTGTTATGTCGAAAAGGAACTTTACAGCTTCGGTGGGGGGGGCAGGGAGGGTTGGGTGGGGGCCTGGGGAAGGATGGGAAGGGGAAACAAAGGAGGAGGCTATAATGGTTGATAAGAAATGTACTCATTATCTTGCCCATGTAATTGTAACCCCGCTGTACAGTATTTTCACAATAAAAAATAAATAAAAATTTTAAAAAAACAACAAATTTAAAGATTCATCCATATTGTTTTAAGGATCAACTGATTATTGCTATTTCATTTATTTATCTATTTCTTTTCAAAAGTTATTTTGAGTTGTTTCTAATTTGGAAACACTATAATCCATGCCACTATGGGTGCTCTCATACAAATCACTTCTAATGACTAATGTCCAAGAATGAAATTGATAGTTATAATATAGTATAGATATGTATTTACCTTCAGGAGAAAATGCCAAATTGTTCTGCAAAGTGTATGTAACAATTTGAGTCCTACCAGCAGTGTATGAGTTCCAGTTGCTTTACACATTTGACTGGTGTATTGATTTAATGATGGGTTGAGGGAAAAGACCTTTTCAAACTTCCTAGTGACTACATCTAAATTTCTAGTCATTCTCCAAATCTAATTACTATCTTTTTTCCCCAGAAATAAACAACCAGAAATAAGTATTTGCATCGTTGTTCAGGACATTGATAAAATGCAAGAAATTCCATTTACCTTTAGATTAAACACTAACATTTTTATAATAATAAATGCTTCTGAAGAAAAAAAATGAGTCTGGTGTTAGATGTCTAAGTGGTGAGCATTTTACAGTTGCTTCTCTAAACAAAACCCTGTGTATTTGAACAGGCTGGCTGCCAATGGCTTTCAGCAGGAATTAAGCAATTAGATGGTTCTGGGTTTTTTTTTCTTCATCTTTGTAACAAATTTGCCTTTAGCCAACACAGTAGGGAATAAAAGATCCTCCTCCAAAAAGCACAGTCCCTGTGTTTCTCCATCCATCTTCATTAGCTGTCAAAAGGACAAATATAAGAAAGTTTCACTTTCAGCAATTTATTCTTGAACCAATTTGATTATGAAGCTTGTGCACAAAAAGTCCATTTGTCAAAAATACAGAGTATTCATGGCTGGAAGATAGATTTTTGAGGAGGTGGCAGATAAATTAAACATTCCCTGAAATTAGCACAGAATGGTCCATGCCTTCCCACATCAATTTAAGAGTAAACACACACTGCCTCTCCCTAAAACCTTACAAAAATAGATGCTTTCTCCTGACTGATGTTATATACAAAAAAAACTATATTAACACTAGCCAGTTTTACGACTTATTATTTCTTGAGAGTTTTCTTTATGAAGTTGCTTTTTTCAAAATCAAAGTGGCATCATATCTAAATGTTCTTTCATGGTGAGGCATGTAGTTCCAGTGGTAGAGTTTTACTAGAATGCACAAGGCCCTGGGTTTGACCCTCAGCATTGCCAAAATGAAAAATAAGTATTTCTTTAAATGTTCTATCTACTGTAATTTTATTTTGCATAAAAATGGTATTCAAGACTCTTGTCTTAGATGATTATGATCCTTAGATTTCTTCTTTCATTACTTCTATGCCTCTGTAGCTACAAGCACAATCTGACTAAGAATTTATCAAAATCTTTTCTCAGAAGAACTTTATCCCCTGAACTTCATTAAAGTGTCTACGATAGAATACAGTCACAGAAATTGCTTGTTTTCATCTAAAACCCTTTATCTTCTGAAGAATTGTGAACCAAAATGTTGTAGTGGGCTTATTTTGGCTCATCATGTTAGGATATCTAATTTCTCATCTGTGAACTCCAATGGGTCTCCTCAGGCCTCACTTCTCCAGAAACCTGGGTTCAGATTTGCTCCTCTCTCTAATTTCACCAGCCCCTATACTGCCCTGTGTACACAGGTTCATTCCCATCTTTAATTAGTACACTAATGAAAACCTTCTTTTACAAATCAGTTCTCTACCTTCACCCTCCTCTTTAGTCCCTGGTCCAGTTATTCTTTTCTACTGTCCAATTTCTTAAAGGGTGTTCAGCATTTTATTTTCTCACATCCTAGTCAACTCTCAATCAACTTAGACCTTCTTGTGGAAGGTCTATGGAAAATGCAGTGTCTATCAATAATAACCTAACTGCTAAATCTAATTAACAATATTTAGACCTTACCCCACTTTATTTCTAATAGGATCATTGGCCACTCCCTCCTTGATGAGGTACTTAGCCTGCCTATCTTTGAGGCACCACCATCTCTGTATTTTCCTTCTGGTCATATACTACCTTCTTCTTTTTTTTTTGGTCAGTTGGGGCTTGAAGCCAGGGCCTGGGCACTGGCCACTGTGCCTGAGCTTTTTGATCAAGGCTAGTGCTCTACTACTTTGAGCCACTGTTCCACCTTAGGTTTTCTGGTAGTTAATTGGATATGAGTCTCACCGACTTTTCTGCCTGGGTTGGCTTTGAATCATGATCCACAGATCTCAGCCTCCAGAGTAGGTATGAGCCACCTCTTAAAACTGCTGCTTCCCATTTCTCCAACCTTTCTTGGATTTGTTGTGTTCCTGGGTCTCTATTAAGAAAATTTCGGCCTGTGCCAAGGAGAACTAGGTTTCTCCTATTCCATCCTGTAATGATTTCAGAGTGTCTGCTTTGACTCCAAGGTCTTCGATCCACTTGGAGTTGAGTCTGGTGAAATTGCAACAATGAGTTGTACAAGACGTTTTGTCGAAAAACGAACTTTACAACTTTGGCGAGGAGGGGGGCAGATGGGAAGGGGAAACAAAGGAGGAGGCAACAATGCTTGACAAGAAATGTACTCATTACCTTGCCCATGTAATTGCAACCCCTCTGTATGGTGTTTTCACAATAAAAAATTTAAAAAGTGAAAAAAAAAACCCTGCTGCCTCCCAGGTCTCTTACACTCTCATCTGTACTCACGCACACAACTCCTCCCCAGACATTCCCATTCACTCAGGGCACACCATAAGCAAATGGAGCACTCCAGCACTCATAGACTGGTGAGGCAGCATCCTAATGCCTTGAATGGTAACAGGGATATAAGAATAGACATCTTCTCAAGACATATCTTTATGCAGGCAACACTTGTATCTCTTTCCAGATCTATAAATAAAAAATTTCTACACCTTCACTCACACTTTCTCCCAAAGTTGCTTCCAAATGTCAATGAATGGCACTACTATCCACTCAGTAAGCCAGCCAGGATTTGGATAACCCCAGTCTCCAGCCTCACTCCCATTCCTCCTTGCCTATGAGGTATTAAATTTAATTAATTCTAAAAAATAGCAAATAGTCATTTTTGTTGGTGGTGGTGAGGTAGTGGGGCTTCGACTCAGGGCCTAACCACTATCCCTGAGCTCTGTTTCTCGAGTCTGGCACTCTACCACTTTGAGCCATACCTTTACTTCTGGTCACGTAGTCATTTTTTAGCATTTTTAATGAACCGTACATCATGCAAAGAGCTCTTACACGCCCTATCTAATCTAATTCTGATAACCATTAAGCAAGGGTTATTATTACCTCCCATTTCACAGATTGAAGAAATAGTTTATAAATATTAGGTAACTTGTTCAAAGATTTGTTCTAGAAAATACAAATCCAAAATTCAGGGAAACAGAGTTTTCACCTACTGTTCAACAATTACAGCCTCTTAAATATTTTCCAAAATCACAAAACTAGTTTCTTAGGTTAAACTACCGTTTTCTCTCCCTCTCTTCTTCCCTCCTTCCTGTCCTTTCTCCTTCCATCTTTCTTTCTACCCCCTGCTGCACAGTTGCTTAATCTCCATCTTCCTTGGATTCAAAAAATTACTATAACTCTTTAAATTCATTGTTTCCATTTATCACACCAAAGGCAAACAACTCCTAAAATACAAATCTGATCAAGTACTCCCTGCTTTAAGATCTTTTGTCTTTGGGGAAAAATTCAAAGTCCTTAGCATAGCTTCCAAGACATCCTGTAATTGAGTTCCTTAGTCTATCCATTGCCACTCTCCTCAATCCATATGAACCAAAGTCATCTCATGTGTGATCTAAACCACAAGACCATCTCATTCATATTTCCCCCCTCACTTCCTTATGACTAGACCCTATAGTCTTGTAGATTAGCATTTCTCCATCTCCGTCTCTTCATTTCCCTTCTGAGCTCTCATCTTACCCATCTCTCTTTAACTGTGATTATATTGTCTAAGTCTTCTGCTGTCTTTTAAACTCTTACAAGATAGAAATCAATTACTCATTTTCCATGATTCAGTGCCTAAAGTGCTTGGTAGAGAGTTGGTATCTAATACATATATATTGGATAAATGAGTCATTAAAATATTTAAGACAATTGTCACCATTCTATATATTTTCTTTCCAGGAGCAGGTTACTTTTTCCAAAAGTCACTTGTTTGCCATAATCAACAACAAATATTTAATTTCCAATATCCATGTTCTATGCCAGATATTATAAAAACTACAGTAGACAATAAGATAATCCCAATTAGCTGAAGAAATATGACTAATTCCATTGGGGCTAAGGAAAGGTGTCATTTGAGAGAAATGAGAATGAGAAGTGTGGAGAATAGATGAAGATACCAGAGGTGGGAAATTCCCAAAGTTGATCAAAATCTACAGAAAGAAACACCATAGATAGATAGATAAATAGATAGATAGATAGATAGATAGATAGTGGCCAATCTATTAGAACAAAAGAGCTCCCTTCAGGAGATTCTCTTGTTGTAACAGAACCGGACCTTGTGATAAAGAACTCAAACTGTGTGGTCATTGAAATGTAGAATAAAAAACAAGAATCATATATTTGGCACTGTCAGGGAAAGGAAAAAAATCTTCCTTAAAAACAAAATTACGAAATTTTCTTATATAAATTGGTGATCTGAATCACACTATCCTTAGGAACCAAAACCTTAGGTTAGAGAATTTAAAGAAAGAACAAAAAAAGACACTGTAGAGATGGAACTTATACAATGCACGAACAGTTTGTCATGACAGGACTAAAGGATCGGGAGAGGTCAGAGAGACAATGAGTCAAAGCCACAAGAACTAAGATAATGGCAGACATCTGCAAACAGAAGGCAAGAAACAGCCCTGGTTTGAAAGAGACAAGCATGGAGCTTTGTGTAGATTGCATTGTAACCTTTCAGTGGGACACATAGATAAGATTTTATCAGAATGTAAAAATGAAGAGTAGGAGTTTAGAATTTTGTGATTAAAAAACCAATCCTACTTGTTGTTGTTGAAATACAGAGAGTTGAATAATCACTATGAAAAATACTATGGTAAATTTTTAAAATTACTGAGTGGCAAAATGGATCTGATTAAGAAAATAGCATGCATTTTATAAGGACATGTACTTATATTTTTTACTTGTCTTGGGGATGTGTAATGGTTCAACATTCCAGCCTAAAGTAGTTAAAACGTTCATCATTACAAACTGATAGTACAGCCAGAGATCAGGTTTAAAACTGGACTCTATCCAGCCTTAAGTGAAGTTCTGGTTTTACAATCAGCAATCTCTGTAGCCTTGAAATTTTTATTTCAACTGTAAACCTCTTTTTTTCTGGTCCTGAGGCTTAAACTCAGAGCCTGAACACTGTCCCTATGCTTTTCAAGGCTACAACTCTACCACTTGAGCCACAGCTCCACTTCTGACCTTTTGGTAGTTGGGGGAAAAAGCCTCACAGACTTTCCTGCTGGCTTGGACTCATGTTCAGGTATCAGTTTCCTTAGTAACTAGAATTACAGGCATGAGCCACTGATACCAGGATCTTTTCTTTTTCTTTCCTTTTTTACTTTTCATTTCTTTTTTTTTTCTTTTTCTTTTTTTTTAGATAATGTCTGACTTTGTAATACAGATGACCCTAGATCTCACTGGGCTTCAAGAAGCTAGGGCTATAGAAGTGAGTTGCCACCCCTGGAAATAAAATTTTAATCCACAGAATAAAATATTATTAGTGCTTCTTGCTCTAGACCAGTTGTGAGAAACAAATTGTTACATAGCACAGAATTTAGCTCATTCCAAATTCACAATATGAAATCAAATGAGAAGAAATGGGTGGTTGGTAGCAGTGTATCCAAGGAAGGAAAGAAAAGAGGTCAGGACAAAAAAGCTAGTTAGGGATGAATAGTGGACTGGAAAAAAAAAAAAAAAAAGAGGTTGTGATCAAAGAAAGAAGTTTCATACTTGAAGGTCTTGCAGGCCAAGCAGCTTTTACTAATGAAATGAAAGGTCAAACCAGGTAAATAATGTTAAGAAATGGAAGCCACTGAAACTGAGATATCTGGGAATTCAAGTGGGAAATATAAAGAAACTGCCCTGGGAGGCATCTCAGGACACATACCAGAGAAGACAGAGAGCCAAATAAATGATGCACGCAATCACTAAGAATGTCAGGAGAATATCTATATGGTGTTCATAGGTGACTGAGAGGAGTAAGAGAAAAATGTTATAAAGAAACTTCAAAATAAAAAATGGCTAATGGAGAGCAAATAAAGTGTACAACTCTCTCTGGGAACAGAACCCAGGGAAAAAGCTGTCAAGAACTATGAAGGCTGTGCACACACTATGATTTGTACTTCAAAAAGAAATAAAAGGAAAAGAATAGAGAAAGACAAGACTTAGAAAGGACTATATATGGAAGATAAAGGCTGGTAAGATTATAGGAGAAAAAGATCATGTCCTATTTAAGGTTGGGTCATTCTGTTCTCATATTGCTTATGGCATCAGAAAGATATACAGGATCCCTGTGCTTGGGATGTTAGGCTCATTGAGTTCTGCTTCCAGCACCCCAGACCTACCCTGCTCTGCCCTGCCCCCTAGAGTCCACCATCAGCCTCTACAATCAACCCTCTTCCCCACTCTCTTTCCATTCTACTTTGTTTAACATCACGCTGGTAGGATACAACTCAGGGGAAAACAGGGAAATGAACTCCAATTCAATTGGTTTAAGTTTAGAGAATACATGATCCTGGCATGCAAGAGTGGCACCAACAACTCTCCTCCCGCCCACTGCTGTCCCTTGGCAACACCTCACAGTCCTGTGGCCACAGATCAAGCCTCACTACCAAATAGACAGTCCACGCCAATACTGGAGTAGGTGGAGGGAGGAAGGCATAACCTTCTAAATGGATGACCCCGGTAACAGTATTCATTAGATTTATTAATTAATGACACCACAAGCCAGTCTGTGGACCTTCAGATGTGTGGATCTGTAAGTTGATGATTTAGTTTTGATTTCTATTTTTAGAGATATATTCTATGAAATAGCACCTACAAGTGTGACTGTAATACATATGTGTTTGGATATGCATTATATTACATACATATTTCATTGGATTCTTATGAAATAGAATTTTCAGGATGCTTCTGTTCTTAAGATATAAATTTGTAGCAGTGGTGGGAAGAGGAGGGAGAGGGGAGAGCAAGGATAGGATAAGAGTAGAGAAAAGGGGAATGGAGGGGCTGCCAGGGGAGAGGAGGGAGACTATCTTCCCTCTCGATTAGCGAGTTGGACTTTTGGGGTTACCTGGCTTCTTGGAGATTTTTCCTTCCTTGGCTGGCTCCCAAAAACACTCTAACCTACAATCCATGATTCCTCAGGCTCCCTGTTTATTTATCCAGTGTTTCTGATCATAAAATACTGCAACTTCAAACTGTAGGAATGTTACTTTCTACTTGCAGAATTCTGGCATTGTTATATGAGTCCTTCTGCTGTCTGTTCATTTGTGTATTAAATTGGCCCAAGCTGTGCTCTTAGTCTCTCAGAAAAATAAAAACATTTCATGGCAACCTGCAAAGCTGACAAGATGTTCTGTTTCTCTGAGAATTAAGATAAAGGACTAGAACTGAATAATGTGTTTCTTCATGCATTGAAAGAGTAGAAATGGTAGAAATTCAGAAAGAGAAGATTTTATTATAAACTTGAAAAATCACATATTAAAAGCAATCTAATAGCAGTTTCTTTGATCACTAAAAAGACATTAAAAATGAACCCACAGCAACAGAACTTAGTTATAAGTAATTGTTCTCATGGGAGACCATAACTGCCAGAAAGTGGGAACTCCCAAATGAGAATTCTAGAAGTGAGATTTTAGCAGCAACTCTAATTTACACACCTAGTTCAACTCCATGCTTTATCACTGGTGAGAGCAACATGCAGATGGCTCCTTGCCCTAGAAAGAGACTCCTGGGCTCTTAGCTCTTTTTTTTTTTCTTGCAGTCTTGGGGCTTGAACTCCAGAACTGGGCTCAGTTCTTCAGCTCAAGGCAAGCGCTCTACCAACTTTGAGCCATAGCGCTACTTCCGGTTTTCTGATGGTTAATTGGAGGTAAAAGTCTTGCGGACTTTCCTGCCCGGGCTGGCTTTGAACCGCGATCCTCAGAACTCAGCCTCCTGAGTAGCTAGGATTACAGGCATGAGCTACTGGTGCCCAGCTTCCTAGCTCTCTTAATGTCCCCATCCATATCTCCTGCCTCACCCCTTCCTCTATGCCAGCTTTTGTTTCTACTATTGCTGTCTACCTTTTGTAGCCACTATCCCTCAGTCTTCTCTTTTGTCCTGCCTAAATAGCTGTTTAGGGGTCCTAGAGAGATCTTCTGAGAAGATGTGGCTCCCATGGCTGTTGGGAAGATAAGAGCATCTAGACAAACTAGACACTACAGTCTGCTGAGGGTGTTGGGGTTCCAGACTTCCCAAAGGAGCCAGAGCCGGGTACCAGCTAGCAGCTAACCTCTGCAAGGTCTCCAGTCCCTGGTGGATATCCAACCGATCCTGTAAGAATTGGTAAAAATTGAATGTAACTCTGATTCCTTCATCTTCAAGACAATGAAGAGCTATAGACTGGGTTGCTTCTGTAGCTATCAGTGCCACACAAGAACAGTCCATTCATCATCATCTGAGTAACAAAGTTAGGATCTAGGCTTCCATGTATGAGATCAAGATCATATTCCACATCAGCCAGAGGTTATGATCTGCAAGAGGAAGGCTCGCATTTGAGGACTGTTGAATATCCCTGACCTAAGCCTAGCCTCACTGTATTAATTCCAAAAACTAGCAAGACTGTCTAGTACATCTGCATTGTTCCCAGCTCTCCTATGCTGTCCTAACCATATGCAGGGTCACAGAAGGTGAGGGACAAGAGGTTCCAGAGGTTAAAGAGGGACTTTTTGTTGTCAGTCTGCACTGACTAGAAGGATAAGAAGTACCTGTGGTCAAATTGTTCCTTGTTAACATTGAACATGGACTACTGACTGTCTGTACAGGAGTGGCAGAGAAAAGTTTTCCCTCCAGGATGCTCTCAGGATCTGTCAGGACCTGGCCTGGTTCAGTATCATCCCTGCACCCTGGCTAGATTTTAAGTACTGTTGTCTACCTCATTGCCTTAGGGTTGTAAAACATGTGACTTTCCACTCCAGATTCTTCTCTGTCTGCTACATCTAGAGTAGTCATGATCACATGGTACATCATGTCAGGGGTAGACGTCATGGCCTAGACTAGAAGGTTCATCTTCATGATCTGCACCAGCATCTTAGGATTGGATATCAGTGGCCTCTGTGTCTGTTTCTGCAATTCCATGAAGCTCAATAGATTCTAGACCTAGGTGGTCCAGCTCTAGATACTTTTCATCAGAAACTGCAAAGTTATAGGACTAAAATATTAGAAAAGACCAACTCTCCCTGACTCACAGAATTTAGTTTATAGGAGAGATCAGCAACCTACTGGCAATCATCACACAGTACATTAAACACTACTCTAGGACTAAGTATAGGATATGATGAGCGTACATAGGAGGCTCCTTGCCCAAATTTGAAGGATGATAATGGCCCTCAGATGTCACAGCTTTGTAGAAGAAGCAACATCAAAACTCAGATATTATCCCCACAGAACATGTAGAATGAACAGGAGTTAGCTAGGAGACCAAGAGGTATAGGGAAAGTGCTCCATGCTCTGGAAAGATTCAGGTCCAGTGTACATCAACAGATGAATGATTATGCAAATGAGGTATAGATGCACAATGAGATAAAGAATGGAACTGTGTGTATATGCACAATAAGATAAAGAAACTGTTAAGAACTAAGTCCTGTCATTTGCAACAAAATGAATGTAACTGGAGAGTATTGTAAGTGAACTGTGCCAGACAGGAAGACCAGCACTGCAATTATATCACCTATATGTGAAAACTGACTTGAATGAAGAAAAGTGATCATTAGAGGTTGGGAAGGGGAGTAGATTAAGAAGAGGTTGGACTTGAGCGATACATGCTGTGTATATGTGATAAAGTATCACACTGAACACCTTCAGTATGTACAATTGTATGTTAATCAAAAATAAAATAATATTCAGAAGATTCCAGGGCCAAGGGAGATGGTGAGCATGATCTGAGTCCAGGTTAAGAAAGACCACTCCGTGTCATGCTCTGAAACGATCAGAGAGAGGATTGTCAAGGTTCTTGTTGACTAACCAGCCTGTCCCTTAATTCTAGAAGCAAGAGGCAATTGCTGAAGGATATAATGCAAGAGAATAACATGGTTCATGGAAAATCAAATGCACCTCAGGCCACATTGTGAAGACTGGTTTCAGGAGGAGCAATTATGAGACAGTTAAGAGAAATACAAGAAAGTGGCAGTTCGAACAATAAGGAGTAGGTGAATTTGAAAGTGAATCTCAATGTATTTAGAAATTACCAGGCCTCAGTAATTGGTAGGGCTGTCAGAGCAGGAATCAAATAACATGAAGATTTCTAGCTTGGAAGCCGATTCAAAAAGGAAGGACTTATGAGAGAAATAGCAGATTCAACATGGAAAAATAATTATTACTGCTCCAGAAATGTCGAGTTGCATGCGCCTAAGAGACAACCAGGTGGAAAAGTAGATTACACAGTTGGTAAGACTGGAGCTGGGAAGTTCTGGGATAAAGATAAGAAAAGTATCACCAAGTAAACAGTAGCTCAAGCCCTAGGCCAGGTGAAAGTATGTATCATAAGGTGAGAACCAGTTTTTAAAGATCAAAAAGACATTCATCATGGTGGTTCAAGCCTATAATTCCACCTTGAAGAGGGAAATGGAGACAGAAGGATCATTACTTGTGGCCAGATCAGGCAAAATTATTACCAGACCCTATCTGAGAAAAAAAACTAAAATTAAATAAATGAATTAACTAATTCATTAAGTGAAAGGATTGAGTGTGGCCTAAGGTTTAGAGACTTTGCTTAGCAAGTGCAAGGCCCTGAGTTCAATCCTCAGTGTTTAAAAAGAAACAGTCAAAGAGAGAAATCCAGGTGTAAGCATGCCAGAGACCCAGAGGAAAATCTCAAAAAGACACCAATGGCTGTCATGTCAAAATACTAGTGAAAGGATTAGTAAATGAGAGAAGAACTGAAACTGTGTCTGGGAGGCTTACCAAAGAGTAGATTTCAGCCTGGAAAAAGCTCTCCATATCTTTCGTAAAGTACTGAAGCATTATACTAATACCTAGGGATGACAGAGTCAAGAGAGATAGAACCTTCTAGAGCTACAAAAGGAGAGAGGCAGAACTTTCAGGTTGAACAAGAAAACATGGGAATTGCTGGGAATCAAGCTTGTGGTGTAGTGAGTCATCAAGAGAGATTAGGAGATAGTCTAGTTTAGATTCACTGCTCAGCCATTCACAAGGAATGTAACATGGGTGGGCAAGTAGTTTAACCCTGTAACGCAGTTTCCTCATCAGAAGAGGGTGATTGTTATGAAGTTTAAATGAGTAAATTTCTGTGACAGGTTTAAACTATGGCAAGCACTTGATAAGCTTTTTGTGTTAGGTCTTCTTACTATTTCCTTCTTTTTTGTGTGTAAGCCTTCAAAATTCTGCTGAGTGCTTGGAGAAGAAGGGACCCACTACAACTGTGACTGGATTCTTTCCAAACTGGCACATTCATACAGACAGACAGACATACACACAGGTGTGAATATATGTATTTATATACAAATATAAGCATACACACATACAGTGCTTGGAGACAAATTCATGGTTTAAAACACAAGGAGGGGAAGAATAAGGCAGAAAGTTGCTGTTCCCCTAAAGCAGGAAACAGTAATGATTGTGAACACAGACATAGTCTAAATAGTTGCATGGATTCAGATTTTGAAATGTAATTTCAACAAATGATAATATCAGGAGACAGGGGCCTTGGGAAGTAATTATGTCATGGGAGAAATGCCATCAAGAATGGGGTTAGTCCCATGGCATAACCCCTGTTTTTTACTGTATTTGATCCCGTTGCCCTGCACCGTGTATATACATTTTTCTAATTTGGGGAGGGGAAGGGAAATAACAAAATTCTGAAGTAAGGATACAGGTTAACCCATTGTACCAATGAGATGTACAAGACACTATGATGAAAATGAACTTTACAACTTAGGGGTAGCTGGGGAGGGAGGAAATGGGGAGGTGGGGAAGGAAGGGATGGTAGAGGGAAAACAAAGGAGGAGGTAACAATGCTTGATAGGAAATGTACTCATTACCTTACTCATGTAACTGTAATACCTCTGTACAGTATTTTTACGATAAAAAAAACACACATTAAAAAAAAGAATGGGGTTAGTGCTTTTATAAAAGAGGTCCTAGTTAATTACCAGTGATTCATGCCTATAATCCTAACTACTACAGAAAAATAGAGATCAGAAGATCGATTTTTATTACATCACTTTTCTGATCTGAAGATCAAAGAAGACTTTTCACTTATCAGATTTCAAAACTGTGAGAAATGAATTGTTATTTATAAGCTACTCACTTTATAGTATTTGTTATAGCATCTCAGCCAGCCAAAAATATCAGGGGTCAGGAAGCTATTGCCCACAACCTGATTCTGTAAATAAACTGTGTCCATCCTAAACTTAGGATACAAATCTGCTTTCTTACTGGACGGTAGCCATGAACAGCTGCACTGGAGACTATGTGGCCTAGAGTATTCATACCTGGCCGTTGACATCAAACTTTTACAATATAATGAAAACTTTCAGAGTATTATTAACTCACTTGGGAAAACATTAAAGTATTTGATAATTACAATCATAGATTCCACATGAATTAGTTGTACAGTTTGAGTGTCAAAAGTGTGTTCAGGGACTGGGAAGGTGGCTCAGTTGTAGAGGGCTTGCCTTACATGCATGAGACCCTGGGTTCAATTCCTCAGCACCACATAAGCAGAAAAAGCTACAAGTGGCACTGTGGCTCAAGTAGTAGAAGACTAGCCTTGAGCTGAAGAGCTGAGGAACAGTGCCCAGGCCCAGAGTTCATACCCCACAACTGACAAAAAAAAAAAGTGTGTTCAATTGAACTACCATTGAATTATTTAAAAACACAGGAATCTTAGTAGCGGGGGGAAACAACTGATTGCTGGCAATTTTATGTTGAGTTCAAGGTGTTATAAGACCTATAGGAAACACCACACTGGGAGTAAAAATGAATGCCCCAAAGGCCTGGTTCCTGGTAACCTGGACCCATAGCTAAATCCAAACATGCATATTCCTGGCTTTGGATTCCTCTTTCCTACAAATTCTAATACTGCTTGAGACAAAACAGAAATATACTGAGAATTTTTCTTTAATTTTTCTCAAAACTATAACTACATTTCCATATATATAATATATATGAAATATATATATATATATAGGGGGAGAGAGAGAGAGAGAGAGAGAGAGAGAGAGAGAGTTGCTTGTTTTAATGGTAGCAAGTATGTTTAGAACAAAAGCAAGATCTGGGTCCAATGTAAAGCAACCAGTTCTAAAAGAACCATCAGGGTCAGTGATAATGAAAATGTTCAAAGTCTTCCCTGTTCAATACAGTAACCCCTGTATACACATGGATATAATTTGGGAATCTAACTATAACGTGTACTTATTTTCAATTACTTTAAATATAACTATCATATGTGGCTACTCTCTCCTATGTTAAATAGTACAGATATAAAGTATTCAGAGATAGTTGTATAACAAAAAGAAAATAATTTAACTAAATAATTCTTTTTTTGTCAGTTGTGGAGCCTGAACTCTGGGCCTGGGCACAGTCCTTCAGCTCTTCAGCTCAAGGCTAGCACTCTACCACTTTGAGCCACAGCACCACTTCTGGATTTTCTACTTATGTGATACTGAGGAATCAAACCCGGAGCCTCATGCATGTAAGGCAAGCCTTCTACCACTGAGCAACCTTCCCAGCCCAATATTTCCTTTTTTTAAGCTTTATGTTAGGAAAAAATAATAAGGCTCAAAAGCAATTAAAAAATTCATATGGAACAATAAAAATCTCCAATAGCACAAACAATCTTTAACAGAAAGAAGAGTGCTAGAGGAATATCAATACCAAATTTCAAACTCTATTACAAAGCCATAGTAATCAAAACAGCTTGGTACTAGCACAAGAACAGACCTGAAGAACAATGAAATAGAATTGAAGACCCAGAAATGAACCCACAGACATATAGTCACCTAATCTTCAATAAGAGAGCTAAAAAAATAGAATGGAAGAAAGATAGCCTTTTCAGTAAATGGTGCTGGCAAAATTGGTTAAACACTTGTAGAAAATTAAGCTAGGTCCTTATATATGACCCTGCACCAGAATCAACTCCAAATGGATCAAAGACCTTGAAACCAAAGCAAACACCCTGAAAACACTACAGGATGGAATAGGAGAAACTCTAGGGCTCCTTTAAACAGAAATTTTCTTAATAAAGATCCAGAAACACAACAAACCAAAGAAAGGTTGGACAAATGGGATTGCATGAAGCTGCAGAGCTTCTGCATGGCAAAGGACATAGCTAGCAAGATCAATAGAAAGCTCACAGATTGGGAGACGATCTTCACTAGCCTTACAATAGACAAGGGTCTCATATCTAAAATATACTTGGAACCTAAAAAATTAAATCCCTCAACCACAAATCCTCAAAGAAATAATTGCCTGATTAATAAATGGGCTAAAGACTTAAAGAGAAACTTCTCTGAAAAGGAAATAAGAATGGTCAATAGACACACGAGGAAATGCTCAATCTCTCTAGCCATAAAAGAAATGCAAGTCATTGAGATTCACCCTCACTCCAGTTAGAATGGTTATAATCAAGAACTCTAATAACAACAGATGCTGGGGGGGGGGGGCGGGCGAGATGTGGACAGAAGGGATCCCTAGTGTATTGTTGGTGGGAGTGTAAACTTGTTCAACCACTTTGGAAAGCAGTACGGAGGTTCCACAAAAGACTCCACATAGAGCTCCCCTATGACCCAGCAATTCCACTTTTGGGCATTTACCCAAATGATCACAAACAAGACCATACTAAAGCTACCAACACAACTATGTTTATCACATTATTCACCATAGCAAAGATATGGAACCAACCCAGATACCCACCAGTAGATGAATGGATCAAGAAAATGTGATATATATATATATATATGAATTGTATGCCTCCATCAGAAAGAATGACATTGCCCCATTTGTTAGGAAATGGAAAGACTTGGAAAAAATTATATTAAGTGAAGTAAGCCAGGCCCAAAGAAGCATAGGTCCCATGGTTTCTTTTATTGGCAATAACTAGTATATGTCTAGGACAAGCAGAAAAGATCAAAAACTATGTACATATAACCCTATAAGATGATGCTAAGCAAAATAAACCCAAGGATTCATAGGGATACAAGAGGTTTTATCTTTTTTGCTGTTGTTTTTAGTGTACTTATACTATATTGTGTGATTGTTTTGTTTCTTTTGTATGTTCTTCCCCCATGATATAACCCCTGTTTTCACTGTATTTGATGTCAGTGCCCTGTATCTTGTATATACATTTTTCTAATTTGGGAAGGGAAGGGAAATGACAAATTGCTGACATAAGGATACAGGTTGATCCATTGTAACAATGAGATGTACAAGACACTATGTGAAAACAAACTTTACAACTTCCGGGGGTGGCAGGGAGGGAGAATGAGATGGTAGGGGAAAAACAAAGGAGGGGATAACAATGCTTGATAGGAAATGTACTCATTATCTTACTAGTGTAACTAACCCCTTTGTATAGTATCTTTACAATAAAAATGTATATTATAAAATATATAATTTCCAAATAGCAGACCTTATACATAGCATAGGAATACAAATAAAGGAAGACAGTTTCTACTTTTGGAGGGACAGACAATTGCCACCAGGAAGTCCAGGAAAAGCTGTAGAGAATCCCTGATATTTGTGCTTAGTCTTGAAGGAGGAATTTTCCATAAACACAAGAGAAAAACAGCATATGGGCAAGGGAAAACTGCACCAGGAAAGACACAAGAGATGAAGGCAGAACAAGCAGCTGATGATCTTAAATAGGTTATTTGGGGGAGGGGGAAGAGTGTATGCTAGTATGCTAGTATGTAGCTAGTAAAGCATTGTGCAAGGCAGAACAAAACGTCAAAGCATAATAACCCCCCCAAACAATCAACTACTCAATTAGTAAATGGGCAAAGGAGCTAAAGAAAGACTTCTCAGAAGAAAAGGCAATAAACACATGATGAAATGCTCAACATCCCTGCCCATAAAGAAAATGAGATTCCATTTCACCCCAATAAGATTGGCCATCATCAAGAATGTGAATAACAAATGCTAATGGAGATGCAGGAGAAAAGAAACCCTACTGCACACAGAATGTAAACTAATACAACCATTCTGGCACATGGTTTGGACCTTCCTCAAAATGCAAAACAGAACCACTCCATGAGCCAGCAATACCACTCCTGGACATCTACCCAGAATATTACAAGTGAGGATATGGTAAAGATATCTGCACATCCATGCACCCTATTCATGTAGCCAAGTTATGGAAACATCCCATCTGCCCTACAATGGACAAGTGGATTAAATATATGGGATGGAATTTTATTCATCTATTAAAAAGAATAGGCGTGACTGCTTTAAGCAACTAATGAGCTGTTTAACACAATGAATACCAGACAATTGAAACATGTTCTAGATGGGGGGTAGCAAGGAAGAAGGGCACTGAAATGGAGGAAGGAAGGATAAGCAAATGTAGTCATTATGTTGAATGTACAGTATGTACAAATTGAACTTAAGGCTATGGCTGGGATGGGAAAGATGGGGGGAACAATGGAAGGGGGTGACATTGATCAAGATGCATTGTACTCACAACCTGACCTCTGGGATGAAAGCCTCTCTCTACAACTATTTTATAAAACTAAATAAATGTTTTAAAAGATATAATTCCCATTCTTTACATATATATCATCTAGTGAAGAAGACTAGCAATATCAAACCACGCTGTTTGAAATTTTACTTATGAGTTCCCCTAAGATCAGGGTTTGGATTTCTAATTCATTTCAGAAATATCATAAGGCTTCATAAAATAGGTGAGTTTAAGTTTTGTATAGAATATAACACACTAAAAATTACAGAGAAGAGAAAAACAAACCAGAATGGAACTCTAATAAAAGGAAATTGTGAAGAATTCAGAGATATTTAGCCTAGTAAAGGTCAAGGTTTAGAACACATGACTCTTTTAACATTTAAAGGAATGTCATGGGGAGTAGAAATTCATTTTCCTCTGTGACCCTAGATACCAAATCTCAGCCCAAAGGAAGAAAACTGTAGAAGGCAGAGTTTTTTTCAACATAATGAAGTTTGGGCTAATGATACAGTACAAAAATAACATGGGTGGCTTCAGGAAGAATCACTTCTATAATAGTTCAAGGGAAAGCTGGGCAAACATGGTGATCACACAGATTATTCAAAGCTTCTAATAGAGACTACATTGTGATCTCCTGACATTCTGTGTTTCTAGCACAGGGCTGCATCAATATATCAGTAGGGTTTTTTCATTTGTTTATTTGATTTGGGGGGGGGCGTTGTTGTTATTGGGGACCAGGTCTTATTTTTATGTTTTTTCATTTGTTTTGCTTTTATGTAGCTAGTTTTGGTCTGCTTGGGGATTTATTCTTAAAATCAAATTGAAATATACAACTTTTCTTTTTTCTTATGAAAGTGATGTACAAAGGGTTATAGTTACATTAATCAAGTAATTACTACATTTGTTTTTGGACAGGGCCACCTCTTCCTTATTTTTCTCACAGTTTTTCAATCCTGATCCCCCTCCTTCACAAGTTGTACATTTCATTTTCAACATAGTGTCTAGTGAGAATCACTGCTACAATTGTTAACCCTTTGTTCTACCATATCTGTGTTCTCCTTTACCTTCCTCAAAACAGATAAGCTTACATAAAACACAGAGGTATAGAATTTTTTAAAAAGGAAAGAAAAAAAGAAAAATAACCAAAAGACCTCTTGTTTCCATTTCTTGGGAGTTCATTTTGATAAACATTTCATATGATCATATGTACATAGCCATTGAGCCTTTGTGATCCTCTCCTAAGAATATCCTCCTTTGGTCTCACGGTGTGAATGTTTAGATTTCTGTTTAATTTATCATGTTGAAGTATAATTTCTTGTCTTTTACCATCCATTGTGTTTACTTGTAGATTTATAGGCACACTTTTATTACTACTAATGAGGGAACCCATGCACCCTATGTTTCTTTGGGTCTGTCTTTGATTAATATAATTTTTTCCAAGTCTTTCATTTCCTTATGAATGGTACAATATCATTCTTTCTGATGGAAGCATAGAATTCCATTGTGTATATATACACATTTTCTTGATCCATTCATCCACTGAGGGGCACCTGGGTTGGTTCCATATCTTGGCTATGGTAAAAAATACTGCAATGGTTGTGCTGATAGCTTTAGTGTGGCCTGGTTTGTGGTCCATTAGATAAATTTCCAGGGGGATTGTTGGGTCATAGAGAAGCTCTGTGTTTAGACTTTTGAGGAACTTCCATACTGTTTTCCAGAGTAGCTGAACAAGTTTACATTACTACCAACAGTGTAGTAGTGGTCCATCTGGCCACATCCCCAACAGCATCTGTTACTGTTAGCTTCCTTAATAATGGCCATTATAACTGGGATGAGGTGGAATCTCAGTGTTGTTTTTTCATTTCTTTTATGGCCAGAGATGCTGAACATTTCTTCATGTGTTTATTGGCCATTCTAATTTTTTTCTGAGAAGCCTCTCTTTAAGTCTTTAGCCCATTTATTAATTGGGTTGCTATTTATTTAAGGGATTGTTTGGGAGGAGGCTTAACTTCTTGAGCTGTAAGTATATTTTAGATATGAGGTCTTTGTCTGAAACATAGTAAAAATCTTCTCTCATTATGTGGGCTTTTTTGCAATCATTTAGAAATACAATGATTTATTCAGGAAAGAAATATATTTTATCTTCATTTGTTGTCCCCGTGAGCCTCATTCTGATACAAGAAAGAATTTCTCTATGATATATTTTCTGCCACAGATTATTATGTACTGCAGAAAGCTGCACCCGGCATCTCTGGACTTCAAGTTCAAAGTCTGGACTTTCTTATGAAGACATTAGTTCTATAAGCAAAAATGTCTGATATGCTATAAATTATTTTTTAACGCCTGTGTTCTTTGTCAAGTAATCTACAATTCAGACTTTTCACTAGCTCATAATTCTCCCACATTGCTCCTGATTACTTGTCTCAAGAGTCCTTTGACTCCCTTCCTCTATTCTTCCATACAGGAAGTCCATCCACCCATGGCAACTATTTCCTAAGCTCCCTAACAACTGGCTTCTTAGGTTTGGTCAGTAGGAGGTGCTAGTAAGAGTCTGGAAATTTTTTTTTTTTTAAATAGAGGGTAGAAGGAAGGGGGCACACACATCTATACCCATTTGATTCCCAGGAGCCACTTGGTCTCTTGTCTAGTCTCGGCTCCTCTGGGGCACTCAGCTGCTAAGTGCTATGTCACTGCTTCCCTGCTTTATCTCTCGAGTCAGGGAGTGAAGAAAGTACAGTTCCTGTTTTTGTTAATCACTTATCTCTCTCTTTCTCTCTCTCTCAAATATACATTATGAATCCTTTTCATTCTTTACCTTTCTCAGTACTTTGTAAACTTGTTCATGTCTGCTACCTCTTTGGCTATGTTTTCTTACTGGACCTCATTTATGCCACCCAATCTCTAATTTAACAGACATTTTATATAATTCTAAACTATCTTGAACTAAAAAAAAACAAACTAGAGAAAAAAATCACCAAAAGAAACCATATAAATTTAAAGAAAGCTTGTTCTTACCCTTGTTCTAAACCTTGAGTGATAGCTTTTATAGCCTCCTTCTTTCCTCCTAGCAATCTACCTGAGAGTCCTTCTCCACAATATGAAAGAGGCCTTTGCAGTATCTTATACTTGAAAACATTCATTACACTTCAAGTGTGTGGGATTTCATTTTAGATTTTCTTATTAGGCTTTCAATCCCATTGAATTAATATGAATCCCTCAAAAACGCAAAATCTATTTGAAAATCAGTCACAGGAATCCCTTTATCTCTTATATTTTATATTCTATTCTTATCTTTCTTCCTTTCTATTGCCTTTTTCTCTTTTCCCCCATGGAAGTAAAAAACATGATCAGAGCTACATTTAAGCAGACCACCAACATGACCTCTATCTTCCTTCCTGTCATAAGAGGGAGATGTTGCCGTGGCAACACTGCAAAAGACATTCTTGACTTCCTTGACTTCCTGGATTGTGATCTCTGAAAAGAACTAACTTTAAGATATTATATATCCTCAGGTGGGAGATCTAATATTGTTTAATATAGAATTTCTTCCTTTCATCTGAGACTCACATTTAAAGGACAATGATATATAGGTTGGCCCCAGGTCATGAGAACTTATCAGATGGACTCCTCATACATGCAGAAAAATTTGTGCTTGTTGCTTCCTATTCTGTTAATGTTCAGATCATTCCACTGCCTCAAAATCATGAATTTCAAGGATCATTAACTACTAAGCTTTAGATAATGTAAAATGCTGAGAAAGAGTGGTGAGTCTGAGGCTCTCCTGCTGAAGTAAATGATATTCTCTTGCCAGTTCCTTTACTCTGAACATTGTATTTTCTGCATCTATTTTTTATTTCCTTAATACTAGACTTGTGTCTCCCTAAACTCAGCTCTCTGACCTGAGTCCAAGTACAGTCATCAATCTGATCCTCTGTGGAACACAGCCAAGGCAGCCAGGAGGACTAGATAAGCTGAAATCAAAGGGCAATAACCTTCGGAATGAAGAAATCAAGAAGAAGGGGCAATCCATGTCCTGGAAGACAAATTACAGCACCATCCATAGAAAACATGCCTGACCCTTCCTTCAGCACTGCTACTATTTAAAGAACCAGTGAGGAACACTAAAGAGAGAATCTATTTCAGGCAGTACTGTCTTTGTGCTGGCCTCTCTAGCACTTACAACTCCTACACAGACCACTGGGTGAGCCTGAGCCTCCCACCTGGCTCCTGTCCTATCCTCTTCTCAGCTTCTTCTCCCAGCCCTTCCCAGGCAGCAGAGAGATGGTACTAATGTACCTATCACTTTGCATACATTTTTCTCCCGTCATCTTTGTGAAAGTCTTGTGCCATAAATAGCTATCTCCTATTATAGCCATATTACTAATGAGTGCAAATAAGTTGTCCAGAGTCCCTCAACTAGAAATTGAAGAGAAAAGATTAACTCCAGGGTCTTAGGCATACTAACCAAAGGATTTACACCTTGCAAAGACAGAATTTGAAGCCTGGATAGTCTGATGCAAAGATTCATTCATCTATAGCACATTGTACCCCTAAAGGCAAAACTAAAATATACCATGAAATGAGCCTAGTCTATAAGCACTTTTCACCTACATCCTTACATGTAAACAGGATTAGCATTTGTTGAATAATGAATATGTCTAATAATTAATATCTCTCTCACTTCTATTTTTTAATTTTATTTTATTTTATTTGAGAACATACTGTACAGAGGGGTTACAATTACATGGGCAGGATAATGCATACATTTCTTACCAAGCATTGCAGTCTCCTCCTTTGTTTACCCTTCACCTCCCTTCCCAGCCTCCCCATCCCCCCACCCCATCATACCCCCCCTCCCCCCCCCCACACTGACATTGTAAAGCTGGTTTTGACATGACTTTTGTACTTCTCATTGTTGCAACAGGGCCACCTGAATCCTTAAACGACTTGTTTGTCCCCATCTCCTCAACATGTTATACTGCCATCAAATATAGTGAAAGCGGGGGTTACATTGTGGGGGAGGGACATACAAAGCAACAAAGAAATAACCTTATAAATGTGTTAGAAACACATGCATGAAAGAAACGAAAACATTAAAATACATATTTAAGGGTTCGTTTTCCTAACATCATATTATCTGACCTTTTCTGCTTGACTCATACCTATACTAGATATTGCAAATAAGGGAAACCATGGGACCTATGTTTCTTTGGGCCTGGCTTACTTCACTTAATATAATTTTTTCCAAGCCTTTCCATTTCCTAACAAATGGGGAAATGTCATTCTTTCCGATGGAGGCATAGAATTCCATTGTGTATATATACCACATTTTCTTGATCCATTCATCTACTGAGGGGCATCTGGGTTGGTTCCATATCTTAGCTATGGTAAATAATGCTGCAATAAACATAGTTGTGTTGGTAGCTTTAGTGTGGTCTTTTTTGTAAACATTAGGGTAAATGCCCAAAAGTGGGATTGCTGGGTCATAGGGGAGTTCTATGTGAAGTCTTTTGAGGAACCTCCATACTGCTTTCCAAAGTGGTTGAACAAGTTTACATTCCCACCAACAATGAAGTAAGGTTCCTTTCTGTCCACATCCCCTCCAGCATCTGTTGTTGTTAGAGTTCTTGATTTTAGCCATTCTAACTGGAGTGAGGTGATATCTCAATGTTGTTTTGATTTGCATTTCTTTTATGGCTAGGAATGTTGAACATTTCTTCATGTGTCTATTGGCCATCCTTCTTTCTTCTTCAGAGAAGCTTCTCTTTAAGTCTTTCGCCCACTTATTTATTGGGCAGTTGTTTCTTTGAGGATTTGTTGTTGGGGGATTTAATTTTTTGAGTTCCAAGTATATTTTAGATATGAGACCCTTGTCCGTTGTATGGCTAGTAAAGATCTTCTCCCAATCTGTGGGCTTTCTATTGATCTTGCTAGCTATGTCATTTGCCCTGCAGAAGCTCTGCAAACTTATGCAATCCCATTCGTCCAAACTTTCTTTGATTTGTTGTGTTTCCGGGTCTCTATTCAGAAAATTTCGGCCTGAGCCAAGGAGACCCAGGGTTTCTCCTATTCCATCCTGAAATGTTTTCAGAATGTCTGCTTTGAGTTCAAGGTCTTTGATCCATTTGGAGTTGATTCTGGTGCAGGGTGATATATAAGGATCTAGCTTTAGTTTTCTACATGTAGTTAACCAATTTTGCCAGCACCATTTACTGAAGAGGCTGTCTTTCTTCCATTCTATTGTTTTAGCTCCCTTATCGAAGATTAGATGGCTATAGGTCTGTAGGTTCATTTCTGGGTTTTCAATTCTATTCCATTGGTCCTGAGGTCTGTTCTTATGCCAATACCAAGCTGTTTTGATTACTATGGCTTTATAGTAGAGTTTGAAATTTGGTATTGATATTCCTCCAGCAGTGTTCTTTCCGTTGAGGAGCGTTTTTGCTATGCGGGGTCTTTTATTGTTCCATATGAATTTTTGGATTGCCTCTTCTATTTCCTTGAAGAATGAGGGTGGAATTTTGATAGGTATTGCGTTGAATTTGTAGATAGCCTTGGGAAGTATTGCCATTTTCACGATGTTAATCTTTCCAATCCAGGAGCATGGGAGGTTTTGCCATTTTTTAAGTTCTGTGTTGATTTCCTTTTTCAAGATTTTAAAGTTTTCATCATAGAGGTCCTTCACTTCTTTAGTTAAGTTAATTCCTAGGTATTTTATTTTTTGTGGGGCTATTACAAATGGAGTTGCTTTCCTAATTTCAGCCACACTTTTCTCATTGTTGGCATACAGAAAAGCCATTGATTTTTGGGGGTTAATTTTATAACCTGCTACTTTGCCAAAGTTTTGAATCAGCTTGAGTAATTTGGGAGTGGAGTCTATGAGATTCTTTAAATACAAGATCATGTCATCTGCAAAGAGGGAGAGTTTTATTTCTTCTTTCCCTATTTGGATCCCCTTTATGTCTGCATCTTGTCTTGTTGCTGTAGCTAGGCATTCTAATACTAGATTGAAGAGAAGTGGAGAGAGTGGGCATCCTTGTCTTGTTCCTGAGTTAAGAGGAAATGGCTTTAGTTTTTCACCATTGAGTATAATGCTGGCTGTAGGTTTGTCATATACAGCCTTTATTGTATTGAGGAATGTTCCATGGATTCCTAATTTTTCCAAAACCTTCATCATAAAGGGGTGTTGGATCTTGTCGAATGCTTTTTCTGCATCTATTGAGATAACCATGTGGTTCTTATTCTTGCTCCTGTTGATGTGATGAATAATATTAATTGATTTGCGTATATTGAACCAGCTTTGCATCCCTGAAATGAATCCTGTTTGATCGTGGTGTATGATTTTTTTGGATGAATTGTTGAAGTCGGTTGGCCAATATTTTGTTGAGAAGTTTTGCATCAATGTTCATCAAAGAAATGGGTCTATAGTTCTCTTTCTTTGATGAGTCCCTGCCTGGTTTTGGGATGAGGGTTATGATGGCTTCATAGAATGTGTTCAGTAGTGAGCTTTCTCTTTCAATTTCATTGAAGAGTTGGAGGAGAATTGGTGTGAGTTCTGCTTTGAAGGCCTTGTAAAATTCTGCTGTAAAACCATCTGCTCCTGGACTTTTCTTAGCTGGGAGGTCTCTTATTGCTGTTTCTATTTCAATGCTTGATATGGGCCTGTTAAGATAGTTTAACTCATCTTGGTTTAGTTTTGGCATGTCAATATTTGCTAGGAAGAGGTCCATTTCTGTCAAGTTCTCAAACTTATTAGCATAAAGTTTTGAGAAGTATTCCCTTATAATGTTCTGAATCTTGGTTGTTTCTGTGGTGATATTTCCATTCTCATCTCTGAGTTTATTTATTTGGGTGTGTTCTCTTCTTTTTCTGATAAGATTTGGTAAGGGTCTGTCAATTTTGTTAAATTTTTCGAAGAACCAACTCTTTGTTTTGTTGATTCTTTCTATAGTTTTTTTGGATTCTAATTCATTTAATTCTGATTTAATTTTGATTATTTCTTTCCGTCTACTGGATTGGGGTTTATCTTGCTGCTCTTTTTCAAGGAGGTTTAGATGTGTCATTAAATTGTTAGTTTCAGATCTCTCCAATTTGTTGATGTAGGAGCTCAGAGCTATAAACTTGCCTCTGAGTACTGCCTTTGCTGTGTCCCAGAGGAGCTGGTAATTTGTGTGTTCATAGCATGAACATTTGAATTTCCTTTCTAATCTCTTCCATGACCCACTCATGATTCAGCAGTGTGTTGTTCAGCCTCCATGTGATACCGGACTTTCTTTGGTGGCTTTTGGTGTTGAGTTCTAATTTTATTCCCTTGTGGTCAGGGAGAATGCAAGGTATAACTTCAATGTTTCTGAATTTAGACAAGTTTGCTTTGTGGCCTAAAATGTGGTCTATTTTAGAAAACGTTCCATGTGCTGCTGAGAAAAACGTGTATTCTGATGCTGCTGGGTGAAATGTTCGGTAGATGTCTGTTAAGTCTAGTTGATCTATGCAGCTGTTTAGATCTGCGGTTTCTCTGTTGAGTTTTTGCCTACTTGATCTATCTAGTGGGGAGAGTGGTGTGTTAAAATCCCCAACAATTAATGTCTTTGGATCTATATGGGATTTGAGGGAAAGTAGTGTTTCTTTGATAAATTTGGGTGCTCCATTGTTTGGCGAATAGATATTTAGAATTGTGATATCCTCCTGAAGGAGAGATCCTTTAATTAGTATGTAGCGACCCTCTTTATCTCTTCTCACGAATTTTAATTTGAAGTCTATTTTATCTGATATTAGAATTGCAACTCCCGCCTGTTTACGGGAGCCGTTTGCTTGGTAGATTTTGTTCCAGCATTTAACATTGAAAATGTGTTTGTTTTTACAGGCAAGATGTGACTCCTGCAGGCAGCAGATAGAAGGGTCTTGTTTTTAATCCAACTAGACAGTCTATGTCGCTTAATTGGAGAGTTCAGTCCGTTAACGTTAAGAGATAGGACTGAGAGGTATTTGGGAGTTCCTGCCATGTTATCCACCTTCTTGGGGGGCTGCAAAAACTGGGTTCTTCCTATGGTTCTTGGATTCTCAGTTTGGGTGCAGTTTCTTGGCCTTTATTGAGGTCTTGCTGGTTTTCTATGTGTAGGACATCTTTAAGAATCTTTTGTAGGGCTGGTTTGGTGGAGATGTATTGTTTCAATTTTTCTTTGCTATGGAAGGTTTTTATTTGGCCTTCAGTTATGAAGGAGAGTTTAGCTGGGTACAGTATTCTTGGTTGATAGTTGTTTGTTTTTAGGGCATGGCATACATCATTCCAGGCTCTTCTTGCTTTGATTGTCTCTGCTGAGAAATCTGAGGTGATTCTAATTGGTTTCCCTTTATAGGTGATTACCCTTTTCTCCTTGACAGCTTTAAGGATCTTTTCCTTGGTCTGAGTTGATCCTGTGTGGATTATAATGTGAGGTGGGATGTCCTATTCTGGTCTGGTCTATTTGGGGTTCTAAAGGCTTCTTGTATCTGAATAGGCCTATCTTTTTGCATGTTTGGGAAGTTCTCTGCTAGGATCCTGTTAAACAAATTTCCTAGACCATTAACTTCTGTTTCTAGGTGCTCCTCTACACCCATTATCCTTAGATTAGGCCTTCTGATGGTGTCTTCCAGGTGTTGGATAGATCTATCATATTTCTTGGAGTTGTCTTGGATGGTTGTATGTTCTTTCTCTATAATATCTAGGCTGTCTTCAATCCCTGAGATTCGATCTTCTGCATGGTCTAACCTGCTGTCAAGACTCTCTACTTTGTTTTTTTATCTCTTTTCCTTCTAATTGGTCAGCTTTGATGGCTTCAAGTTCTTTGTTGAAGCTCTGTTTTAGGTCTTGTATGAATTTCTTTACTTCTTTAATTTGGTGTTCAGTGTTTGTCCGCAAATCACTTTGTTGATTGGTTATGGTTTCTTTCGACTCCCATTCCTTCTGTTGGGTTCCATTCAGCATTCCCTTTGTGGTCTCCCTGACTTCCTTCAGCTCTTTTTTAATGGATTCCATGAATGCCTTTAGTGATCTTTGTGTGTTCTCTACCTGGTCTCTCAATTCCTGTATATACTCTTTGATTAGCTTCCTCCCGTTCGTGGGATTCCTGCAGTTCTCTTTGAGTGTTCTCAGCCTGCTCATGCCATTCCTCCCTTTCTCTTTGAGTATTCTCAAGTTTTTCACGCAAATCCTGTATCAGTTTTTGAGTAGCTTCCTCACGCTTATTATATTCCTGTATAAACTTCTGGGATGCCTCCTCTCTCTCCCTATCAGGCTCATACAGAGTCCTTTGTACATTGTCAAACTTCTCATTTATCATGTTTGCCAGTAGTGTTTGTAGAGCTATTTGGGAACTCTCCTCTGGATTATTCATTATCTGTTCTAACCCCTGATTATCAAGATTGGGAATTGAGATACCCGAATTTGCCATTTTTCTTGTGTTTTTCCGGCTTACTCTGCCCATTTGAGATGAAGATAGCACAAGTTTTGTGCTAGAACAGTATCTTAAGGCAACCATCAAACAAAGTTTGCATTTGTACAGTCAATAGTCTACAGATACTATCTAGTTCAACAGATACATCTATTCAACATCAAACAACTATATGTTAAAGGACTTCGAACTGCAGAGAAGAATTTGGAAAACCAGAAATTATTAGGGTTAGGGAGAGATGTGGGTAAAAAATAGGAATAGATTGGTGTGGGGAGGTACAGGAAGAGTTAACTATGTCCTAATCACAATGCAGGAAATAGGTTGGGTAGGATGCAAGTAGAGAGAGAGAGAAAAAGAAGAAAGGGAAAGGGGAATGAAAAGAGACCAGAAAAAAATAGAAACGTAAAAATTAATGTTATTATAGAGAATAAAAGACCATCTATTTAGAGAGGAATGTGAATATGTTGAGAGAAAGTGTGAGACATAGAGGAGATGTGAAAAACTTTAAAAAAAATGCTTAAAATATTATATAGGTATAAAGAGGTAGTACTGCTATTAATGAATTTAAGTCTCAGAAGTTTTGAATTGAGTAATAAATTTGTGGATTAAGTGTGTACACAATGGGGGATAGGGTCTACTAGTTAACTACGGGTTTATCTGAGGATGTGCAGGACAAGAGTTAAGTCACTTAAAGAAGAACAAAAGATAGGAAAAGGTGGAAAGGATAGGAAAGGGAGAAGAAAAGATCAGAAGTTCAGTAGAACTAGGCAAAAAACAAAAAGATAATTAAGAAAGAAAGAAAAAGAGAAAGAAGACAAGAAAAGAAAGGAAAATGCACATTCACGTATTCCTAAAATAAAAATTATAAGAGGAGAAAAAAAAAGTTACTGGAAAACAATTATTTTTTCAGAAGAGGCAAAAATTAAAGATTAATAAAAGTTTTAGAAAAGGAAAAAAATGTTTTATATATATAAGGTAACAAAAAACAAAAAACAAGAAAAAAAAGAAAAGAAGAAGAAGAAAAAAAAAAGTTCTTTGATTTTTTTGGGGGGGGGGAGGGGTGGGAAGAATCCTGTATCTCCCTTTTGTCTGTAACCAGCCTCTTGTTGGAGTCTCTGGTCAGCTTGAGGTCCTGTGGCTTGATTGGTTTCTTAAGTCAGTTTGTTGGAACAGGCAGAAAAATGCTCTGCTTTACCCAAGATTTTGAGATCCCCCTCCCAGGTTAGTTTAATGGGAGGGTGATCTGCTTTGAGAATCACAAAAGAGGGGGATATAGTGATGAGGCTAGGTTCTGGGTAGAGTTGAGGCCTTTCAACAAACAGTAGCTTTTCCCTGGCCCTATTTTGTGAAAAAACTCACAGCGCCCAGCCTGGAGCCATTCTCAGGGTTTCTGTTTTTCAATTGATTGTGGTGGCTGCTAGAGGGAGGGGCAGCCTCTGGCTCTGGTTACCCAGTGCGGAAAGGCACTCCAATGGCTGGCGCCTGAGCTGGGTGACTTTTCCCTAGATGGAGCTGAGTCTGGCAGGTCACTTCGCCTTTAAGTTCTTGTGACCTGCTAAATGACTCGTTTTATTCCAAGGCCTGAGTTGGAGCTAGCAGCTCCTCCAAGCTTTGTCGGTATCCAAGATGGAGATCACCGGTGCTGGGGGGGAGGGGTGGCCTTCCCTCTTCTGCTCCCTGAGAAGGAGTGAGGACGTTGGGCTTCTACTCACGCCGAGTCTTGGATCCTGGGTCGTCTCTGGTCTGCAAACTGCAGGATGAAGATGTCCGCTCCTTGTCAGTTCTTGCTGGTGTTGAGTAGAATCCGCTCGCCCGCTGCGTCTGGCTCCTTCATCCCGGACTCTCTGTGTCTCAGGTATGACCCCGCAGCGGTGGTCGCCTCCGTGACCCTGCTGCCACAGCGGCAGCTACTGGGAAGCGCTCAGATGTGTCTCCTTGGCTTCCCCTCTCTTGACTTACTCTCTGTCCTGTGATGGCACACTTGGTGTGATTCTCTGGCTTAGGACTGTTCACTGGAACTCTAATACTGCTTTCTATGCAAGAGCTTGTTCAGATTCCAGCTTCTCCTCTGCCATCTTCCCGGAACCTCTCTCTCTCACTTCTTTATCCCGGACACAAATTACCACCAAAACTTTGAAAATAGGGCTGGGATGTAGCTCAGTGGCAAAACACTTTCCTAGTAAGTGCAATGTCCTGGCCTTAATCCCCAGTACCAAAAGATAAAAGATTTAAAAAAAAAACCTTCAAAAATAGTCTTTTCATTCCTATTGTTATTCAACTTAATGAACTTCCACACTCACTTAGTTGGTTAATTTGGCACCGTTTCTTTAAAATGCTCAGTATTCCATATCAAAAGAAAAAGATACATACTTTCTTTCCTATCTATCCTTAGTTTTGTCCTTTCCCTCTCTATCTCACACCATAAAAACTATCCCTTATCAGATCAATGGCTATACAAGACACAGGGTACCAAAATCAAAAACAATGACATTTATCTGATTTGGGGAAGGGAAGGGGAATAACAAAATGGTGAGACAAAGAACAAAGGGTGAACCAATGCAACGTCAGGACACTATGTTTGAAATAAACTTTACAACTTGGGATAAGGGGAGGGAAGTGGGAGGGGAAGGGAAAGTGGGAGAAAATGAGGGAGGTGTGGTAACACTGTTCAACAAGAAATATACTCACTACCTTACTTAATGATAACCTCTCTGTACATCTTCCTTACAATAAAATTAAATTCTATTTTAAAAAACTATCTCTTGTCTCCTTTGCTGAATTTTTATGATAATTGAAGGAAGCTTGCCTTCAACTTTTTGAATTTTTGTGAATGTAATTTCCTCAACAAGGAAGGATGGGTTGGGAGAGATGGGGAAGGAAAATGACAAGGGTGACATTGGCCAAAATGCATTGTACTTCGTACGATCATATTAAATGATGCTAATTGAAGAACTCCAAGATATAGAAACAAGAGGGTTGTTTGTTTTGTGTGTACTGTTTGCACTTATTTCCTTTTTCCTTTGTGTTTTTCCTTTGGCTTATTCCTTGTTGTCACTTTTTTTCTTCAATTTCAGAACCCTTGACTTCTATAGAAATTTATCTGATTTGGGGGAGGGAAGGGGAATCACAAAAATTGTGGGATAAAGTACAAAGGGTAAACCAATGCAACAATGATACTCACAAGACACTATGTTAGAAATAAACTTTATAACTTGAGGAGGGGGGAGGAGTTAGGGGAGATGGAAAACAGGAGAGGGTTGGGAAGGTGGTTCAGTGGTAGAGCGCTTGCCTTGCATGCCTGAGGCCCTGGGTTCGATTCATCAGCACCACATAAGCAAAAAGAAAAAAGCCGGAAGTGGTGCTGTGGCTCAGTGGTAGAGCACTAGCCTTGAACTAAAGAGCTGAGGGACAGCACCCAGGCCCAGAGTTCAGACCCCACGACCAGAGCCAAAAAAGAAAAAAAAAGAAAACAGGAGAAAATGTGGGAGGGGGTAACACTGTTCAACAAGAATTCTATTCATTCCCTTACTTATGTAATGGTAACCCCTCTGTACATTATAATAAAATTTTAAAAATTAAAAAATGCATTGTACTCACAAACTGACATGTTAAATTGAAACATTTTTGTACCTTTAGTTTCAACAATGTATAAGTATCCTATCAAGCTGAGTCCCAGTGGCTCAAGCCTGTGATCCTAGCTACTCAGGAAGATCAGGCAAAGATCTGAGGATCTCCCTTCAAAGCCAGCCCAGACAGGAATCTTGAGACTCTTATCTCCAGTAAACCACCAGAAAACTGGAAGTGGTGCTTGGCTCAAGTGATAGAGCACTTGAGCTGAAGAGCTGAGGGACAGTGCCCAGGCCCAGAGTTCAAGCCTCACAACTGAAAAAAAAAACTATCAATTTTAAAGAAATATTTCAATAAAATGGGAAGAAGAATTAGAAAGGATTAGAATGCAGATGAGAATTCACTGTATGTACCACAGAATTGAAAAAAATAAGGAAAGGGATGGGTTGAAGGGCTAACACAGATCAAGAAACATTCTGTACATAAATTGCTTTGTTAAATGCAAAAAATTCAATACATAACCTAAAAAGAAAAGTGAGGGACGGAGTGAGGTGGGAGAGGTGAATGAAAATGAAAAAAAAGGGTGACATTCATCAAGAGGCCCCCCATTCATAAACTGCTCTGATGAATGGTAACTCCTTTCTACAACTACTTCAAAAATAAAATATCAAAAAAGAATTGGATATATTAAATGAAAATAATAATCTTCTGTGTCAATTTTTTAAAAAGAATCAGCTGGAATCATGGATTCCCCTAGTCCACTTCACTGTTCTGCTTCCCCCACAAACTGTTAACACTGTTTTCCACTTTCCATTTCTCTTCATTCTGTGAGTTTATGCTATGGTTTGAATGTTCCCTCTAAAATTCACATTGAAATTTAACTGCCAAAGTAGCAATATTATTGAGAGGTAAGGCCATTAAAATATGCTTAGGTCCCTAAGACTCTATCCTCATGATGAGTCATCAGTCACTATAAAGGGAATGGGTTTGGATTGTTATCAAAGTGAGTTCGGCTTTCTTGACCCTCTTGCTCCAGTCTTCCTGATCTCTCACTCACTTGCTCTTGCCTTGTGGGACCTCCACCTGGTTATCATCCAGCATGCAGGTCTTCCTCAGATGCCAGAATTTTGATGTTGGACGTCCCAGCCTCCAGAATTGTGAAAAGCAATTTTTAAAATAAATTTTTCTTTATCAATTTTTCAGCCTGCAGTATTCTGTCATAGCAGCAGAGAAAGGCCTGAGACAGCTTGCTATAGACAAAGGACATGCCTTTTCATCTCTGCACCCCAGTGTTTGGTGTAGCATACCTAATGAAAGCATTTCATCAGTAATCGCTTAAAACCTGAAGCAAAAAAGAAATGTTAGCATTAAAGGCATAACTGGAGAGGTAGAGTGCCTACCTAATAAGCTCCAAGCCCTAAGTTCAAATTTCAGTAGAACCAAAATCAAGAAGAGAAGGAATGAAAGAAGAAAGGAGGAAGAGAGAGAGAGAGAAATAAAAAGAGGGAAAGAAGGAAGGAAGGAAGGAAGGAAGGAAGGAAGGAAGGAAGGAAGGAAGGAAGGAAGGAAGGAAGGAAGGCAGGCAGGCAGGAAGGCAGGCAGGCAGGAAGAAAGGAAGGAAGGAAGGAAGGAAGGAAGGAAGGAAGGAAGGAAGGAAGGAAGGAAGGAAGGAAGGAAGGAAGGAAGGAAGAAGGGAGGGAGGGAGGGAGGAAGGAAGGGAGGGAGGGAGGGAGTGCACCCCGAGTGCAGAAAGAAAGAAAGAAGAGAGAGAGAGAGAGAGAGAGAGAGAGAGAGAGAGAGAGAGAGAGAGAAGGAAGAAAAGAATACTCAATGACTGCTGTTTTCTCTTTAAGCTTGCGTGGGCAAAACACTTGTGACTTCTGGGACCTTGTCTGAGATAACCAACCTGAGGACTATGTAGGAAGTAGCAATCACTAGTAGGAGGATAGAAAACCAGGAAAAGGACAGATGATAAAACAAATTTGTGTATGCAGCTTTATCTCAAGCAGTCCTGTCTGAAAGATTCATCCTCTAATCTAACAGTATAGCAACTTTTCTAAAATCAATAAATGTGTTTTCTGTGTTTCTTTATTAGTTAAATATTTTGAGGTATAATGCCTTTTGCAAAAAAAAAAAAAAGTGTGTTTCTTTTGCCAAGTCTATTTTTTCTCCCTGCTACTAGTCAGAGAACTCAACTGCACATCTCTTAGGGCCTGAAGCATGAAATATATTAGATTTCAAGAAAGTCAGAAATTAAAAATGCCTGTACTCTCTGGTTCTAGGGGATCAGGAATTAAATTCTGCCAATAAGGAAAGGCCTGGCTTATTTTACTGTCTCATTGATAATATTAAGTATTAAAATAAAATATAGAATGGATATAACATTAACATAAATCTGGTTATAGTAAATGAATAAAAGACCATGAACATATAACAGTGGCAAAAGGAGCTTGTCAGAATGAAATTCAGAAATACTTTTTTTTTGAGACTGACATTTTTAAGACCAATAATACATTCCTCAACTAAAAAGACAGTAGAAAGATGAGTTAATATCCTGAAGGATATATTACTACTAAATGAATAATAAATATTCTTGGGACATATAAATATATGGACAATATATGTTAGAAGTTTGAACATAAGGATTTTCTTCCTCTGTGCATTAATTTAATTTTGTTGTTGTTGTTGTTTTGAGGAGAGTTATTGAATAGAGCCTTTAGCAAAGGATTCACTTGCTAGCTTAATGATAATGATAGTAAGTTATACCTATACATATCTGATCATCATAACAATTCTTGAGGGTAAGTGTTCACTCTTTGCTACAGATGAGGAATCAAGGCTCAAACAGATTAAGTCATCTGCCTGCGATCCCAGTGATCAAAATGAAGGAACTGGAGTTCAGTGCCTTCAACTCTGCCTGTACCTCTGTCCATCCCTCTGAATAGAAGAGTGTGCCATCTGCACAGCAAAATGTGTTCTGAGAGGAAAGCCCTTTCCACTTTTCTCCTGCCAGACTGGGGAAGCATTCTTGTAAGTCCAGATATGTTTTCAAGAAGGATAAAGCTTTAAAGATAAGCTTCTTAGCACATTCTCTTTAGAAACACTAGTTAGTATTTTCATAAATATGCAAAAAGTTGTGCAAGAGAGCTAAACAAGAACCTGCTTTGGTTTCTGTTAAAACCAAAAAAGTGATGGGATGGCTTCTTGATGTTTCAATTTGGCTAAACTACTGAACTGTTTTGGGGTTGGTTGGTTGTTTTCTATCAAATATTGATTTGTGTGTTGCAATGAGAATACTTTGTGATGTGATTAAAGTCTATATCTGGTTTACTATAGACAGTGAAGATTACCATCATAACCTGTGTGGGTCTGATCGAGTCCTTGGAAGACCATACAGTACCACTGAGGCTTCCCTGAAGAAGATACTACCCCTCTGAATAGCAACTTCCAGCCATGCTAGGGAGTTCCAGCTTGTGGCTTCCTAGCTTTATGCCCTGCACATTTGGACCTGTCAAATTCCAAAGTCACACAAGGCGACTCCTTGCAAGAAATCTCTTAATATATATTTCTTAGTAGCCCCATCTCTCTACAATCTGATTCATAAAAGAAATTTGAGAAATAGATGACAGAAAAAACTAAGTGTAGCTAATTATTTGACCATGCATAACTCTTGGGTTCTTTATAATAAGTAAAAAAGGGATGAGATGTTTTCAGATAAGTAAACAAAGCAAGTAAACAAAGACTATTTCCACCACCAGATTGTAATGAAAGTAAATCTGAAGCAAATTTTATATTTATATAATTTAATCTATGTTATAAATTTTATGTATTTTACATAAATTATATATGTTTTCGCTAAACACTTATTGACAAAAGAGGCACAAAGCATTTTACATAGATTGTGCTATATTCACAACGAAGCCTCAATTCTCTTTTTAGGTGCTCCAACATCAACTTGCATGAAAGTTCACTTGAGGCACATGTAATAGCATTCCAGAGGCAAAGTTTCTCACTCACCCTGGAGCCAGAACCAGGTTGTAAAGTCCTCTGACACACTGATTGGACAAGGACTGTTTGTAGATCTGCCATGGTTCCTCTGTCCAAGGCTACAAGGCTTGGTAGTTTTTATATGACTTCTTCATGTGGTGGTACTGGTAAAAGTCTCTAGAACATTTTGACTATGTCAAACAATCATAAATACATTAATTTCAGGGGCTAATGAGGGGCCATTTGTGAAATTCACTGTGCCATTTTGCTGATTAACTAGATACTAATTCATCCTATGAAAAATTTATTTCTACCTCAGCTTCTGAGCTCTAGTATTACAGGTACTCATTAACACACCAACTTGAAACCTGATTTCTAGCATTCATAGTTAATATGAACACAATGTTGGCCAGATGTGGTCATGGTACTTACAGAAGTCACATATAGAACTTAACCAAAGGTCAAGTTCTGAATAAATGCCAACTTATCACCCTACCTAGATCATAACCACAACTAACCCCAAAATAAACTACTGTTGCCAATGCATTGTGGAATAAATTTCAGAGTCTAATTTCTCAGGAAAAAAGTTTCCCTTGAGATCTCAAGATTCCAGGAGATGAAGTCATTTAAACATAGATCCACTTGCAGATCAGAAAACTTATCACTACCCAGAAGATGGCTCACTTGGTTAGGACTAATATGACATCAATTTCACTTCTTTAAAAGGCAATGTCTACTTCTAGACCTTCATCAGCTAAGAGAAGTAAGGATGACACAATTATATCCCTGAACAAGTTCACATTTTCATTTTGATGAAGTTTTTCTATATTATTGTTAAAACTTGTGAAAAAATTAATTGGTAACTTCTTAGAGAATCCTTTAAAATAACTTTCACATGGGAATGCAAAAAGCATTGAAAAATATGTATTCAATTAGACCTATTACACATTGTTAGGGAAATATATACAGGTTATTTTAAGCATACAGTTAATGTGACAACCCAGGACTACCAAAAACATCACCACTTAGAGAAAAAGGAAGCAGTCAGAGAGCATCTTTCTTGTTTTTTAGAATGTGAAAACAGGAAGAGCCAGTCTCATTTGTGGCAGATACTGGAAGTCTTGGTCAAAATTCTCCATCAAATGTCTCATTTCTTATGTTTGCGAAAGCAAACCTCCACAATTAAAGAGTAAGGTTATTCATCATGCAGAGATCACGGAGTGTGCCTCATTTCAGGCAACTGTCTACAAATCGTAGTGTTAAATTATGAGCTTGCGAGCCAAAGAATCCTCCACGCTCTCTTTTCACCTGACCATTAATTGTTAAATAGGGACCTATTTGCTTGTGAGAGAATGACATAGACACTGTTAGCCATTACTTCCACCAGCTCAAGAACTGCAATTGTAGTGCTTAAGTAAATATGCAAAGCCCTTGAAGACTGGTTTGCTAATTTATTTGACATTTGCTGAGTGATATTCTCTGGCAAAATGAGGACTAATAGGCTAGAGCCCAAGCATGTATAAGATAGATTGTAATTCTAGTTCAAGGAATCCACAGCAATTGGGGAGCATAAACACAAAATGGCATTAGACTAAATGAATAAGCACATTCTATATGTGCATACACAAAGGTTTTATTTGTGGAAATTGGGCAAAATAGGACTGGAAAAAGTGATCATTTCTTTCTCAATTGAAATAATATGGTCCCACGGACTGTGGATCCGAGTTTCTACAGCTTGTAAGATAATTTTCTCTGTCACCCATTCATCTTCATGTCCATCCTTTGTCCCTGACATCCAACATGAAATGCTCCCGAACAATCACTCTGGCTTCCTGAAGTATCAACCTACTTCATCTTGTTACTAGATCATCTCCTATGATCATATGGAAACAATCAATTAGAGAAAATATTTTTAGGCCAACTCTCTATATAAGGAATACGTTGGTGATGTGACATGTTAATCTTCATGGGAGATGAGAAATATTAGGGAAACACAAACACATACACACACAAATAGACACACATTCAATAGAAATATACCCAATACTTGTTACCCCATAGAATAGGGTTGTATAAAGGTTTAATTTATATTAAGAATCTAAAATTCAGTGTTCCCCAAACTGTAGTACATAGCCCTCTTGGTGTACCCCCTAACAATGAATAAGATTATTTTTAGTTGCACATGGAAAACATTTTTAATAGTTAGTTGTATATTGGCTAGTATGTGTGTGCATACGTATGTGTTTGCTTGTTTCTATAGCTACTTCAAAGTACAGGTAACATTCTAAGTGATACAAGCTTTGTGTTTTAAAGAAATAGAACTGAGTAACTGAATATACAAACTGACAATGTCTGACCATCTATTAAAATAAAACTGCAATCCACTATCTACAGCAGCCAATCTAGAGGCCAATCTATTATCTACAGTGTCTATAAGTCAGGAGGCGATCCTATCGTCTATAAGTCAGACTTGTAGGAAGCCAGATTAATATCTCTATCAACCATTTTAGAAAGCCAAACAATAACTCTGTAAACAATAGGCATAAATTGACAAGAAAGTATTAACAACTAACATCTCCATTTTACCTCACTTTCAACCAAAAAGGGACCAAAGACAGAAAGCCAAGTATACTCTCCTAACCAATCACATACATTATCCTGCTTCTAGTCAGTCCCCTACATCTTCCCTATGCCATTTAGGTCACACCTGAAGCTGATCCTGTTTTCTACTTTCCCACTCCTCTGTGTGCCAGTGGAACTCTGCCAAATGCAAGGGACAATGGCTGACTTCCTCCATATGGTGACCCGTGAATAAATAGCCTTTGTTCTCATGTTGCTGGCTGTGTTAGTGTATTTTGTTGGTTGTATTGGTGCCTTGTATTGCCAATAACATAATATCATAGATACAATATGTTCCAAAGAATAGAGGTTTATTTTGCATCATGGTTCTGGAAGTACAAGGTCAAATCTACATCTGTAAATGGTATCCTGATGGCAGAGTCCCAAGCTGGCACAGGGCCTTAATGGAGAGAAACAAAAAGTATACAGGTATATAGCTCTTCTGATCTTTCTTCCTCTTCTATAAAGACACCAGCATTCAGTCATGGTGCCACCATCCGAATAACCTTAAATAACCCTTGTCACCTTCAATAAGCTTCAAGTCTAAATTGTTTTTATTATTTTAACATCTCACTATGGGGGATTAAAATAAACACAAGTCACAGTGGGGGAAACAGAACCCTATCTGAACCATAGCAGTTGTCTTCATTTATTCCACAAAACAAAACTCCTTTTAAAATAAATGTACTTAACTGTGAAAAGAGAATTTAATTAAATATAAATCTAATTAAATAACAGTCCAGATGGTACAGTCATACTATAAAAATCATCACAGTGGTACACAAGTAAGTGAAGTTGGAAAACACTCCATTCTGTGCCAAGCCTGTGCTGGATGTTGTATTGTATACAAAAATTTGAAGGCAATGCTGTGAAAAGAACACATGAGGTGAGTTCCTGCCTCAGGCCTTTGCACTGACAGATTCCTCTGTTCGACATGATTCTTTACACATCCACATGATATGTTCCTTCCCTCTCTTTGAAGTTCTGTGAAGCTTCTGTCTTTAGTAGCAATACCCACTATCCTATTCTTTCTCCTCTTCCAACTCCTTCTCTTGCATGCACACACACACATGCACTCACACACACTTCTTTCTGCCTCTCCTGTTTTATTTTCAGCATAGCACTTAATCATCATCCAATATGCTGTGTATTTCTTTGTTTACAGTTTACCTCCCACCCCTTCTCCAACTATAATGTAATTTCCCTAAAGGCAGGGATATTTTTCTTCTCTTGTTCTTATCTCCTAAATACTGAATCCTTAACATCTAAAACAGTTCTGGCCAGTAGAAAGTCCCCAATAAAAATGGGTTATTGAAAGAAAGAAGGGGGAGAGAAGGAGGAAGGGAGGAAAGGAGGAGGAAAGGTCCTTCCATTTGCAACTGATTAACCTCAAGTTCAATTTCAATCATTACTAACTAGCTAAGACAGACATGTGTCACCAGAACCCTTTCAAGGAATGACATGAGAGTCCAGGCATCACCTACTTCAGAGAATACTTCAGCTATAGAATCACTTACTTCAGGACACACACAGAAAATGCAGTTAACAACAAGGGACTGAGGCAGGGGTATGAAGTTACTCAAACTTCATCCCTGCCTCCATTGCTCTGATGGGCAGACGGTGTACCAGAGCACCCCCTGGAGTTGCGCATGGCTTAGTCATGCCTATAATACATTTCAATTTCCTCCTTCTGCCCTTCTTTGCTTTGCTCCTCTTGCTTTAATCCTCTGCTCATCCACTCGTACTCATGCTTAATAACACTACCCATATCAAATTCCATCTCATCAATGCCTCAGAAGAACCAAACTGTTACAATATAAAGTTTTCCAAACATCCAACTTCCAATATCAACTGAAACTCTCTGACTTCCTAAACCCCCTCTTTGTAATAAGTCTTGTAGATATCCCACAATGGTTGTAGCATATTAGCAGTGAATCCAGTAACGTTTGTATACCCTCTCACAGAACTGAATGTGGACAAGGCCTAAGATTCATCTGTGAGTGAAAAGAGTAGTAATACTCAGTCCATGTGGGAAGCCATGAGATTCCAAGACAAGAAGAAACTGAAATATGCAAACTGACATAGAACTCAAGAGAACAAAAGGTGCTGGGCATGGGTGGCTCATGTCTGTAATCCTAGCTACTCAGGAGGCTGAGATCTGAGGATCTCTGTTCAAAGCCAGTCCAAACAAGGAAAGTCCATGAGACTCTTTTCTCCAAGTAACCACCAGAAAACCAGAAGCAGTGTTGTGGCTCAAATGGTAAAGCACTTGCCTTGAGCTGAAAAGCTCAGGGACAAAACCTAGACCCAGTGTTCAAGCCCCACGACCACCACCACCAACAACAACAAAAAAATACAGAGAGAACAAAAGGCTTATGTAGACTGTAGTGATACCAAAACAAATGCAATCATCAGAAGAGACTCACTAGCAAGAGACTCAAAAGGCTTAGCTATTTAATCAAAATACACAGACCATGTTGGAAGTCATGGGAAGCTTCCAAATGCTTAGCTGAGACAGCCAGTCTATACAGAAGAAAGCCTGAGGCTAATGAAAAAGAAGGCACCTTAAATCCCCTCCAACTCTCTTTTACTTTATGGACCTAGTGATTTTCACTTTGTAAAGAGGGCCCTAGTGCTTTTGTGATATATTTAATTTCAGATCCTCAGAATCTGGGCTTTTCAAACAGGAACCCAACCCATAACTGAGTCACAAAATCACTTTAGCATATTTTAATGAAAACAAACAATGGAATAGAATACAGTAGATCAGAACACATCCCACATTGTAAGTACCATCTTGAAAAATTGTTTCAGTTATAAGAATACATGTATGTGAGTAGTCTATGAATGTCTTAAGTGTGTGCAGGTACTGTTCTTCAATGCAAAATTTATTACTCTGTCTTTAGACTTTTTTTTGAAAAAAAGTATCTACATCACTTCTCCATTTAGATACCAGAGCCAGGATTTTATCATAACCATTTTCACACATAGTCTGCTGGAGAGCTAGCTGAGAGCCCTTGTGCTCTGCACACCTCACAAGACACAGTAAAAGGCCTGTGATCAAATCATTGGGCCATATGGTTCCTCATTTGTATTAAAAACAAAGAAAAGCCAGGTGCTGATATCTCACACCTATAATCCTCGTTCCCAGGAGATCTGAAGATCCAAGTTCAAAGCCAGCCCAGGAAGACAACACCTCAGACTCTTATCTCTGACTAACCAGCAAAAAGTCCTAACTGGAGGTATGGCCAAAGTGGCAAAGTACCAGAAATGAGTGAGAAAACCAAGGGAGGTGATGAGGCCCTGAGTTTGAGCCTTAGGATCAGCACAAAAAGAAAAAGGGAAAGAAAAGCAGCATTCTCTAAGGCAGCAAACATTCCATGACACCCCTGACATTTCAGATCCATTCATGTTCACTATGTATCTACCATCTCTTTCTGTTTTTCTTTCTTTCTTTCTTTCTTTTGGTCAGTCATGGGCTTGAACTCTGGGCTTGGATGCTATCCCTGAGTTCTTCAGCTCAAGGCAAGCGCTTTACCACTTGAGCCACAGCACCACTTCCGGTATTCTGTGGTTAATTGAAGATAAGAGTCTCACAGACTTTCCTGCCTGAGCTGGCTTTGAACTGAAATCCAAAGATCTCAGCTTCCTGAGTAGCTAGGATTACAGGAGTGAGCCTCCAGCTAAGATACAGAACCAACCCAAAATGCCCCTCAATCAATGACTGGATCAAGAAAATGTGGTATATATACACTATGGAATTTTATGTTTCTATAAGAAAGAATGACATTGCCCCTTTCATAAGGAAATGGAAAGACTTGAAAAAGACATATTAAGTGAAGTAAGCCAGACCCAAAGAGACATAGGCCCCATGGTTTCCCTCATTTGTAATAATAAGTATATATCTAGGATAGTACTGTCAGGGAATCATAATAGATCAATAGCTATGTACCTATGCCAATATAAAATGATGCTAATTGAAATGAACTCCAATGCATGGAAACAACATGTCTTTTTGGGATTGTTAACTTTGTTGTCACCAATATACTGTATCTAGTTCTTTCTTTTTATTTTCTTTTTCCATTGGTTTATCTCTGGCACTCACTGTCTTTGATTCTGGTACCCTGCATCTTGTATATACATTTATATGATTTAAGGAAGGGAAGGGGAATAAAAAAATGCTAAAACAAGGACAAAGGATGACCCATGCAACAATGATATTCAGGAGACACTATGTTGGAAATGAACTTTACAACTTCAGGGTGAGTGGGTAGTAGGGAGGGAAGGGATAGTTGGAGAAAAACAAAGGCGTGGGTAACAATGTTCTACAAGAAATGTACTCATTACCTTATTCATGTAACTGTAACCTCTCTGTACAGTATTTTTACAATAAAATAAAATAAAGAATTCTATGAACTTGAATGAGGAAAATTTATACCTTTATTTTCATAAATGACCAATTGATTATCATGTGCTCCAAGTATGTATATATACCCATAAAATACTATAAAATTTACTATTATCTGTCACCATCACACCCAAACTCCTTGAAACAGAAACCACATAATTTCATACTACAATTATTAAAGACACTTAGAATATTTACATGTATTATTATTTCAAAATTAGAGTTCTCATTAGACTTTCTGCTGTCCTGTTCCTTTGTAGGTTAATAAAGACATTTTTTCATTAAATTTCATTGTAATCAGTTTCCATTATAGCCTTAGGTATTCTATTGTATACATTTTACAGCATTGTGCTGAAAAATGTATTGCTTTCTAGCTCCTAAAAAGGTATGTGGTTAAGTGAGTTGAGAGACTTATTACTAAAAGCAAGGGAAAGAAAAGAAAAGCATAAATATCCAGAACAATTAGTAGAGGGGAATGAAAGTAAGTTTCTAATTACACTAAAAACACTTGGATGCCTGGAAGATCTACAATCACTTCCAAACTCTCACCACAAGAAAGGCTAATGGGAGACCATGGAGAAGAAACAAACATTTAGGTTCACTTTGGCTATCTAAGATAGAGTTCCTGGCACTTAGGCCCTAGGAGGACAGATATGTGTGTTAAGCATAAGCTTTGCAGCCTAGCTTATAGCCATTGCTACTAATTTACTGCCTCTCCAGGGCAAAACCCATTGGAAAAGCCATGATCAACCTGTAATCTATCCCTATAAAACTAATGTCTGTCTGGGGGGTAGATCCAAGGGCTACCAAAGATTCAGAGGTTTGAAACACCCTCATCCATTGGCAGGCAATAAGTTCCATGAAGGTTAGCATTTAATCTTCCATGTCATCCTTCAGGGAAGATTCCAGGATCAGCACTTTTATTTTACATTTTTCAGGAAACTGAGGCTTGGAAAAGCAACTTTCCTGGCAAGAAGCTTAAGTTCTCCATGGTGGAATCAACACAGACATAGCCTAATGCAGAGTCCAAGCTTTTATATATGTTTTGTATATGTTGTAAATGTCACCACCTCCTCAACTCAGCAGAAGTAACGCTCCTTACCTGTATTATATGATAAAAAAAGATTTTTTTTAAATACAGATAGGTAGAAACAGGGCTCTGTTATCTCCAGTCCCTTCTGTTCCTCCTTCCCAAGATCTCTTATAGTTCCTTAAAGATATTGATGGATACTGAAGCTCAAAGCAAACTTGAATGTCTCTGGTTCTCTGTGCATGACTCTCCCTTCTTTGTTGTCTTCACCAGAAAACTTTCTCCTAAAACTTGGTTCCCTGAGATTCTCAGCTCTTCTCACCAGGATGCCTGACAACCCCCACCTGTCTATCCCCTCTGTATCTCCATCCAGAAACTTAACATAGTGAGTTCAGACAATTGTAGGACTTACCTTGTCTGTGTTTCATCTCTCAGGAATCTCTTCCTTTCATGCTTTATGATCTATGTTACATATTTGTTGTTTCCTTCTTTTTTGTCTTTTCTATTTTTAGTGGCAGTGTAAACCTTTACTCAAATTCTTTACAGCTAAGTTTTTAACTAGATGCCTTTGAAATTAATGCCTTATAATTTTACTATAATCTTTACTGGGGGAATTTTTAAATTTTAGGTTAAGAAGCCTATTGACATTTTAATGTCATTTTAATTTAAACCTCTATTACCTAAAAATAGCCTAAAACAATGTTCAACATAACAGAAATAAGAAAGAATAACAGGTTGGTAATGAAAATATCACACTAACTATAAGCATTAGGATTCATATGGAATAACCCCCATCCCACAAAAAAGACCCTAACTGTAGAAGGAATTTTCCAGAGGTTCACACTATTGGCACATTCTCAGTCATTACAACCCCCTTCCTGTTCAGGTAGGTCACTAGGGTTCTATAGTAGAACAGATACAGCTACTGATTCACCAGGGATATTACCAAAACTAATCTAAGAAAATTAGTCCAGTGATTTTGGAAAGTGCTGTGTTCTTGCTACATTATGAAAATTGCCCAGAAACCACACTAATGATGTGCCGTACAACTCAGGAAATGAGAGTGTCAACAAACAGCATAAAAATGAAAGATAATGCTTTACAAAATGTATCTCATCCATTTATTCTGTCAGGCAATGTTAGGCTCCTCTTATTTAGGACAGGCTGCTTTGTGGCATCTAGCAAAGTATATATTTTATGGGTAGCAATAAAGTCTTATTAGTATGCAATCATTGCAGCTAATGATGCTAAGTGTCTCTCTTGAAGGAGGTGATGTTGTCATGCATTGGAGAAAGCTGACAGGTAAATGAATTGATCAAGTGAGGAGAAATCAAAAGGTGAGCCATGTCATCAGGCTCTGACTTCTTGGAGTCTTGGCAGCCACTCTCCTCACAGAGGTAGCCATTGAGCTCTTCACCTCAGGTCTCCATATCAATCTGTTCAAACTTAGAAACTATAAATGCAAATCAGATTTACATGTGGCCTGAAAATTTGCAGCAATGCAGATTCAGTACCAAATGAATGCTTCAGAGAAACTGAGATTGCAAGCTAACATAATTTGCAAGATCCAGTGCACATGCAAAAGGAGAAACTGACTTATTATAGTGATGGTATGGAAGTTAGCTCTACATCTTATATGACGTCTGTGCCAATATTTAATCAAAAGGCTATGCTCAAGGACTGCAGCCTACACATGAAGAGGCAATTGAAATTGAACACCAGTGGCTCATGCCACTTCTAGCTACTTGGGAGGCTGACAATGGGAAAAATCACAGTTCCAGGCTAGCCTAGGGAAAAAATTGCAAGACCACTGCTCAACCAATTACTGGTCATGGTGGTACATGCCTATTATCTTAGCTATTGTTTTATGTCTGTTGTCTGAGGAGGCTGAGAGTAGTAAGATCATAGTTCCATGCAAACCCAGGCAGAAAAATCTATGAGACCATCTCAACTGAAGAGCCTGGGTATGGTGGCTATCATCTAACTATGAGGAAATGTGAAAAATTAGAGAAAGATCACAGCCTAGGCATATGCCTGGATAGAAAGCAAGACTCTAGTTCAGAAATAATCAGAACAAAGGAGGGCTGGAGACATGGCTTAGTAGTAGAATGCCTGCCTAGCAAGCATAAGGTCCTGAGATTAAACCAAGTGCTGAAAAAAGTGATTGATCTTTTTTTAAAAAGAATAAGTATTTAACACAATGTTGTTACAAATGTAAATTAATCTGTCTACAATGCAAATCAAGAAAACAAAAATAGAACTATTATATGATCATGCTATTCCATTCTTATACATCAAGCCAAAGGAATATGTTAACATACAAGAGAGATAATTGTATATCATTGTACAGTACTACTTATAATAGCCAAGATATAGAACTAGCTGAAATGCCCAACAACCAATAACTAGATGAAGAAAACATGGTACATATATATAATTGAGTGTTTTTATTCCAGAAAACAAATAGGATTGGGGATCATGTTGTTATTTGAGATGTCAGGCCCAAAAAGACAAATAATCAAATTTTTGTTTGTTTGTTGAATGTAGCCCTAAAATAAATATAATATGTCATGATTGTAAAAGGAGAATGCTTGAAAGGGGGAATCAGCAGGTGGAAGTAGGGGAAATGGAGTTGTTAACTGGGAGTGAGTTTTATAGAAGTACACTATATATAACAGGTATATAGTATATACATATATACATGAAAACAGTATAATGAAATCCACCAAACTTTGTTAAAAGGAAGGAAGGAAAAGCTTAAGAAAGAGTAATATAGATGAATACAGATGGCATGTATTTGACCACATTATAGGCATCATCAAGCATAAATATGTCAATATCAGAATTAAATTAATTTGTATAATTAATTTATGCTAATAAATGTTCTATAGAATAGATTTAAAGACCCTCACTATATTGTCAACTAAAAGCTCCACAGTGCCACCAACTCAAGGCAGAAATTCCAGCATCCTAGCACAGCCACCACCACCCCCAACACCTGCACCTACTTCCCCTCAATACGTACCCATGCCCTTGGGTGGCAGTGAGTGGTGGCAACTATTGCCAGGTAGATTGAGGCCTGTAGGTAATGAAGAACTAGTAGCCATCCTAAAGAGTCAGGAAGGTAGCAGAAAGCGAGGTCTGGCATAAGCTGAGATTGCCACCCCCAGAGTATGATGACTTGTCTCAGGAGATTCCACTAACAGCACACAAATCCAAAGATAAAAAACATTAAGAATATCAAAAGTCTACTAAAGCATTAAATCCCAGCTGCAGCATGTTGCTCAATGCCATTAAATCTCTTGAGACAAACAAAAATGAAACAGAACATTCTAAAACCTTTGGGATATAGTAAAAGTAGTTCTAGGAGTGTAATTTCTAGTGATAAACTATATTTAGAAAAGAGCAAGATCTCAAATAAACAATCTAAGCTTATAACTTAAGAAACAAAAAAGAAATAAACTAAACTCAACTACTCAAAAAAATTGCAGGCATAACAGTAGAAATATATAAAAATCAATTTGAAAAAATCAGCAAAACTATGAATTTTTAATGAACAAAATGGACAAATCTTTGGCTATGTGAAATTAAATGAGTAAATAAATAAATAAAATAAAATATAAAACAGATAAAATGAAAATTAAAGACAGTAAAATGGTTGCCTCAGAAATAAAGATATCATAAATGATTGTTATGAATAACTATAAACCAACAAACTAGACAACCTAGGGAAAGTGAGTAAATACTGAAAATTATTTAATCTACGAAGGTTAAGTCAAGAACAAATAGAAAGGCTGGGTAGATGAATAATTAATTTTAAAAATTGAACTAGAAATTTTTTAAAGAAACTTTCCAACTCTGGGCTTAGGTGCTGTCCCTCAGCTCGTCAACTCAAGGCTAGCACTCTACCACTTGAGCCGCAGTGCCACTTCAGGTTTTCTGCTGGTTTTATTGGAGATAAGAGTCTCACACACTTTCCTATCCAGGCTAGCTTTTTCTTAAATATGTTATTTATTGTAAAAATACTATACATGAGCAAGGTAATGACTACATTTCCTATCAGGCATTGTTACCTCCTCCTCTGTTTTTCCCCTACCATCCCTTCCCTCCCACCTCCACAACTGCACCCACCCTACCTTACCTAAACTGTAAAGTTTGTTTTCAACATAGTGTTTTGTACATCTCATTGTTACAAAGGGTCAACCTGTATCCTTATTTAAGCATTTTGTTTTTTCCTTTTACCTCCCCAATATCAGTGAAAAGGCAACAAATACAGTGAAAATAGAGGTTATACCATAGGGGAGGAACATACAAAGAAGCCAAAAAATCACATGGTACATTATATATATTTTAGAAACAATAGCAAGAAAGAAAAAGCCACCTGTTTTCCTTTCTGCTTAACATCATCTTATCAGATCATATGTACATAGCTGTTGACTTTTTCTGCTTGTCCTAGACATATACTAGTTATTGCAAATAAGAGAAACCATGAGACCTATGTTTCTTTGGGCCTGGCTTACTTCACTTAATAAATTTTTTACAAGTCTTTCCATTTCCTAACAAATGGAGCAATGTCATTCTTTCTGACAGAGGCATAGAAATCCATGGTGTGTGTGTGTGTGTGTGTGTGTGTGTGTGTGTGTGTGTGTGTGTGTGTGTGTGTGTAGTAAATTATGCTGCAATAAACATGGTTATGCTGGTAGCTTTAGTTTGGCCTTGTATGTGATCATTTGGGTAAATGCCCAGAAGTGGGATTGCTGGGTCATAGGAGAGCTCTATGTGGAGTCTCTTGAGGAACCTCCATACTGATTTCCAAGGTAGCTGTACAAGTTTACACTCACCCCACCAACAGTAGGGTTCCCTTCTGGCCACATCCTCTCCAGGATCTATTGTTATTAGAGTTCTTGATTCTAGCCATTCTAACTGGGGTGAGATGGAATCTCAATGTTGTTCTGATTTACATTTCTCTATGGCTAGAGAGGTTGTCTATTGGTCATTCTTATTTCCTCTTCAGAGAAGTTTCTCTTTAAGTCTTTACCCCACTTATTAATCAGGCAGTTGTTCTTTGGGGGATTTAATTTTTTGAGTTCCAAGTATATTTTAGATATGAGATCCTTGTCTATTATATGTTAGTGAAGGTCTTCTCCCAGTCTGTGGGCTTTCTATTGATCTTGCTAGCTATGTCCTTTGCCTTGCAGAAGCTCTGCAGCGTCATGCAATCCCATTTGTCCAACCTTTCTTTGATTTGTTGTGTTTCTGGGTCTCTTTTAAGAAAATTTTGGCCTGTGCAAAGGAGCCCTAGAGTTTCTCCTATTCCTTCCTGTAATGTTTTCAGGGAGTCTGCTTTCATTTCGAAGTCTTTGATCCATTTGAAGTTGATTTTGATGCAGGGTGATATATAAGTTCTAGCTTTAGTTTTCTACAGGTGATTCACCAATTTTGCCAGCACCATTTACTATTCTATTTTTTAGTTCCCTTATTGAAGAATTAGGTGACTATAGGTCTGTGGGTTCATTTCTGGGTTTTCAATTCTATTCCATTGGTCCTCAGGTCTGTTCTTGTGCCAGTACCAAGCTGTTTTGATTACTATGGCTTTATAGCAGAGTTTAAAATTTTGTATTGATATTCCTCCAGCACTCTTCTTTCTGCTAAGGATTGTTTTTGTTATTTGGGGTCTTTTATTATTCCATATGAAGTATTCGGTTGCTTCTTCTATTTCATTGAAGAATGAGGTTGGAATAGTCATAGGTACTGCATTAAGTTTGTAGATCGCCTTGGGAAGAATAGCTATTTTCAAGATTTTAATCCTCCCATTCCAGGAGCATGGAAGGTTTTTCTACTGCCTCAGTTCTGCTTTGATTTCTTTTTTCAGGTTTTTAAAGTTTTCATCGTAGAAGTCCTTCACTTCTTTAGTTAAGTTAATTCCTAGATATATTATTATTTGTGGGGCTATTACAAAAGGAGTTGCTGTTCTGATTTCAGCTGTGCTCTTCTCATTGTTGGCATACAAAAAAGCCATTGATTTTTGAGGGTTAATTTTATACCCTGCTACTTTGCCAAAGTTTTGAATTAGCTCAAGTAATTTGGGAGTGGACTCCGTGGGATTCTTTAAATATAAAATCATGTCATCTGCAAAGAAGGAGAATTTTACTTCATCTTTCCATATATGGATCCCCTTTATGTTTGCATCTTCTCTTATTGCTGTAGCTAGGCATTCTAATACTAAATTGAAGAGCAGTGGAGAGAGTGGACATCCTTGTCTCATTCCTGAGTTTAGAGGAAATGGCTTCAGTTTTTCACCATTAAGTATAATGCTGGCCATAGGTTTGTCATATACAGCCTTTATTGTATTGAGGAATGTTTTCTGGATTCCTAGTTTTTCCAGAACCTTCATCATAAAATGGTGTTAGATCTTGTCAAATGCTTTTTCTGCATCTATTGAGATAACCAGGTGTTTCTTATCCTTGTTCTTGTTGATATGATGAATTATATTAATTGATTTGTGTATATTGAACTAGCTTTGCATCCCTGTTTGGTCGTGGTGTATGATTTTTTGAATGAATTGTTGAAGTCGATTGGCCAAAATTTTGTTGAGAAGTTTTGCATCAATGTTCATCAAAGAAATGGGGCTATAGTTCTTTCTTTGATGAGTCCCTGCCTGGTTTGGGGATGAGGGTTATGATGGCTTCATAGAAAGAGTTTGGTAGTGAACTTTCTCTTTCAATTTCATTGAAGAGTTGGAGGAGTTCTGCTTTGAAGGCCTTGTAGAATTCTACTGTATATCCATCTGGTCCTGACTTTTCTTCCATGGGAGTTCTCTTATTGCCGTTTCTATTTCAATGCTTGATATTGGTTTGTTAAGTTGGTTTAACTCATGTTGGTTGAGTTTTGGCATGTCGATATTTGCTAGGAAATCGTCCATTTCTTCCAGATTCTCAAACTTACTAGCATAAAGGTTTGAGAAGTATTACCTTATAATGTTCTGAATCTTGGTTGTTTCTCTGGTGATGTTTCCATTCTCTTCTCTAAGTTTGTTTATTTGGGTGTATTCTCTTCGTCTGATAAGATTTGTTAAGGGTTTGTCAATTTTGTCAATTTTTTTCAAAGAACCAACTCTTTGTTTTTTGGTTCTTTCTATGTTATTTTTTGATTCTAATTCTAATTCATTTGATTCTGATCTAATTTTAATTATTTCTTTCCATCTGCTAGATTGGGGTTTATCTTGCTGCTCTTTTTCAAGGAGGTTCAGATGTCTCATTAAATTGTTGGTTTCAGATCTCTCCAATTTGTTGATGTAGGAACTCAGACCTATAAACTTGCCTCTGAGTACTTCCTTTGCTGTGTTCCAGAGGAGCTGGTAATTTGTGTGTTCATTTTTGTTGAATATCATGAACATTTGAATTTCCATTCTAATCTCTTCCATAACCCACTTGTGATTCAACAGTGTGTTGTTCAGCCTCCATGTGTTACAGGACTTTCTTTGGTGGCTTTTGGTGTTGAGTTCTAATTTTATTCCCTTGTGGTCTGAGGGAATGCAGGGCATAAATTCAATGTTTATGAATTTGGACAAGTTTGCTTTGTGACCTAAAATGTGGTCTATTTTGGAAAATGTTCCGTGTGCTTCTGAGAAGAACGTGTATTCTGATGATGCTGGGTAAAATATTCAGTAGAAAGTCTGTTAAATGTAGTTGATCTATGCAGTTGTATAGATCTGCAGTTTCTTTGTTGAGTTTTTGCCGAGTTGATCTATCTAGTGGGGTTCGTGGTGTTTTAAAGTTCCCAACAATTAATGTCTTTTGGATGTATGTGAGAGTTGAGGGAAACTAGTGTTTCTTAGATAAATTTGTGTGCTCCATTGTTTGGTGAGTAGATATTTAGAATTGTAGTATCCTCCTGAAGGAGAGATCATTTAATTAGTATGTAGTGACCTTCTTTATTTCTTCTCACTAATTATAATTTGAAGTCTATTTTATCTGATATTAGGATTTCAATTCCTACCTGTTTATGGGGGCCATTTGCTTGGTAGATTTTATTCCAGCCTTTCACTTTCAGAATATGGTTTTAAGGGCAAGGTTGGACTCTTGAAGGGAGGATATAGAAGGATCTTGCTTTTAAATCCAACTAGATAGTCTATGACACTTAATTGGGAAGTTAAGTCCACTAATATTGAGAGTTAGGACTGAGAGGTGTTTGGTGGCAGTTCCTGCCATGTTATCCACCTTCTTGGGGGCTGCAACATCTGGGTTCTTTCTATGATTCTTGAATTCTCAGTTTGGGTGCAGTTTCTTGTCCTTTATTTTGCCCTTGTTGGTTTTCTATGTGTAGGACATCTTTAAGTATTTTTTGTAGGGCTGGTTTGGTTGAGATATATTGTTTCAGTTTTTCTTTGCTATGGAAGGTTTTTATTCGGTCTTCCATTATGAAGGAGAATTTTGCTGGGTACACTATTCTTGGTTGATAGTTGTTTGTCTTCAGGGTGTGGCATGTATCATTCCAGGATTTTCTTGCTTTAATTGCCTCTGCTGAGAAATCTGAGGTTATTCTAATTGGTTTCCCTTTATAGGTGATTGATCTTTTCTCCTTGACAGCTTTAAGGATCATTTCCTTGGTCTGAATTGATTCTGTGTGGATTATAATTGCCTTTAATTGCCTCTGCTGAGAAATCTGAGGTTATTCTAATAGGTTTACCTTTATAGGTGATTGATCTTTTCTCCTTGACAGCTTTAAGGATCCTTTCCTTGGTCTGAATTCATCCTGTGTGGATTATAATGGGATGGTGGGATGTCCTGTTTTGGTCTGGTCTATTTGGGGTTCTAAAAGCTTCTTGCATCTGAATAGGCCTATCTTTTTGCTTGTTTGGGAATTCTGTGCTAGGATCCTGTTAAATAAATTTCCTAGACCATTAACTTGTCTCTAGGTGTCCCTCTACACCCATTATCCTCAGATTAGGGATTTGATGGTATCTTCTAAATGTTGAATAGATCTATCATACTTCTTGTATTTGTGTTGGATAGTTGTATGTTCTTTCTCTATAATATCTAGTCTGTCTTCAATCCCAGGCATTCGATCTTCTGCATGGTCTAATCTACAGTCAAGACTTTCCACTTTGTTTTTTTATTTCCTTACCTTCTAATTGGTCAGCTTTGATGGCTTCAAATTCTTTGTTGGAACTTTATTTTAGATCTTGTATGGACTTCTGTACTTCCTTAATTTTGTGTTCAGTGTTTATTCTGAAATCCATTAGTTGATTGGCTATGGTTTCATTGGATTCCCTTTCCTTCTGATGGGCTCCATTAAGCATTTCTTTTGTGGCTTTCTTGGATTACTTCAGCTGTCAGTTTATGGATTCCATGAATACCTTTATTGATCTTTGCTATTCTCATCCTGCTCATGCAAATATTGTGTTACTCTTTGATTAGCTTCCTCTCGCTCACACAATTCCTGTATTACTCTTTGACTGTTCTCGGCCTACTCACGCAATTTCTGTATTCATCTTTGATTAGCTTCCACATGCTCTCGAGATGCCTGTACTAATTTTTGGTTAACCTCATCATGCTCGCAAACTTCCTGTATTAATCTTTGGTTAGCTTAATCTCGCTTCCCTATCACACTGAGTCCTTTGCAGGCTTTCAATCTTTTCATTCACCATGTTTACTAGTAGTGTTTGTAGAGCTTTTGGGGAACTCTCCTCTGGATCATTCATTAACTGTTCTGTCACCTGATTATCATGAGTGGGAGTTGTGATACCTGGACTTGCCATTTTTCTTATGTTTCTCTGGCTTGTTCTGCCCATTTGGTATGAAAGTAACCTCAATTCCATGCTAGAACACTATTTTAAGAGAAGCCTCAACCAGAGTCTTGTAGCTGCACAGTCAAAATGGCTGGAGATACAATCTAGTTCAACAGATACAATCTATTCAACATCAAACAACTACGGATTAATGGGCTAAGAACATCAAAAAAGGATTCAGCAGACCAGAATTAATAATTTTAGGGAGAATTGTGGCGAAAAATAAGATTAGATGGATGTGGAGAGGTAAAAGGGTGAACTTAACCAAGTCCTAATCTCAGAGAAGAAATGGATAGAACAGAATGAAAGAAGAGAGATAAAACCAAGAAAAAATGTAAAAACAAAAATTTAGTTTTAAAAAATGAAACACCTAAAAATTAATTAAGTATGAAGATATAATACTGATAGAACAAAAAGATAGCATGAGAGGAGGAGAGAGATAAAAAGGAAAATGAAAAAATAAAAACTAAAAAATTTAAAATTGGAACATTTAAAGATTATGTAGGTATAAAGAGATCATACTACTATTAAAGAAGTTAAGCCTAAGTGGTTGTGAATTGAGTAATCAATTTCTGAATTAAGTATGTACACAATGAAGGATAAGGTCTAATAATCAAAGAATAGTATATATCTGGGGATGAGCAGAACAGCAATTAAGTCATGCAAAAAAAAAATAGAGGACCAAAAGGTTAAAAGAGGTAAACACACACATGTGCACACACACACACACACACACACACACAGACACACACACACCTAAAATAAAAATTATGAATGAAAATAAATAGAAAACATTTTTTCAAAATAAAAAAATTAAGTAGAAAAATGAGTTATTTGATTTTCTTTGGGGGGGGGGGGGGGGGGGGGAGAAGATCTTGTATCTCCCCTGTGTCCATAACCAGTCTCTTGGTGGAGTCTCTGGTTTGCTTGTGGTGTTTGGTTTTCCTGTGGTTTGATTGGTTTCTTAAGTCAGTTTGTTTGAGTATGCAGAAAAATATTTGCATTACCCAGGGCTTTGGGATCCTCCACTCAGGCTAGTTCTCGGGGAGGGAGATCTGCTTTGAATATCACAAAAGAAGCTGTTTCCTCTAGCTTTGAGTTGCTGTGATGAGACTAGGTGCTGGGTAGGGTTGAGGCCTATCAGCAATTAGTAGCTTTCCCTAAGGGGCTAGCTCCTGAGACAATCACAGAGCCCAGACTGGAGTCATTCTCAGGATTTATGTTTACTGAGTTTCAATTGTTTGTCTTTTACCCCTCCTGCTGTCTAGACCGCAATGGGGAGGGGCAGCAGCTGGCTCTGTTTACCCAGTGAAGATAGTAATTCCTCCAGGGGTGGAGCTTTCTCTGTCTGGGAAGCAAGCTTTCCCTGGGAGTGAGCATGACAGGTCAGGTTCCTGTGACCTGTTGAATGGCTCTTATTGTTTTCTTCCAAGGTCTAAGTTGGAGCTAGCTGCTCGGGCCAGGCCTTTGTCAATATCAAAGATGGAGTTCTCAGCTGGTGGGGGAGTGTCTACCTTCCCACTGCTAATCTGGAAGAGGGAGTAAAGATGTTTTGGGTGTACTCACACCAGTCTCTTGGTTTCTGGGCCGTCCCTGGTCTGGGATCACCAGGATTAAGATTTCTGCTCCTTGTCAGTTCTTGATGGTGGTAAGTATAATCCACTCACACACTGTGTCTGGCAACTTTGTCCTGGCCACTGACACCATGGACATTGGCAAGTGCTCAGATCTGTCTCCTTGACCAAGCTGCCTGGACTTTTCCAATCTGACCAAACTCCTTGTAATGTGATGGCACACTTAGTGTGATTCTCTAGCCTAGGACTATTCAGAGGAATACTAAAACTGCTTTCTAAGCGAGAGCTTGTTTAGCCTCCAGTTTCTCCTCCACCATCTTCCTCCAGACCTCTGTAGTACCAATAAATTTTAAACACAAAAATGTAGAGCTAGAAAAAATGTTACAAAATTGATTTTCAGGCAAAAATAACCCTAATACCAGAGCCAAACAAAGATACCACAAGATAAACAAACTGCAAACCAATATATCTGATGAACATAGATTAAAAAAATTCCTCAATAAAATATTAGCCGACTAAATTCAACAACACATGAAAAAATTACATATTATGAGCAATTTGGGATTTGTCAGCTACAAGTTGACTTGATATATACAAGCCAATTAAGTTTAGTGACTTTTCTAATAGTGGATGTTTCATCAGGCTCTACCCTATATAAAAATTTTTTAGAACTTCTGATATTTCCAATGCCTCTATATTCTAAGAAACATCTATAAGCACTCTGACATGCAACAAGGTACATAGTCCTAATACAAGTTTTCTTATCTTATGACATATCTTATCTTATCTATGACATAGTGGCATTTCAATATACTAGTAGAATCTTCTCATGAGTCTGGCTTGTGTACAACATCTTGAGCACTAATAAAGGTATTTGCATGTGGATTCTTTTCCCCTTCTGCTTCTTCTCTCTCACCTCTGCTCCCTGCCTTCATGGTTGAGTCTCCTCTCTCTATACCCCACCCTGTACGCTGCATGTTTTACTGTGACTCCTCAGAAGACATATGAGTGAAATAAATCCTTTCATTGAATATGCCTCTCCAAGTGTGATTTCCAAGGCTATGTTGAAATAATGCTTAAAGACTCCACAAGGGGGATTTACTGCCTCATTTTCAGCACTACTTTCTTCTATAATAACCTGTTTGCATTTTCCACCAATATGCTATGTTCTTGGTCTCTTATTTTTTTTAATAATCCATCAAATTTTTCTACATTTTTTTATTTTTCCCACACAGGGAAGTTTAGTATTGTATAACTAAGTATGTCTCCAACCTCATTAGTTACCTTGTGAGTTTTTCCTCTTCTGTTCTTAAATGCAGGTTATAACTTAATTGGACTGTTTGAATAATAGATTATGAATCCATTGCTTAATTGCTCATTTTACTAAAAAGCTTATAAAACTGTTAATCACTTCTTCCTAACTTCTTGAATTATTTTCTAATGCCTTAAAATCAATACTACATTTATCTTTTACTCTTTTATCATTACTAACAAATACATGATGATTATATACATTAAAATTATATAGGTTTGGCTATGTTCCACAGACTTCTTGGAATTCATTATTTTCCTTGTCAGTTTTGATACAGTATATAATCAGAGGTGTATTATAATTGTATTTCTTCAAATTCAAGATTAAAGTATTTTTACTCTTTTTATGTTTATTTTACTGAGTTATGATAAGATAACTGATCAATAAAGGTCTGCACTTAAGGAAATAATGATAGAGTGATTATTCCTAATGCAAAAATACAATAAAATGAAGTATGTCTTTATTGATAATAGGAAGCACAAGACAAATTATTTTTAAAGAAGTGAATAAGTAAGAAACCCTCTGGACTTCTGCTGTACATGCTTTTGCAATTTTTACATGGGAAATAAAATCCAGGCAGATCATGGTGGTCATGCTGACTTGTAAGCCAGAGTATGACTATTGAGGAGGTAGACACAACTGAATAATTTCAGTGCGGTATAGAAGGGAGGAATTTAAAGAAATCTTGTAGGAATCTTCTTTGAATCTGTTGCTGAATACAAACCTCATCAGGCAAGAGGAAGAACTACTGGGAAACTGTGAGCTGAACAATCTCCAGAGCTCAAAGGACTGAGAGATGGCCAAGTTTCAACTAGCCAGAGTAGAAAAATTTTGTTAAATACCTGGCACAAGACTATATATCTGTGGAAAATCTACTCCAAATTTACCTTGGGGGAAAAAAAGACTAGAGAGAAAAGCTGGCATGCTAGTTACTTAAGTGCCTTGTAAAATAAAGTTCAAAATAATTTAGACAAAGACAAGATCCAAACACCCATTTCTAACAGAGTCTTGATTTAAAAAAAAAAAAAAAGGACTGGAGATGGAAAAAAAAATTTCAGAACAAAACAACAGAACAGTAAAGCATTACCATGACCAAGAGGCAGATTAGTATATAATAATGGATCCCCCACATAACAGAGATGATGCATTATCAGGCAAAATTATTAAAACAGCTATTATAAATATGCAAAAGAAGTTAAAGAAAAACACAAAAACAACAAATAAATGGGAATTATTTCTTTTAACTAAATGAAACTCCTACAGATAAAAAATGTGATTTCCATAAGTCAAAACTGATTGAGTATGCTTATTGTCTGACTAAATGCTATAGAAGAGAAGATCAGTAAAATTGAGAGCAAAAAAATACAAACCATCAACCATTCACCAGTGGCTCATGACTGTAATCTTTTTTTTTTTTTTTTTGCCAGCTGAAAGGCTTGAACTCTGGGCCAGGGTGCTGTCCCTCGGCTCTTCAGCTTAAGGCTAGGCCTCTACGACTTAAGCCACAGCACCACTTCCCTGCATCCCCATTTAGGCATTCCACTATATCCCTTCCCCTCCCCAAATGACAAAAATGTATATACAAGATGCAGTACACCAGAATCGAATACCGTGAAAACAGGGGTTATACGTGGAGGAAGAACATACAAAAGAAACAAAAGAATGACATACTGCATTATAAGTACATTACAAACACAAGCAAGACTGTCCCTGTCTTGGGTTATATTTTGTTTGACATTAACTCATGTAGTCATATGTACCTAGCCTTTGATCTTCTCTGCTTGTCCTAGACATGTACTAGTCATTTCAAACAATGGAAAACATGGGACCTATATTTCTTTGGGCCTGGCTTACTTCACTTAATATAATTTTTTCCAAGTCTTTCCATTTCCTAACAAATGGAGCAATGTCATTCTTTCTGACAGAGGCATAGAATTCCATTGTGTGTGTGTGTGTGTATCACATTTTCTTGATCCATTCATCTACCGAGGGGCATCGGGGTTGGTTCCATATCCTAGCTATGGAAAATAATTCTGTGATAAACATGGTTGTGCTGGTTGCTTTGGTATCACCTTGTTTGTGATCTTTTGGGTAAATGCCCAAGAGTGGGAGCTCTATATGGAGTCTTTTCTTTGGGGGGGGGGTACGGTCATGGGGCCTGAACTCTGGGCCTGGGCGCTGTCCCTTAGCTCTTCAGCTCAAGGCTAGTGCTCTACCACTTGAACCACAGTGCCACTTCCGGTTATTTTTTCTGCTTATGTGGTGCTGAGGAATTGAACTCAGGGCCTCATGCATGCAAAGCAAACGCTCTACCACTGAACCACCTTCCCAGCCCCTATATGGAGTCTTTTGAGGAACCTCCACACTGCTTTCCAGAGTGGTTGAAGAAGTTTACACTCCCACCAACAATGCAGTAGGGCTCCCTTCTGGCCACATTCCCTACAGCATCTGTTGTTACTAGATTTCTTGATTATGGCCTACTGGGGTGAGGTGGTATCTCAATGTTGTCTTGATTTGTATTACTTTTATGGCTAGAGAAGTTGAGCATTTCATGTGTCTATTGGTCATTCTTATTTCCTCTTCAGAGGAGTTTCTCTTGAAGTCTTTAGCCCGTTTATTAATCAGGCAGTTGTTTCTTTGAGGATTTGTTGTTGGGGGATTTAGTTTTTTGAGTTCCAAGTATATTTTAGATGTGAGACCTTTGTCCATTGTATGGCTAGTGAAGATCTTCTCCCAATCCGTGGACTTTCTATTGATCTTGCTAGCTATGTCCTTTGCCTTGCAGAAGCTCTGCAGTTTCATGCAATCATGTTGGTCCAACCTTTCTTTGATTTGTTGTGCTTTTGGATCTTTATTAAGAAAATTTTGGCCTGTGCCAAGGAGCCTTAGAATTTCTCCTATTCGTTCTGGTAATGTTTTCAGGGAGTCTGCTTTTATTTTTAAGTCTTTGATCCATTTGGAGTTGATTCTGGTGCAGGGTTATATATACGGATCTAGCTTTAGTTTTCTACAAGTGTTTAACCAATTTTGCCAGCAACATTTACTGAAAAGGCTGTCTTTCTTCCATTCTATTTCTTTAGCTCTCTTGTCAAAGATTAGGTGGCTATAGGTCTGTGGATTCATTTCTGGCTCTTCAGTCCTAGTCCATTGGTCCTGAGGTCTGTTCTTGTGCCAGTACCAATCAAGTTTGATTACTATGGCTTTGTTGTAGAACTTGAAATTTGTAATTGATATTCCTCCAGCACTGTTCTTTCTACTAAGGATTGTTTTTCTATTTGAGGTCTTTTATTTTTCCATATGAAATTTTGGATTGCTTCTTCTATTTCATTGAAGAATGACCTTGGGACGTTGACAAGTATCACATTGAATTTGTAGATAGCCTTTGGCAATATTGCCATTTTCACCAGGTTAATCCTCCCAATCTGGAATCATTGGAGGTTTTTCCACTTGCTTAGTTCTGCTTTAATTTCCTTTTTCAGATTTTTAAAGTTTTTGTCATACAGGTCTTTTACCTCTTTTGTTAAGTTAACTCCTAAGTATTTTATTTTTTGTGGGGCTATTACAAAATGGGTTGCTTTCCTAATTTCAGCCGCACTCTTTTCTTTATTGGCTTACAGAAAAGCCATTGGTTTCTGAGGGTTAATTTTATACCCTGCCACTTTGCCAAAGTTTCCAATCACCTCAAGTAATTTGGAAGTGGAGTCCATGGTGTTCTTTAAATGCAAGATCATGTCATCTGCAAAGAGCGAGAGTTTTACTTCATCTTTCCCTATTTAGATCCACTTTTTGTCCGCATCTTGTCTTATTGCCCTAGCTAGGCATTCTAATACTAGGTTGAAGAAGAGTGGAGAGAATGGACATCCTTTTCTTGATCCTGAATTTAGAGGAAATGGCTTTAACTTTTTGCCATTAAGTATAATGCTGGCTGTAGGTTTACCATATACAGCTTTTATTATTTTGAACAATGTTCCATGGGTTCCTAGTTTTTCCAGATCTTTCATTATAAAGGGGTGTTGGATCTTGTCAAATGCTTTTTCTGCATCTATTGAGATAATCATGTGGTTTTTATCCTTGCTCTTGTTGATGTGATGAATTATATTAATTGTTTTCTTAACTGCTCAGGAGGCTTAGATTAAAAAGAACATTCTTTGAGGCCAGCCCAGGTAGAAATGTCAAGACTTCATTTCCAAACTAATCACCAAAAACCTGCACTGGAAATGTGTCTCCAGTATAAGAACACCAGTTGCACTAGCCAAGTGAGCAAGTGTGATGCCCTGACTTCAAACTATCAAAAAAGTAAAAACTATCCAAAATGAAGCAGTAAGTTTTTTGAAATGAGTGAACCTCAGTAACCAGTGTATAATATGAATAAGCCTACAGTGGATATACATGTTAGAATTCCTAAAAGAGAACAAAAAGAGAATGGAAAGAAATATTTAATGACATACTAGTCAAATGTTTTCTATATTTGGTGAAAATTATAAAACCCCAATTCAACAAACCTTAAGAAAGTTCTTGTTATGGTTGAAGAGAATCAGACAATTTACAGAGATTAAGTAAGAACCTCTTAGAAAGAGCCATAAAGGAAAATGAACATTTAATGGAGGGAAACAGATAAGAGTAACAGGAAATATGCAAAAGAAAACAAGGCCATAAAATGTTTACACTGCTGAAAACAAACTACAACTGAAACCCATCAGTCTATTACTATTTATCCAGTGAAAATGTACTTCAAAAATAAAGTAAGACAAGAAATCAAGATGTTGTTATTTTGTACAAATCAAAGCTAAAAATGGTCAATGTTATTATCTATGCTATACAAAGGGTATAAATAGTAGGAAAGTGATGCCCTTTAGAAGTATGCATATACAAAGAGCAATAATGAGAGGTCAACAGGGTAAATAGGTAGGGAGGCATAACATTTTTTTTCATTTTTAATTTTCTGAGAAGATTATTTATTGACCTTAATAGCAATAAGAGTAAATAGATGTTTGAAGATTTATAATATATGTGGAGCTGGAGGCATGGCTAAGTGGTTGCAGTTCATGTCTGGCAAGCACAAGGACTTAAAATCAAACCTTAATATTGGCAAAAAAACATAATTAAATTAAAATGTATGTATGGAACCAGCATCAGTGACTCCTACTTATAATCCTAGCTATTTAGGAGGCTGAGACCTAAGGACTGCAGTTTGAAGCCATCTCAGACAAAAGATTCCATGAGACTCTTATCTCCAATTAAACACACACACACACACACACACACACACACACACACACACACACACACACAGCCAGAAGTGCTGGGTGCTGGTGGCTCATGCCTGTAATCCTAACTACTAAGGAGGCTGAGATTTGAGGATCACAGTTCAAAGCCAGCCCAGGCAGAAAAGTAAGTGAGATTCTTATCTCCAAAAACCACCAGAAAACCAAAAGTGGCATGTGGTTCAAGTGGTAGAGCACTAGCTTTGAGTTGAAGAGCTGAGACACAGTGTCGGCCCAGAGTTCAAGCCCCACAACTCACAAATAAAAGCCAGAAAGTGGAGCTGTAGACCACTAATCTTGAGGGGAAAAATACTCAATAATAGGCCCTGAATTCAAGGCCCAGAATTGGCATGCACACACACACACACACACACACACACACACACACACACACACACACATTGTATTGCATGGAAGAAAACAGTAACAAAACAATAACAGAGGGAAAATTAAATTGTGCCTCTGTAAAATTCTGACATCATATGTTAAGTAGCAGAATATTATTTGAAGGCAAAGTTTGACAAATTAAATACTACAAATCTTAGTCACTTCCTACCCAACGTGAACAATACAAAGAGGTATAATAAGCCAATAGTGAAAATATTATACAATGTGAAAAGTATTCAGTAAAAAAGTTAAGAGGATGAAAAGAACAAAAGCAGAAGAGCAAATATAAAACAATGTGAGATCATAAATTTACATACAGGCATGCAGATAAACATAGTAAGTGTGCAACAGATCCTTGGTATCCATGTGTTTATGGTTTCAAATAGACCAGTGTGAGAAAATATCACCAATACTCAGATACACATAGAGTTCAGTGCTGTACTGCAGATGCTTGATTCATTTTATTTATAATGCCACCTAACTACCACTAAAGACAGGCAACCTTTCCAACAGTCTAAAATTTTCACCTTATCTTTTACATAAAGCACATTAACCTTTACATGTTTGGAGGACACTATTTGCTTATAGGAGACACAGGGAAAGAGCAGATCACAGAACAATTTAAACACAACTGACAATACTGTAGGACTAACAGACAGCTTCTCCATCTCAACTCAGCTGTTTAATGTATGTGCAGAAATTTAAAGTTTTATAAATGTGTGTGTACAAGAAAGAGATAGACAGAGACACAGAGAAAGAGAGGGTTTCAACAGGGATTTTAGTGAGCTTTCTTGACTTTCTTCCTGGTGCTATATCATTTGAGTCTTGCTCCCAGCCCTGCTTTTTGCTTCTTTGTTTTTGCGTTCAATTAGTTTTTTGTTTTGTTGTTTGTATGATTTGGTGACAGTCTTATAGACTTTTCTGCCAGGCTAGCTGCTATCCTCTGGATCTCTGCCTCCTGAGTAACTACAATTACAAGCATGAACCACTGGTGCCTGCATACTTTTTTAACTTTTTCAATTGATGTAACACAAAACTGAAAGAATAAATAAATCTTGAGTTACAACTGAAAATCTCAATAGTTCTGTCTTATCATATATTAAAAGAACAAGTAGACAGAAAATCTGCAGTGTTACAGAAAGCTTGAGCAAGACTTTCAGTCAAGCTGATTTAATTGACAGTTATGTAACACTACACTTAACAACCACAGAACACATTCTTTCAAAGTGTACATGAAAAGTCACCAAAGTAGCCTTACATAAGTAATGCAACACATCTTAATAAACTTAAAGGAGCTAAATAAGAAAAGAATGTTTCTTACCATAGCAGAATTGTGTGTAGAAATACTATGTAAAACAGCCAACGAACTAAAACTAGAAAGGAACTTCTCCAACATTGTGAAGATATTTTATGAAAAACCTGCAGCTGATATTATATTCAGTAGTAAAGGACCAAAGTTTTATCCCTCCTTAAGATTAGAAAAGAGATATTTTGTTTGTTTTTGATATTTTTTAATTGTGAAAATACCATACAAAGGGGTTACAATTACATGGGCAAGATAATGAGTACATTTCTTATCAAGCATTGTTGCTTCCTCCTTTGTTTCCCCTTACCATCCCTTCTCATACCACCACACCCTGCCCCCCCCCACAAGGTCCTCCCCACACACACCAAAGTTGTAAAGTTCATTTTTCGACATAACGACTTGTACATCTCATTGTTGCAATGGGTCCACCTGTACCCCTATTTAAATGATTTGTTTTTTCCCATTCCCTCCACAAATTATACCAACATCAAATACAGTGAAAGCAGGGGTTACCGTGGGGGAGGGACATACAAAGCAACAAAGAAATAATCTTATAAATATGTTAGAAACAATCACAAGAAAGAAAAACCACTTGTGTCCTTATCCTGGGGTTCATTTCCATAACATCAACTTATCTGAATTTTTCTGCTTGACTCACACATATACTAGTTATTGCAAATAAGGGAAACCATGGGACCTATGTTTCTTTGGGCCTGGCTTACTTCACTTAATATAATTTTTTATTATATTAAGGTCTTTCCATTTCCTGACAAACGGGGCAATGTCATTCTTTCTGATGGAGGCACAGAATTCCATTGTGTTTATATACCACATATTTTTTTATCCATTCATCTACTGAGGGGCATCTGGGTTGGTTCCATATCTGAGCTATGGTAAATAATGCTGCAATAAACATAGTCGTGCTGGTAGCTTTAGTGTGGTCTTGTTTCTGAACATTTGGGTATGCCCAAAAGTGGGATTGCTGGGTCATAGGGAAGCTCTATGTGGAGTTTTTTGAGAAACCTCCATACTACTTTCCAAAGTGGTTGAACAAGTTTACACTCCCACCAACAATGCAGTGGAGTTCCCTTCTGTTCACATCCCCTCCAGCATCTGTTGGTATTATAGCCATTCTAACTGAGGTAGGTGGTATCTCAAGCAGTTGTTTTGATTTGTATTTCTTTTATGGCTAGAGAGGTTGAGCATTTCTTCATGTGTCTATTGGCCACCCTTCTTTCCTCTTCAGAGAAGTTTCTCTTTAAGTCTTTAGCCCACTTATTTATTGGGCAGTTGTTTCTTTGAAGATTTGTTGTTGGGGGATTTAGTTTTTTGAGTTCCAGGTATATTTTAGATATGAGACCCTTATCCATTGTATGGCTAGTGAAGATCTTCTCCCAATCTGTGGGCTTTCTACTGATCTTGCTAGCTGTGTCCTTTGCCATGCAGAAGCTCTGCAATTTCATGCAATCCCATTTGTCCAATCTTTCTTTGATTTGTTGTGTTTCTGGGCCTCTTTTAAGAAAATCTGGGCCTGTGCCAAGGAGACCTAGGGTTTCTCCTATTCCATCCTGCAATATTTTCAGAGTGTTTGTTTTGACTCTGAGGTCTTTGATCCATTTGGAGTTGATTCTGGTGCAGGGTGATATATAAGGATCTAGCTTTAGTTTTCTACAAGTAGTTAACCAATTTTTCCAGCACTATTTACTGAAGAGGCTGTCTTTCTTCCACTCTATTTTGTTAGCTCCGTTATTGAAGATTAGATGGCTATAGGTCTGTGGGTTCATTTCTGGGTTTCCAATTCTATTCCATTGGTCCTGAGGTCTGTTCTTGTGCCAGTACCAACCTGTTTTGATTACTATGGCTTTGTAACAGTTTGAAATTTGGTATTGATATTCCTCCAGCACTGTTCTTTCTGTTAAGGATAGTTTTTGCTATTCGGGGTCTTTTATTCTTCCACATGAATTTTTGGATTGCCTCTTCAATTTCCTTGAAGAATGAGGTTAGAATTTTGATAGGTATCGCATTGAATTTGTAGATAGCCTTGGGAAATATTGCCATTTGAAAACAGTTTTTTCCAAATCTAATTTAATATTATACTGTAAACTCTACTCTAAAAAATTAGAGAATTGGAGAGGAAGGAAAGGACGTGGGAGGGGAGGGAAGGAAAGGGAAGGGAAGAAAGAGAGAGAGAGGGAGAATGGAGGAAGGGGAAATAAGGAATCCAAATATAAGCAAAATTATTTTATTCATATTTTTATTCACAGATGACATGATCTTGTGGTATGACATAAACACTTTTGTGTAGAAATCTTAACCCCTAAAATGATGGTACCAAGAACTAGAACTCTGGGAGATAATCATGTGAATGGAGCCCTCATGTATGGGATCAGTGTCCTTATAAACAAACTCCAGAGAACTCTCATCCCTTCTACCTGAAAACAAAGGTAAGATGGCCAGTGCTGGTGGCTCACGCCTGTAATCCTAGCTACTGAGGAGGCTGAAATCTGGGGATCGCAGTTCAAAGCCAGCCTAGGCAGGATAAACCATGAGACTCTTATCTCCAATAAACCACCAGAAAATCAAAAGTGGCATTGTGGCTCAAGTGGTAGAGCACTAGCCTTGAGCTGAAGATCTGAGGGACAGTGTCCAGGCCCAGAGTTCAATCTCCATGACTGACAAAAAAATGGTGAGACGGTATTATATATAAACCACAAAGAAGGCCCTCACAACTACTGTGTCTCCCAGTGCTTTAAACTAGTATTCCATTCTCTGTCTTTCTGTCTGTCTGTCTGTCTGTCTGTCTCTCTCTCTCTCTCTCTCTCTCTCTTCTCTCTCTTCCCCTTCCTTACTCATTCCTCTCTTCCCCACTTCTCTCATGTACACCCTCCCTCCTTTTTGGAACCCTGGAACTCAGATCCTCATGCTGTTACTTGGGTTTTATTCACTCAAGGCTGGAACAATACCACTTGAACCACAGCTTAATTTTCTGATTCCATTCTCTTTATGAAATATTCACCATAAGCAAATCTACAAAGGAAAAAATTTGCAAAGAGAAGATGTGACATAACTGCACATAGGCTACAGGCTTCCACAGCAATGGAGGAAATATTTTCGAACTAGATAAAGTTGATGATTGCACACCATTTCAGCTATACCAAATACGAATAAATTTTATACTTTGAAATTATTAGTTTTATATTATATAAATTTTACCTCAGTAATAAAATAAACAAAAGTGGAATATACAAAGCATCTCTAAGTAACCCTTGAGTTCAAGATCTCCTAGAGATTGCGGGGTCATAGGGGAGCTCTATGTGGAGTCTTTTGAGAAACCTCCATACTACTTTCCAAAGTGGTTGAACAACTTTACACTCCCCCAACAATATAGTAAGGTTCCCTTCTGTCCATATCCCCTCCAGCATCTGTTGTTATTAGATTAAAGCCATTCTAACTGGGGTGAGGTGGTATCTCAAGCAGTTGTTTTGATTTGCATTTCTTTTATGGCTAGAGAGGTTGAGCATTTCTTCATGTGTCTATTGGCCATTCTTCTTTCCTCTTCAGAGAAGTTTCTCATTAAGTCTTTAGCCCAGTTGTTGTTGGGGGATTTAATTTTTTGAGGTCCAGGTATATTTTAGATATGAGACCCTTGTCCATTGTATGGCTAGTGAAGATCTCCCAATCTGTGGGCTTTCTACTGATCTTGCTAGCTGTGTCCTTTGCCATGCAAAAGCTCTGCAATTTCATGCAGTCCCATTTGTCCAACCTTTCTTTGATTTGTTGTGTTTCTGGGTCTCTATTAAGAAAATTTGGGCCTGTGCCAAGGAGACCTAGGGTTTCTCCTATTCCATCCTGCAATGTTTTCAGAGTGTCTGCTTTGACTCTGAGGTCTTTGATCCTTTGGAGTTGATTCTGGTGCAGGGTGATATATAAGGATCTAGCTTTAGTTTTGTACAAGTGATTAACCAATTTTTCTAGCACCATTCACTGAAGAGCCTATCTTTCTTCCATTCTATTTTTTAGCTCCCTTATTGAAGATTAGATGGCTATAGGTCTGTGGGTTCGTTTCTGGGTTTTCAATTCTATTCCATTGGTCCTGAGGTCTGTTCTTGTGCCAGTACCAAGCTGTTTTGATTACTATGGCTTTTTAACAGAGTTTGAAATTTGGTATTGATATTCCTCCAGCACTGTTCTTTCTGTTAAGGATAATTTTTGCTATTCAGGGTCTTTTATTGTTCCATATGAATTTTTGGATTGCCTCTTCTATTTTCTTCAAGAATGAGGTTAGAATATTGATAGGTATCACCCACTTTGGGGCATTTACCTAAATTATCACAAACAAGACCATACTAAGGCTGCCAGCACAATTATGTTTATTGCAGCATTATTTACCATAGCTAAGATATGGAACCAACCCAGATGTCCCTCAGTAGATGAATGGATCAAGAAAATGTGGTATATATACACAATGGAATTCTATGCCTCCATCAGAAAGAATGACTTTGCCCCCTTTGTAGAAAATGGAAAGACTTGGAAAAAATTATATTAAGTGAAGTAAGCCAGGCCCAAGGAAACATAGGTCCCATGGTTTCCCTTATTTGCAATAACTAGTATATGTCTGAGACAAGCAGAAATGGTCAGATAAATTGATGTTAGGTGAAATGAACCCCAGGATAAGGATGCAAGTGGTTTTTCTTTCTTGCGATTGTTTCTAACATATTTATAAGATGATTTTTTTGTTGCTTTGTATGTCCCTCCCCCATGGTATAACCCCTGTTTTTACTGTATTTGATGTTGGTATACCTTGTGGAGGAGAATGGAAAAAAAACAAATTGTTTAAATAGAGATATAGGTGGACCCATTGCAACAATGAGTTTTCAAGAGTTATGTCGAAAAATAAACTTTACAACTTTGGTGGGGGGTCGGTGGCATGGGGGGTGGGAGATGGGAAGGGATGGGAAGGGGAAACAAAGGAGGAGGCAACAGTGCTTGATTAGAAATGTACTCTTATCTTGCCCATATAATTGTAACCCCTCTATACGGTATTTTCACAATAAAAATAAATAAATAAATAAAAATAAAAACTATCCCCTAGAGAAATTAGAGAACATTTTAGCTGAATGATTGTAAAAATTCAACATATTGAAAGTTATACAATGCATCAATGACAATGTTTAGGATAATATTCATGGTTTTTAAATGCTTATACTTAAAAAGAGTAAGATTCTAAATCAGTTATCTAAGCATTTGCTTTAGTGTCTCAGGTAGAATAAGGAGAATAATAAAAGAAATATGAAACCCAGTGTGTAGAATAAAGGAAATTATAAAGAGTGGAAATCTATAGAATAAAAATTTTAAAAATAGAGAAAATCAGTGAAATCATAAGCTCTTTTTTTGAAAAACATCAATAAACTTATTCACATCTAGTGACTCTAATCAAGAAAAATGAGAGGATACTAATTATCAATAATAGTAACAAAAAAGAGGGCAAATACTACATACAGATCCTACTAATATTAACAAGACAGGGGCTCAGTGGTAGAGTGCTTGCCTTGCATGCATGAGGCCCTGGGTTTGATTCCTCAGCACTACATAAGCAGAAAAAGCTGGAAATAGCACTGTGGCTCAAGTGGTAGAGCTCTAGTCTTGAGCTGAAGAGCTTAGGAACAGCGCTCAGGCCGAGTTCAGGCCCCATGACCTACCAAAATAAAATATGCTAGTAGGTTATGATAAAAGAAAACTTCATACTGATAAATCTTAGATGAAATGAACATATGTTCTAAAAGGCAGTGGAAATTCTATTTTGCTAGATTGGCACAGGAATCCCATTCTACATGCTGATAAAGAATTCTGCTCTTCCCCCACCAACGATGAAATATGTATTTCACACTTGTTGTGAGCCTCAGCCAGGTTTTGTAACTGCTTGTATTGAAGAAGCCAGAAGAAATGAAAGGACACCGTTTAACTTCAAGAAGTAGGTCATAAAAGTCAAGAGAAAAGCAAAAAGCAATGCTAACTGTAATAAGACGACAGGTAGGCATGTGTGAACAAGTCCATCCCTAGCATGCTCTCTCTCTCTCTCTCCCTCTCTCTCTCTCTCTCTCTCTCACACACACACACACACACACACACACACACATACACACACACACACACACACATACACACACACACACACACACACATTTTGTGGCATACATCCAGTTTGGAGGACAATACTGTCAGAAACCACCTGCCTTATTTTCTCTCTTCAAGCTGATTATTTTCTAACATAATGACATGAATGTGTCTAATCCCAGCAGGGGAAATTATTATATTAAATTTCCCCTCCATTTAGTTAAACAATAATTCTGCAACACAAGGTCAGGGTCATTCTACCTTGGTTATTCTCCTGTGCATTTTACAATTGCTTCTTTGCCCAGATAGTCTGAGTCACCATCTTCCTGGACACACCATTGCCTCTGGCGCCTTTCTTCTTTAAGAGTTGAAGTCAGAAGATAAGTGACAATTTCTTAAAGGCTAATTAAAAACCTTTCTGCATATGTCCTATTTAATTAACTTCCGTCAACTTTGATTATGCTCAAATTTTAAAAATTATGCTTATATTTATTCTGCTTGTATGAATATCATGAAATAACAGAAGACAGCCATTGTTCTGAGCTTTCTCAGTGAATGACTACTATGTGGTAATAAAGGGATTATCAAAATAACATAAATGCTAACCCTGAGCCTCATTAATATGAATCTATTTCATACTGATGAACTCCTATAATTACTGTGAATGCTTAAGGGTGAAAAGGTAATTTTTCTTTGGCATAACAGTTTCTGCTTTGGTATTTCATAACATGAAGGCAACCAATGGAGAGGAAAACAACTCAAATTTTAATTTTTCTCTAATTTTGATGTGTCTATGAGTCATCTGTGGAACTTGTTAAAAATGTTGATTATGGGGCTGTGAAGGTTGCTCAGTGGTAGAGCACTTGCCTTGCATGCCTGAGGCCCTGGGTTCGATTCCTCAGCACCACATAAGCAGAAAAAAAAAGCTGGAAGTGGCGTGGCTCAAGTGGTAGAGTGCTAGCCTTGAGCTGAAGAGCTGAGGGACAGCGCCCAGGCCCAGAGTTCAGGCCCCACGACCGGACCCCAAAAAAAATTCTAAAAATGTTGATTATCCGGGTGGGAAGGCGGCTCAGTGGTAGAGTGCTTGCCTTGCATGCATGAGGCCCTGGGGTCGATTCCTCAGCACTACATAAGCAGAAAAAAATCCAGAAGTGGTGCTGTGGCTCAAGTGGTAGAGCGCTAGCCTTGAACTGAAGAGCTGAGGGTCAGCATCCAGGCCCAAAGTTCAGGGCCCAGGACAGAAAAAAAAATCCTGATTATCCCCACTTAACACCTGTGTCACTTTTATCCTGAGCCCCCTGTGACTCTCCTCATTTATAAAAAGCAGAATTAGATCTACACTAAGGTACTTGGGATGTCAAATAATAGATATAAAAATGTTAGCAAAATTCAAATTTTAATAATTGCATGGTCTTTAGGTTCTGAGTCAGTGAATATGGTTCACCACTGCAAATCTACATATGAGAGACAAGTTATCCCATGATAATCCTACTTCAAGTGGTCTGGGACTCGATCACATATTGATAAACTTTCTTCCTCTAGTCAATGGTTTCTATCACTGTCTCTGCTTAAGCTTAACTGTAGAGTTTTGAAAACTATGGATGCCTGAGTTTCTCGCACAAAAATTCTAACATTGTGTGCTTTAATCTTGGATTCCATTCTCTCTCTTTCTTCCTCTCTCTCTTTTTCCTCCATTCCCTATTTCCTCCCCCTTCTCTCACACATCCCTCCCTCCTTTTTGGTACCCTTGAACTCAGATCCTCATGCTGTCACTTGGCTTTTTCACCCAAGGCTGGAACAATAACACTTGAACCACACCTTAATTTTCTGATTCCATTTTCTTTATGAAATAGCCACAATAGGCAAATGCACATAGATAGGAAGAGATGAACGGTTTCCAGAAGAGAAACCCAAGCATGCCACAAGTTAAGAGTTCCACTGGTGATGTATTTTCTAGATATGAAAGTCTCCAAGTACGTTTGTTCATCTCCAGAAAACAAAATTCAACATGTATCTGTTATATATTGTGTTAGTCAATTCGGCATCCCTACAATAAAATATCTGGGACTTTAAACTTGTAGAGAGAAAATATTCATTATGACTCACAGTTCTGGATGTTCCAGCCAAGATTAAGTGACATTTTGTGTCTGGGTCTCTGATGAGGACATGATATGGGTTTTTGCATTGTGGAAGGAAAGGGGTGGAACAGAACTCACCTCACAAGCCAAAGGAATATAGTTCATAATTCCCTTCAAGGCTACACCTTCAATGGACTAAAAGCCTCCCACTAGGCCACGCCTCCTAAATGCTCCACCTCTAAAGGTTCCCCCGAGTCCCAATAACACCACCCTGAGGACCAAGCGTTTAACACATGGTCCTTTGGTGCATATTGAACACCCAAAATGTAACAAATCGCCTACATATATATATGAATTTTTATATGGATTCTATCATATAATGTTATAGTATACATAATAAGAGATCATTTTAATATATGTCATAACTTAGAAAACACACAAAATTGGAAATTTTAAAAATAAGATACAGTATAAATCTTTTTTTTACATTAAAGAAAATCCCAAAATGATTTATTTATAATTTTACCTTAAATCCATTTGGAATTAAGGACTTTTTTAACATTGTAAATTCATATAGCTTTTTCTTCTAGCTTGAAGTATTTATTACAGAGGCTTGGGTAGAAAAATATGCTAGAAAAAGGTTTGAGGTTCTAAATCTTTATGGATATTTTGTAATAGCCCCTCTTCTGCAAAGAGCCAGGTGCCAGTGGCTTATATCTGTAATCCTAGCTATTCAGGAGACTGAGATCTGAGGACCACAGTTCAAAGCCAGCCTGGGCAGGAAAATCCATGAGACTCTATCTCCAATTAACCACCAGAAAACCAATAGTGATACTGTGGCTAAAGCAGTAGAGCACTTGCCTTGAGCTGAAGAGCTCAGGCATAGCACCCAGACCCCACAACTGACAAAAAAAATAAAAAGTAAATAAAAAGAAATACCCCCAAAAAATAACTAGAAATTAACTTAACCAAAAAAGTGAAGGACCTCTATAATGAAAACTTTTAAAAATCTGAAAAAGTAATTTAAAGCAGAACTAAGGAAGTGGTAAAAACCTCCCATGTTCCTGGATTGGGAGGCTTAGCATCATGAAAATGGCAATACTGCCCAAGGCTATCTATAAATTCAATGCAATACCCATCAATATCTTAACCTGAAATAGAAGAAGCAATTCAAAAATTCATATTAAATCTTTTAAGTGCATTAATGGAAAAAAATCTGTCTTCCATTGAAAAATTACTGTGTGACCTGGGGCATAAAGTCTAGTGATAGAACACTTGCATAGAACACCTAGGTTTGATCTCTGTATTAAAAGGAAATTTTAATAAGATTCTAGAAACTGGTCACTACCATGCTTAGCTAGCTTCCTTCCATGGAGATGGAGTCTCATCAACTTTACTGCCTTAGCTGGCTTGATACTCGATGTTCCCAATCTCAGCCTTCTTCATAGCTTGGGGTGACAGGCCTGTGCTGGCACACAAAACTATGGGTTGGGAAGAGATCTCAGCCTGGGCTAGACTCCTTCCTTGATCTTTCCAACATCAGCTTCCTGAGGAGGTAGGATCAGCACTTGGCTAGGTATATTCTTTTTTTTTTTCTTTTTTGTTGTTGTTGTCGGTCATGGGGCTTGCTTGAGTACATTTCCTTTTTTTAACTTTTTATTTATTTTTTATTGTGAAAATACTGTACAAAGGGGTTACAATTACATGGGCAAGATAATGAGTACATTTCTTATCAAGCATTGTAGCCTCCTCCTTTGTTTCCCCTTCCAATCCCTTCTCGTCCTCCCCCAGCCCCCCCACCCAATCCTCCCTCCCCCACCAAAGTTGTAAAGTTTGTTTTCGACATAACGACTTGTACTTCTCATTGTTGCAACGGGTCCACCTGTATCCTTATTTAAACGACTTGTTTTTCCCCTTCCCCTCCACAAATTATACCGACATCAAATACAGTGAAAGCAGGGGTTATACTGTGGGGGAGGGATATACAAAGCAACAAAGAAATAATCTTATAAATGCGTTAGAAACAATCACATGAAAGAAAAAAACAGTTGAATACATATCTTAGGGTTCATTTCCCTAACATCACCTTATCTGACCTTTTCTGCTTGACTCAGACATATACTTGATATTGCAAATAAGGGAAACCATGGGACCTATGTTTCTTTGGGCTTGGCTTACTTCACTTAATATAATTTTTTTCCAAGGCATAGAATTTCATTGTGTATATATACCACATTTTCTTGATCCATTCATCTACTGAGGGGCATCTGGGTTGGTTCCATATCTTAGCTATAGTAAATAATGCTGCAATAAACATAGTTGTGCTGGTAGCTTTAGTGTGGGTAAATGCCTGGGATTGCTGGCTCTATGTGGAGTCTTTTGAGAAACCTCCATACTACTTTCCTAAGTGGTTGAACAAGTTTACACTCCCACCAACAATGAAGTAAGGTTCCCGTCTGTCCACATCCCCTCCAGCATCTGTTGTTATTAGAGTTCTTGATTTTTGCCATTCTGACTGGGATGAGGTCGTATCTTAATGTTGTTTTGATTTGCATTTCTTTTATGGCCAGGGAGGTTGAGCATTTCTTCATGTGTCTATTGGCCATCCTTCTTCCTTCTTCAGAGAAGTGTCTTTTTAAGTCTTTAGCCCGCTTACTTATTGGGCAGTTGTTTCTTTGAGGATTTGTTGTTGGGGGATTTAATTTTTTGAGTTCCAAGTATATTTTAGATATGAGACCCTTGTCCATTGTATGGCTAGTGAAGATCTTCTCCCAATCCGTGGGCTTTCTGTTGATCTTGCTAGCTATGTCCTTTGCCATGCAGAAGCTCTGCCACTTCATGCAATCCCATTTGTCCAGCCTTTTGATTTGTTGTGTTTCTGGGTTTCTATTAAGAAAATCTGGGCCTGTGCCAAGGAGACCTAGAGTTTCTCCTATTCCTTCCTGTAATGTTTTCAGAGTGTGTGCTTTGACTCCGAGGACTTTGATCCATTTGGAGTTGATTCTGGCACAGGGTGATATATAAGGATCTAGCTTTAGTTTTCTACAAGTAGTTAACCAATTTTGCCAGCACCATTTACTGAAGAGGCTGTCTTTCTTCCATTCTATTTTTTTAGCTCCCTTATAGAAGATTAGAGGGCTATAGGTCTGTAGGTTCATTTCTGGATTTTCAATTCTGTTCCATTGGTCCTGAGGTCTGTTCTTGTGCCAGTACCAAGCTGTTTTGGTTACTATGGTTTTATTTGGCTAGGTATTTTCTTGATGACACTAATATTTTTGGCTGACTGCTAAATTAGAGCTGATTAGATTTTCACAGTTTTTACTCTGCAATGGGGCCTGACAAAGAGCTTATACTAGAAGTCAAAGCCATGCCAACTCTGATATTTTTTAATTGTCTGCTTGGGTTTGTATCATTGCTATCATTTCTAACCTATCAAATGTTTTGCAGAAATCTCTTGAATCCTTACTGTCTTACAAGGGGGTTTGTTAGGACTCTTCTACATATTTAGAATCTTAGACTGAATCAGACCACCCTTGACTATGGATTTGTTCAGATGGATACAGGCCAGAAGTCACAGCCCCTAGAAGGCAGAGCTGGGCTTTCCTCTTCTCTAAAAGTCTTTGAATGGTCCTTTGGCCACTGACCTTCATATGTAAAAGTTCGTTTTCAACAATAGGAGATAGATTATATTAGCCAATTTTAGAATTCTCCCTGAAAACCAGTTTCTCATTGTCTGGTTTGAATGTGTCTACCAAAAGTTCAATGTGTTGGAAACCTAAACTCCAAGTTGATTCATTAACAAGATTTAGAAGTAGAGCCTGTAGGAGGTAATTAGAATCAGATGAGGTTATGAGGATGGGACTCCATAATGGCTTTAGTGGCTTTATCTGAAGAGGAAGAGAGACCCAAACAAGCTTGCTTGCTCTGTCTCTCTATGTGATGTCTCCCAGCAAGTTATGTTGCAGCAAGAAAGCCTTCATCAGATGTACAGATGCTACACTGCACCATGCTCTTAGACTTTGCAGCCTCCAGAACTGTGAGCCTAATAAACTTTATGCTTTATACAGTACTTAGCCTCAGGTGTGCTGTTATAGCAACAGAAAATGGACTATAACACTCATGTAGCAACTCCACAGGCATAGCTTCTATGGTTCCCAGGGGGGCATAATCTAAGTGTACACCACACTGAGACCAAAGTTGAAAACTTGAAAGTTCTCACAGTCTAGTTGTAGTTTTTTGCTCAGTCAATTTTACCATAAGTAATGTTGCCTAGCAACCTATTCAACACAGTAGCTTCTTTTTCAGTACTCTAAGGAAGAATTGGAAAGTTAACTATAGGTCAAGTTCTCATGCAGGAGAAAATGTTTCCTAACCTTTAACTCACACAGTGTGGAAATCCAATTTTGTGGCGATTAGTTCCATTAAAATCAGAAGATATAACCATTAACTCCATTTAATTGAACACACATAGCACATGGGAAAAGTGCAGCTTTCTAAAAAAGATTAAACAAGCCTCTGACTAACCCTGACCACATCCCAAGCAATGCCATTAAATAACAGAATGTGTAAATCTCTATGGGTTCTGCTCTAATGTGCTTCTCAGGGAAAATCACTCTTGTTCTCCATCTCCAGTGCCTGGCATTGTGCTCTGCACATGATAAACTCAACTAAACATCTAGTAAGTAAATAAATCTGTTTTTTAATACAAATCTGATTTTGTAAGTGTAAAGCCAAGCAAACTGGGAAAACATGATACTTATATTTCCTATATGTGTGTGTGTCTACATATATATAATTCATCACAAAGTTGGCACTACTGACATTACACTATTAGTCAAAAATCATATACTCTGCATCTATTCTGTCATTCAATAGTTGATGATAAGATCCAAGATCCAACATAGCTTATCACCTATTAGGGAAGAAAATATTTTAGGGCTTGGAATTCAAACATATTGCTCAAAGACTAATGAAAAGAATTTCTCTCTTCCCCATAGCAGAGAGGAGGCTGAAAATGAACAGGTAGTGGTCTACTGATCTAAGCCACTTTGTATACTCACATGGATTAAAGTAAATAATGTCAAATGGGCTCGATGAGGTGCTATGAAACACAGAATGAGGTTCCAACAAACCAGTGTGGAGAAGTGGGAAGCTTTCAGAAGAGAAGGACATTCACAAGGAGATCTGAGCAATAGGTCAGCCAGTGAGCAGTCTGGAGGCTCAGTAAGAGGGGACAGTGTGTTCAAGCCCTTCAGGTGGGAGCCAAAGAAAGATCTGAAACAACTGTGGGGCTAGAGCAGCCATTTGAGATGAGGCTGCAGAAAGAAGCAAAAACAGGTCATATCAGGCTTTGTAGAAAATTCTGCACTTGAGTCTGTATTCAGTGGAAAGTTCCTGGGGAGTTTTAAGAAAGGAAACTGTGTGTTCTGATCACAGTGCTGAGATTTTCTGGCTCTAGTAGCTACAATTACATCAGAATAAACTAGACAAGGTTTTTCTTCTTTTAATGATTTTATTTTGTTTTTGTTTATTTATTTTTCACCTTTCTGAACCATAAAATATATCTGTAAAATGGCTCAATGATGCATCCTGAATCTTTGAAAGCTTAGCTGAAGGCATTCTGATGTTTTCTGTTCTTTAGCTATTTCTCTGAATTGAATCAAAAAGTCTTAAGTCAATCTTTGTTTTCAATAGGAACCTCTACCTTAAAATATTATTGGACCCATGTGTGTAGTGACATTTGAATCACATGAAAATTCACAAGTTAGAACTATACTTCTATTTCAATGAAGACAAGGTTTCTGAGTGTCTGGGAAATACCATGAATGATTATGAAGTGTCTGAAGAAAAACCCTAATTATTAGTATCTATCTATTTCTATTACAAATTATTGTAACACTCAAGTTGCTAGTAGTTATCTCTCTCATTTATCCCTGGTAGGATCTCGTTGTTTCTGTCCATGAAATTCAAATGTTGAAAATCTAATCCCCAATGTAATGACATCAGAGGCTGGCGCCATTACCTACAAAGGCATGAGGTCAGTACTTTCATGAATGGAACTTGTGCCTTTATAAAAGACCCCAAAGAGCTCTCTCATCTACCATATAAGAACAAAGCTGTCCACAAGGCAACTGTGCTGGCCTGACTTTCATCCTTCAAACCTGTGAGAAAGGAAATGTCTGCTGGCTGGGCAATACAGTTGGTGGTATTTTGTTACAGTAACCTGTGAAGCCTGAAAATCAGGAAGAGGTTCTTTCTCTTATGCTAGTTCTGCCAAGTGGTGATGGTAGCCTCAGATGATTCATCAGCTGCTGCAGAAACACTGAGTGTGGTATAAACCCTCATTTTGATCCTCCTCATCCCCTTTCAAATGGTAGCTGTGTCCAGCTTTCCTGGACTTTCCAGTGATGCAGTGTCTTCTCCAGTCTGCCCTTCCTATAATCTCTGGATTCTGGGGTCTTCCTTCAGACCTGTAAGGACCTTGTGGTCCTTACATAGAATGTGGGTTCTCATATTCCACCCCTCTTTCAGACACATGATAATACAATTTCTTCAGACTTGGAGTGTACTTGTTGCTCCATTGGTTTCTATAACAGAAATCTCCAGGCCGCAAGTAGACACTGAACTGCCCCTAGGTTCAAACATGCTTCTAAATCTAAAAAGACTAATGTCCAGCATTCTGTCTTCTCCCTATAACAAAGGAGGTTGAAAAAAACAAATGTCACTCCCTGGTCTATACCAGTTAGATCTCCTTGGCAGATGTCCAGAGCTCTAGCATTCCAGGTAGATGACCACTATGGCACTCCTTCCTTAACTTTACTCCCATATAATATGCTTACAACATAGACCAGGCTTCACACCCTGTTCTATTGGCTTAGAAAATCCTAGCTCTATGTTCAAACATGCTCAAAAGATTCTCTTGAAATAAATACATTTTTAGTTGGCTTTCTGGTCAAACATAGGAAACAAAATCTTCCATTATAGAAATTGGAAGCACTCTCTTAATTTTCTTAGAGCCCTGTGTGGAAGCCATTCTAAGTATTACAGGCTCTTGAGCATTCTGCACATTTACACACTGTCCCTAGAATAGAAGAAAGGCTTGCCTAATATTTCTGGTCTATCTACTCATTTTGAACCTTACTGATTTCACTAGTGAAAAATTTCTGATATTCATGATGCTCATTAACAAAGATAACTGAAGTCATTGTTGCTTTTAGGAAGGCAAGCTTCTGATTAGTCATTCAAATGTTAACTACTTTAGGAGTATGCATTCCCAATTAGTCTACCTCAAATATTAAGTAACAACTTATGTAGTGGTGTGCTAAAACTAATAATATTCAAATATCATACTCTCTATCCTGAAAATAAATAAATTGTCCTATTTACAAGTCAAATTTCCATTACTGTAACAAATGCATGAGCTAATTAATGTTCAGAAAAAAGATTTGAATCCACTTTTGAACTCACCATTGTGACTGATTCCACAGCCCTCTTGCTTCAGCAGACATCCAGACCAATGGTAGGGCAAAAATGCAGCTCTGTTACCTGTATCCTGCATGGTGGCAGAGTGGGTAGAGATTCACATGGGTACTTGGGATTTGGGATTTAATCCCAAACACAATGGCATCTGGAGTCTTCAAAGCTGTGTCTCTGCCATCCAGTAATTTTTCTTATGCAGTTTCCAGTATTTCAGTGTGTCATCTCAGCAGCGAACTTTGTTGTTGCTGTCACTGTATGGATCATTTCTGATCTGGATTTCTACTCTGGCTTTCCACCTGGACACTCGATTCCCTTTTTGTTCCTAAGACTGAAACCTTGCTTTTGAGGAAACACAGCCATAGAGATCATATCACTCAACTTCTCACTTCACAGCCATTGAAATATGCAGACAAAAGAATCAGGACCTACTATCAGAGAATCTGGGTTCAAATTTCCATTCACTACTGATGAAGTCTGTGATCTTGGGCAAAGACCTATCTGAATCTTTTCTCTAAGTGATGAATAGTACTTATGATGGAAAGTTCTTTGAAGAGATGTAAAGGGGGAAAAGCAAACTACAAATGTATTTCTCAGTATAAAATATTAGCAGAAAGAAGCTAAGTAAGCTGTCCAAGGCAGAACACTGTTCAGAGAAAATACCTAAGTCTGCTAATTCGACTAATGATAATGACCATTGCCTAATTGCTGACAGTGTTACAGGCATTGTGCTAAGCCTTCAATACACACATTTAGTCTAACCTATTCCCAATATGGTTACAATATACTTACTTTCTGATAAACTAATCTCAAATCATTTAATAGAATTGTCAATGGCACATGTGTAATAAATAGCAAAGACATATTAAAATCCAAATTGACCTAATTAGTGAAGCTTAAATTATGCATGAGATCATGAGATCTCAAATTTATTTACACCAATACACATGATTCAGTCTTAAAGTCAAAGAATCATTGTTAGCAGAAATTATATTTAATGCACTCATGATATCTAGCATGGTACTTAGACACATGTAGATTTCTTCTTTTTCTTCTTCATCAGCTTCAACTTCTTTATCTTCTGGGTGTGTGTGTGTGTGTGTGTGTGTGAGAGAGAGAGAGAGAGAGAGAGAGAGAGAGAGAGAGAGAGAGAGAGAGAGAGAGAGAACTGGGACTTTAATTTAGAGCCTTGGTGCTGTTCCTTAACTTTTTTTGCTCAAAGCTGCCACTCTACCACTTGCTCTGGGCTCCACTTTGGCTTTTGGGTGGTTAATGGGAGATAAGAATCTCTCAGACTTCCCTGCCTAGACTGCTTCAAACCATAATTCTTAAATCTCTTTCTCCTGATTTGCTAGGATATAGGCTTGAGCCACCAGTGCCTGGCTTAGATTAGATTGCCTTCTTAATATGGCTTAACTGGTACATAATTCAGGGTCCCAGTGGTAGTAGCATGTGGCAGGGGGAGAGTAATAGAAGGACATTAAGACAGGGCCCAAGCTTTTGTGCAAATGCAGAGAGGTAAAAGAGATAGAAGCACAAATAAAGTGCTGAGTTTATGGAGGAGCTTGTTAGTTCACACAGATCCAGCCACCCCCAAACACTCACTCGGAACAAAACTAACCTTTCCAACTTGTATGCATACAGCTCAGACCATTTTTTTTCTCTTTAAGCTATCGATAGCTCTTATTTCTGCCTTATTTCTCCTATACCAAAACAGTGCCAGGGGTCTACACAAGTCTAGTGCTCCAAATCCATTTCATCATATCTCATGTTGGCTTTAAATATGCATTAGATATGTTTCATAAGGTACAGTCACCTTTAATATGAAAGCATTTTTAGGGTTTGTTGCTTCACAGTAAGGAGGAGAGATCATTAATAAATCTCTTCCCCCATACAGTATTGGTGAAAGTATGCTAGTAAAGAACCTCTGGTCTGAAATTGGATTTGATTAGCTCACTCTGTATGCTCCACTTGGATCTCAGCATAACAGCACTTCCTTGCCTTCCACTTGAAAAGGCTGCTCTATATCCACAGCACACGTCTTTTTCTAAGTAAGTACTGCTGTTTTCCTTTGGGTGAGTTTTCAAATACCTTGTATTCCTGAAATAATGGAACACGTGGATTCCAGGTAAAAAATCTTCCTTATACTGCTCTCCAAACTGATACTTACTAAGACCCATATTTCTCCTTTTGAGGCAAATCATAAATCCCTGGAAAAGCATCCTGGTTGTGCAACAGAAAAGGCATAACTTTCAATACCCACTTCCCCAAATGCAAAAGTAGTTAAGTGTCTCCAAGGCAAATTGGTACAAGTCAGACATACTCTGCAACAAAATGCTGGGCACTTGCCAGCCTTCAGCTTTGTTAAAGCAGTTTCAGTAATGATTGAAGAAAGGAAGAAAGCATAATCACAGAAGAACTTGAAAAGCTATGAATGCTCTATCCCTTAAAGAGGCATCAAATACCAGTTTTTAGATAGAGGTATACAAATCTTCAAAGAATCAAATCTTCAAATATATATATAATATACATACATGTATATCTATCTATCTATACTTACACATAGACATAGACATATGCCAGACCAATCTTCAAATATATATATATATATATATATTATACATACATGTGTATATCTATCTGTCTATACATACACATAGACATAGACATATGCCAGACCAAGAAGGAAAGTTTGGGAGACTCTTATCTCCAATTAACTACTTAAAAACCTTGAAGTAGAACTTTCTCTAGTGGTAGAGTACTAGACTTGAGGGAAAAAGCCAAGAGCATGAGGTCTTGAGCTCAAGAAGGAAAAATAATCTCTACTCATTTCACAAGATTAGCAAAATTTTCTGGAGTTGTAGCACCTCTTAATATATATGTGTCATATAGATGTCATATATATGTCCAAAATATATCAACAAAACAGACATGGAACTTTATTAAAAAAAGAACAGTGCAACCTGAAAAATATAAGGTTCTTCCTAACAATGTGTGGGTGATTTTGCCAGTAGTAAACCTATGAGTATAAGTCATTACACTAAGGTGATTTATATGTACATAGATGATACATACATACATGCATAATGATAATTTCATCAGATGCTAAAATGAATTGTATTTTTAAAGGCTAGTTGGGCACCAGTGGCTCATACCTGTAATCCTAGCTATTCAGAAGGCTGAGTTCTGAGGACCACGGTTCAAAGACAGCCTAGGAAGTCCATGAGATTCTTAGATCAATTAAAAATTAAAAAGAAAACTAGAAGTGGAGCTATATATAGTAGAGCACTAACCTTGAGCAGAAAAAATTAAGGGACAGTGATCAAGCCCTGAGTTCAAGCCCCAGTACTATCATATACACACATACTCAGATACACACAAAAGCTGAAAAAGTGTATTTGTAATCAATAGGGAACCTGTTTAGGATTTAAACATTAGAAGTGTTCTTAATGTTGGCATACAGAAAAGCCATTGATTTTTGAGGGTTCATTTTATACCCTGTTACTTTGCCAAAGTTTTGAATCAGCTCGAGTAATTTGGGAGTGGGTCCGTGGGATTCTTTTTTTTTTTTTTTTTGGTCCGGTCGTGGGGCCGGAACTCTGGGCCTGGGCACTGTCCCTCAGCTCTTCAGCTCAAGGCTAGTGCTCTACCACTTGAGCCACAGTGCCACTTCTGGCTTTTTTTTCTTTTTTCTTATGTGGTGCTGAGGAATCGAACCCAGGGCCTCAGGCATGCAAGACAAACGCTCTACCACTGAGCCACCTTCCCAGCCCTGTGGGATTCTTTAAATTTAAGAGCATATCATCTGCAAATTACTTCAGCATTCCCTATTTGGATCCCTTTTATGTTTGCATCTTGTCTTAATGCTGTAGCTAAGCATTCTAATACTAAATTGAAGAGAAGTGGAGAGAGTGGACATCCTTGTCTCATTCCTGAGTTTAGAGGAAATGGCTTTAGTTTTTTCATCGTTAAGTACAATGCTGGCTCTAGGTTTGTCATATGCAGCCTTTATTATATTGAGGAATGTTCCATGGAATCCTAGATTTTTCAGAGCCTTCATCATAAAGGGGTGTTGGATCTTGTCAAATGCTTTTTCTGCATCTATTGAAATAATCATGTGGTTCTTATCCTTGCTCTTGTTGATGTGATGAATTATATTAATTGATTAATAGAACAAGCTTTGCATCCCTGAAATGAATTCTGTTTGATCATGGTATATGGTCTTTTTGGAGGAATTGTTGAAGTCGATTGGCCAAAATTTTGTTGAGAAGTTTTGCATCGATGTTCATCAAAGAAATGGGTCTATAGTTTTCTTTCTTTGATGAGTCCCTGCCCGGTTTTGGGATGAGGGTTATGATGGCTTCATAGAAAGAGTTTGGTAGTGAACTTTCTCTTTCAATTTCATTGAAGAGTTGGAGGAGCATTGGTGTGCATTCTGCTTTGAAGGCCTTGTAAAATTCCACTGTAAATCCATCCAGTCCTGGACTTTCCTAGATGGGAGGTCTCTAATTACTGTTTCTATTTCAGTGTTTGCTATGGATCTGTTAAGTTGGTTTAATTCATCTTGGTTAGTTTTGGCAAGGAACAGGAGAAACTCTAGGCCAAAATTTTCTTAATAGAGACCCAGAAACACAACAGATAAAAGAAAGATTGGACAAATGGGATTGTATGCTTCTGCATGGCAAAGGACATAGCTAGCAAGATCAATAGAAAGCCCACGAACTGGGAGAGGATATTCACTAGCCATACAATGGACAAGGGTCTCATATCTAAAATATACTTAGAACTCAAAAAATCAAATCCCCCAACAACAAATTCTCAAAGAAACAACCATCCGATTAATAAGTGGGCTAAAGATTTAAAAGAAACCTCTCTGAAGAGGAAATAAGAATGGCCAATAGACACATGAAGAAATGCAAATCAAAGCCAGGTGCTGGTGGCTCACGCCTGTAATCCTAGCTACTCAGGAGGCTGAGATCTGAGGATCGCGGTTCAAAGCCAGCCAGGGCAGGAAACACTGTGAGACTCCTATCTCCAATAAACCACCAGAAAACCCGAAGTGGCACTGTAGCTCAAGTGGTAGAGTGCTCGCCTTGAGCTGAAGAGCTGAGGGACAGCTCCCAGGCCCAGAGTTCAAGCCCCACGACCGGAAAAAAAAAAAAAAAAGAAATGCAAATCAAAACAACATTGAGATTCTACCTCACCCCAGTTAGAATGGTTATAAGCAAGAACTCTAATAACCAGATCCTGGAGGGAATGTGGCCAGAAGGAACCTCTACTGCATTGTTGGTAGGAGTGTAAACTTGTACAACCACTTTGGAAAGCAGTATGGTAGCTCCTCAAAAGACTCCACATAGAGCTCCCTTATGACCCAGCAATCCCACTTTTGGGCATTTACCCAAATGATCATATACAAAGCCATACTAAGGCTGCCAGCACAACTATGTTTATCACAGCATTATTTACCCTAGCTAAGATATGGAAACAACCCAGATGCCCTTCAGTAGATGAAGATCAAGAAAATGTGGTATGCCTCTGTCAGAAAGAATGACATTGCTCCATTTGTTAGGAAATGGAAAGACTTGGAAAAAATTATATTAAGTGAAGTAAGCCAGGCCTAAAGAAACATAGGTCCCATGGTTTCCTTCATTTGCAATTACTTGTACATGTGTAGGACAAGCAGAAAAGGACAAAAGCTATGTATATATGACAATATAAGGTGATGTAAAGCGAAATGAACCCCAGATAGGAACCCTGTTTTCACTGTATTTGATGTCGGTGCCCTGCATCTTGTGTATACACTTCTCTAATTTGGGGAGAGGAAGGGAAAAAAGAAAATGCTTAAATAAGGATACAAGTTGACCCATTGTAACAATGAGATATACAAAACGCTATGTTAAAAATGAACTTTACAACTTCGGCAAGGGTGGGGGTAGTTGTGGAGGTGGGAAGGAAGGGATGGTAGGGGGGGAAACAAAGGAGGAGGCAACAATGCTCAATAGCAAATGTAATCATTAGCTTGCTCATGTAACTGTAACCCCTCTGTACAGCATTTTTACAATTAAAAATGTACAAACACAAAGAAGTATTCTTAATCACATTGTGGACAAGCATGAAGACTTCTTATCTCAAGGCTGTTCAATACTGAGGTTCAGGCTTTCACCAATGCAAAAAAGGGTAGCGAGTGGGGCAATTAAACATCATAAATATTGGCAAGTGGGCCAATTCTAAGCCTAAATGCCCTAAGATCCATTCCTGTACTTCCATGTGCTATGTTTGGTATCACACATAACTTTATCACACATTTCTCTTCTACCACTGCATAGTAGCAGAATGGGAATTCTCTAGAGCAGAGACAACACTAGCTTTATCCAGTGAGTATGTGCTCAGTTGAGACCTGAATTCAAACTCAGCTTTGTTAAGGGAGCAAGAACCTTAACATCCTTATTAGGTATCAGATGGTATTCTGAGCATTTTCTATATCCCATCACATCACGTGTCTTGGTCTGTTTTCTGTACTATACCAGAGTACTCTATGCTGAGAAATTTAAACTGAACAGAAATATATTTGCTTCACAAGAAGTCCAAGAGCATGGCATGCACCTGGTAAAGCACTTTGCTCTGTCTCATAATAGAATGAAAGGAATCACAGAGGAGCAAACCGTCTACTGAAATAACTAACCGGTTCTTGTAATGCATAGATTTCATTCTTGGTGTAGACAAGGAAGAATAGAAAAGGCAGTCTTGTGACAATCTTTTGTTTAGCCTGTTTCCCTCTGAGGAGCAATAAATATGTCTCTGCTACTGAACCCCAAAGAGACTGAAATTTTGTGTTCAGGTATGAAGAGCAGACGTTGTTTTCCCTTACCATCCCTGCCCTTCCATCCCCCACCACCACTCCCCCAGCCAAAGTTGTAAAGTTCGTTTTTCAACATAACATCTTGTACATTTCATTGTTGCAATGGGTCCACCTGTATCCCTATTTAAACAATTTGTTTTTTCCCTTCTCCTCCCCCAAATTATACCAACATCAAATTCAGTAAAAACAGGGGTTTTAAGCCACTGTTGAAGAGTGTTGAGTTCCTAATGTATAGGACAATGGCTTTAGTAGGCGGGGTCTTCAGAAGATAATTAGTCATGAGGGAGGAGTCCTTATGCATACGGTTAAGGGCCTTATAAAGTAGCCCTGGCAAGATCCTTTCCCCCTTTCCCTATGTTGTGTTATATCTAGAAGAACTATGACCATAAACCTGAAGGCAGGCCCATGCCATATCTGTAGTACCCTGGGACTTAGCCTCCAGAACTGTAAGAAATAAATTCTAATTGTTTTGAAGTCTGTCTATAGCATTCTGCTAAAGCAGACAGCGAGGATGGACAACTACAGCAAATCCTCTGGCTTTCTGGAAACTTTCTCACTTGTCAGGGAAAAGTAGCACCCAGGTTCAGAGAGGAGCAGGAACCTGCTTCAACTGCATTTTCTTATTAGTATTTAAACGCTTTGCATTTGAAAGAAAACCAATGATAGATACATTTAGCATTCACTGTAGGAATAATATTATTTTAAAGCACAGAACTATTATCTCATTGGTTCTCAAGATGATCTAGTATTAACCAGCTTTCCATCATCATAAATAATACCTGAGATAATCCACTTAATAAGCAAAAGGTTTAATTTGGCTTTACAGTTTTGAAGGTTCCACAGTATTGTGAGTTGTATTTGTTATTTTTAGTTCTCTTTTGGAATAGAAGTAGGAGTATGTGGCATAGCAAAGCTACTCACTTCATGTTCAAGAGTACAAAAATGCTGAAAGATGGGGGAAGAAGAGGAGGAGGAGGAGGAGGAGGAGGAGGTGGTGGTGGTGGAGGAGGAGGAGGGGTGCAATGGCTCACATCCATAATCCTAGCTCTCAGAAGGCTGAAATCTGAGGGTCTGAGTTCAAAGTTAGACTAGAACAGACAAGTCCAGGAGATATCACCAGTTAACCAGGAAAAAGCTGGAAGTGGAAACAGTTCAAATGGTAGAACACCAGCTTTGAGTGTAAGAGCAAAGCAAGAGTACAAATTCCTAAGTTCAAACCCCAGGATTGGCACAAAAGAAAGTAGAAAAGGAAGAGGCTAGAGTTCCATTATCCCCTTCAAGGGCTTAACCCCACTTTCTTAAAAGTTCCACCATCTTCCAATACTGCCAAGATGGAAAACCAAGTGTTTTTTCTTTAATACATTGGCCTTTAAGATACACTCCAAATCCAAACTGTAGCCGATCCTATGAAATGGTTATGATTATTATCCCACTTTTTGGTATTTGTTTTTTGAACCAGAGTCTCATTATGTATGCCAGCCTAGGCTCAAACTGACCATCCTTCTGTCTCAGGTCCCCAAGTGCTTGCGTTATAAGAGTGCATCACCATATATCCAAATCTATTATCCCACTTTTACTCTGAATATTTTTGAATAACAAAGTTTTATACCAACTCAAATCTACAATTATATAATTTGGTGAAGCCCTGGATGATGGCAGATGCAAAAGTTGGTGGCCTAGACAGCAGGGCCAGTGCCACCAGAAAAACAGGAGAGTGGCAGCCACATGTGCCCACTGTCTGCGTGTGGGCTGGTGTTTATAATAGAATGAGGCTGCTCTCGACTTCTCACAACCTTTTAAAAGGCAACTTTTGTCCATGTGCACATTCCAGCTGTGAAGAGGTTGCTGACGTGTAATAAAGAAGAGATAGAAAGTCACACTTGTCAATGCCCATTTTGAAGAAGAAGAAAAAGAAGGAGGAGGAGGCAGGGAGGAGGAGGAATGATGTTGGACCACCTCTAGGCATAAAAGCCACATTTGTCAGGTTTGCTCTGAGGGTTAGAGGATATGGAAAGGAAGACTTAGTGAAGGGAACAGAATAGGGCTGCTCCAGACTCCTCAGGTGGAGAAGATGGTTTCAAATGACAGCCACTGCTCTGTGTGCATTTTATTGTCCTTGCTGTTCATGGAGTTGACTGTACTAAGTACTTTTGATGTTCCAAGGAACCTCATGTATTTTTTAAGTAGGAGTTGGAAAATAAAACATTTTATAAATGTCTTTTGTTAAAATGTATATTAAAGGTATATAAATGTATCTGAAAATGTATATAAAAGGTATTTGGGGGAGAATGGTCAACCCCTTGAATTGTAGGCATGGTGCTTGTATCCTGGCTCCCAGGAGAAAAAAGTGCAAAGAGGGCCATATTGTCCCAGTTTGTTCAGATTTCTTATGCAGATAGTGTATATAAAGGACTAAGGAGTCCTAACTTACATCTAGTCTTTTTAGATATTAGTCTTTTACAGCGGATTGAGTCCTTACTTGAAAACATCTATCTAGACATTTAGAAGTGCCCAATATATGTTAAATGTAGAGGTCATAAAATATTACTTAGATATCACACAGATATCTTTTTGCTAGCATTCATATAAAATGCTGTCTTTAGGGAATGGAATGGAGAAGCCATCTCTGTGACCAGAATAACAGGTACTGCCTGTACTCATTTAGTGGTTTGGAGGAGGTAGAAGGAAAGTGATTACAAAAGGTAATGAGCTAGTGTGTTCATACTTGGACATCCTCAGATCCCCTTTTGCTGCATTGTGTGTTTTGTTTTGTAGATAGATAGATAGATAGATAGATAGATAGATAGATAGATAGATACATACATACATACATACATACATACATACATACATACATACATACATACATACATAGATACATAGATACATAGAGACATAGAGACATAGATAGATCAATATATGTTAAATTTATATATAATGGACAAATTAATCACAAATTTTGTAATACCCAGTCATAGATGTTAAAGAGGTTGCCAGTATGTGACAAAGTAGTTATTAAAGTTGGCACATTTTTGTACTTTATGTTGAAAGTTCTAGGAAGCTTGTCCTCTGTAAATGGAATTTGGATATGCATTTATTCAACTATCTCTAAGACTTGCATATGCTTGTATTTGTTTGTTCACTTGCAGACAGAAGGAAGAAATTGATAAAGAAATGGCTTGAAGCCAAAATGGCCATATTTAGGAGATACATCAGATCATACTGCGTATACAATTTTATTTCCCAGTGGTCTGAACATAGCAAGTAAGTTCACATATGAACTAGCTATTTCTAGGTATTTAGAAGTGCTGGGTGTACTTAACAGTAGTAGTAGTAGAACAACTTGTAAATAGCTTTCAAATACTGTGTTTGGAAATGGAGTTGTTAAACTACCTCTGGGAGCAGTGTACTGTCTATACTTACTCATTGGGTTGAGGGAGGAGGGGAAAAAGAAACTGTTGCAGAACTATTTTGTAAAATTTTATGACAAATTTTCATTTAACTTTGCTATTCTGTACATATATATATGTATATGTGTATGTGTATAGACTGGAGAAATGAGTCTTAATTTTATAGTGCTCTAGATATTAAAGAATGTACCCATGTATGAAAAAGCAGAGTTTGTAAACTAATGCATTTTGTAAATTTTGTGTTAAAATGTATGAAAAAAGTAATTTATTCACATACCTACTAATTACATCCCTTCCCTTTCCCTCAAACATCACACAGCAGGTAATAGCTTCTCAGCCCTCAAAGAATTTTCAAGTATTATCCCCAGAACACAAATCTGACCTCTGTTAACATAGTAGATTTAGGCAGATCACATAATCCATCTGAGCTTCCATTCCCTCATTTGCAAACTGACACAAATAACCTAATTTATCAGGTGATATGGGGTTAATGAGATAATATTTGGACAGTGCTCTAACCTCATTGGACATTTGCTTTGTGTCCTATTAAGAAGATGAACTTATTAATTAATGATCATTCTACATAACTATCCATAGCCCTCATTACCCTCAGCTATTATTCCAAATGTAAACAGATGAAATAAGTGAAGTTCAAACATGCCGAACAGAGATAATAAGTTCTGTTTCAAATAAAATTGACCTAAAGACAGTTGACTATGTATTATTTTAGTATTATACTCTGTGTTATAGTTCAGCATGCATTATTTATGTCCACCTACAACATGGAAAAGTCAGATTATTTGATGCACAGGCCAAGGCTGCTCTACCTATTTTATTCCAAACACAGCTACTAGAACAGAGACTGTCTCTCCCTATTCCATTTGACCTAGGAAAGAAGACAGAGGAGAAAAGATGAGGAGCTATACATGCCATCTTGCCTGCTAATTCACTCTAGTGCATATAAAGCTAACCTTGACTATAATATTGCTATGACTGGGAAATGGTTTGCATTTCTTTCCCAAGGATTTATGACCTATAAGCTTTGGCTCCGGTATGGTGGTGTCAACCTCTCCAGTGTGGTGGTGTTAACATCATGGAACTTTAGGAAGGTAAAGCACACTGGAAGAGAGTTAGGTCATGGACGAACCAACTCCAGAAGACATTTGTCTCATATTATTTATTCTCCCAAGAACAGTTGTTATGAAGCAAGGCTATCTGGTATTTCATTACACTGCGAGTGTTGAGAGGGCATTAAGTGTAACCTTTTGTCACCTGCTGGGACCAGAAGGTTTCCTATTCCTAGATACAAAGTGCTGGTTCTTTACTTCTGGGTGGTCACAAAGTGCTTTGAGAAGCTGGTAAAAATCATGGGCCTTCTAATGAGGAAAAAAAGTGCATGTGCAAAAATTATGCTTAAAATCTTGAAAAAATTTCAGGGATTTTTTCTTCTTCTCCTCCTCCTCCCCCTCCTCCTCTTCCTCTTCCTCCTCCTCCTCCTCCTTCTTCTTCTCTCTTCTTCTTCTTCTTCTCCTTCTTCTTCTTCTTTTTGTTGGTTGGGGGGCCTGAACTCTAGGCCCGGGCACTGTCCCTCAGCTCTTCAGCTCAAGGCTAGCGCTCTACCACTTGAGCCACAGTGCCACTTCCAGCTTTTTCTGTTTATGTGGTGCTGAGGAATCAAACCCAGGACCTCATACATGCAGGCACTCTACCACTGAGTCACCTTCCCAGTCCCAATTTCAGAGATATCTTGAAGTTCAAGCATGGATTTTGGATTAGAAGTGTCTGTTTAAAATGATAATATCCTACCCCAACATGCATATATGACTTTAGCTCATCTTTTGTTTTAGTTTATTCAGGCTGTTTACAACGAGTATACCAAGTGGCTTATAATACAAAAGAGAAGTTCATAGTTTTCAGTGCTGGGAAGTTTGGGGCTGGCAGATTCAGTGTCTGGTCAGGGACCACTTCAGGGTTCATGGATGGCTGTCATCTCACTATCTCTTCAAGTGACAGAAGGAACAAGACATCTCTTTGGGGCCTCTTTAATGTGGGTATTAATCCAATCCATGATTTCATGACCTCCCAAAGACTCCATCTCTTTTTAGGGATTAGGTTTCAATATATGACTTTTCAGGGTACACATACACGTAGACTGTAGAATCTTTCAATAACAGTTAAGTATTAGCTCTTTCAGGAAGCCTTTTTGAACATGTCACTCTGTGCTGATTATTCTTTTCTCGTCTCTAACTTCCACTGCATTCTTCACATTCACCAATCACATTTTTTATTGAGTTCCAATTCTTGCACATTTACTTTCTCTTGACATTTGGATTGTAAACTCATTAAGGAGACATAGCATCTTTCAGAGACCTCAGCAATTGTTTGATGGCTTACCTGCTTGACTTTCCATTTTATAAATATTCAGGGAAGAAGAATTCATAATTATACATAAGATGTAATCTCATGGTCACCAGTTATGAGACACAGATCCATACTTCATGGAACAGGATTGGTCATGTAAGAAAGGAAAAGCAGTAGCAATGCGGAACAAATCCTTAGTGTGCAATTACAGATTACCCTTGGGTGAGCTCTACTTCCTTGCATCCCCTGCAGAGAAGCCAATCAGACTGCAAATGATTGATTTGTAAGAAACCAATTAGAGTAGAAACTTCTTTAACATGTTCACTAAGCAGAGAATATGTTTAATTAGCATGGAAAGATTTTGCATGACATTGAAATAGATGTTCTGGTCACTCATTTCAACTAATTGGGTAGAAAAGGAATTTTCTTTCCTCACCAATGTTATGGAGCAAGTTTAAAAAAAAAACCAATATTGACTTTCACACATACATAAAAACAAACAGGTGCCAGGCACCAGTGGCTCCTGCCTATAACCTAGCTACTAAAAAGGCTGAGATCCCAGGATCATGGTTCAAAGCCAGTCCAGACAGGAAAGTCTATGAGGCTCTTATCTCCTATTAACCACCTAAAGATCAGAAGTTGAACTGTGGTTCAAGTAATAGAACTCTATCTTTGAGGGAAAAAGCTAAGGGATAGCACTCAAGTCCTGAATTCAAGCTCCCGTACTCCCCCCCTCCCAAAATGCATACTTATTAAATGTTTTGTTTGAGGCTGAAGATATAAGCTAGTAGATATAGGTTAGCACCTCTCTGGCACACAAAGGCCTTAGGTTTGATCCTCAGTACCACAGAACAAAACAAAGAATTTTTAAACTCATAAATGAGGGAATGGGTAAGATAAGACAACCAATGCAAAAGTGATTCAAAGAAACAAACATAATTACAGTAAGGAATAGAAAGAAATGTGCAAGTGGAATTAATACTGATCGAACCGGTGTTTCAAGCCTGTAGTCCCAGCTACTCAGGAAACTGAGATCTGAGGATTATAGTCCATATCAGACTAGACAGAAAAGTTTATGAGACTCATAATCTCCAATTAACTACCAAAAGTCTGAAAGTGGAGCATGGCTCAAGTGTTAGAGCACCAGACTTAAGTGGAAAACCTAAGGGACAGTATTCAGGCCCTGAGTTCAAGCCTCAGCACCTATACAAAATAAGAAGAGCAAAAAATGAATTTCTATGAAGGTACTGATTATTTCTTTCCAGAGCTCATTGAGCTATCACATTCCATGCTCATCTCCTGATAATGAACACTTGAATATTGGCAACTTTATCACTTGGCAAGCTTTCTATGAATGTTTTCTTAATTTTAACCTTAGGTACTGTTTTATATTGTTTAATATTATACTTTCTTTGCTTTCTATCTTATACTCATTTTCTAAGTTAATTTTACATAAAACCTAAGAATCCAAATTATGAACTGTCTTCTCTGCTTCATTCTCTCTCCATGTCTTAGAGTCTAAATAAAGTTATCCTGAAAATAAATTTACCTACTTGCTTATGTCAATATTCAAATGCCAATCTTTTCCTCTCAACTTTTTATTCACTCGTTCTTAGATCAGTATTTATATCCTATCTTCTTGGTTTCAGTTATCGTTCATTTGCAGTTTTGATCATTTATATTTCTATTCAGAAACTTTGAAAGAAAAATTATTTATTAGGACAAACTGAAAGATGAAGAAATATAGAACTATAGTTTCATAATATTTACTCATCCTATTTATCTTATCAGCTCTTAGATGTAACTGATTTTTTCTGTATAATGTCTAAACTTAAATATAAAAAGATAAGATCCAAATGTCAGTATATGGAGAAAAGAAAATCTTATTTCTTTTTGTAGTAGAATTGTCCTTTTCGATTCCTTCATTCGTAAGATTTTTCTCTCTTTTTTTTTCTTTTTTTTTCTTTTTATGTTATCAGTTGTGGGGCTTGAACTCTGGGCCTGGGTGCTGTCCCTGAGCTCTTCAGCTCAAGACAAGCACTCTGCCACCTGAGCCACAGCACCACTTCCAGTTTTCTGATGGTTAATTGGAGATAAGAATCTCATGGACTTTCCTGACCAGGCTGGCTTTGAACCACAGTCCTCAAATCTCAGCCTCCTGAGTAGCTAGACTTACAGGCATGAGCCACCAATGCCTGGCAAGATTTTTCTTTCTTGTTTTGTTTTTGGTTTTGTGCCAGCACTAGGCCTAAACCCAGGACTTGGGTGCTGTCATTTAGTTTTTTTACTCAAGGCTGGTGGTGTTCTACTGTTTGAATCATAGCTCCACTTTTGGCTTTTAAGTGTTAATTGAAGGAAAGAATCTCTTGGATTTGTTTGCTGGGCTGGCTTGCAACCACAATCTTCAGATCTCAGCCTCCTGAGTAGCTAGGCACTGTGCCTGGCTTTCATATGTTTTTGGCTTGTTCCCTATAGCCCTGGGCTTAAAGCTTCAGAAAGTGTTAAGAAACAACAGATGTCTGAATGCGGAGGGCTCATGCCTGTAATCCTAGCTACTCAGGAGGCTGAGATCTGAGAATCTGAGATCTGAGAATAATTCAAGGCCAGCCCAGGAAGGAAAGTACATGGCACTCTTATCTCAAGTTAACCACCAGAAAACTGGGAGTGGAGCTATATGGCTCAAGTGGTAGAGCACTAGCCTTGAGCAAAAAAGCTCCAGGACAGTGCTCAGCCATTTATTCAATCATTACAACTGATGAAAGAAAGAAAGAAAGGGAGGGAGGGAGAAAAGGAGGGAGGAAAGGAAAGAAAGAAAGAGAGAAAGAAAGAAAGAAAGAAAGAAAGAAAGAAAGAAAGAAAGAAAGAAAGAAAGAAAGAAAGAAAGAAAGAGAGAAAAGAGGGAGGGAGGGAGGGAGGGAAGAAGGAAGGAAGGAGAGAGAGAAAGAGGGAGGAAGGGAGGAAGAGAAAGAACGAAGAGATGCCCAAAGCTAGTTAGTTATCATGTATTACAAAATGAGGCATGGACGTTGCTGAATAGTTTCAGAGACAGAAGAAGTTTTAGAGCTCTGAGGGAGCTAAGAGTGTGGACATGAAAATACTGTCAAGCAGAAAGAAATATTTCAGAAATGTAATACAGATAATTTACTATACCCTGACATATGTAATCTAAATCCCTTTTTCATTTGCCATTAAAGCATCAGTGGAAAGTCCATAGTTCCCTGGGGTCAGGCCTATTGTTATAACATAATATCTTTTTTTTGCCAGTTCTTGGGCTTGAACTCAGGGCCTCTATACTGTCCCTTAGCCTCTTTGTGCTTAAGGCTAGCGCTCTACCACCTGAGCCACAGCACCACTTGTAGCTTTTTCTGAGTAGTTTATTGGGGGTAAGAGTCTCAGGAACTTTCCTGTCAGGGCTGGCTTCACACTGATCTCCAGATCTCAGTCTCCTGAATAGCTAGGATTATAGGCATGAGCTGCTGGCTCCCTGCAATGTAACATCTTTTTTTTTCTTTTTTCTTTCTTGTTTTTTTCTGGTCATGGGGCCTGGGTGCTGTACCTCAGCTCTTCAGCTCAAGGTTAGTTCTACCACTTGAGCCACAGCACCACTTCTGTCTTTTTGTGCTTATGTAGTGCTGAGGAGTCGAACCCAGGGGCTCATGCATGCAAGGCAAGCACTCTACCACTGAGCCACCTTCCCATCCCCAACATAACATCTTTCTAAGAACAATTAAGTGAGTGTGAGCACGAGCTGCCCCAGAGTCTTTTTTTTGTTTAGTATATGTTTTTGATTGTAAAGATACTGTACAGAGGGTTTACAGTTACATGAATAAGGTAATAAGTACATTTCCTATCCAACATTGTTACCCCTCCTTTGTTTTTCCCCTACCATCCTTTCCCTCACCAGCTCCCCAACTCCTCCCTCCCCAAAGTTGTAAAGTTCAATTTAACATAGTGTCTTGTACATCTCATTGTTACAATGGGTCAACCTGTATCCTTATTTCAGCATTTTGTTATTTCCCTTCCCCTCTCCAAATTAGAAAAATGTATAAACAAGATGCAGGGCAACGGAATCAAATACAGGGAAAACAGAGGTTATACCATTGGGGAAGAACATACAAAACAAACAAAAAAGTCACATGGATTTTGTTTTGTTTTTGTTTTGTTTTTTGTGGGTCGTGGAACTTGAACTCTGGACTTGGGCGCTATCCCTCAACTCTTCAGCTCAAGGCAAGCACTCTACCACTTGAGCCTCAGCACCACTTCCCAAAAAAATCACATGGTACATTATAAATATATTAAAAACAGCAGCAACAAAGAAAAAAACACTTGTGTCCCTATCTTGGGGTTCATTTCACTTAACATGATCTTATCTAGTCATATACACATAGCTTTTGACCTTTTCTGCTTGTTCTAGATATATACTAATTATTGCAGATAAGGGAAACTATGAGACCTATGTTTTTTTGGGCCTGGCTTACTATACTTAAAATAATTTTTTCCAAATCTTCCCATTTCCTAACAAATGTGGTGATGTCATTCTTTCTGAAAGAAGTGTAGAATTCATATATATATATATATATATATATATATATATATATATATATATATATATATCACATTTTCTTGATCCATTCATCTACTGAGAGGCATCTGGGTTGGTTCCATATCTTAGCTATGGTGAATAATGCTGTGATAAACATACTTGTGCTTATAGTTTTAGTATGGCCTTGTTTGTGATCATTTGGGTAAATGACCAGAAGTGGGAATGCTGGGAGCTCTATATTTAGTCTTTCATGGAGCCTCCATACTGCTTTCCAAAGTGGTTGAACAAGTTTATACTCCCACCAATAGTGTAGTGCCATTCCCTTTTGACTACATGCCCTCCAGCATCTGTTGTTATCAGAGTTCTTGTTTATAGCCATTCTAACTGGGATGAGGTAGAATCTCAATGTTGTTTTGATTTGCATTTATTTTACAGCCAGAGAAGTTGACCATTTCTTCATGTGTCTATTGGCCATTCTCATTTCTTTTTCAGAGAAGTCTCTCTTTAGCCCACTTATTAATCGGACAGTTGTTTCTTTGAGGATTTGTTGTTGAGGGATTTAATTTTTTGATTTCCAAGTATATTTTAGATATGAGACCCTTCATTGTGTAGTTAATGAAGATCCTCTCCCAATCCATGGGCTTTCTATTGATCTTGCTAGCTATGTCTTTTGCCATGCAGAAACTCTGCAGTTTCATGCAATCCCATTTGTCCAAACTTTCTTTGATTTGTTGTTTCTGGGTCTTTATTAAGACTCTATGCCAAGGAGCACTAAAGTTTCTCCTATTCCTTGCTGTAATGTTTTCAGGGTGGCTGCTTCGACTTCAAGGTCTTTGATCCATTTCGAGTTGATTCTGTTGTAGGGTGATATATAAGAATCTCACTTTAGTTTTCTAAAGGTGTTTAACCAATTTTTCCAGCACCATTTACTGAAGAGTCTGTCTCTTCCAAAGCAATACAGGCTAATGTTTTATTTGCCAGTCATGGGGCTTGAACTCTGGGCCTGGGTCCTGTCCCTGAGCTCTTCAGCTCAAACAGGGCCACTTCCTATCCCAGAGTCCTTTTTTTTTTAAATTAGGTTTTTTATTGTGAAAATACTGTACAAAGGGGTTACCATTACATGAGCAAGGTAATGAGTACATTTTTTCTTTGGGGGGGAGGAGGAGGAGGGTCTGGTCATGGGGCCTGAACTCTGGACCTGGGCACTGTCCCTCAGCTCTTCAGCTCAAGGCTAGCACTCTACCACTTTAGCCACAGCACCACTTCTGGCTTTTTTTTTCTGCTTATGTGGTGCTGAGGAATCAAATCCAGGGCCTCAAGCATGCAAAGCAAGTGCTCTACCACTGAGCCACCTTCCCAGCCCTACTGAGTACATTTCTTATCCAGCATTGTTGCCAAGGATGTCTATCAGTCACTGATAAGTTCCCTCTTAGAAAGGACTCACAGAAAGAGTGACATACATACAGTTTTCAACTCCTGGCAGTGTACATTGCTATGCACCTGACATCTCTTTGGGGATTTGATCGGTCTTTTGTTATATCCATTTTGCCTACTTAAAGAGAGTTACTCGCAATTGATGCACTCACTATCCAATAACTCTGAACTCTATTCAATAATTACAGTGCTTCTCCTCTCACAAAGTGCTCTACAAATATTTGCCTCCATATCAGTCTCATAAATTACACTTCTCTTTTCTGTTTGTTTTTGCCAGTCTAGCACTTGAGCTTAGATACTTGTACTTCCTAAACAAGCACTCTTAGTGCTAATCCATGCCACTGGCTCTGGTTTTATTTATTTTTGAGATAGGGTATTGGTTTCTACCAAGGTGTGTACCTGGGCATGATCCACCTGCTTGACTCCACAGTAGCTAGGATAACAAGCATTCACCACTATACCCAGCTGTTTTTGAGAAAGGGTCTCATGAACATTTTGAGACCTGGGTTGATCTCAAACAGTGATTTCAACCATCTCAGCTTTTCAAGTAGTTAATATTACAGGCATGAGCTTCTGGTTAAAAAAATCTCCAAAGAGGAGGGGAAGGGAGGGGACGAAACAAATCGTTTAACTAGGGATACAGGTGGATCCATTGCAACAATGAGATGTACAAGTTGTTATGTGGAAAAACGAACTTTACAACTTTGGTGGGGGGGGAGGATTGGGTAGGGGGATGGGAGGAGGATTGGGTAGAGGGCAGAGGGAGGATGGGAAGGGATGGGAAGGGGAAACAAAGGAGGAGGCTACAATGCTTGATAAGAAATGTACTCATTATCTTGCCCATGTAATTGTAACCCCTCTGTACAGTATTTTCACAATAAAAAAAAAGAAATTTAGGTGCCACTGTTTCCCTTATTTGCAATAATTAATATACATATAGAATAATTTTATCCTATGAGCTGAAAAGCTCAAAAGCCATGTACATATGACCATATAAGATGATGCTATGTGAAATGAACCCTAAGATATGGACAAAATAGGTCTGTCTTTATTATTATTATTTTACATGTACCATATGATTTTATTTTTGGTTGTTGTTGTTGTTTCCTTTGTATGTTCCTTCCCCGATGGCATATCCCTTGTTGTCACTTTACTTGATTTTGGTACCCTGCATCTTGTATATACATATGTCTAATCTGGGGAAGGGAAGGGGAATAACAAAACGCTGAAATAAGGACACAGGATGACCAATCGCAACAAGGATAGCCACATGACAGTATATTGGAAATGAACTTTACAACTTCAGGTGGCGGGGGAGGGGGGAGAATGGGGTAGGGTGGGGAAGAGTGGGGGAAGTGGGGGAGAGAAGGGGTAACAATGATCAGCAGGTAATGTACTCATTGCCTTACTCATGTAACTGTAACCCCTCTGTACAGCATCTTTACAATAAAATAAAATTTAAAAAGAAATTTTAAAAAAATCTCCAAAGATTCAAGGGTTAAGCCTTGTTAGTAGGCTCTATTGGAATTATGTTGACATAACTGGAATTATGGATGAGTCAGGGATGCTGCCTTGCATCAAGCCCTTATCTAGTTTAAAATCCCAGAAATGTCATCTCACTTCTGTCTTCTCCCACTTGAAATCAGTGCATCACACTAATGTCTGGCTTCTAACATGTTCTGAGGAGCCCCCAGGTTTGTAAGCCTCCCTCGGAAGGCTGTTCCCTACCTTTTGATATAACAGAGACCTTCTTTAGTATCCATTTTAGTTAGTGCACAAGATAGAGATGAGATTCACTCACCAATATTCCCATAACAAAGAAATGTTTTGGTGGACCTGCTTGAAGTGAGTATGAGAGTTTAAGTTACATGCTTATGGGCTTATTCTTCATATGAGGAGAAAGAGAAGGGTAAGTTCCTTGGACAAAAATCACAGGAAGGAGACAAAAGCTAGATGGTGTGAATGTTACCGGAGAACCAGAGATAAAGGAAGAGTAGACATTAAGCAAGTGAACTTCTAAGAGTCTGGATTGAAATTCTACCTCACTATCTCATTACCATGTACCTTATCTGGGCCTCAGATTTTTTATCACCAAATAAAATGAATTCGATAGTTAAAATATAGAAAGTCTAAATCTCCCTTTTAAAATTGTTATTATAAAGGTGATGTACAGAGGGGTAAACCTCTCTTTTAAACGGTTGCCTTAAACAAGGTCAAAGAGAGAAAATTTTGAAGGTTGAGAGGGCACCAAGTGCACCTTCTGACCTTTCTCCCCAGGGAACCATTATGGAGCACATGATTCTCTGATGCCCCATTACACGTTTGTTTTGAAAAGAATATTTGTACTATGATACTTTATGTATAAACCCTGTTGATCTCAGCTGAACGTCCCCATTTGTGAAAGATACTTTTTAATTGCACCTAAATATATAGTTAACTATAAGAAAAGACTACTGGGGGCTAAGACTGTCAGTGTGTTATTCCATTCAGTAAGTTAAAAAAATAATAAGCTGAACACCAGTGGTTCATACCTATAATCTTAGCTACTTAGGAAACTGAGGCCTGAAGGATCAAGGTTCAAAGCCAGCCTGGGCTGAAAAGTATTGAGATATCTCCAACTAACCAGCAAAAACCTAGGATGGAGGCATGACTCAAATGATAGAGTACCTCAACCAAGAATGAGGTAGCAAGTTAAAGTTTGGTCCTGGCAGAAGAAAGGACTAAGGGAACGAACAGGGAGTGAAAAAGGGGGGGGGGGGGTTAGGGAGAGGGGCGAGCGGCGGTGATGATGTGTGTATGCATATGATCAAATTATATTGCAAGTAAAAAATGTCATAATGAAATGCATTTTTGTAGAATTACTTCATACTTCAAAAAGTACATATATGAAAATGGAACCAGGTAACTTGAGGGGATGTGTGGGGTTGGGAGAGGTGGGGAAATTTGTGAAAATTACTTGTATATACACAACAGAAAATATTTTTTGAACAATACAATTGGCTGATATGATTGCCATCAAGTAACTGAAAAATTCTTTTTTCTTTGGCCATATTAGGCATTGAACTGCTCTGTCACTTCAACCACAGCTCTAATCCTTTGCTTTTAGTCTGTTTTTTCAGATGTCTCTCAATGTTGCCCTAGATTTCCCTAAGACTTCCATCCACCTACCTCTGCTTCTTTAGTAACTGGCCCTAGCTTGCTTTTTTTCCACCCATTTTCCTCTGATTCTGTGCCCTCCTCCTAGCTTCCCTCTCATGTGCACATGTATATACCATATGTGGGGTCAGGAACATAGAGTCATCTAAAAATGATGTGGCAGATTAAGAAGTGGTCCTTTGTTTCTCGAGTTGTGTTTATTTTGTCATATCTCTTTGTACTTTGAATTTAGTATCTGCATATCAGGGAGACCATGTGCCATTTGCCTCTCTGATCTTGATTTATTTCACTCAAAATGATTTGTTCTAGTTCCATTCATTTCCATGTAAATGCCATTTTTTTCTTTCTAATGGCTGCATAATATTCCATTGTATATAGGTACCACAATTTTTGGATCCATTCATCTATCGTGGGGCATCTGGGTTGTTTCCATATCTTGGCTATTGTGAACAGTGCAGCAATGAACATGGAGGTGCGAGTGTACTTGAATTCTGGGTCCTGTCGCTCAGGATAGATGCTTAGAAGTGGTATGGCTGGGTCACAGGGAAGGTCTATGTTTAGTTCCCTGAGGCACCTCCAGACTGCTTTCCAAAGTGGTTGTATTAGTGTACCTTCCCACCAGCAATGCAGTAGGGTTCCTCTTTCTCTGCATCCTGCCAGCATTTGTCATTGGCTGAATTTAGGATGAGGGCCATTCTGACTGGGGTAAGGTGGTATCTCTGGGTTGCTTTTATTTGCATTTCCTTTGTGGCCAAGGATGATGAACATTTCCTCATGTGTTTCTTTACCATTTTTATCTCTTCTGAGAAATCTCTCTTTAGCTCCCTTGCCCATTTCATGATTGGTTTGTTAGATTTGGGAAGAATTAGTTTCTTGAGTTCCCTTTGTTATTGTTGGCAAATATCTTCTCTCAATTGGCTGGCTGTCTTTCTAGTTCGGTAGCTTTGTCTTTAACAGTGCAGAAACTTTTTATTTTATGGAAGTCCCATTTGTCAAGTCTCTCTCCAATTTGATGTGACCCTAAGACTGTTCAGGAGGTTCCTGCCTATGCCTATAAGTTCAAGTGTCTCTCCTACTCTGTCCTGCAGTAGTTTCAGAGATCCAGGTTTGATGTTGAGGTCTTTAATCCATTTTGAGTTGATGTTGGTGCATGGTGACAGGCTGGGACCCACTTTTAGTTTTCTGCATGTTGCTGCCCAGTTTTCCCAGCACCAATAGTTGAAGAGGCTATGTTTCTTCCACTGTATGTCTTCGACTCCTTTGTCCAGTATCAACTGACTATATGTATGTGGCTTTATTCCTGGTGTTCTAATCTATTCCATTTATCTTCTGGTCTTTTTGTGCCAACACAAAGCTGTTTTTATTATTATGGCTCTATAGTAGAGCTTGAAATCTGGCATTGTGATACCAGATTTTTTAATAATATATGTGTATATTATTATAAAAATACTGTACAGAGAGATTACAGTTACATGGGTAAGGTAATGAGTACATTTCCTATCGAGCATTGTTACACTCTCCTTTATTTTTCCCCTACCATCCCTTTCCTCCCCACCTTTCCCAACTCCTCCCTCATCTCTCCCACTCCCCACCCCACCTGCAAACTTGTAAAGTTTGTTTGTAACATACAGTCTTGTACATCTCATTGTTATAATGTATCCTTATTTCAGCATTTTGTTATTTCCCTTCCCTCCCCAAATTAGAAAAATGCATATACAAGATGCAGGACACCAGAATCAAATACAGTGCAACAGGTTTGTACTATGGGGGGAGAACATACAAAAGAACATACAAAAAAAATCACATAGTATAAGTATAAGATGAACAGCAACAAAGATAAAATCTCTTGTGTCCCTATCATTTTGATTAGCATCCACTTAGATGGTCACATGTACATAGCTATTGACCTCTTCTGCTTGTCCTACACATATACTAGTTATTGCAGATAAGGGAAACCATGAGACTTATGTTTCTTTAAGTCTGGCTTACTTCACTTAGTACAATTTTTTCCAAGTCTTTCCATTTCCTAATAAATGGGGTAATGTCCTTCTTTCTGATAGAGGCATAGAATTCCACTATGTGTGTGTGTGTGTGTGTGTGTGTGTGTGTGTGTGTGTGTGTGTGTGTGTGTGTGTGTGTATGCATATATATATCACATTTTCTTGATCCATTTATCTACTGAGGGGCATCTGGGTTGGGTCCATATCTTAGCTATGGTGAATAATGCTATGATAAACCTAATTGTGCTGGTAGCTTTAGTATGGCCTTGTTTGTGATTATTTGGGTAAATGCCTAAAAGTGGGATTGCTGGGTCATAAGGGGAGCTCTATGTGGAACCACTATAATGGTTTCCAAAGTGGTGGTACAAGTTTATACTCCCACCAACAATGCATTAGGGTTCCCTACTGGCCACATCCCCTCCAGCATCTGTTGTTATGAGACTTGATTATAACCATTCTAACTGGGGTGAGGTGGAATCTCAATGTTGTTTTGATTTGCATTTCTTTTATGGCCAGAGAAGTTAAGCATTTCTTTATGTGTCTATTGACCATTCTTATTTCCTCTTCAGAGAAGTCTCTCTTTATGTCTTTAGCCCACTTATTAATTGGACGATTGTTTCTTTGAGGATTTGTTGTTGGGGGATTTAATTTTTTGTGTTCTAAGTATATTTTAGATATGAGACCCTTGTCCATCTTATGCCTAGTGAAGATCTTCTCCCAATCTGTGGGCTTGCTATTGATTTTTCTAGCTATGTCCTTTGTCATGCAGAAACTCTGCAGTTTCATGCAATGCCATTTGTCCAAACTTTCTTTGATTTGTTGTGTTTCTGGGTTTCTATTAAGAAAAATTTTTGGGTGAGGAGGCTCGGGTGGGGGGGGGTGGAGGGTATGAGAAGGGATGGGAAGGGGAAACAAAGGAGGAGGCAACAATGCTTGATAAGAAATGTACTCGTTATCTTGCCCATGTAATTGTAACCCCTCTCTACGGTATTTTCACAATAAAAAATATGAAAAAAAGAAAATTTTGGCCCGTGCCAAGGAGCCCTAGAGTTTCTCCTATTCCTTCCTGTAATATTTCAGGATGTCTGCTTTGGCTTCAAGATCTTTGATCCATTTGGAGTTGATTCTGGTGCAGGGTGATATATGGAGATCAAGCTTTAGTTTTCTACAAGTTTTCAGCCAGTTTTGCCAGCACCACTTACTGAAGAGGCTGTCTTTCTTCCATTCTATTTTTAGCTCCCTTACTGAAGATTATTTGGCTATAGATCTGTGGGTTCATTTCTGGGTCTTCAGTTCTATTCCATTGGTCCTGAGGTCTGTTTCTATGCTAGTACCAAGCTGTTTTGATTACTATGGCTTTATAGTAGAATTTGAAATTTGGTATTGATATTCCTCCAGCACTGTTCTTTCTGCTAAGGATTGTTTTTGCTATTTGGGGTCTTTTATTGTTCCATATGAATTTTTGGATTGCTGCTTCTATTTCCATGAAGAATAAGGTTGGGATATTGATAGGTGATACCAGATTCTTAAACCTATTTACCAAGTAGGTAACTATGTAATCAACAGGTATAGGTACATGTTAGCATCTTAGACACCAAAGATCAGGTATCCTCCTTCATCCTCTCCTGGCCACTATGTATCTATGTGCTTGTTAGTTTTTCTAATCAACCACAAATCTATTTATTTCTTTAGTGAATGAATAATGAAGGATTTTGCTAAGTGAAATAGCAACTATCAATAAAGATGACTTTGATCTTTCCTTTAAAGACCTGAGAATCTATCAAATGATGCAACAATTTACATAACTATGTATAATATAATAAATAAAAATAAGTTAAGTGTGTAAAAAGAAAAAACAATTTAAAAATTACAAAAAAGGATCAATGCCCATTGCTTGTATATGTGTGTGTGTGTGTGTGTGTGTGTGTGTGTGTGTGTGTATGTATATATATATGAAAATGCCACAATGAAACCCCTTTATTTTGTAAAAACTCATTATCTTAATATACGCTGGCACCTGCTCAAATAGAACTGAATAAAGACTCTTAGAAAGGGGTAAGCAACTCAAACAAGCACTGAGGATATAGATGTTACCTCTAAGAGAGCTTCCTATAAATGTTCCCATTCTGGAAATTGCAACACTACAGTAATCAAACCATACTCTTGAAAGATTTTCATACTTACTTCAGCTACATTTACCTGCCATATCAATCACATCAGTTAACTCATTAAGTTCAATGAACTGCATCAATTATTGAGATAGATTAAGTGAATGCATGGGCCATTATTCTTATGAGCAGCCTAAGCTAGTCATTAACACTAAACAAGAAAGAGTCAGAGAGCCTAATGCAAAATTGAGCAACAATTTTAAAAGATGTTTAATATACAGTAAGACACTGATCATTAAAGCTTCACTAACCAGAATTCTTGATTAACTGAACTTATTAGGAATGGGAAGCAGGTGGTAAAGAGCCGTGTTAATCAAAATATTTACCTGTTGGATGGATCTATTCAACATAGTGCTTATTACCACTTTGAAAAGTATAAAGATGTATAAAACATGGTCCTTAGAATTAAGCTACTAATAGTTTAACTCAAAAGACAAAAGCACATGAAATAATGTGAAAACAAGTGTTAAACTCTGTATAATTAATCTGCATAGATAGATAAATTAATTATTCTAGGGATGTTTTTGTAATCTAAGAGTGATGAAAGAGAAAGATAAATATTCAATAAAATTTCTAAAATAAATTCTGGGGTCATTATTGAGTTCATATGGTTTTAGCTTAAGTGAACCATAAAGTACATGATTTAAAACAATAACTTCAAGAATATCAGGGCTCAATAGCTTTGTGCAAATGATTATATAAAATGATGCTTATAGAAATGAAGAAATGGAAACGAGGAATTTTATTATACTGTTTGTGGTTCTTCTCTTTTCTGTTTTTCCCCTTTTGCCATTGTTTTTGATTCTGTACTCTTTGTCTTGCATGTAAGTTTATCTGATTTGAGGAGGGGATGCAGAAGCAGAGATGGTTGGACAAAGGGTGAATTAATTCAACTAGACACTATGTTGGAAATGAACTACACAGTTTTGGAGAACAGGTGTCAGGAGGTGAAAAAACTGGAAGAAAACAAGGGAAGGGGTGACACTGTTCAAAAACAAATGTACTCATTACCTGATTTATGTAACTATAACTCCTCTGTATATCACCTTTATGATAATTTTTAGAAAAGAAGTAAAGAACATAACCTTGAGTCATTATTGAATCTATAACTTCAAAATTCACATTGATCAAGAATTTGAGTAAAAATTGAGTAAAGACAGTAGGAGAAATTTATTATCAATACTTGCCAACTTTACATGAAAAAATTAATTCATATTTTTTTAAAAACAGAAGGAATGAGAAAATCATTGGTGTCCCAAATACTTCTATTAGATTAGTATGATATGAATAACAAAACTGCCACCTGTGCACTGTAGAAGAAACACTTTAGGAGAACTTCATTTTAGAAATAAAGTATAAAAGTGGACATGGTAACTCAAACCTGTAATCCCAACTACTTGGGAGAATGATATCTAGAGGATCACAGTTGAAAGTTCAGGAGATTCCATCTCAACCAATAAAATGCTGGGTAAGAAGCGTTGGTTGGGGAAAAAGTGAGACCCTATTTGAAGAACAATGAGAGAAAATGGCATAGGAAAATGACTAAAGTGGTGCAGTACCTACCTAGCAAGTGTAGGTCCCTGATTCAAATTGAAGAAAGAAAAAGAAAGAAGGAAAGCAAGAAGAAAAGCAAGCAAGGAAGGAAGGAAGGAAGAAAGAAAAGAAAGAAAGGAAGGAAGGAAGAGAGGGAGGAAAGAAGGGAGGAGGAGAGAGGGCAAGCAAATATACCAAGGCCAATATTATTTAATTAATGTAATAATATATTCTCTTATAATTAATCCTGAAATGTCATGATGAAGTAGGTAATATTATCTCAGAAATGCAATGTATTTGTCATCCTTCAAAATTCTACCAATGAGTTCTGGTAAAAATGATAGATTACAAAAGTATATGTACTCCAAAAATTCCATTAAAGTTGACAATAAAGACAGTTTTGGGCTGCTGTTGGTTGCTTGGTTTTTTTGTTGTTGAAGTTATTCTCTTCCAAATCTACTTATCCAGATGAGAACAGAAGGAGAAATGCAGCAACAAAATTATGGAAATTGGGAAGCAGATGGACAGGTAGTAACCAACTTAGCCTGCTGGAGCTAGATGGGTCTTAAGTAAATAAGGAGAATCCTAAGAGGCAACCAGATGTACATAGCAGATCTGGGAAAAGCTTCAGGACAGGAGGCATCAGGAATCTCTAAAGATGGAGTACTAAAGGACAAAAAAAAATCAACACAAAAAACAGAAATTATCTCTACTAAAAGCAGATGCCATATCAATAACAAAATGTTGGAACATTGCCATGAATGCTAGTTCTAGGACAAGGATGCCCGCCTTTACCACTGGCATTCATCTTTTTATTAGAAGACATAACCAACACAGTGAAAGGTAAGAAAGAGATTTAATGTCTAGGAGAAAAGAGAGAAAAGAATGAGTACACATAGTTGATATAGTGGTCATAAAAACATTCAAAAGATTCTATGAGCATATCTTAAAATTAACAGCTTTAACAAAAATTGCAAAGCACGACATTACTTTTTCATCAATTCAACTAATATCCTTGAAAATTTTAAAATTTTGAAGAATATTTCTAATAATATCTTTCTAGATAAAATAACTTTATATAAGAATATTGGCTAAGATGTATCTAAATAAGTGGGCATATGCATCATGTTCACTGGATAGAAAAATTGATACAATAAAAAGATAGTTATTTCTTCCAATTCATACATAAATTCAAAGTAATGCCATTAAGACCTAGTCAAAGGTTTTATAGAGGGCATAAAAGTAACCTTAACGCTAAGAATAAATAAGATAATTCTTTTTCCCTACCATCTTTAGCCACAGCTTTACTTCTGGTTTTCTGATGATTAATTGGAGGCAAGAGTCTCATGGACTTTTTCTGCCTGGGCTGGCTTCAAACCATGATCCTCGGATCCCAGCCTCATGAGTAGTTAGGATTATAAGCGTGAGTCACCAGCTCCCGGCAAAGTAGATAATTAAAAATGAATAAAAATTATATATAAATAACAGGAAAAATGCGCAGAAATTGAAATATATGAGACATTTTAATTAAAAACATAGGAAGAGATTACACAAAACATTCTTAATGAAAAGCATTATAAGAATATAGGCAGCAGGTAATGTAGCAAGTAGAGCAAAGAAATTGTGCAGGGTGGGCTGGGAAGGTGGCTCAGTGGTAGAGCGCTTGCCTTACATGCCTGAGGCCCTGGGTTCGATTCCTCAGCACCACGTAAGCAAAAAGAAAAAAGCCGGAAGTGGCTCTGTGGCTCAAGTGGTAGAGTGCTAGCCTTGAGCTGAAGAGCTGAGGGACAGTGCCCAGGCCCAGAGTTCAGGCCCCACGACTGGACCCAAAAAAAAAGAAAAAGAAAAAGAAAATGTGCAGGGTCTGGGAAGGTGGGTCAGTGGTAGAGCACTTGCCTTGCATGCATGAGGCCCTTGGTTCAATTCCTCAGCACCACATAAGCAGAAGAAAAAAAAAGCCGGAAGTGGAGCTGTGACTCAAGTGGTAGAGTGCTAGCCTTGAGCTGAAGAGCTGAGGGACAGTGCCCAGGCCCAGAGTTCAGGCCCCACAACCGGACACCCTCCCCCGCAAAAAAAGAACAGAAAAGAAAATGTGCATTATTAGTTCAGAAAGAATGTAAAGAACAGAAAGCCCATGCGTAAACCAAAGTGTGCATGGGAATTTGGTAGCACAGTGGCCACCATGTGATAGGCCCATAATACGCTCCAGTTTACTGAATGAAGACAAATGAATATTAATTGGTACATCTTTTCCTGATAACAATGTCTGCACTAGAGGGCCTAAAACTGAACAAGTGAGTGCCATCTCAAACCATCCAGTGTGGCTTTGAAAACCCACTTCAAGCCCAGCTCGGGCAAAGCAGGACTACACACCATCCTCACACAAACATTATGGGAATCACTCTTGTCTCAAAGGGATCCCCAAAATCGTGTTATTCATGAAAAACAACTAAGAATGGCCCTAGACTAAGGATGAAATAAGAATATCCCTAGAAGAAATAGAAAAAGATACAGAGAGGTGACAATAGAGACAGAGGGCGGGATGAATGCATTCACAAGGCAAGCAAGGCCAGCTGGGCTGGAGGAAGCAAGAAGAATTCTCCCCAGAAATCTTCAGGGGAACATGGCCCTACTGGATTTGCTTTTAGATTTCTGTCCTCTAGAAACTTCTCTGGTTTGGGGGATTTTCTTTGTTTGCTTGCTTTTTGTATGTTTCCTAATGATGGAAAGCTTAGTACGAAATGCAAATAGAAGGCCACTAAGAAGAGCAAGGAGCAGGCAGAAACAGGTAGCTTGGAACATCTCCTTTTATCCCCCCCTTTCTGGGTCAGAGCCCATCTCGAAGGCCCATTGGTTAGTTTGTACTAGGGGCAAGGACTTGTTTAGGCAGGCTGCTGGCAAAGCCCTAATTGTCCATTCGAAATAGGGGCAGAAGCTCGACTAGGCCAGAGGGGTTTAGAAGTGGGAGCCAGATAGTGTCCATTAATAAGGGTCCAGGAATAACCAGGACCCTTCCAGAAGGCAGGTTGGGTGGAGACAGAAATGCTGATTGGGCCCCTAGGAGAGGTGGCAGCATAATTGCTTTAAGGCCATTAACGTCGGCTTTTTCCCATCTAATTTCCCTTCTCCATGACTGTGCTAACTACAGTTAGGCAGAAGGGGCATAGAGGTCTTTCTGGCTACTTCCTGGTGAAAGGGGGCGACATAGCGTAGGGCTTACTTCTCTTGTTTTAAGCCATTGAATGAGTGATCATTGGCCCCAGGATACTAATATACAAATTTACTGATGGGTCTTGGAAATTGCACTAGTCATATAACAAAAACAAGGCTATGTAAGTGAAAATAAAAATCAAAGCCATCATGTTGTATTTTCAACAAACAATGCAGAGAAGCTGATACTCTACACTTCCAGAGAGGGACTTTGGTCTTAAAAGAGCACAGGATATTCTAAACCACTAGGTAGCATATTACATTTCCATGGTGGTTAAGGACCAGGTCTCCAGCTCGAAATGGCATAAGATAAACTAGACAGAGCCACCACTAAATAGTTTCAATATAGACTGCTCCCTAATTGAACTTGGATTGACATCCTGGTGCTTAGAAACCATTGACTAGAACTCCTCAGCCTGCTAGGAGTACATTCTCATTAAACACTGGTGATGTTTGTTTTTGTTGCCATTCTGGGGCTTGAACTCTGAGTGGACACTATCCCTGAGCCCTTGTGCTCACTGTACCACCTGAGCCACAGCTCCACTTCCAGATTTTTGGTTTTTAATTGTAGATAAGTCTTAGCAGTCTTTAAAACACCATTCTCAGATCTCAGCCTCCTGGGTAGCTAGGATTACAGGTATGAGCTACCAGTGCCCATCTGTGGTTGAACACTTTTATAGGTCTTAGGAAGAGGAAAGTAACTGTGTCCTTTGTCAAATTTTCAGTTAGTTACTGTGTCTGGGTCTCTAAAACCATCTTCAAGTCAAATGTAGTGATTAGGCTTGATTCAAAGATGTTACATTCACTGTTACATTCACCTTGTACCTTAGTACAGGGTGTGGATAAAATTCAGCAAAGGGAAAAGACTATAGCAGCCAAGTCTAAGAGAAACCAGGTTAAGTTTCCAGATAGTCTTTCCCAGTGGGGTGATATGAAGATACCTGTAATTCATTCTTCCAGCAATAACAGGTGGCAATGTGAAGAAGGGTTGGCCACTCGGGAAACTCCCTGAGCACCAAGGCTCTGGAGCTTTTAGTGTGAGGTCACTCACAGGTTCTATCCATTCCCTCCCCAGAGCAAAAACAGTTATCTGACATAATCTACCATCTAGGTGTGTTCTTACCTTATCAAACTGATACAGCCTCATCCAAGGCCTCAGACATCCAAAACCACTCATCAGTGACACCATTTGAGCCTTTATTTCTGCGAGGTTTCACAGTATCCACATAATAAAGCAACCCAAGCACATTGTCAAAAATCAGAGCTCTGGGAAGGGATGGTAGGGGAAAAACAAAGGAGGAGTAACAATGCTCGATAGGAAATGTACTCATTAACTTACTCATGTAACTGTAACCCATCCCTACAGTACCTTTACAATTATATATATATATATATATATGAGCCCAAAGTATTGGTGGCTACTTTATTATTCTTAGTAAATTATTGGTGTCTTGCTATTCTAGAGGTAAACATATTTCCATTACACTATCTTAGTTTTGGTTTGCTGAAATGGCTTGAATTTAGTGTCTCGGACTGATGCTTTCTTGTAGCTGGCACTCTATCACTTCAGTCATGTCACACGGCCAAATGTTTGCTGGCTATCAGGAGACAGATTCTCATAAACTTATCCTCTTGGGCTGGTTTTAGACCACAATCTTTCACATCTCAGCCTCCTAAGTAGTGAGAATTTACAGGCAAGAGTCAGAAGTGTTCAGCTACATTATGTTTTCAAATCTTACAAATCATTGACTACTTTTGTGTTTTCATGAGTTCAGTCATATGTCACTCCTTTAAGCTATTATATCATATTCATTTATATGAAGTCTAAGATTTTCTTTTTTTAGTTGATCTTTGAAAAGCCAAGATTAGACAATAAATTGTTTACCAACATAGTTTTCACTAAAAAGCTTCATTTCCAATGCTTAACAGATCTACCCCATTCTTTTACTTTTTCGATGGCACTGGTGTTTGGAATTAGGGCATCATGCATCTTGATCCATAATTCCAGACATTTCTTTTTTCTTTTCCTTTTACTTTTTCTTTTATTTTTTTTTTTGCTGGTCAGGGGGCCTGAACTCTGAGCCTGAGCACTGTCCCTCAGCTCTTCAGCTCAAGGTTAACATTCAACCACTTTAGCCACAGCACCACTTCAAGCTTTTTCTGAGGAGTCGAACCCAGGGCCTCATGCCTGCAAGGCAAGCACTCTACCACGGAGCCACCTTCCCAGCCCTTCTAGACATTTCTTGCTTTCGTCTCTCCCTTCCTCCCTCCTTCCCTTTCTTTCTATCTTCCTCTCCCCCTCTCTGATTTCTTTGATTTTTCAGATTTCTTTGGCTAGGATTTTCCTGAGCTTTGCCTAGAATTATAATGTATACTGTCATACATAGCTTTTTGTAATGGACTTTTGATAACTTTTTTTTTTAACCTAGGCTGGCCTCCAACTATGATCCTTTTTATCTCCACTTACTACATAGCTTATACGCATGAGTCACTGTATCCAGTTCTTATTCTTGTAAGTCACCACCTAATATTCCTTAAAAATGAACTCAGAATCTTGAGCTTGCTCAGCTTTCTTGCTTGGTTGGCACTATACTACGTGAGCCATTGCTCCAGCTCAACAACTAATTAAGTAAGTAAGTAAATAATGCTCTGTTGAGGATTTAACTACTCAGAGAAAATTTCCATTTTAACTCTTTTATGGCTTCAACACTAGCTACTTATCATACATTTTCTTCTTTTTGTGTGTTAAAAATATTGTTGATATAAGACTATATGAATAAATATAATGCATTATACTCTGAGCTTGGAAAAACTGCCCCTTTACTCTACTGTTATTTCATTGGAGGCTGAGTAGATACTTTATATTACCTATATTGAAAAATTTGTCTGTTGACATATGCAGAAATTTCTACTGCTTAAGATTTTCATTGTTGACATAGAGAGGGTATCTTCTCATTTGGGATAGCAATAAGTTACAAAAATTATTAAGTTTATTTTCTAAGATTTTTCTCCATGAAACTGCTTTTTCTTTTATGTGTATATGCCTATAGTGGGGAAATGCTAATTTATTAACCTATTTATTTCTAAGAGATTTCTTTTTTTCCCTCCCCCTAGCCAAGATACTTCTATAAAATGAAAATTCAATTCTGACTGGGAAATCCAAATAAGAGTTATTGACTATTTTGATTTACACTATAAAACTTCATGTTGGTTTTTAATTCAAATTTTGTTTATCAAGAAAGGTGGTTTTTTTTAACAAAAAAAAAAGCTTTTCTGAGATACAATTTAGATAATTCAATGGAAGACAATTTTTGCATCAATTGTATAAATTGTTTCTTATTAGATGTCTTCATAATATTTAAAATTAGTATGGCTCCCACTAAACTGAATACAAATGGAAATTTGCTTGATCTGAAAGTATAATTTCATATAAAAATGTTGTAGAATAAATGTCATCCACTGGATATTTTATATCAGTAGAAACTTGTAGCATTCAATAGTAGAGACATTATCTGTACTTAATGCAAAATGGAAAATTATACTGTCATTGTGATTTTATATTTAGCATATTGACTTTCACCTTAGGTAGATTAGTTCAGCATCAAGAATTTGAATTGATTATAACTTGTCTAGATGAAGTAAATATTCTCTCAGAACCTAAGTAGAATACAGATACATAATTGTACTCACAGATTTTAGCCTGGTCACTTTTGTTATTGTTGTTGCTTTGAAGATTTTAAAATGTCAGCAGCAAAACAAACACCTATAACAAGTATGGGAATATCAGGATTTTTTTAAAATTTTGAATATCCCTTAGAAATTAATGTCTTTCCTGGCATATCACACTGAATTGAGCACCAAGTTCATTTTCTTGCTGACCCAAAGCCACCAAGCCACTAATCTCATAGTCTTTTCTTGGTTGTGCCAGTACTGGGACTTAAACTCAAGGTCTCAGCACAATTTCTGAGCTTTTTCTCTCAAAGCTCATGTTCTACCACTTGAGCCATAGTTTCACATCCAGCTTTTTGATGGTTAATTGTAGATATGCATCTCACAGACTTTCCTGCTGGCTTTGGACAGTGATTCTCAGATCTCAGCCTCTTGAGCAGGTAGGATTCCAGGCATGAGATATAGATGCCAACCTTATGGTCTTTTTTAAAAGAAACATAGGAGTAGAGTTGGCCCCAGGGTAGGACATCTCACAGTTAATTCTACAGTAACAATGCTGATTTCTGGGAATAGAGAGGGCAGGGAGTATATGCTGGCAAAGAAGACAAGGAAACAGTTCTATTAAGTTTTGTTGAAAAGAAAAGGCTGCTGGTAAATGTCAGAAACTAATAGTTCATCCAGCTAGTACTTTCATACTAATAACACAAAGCAAGTTTTCATTACTTTCCACAGCTTCCCCCTCTCCCTGCAGAAGATTAATTAAATCTCTGAAGCATTCCATCTTTAAAAACTGCAGCATTTATCACTCATGGTTTTATAAGTCTTTATTAAAGCTTCTAGATATTTAGCTCATAATATCTCTGGGTATAAATTCTATCTTATAAATTTGCAGCATACTGAGGAATTTTTTATTCTAAAATTACCACTTAAGAGCACTAAGGAACCTTTATTATTCTTATGCTGAAAATCTGTTCAGGTTCATTTAAATTTTTTTTTCTTGCTTCGGGATGTCATTTTGTTGTAGGTGTGTGTGTGTGTGTGTGTGTGTGTGTGTGTGTGTGTGTGTGTGTGTGTGTGTGTGTGTGTGTGTGTGTATAACATCTGCCCCCATAGTATTATTTTTTTTGCTTTTACCAGTTTAGCTTTTTTTTTTTTTTTTTTTTGGGTCCGCTCGTGGGGCCTGAACTCTAGGCCCGGGTGCTGTCCCTCAGCTCTTCAGCTCAAGGCTAGCGCTCTACCACTTGAGCCACAGTGCTACTTCAAGGTTTTTGTTTTTTTTTTTTTTGCTTATGTGTTGCTGAGGAATTGAACCCAGGGCCTCAGGCATGCAAGGCAAGCACTCTATCATTGAGTCACTTTCCCAGCTCCTACCATGGATCTTGATCAATGTTACCCACACACCTCTTCCAACCTACTCCTTTCCCTCACTTTTTAATGTTGTAGGATACACATTAGAGTATTGACTGCATTCTCCTTCTATCTTCTCTTCATTTGTGTACCTGCCTCCCTTTGACCCCCACCTCACCTCTTTCAAGTACTTGTTTCCTGTTTATTTTGATGAACTATGTTTTCTCCTTTTTAAGGAATTATACTGTTTGAGTTCTTCTCTAAATTGATTATGGTTCAATTAATACATTATGTACACTTGCATACCAGCCAAGGGATTTATTTGTGTATTTATAAAGCAATTCTATCTTGGACATATTAAGAAAACATGAAATCTAGGCCTGACTTACCTCAGTAAAGGTAATTTTTTCTAGGCCCTTCCATTTCTTTGAAAATGATATAATATTCTTTCTAATGGATGAGTTAAATTTCTTGATCCATTTGTCCACTGAGGAGTATCTGGGATGATTCTCAACCTTGGCTATAGTGAATAACGCTGCAATGAACATGGTTGTGGAGGTGGCTTTATTGTATCCTGTTTGCAATCTTTGGGAATAGCCAGGAGTGGAATTGCTAGATCATAGGGTAGTTATATATTTAGATTTGTTTTGTTTGTGGTAAACTTGGTGTCAGGCTTACTAGGCCCAGGTTCTACTACTCAAGTTACTCCTCCAATCTTTTCTTTTACTATTTTTCAGATAGAGTATCATGTATTGCCAGGGATTAGCCTTGGATTGCAATCCTCCTAATATTTACCTCCTGAAAGGCCTGTACTATATGCATGCATTACTGTGCCTGGTTTGTTTTTGAGACATGTTCTCACTAACTATTTCACTGGGCTGGCCTTAAACCATGATACTCCTATCTGCCTCCTAAGTTGCAGGAAACATGCATGGGTCTTTACCATTTCTTAAACCATTAGTGACTGTCCTCAACCCCAGGACAGACTTTACATTATTTCAAACATTATTTATACACAATTTCAGTGTATCTTTTTAGTATGGCTTTGAAATGTGTCTCTTTTTTAAGTAGAGGACAGAGCTGAAGTTCAAACTATTTGTCTGGATTTTGATTTTTTTCTAACACTTTTCTTAGCAGTGCTTTTATATAAATTTTTAATTTTTGTCTTCATAACATTATCATACTTTGTCCACTCTCCACTCTCAAATTTTATTTTTTTCCACTCATTATATGGTTTTGGGAAACAATCTTGTTAAGTATTTCCAAATCCTGGTGTGAGGAAGAATTTACTAACATCTGTAAGATGTGGACATGTCGTTGAGCACAACACATCCAAATGAAAAGTTTACTTACATTGTTGGAAATTTCTCTCTCTCTCTCTTTCTCTCTCTCTCCCCTCCCCTACCTCTCTCTCTCTGTCTCTCTCTCTGTCTCTCTCTGTGTCTCTGTCTCTCTATCTCTGTCTCTCTGTCTCTCTCTCTCTTTCTTTCTCTCTCTGTCACTCATGGGTCTTGAACTCTGGGCTTAGGCACTGTCCCTTGAACTCTTCAGCTCAAGGTGAGCACTCTACCACTTCAGCCACAACTCCACTTCCAGTTTTCTGGTGGTTAATTGGAGATAAGAGTCTCATGGACGGTCCTCAGATCTCAGCCTCATGAATAGCTAGGATTACAAGCATGAGTCACTGGCACCTGGCTTGTTGGAGACTTCTTTACACAAAGAAGTGACTTGCTGTTTTGTATCGTTTAGGTCTTAGTACCAGTGACTAATACTTAAAAATCCTTTGCTGTGCATTATTTACCATAGCTAAGACATGGAACCAACCCAGATGCCCCTCAGTAGATGAATGGATCAAGAAGATGTGGTATATATACACAATGGAATTCTATGCCTCCATCAGAAAGAATGACATTTCCCCATTTGTTAGGAAATGGAAAGGCTTGGAAAAAATTATATTAAGTGAAGTAAGCCAGGCCCAAAGAAACATAGGTCCCATGGTTTCCCTTATTTGCAATATCTAGTATAGGTATGAGTCAAGTGGAAAAAGTCAGATATTGTGATGTTAGGAAAACGAAACCTCAAATATGTATTTTAATGTTTTTGTTTCTTTCATGCATGTGTTTCTAACGCATTTATAAGATTATTTCTTTGTTGCTTTGTATGTCCCTCCCCCACAGTGTAACCCCCGCTTTCACTATATTTGATGTCAGTATAACATGTGGAGGAGATGGGGACAAACAAGTCGTTTAAGGATTCAGGTGGACCTGTTGCAACAATGAGAAGTACAAAATGTCATGTCAAAACCAGCTTCACAATGTCGGTGGGGGGGGGGGGAGGGGGGGGTATGATTGGGTGGGAGGGAAGGGGGAGGCTGGGAAGGGAGGTGAAGGGTAAACAAAGGAGGAGGCTGCAATGCTTGGCAAGAAATGTATGCATTATCCTGCCCATGTAATTGTAACCCCTCTGTACAGTATGTTCTCAAATAAAATAAAATTAAATTTAAAAAAAAAAAATCCTTTGCTGTGGAGGTTTGAACCTATAAATGAATTGCAATTGCACTGCTCATCCTTTAATCATACCACTTATAACCTCTGTCCAGTGCCATTCAGAATGGCCAGATTTAAAGGAAAGGCATGAATAAAATAGAATGCATTCTATTTCAAAAATCTTATGTAGTACATATTCTTTTTTATCTTTTTTGTGGTTTGAAAAATACTAGTATACAGGTATCTCTGTACCTGTGTAGGGAATGTCTGTGTTTATAGTAAGCTTTCTTATTGTCTATTTATTTATAAGATGAACAGATGAACAGAAGTGGAGCCATTTCTTTTGAAATTATTTCTTTTCCTTTATGACATTTTAGTTCTATACACCAATTAGCAATTAGGCACTGAAAGGAAGCCTAAACACTCTTAGAGGGATGAGTAATTATAAAATAATAAACTTGTTGATGAATGAAGCGAAGACTGGGGGAGAACGCAGCAAAAAATGCAATGCATATCCTACTAAGAAATGTAAGAGAAGAGATATGTTCAGAGGGAAGGGTAAAAACATTCAAAGGGGTGACTGCAATCAAGATTCATTAACTGTTTTGTTGAATGGCAACTCTTTTATACAACTACTTATGGCAACTCTTTTATACAACTACTTAAGGTAAGACAAATATCTTTTAAATAACAAGGCTGAATAACATGATAATTTAAAAAATAGTAGTGTAAGAAATGAGTCCAGGTGGCAGACATCATAATGTACAAAGTTGCTTTTTATTTCAACAAGCTTTTGTACAAGTCAAGTGGATTAAGACATGATGAATGTGGGGTCCTCATATTTAAGCATTGGAATCTAACTTTGTTTTACAAAGAAAATAATTTTGTTATGTGTTTAGGAAATAGCTCACAGAATTGAAGGAAGACTAAAGAACCAGAATCACAAAAGATACAAAAAATAACCCTTTAAGGTTATGCTTCAAAGTCTTCTGGTTTATGTTGTTACTGGCCCAATGGCTACCAGAGACTTCCAGGAACCATTGCAAGTCCATAGAATGATAAAACTGTGCATGAACTCCAAACTTCTGTCCCTTGTGACATTCATTCACAAAGCACTGGGCAGAAGTATACTAGTGGTGGTATCATGGTTACACACAGTGGCAACTGAGTTGGGAAATAGAAAATATTTAATGTTAAAGCGTAGGTTGAGGTCTGTGAGAGGGGAAATGCTGATGAGTACTGAGATATAGTTGGACAGGAAGAAGATGTCCCATATGCTATTGCACAGTAAGATGACCAGGAATAACAATAATGTACCTTCCAGAAAACTAGAAGACAGTTCTGATTTCACTATAAAGAAACAATGAATGTTTGAGGAGATATGTTTATTTAAACTTCTGTCATGTATACAAGTAGCAAAACATGACAAGGTAACTAACCAATTAATGTATGCTATGTTTAATTGTTAATAAATCAGTTAAAATAAGAAAGAAAAAAATCTCATTAGTCCTCCCTAATGTATCATGGAGTCATGACTCCCACAAATACTCACTTTATGGATTTCTTATATAATGCAAATGGATTTGGGGACTGAAAAGTTAAAACTCAAAATACTCATTAGATTACATTCCTCTACCTGAATTCTACACAAACTCACCACTTCCCTTTATCAAACCATGGCTCCTTCTCCCAATGTACAAATGGTGAAGGATCCGACTCCTTACCGGAGGACATCAAAAGTCTCTCACAGGCTACTGCATGCAATGCCACATCCAGCTTATCAAGTGCTTCCCCCCAGGTCTCTTGTAATCTCATTAAAAACATTCTGTAATCTATGTAAATTTAGTCCCATGTAGAATGTGGGAGAAATTGAAGAAAACAAATAGGAAATGAATTAAAATAAATACTAAACAAATTATTTTGGTTCTTGAAGCAAAAATTTGAGACTCTAAACTACTGTCTCACTTATTTTATTCCATATCTCTTTCATGATTCCTAGACTTTAAGCCAGAATTCTAACAAATACTGGCTTTGATGAATTTGAGCATCTGTCCATGCAAATTTGTACTTTTTGTGAATGAAATAATTTTGGGGCCAGGAGCAATATTATATGGGGAACTTTAATAATATACAAGGCCATACTACTTAAAAACATATACCTCTGGCATACTACTTAAAGACCTATATCTCTGCCCCACAGAGATCCATAGGATAATGGCACAGAGACAACTCCTCTTAAACTAAAATCTATGAGAAGCACTTTTTTCTTGCAGAGTCGGGGGCACTTACGGACAACAAATACTTGGTCTTAGAACTCCAGGTTAACTTTGTGTCTGAAACTGTCCATTCAGAGCCAGATATCATCAGACTCATAACGTCGTGAACATAGATCAGGGTTTCTTGAATAGACATTTGAGCTTGCGTATTTTTCCTGGTGAGGAGCAGCAGCACTAGCGTCTATAAAGTAGTTGGGAGCATTATCACCCAACTATGACAAAAGCATTCCCCCAATGGAGGGAGGAGTGGGTTTGGGAGAGAATGGGGAGAATGCTGAAACAGATGATATCAAGATGCATTGCATTCATAAACTGACATGTTGAATGGAACCCCTGTATACTTAAGATAATAAAAACTAAAAAACAAAAACAAAACAGTTCCAAACATTGATGTGCTCAGCTCAATTATTCCACTGGAAGGCAAATTTCCCCTTTGGTGAGAACCACTGACATAAACATGTCTTTTAAATTCCATTATCCAGAAGATTCCTTAGCCAGTCCTGGAGGAATGAGTACATTATAACCACCCTCCCATCATGTTTTCTTCTGTCCCACTGCCTGTCTTCATTCACTGTGAGTTTAGTACAAATAACTGATATTAGTAAAGGTTCAAGCATGATTTATAGGTAGTTCTGTATATTATCTACAAACCAAGGTGGGGGAGGGACATAGTAAACTGTTCAAAGTTGGTATTATAGGACAGTGAAGGGAAAAGGAGGATATCAAGTGCTTCATATTGTTGTCTTCTTGTGTTGAAGAAATATGTTATGGAATTAGGAATTATGTATATTCAGGGAAAGTGGACTATTTGGATGGAATGTCAAGGACTTGAAGGATGATTGGGAAGAGGTATATAGATAGATCTCTTAAAATGGATCTTGAAGCCAGGCACTGGTGCCTTATGCCTGTTATCCTAGCCACTCAGGAGGGCAAAATCAGAGGATCACAGTTCAAAGCCTGCCAAGGCAGGAAAATCTTTGAGAATCATATCTCCTATTAAGGAAGGAAAGAAGGAAGGAAGGAAGGAAGGAAGGAAGGAAGGAAGGAAGGAAAGAAAGAAAGAAAGAAAGAGAAAGAGAAAGGACAGAAAGAAAGAGAAAGAGAAAGGACAGAAAGAAAGAGAAAGAGAAAGGACAGAAAGAAAGAGAAAAAGGAGAGAGAGAGAAAGAAAGGAAGAAAGAAGGAAAGAGAAAGAGAAAGGACAGAAAGAAAGAGAAAGAGAAAGGACAGAAAGAAAGAGAAAAAGGAGAGAGAGAGAGAAAGGAAGGAAGAAAGGAAGAAAGAAAGAAAGAAAGAAAGAAAGAAAGAAAGAAAGAAAGAAAGAAAGAAAGAAAGAAAGAAAGAAAGAAAGAAAGAAAAGACCAGAGACAGCACCTAGGTCTTGAGCTCAAGCCCCAACTCCCCCCCCCCCCCCAAAAAAAAAGGATCTGGAACTATTTCCGTGGTATGTGAATGCTCATAACAGAGCCTTTGTGGGAAAGGTTTTGAATAATCAGAGGTAACATAAAAACAAAACAAACAAACAAACAAAAAAAACCACCAGAGGTTAGTCTGTCAAGCAAGTACTTCACGGGAGCATAAAATATCCAGTATGAACAGATGGAATCTTCAGATGGAACTGAACTTTCAGAGGTTTCCTGGCTTACTGCTACCTGTTCTCATTCTGCTTTCTCCACCCTGTACCCAGATGTCCATCAGGCATTTTCTTTTCAAATTGTATTCTGGAGAAATCAGCCAGCTACATGCTACATGCTAGGCAATTATTTTCTTTAGAAGGGCTAGCTCTGTAACAGTTGCATCCTTACTGGTAATAATATGGTCCCTGGCAACGACACTATTAACAGATTGAATAATTTGTACATTATAATAGTTTACTACAAAATTGTCCAAGGCAAGGAACTTATTACTCAGAAAGAGTTAAGACGTGATTAATTCTTAATTTGCTCATTTCCCTCTTACCATGCACTATATCAATTGTTGTTATCAAATATTCTAATGGTCTACTAAAAACAGTTCTGCAGTCAGCTAAAGGACACTTTAAGTCAGGATTTTTCTAGATGCAGTGTATGCTTTTATCCAATAACTGCTACTTGATGTTGTTTCTTCTGTGCTACACTATTGGCATCAAGAACCAAGAGATTGACAGTTGTCTAATGTCACTATTACATCCAATGACCTGCTTATAAAGTTTTTACTTTCTTGACTTTGAATTCTACTGTATTAAAGGTTTAATACTTAAGAAGTTAAAAAATAAAACTAGTTTAAAAAATTCAATTTGAGGGCTGGGAAGGTGGCTTAGTGGTAGAATGCTTGCCTAGCATGCATGAAACCCTAGGTTCGATTCCTCAGTACCACATATACAGAAAAAGCTGGAGTTGGTGCTGTGGCTCAAGCGGTAGAACGCTAGCCTTGAGCTGAAGAGCACAGGGACAGCGCCCAGGCCGAGTTCAAGCACCACGACCAATTAAAAAAAAAAAAAAACAAAAAAATTCAATTTGAACTGCTACACAGCAAGCTGGGCACTAGTGGCTCACACCTGAAATCCTAGCTACTCAGGAGGCTAAAATCTTAGGATTGCAGTTTAAATCCAGCTCAAGCATGAATATCCATGAGACTCTTATCTCCATTTAACCACCAGAAGGAAAAAAAAGCTGGAAGTAAAGCTGCAGTTCAAGTGGTAGAGTGGAAAAGTTAAAGGACAGCACTCAGATCCAGAGTTCAAGCCATACTACCAACACAGACACATGTACACACACAAACAAACACACATACACACACACAAGTGAATTGCCACACAGTCATTTTAGATTCTTTATGTCATGGATAATCAGACTAAAAAGAAGGATCTATTAGGAGGATTGCCGTATTAGATGGAGTTTTGACTACAATATAGTTCCTGGTACACAATGAGAGAAAGGAGGAATAGAGAAGGGAAACTCGTAGCACTTTGGGGAATGTTCATATGCTGCCATAAGCAAGAGCAAAAGATTGCTAGGAGAGAACAGGCTGGGACTGCTGTAGGTTAGTCTACATTACGTAGAATAGCAACTGTAAGGTGGTGCCTAGCTTTGACTCACTGCAATTTGTAAGGCTTGGTTTTGATGACTTAAGCTATTCCACTTTGAGTGCTAAAGTGGAATGACTCTACTACCTCTTGTTTCTTGTTCATATACATAAACTGCTACCATCTGTCAGCACATCTTGAGGCACAAAATTAATCATTTGTGCCAATACACAATTACATTGTTAAATATATCAAATCAAATCAGAAACTCCCGACATAGGAATTTACACATCACACCATAAATAGCCCTCTCCCCTGGGAGTATGAGAAATACCCTAAAATTTGACACATAGCAGACATATTTATCCCAGATCACCTGTCACAAGCCTCATCCAGGAAAATTGCCAGTGTAAGATCTCTGCCTGTCCCAACTCCAGCTCATGTGCATTTTCCCCTGCCCATGACATACTGCCCACTTCAAACTGACATTGGAAATGACCTGCCACCTGGACCTGCATTTGACAACTGTGCAACTTGAACAGCTCTGTGCCTGTTATTAGGACTTCTTATCTGGTCCCCTAACAAGAGACTGCATATCTGCAGTGTTCTGCCTGTGCCTCCTGTATAGCTCACTGACCTCCACAGCCTATCAAACCTCTATATTCCAGGGGAGTATGCGTGATCTGAGTTATTGTTAGAGATTGAGATTGGAATAAAAGCGCCTGTGTTGCTAGCAGCTCAGGCTATCAAGTGACCTGAGTAGTACTTGGTGAATTAGCACAATGAAATTGACATCACTTGAGATTTTATTATTATGTAATAAATGCTGACATTGTGGAAAGTCACAGCTTGTCTGTTTCTGACATAGCTCACTCACAGCAAGGAGCTTAAACATGACAGAAATAAACCTTAGGTCACTATATCAGGGAGGAAACCTAATTAGCTAGGGTGATAATCAAAGTAAAGATAGATATATTGAAGGGAAAGTCTCATTACCAGGTGCTTTTGACAGTAACTTCTGCATTTTCTTATTGTCACATATAATAGGTATTTTAAATTTCTTCCATTCCCTTGTTTTATATATAAATGACCATTTGATGTAATTTGCAAGGTATCAGTAAGAGAAAATGGTGAAAACACACAGACATATGTGAAGGTCCTGTCCCTGGCACTGGACATAATAAATACAATGGCTGCATTTATACACGAGCATATTGCAGGTTTTATTTTGAAAGGAAGGTGATGTGTGGAAACTATCAACCAAGAGTAAATTTGTCCTTTTTGGTTGCTTAATATTCAGTCATTTATCTCAAAAGAAATGACAGATGCTGCTTTCAATTATGTTAGTTTAATAAGAAGATTAGACACATGGCCTAATTTTGGCCAACTGGTCTCAGAACCTTGAGCCTATCTTACAAGGATAACACATGGCAGAATGCATTCATTTATCTCCTCCTGCCCAGGCTACTCCCAATATCAATAGTCCCTTTGTTAGCTCTTAGGCCAGAATTTATAGTTCAGCTTATGAGGGAAGAATCTGCTTATTTCTGTATTTTCAGATAGGCCCTCCAGAGAAAACATAAGGAACAGGTTAACCCTGTTCCTTATCACTCAGCCCCTTCCTAGTGACCTAAACTTTGCTCCTTATAATGCTAAATTCAGTCTGAAAACATTGCTGTCCATCCTTTTGGAACATGTAATGTACAATGCATGGTCTCAACCTGTTTGCACACAATGACAGGTCTCTCCAGTATAAAAATGCATAAGCTTCTCCAATGAAAGTTCCTTATCAGAAGAAAGTCAGGATAAAATACATACTAAGGATATTATTTCCAATTGGTAAATAGTGATATTCTTTTTTAGTTTTACAAGTTTTATAAGCAAATTGATGCTTTTTTGTTGTGTTTTGTTTTGGGTTGTTTTGGGGGGTGCTGTCCCTGAGCTCTTCAGCTCAAGGCAAGCACTCTATCACTTGAACCACACTGCTACTTCTGGTTTGCTGGTGGTTAGTTGGAGATAAGAGTCTCACAGATGTTCCTGCCAGAGCTGGTTTTGAACGACAATCCTCAGATCTCAGCCGCCTGAGTAGCTTGGATTATAGACATGAGCCACCAGTGCCCGGCTCCCCCTGATTTTACTATCTACCTTATATGTGTATTTTTTTTCCTTAACAGTTTTAAAATGGAAAGAAGTCTAATTCTCTCTCACTTGGACTACATTTTTTTATTGTAAAATTCTTGATGTCTTTTTGATAAGAACATGAAGTAGGTCATTGTTTTGAAATTTTAAGAAAATCTACACAAGTGACTTACAAAGGTCATTCATGTCTCCTTGGTCCAGGGAAACCCTGCTTTGGGAGTTATCCCTAGTGTTCTGTTTATCTGATGTAATAAATGCTTTTTTTCACTTTTTTATCTATGGTATGTGATTGGCTTTGTAATCAAGAAGCTAACTTGTGACATGATGTTGAAAATGAACTATACAACTTCTGGGTGGGAATGGGAGGGAAAAACTGTATGAGGGAAGGGTGAAATTGTTCAAAAAGAAATGTAACCTTTACCTGACTTATGTAACTGTAAACCCTCTGTATATCACCTTTAAAATATTTTTTTAATTTAAAAATGAAAATAAAAAATAATAGAAACCATCTTGCCATGTTTATAACTGCTTTCCCTTCTTGATCTTTTTGGGGGTCCTAGTATCTGTTTTAAAAGCTACTGGTTATCATTCAAATAAATTTTACTTTCTTAATTAGATGATTTCTGTTGCTTGCAACATAAGACACTAGTGACATAATCATGAAGCCAAACTGAATTGAAAAACACAGAAATTCTTTTTTGTGTGTTGGTCCTGGTCTTGGGGCTTGAACAGGACCTGGATACTGCTTGAGCTTTTATGCTCAAGGCTAATGCTGTACCAGTTGAGCCACAGATCTGCTTCTGGCTTTTTTGGTGGCTATTTGGAGATAAAATTCTCAGTTTCTTCCCTAGTTGGATTCAGACTAGGATACCCAAATCTTAGCCTCCTGAGTAGCTAGGATTATAGGCATGAGCTACCAGTGCCCAGCTATGGTTGATCACTTTTATAGGTCCCAGGAAGAGGAAAGTAACTGTACCCAGCTAGAAGTCTCTTTATATCTGATTTACCAGAAAGCTTTCTTACCTTCTTAAAGAATCCACTTTTGGTATAGGATATTATCCTTGTCTTTTGTATTGATTTCTAATGATTTTGTATTTAGGTTTTGGATTTCCAATCTCTCAGTTGTGCACGTGAGGCCAAAGAAGTGGTAATGCTGCTGACTTTCCTAATAATTTGATTTACATTCTTAGCTCATTAGTGTTCAACTTTGTGTCTTGATAAATATACTTGAAATTATAAGATTATCCTAAGTGTTTAACCAAGGTTCTACAAATTCTGGCATGTTGTGTTTTCACTTTGATATTTTTTTGGGGGTAGGGGGGAGAGGGAATGGCAGTTCTGCTTGAATTCAGGGCCTGGACGCTGTCCCTGAGTTTTTTGTTTTTTTGCTTAAGGCCAGTGCTCTACGACTTGAGCAATAGCTCCAGTTCTGGTGTCACACTGTCTTGCCTAGTCTGGCTTTGAGCTATGATCCTCGGATCTCAGCCTCCTGAATAGCTAGGATTATAGAAGTGAGCAGTCTGCACCTGGTTAAATGTTTTAAAAAATCATTCTTCCCATTTAACGATAAGAAACAGAAAGACTTCCCTCTTAAATAACAACATCAGAACAACAGCATTAGACATTGGTAGGAACCCTTAAGACATATATTTAGATACAGCCACACCCATTACTCTAAACATTTTCAGATTATTTATGTTTGAAGCAGTAATTAGTAATTCCCAACCACACAGAATTTTTTTTAAGTCAAAAGTCACTTTAAGAGCCCTCATTTGCTTAGTAACAGCATTTAGCAAGGAAGCAAGCACATTACACATATTTATCTCCCACTAAGCCTGAATATATTCTTTAAAAAATTGTTTTCTAATGCAAGTTTCCTATGGCTAGGGAAAACAGCCATGCAAACTGTTCATCTTCCTAAAACAGGTGACTTTCTAAACATTAAAGAAATTTAATGAGAGGGGAATAATTAAGGCTTAATTACAGAAGTGGTGCTATGGCTCAAGCACTCGCCTTGAGCTGAAGAGTGCACAAGGACAGCGCCCAAGCCCAGAGTTCAAGCCCCACGACCAAAAAAAAAAGGCTTTATTACTATGAAAATGACAACAAAAACCCCAAACATTGTAGTTATAAATCATAAACAGGAAAATTCTAAAACTATAATTATATACATCATATAGTTCTACTACATACATGTGTATATGACAAAATATCAACATATCTTTTGTATGTTGGTAAATTGTTGTGTTTGTGTGCCAGTCCTGTGCTTGAACTTAGGGCCTGGATGCTCTGAACTTCTTTTGCTCAAGGCTAGTGATCTACCAGTTGATCTACAGCTCTACTTCTGGGATTTTGGTAGTTAATTTGAGATAGGAGTCTCACAGACTTTCCTGTCCAGGCTGGCTTCAAACTGCAACTCTCAGATCTCAACCTCCAGAGTAGCCAGGATTAAACATCAGCAAGTGGCTCAAGTAACTAATTTTTGTTATTAAAAATGAGCAAACTCAAAAAAATTAAAACCCCGAAAGGAAACCCTCAAGAACTCAACAAGTCAATTAGTAAATGGACTAAAGGCTTACAGAAAGAATTCAGAGGAAGTAAGATTGCCCAATAGACACATGAAGTGATGTTCAACATCCCTGGCCATGAAAGAAATGAAAATCAAGACAAAATTGAGATTCCACCTCACCCCAGTTAGAATGGCCATTATCAAGAAAACTAACAGTAACAAATGTTGGCAGGGATGCTGCCAAAAGGGAATGCTACTATACTACTGGTGGGAAAGTAAACTTGTTCAACCATTCTGGAATGTAGTATGGAAGTTCCTCAAAAGACTAAACATAAAGCTTCCCCATGATCCAGCAATTCCACTCCTGGGCATTTATCCAATAGACCACAAACAAGGCCACATAAGAGCTACCAGAACCACATGCTCATTGTTTATCATAGCCAAGATATGAAATCAACCCAGATTCCCCTCAGTAGAGGAATGAATTAAGAAAATGTGGTATGAAATTCTATTCGTCCATCTTAAGAATGATATTGTCACATTTGGAAGAAAATGGAGAGATTTGGAAAAAATTACATTAAGTGAAGTAAGCCAGACTCAAAGAAGCATAGGTTACATAGCTTCCCTCATTTGTGGTAACTACAATGTGCCTATAAATTTACAAGTAAACACACTGATGGTTTAAAAAAAATACACTGGGGCATGATAAATAATGCTGGTCTCTAGACATTAACACAGTGAGACCAAAGAAGGATATTCACGGGACCAGATCACAAAGGCTCAGTAGCTATGTGCATGTGATCATATAAAATAATATTTCATGAAATGAACTCCAAGAAAAGGAAACAAGGAATTTTTGTTGCTGTTATTCCTGTTTTTGTTGTCTTTTCCTTTTGTCTTGTTTGTCTTTGGTAGGTAAGGGGGGACAAAGAAAAGATGGAACAAAGACTGAACAAATAGATTAGTTGTATTCACTAGTTACCATGTGGAAAATGCAACTACACATCCTGTGAATGGGGACGAGTGTCTCTTCCTTACCTAACCCATGTAAGTGTAACTGTAACCCCTCTGTGTATCACCCATGCAATCTCAATATTTTTTAAAAAATGAGTTCAGGCATTTTTATGTACAAAAATTTCATTTATTAAAACAAAATAATGCAACTTTTGTGAAGTAACCATAAATACATCAAATATTTCAAAATGTGGAAAAGAGAATAGTTTACAGCCTCAAATTTCTCAATATTTAAATGACTTAAATAATTTACCTTTTCAGTGATTTTTATTGTCAAAAAAATAAATTTACTTAATTTTAAACCTAGCCAATGTGCTTGTGTTTTATAAAGACAAAGTACTTAGTAAAATGGCTAGTTTGTACCAGCTAAGAAATAGCACTTACAGTTGTCTAGATGTAATCATTTTAAAAAACATAAATTCATCATGTAGTAGGAAAATATGCAAAACACATAAGAAATTATAGCCCGTAAGAATATAAATGCACCTTCTAGTGATTATGAGTATCAAAACTACCCTGATTTTGAAAAAGTAGCTTCTTTAAAATCGCATTGTAGGCATTGTTTTGAAAATGTTATAAATAAGAAATATTATCTTGATTAAACAGCAACATCAGCATTTCTTAGCAAAAATGTAGTATTTACATGGAAAGGTAGGCATATCTTATATTCAAGTTTTCAAGTTTGATCACCATTAAAATGTTCTCTACAACTGATAAAAACTACACATAGAAAAGTAAAATGATGAGGTACAATATACTTTGAAGGAATTATTTGAAACAACACTTAAATATCCTCAATGCCTAGACTATAGAAGAATGCTTTTAAAGGTCTTCCATCATGACTATGACATGCATCTCTGCTTCTTAGTCTTCTCAGTTATCAGTAGGCAGTGATCATCTTTTCTGTTGTTAATGAACAATCACCACTCTGCCAACAACATTGTTCCAGTGTGGATTTACAGAAGGCACCATGCCACAGTAAGAGCAGCTACAACACCATTCAAAATTGCCATGCTATAGCCCATGTGGAAAGAATGTCCAGTCAACTTCCTAGAAAGAAAAATAAATAAATTTAAAATAAAGTAACATATACTCTCGTTAAAAAAGTTTTCATAAAAAATTACACATTAATATGCAAGTAACATGAGAATACCAGGGTTAGTGGTAGATAGTGTGAAAAACTTTCCTGGTTAACAAATACAGTTAAACTTTATTAAAGTAAAATGCTAGATTTGGCTTGATATTTTCTTTTCCTTTTTACTGTTTCTATGTGTAGCCATAACATAAAAGTTTGTTATATGTTCTTGCATGAATTAACATTGTTTCTATGCTCTGCTTCTTATTCTCACATAGATATATCTAAAAATACATATTTATTCAAGTATCTATCCTCTTCGTATCATTTTTAATCTGTGTTAAAAAAATGTAAAGAAACCTTTTCTTGTCACACATTCCATGAGAATGGTTCAGAGTAACTCTTTAAAGATATTTTAGTTCTCTAAACCTAACAGAAACTTACATAAGTGGTTTTCAACAAGTTCCCAAGTATCAGCAAAGATACACCTCTTATTTATAATTATTATGAGTTCCAACTAGCTTAAGAAATTTATATGTACAGATTATCCTTGACATTTGTTTCTTTTATAACAATTTCAATACTTTTGCTTTTTCCTAAATACAGTATCGCAAGTTTTTTTTTGTACTTAGTAAGGATAAGACATACTAAAAAGACAAGTGTCCAACTTGTTTGAAGAGAAACAAAGTCCTCTCTTCATTGCAACACACAATTGAAGACTGATAGGAAGGTGCATCAACAGAAGTTAGTTATGAAAGTAATAAGGATCTTGGACAGGGAAGCTCAGCATATCCAGATCCTTTCCTCCTAACTTAGGAACTCAGGCATGACAGTGAAACACTCTACAACCATGATGATAGGCTTTTTTGTTTTAGTTATTTTTCAGAGAGAGTCTAGCTTAGGCCTATTTCAAACCATGCTCTACCTATTATGACTCCTTATCTGGCTGAGATTAAAGGGCATGTATCACAGACACAGCCTTTCCTCTTTTTGTTTAAGAGAGGCCAAACTCAAGACAGTACATCAGATCCTTAGTATTTGCAGGTATATGATTCCAAGAAGATCATCCCTGAGTAAAAGCCATGAATACCATGGGCATGTAGAGTTCATTACTACTGTAGATGCCTTTATCCATTTTTTCTACCGCAATAACCCTCTTACCTTGCTATTTGGGCATCACTTGCTTTCTGAGGTGCATATTTTCAAAAAATTAAGGGCAGGGAAAACACTTAGCATATCACACAAAGATTTAAACACAACAAGCACAGTGCAACTAAGTTCTTCCCTGCATCTACTGATCTACAAAATGAGTGTGGAAATTTAAAATTTTTTTTGGCAGTACTGGGTTTTGAACTCAAGACCCTGTGTTGGCTAAGAAAGCACTATACCACTTGAGATATACTTCTAGCATGCCTGTTCTTTCCAGGTACCTAAGAACACTGTCAGATTAATTTGCTTCTGTGTTAAATGGATGTAAAAGTAAGTGAGAAGAGTAAAAGATACTGTCAACAAAGTAAAAATTTTTCTTTTTTTGGGGGGGCGGGGAGAAGATCTTTTTATTATTATTATTTTTTATTGTGAAAATACTGTACAGAGGGGTTACAATTACATGGGCAAGATAATGAGTACATTTCTTATCAAGCATTGTAGCCTCCTCCTTTGTTTCCCCTTCCCATCCCTTCCCATCCTCCCACCGTCTTCCCCACCCATTCCTCCTCGCTCCCCCCCACTTAAAATTTTTTCTAATGAAACAAATTTTGATGTAAGTTTTAAAAGATAAGCCAATAGACTGATATACAAGAAGCACTGTGATGTAAAGAAGAAAGGTCAGAACAAGAAGCAGGACTCACACTGAAGAATTCAGACAAGATCAGATAAACCGAAGGCCCCTTCTAGGTGTAAATTCTATTCTTTTCTAGGTGACAGAGGCTGAATAAGTAAAAACACTGCAAAGAGACCTACATGCTTCTATAAAGTTTGTTTTTACTTCCATACTATGTATATTTAAGTTGGAACAATGATGCAGGAAAAGTACAACTATGTAACTATTTTAGTCTCAAAGAATCAATCAAAGAGAGGGACTGATATAATTTAAACTAATTACTTAAACTAGCAATTCAAAATTTTAGAACTAAATAAATAAAAATAATAAATAGATAATTTAATGCAAAAGTAAAATGTTTCCTAAGTAAAAATTAGGTTTAAATTAAGTTCTTTTTTACTTCAATACATTTCTGAAATCAAAATGCAAGTAAACAAGAAACATCTCTCAATAAGAGTAAAATACCCCTGGAAATTTATCTATAACTTTAGTTACAAAGGAAAGTTCATTAAAATACAACTATTTCTGTCTTAGAAAATGAGTTATACAAAAGACACTACATCTTATTCTCCTTCCAGTGAAATCCTTTGTAATAATAAAAGACACATGGCAATGAAGTGCTTAGATAGTCCTTGTTAGTGCTTAAGAGCACAAGGTCTATAGTTAGAGCTGGGTTTGGGTGCCAACTTTGTTACTTGCAAGGGGTATAAGAGGTAGAAAATTGATCTTTTAAACCTTCATTTCTTCCTCTAAAATGGCAATAAAAATCGAACTTACCCTTGCAAGTTGTAAAAATCAGGGATCTAGCACACAGCAAATGACCAATAATGTTAGGGACATGGTATTAAAAAAAAAAAAAAGACAGCTTAGCTACAGAAGAGATTTTTTTAAAAAAAATTCTTGAGTACTTCACTTCTCCAGTCCTTCCAAGAAAAACACTTAAACACAATCCCATCTCCAAACAAAAGAACCAAAAAAAACAACAACACAGTAACAGCAAATAAACCCTAGAGTTTATAAAAGACAAGTTTCTGTATGTTTATGTATGATTTTGCTATTACTCTTTTCCTACTTGTTCAGGCATTTCTCTCAGTAGAGAACATAAACTTCTTCTATGTACGGCCAGATTTCATAACTGTAGAATTTCTAGCAATACATTTCTATTAATATGTAACAGTTAACTTCTTAAGTGAACATAAAAAAAGACATATCTTTACTTTTTTTTCATTTTTTAGGACTGGAATACATTTGAAATTTAAATAAATAATTATATTCTTATTTTTAAGTGGCAATGTAATGTGCCAAATAAGCAACTGCCAAGTGTTCCAAATATATTGTCTTTTGTCTTGTTCTTCAACATGCAGGACAAAAAGTTCAAGCCAGGTTTCTTTTTGTTTTGGGCTGTTTTTACATTAGCCTTCCAATTGATCTGAACTGAATGTCTGTGAGCACAGTGATATACTAGATTCTATATTCACTTAGAATCGTCATTCAATATTTATTTTCATTCCTTTACATGTGTTCTTACATATCACACATGCTTAAACAACATAATTCAAGTTATTCAAAATAGTAACTTCAAGGCCAGATGCTGGAGGCTCATGCATGTAATCCAAGCTACTCAGAAAGTGGAGATCTGAGTACTGCGGTTTGAAGCTAGCCTGGGCAGCAAAGACCATGAAACTCTTATTTCCAATTAGCCATGAAAAAAGCTGAAAGTAGAGTTGTGGCTCAAGTAATAGAGCAATGGCCTTGAGCAAAAAAACTGGCTATTTGTTTCTTGTATGACTAACTCAGCAGAAGGTACAATAAACCAGTTGGTGTTAACCTACTTCTTCAGACATCTAGACTGCCTTTTATTTCTCATTCAATTCTAAACCAAGGAATCTCCTGTTCTAAGGAAGTTCATGCTGTGTAAGTTTTGGTTGTTGGCCTAACTATATCAATTAGTTCTTTATTTAGAATCAGAGGTTCTCAACCCAAACCTGAAAACAAAAGCAACATTATATTCAGTTACACTAGGCTTTATCTTCAGGTTCTCAATCTTGGGATTTAGCCAAACTCGAGTTAAAAAAATAACTGGGGAAAAATTGTGTACTGAACATGTATAAACTTTTTCCTTGCCCTTTTCCCCTAAATAATGCAGTTTAACAACTTTGTCACAGGAACACCAATCTCAATTATTATCTTTTGGACAAAGAAGTAAAAATCTTCAGCAAGCAACAGGAAATCTCCAGCAAGCAATAAAAATCAAGGAAGGTTCTCAGAAAAGAGGCCCAAAATAACCTAGTAGGAAGGAAAGACAGGATGGATTTTAATAAAATAGAAAGAAAAACATTTCAAAAAGGAAGAAAACAAACTATTTTAAACAATAAATTGAAAAACAAAGATTAAACTTCACAGAAAATTAAATTTCATATAAGTTTTCAGTGAACTCAAGAAAAAATTATAGTGTAGTAGGTGACTGCACTAATACCCACCCAAAAAAGTGAGAAAGGGATACAATCATTAAAGTTGTGGCACAGACAAGGATTAGTTCTTATTTCACTGAATTTTCCTGAAAACCAATGAGAGAGAATGAATAAAGGTACATCTAGTTGGGTGAAGTGGTGTATTAACTTATGGTCTATTTCACCTACATGGCAGTCCATTCAGTTATAAAGACTGTCAGATATGTTCACATTACTTCACTGGTGTTTCATGGTAGAAAAATGTCTGACAACAACACTGGATAATTGAATTACACATGAAAACCCTTATTCACTAGGAAATCAAGATAAATACTATAAAAGTTAAAGAATGGATTTCCTAAGTCTTAAATTTTTATGAGTCTAAAGTTTAAAACACTTCTTTGAACGTAGTATATGAAATAGTACTAAATACCACTATCATCTATTACCTATTTTTAATAAAAGGGTACACAAATATCAAAGAATAAAAAGAAAAAAAACATAAACTCTGAGGCTAAAGATAACAGATAACCCATGGTAGGCCTGGATCAGACTTCTGCCTTGAAAAAGAAATCTCGAGAAAAGGTCAGGGGGATTACAGGAAGAGGAGGAGGAAAAGAAGAAAGAAGAGGAGGGTGGAGAGGAAAGAATGGGAAGGAAAAGCAGAGAAGAAGAAAAAAAGAAGGTCTGCCTTATCACATGACATATTTGTTGCATTTAAATAGTAAACATAATAGATGTTAACCAACTTACTCAAAAGAGCCAGTACATGGTTAGGCTGAAAAGGCTTGTTTCTGGTAACTTATACATAGAGCTGAGCAAAAAGAAAAGGGTACCAGTACAAACCTGGTTTTCTGAACTACCCATAAATAATACATTACAAGCATAACAAACAAGAACAATGACAACTGCAAAGCAAATCCTTAGATCATATTATGAAAACAGGAAAAACAGGAATATTTACCATAATTTCTTAAAAGTTGGTTACATCTATGTATGTTTCCAGTTAGAACAGTAACGGAACATATTCTAAGAAGAAATACCTGCATGTATTTTAAGCCTGTATTTCCAGAAGCTGCAGGATACTAACAACCATTAATAATAGGAACACTGCCAAGTGATGGCTTCAAATACTCCCTAGATAATGAAACTTCATGGCACTCAGATATCAAGGCCAAGTCCATGATCTATCGCTTTTGTTGGTAGCTTTTTTTCTCCTACTGCAATTAGCCATCTGACATCTGTTTAATGACTTCATGGCAATAAAGAATCTGATCAACAAGGAGACAGCATTCTGAAATCTGAATAAAAGAATAAATAGTAGTCAATTCATTGTGTTCAATGTTAAATTTGGTCTATTTGGAAAAGAAATAAAGTTCTAAAATTTAAATATTAAATCACCCACGTTTCACTATCTCTCAGGCTTATCTTACAGCTAAGAATCCACAATACTTTTCTATTATGCTTTTACTATTTCATCACTATCTTCTTAAGCCTGTGGACATCAGTGAAATAGTAAAGAGAAAACTGTATAACATTTTTAAAAACTAGACTGCATAGAAAAGAATACTATGATACATTAATTACAATAAGATCTTAAATCTTCAAGGAAATTCACAACAAATATTCTAATCTTTACTGCATATTAACAATAGTTAATACAACACATTTTCATGTTATGAAATTCCTGATTACATATAGGATGTTTTCCCTTGGGAGTAATACATGTAAAAGAATAGCTCACTATAAAATAGTTACCAAACAGTTTACCAAAAAGCAATTCAAACAAAAATAAACAATTTGTTCCCTTTTCTTTGTCTTCCCAACTTATTGTGCAAATTCCAAATAGCAGGATGTAGAAATACTTTTTTTAAAAAAACACAGATGGTGCCGGGCGCTGGTGGCTCACGCCTGTAATCCTAGCTACTCAGGAGGCTGAGATCTGAGGATCGAGGTTCAAAGCCAGCCCGGGCAGGAAAGCCTGTGAAACTCTTATCTCCAATAAACCACCAGAAAACCGGAAGTGGCGCTGTAGCTCAAGTGGTAGAGCGCTCGCCTTGAGCTGAAGAGCTGAGGGACAGCGCCCAGGCCCAGAGTTCAAGCCCCACGACCGACAAAAAAAAAAAAAAAAAACACACAGATGGCATGTAAACAACGTTAACTTAAATAAAAATTAAAAACACGTTAAGTGAAACTAAGAGTATATTTATCAAATATTTTATATACAAGAAATAAAAAGCGACTGGGAAGGTGCCTCAGTGGTAGAGCGCTTGCCTTGCATGCATGAGACCCTGGGTTTGATTCTTCAGCACCACGTAAGCAAAAAGAAAAAAAGCCGGTAGTGGCACTGTGGCTCAAGTGGTAGAGCGCTAGCTTTGAGCTGAAGAGTTGAGGGACAGCGCTCAGGCCCAGAGTTCAGGTCCCACGACGGGACCTCCCCCCCAAACAAAAAGAAAAAAAAAGTTATCACTCACACACACACACACACACACAAACAGGACCACACACACCCAAAAAACAGGACACACACACACACACACACACACACACACACACACACACACACACACAACAGGACCACACACACCCAAAAAACAGGACCAGAAAGGCAACAGTTAATACCTTCACATAAAAGTTTAGTTACTAAATACTTTGACAACTAGAAAATTAATGAACTTTACTGTGCTTTTTGCTAAGTCCAGCACTTATATAAGCATTTTTTCACTAACTTTACGGTTAATTCTTAAAGTGATATTTTCACTTTCAATAATTGAATGTTTATTTTGGAACATGTGATACCACAAACCTGAAGTTACTTAATTTCACCACTAGATGGTGATTATGCATCAATAAAGTGAAATCTGTGCAGTTTAAAATGGACAGTTCTGGTGGCTAGGAGCAACAATGAGGACAAGGAAGACAGATGTTAAGAGATTTTTTTACATTATATTTAGTAACACTCTAGGAACAATATTGTTATATACTAAAGTCCAGAATGCTTGTTGAGAGTAAATACAATAGCAGCAATTAGTGAAATTCTTTATACTAGTTCATTTCATAATGCAAAAGTGGGTTAGCTAGTATGGCACACAGAAACAATAAACTGTAAGCTATGTCAGATGAAAGCCATTTGACTTTGTGTAGGTTGTTTAAACTCCTGGAACTCATGTTCTTCATCTATTAAAAGATGAAATAACTGGCCAGGTGCCAGTGACTTATGCCTAGGGTCCTTTTTAATGAAGAAGGGTTCAAAGCCAGTCTGGGCATAAAAGTTCATAAGACTACATCTCCAAAAATAACCAGTAAAATGCTGGGATGAAGGCATGGCTCAAGTGGCAGAGCTCCAGCTGAGCAAGTTTGAAACCTTAAGTTCAAACTGCAGTACTAGCAGAAACTAATGATAACCACTACAACTATCTTAAGGAAGAACTGAATTAAAAGAAACCTGTAAAACATCTCTATTAATTTTAAAATATCAGATAAAAAGTTATACTTGTTAAATAAAGTATCTGGTCCTGCCAGTGACACATTCTAGAATGAAACCCAAAATTACTGCAAGCTCTGGATTCTCTTTTTTTTTTTGGGTCCGGTTGTGGGGCCTGAACTCTGGGCCTGGGTGCTGTCCCTCAGCTCTTCAGCTCAAGGCTAGCGCTCTACCACTTGAGCCACAGCGCCACTTCCGGCTTTTTTCTTTTTGCTTATGTGGTGCTGAGGAATCGAACCCAGGGCCTCAGGCATGCAAGGCAAGCGCTCTACCACTGAGCCACCTTCCCAGCCCTCTGGATTCTCTTTATATGTAAAATTTCTGCATGGATAGGTGACATCATAGTTTTATTGATTCCTAGATACTATAATATAGATAATTGCAACATGAATTAGTGACTATATATTGTCATAGTAAAAACCACTGCCTAAACCCAATGAAGAAAAAAAATCTGAAGAGGAATAAACTGGAAATGTTGATTAAATAGTGTAAAAAGACTGTAGAAAATTGCATTCTGATGAGGACAGAATGCCTATTTTGATACTCTTAGGAACTTAAACTTATTTGTTCTTTAACACTGCAAACACATTTTCAGTAACAATTAAGACAAATCCGCCACACAGTTTAGAGGTATATAATCAATACACAAAGAAAATGATGCTTTGCTATTAGGAAAGCTTATACATTATAGTGTATCTTTTTAATTCAACAAATTTGCAAATGTAGGAACTATCCTTTGGAAAAACATACTCATTCATCCACCATGTATCTGTTTAACTATCTGTTTAACTGTCACTTATTTCAAAAAGATTTTGTGTGTACGTTAAAAGTTGAAATTTAGGGGCTGGGAAGGTGGCTCAGTGGTAAGAATGCTTGTCTTGCATGCACAAGGCCCTCAGTTCGATTCCCCAGCACCACATAAGCAGAAAAAGCTAGAAGTGGCGCTGTTGCTCAAGTGGTAGAGCACTAGCTCTTGAGCTGAAGAGCTGAGGGACAGCACCCAAGCCCAGAATTCAGGCCCCACAACCGGCAAAAAAAAAAGTTGAAATTTAGCATTAAAAATATAGAAATTAAATATGAAAATAGCTTTTAAAATGATTGTTTCTAACCTCAATCTAATATAATAATTGATCCAATGGCTGATTTCTTAAATGTTTGAAACTAGGGAAAATGTTAATTTCAGTAAATGTTATGTTTCAGTAAAACAGTACATAGCCACTGTAAATATATTCCTGTTGATTCTTTTTCCTACAATTAGCTATTCTGCTTTTTTTAAAAAATGCTTTATTCTAAAAATATACCAAAGAACTTTTGTGTGTGTTTGTGTGTGTGCGTGTATGTATGTAAGGTACTGAGGACTGAACACAGGGCCTTGTAAATGCTAGGCAAGCATTCTACCATTGAGTTAATGCCAATCCAAATGACTACTATTTAACAAACCAATCAGACACAGTATTTTTTTAAACTCTGTAACAAAACAGTATGTATACTGTGGCCTAATTTCCATATAAGCATAATGATATCTAAATTTTGGTAAGTCATTTTCGCTGATTATTGGTTCCATTATTTCCCTTTCTTTTGAGTTTTGAAAGAACCATAACTGTGATTTTTTGGTGTGTGCCAGTACTGGAACTTGAACTCAGGGCCTGGGCATCTCTGAACTTTTTTGCCCATGGCTAGTGTTCTACCACTTGAGGCACAGTTTTATTTCCAGCTTGTTAGTAGTTAATTAGAAATCAGATTTCACAGACTTTTCTGTCCCAGGTAGCTTTGAATCATGATCCTTAGATCTCAGCCCCCTAAGTAAGTAGGATTACAGGCATGAGCTACCAGTGCCCAGTTACAACTACCTTTATATAATCAGGAAAAATATTATTTTAGCATCATTACTTATTTTAAGACATAATACACAATGTACTTTAAGGTATATGTTTATAAAAATGTGATGCTATACATTAAGGAAATAATGAACCTGATTTTTATTAAAATAAAATCTGAAGATTTCAACTTTCTTACGGGGAGAGGTTATTTTCCTGTACAAGGTCACACTCTACTGGTGACAAAGAGACTATACACTCATTCTGTTGTATCTGAAGTAATTGTGTATTTTCTATACACACTAGAGGGCAGTCTTTTCAGTTTAAAACTCAATTTCATTTGTGCATTTCACAAATGAAAAATGAAAAAAATATGTATTACAAATGAAAAAATATATTTATCAAGTACATAATCTACTAAATGTGTAATGTGATAAAATGTCATGTTAAAAACTCGATTAACACACTTAAAATAGAGATCCTTTATTAGTGGTTATAGTGCAATAAAAATATAAATATAACTTTTAGAAAATATTATTAGTTAATAAAAGTACTATTAGTTAATAGTAAATCTTTAAGAGAATTGCCAAAAATTCTTTTCTCTGCTTTGCAAAACTCCTTTTAATTATCTTGGCAATACTGGGGTTTGAATCTAGGGCCTTACACAATAATGTAGGCAGTTGTTCTAACACTAGAGCCATGCCCCTTGGCAAAAACTCTTTAACCTTTATGAGGTTTATGAATTGGGGTGATAAACAATATGGTAAGAGAGAAAAGGACATTCCAAGAAGAGAGAAAGGCAAGAATTAAGCTGCAGTACCTCAAAATTACATAGTTAATTTGAGTAATACCAATATATAGTCTATAAATAGACTATGTGATGCATTGGGGAAAAGAACAAGAATGGAAAAAGGAAAAAAGGGTCATTTGGGGAAGGGATCAGATGCTATACATAGGAGTTGAGAATTTTATAGTAAAGGCAATGGGAAAGTCACTGAAGACTTAAATAAGACAGAGCTGTGACTAGATGTAGTTCAACAAAAATAGCATATAGGGAAAATTTTATGAACAAAGTTTAGTGGAGCCAGGCTCCAGTGGCTCACGCCTGTAATCCTAGATACTCAGGAGGCTGAGATCTGAGGATCACGGTTCAAAGCCAGCCTGGGCAAGGAAAGTCCGTGAGACTCTCATCTCCAATAAAAAGCACTAGAAAACCTGAAGTGGTGCTGTGGGCTCAAGCGGTAGAGCGCTCGCCTTGAGCTGAAGAGTGCAGGGACAGCACCCAAGCCCAGAGTTCAAGCCCCACAACCGACCCCCCAAAAAAAAAGTTTAGAGGATGGGACAACGACAAGTTAAGGGGTAAAAGATGTTGTATGTTGGTGAAGAGATAAACATAGTGAAGAAAGCCCTTATATGATATGTTTAAACATATTAGTTGTTACTGCTCTTATTACTACTGGCTCAGCCTACATGTTAAGCTGAAGTAAGTACATTTATTTGAGGAGTACCATAATTGTGAGACTATACACTGATATATAAATTAATGCTGGGGGCTAGTGGCTCTTGCCTGTAATCCTAGCTGTTCAGGAGCCTGAGATGTAAGGATCCCAGTTTGAAGCCAGCTGGGTGCAGGAAAGTCCCTGAGACTCTTATCTCTAATTAACACCAGAAAACCTGAGGTAGCTCTGTGGCTCAAAGTAGTAGAGTTTTAGCTTTGAGTGAAAAAGCTCAAGGATAGTGCCCAGTCCCTGAGATCAAGCCCCACAATTGACAATAATAATAGTAATAATAATATAAATTGACTAGGAGCTACACTTAACAGTGGAATATCATTCCATAATCTACATGGATTATCATTCGAGTGGAGAGTGTATTTTTCTGAGAGAGTTCAAATACGTATTTTTTTACTAACATCAATAACTTTTTTTTTTTAATAGAGGGTATGAGTATCATATAATAGACTTATTTCATGGGAAAAAAATCCATCTGATTTACTTACTCTTACTTTCCTTCTGAATTCAAGTTATATTTCCTGCTATTGAGCAATTTCTTACCTGGATTTCAGGAAGGGTTTTATAAGTAGAATGCTTTAAAAAAATTCTATAGTCTTCAAGACTTCCACATTCACCAAAGAGCTTTCTTCACTATGTATAGGAGAAACCCTAGGTGTCCTTGGCACAGGCCCTAGTTTTCTTAATAGAGACCCAGAAACACAACAAATCAAAGAAAGGTTGGACAAATGACATTGCATGAAATTGCAGAGTTTCTGCATGACAAAGGACATAGCTAGCAAGATCAATAGAAAGCCCACGGATTGGGAGAAGATCTTCACTAACCATACAACGGACAAGGGTCTCATATGTAAAATATACCTGGAACTCAAAAAATTAAATCCCCCAACAACAAATCTTCAAAGAAACAACTGCCCAATAAATAAGTGGGCTAAAGACTTAAAGAGAAACTTCTCTGATGAGGAAAGGATGGTCAATAGACACATGAAGAAATGCTCAACCTCTCTAGCCATAAAAGAAATGCAAATCAAAACAACATTGAGATACCACTTCACCCCAGTTAGAATGGTTATAATCAAGAACTCTAATAACAACAGATGCTGGAGGGGATGTGGACAGAAGAGAATCCTACTGCATTGTTGGTGGGAGTGTAAACTTGTTAAACCACTTTGGAGAGCAGTATAGAGGTTCCTCAAAAGACTCCACATAGAGCTCCCCTATGACCCAGCAATCCCACTTTTGGGCATTTACCCAAATGTTTACAAACAAGACCACACTAAAGCTACCAGCACAACTATGTTTATTGCAGCATTATTTACTATAGCTAAGATACGGAACCAATCCAGATGCCCCTCAGTGGATGAATGGATCAAAAAAATGTGGTATATATACACAATGGAATTCTATGCCTCCATCAGAAAGAATGACATTGCCTTGCCAGGAAATGGAAAGACCTGGAAAAAATTACGTTAAGTGAAGTAAGCCAAGCCCAAAGAAACATAGGTCCCATGGTTTCCCTTATTTGCAATAACTAGTATATGTCTGAGTCAAGCAGAAAAGGTCAGATAAGGTGATGTTAGGGAAATGAACCCTAAGATATGTATTCAAATGTTTTACAGGATTGTTTCTAACACATTTATAAGATTATTTCTTTGTTGCTTTGTATGTCCCTCCCCCACGGTATAACCCCTGCTTTCACTGTATTTGATGTTGGTATAATTTGTGGAGGGGAAGGGAAAAAACAAATCATTTAAATAGGGATACAGTTGGACCCATTGCAACAATGAGATGTACATGTTGTTATGTTGAAAACAAACTTTACAACTTTGGTGGAGGGGGGGGAGGGTGGAGGGAGGATGGGAAGGGATGGGAAGGGGAAACAAAGGAGGAGGCTACAATGCTTGATAAGAAATGTACTCATCTTGCCCATGTAATTGTAACCCCTCTGTACAGTATTTTCACAATAAAAAAAAAGAAAAAAAAACATAAAAACTAAAATAAACGTATCATAGAATTTATTTTCTACTCTTCACCAACCTCCTCTTAACTCCTACTTGTAAAAAATTAGAGCTTTTAAATTCTTATTTGGAAATTACTATTTAAAACTGGAGCCTATTTGGGATGAATAAACTTGATTAGATCGTATCTTCTCAGCTTTTCTTAAATTCTTAGAAACACAGAAAACATAGACCCAAGAAATTTTGCTCAGTTCCACTATAAGAAACTTCCTATCTGATTTAGATAAATTTAGATTAAGTTGATGGTCATAGATCTTGCTAATTATCACTCAAAGTTTAAATCCTGAGAAAAAATCCAATTATTACATTTTCTCTTGTAAGTCAAACATATTTACATATAGAAGTAGTTTAACTTTTAAACTCTAGCATTACTTTTGCCTTTTTTAAACTGTTTTAAATCAAATTTCATCCAAAAAGGACAAATGGCCACAAAATTTTGGGTTTTTTGATAATTATTTTAGATTATATGATCTAAAAAATTAGATTATATAAATATGGAACTGAAAATATTCTCCATTCATCTACAGTTGGAAACCACAAACTGTAAAATCTTACACTACTTGGATTTTTATAAAGAACAGAGAAGCCACAACATATTTTACAAATAAACAGCCTCTTCTAGCTATTTTGGCATATCAACAGTGTTGGAGTGAATTTTAGAAAAATCAAAAAACAAAAACCAAACAAGACACATCATCACTTACTTGAACCTGGCAGGTGAGAGAGGAGTAGGAGGAAACATTCCTGGTTCAAAAGAATCAAAATAAGTTACTGTCCAAGAAAAACTGCAACAGGAGAATCCAGCAGTTAGGGATATTATGAGCAGAGTCCAAAACCCTTAATGGGAAAAGAGAAAAGGAGAAAATAGTTAAAATCAAAACTACTTAAAACATATACCTTTTTGTTAAGGAGATGATGTATACTTCTAGTCTTTGGAATTATATGTGCCTGTTATTTTTACAAGAGATTTGAACTTAATTAATTACTAAAGCTCAATTAGAAATCATAATATTTTAATTAAATTATAATGCATAGAAAGACATAACTAATACTGTAGGTTTGACAAAATTCAACTACAGGAAAAATAGTTAAATATTTTTGTTAAGAGGTTAATGTTATTTTTATTTAACTTTATGATTAGCTTGCTACATCTTAGTACTGTTTCCTTTCATTCCACACAATGACATTTTGACACAAAAATGATTTTGGAGTATCTTCTCTACAGATTTCCTACAAAAATTATAAACAGCTTAGTTCAGTACATAAAAAAAGTTAGATCTCAATAAATTGAGATTCTAGATTACCAATGAGTTGGGAACCTGTTACAGGACATTAAATAGTAGCCTATTCTTGTTGCAAATCTAACTCCAAGGTCAGTGGCAACTCTTTTTGTAGGAATATAGCTTTATTTTATTATCAAGTTTTCAAAATTCTTTCATAAATTAATTCATTTCATCTACCAGAATACAAAATTTAAAAGGCCCAAGTAAAAAAAAGGTTACTAGGAGCTGGGGATATAGCTGAGTGGAATATTTACCTAACATATATGAGGCCCTAGATTGAATCCTTAGCAATAGCTTCTTCCCCTCAAAAGATAAGATTCATAAAGTGATCACTAAGGAAAAAGGGTTAGATACATATCCTACACTATATGTAACATGATAAATTCTAAGCCACATTAGTAAACTAGTTATAATGGTACACCGCTTATGATCAGTACTTGGGAGGCTAGGACAAGAGAATTTAGATTTGAGGCCAACATGGGGCAAAGACTGCCTCAAAAATGCAAAAACAGCAGGCAAAATATAGAGGTATAGAAGGAGTCATTGTAAAAGTCATTTATCGTTTCTGATTTAAAATGTTCTTTTAAACACTTACTAGAATCATGAATCGTATTAACATACATAAATTCAACTATGGAGGTGTACTCACACAATTAAGTTTATAAAGCAAAAATCAAGTGATAAATGATTTAAATTCTCATTTACAGCTTACATCACCAAGGAGAACTTTTTCTGTAATTGAGAATTCTTAGAAACCAGTAAGAAAAAGCCTTGCAATCCAAAATCTCAATATAACAAAAAATTTTATACATATAGGACAACTAGCAAGATCTCTAGTATTAACTTAATGCTAATGTTATGAATAAACAAACCTTTCATGAACTGTTGTTGAGGAAGTATGTGTACTGGTAAACTGTGAAGGAACACAGGTTGGTAGTATTGTCTTTTTATGGAGGTACTGGGGTTTGAACTCTGAGCCTCATGCTTGAGAGTTCTATCACTTGAGCCATCCTCCCAGCCTTTGGCAGTATTTATTAAAATCATGCATAATTTTTCCTTTCATCCAGAAGCAAAACTTACATATATGTCCTATACATATCCAAATATATTAAATGAATAGATTATTTTAAATGGCATTATCTAAAGACTGGAAAAAAAAATCTAAATGTTCAGCTATGTACTAAGAGGGGGATATGAACTAAAAGGCTGTATGAGGGGCTGGGAAGGTGGCTCAGTGGTAGAGCGCTTGCCTTGCATGCCTGAGGCCCTGGGTTCGATTCCTCAGCACCACATAAGAAAAAAGCCGGAAGTGGCGCTGTGGCTCAAGTGGTAGAGCGCTAGCCTTGAGCTGAAGAGCTGAGGGACAGTGCCCAGGCCCAGAGTTCAGGCCCTATGACCGGACCAAAAAAAAAAAAAAAAGGCTGTATGAATGGCTGAAACTTCAAAGTACTAAAGAATATATTCAATTTTTTACAATATGATAAAAGCTTTATTTATAAATTGGGCACAGGAAGAGAGGAACAATAACATAAAATGTAAGAATATAACAAATAACATATGAATGTGGTCTTTCTTGTTACTTTAACACAAGGACTACAATACCTCAACAGCTGATCTGACAAGATAACAGCTGGACAAGGAAGATTCATGCTCCTAGTAGTATGAAACAGGATCATGTAAGATCTGAAACAATGCCCAATTTAAAACCTATTATTTCTAGAAATTTCCACTTAGTATTTTCCAACTGCCACTGACCAACAGGCATCTGAATACACAAAAGCTACACTGCAGATAGGGCAACTACTATAGAGAGCAGTTAAGCACATCCATGTGATGTATAATGCTAGGTAGCTATATAAATAAGGAGTCTGAGGGAAGGGATGACAAAAGAAATGTATTAATTACCTGAATCATATAACTGTAACCTCTCTGTACATCAGCTTTATAGTAACAATAGAAAAAGAAGTCCTTTTTATACTGATATGGAAGGATCCTCACCCAAGATATACTGGTGAGCCCTCAAACTTGTATAAAAAATGGGGAAATTAATGTAGTATAAACACACGTCTATGCTCTATGTGTAGAAAACAATATACATTTTTACTAACATATTAAAATTTTCTAAAGGATTACAACTTGGTCCTCCTATGGAGAGAAGAAATGAATGGTTGTGGGATAGGAGTAAGAAGCCTGTTTTATGTATACTGTGTACATTTTTTGAATGCTAACCCATGTGATTGCTATACCTGTCAAAAAATTAAAAAGTAAAATTGCACAAATAATTCTATTAAGGCAGATGATTTTCAATAAAGGGACACATTCAAACTGCCTTAGTTTACTAAGATACCACTACTAAAAGGTACATAGTTTATACTTCCAAAGGATATGAGGAAAGACTGCAAACACTGGAGGATGACTTTAAGAATTACCAAACTTCATGGCAACACAAAATGACCCACCACCAGTCTTTTTTTTTCATTTTAGCAAAAAGCAAGTATGTACATAATATTGCCTGTAAATTATCTGAAGCTAGGTAACAAACTGACAAAAATGCTAAAGTACAAACTCAAATTAAGCATAATAGAAAAATGGGATAAAGTACTTTTGAAAGATTACCTAAATGTTTTGTTCTGATAGTTTCTTTTTCCTCCCCCATTTGCCTTTAAAGATCAACAGCTCTGTTATCCCACAAGAGAGATGTGGCAAGGCAGAAAGGAGAACTAGCTTTAGTGTGTCTCTCTGGCTTTTATGTTGCAAAATAATTACAAAAAAGAGTATACAGATATAATCTGGGTAGGAGGTTAAATGTTGGTATGAAAGGGATAAAGAGAATGAGAAGTCTTGTGGCTTGAATAAACCATGTTTATATTTTTGAGTGTACATGGTAAAAAGGACTAAGAGAAGAGTGCTGCTGGAGTTTACTGGAAAGCCATCTAGAAAAGTTTACTTATTAGACCAGTTATATATAACTACGCATATCTTGGCAGATGGACTCAGCCTATAGAACTTCTGTCCTAGGTGAGGCACAGAAACAGTATATGGTCCTGTAGTTTAAGTTCCCACTTACAATTTCCAAGCACAGTTACAAAAGACAGTGGTTTTTCCACCCCTGAGAGTGCAATGAGAGCACAGAGGGTGCGCAGTAGCTACAGTGGTCAAAGACTCCATCCAAAGGCCTGCACACTCATCATAATCTAGTATATAGCACTTCTACTCTGCTTCCTGCTTAAGAGCTGAGGAAGGAGGAGATAGTCTGACAACATAAAATTTGAAAAATGAGTAACTCCCTAACAGTTCTCAACTGTACTTAATAACTCTATGTACAGGAACATTTAAAATAAAACCTAACTGGAAGTGTGCCTGCCGAGCAAGCCTTAGTTCAAACTTCAGTATTACAAAATTAATCTTTAGCTCAAGGCTAGTGCTCAAACACTTGAGCCATAGAGCCACATCCGGTTTTCTGAGTGGTTTACTGGAGATAAGAGTTTCATGGACTTTCCTGCCTTGGCTGGCTTTGAACTGTAATCCTCAGATCTTAGCCCCCAGAGTAGCTAGGATTATAGGCGTGAGCCACCAGCGCCCAGCTTAACCATTTATTTTTAACCTTTATTTTTAACTACTTGAGAAACAAGTTATAGAAGGATAACGACAGTTGGAGTAAAAACAAAACAAAACAAAATTTTAGTTAAGTAATTTTAAGATCTAAATACAAAAATCCCAACGCTTAATGGGCATGTTTGCCAAGCACAATTTCACAATTGTGAAAATACCAATTCTACTTTTCCAATACATCTCTAATTGGTTACAGCCGATCCTTATTTCTTCTTTTGATGCTTGTATTATCAAAATAATGAAGACATTTTTAAGCATTTCATGGCTTATTTGGAGGAATAAATATCACCATCTTTTACAAACAATCTTTCCACCCCTGTAAGTGCAATGAGAGCACAGAAGGTGCACAGCAGCTACACTGGTCAAAGACTCCATTCAAAGGTTGAAAGCATTTTCATTTTCCATATATATTAAGAATTCAAATGATAAATGTGATTTCTTTTCCATTTCTCTTCCATTTGTGTGTGTGTGTGTGTGTGTGTGTGTGTGTGTGTGTGTGTGTGTGTGTGTGTGTGTGTGTGTGTGTGTGTGTGTGTGTGTGTGTGTATCTGCCTGTAGCATGTGTTCACTGGCAAAGAATATTAAATATTGTGATGTACTGGAACCATAAAAGATTAACAACAGGGCTGGGAAGGTGGCTCAGTGGTAGAGTGCTTGCCTTACATGCATGAGGCCCTGGGTTCAATTCCTCAGCACCACATAAGCAGAAAAAGCCGGAAGTGGCGCTGTGGCTCAAATGGTAGAGTGCTGGCCTTGAGCTGAAGAGCTAAGGGACAGCGTCCAGAGTTCAAACCCCACAACCAACCAAAAAAAAAAAAAAAAGGAAAAAAAAAAAGATACTTTGTTTTGGGCTGAGAAGGTGGCTCAGTGGTAGAGCGCTTGCCTTGCATGCATGGGGCCCTGGGTTCCATTCCTTAGCACCACATAAGCAGAAAAAAAAAAAAGCCGGAAGTGACGCTGTGGCTTAAGTGGTAGCATGCTAGCCTTGAGCTGAAGAGCTGAGGGACAGCACCCAGGCCCAGAGCTCAGGCCCCACGACGGGACCCAAAAAAAAAAAAAAAGATGAACAACACTGTCATATAATCTTGGGTTTGAGTTTCTCTGGACTGAAATCCTTTCCTGTGGAATGAAACTTTCTGTGGAATGAAACTGTTAAAAAGAATCAGATATGGAATATTTTCAGCTTTCAGAACATTTAAGTCTCTGTTGTGACTACTCAAGTCTACTCATGTATTCGGTGTACTAGAGAATGAAAGCAGGCAGCCATAACCTATAAACCAATAAATAAAGCTGTGTTAGGCAGGTAAAATTTGGCCTATGGCCTATATGCTAATCCCTACTCTAGGATTTCATCACACATATGTCATTCTTTTACCATATTTGAAAATACTACTAAAAGAATTCCCAGAAGTGAAAGTGAAATGTTTTCTAAGATAAGAAAAATACCACTAAAATAACATTATAATCATAGATTTATAGAAGGCTCCAACAGGACCATCTGGTAATTTCAAGATCAAATATGCTACTATAAATATATCTCAGTTTTCTTATTATTTTGAAAACTTCTAAACAAATCATAAAATTTCAACTCTTACCAAACTGCTCAAAAAAATTAAAATGTATCCTTTGGCCTCTGATGACATACTAAATACCAAGCATACAATTAAGTAATTAGAGCAAACATAGTTTTTATTGCTTTTTTTGCTAGGGTGTTTTTTATTTTTATCTTTGTGTGGATACATCAAGTTTGGAAAGTGCTAGATCAGGGGTTCTCAAGTGATAGCGCCTGAACTAGGAGCACCAGCATCAATAGAAATCCTCTGGCTCTAAACCAGACTTCTAAATCAGATATTCTAGACTGGATGAAGATTAGCAAAATGAATCTTAATAATTCTTTCAGGTGATTCTGATGCCAGCTAACATTTGAGCCTAAATCTTCTACTAGTTGGGCTAGAAAATACCATACAAGCAATTTCAAACTAGTATCTTGAGATTTGCCTCCGTCCTACAACACTGGAATCTCAATACTAGGAGAGGTTGAGGCAGAAGGTTTGCCAGTTTAAATTACATAGCAGGATTCGATTAAAAAAAAAAAAAGCTAGCTTAGTGTGACATACACCTATAAACTCAGTTACTTGTGAGGCAGTGAAGAGGAACGCAGTTTAAGGCTGGCCAGTACAAAAAGGTAACAAGATCTCATCTCAGCAAATAAGCTAAGTGTGGTGGTAATCCAAGATAAGGAAATGCATGAAAGGATCCAAATCTGAAAAAAAACAGCAACTAAAAAAATAACTAAGGCTAAAAGGCCGAGGTGTGACTAAAATGGTAGAAACACGAGGCTGCAATCAAACTCCAATACCATGAATTTAAGAAAGATACATACAATGATTTTATGATCAATAATATAGATACAAACTGATCATTCCTTTTAATACACCACTCTGCCTTGCTACAAATTGACATTACTTCCCTGGCATTAAATATATACAGAAATATACACAGAAATGGAGCTGTGGCTGAAGTAATGGAGTACTACTAGCCTTGAGCAAAATGCTCAGGAATAGTGCCCAGGCCCTGGCATACACAAAAAAGTAATGATATATACTAGTGGGGTACTAGTTACTCATGTCTGCAATCCTAGCTCCTTAGGAGGAGGCTGAGATATGAGGAGTGAGGTTCAAAGTTTGCCCAGACAGAAAAGAACATGAGACTTGTCAGTTAACTAGCCAAAAGCTGGTAGTAGAGCTGTGGCTCAAGTTGTAAAGTGCCAGCATTGAGTTTGAAAAAGCTAAGAATAGTGTCTATGCCCTGAGTTCAAGCCCCAATACGGGTACCAAAATAAAATAAAACACATTCACACTATTTTGAGTTTTGATATAGAAGGAAATAACTTCATCATACTTAGAAGTTTTCAAATAATAGAAATACATTGGTAACCCTGATCAGTCTACAGAGTAGCTAGGATTATAAGAGTGAGCGCCATCAGCTCTCAACAACAATATATTTTTAAACACATATATTCTCTAAATTTAAACTTATGCTTTAAAAAACAAACAAATCCCCAAAACTGTTATCTCCTTGACAGAAATTAAAAAAACAAACTGTAATTCCAAAACTCAGATAAACATTTAAACATCCTTCTACTCTTTGGTATTTTGCTTAGTTCTTTCAATAGTGATAAAATCCTACACATAATTTTACAAAGATTGTGTTATAAAACGGCATAGACTACTTGTGAATTTTTAAATCCCACCTAGTAGGATAGCACTGTATTATTTATGGTCAGGCTTTAGTTTCCACTGGAAAGAAGAAATTTAGTTTTTCTCAATGGGACTTTCTGAGAGTGAGTCACCTGCAACATATTGCTGCTGCTTCATGAGAACTTTCTATATAAACTATACAAAAAGATATAATTTCACAGGAAATGAGGAGATACTTCTCTCTGAGAGAATGAGGCACTCTTGATAGCAAAATCAATTTGGCAATTATTTGGATGGGAGCCAAATACTAATAGAACTAGACTATCTTTCCAATTATCCACTACCTCAAAAATTTTAGCAATTACTTAGTAGTCAATTCAAAATATTCTATGAAGAGGTCAACTTGTATTTTTCTTCAAACTGAAGAGAAGTCTAGCCTAAATCAACATAAAAACAGATTTTTCCTTTTAAGACTCATCTTTTGGTAGTCTCTATCTACATGGTATAATACACATTTTCCAAAGGCATGAAAATGCTTTTTCAAAATACACACACACACACACACACACACACACACACACACACACACACACACACACACACACACACACACACACACACACACACACACACACACACACACACACACACACAGTCCATCCATGCTTTTTCAAAATACACACACACACACAGAGTCAGTCAGTCCATCCATGCTTTTTCAAAATACACACACACACACACACACACATACACACAGTCAGTCCATCCATCCATCCCCAGGAATCTGAGCTAGCTTATTAGATGACATTGACTATATTTTTTATTCCTCACTTGATGACTGGCTCCAAGGACCTTTATTTTGGGCGTAGACATTGTTTAGTTTTTCTTTACTGCCATAAAATATGGCAGTTTTCCTTATTCCTTATTCTTTTCTGTGGCAGAAGTAAAGTTGTGAACTCTGGGCTTTGCATCTCTTAGCTTTTATTGCTTTGCCTCCAGAACTTTTTGTTCTATTATTTTTCTCTAGTAGGTCCTGGGGCTTGAACTTAGGACCTAGGAACTGTTCCTGAGCTTTTGTGTTCAAGGGACAGCTTAACACTTAACCACTTTAAGCCACCACCCCACTTCTGGGTTTTTGCTGGCTAATTGGAGATAGGAGTCTCAAGGATGTTCTTGCCTGGGCTGGCTTTGAACTGAAATCCTCAGATCTCAATCTCCTGAGTAGCTAGGATTACAGGCATAAGCCAGCAGTGCCCAGCTGTTCTGGTTATTTTTAAGGCGCATGGGCTGGCCCAGACTGCAATTCTTCTATTTATGTTCCCCAGTAGCTAGGTTGACTAGTGTATCCCACATGCCCAGCTTTACTGAGATGGGGTCTTGAAAACAAAAATTTTGCCTAAGTTAGACGAAAACGGGCACGTTCAGGGTGGTATGGCCATAGACAAATTTTGCCTAAGTTAGTAGTAAATGAAGAACATTGATTTCAACAGATGACAGTGACAAGCATGGACTGGCTCTGAACCACAATCCTCAAAAGTAGCAAGGAATACAGGTATGAGCCACCAGTACCTGGCCTCATTCCTGAATCCTGATAGTAAACTCCTGTCATCAACAAAGACTTAAGCTATGCATCTTCCTAGGTGCTATTATAGTTTTCAATGTCTATTAAGCATATGTAACACAATATAAGATTATTTAACCAGAGACAGAAAAAGAAGCAGAGCAATGACAAAATCCTATCACATTCCTTTTCATACTGATCAAACTATTCTTTCAGGTAACAGCTGCCACCTACTATGCACATAAATATGAAATTAGGCTTAAGTAGAGTAGGTTAGAATCCATGCTTGGTTCACATGATTGTTTCTAGCCTTTCAAAAGATTAGAGCTCATTAAATATTACTAAAATTCTAATAAAATTTAATACTAAAGTTGAAACAGGGGAATGTGAATTGATAAATAAGTAACTAAAAAGTATGAGTTTTCTTATGTAAGAAGTCTAGAAGAAGACGGACAAAAGTTTTCATGTGATATTTAGCAAATTGCCCTCTGAATTTGAAGATGTACCTTTCCCTTTGCACAAAACTAGGTAGACTATACTGTGAGAACATTAGCCTTCAAAAAGTAGATGAAAGAATTCATCAAAGACTGGGAGGATGTCACAGGTATCACAGCATCGCAATTATTTATATCAGGTAACCAAATCAAATGGTTTATAATTATCAAAAAGAATCACAGCAAAAAGAGGAAAATACATCATACAGGTAAGTTCGGAACTCTTCAAATTCATTTTGGCAAAGAGAAAAAAAATAGCATCAATATTATCTTATTCACTAGAAACCTGTGATTGCAATTTACACATATTGCAGAAACTTTCCTAACTCATTAACTTATCAAACGATGGCCAGTAATAAATTATTTTTATTTCTGAGAGTTGTTTATAAAAATAGTTGAACCCGGGAGCCAGCTACAGTGGTTCACATCTATAACCTCCAGTTACTTACAATGATGACACTGAGAGGACTATTCAAGGCCAACCAGACAAAAGTTGGCTGGACCCACATCTCAATCACTAAGGCAGGCATAGTGATGTGAGCCTGTGATCCCAAAGGCCATAGGTAGGATGTCTGTGGTCTGAGGCCAGTTGGAGGTAAAAGTGAGACTGTATTTGAACTAATGCAAAAAAGGCTGTCAATATTACAAGCAGAAACCCTTAATTCAAACTTTAATTCTGCCCCTCAAAAGACCCAAAAAAATAAACTCAAAGTCTCTCGAAGTCCATTTATGATTTTTTTTTTTTGGTGCCAGTCTTAGGTACTCAGGGCCTAGAGGTGCTTATTCCTAAGCTCTATGCTCAATACCAGCACTGTAGCAAGTAAACTTGAGCCACAGCTGCAAATCTAGACTTTTAGTGGCTAACTAGAGATAAGAGTCTCAAAAGACTTTCTTGCCCAAGCTGGCTTCAAACCTCAATCCTCCTGAGTAGTTAGGATTACAATTACTGTGAGCTACAGATACCTAGCTATTTGATTTTTTTTTTTTAATCTTGGCTAACTTGTAAATTCATGAACAAGTTTTTTGTTGCTGTTTCTAAATTCCTGAGGTGTGGGGATCTTCTTCCAGAAGAAATTATAAAATTAAGTATTTGCTAGATCTAATGTTAACAATTCCACATGGAGATATATAGTATTTAATCCCAAACTATGTATATTTAAACTAATTTGAAAGAAACAAAAATGAGTGACTAGACGAATTAATGGCAAGTTCATACCTAATAGTCCAGCATTTCCATCATCTTCATTTTTCAAATTTTCAGCATGTAAATCTGTAAGCACAAAGAAAGACTTAGACATTTTGAAATTTGAATAACTCCAAACCGTGGAACTTCTGGATTCAAATTGTTTTGATTTAGTAGCCATGTGATCTTAACAAGAAGACTTCGACAAGAGTTAAGTGCCACAAGTGTAAAGTGAGAATGTTTATTCTTTGGCTATCGTGAAGACACTTTATATACAGTAATTCAATTTAAGGGTGTACTAAATTTTTAGTTCCTCCTCCATTCTTCAATATATCAATGTTGCTTATAATGAACTTTCACTTACCATGAACATGTGATCTAATGATACAAAGAAATAACTTACAAAACTTTTAGGTTAGAGTGGAAAAAAAAAAGAGGGGAGTGAAAAAGAACTGCAACAGTGACAGCCAAACATTTAAGATCGACTGTTTACACCCGATACTACGTTAAGAGGTAAAACTCCCACATCAACTTGCTAATTTGTTTTCTGTATGAAAATCAGGCATAGTAAAAGCTGTTATGTACCATCTGGTAGACCATTAAGGGCCGGGTGTTAATGAAGAAAAATAAAATCTGGAGTTAAAACATATTTAATTTTAATAAGTAAAGTAAGTGTTGAGTCATTTTTTATACAATAAACTCCATTTGGTGCGTGTGTTTCTATATAACTTGGCCAAGATCACACAGAGAACTAAGACATAAACTAAAGATTCTACTATAACGTCCAACCGTATAATACATCTTTGTAAGCCTTAGCAAAATGAAACAAAATCCTCTCAAAGCACACCTACTTTTATTCCAATTTGGCAAGCATTTCAACTTCAGACACTGGAAAATGAAAGCATTGGAGGAAGAACAGACTACAGCTCCTTGTTACGAACAATACAAAACTGAGCGGTTATTTTCTCCGTAAAAACAAATTTGAGTTGCAGGATAGAAACTCTTGTCCTCCAGGAATCTCAGTGTTGACAGTATTCAGTGCATCGCATACCTTTTAACCATTTGTGGATTAAAGCTTTTGAACTCGCATCCTATTTTAATTACTGGCTCCTTTTAGAGGTGTTTTTTTTTTTGTTTTTTTTTTTTTGCATTTGGCTTGAATACTCGTAGTAATAATACACTCGCTAAGCTCATCTGTACTCATGAACTTCAAGGTATTTCAGGGAGTACCCATTACATCAAAAGATCCTTTTCTAAAATGTCTCTAAATCACCGTGGACCACCAGGGCCCCCATCTACCAGGATCAAAGGACAAAAGGAGGGAAGCAAAGAAAGGTGCGGGTCAGGGGCGTTGAATAAAAGCGGCTGCCAGGTGGTCTTTGCAGTCGGGACTGGGAAAAGATGAGAGAGGAGGCGAGAGTCAGGTTCTGGCTCCACCGTGCTCTGCGCCGCGGCGTTTCAGTACCTTTAACGATCAGGTAGGCGATGGCGAGGAGGAAAGCCAGGAGCACGGCGAACAGCAATGAACAGAGAATAGAGAGGATCTGGACAGGCCAGCGGCGAGCTGGGGCCCGGCTGCCCTGGGCCGCAGGGAAGATCCCGTTGCGCTTGTCCGGCAGGACCGGCGACCCGTCGCCGTCGAGAGGGGGCGGCGGGCCCCTCCGGGGCTCCGACAACGCCCCAGCCGAGAACTCCGCCCTCAAGTCTCGGGCCACGGGCTCGCAGCCCTCCTCCTCTTCTTCTCCCTCACCCCAGCCGTCCGTCCGCGTGAAGGCAGAATACTTAGGTCTAGCCAGCGGGGTTTGGGTGACTAGGCGGTTACGCCGCGGAGCCGAGGCCGTCCGGCTCTCCACGAACGACATGGCGGGAAAGCCCTGGGGCTGCCAAGATCCCGCGTCGTCGGCCGCCCCGCCCCGCCACGGGACCAGCCAATCGGCGAAGGACGTCACAGCGGCCGCTCCCTCCCCCCCCACCACGCTGGGCACGCAGAGCACGCAAGGGCGCGTCTGACGGGGCGAGGAAGACAACTCCGGGAACCACTGACGTAGACCGGAGCCCCGACCCGGACCTTAGGCCGAAGCGGGACGGAGGCGGAACAAGGCCCAGTCTCCCCTCACGCCGCGTTTCGTCCAGGCCCGGAACCTCGACCACCGCCGCGTCGTCTCTGGCAGGCGCGCGCCCCCTGCAGCCCCCAAGCCAAACCTCGACGCGAGGTCCTAGCGCCCGCTCGCGTTGACACCCGACACACACCCCCTCGTTTACCGGCCGCTTCCGGGGCCCTGTACGCCCACACTCCCCCGGGGAAAGCTGCCTCGTATTCATAGCCCTTCTGCTGCCCGACCCGGCCGCCCTGACATTAACGGTCCACTCCTTCCTTGAGCTTCGTTCTTGCCGCGCTGACCGACACGCACCCTCCCCTCGCCTGCCCTCCGTCGCGAGCACGCGGCGCGGGTACGCGCGGCCCCGGCCCGCTAACGCCATTCGCTGCCTGCCCCGCCCCCACCCCACCCGCCCCGGGCCGCCTCAGGTCTGTGGGGCGTTCGTAGCTCGGGCGGAGGGTGGTGAAGGTGGTGGACCCCTCCACGCCCCTCCCCCTACGGGGCGGCTAAGCCCGGGAAGCTGGAGCACAGTTGTCTTTCCTTTCCGGGGGAGGGAGGGGGGGAAGTTGGTGGAGTTTTCCCGGCTGAGGACTCGGCGCTGAAACTTGGTCCCCCTTCTTTCCCCACCCCCTCCTTGCAGGCGACGCCGAGCGAGGCTGAGGCTGGGGGCGAATCACCACAGAGCTGCGTGTCGACCGCGCACTCTGATTGGACAATTGAGAAGCCTGTCAGTTTATTGGCCCCGCTGATCCCGCCTCGTAACTCAGGGCAGCCTTTACCCTTTGGCCCGAGCGGGCGCCAGCCACTCAGATCGCTTCTTGTTGGTATGTGCAGCGGCAGTGGCCGCCGGCAGAGCAGTCTGAGCCCGACGATGAGGCCGGGAACGGGAGCTGAACGTGGAGGCCTCATGGTGAGTGAAATGGAGAGCCAACCTCCGTCGCGGGGTCCCGGGGACGGGGAGCGGAGAGTGTCCGGCTCAAGCCTCTGCTCCAGCTCTTGGGTCTCTGCTGACGGCTTCCTGAGAAGACGGCCTTCGGTAAGGCATCGGCGGGGCAGGGAGAAAGCGGCACAATGAAACTCGGAGTCAGAGAGACAGGAAGCTTTCTCCAAAAGGAGAAGAAGATAAGAGTGGACGGAGGAAGAGCTCGAGATGGTGGGATTCGACCTGAGGGAGAGAAATGGAGGGCGGGGTTGCACAAAGAGAAAGCTGTGGGACCCTGGAAGTTCCCAGCACTTTTGGCCTAGACAGATGCGCGGTGAAGGTTCCGGGCCCTGGGCGGGCCAGGCGTCAGGTAGCCCTAGGCCCTTTTTAGGATCCGGAGATTTGATTCTGGAGGATGTTAAGAGAGATGGCCCATTTTTTTTTTTTTTTTTCTTTCAGTAGTAGTGGTGGTCTGCAGCCAGTGTTGCTGGGAGAACGGACAGGGGACAAGTACCTGGTTCCAAACCAGGAACAATGGACACATGTAAAGAAAGTAGTTATCTTTCAAAGGGCATTTAAAATGGATGAATTAGTATTTGACATATAGTGTCAGTGGGTGACAGAATGACAGTCTTCGAAAGTGTGCTCCTAGCAAAAGGAATTTTACCTTTTTCTAAACCAGAGATTAGAAAATAATTGATGGGTTTGTGGAAGTGAAGTGTGCGGCGGACCTGTACTGTTTAAGACCAGACCTCCCCTAGGTTAATTTGGTAAATTCAGCATTTTAAAGCTTAAACTCAGTAGCACTATAAAATACCATTATCTGTATTAAGTGAGAGAAAGTTGTCATTTCACTTCACTGTAACGTTTTTTAAGTTGGCATTAAAACATGCCCACAAATTAAGCAATTAGTCACTAATTAAGGCAGCATGGGTGACCTTATGAGCACCTATTTGGTCAATGATTTTAACTTTTTCCACTTTGTTATGAAACTTCAAAACTCCTTAAAAATACCACTGCAGCTTATTTTTTTAGAACAAGATGGTATAAACGAGTCCAGTAATTTAATCACACATTACCTTACTGTGCCACTGAAAGTAAGTAATGGTTGAAGTGAGATTTTTTTTTTTCTCCCCTTTTGAGAAGCAGTTAATGTGATTTGCTAATTTTTGAATTTTCACTGTTTTCCAGATGGGCCACCCTGGCATGCATTATGCACCAATGGGAATGCACCCTATGGGTCAGAGAGCAAATATGCCTCCTGTACCTCATGGAATGATGCCACAAATGATGCCTCCTATGGGAGGGCCGCCAATGGGACAAGTAAGAACATTATGTTTTTGTTTTGGTTTGTATTTATTTTGTTCTTAAGTTTTATTGTGATAAGATTACAACATCTAGGTCGATCTTAACATTTGTAACTGTTTAAGGATTAGTTTATGCTCAGATAGTTTTCAGGTAAGACAAATATTGAATCATGACTGTAACCAAATTTTGAATGTAGTGGAAAAGTCTGTATAAAACTGTGTATCGACTACTAAAGCAAAATTAAGAATTTTTAAAATTTAAAAGTGACATTGCACATCTAAACTTAAATGTTTTTTTCAAGCATCTCAAGTGAAGTTAATGTTCTAAAAGCCAATATTATCTGATCTGTCAACATAACTTATTTTGGTGGACCATGTAAATATATAGAATCAGAAAAAATAATTGTTTGGCTTAGAACGAGTTTGATTTTTGAAATATCTTCCTCTGTTGGGGTATTGGGGAAATTTTTCTGCTCTGTAGTTCTGATTCATCATGGAACAATGCCTGACGGGTAGTTTGTTTTCTACCTATGTTATTTTATTAATGCTTATTGCTTCTGCACTCCTGCTTATGAGCTGCCCCTTCCATCTCCAGCATAAATTGTAAACGGACATTTTGTTAGTGATTTGGGCCAGAAGGTTTTAATGCTATCGCAGTGATTTGGTAGAACTGAATTGTAGAGAAGGCATCTAAAAATGACAATAGGTTGTTACCATGAATCATATTGTGCCCTATGCTAGGTTTTAGAATACATTGATATTTAGTTGGCTGGCTTATTTCCATATCATGATAAATCATGAAAAATTTAGATTAGCAAAATATTTTGGAAAAATTAGTTTTTTTCTTTTGTTAAGGAGTATTTTGCTTTGATAATTATTTAAGCCTTGATAACTTAAGTTATTGGTGAAATTGTAGTGGAAAAAGAAGCTTGCTGTGTCTCTCTCTTACTTAACAGTAGAAGGGCTCAGTGTGAAGTGGTTCTCTTATATTTAGAATATAGCCCTTAATTTTGTATAAAAGTCTTTATCCAAAGGCACCAAACCCAAAAAATATTGCCTGCAGGAGTTCTATATATAAAAAACTTTTATTCTATTGTTCTAGAATAGCACAAGTTTTAAAACTCCTCCAGAGATGCAGAGAAAACTCTGATTCCTCTTTTCTGTTTCTTCCATCTCTAAACAACAAAGAGCTCTTCTGTTTTCTTGGTAGAGCTACTCTAACTAGATAATGAGCTTTAAAAAATATTTATTCTTTAAATGCTCTGGTTCTTATTTAAAATTAGTTTCTTTCCACAGAAAGATAAAATAAAACAATTTGCTACTGCCAGATGCTTCTATCTTTTCTGGGGCCTTCTGTTTCCATTGGGCCAATCAAGGTAAGTTTTGCAAGGGATTGACCTGCTTACCCTTGCTGTAATGGTGCTGTTGCACTACCAAAGCCAAGATACCAGCTAGTCATTTCTAGTAACATGCAGATTTTATTTTTTAAAAGTATTTTTGTGCATCTTACTGACAAGCTGGTCACAGTTTAGTTTATATAGCACTTCCTCTTTAGTTGTATCAGTGACCACCTTCCTAGTAAGTTACTTGCTAGATGATATATGTACATTATTTACTATTCCAAATTTTGTCTTGTGGTTTTCTTCCACCCACCCCACCCCTCGGACAATATATTTCATGCACTTTCAATATAATTGGTTAATTTTTTTCTCCCATTGTTTGCCGCTGTTAGGATAATGAGTGAATGTTTTAGTAGTCCAGTGAAATGCTATTATTTTCTCAAAATTACATCATTCTCTACTATTCAAAAAAATGTGGATCCTAATTTGATAAAGCTAAATCCTTTATAAGACACTAGAGAAAAAGAGAGAGAAACAGACAGATTGACTGACTAGAAGAGCATGGATAAACTGAATCATCAAATAATTCATGCATCTTATTTAAATCTCTGCAAACATTTCTTTAATGACTAAAGTCTCAGAATTGATTATTTTTTTGTGTTATTCCTTCTGTTTACATATACCTAAAGGTATTAATCAGTAGTAAGTGATCAGAAGATAATTGGGAAAGAAGCAAAAGGTGCTTTCATCATTTGTAACAGTAATGGTAGAGGTTAGCCAATTTAAAAAAATTTTAAATTTGTAGATTTTGAGAGTGAAGTTTATAAAACTTTCATGTCACTACATAACTGTGAAGTTCCAGATCCATGGAATAAACCTACGATTTGAAAATAAATTGCCTTATATAGAATACTTACAATTTTTTCCTTCTTCCCTAAACAATAGAATGTAATAGATATACATACACATATAACATACATATTAGGTACGATAAATCAAGAAATGATTTAAGTATGTAAGAGACAATATAGAGTTCTATGCAACTACTGTGACATTTGGCATCTGGATTTTGGTATCCATGAAGAATTCTGGAACCAATCCTTCAAGTACAGAGGGATAACTGTATTGCTCACATTTCATTAATATACCTTGCTAGAACCAGCTGAAGACCAAAATAGGTGGAAATATTTTTAAAAACTTACTATATAATATGTAGACCAGACAGAATAATGACATGGATAGGGAAGCTAGAGTTCATCATTTTTAAAGATTTTACAGGTTACTTAAGAAATTTGTATATGCAAATAAAATTCTTAAGGCAATCTAGATTCGTTATTTCTATAATCCAGGCTGAATCTATTAGACTAATAAATATTTGGAATTAACAAATATAGCCTAATAATGCATCTTTCAAGTTTATCTCTATTCTGTAGTTTAAAGTAACCTCTTTTTAACAGTAATGGGGAAGTCAAGCTTCTCCTTTTATATAATTACAGGATCTTGGGGCTAGAAGGAACCTTACAAAGTACATAAACTGAGTAATATGTGATTTAGGTAATGGCTTTTGGGACAGGTCATTTGTTTTGGTGATAATGGAGCATGAATTCAGCCTGATGCTAAGCAAGTGCTCTACCACTTGAATGACCTGCCCCTAACCCTTTTTGCTTTATTTTTCAAGTAATTTCCATCTTTACTGGATGCTAGCCTAGTCTTTGTCATCTGATTATGCTTCCCTTCTATAGCTGGGATGACAGATGTAAGCCACCAAAACTTCATTGGCTGACATGGATTTGGCTGACTTGTTGCCCCAGCTGGCCTCAAACTATGATCTCCATGATCTCCCAAGTATCTGGGCTTGGAGGCATGGGCCACTCTGCCTGGCCAACGGTTCACTTTAAAAACAAAAGAAAAAAAAAAACATATTAATGGGGGAGAAATTCTGCCTACTCGAACTTCACAAAAAAACTCCAGTACCAGTTTGTTTCAAACTATTATGTATGAGGCTGTATTCTTCTCCAAAGGTATAGTAAATAATGTTTTGTCTTTGAAAAAGATTCTTCTTTTACTTTTCTGTTGCCTTTTCTACACCAGAACATTAAGTCTTTATCTTTACTATAAATGATTTTGCTTTTGCTCTTTTTCTCTTCTTTTGAATCTTTTAATGAGGATAGAATAAAATATTTTGAGATCCCCTTCAGATCTAACACCTTATGATTCAATTTAGATGATTTGATAACAGGTTTAGATGCTGTGAGATTGGGTGGATTGATGTGGAAATAGTAAAAATTATTTTAGGAATGCCTCTAATTTTAATTATTCAGTCTTTTTTTCCCCTTGTGAGGATAGCCTTGGTCAATAAACTGACAGATGAATAATAGTTTTTTTTTTTGTTTTTGTTTTTTTAATACTGGGTAAGACAGGCTCTAACAGGTCTCTACTAGCCCAAGTTATCAATTCTCCCATATCTAGGACACTCAACATCCCTCCCCCTCCAAAAAATACAGTTTTCCGTTTCTGCATGTTAACGGGTTTTCCAAGAATCTCCAATAGTTGTATATGCCTTTGCCATTGTATCTAAATTTTACAATCTAAACTTGAAGCTTTTATCCTATGGTATAAGTCAGAGCACGAACCCCTTAAACTTCCTCTGGTCTTTTCATGGTATTTTTATTGCCATTAGTTCATGATTTTAAGCTTAGGCTGTTCTTGCTCTTCTGCTGCCAAGTTTGCTTTCGCTGTAAACTTTTCTTTCCTAACCTATTTTCTGCTTTCTCAAGGTGGTCCTCAGAAGTAGTTTTGGCCAAAATTCATCTTACCCTTAAATTATTGAAGACTTTCTTATTTGCTGTTTTCTCAACAAGGAACATAAGCTTGGGAGGGGAATGAGGGTTTGGGCTAAGAAGTATATAGATGAGCACAGTTCTTGGTGCTCAGTAAATTACTTGTTGAATGAATGAAAATACAGATACTCTGCTGGAATGTGAGCAAGAAAGTAAGTTAGTGATGCATTTGTCCTTTTCTAGTGGTTACTTGTAACTTTGTTACTATTCGTTTTAGCCTACCCCTTTAATACTACTTTATTGCTTAGCAAAAAAGAGCAGATAAAATAAATTAGTAATTTTGTCTTAATAAGTCTAAAATACATTTACTTTAGGCAAATATATTTGTGCTATATTGACCAAGTTTGACACATGATTTACCACATTTTTTGTAGAAAAAAATGATGTCTTCCAGAGAAATGCATTGTATTGATATATTGAATATTTGTGATTGCTCCAACACATTTGTTTTTGAAATATCCTTACTTTAGCTACAGAATCTGTGCTTTTTAATTTTGAATTTGAATAATGGTGACAAAAAAGAAACTATTATTTTAGGTTATCTGCTTATAATTCTTGACTAGATTATTTCTCTGTGCCTTTCTCAGGCAAATACTGTTGAAAAGGAAATATTAAGCTGGATCTATATAACTTTCAGATTATGGTTTATTTTTGACTAGTTTTTAACTAACAAAAAATATGTATGCTTACTTTCCTCATTATTAAGATAGCAGTTTGTTTTAATGTGAACTCATTCAAAAGTTTGACTGTTGTACTGTTTATGAAGTTTGGGGAGTATTTGACCACATCAGTTAGGAAGAATGTAGTGTATTTTTCTCTGTTTGAAACTCATGAAAACACTGTTTACCACAGTGTTGCAAAGTCTTGCAGAAAAGCCTTTTAAAACTCTTACTCTTTATTTCTGCCTTAGTTGAGTACCTTCTTTCCACTTTTCCCTAGTTTTCAACTGCATTCTCCTAGCCCCCATTTTCTCTTATTTTTCCTTTTCTAGAAAATTGCATAGAATGTTAAATTAGTGCCCTGTGCTCTTAGGAGAAAAAGTCAATTTTGAAGTAAATGTTAACATATACAGCAATGTTTTTTGTTGAGTATAGCAAATACATTCATTAAGAAGCATGAACAGAGAGGAGACAGAACAAGTGCCAACAGGCTAACCTGTTGAATTTAAATTGGGATTATTAGTAATAATAACCAAAACTACCAAGTGTAACTATTATTATTAGGTAATCAATATTCCATATACTATATGTATTAGGATTTTTTATTTGTTTTGGTCTAGAGAAATAGGCTTTTATTTTATCGAAAAATAGGCTTTTTGATCTTTTGTAAATAGGAGTGAGTAGGTTGCTTTCTCAAGAACAAGTCCTCAGCACCACATAAGCAAAAAGAAAAAAGCCGGAAGTGGCACTGTGGCTCAAGTGGTAGAGCACTAGCCTTGATCTGAAGAGCTGAGGGACTAGCACCCAGGCCCAGAGTTTAGGCCCCACGACCGGACCCCCACCCTCTCCCCCCAAAAAAGATAACTGTCTGAGCTATATGTTTTCATCTTAATGATAGTGTGGTTGTCAGAATATTTCTGACATGGAAATGGAATGGACATGAATCTTGTATTTGTTTCCTTTTTCAAATTACTATACGCTATCATTCACATATTTTAAGTAATTACCTGAAGCTAGATGTAATGTTTTGCATTGGTGAGCTTGAAAGGAAATATGTGTCTTAGTGTACTTAAAGTGGAAATATGTATCTTCAAAATCTGATTCTGTTAGATATGTCTGTGAAAGGACTACATGTATCAGCAGTTGAGAACTCTTCCCTTATTGGAATTGAAATACAGTTTGCTTTATCTGAGGCTCTGATTTTATTTTCTTACATTAGACTTTGAGCTTTGGAGAAAGAGAGACAAACTTCTCATTACAGTACAAGAAGGATCATACTTATTAGGTCTTTTTTGTTTGAGGCTTAAGTTCCTATGTGAGAACACAGGTTGGAGACATTGTTGCTTTGGTTATGTGGAATCCAGAAGGTTGCTACTTCTCTGAAATAGGACTTTTCAGTAATTTTAGGTCATTATATAGTTAGGATCCTATACATGTGTTACATAATGTTTTCACCAATTATGGGTGGCATCTGTAAAAAAAATCTCAAAGTAGTGGAGGTGAAAAATTACGCGATCAGTTATTTTTGCTATAACTTTTCTGAGCTTGGATAAAAAATACTCTGTTACTATTCCTCCCATATTCAATTCAATAACATGTTGTACTGGTATACTTGAGGACTAGTAGGCTAAACAGTATTGTGTAGGTATGTATTAGATATTACCATGTAGGTTTGCTTAAGTACAGCAATGTATCCTATAATGATGTTTTGCTGATGAATAGAACACATTATGACCATAATCCATATGATTATAAGATCGTCATGGAGCTGAAAATTTCCTATTGCCTAGCAACATCATAGCTGTCCTGTTGTCAAAGAACAAAGCGTTATAAAAGTATAGCCCATACAACTATATAGCATGCATAAAAGCTGATAGTTGATAATGATACTAGAGAATTAGGTTACTGTGAGTTGGGTATTTTTGCTTTGCTTTTATTGTCACTTTATGATAGTTTATATATAGTTTACTTTAAAACAGTGTGTCATGTTACATCACTAGTTGCCTCTGTATCAGAATGTCACTCAGTTATTAAGCTACATATGCCTATATTTAATATAGAAAATTCCCCCCATTCTTTTTGTTTATGTGTGCTGGTTTTGGGATTTAAACTCAGGGACTAAGCACTGTCCCTGAGATGGTTGATTTTTTTTTTTTCAGTCATGGAAAAACACTGTGCCTGGGCACTGTCCCTTAGCTCTTCAGCTCAAGGCTAGCGCTCTACCACTTGAGCCAGAGCACCACTTCGGTTTTCTGGTGGTTAATTGGGGATATGAATCTCATGAACTCTCCTGCGGGGCTGGCTTTGAACGGAGATCCTCAGATTTCAGCCCCCTGAGTAGCTAGGATTATAGGCGCAAGCCATGGCACCCGGTCTTGTTTTTTTTTTTTTGTGCAAAGTTAGCTGGCTACTTCTTGAACCACAGCTCCATTTCTAGTTGGTAGTTCATTGGAGTAGAGAGTCTCATTGGACTTCCTGCCTAGGCTAGCTTTGAACCACTATCCTCAGATTTCAGCCTCCTGACTAGCATTATAGGCATAAACCACCAGCACCTGGCTTCATGGTCTTAAGGTCTTTAATTTTGTGTGACTTAATTGAGACATCACAGATTTTTTGTGTATTCCTAGCTATTTAGAACTTATTTTGAATATAATGATAATGGTTCATTTTTATTCAGTTCCATTCTAAGCTTTTGTTGCATTTAATTTGTTTTAATTGACCCCATGTTTATATAGACTTGGACATGTTTCATATATCCTATTGAATTTGATACTACTGATAAAAGTAGATTGACTAGATGAATCTAAGCTTATATACATGGTAAGAGTTAACAGTTTAGTGAATTATGTACTTGGTCTGAGATTGACTTCTTAATATATGTATTGTTTTCTTTTAAAGATGGTAATGTTTTAATATTTGTAGATGCCTTTAAAATACTTAAATGCTTGAGAAATAAATAAGGAATAAGTGATACGTGAAAGAAGATGATTGATCCTCATTGTATGAGTTAAAGAGAAGCAGTCCTGATAAAATAAAACTGGCTCTTCATATCTGCAGGTTCTTCATCTATACATTCAACTAGTCATCCAAAATATTTTGGAAAATAATTTTGATTGAACATTACATTTTTGTCATTTTCTAAACAGTACATGACTGTTTACATTTTATTAGATGATAATCCAGAAGTGATTTAAAGGTATTTATAAATGAGTAGATTCATATGTTATACAAACATACTATGCCTCAAATATTCAAGGATTTTTGGTAACTGTTGGGGATCCTAGAAGCAGTTCCCTGTGGCTATGGAGGGATAAGTATAATAGCTATCACGTAATTTATTGAGCACTGTTTTAAGTGTATTACATTCATTGTCTCTTTGATTCCTTAAAATAATCCTATTACATAGGTTCTATTTTTGCCATTGGTGGGAAAGTTGAGGCCCAGAAAGATCAGAGTCAGCCCAAGATCACAGAGCTAATAAGTGATCAAACTACGATAGAAATTCTTTCAGTCATACGTTAGAGTATACTTAATGATTGTTCTAGGCTGCTTATAGCATTATAAAATTGTATAATGAACTGAATTAACTTTCTCAGAACCTGAAAAAGGTAGCTTTATGTTGTCCCTCCCCTTAACCTAAGGTTGGTGTTGATGCCTAAACCCATTGACAGTACTGAACCTTAAGTACCTTGGCTCATGGCTATATAGTAAGTATTAGAGTTAATCTTTCCTTCCCTGTCTTTTGCTCAATACCACCTTTCTACAAACTACCCTTACTATGTTTGGAGCCATCATTGAAGTAATATGTGAACACGTGACCACAAACACTACAGTATCTTTATACTTGATCTGATAACAAGACATTAAGTGGAGTGGAGGGAAGAACATAGTGTATGTAAAAAGGATGTTTCATATCTGTCAGGGTGAAGGAAGAAGACTATAAGCTTTTATCTCAGAAAGGCACTTAATTTAAAGATAGTGAATTATTTCTGGAATCTTTTTATATTTTTCTGGTACTGGGTTTAGGAGTTTTGAACTATGATCTTCACTGTTGCTAGTCATGTGTTCTACCACACCCTCAGCCCTTTTTGCTTTAGCTTGTTTTTCAGATAGGAACTTGTGCTTTTGTACAGGATCCTTGTTACATCACAAACTGTGGGAAGCAAAACCGACTGATTACTGTATTTCAGCAGTTCTGATTCTGTAGTTGATTATATTTAATAAACTAATTTGGAATAGTAGGAAATGTCTTATTTAATGGTAAGGCTGAATTTAGATATTTAATCATACTAGCTTATAATGTGTGAGATCATTTTTTAATACTATATTTAATCTGTAAGGTTATCTAACCTTCTAGAATTTTACTTTAGCACATTTAAAAGGAGTCAAGTCAAGAGACAATTACTAACAGTTCAATTACAGACAGAATGATTTAAAATCAACCAAATTTATGGTGTAATCTTTCTTTGGATAATTTTTTATAAGGCTAAATAAAACATGTACAGATTGTTGATTGTCTTTCCAAGTAGGAAAACTTTGGGAAATAATTAAATTTATGAAAATTTGGCAAATTTTATGTTTTACACATTTTACTATAATCATACTGTTTTATTTTTATACTATGTAGTGATGAAGTGTTTTATACTATAACAATGAAATGATGTATTAATGAAATATGATCATTTAAGTAGCATTAGAAACTTTATGTGATACTGACTGAACAAATTGTATAACACTCTAGGTTTTGCCTGTATTTATTTTCCTTTCACTTATGAGTCATCTTGAACATATTTCTTTAGTACTAAGAATTGAACCTAAGGCCTCACACATACAAAGCAAGTGCTATACCACTGAGTTAACATACAAGCCCTTTTTTATTTTTATGTTGATACAGGACCTTTTTAAATTACCGAATTTATTCTTGAACTTTTGATCCTTCTATCTCAGTCATACCTGCATGTCTTGTTTGAATACCTTTTGATAATTGGCTTTAAAACTTTTTGCCAATAAAATAGGCAACAGAAATACAATTATATACAGATGATTGGTGACTTGTATATCACATGTATTAGTTACAATTTTTGAAGATATTAAAGTATCTGTAAAATTCAGATGCTCAGTATTTATAGAATCTATTTCTCATATGTCTGGGTTTTTTTGCCTTCTGGTCACAAAAATTAAAATTTCTAACTATGGTAGTTTACATATTTGCCAAAGTACTTTTAAGTGGAAATTTTAAAAAATAATATGTCTGTTAAGCTAATTTGAACTGCTACTTTGTACCTTTAAGAATGATTAGCTGGGCACTAGTGGCTCACACCTGTAATCCTAGCTACTCAGGAGGCTGAGATATGAAGATTGTGGTTTGAGGCAAGCCTGGGTAGAAAAGGCCACAAGACTCTTACCTATAATAAACTACACCAAAAAAAGTTAGAGGTAGAGTTCTGGCTCAAGCGGTAGAGCACTAGAACTAGCGGGGGGGGGGGGGGAGGGCGGGGTGAGGAGGAGGAGTGCACAATGATGTAGTTCATGAAAATTGCTCTGGCATTACTATTAAGAATTTTGTTTATATTGAATGAACATAGCATTTTCAGTGAACTTTTAAGTTGCTATCAGTAGTGAGACAATTACAATGATATGCCCTAAGATAAAGGAGAAACACTTAATATAGGAAGTCTGATATGCCCTAAGATAAAGGAAAAACACTTAATATAGGAAGTCTAAGACTCTACAATTGACTAGATGCAGGGAGAGATTCAAGCCTGTAATCGTAGCTGTGTGGGAGGTAGAGACTGAAGGTAGCCCTTCTATAGCATGAAAGTTCATAAGACTCATCTCAAGCAATGGCTGGGTACAATGGCATGAACCTGCTCTTGTAGCATTAGGGAGAAATACAAGGGCTGGACAGTATGATGTGTATCTGTTATCCCAAGTGACATGGGGACACACAAGTTAGGAGGATTGCTGCCCAGGCTCTCCAGGGGATAAAGCTAGACCCTACCTTGAAAATAGCCAGTGTACAAATTGACTGTGAGGGAAGGAGTGACACTGTCCAAAAAATTGTACTGTTTACATGACTTGTGTAACTAACCCTTCTGTACAACCTTATAATAACAATAGAAAAATTAAAAAAAAACAAAGACTGAAAACATGGCTCAGGTGGTAGATTTCTGGCACAAATATGAGTCCCTGAGTTCAGTCTCTAGTACCACCAAAATTCAAACAAACTGAAAAAATTACAGTTGAAACTGGCTATTGTGCTCTCTGTATCCAGCAAGTAAGTATACCTACCATGCAAAGGGGACAGCAAAGAAACTTAGGGTATTAAAAAGTGGAGGGATGAGCTGGAAAAGTGGCTTAGTGGTAGAGCGCTTGCCTTGCATGCATGTAGCCCTGGGTTCAATTCCTCAGCACCACATAAGCAGAAAAAAGCCGAAAGTAGCACTGTGGCTCAAGTGGTAGAGCACTAGCCTTTAGCTGAAGAGCTGAGGGACAGCGCCCAGGCTCAGAGTTCAGGTCCCACGGCTGACAAAAAAATTTTTTTTAAAAAATGGAGGGGCAGATAATTTCTGAGGATTTAAACCACAAACCAGTTCTCATAAACTTTCATCTTGGATTCTCATTATGAATACAGTAATTTTATAAAACTAACAAGTCTCAGTTTGGTGGTGCTGCCAAGTAACTGATATAAATCAGAACAGATACTTTGTAGTAAATTAGCTTTGAAGACTGATTATAAAGTGTACATCCATGTTTTTGTATATCCTAGAATTAATATGAATGAGAATCTTTGTAATATTTTCAAAGATTCTTCAGACTTTGGCGCAGACCTTTCTTTGATTATCAGTTCTCTATAGGAGGTTTAAATTTGTCCTATTCTTAAAATAAATTTTCATATGAATTATATTTTTCATACTAATATTTTTGTTCATCTTCATAACATTTTCACTTAAAATTATGTTAATCTGATTACTTTTAGAATATTCAATTGTACGTACTGTTTGCCAGGTATAGCTATCTATGTTAAATCTCATTCTCTAACCATGAGCATAATTTCTGTTCTAAAGAAAAATTTTGAAATAATCAGGTTTGAGGTATGCTAAGAAGGATTATGGAAAAAGTAATTTTGTCAAACTCTACATAATCTTTAATGATTATAAATATAACTTTCATTGGCTTGGTCTGTAAACTTGTATGTAGAGTTTTGTATTTTTTCCCTTAAATAGGAATTACTCTTTGTTATAGGAAATCAGAATATTCAGCTGAAGTTATATTCATTTGCACAATCTACTGCTCCCATGTAGAATGGAGCATTTTTTTGTGGTATCAGTACTTGCCTGGGGCTTGAACTCAGAGCCTGGGTGCTCTTCCTGAATGTTAGTCACAGCCCCACTTTCAGCATTTTCGGATGGTTAATTGATATGAGTCTCACAGTTTTCTGCTTGGGCTGACTTCAAACAATGGTCTTCAGATCTCAACTTCCTGAGTAGCTAGTTTAACAGGTGTGAGCTACTTGGTCCTGGCTCTACTGAATTTTTCTTTAACTCTATTTTTTTTCTTAAGATATCATTTCAACTGTAGAAAAAAGAATTTTAGTTTGGAATTGTAGTTTGGGACCTGGGTACTGGTGGCTCATACCTTTAATCCTAGATACTCAGGTGGTTAGGACCTGAGGATTACAGTTCACAACAAGTCATAAGGTGCCAGCTGTAGGCAATGAAAGGTAAAGGAAAGTATAAGGACTCGTTCAAACTTTAGTACTGGCACCAAAAGGAAAGACAAGTCTAGTTTGGGATAAATCTAGCTTTAGATTTTATGTGGAGGCCAACTTAAGGAGCAGACTTAAAGTATTCCATGTTTCTGGGATGTTTTCTTCATAGCCAGTTATTAATTTGATTTAGCCTAGAACAAAATTGTGACAGTGTATTTCTTAGAAAAGTGTATGGTTCTGGGGTCATGCTTACTATTTGCTATACATTTTATCCCTTAATCTATGTTATTTTCTTTTGTTTTGACTATATATTCCCAGTAGGTTATCATATTCTGCTAATCAGAATTTCTGCCAGCAAATTTTTGTTTAATGATGTTTGGACAATTTATTAGTTTTTCTTAAATTATTCATTGACTTCATACTAGTACCCATTTTTTAATTGGTACTTGGCTTTCATGAGTTAATTTCACAAGCAATAAAATTAAGAGTAATATTAGGCTCTAAGTTATATGTTTCTGTTTATTTATATGCTTGCATTGTTGTGTTCTTATTTCTCAAATTGCTCATTTAATTTGAAACTTGAATAATCAGTTACCGAATTACATGTAAAATTTTGCACTTTTCTAATCTCCTTTTCTTAGATCCTTTTGATCTTACTAGAATAAAAATTGTATTTTGGGATTATAATTAATATATGTAAACATTGGATCAAATATTTTAGAAACCCGGTTTTCATGGGTTTTATCATACTTAAAAGAAAAATAATTTATAAATTTCAGTGGTAGTTTATTGGTAAACTGGACTGGGCTCAGTAATATTTTTAAAAACTCAAATTCATATATAGCTCATATAAATTCATTTCTGTACAGGACAATGTAGATAATTATGTTTGTTTTTTTGTTACATATTTAAGTTTTTTTTATTTCATATTTAATCCTTGGATCTAGGCTTTTTGTCTTTTGGTGGTACTGGAGTATGAACTCAGAGGCTTACTCTTGCCAGGAAGGCACGCTACTCCTTGAGCCATGTCCTAAACCAGCCCTTCTGGCTGGTTTTTCAAATAAGGTTTTGTATTTAAACTGGAAAGGATCTGTATTGTGGCCCTTATGTTTAGGATTTCCATGTAGCTAGAGTGACAGCCATGTACTACTTCCAGCTTTTTATTGGTTGGAGTGGACTCTTCTGAACATTTTGCTTCTACTGGCCTTTAACCATGATCCTCTAAATCTACCTCCCAAGTAGTCCAGATTACAGGCATGAACCACTGTGCCTGGTTTGATAGGGATTTTGAAAAGATCAAGTTGGCATAAAGTTTATTCATTATAGATATTAAGAATCAAAGGTAAAAAATGCTTAAATATAATTACATTAGAGTCTCTTGATTCTGAAAAAGTGTGGGGTAAAAACTAAAATTATATTCTTAACTTTAGAATTATTATAATGGTCCATAAATTTATTTATTAAGTTAACTTTACCTATTAACTATGGCACAAATATTCAAATAGATCATTTTTTAAAAGCCACTTCATTCATTCAACAAACACTTATTAAGCATACTGTCCGTATAGTGCATATCATTTAGTGTCAGTGGCTTTTAAGTTGTATGTAGTTTAAAGTCATGAAGTATTGTGGTTTTCTGAAGTAACCTTGTTTTTTCCTTTTTTTATAGATGCCTGGAATGATGTCATCAGTAATGCCTGGAATGATGATGTCTCATATGTCTCAGGCTTCCATGCAACCTGCCTTACCGGTAATATTTGAAAAAAACAATTTTCTATGGTGTTTTGGCTGATTATATCCATTTATGAAATAATACCTACATCTTTTGCAGATATAATATTAGTAATTGCTGTGATGTAATGTGGAAATTAGAGCAGAATTTAGTTTTAATAAGTTGATTAATAGAAATTTATATAGTTCCCCATATTGACATTAGAAAATACATACATGCAAAAATAAATAAACTTAAAAAAAGAAAATAGATACATGCTTTTTAAAATTCTAAGACAAGAGTATAGAAAAAAACAATTTGTGAGTCAGAAGCATTTTAGTAGTCAGCATTTTAACATGTAGACATTTGCTATAATAAGCACTAAAATTGATAAAGTTGGTACTGATGACTCATGCCTATAATTCTAGCTACTCAGCAGGCTATTTGGAAGATTTATATTTGGGCAGAAATCTTCAGTAGACTCCAGCTCCAAATAAACAGGGCTAGAATTGTAGATGAATGGTAGAACATAAGTAAAGCAAGCACAAAGTCTTGTTCAGACAACAACAAAATTAATACTTGATTCAGAAATCCACATTTCATTAGGAATTTAGCTGTGGGCAAATAGATGAAAATTTTAGAGCAGGTATCACCTTTATAAGGTAGTATAACAATATACATAAGTTACTGTTTATGTTCAAATTACCTCAATGTCTGTTACCTGAGAGCATAGTTGTTGTAGTGGATAGTATGACTTACTGTCTAGATATGGTATATTTTCACTGTTTAAAAACCCTTAGGACTATATGTATTTCAGGGAAATACATTTTTTAAATATGCCCAGTAATGGGGCTTGAACACAGGTTTTCTGGCTCTCATTTGACTTTTTCACTCAGGGCTGACCCTTTATGTACCATTTGAACCACAGCTCCACTTCCTACTTTTGGTGGTTAGTCAGAGAAAAGACTTTTCTGCTTAAGTTGGTTTTGAACCAGGATCTTTAGACCTCAGTCTGCTAAGTAGTTAGGATTACATACAAGAGCCACCAATTGCCTGGCTTGGAAATAGTAATGTTAAAATGTTGCCAGAATACTAAATAGGTTAACATTTGCTTATACTGTATTTAGTTTTTTTTTTAAAAAATGTCCTGTGAGGTCTAGGAGCAGTGTCCTGTAATTTCTAACATTTGTATTGCTATACTAAAGCATATCAATATTTCCTCTGAGGTGGGTAAATATTTTTTAAGAATTTCCTGTTCATTTTAGTCAGATTTTACCACAATAATGAGTTTTGTTACTGTTCTTAAAAACTTAGTTTTTAGAGCATCGTGGTTCAAAGTTTGTGGATATGTATACCTGATGACCATATAATACTTAACGTTATTAAGTAGTTGGGTGCTATGGCTCATACCTATACTAGCTGCTTGGAGCTGAGATCAGGAGGAATGCATCTCCACTGCAACCTGAGGAAAAAAAGAACAGTGAGAGACCCCCATTTCAACTATAATGGTTTTTATACCTGCCATTCCAGCTATGGAGAAGCATAAATAGGAAGATGTGTGGTCAAGCTAAGCCTGAGTGGCAAGATGAGACCCTGTTTTAAAAATGACTAAAGCTATAGGGCTGGGGAGTGGCATAAGTGGTAGAGTGTTTGCCTAGGATGCTCAAGCCTGAGTTAAAACACCAGTACCCAAAGTAATAGTAATCCCTAAGTATACACAAATGACTCCTAAATCTTAAAATCTGTAACATACTCAAGAGAAAATGCTGAAACCACCAAAGCTTACCAAAACTCTGAGTCAGTGACTTGATAATTATGCATAGAAAGGAATGATTCACTATTCTTAATGAATAACTTCTATAAAATGCAATTTAAATGAAGTGAATTTTAGTAATTCGATTTTTCTTCTTGCAGCCAGGAGTAAATAGTATGGATGTAGCAGCAGGTATGTATGCTATGAATTCTGGGTTTTACTTGGTAAGAAACAGCCATTACAGCAATGAATGGAAGCAGTGTCACTTGCCTGTTTTTACCAATTGCTATAGTTGTAATAAAAGGATAACATAATTCACTTCGTAAAAAGTCATAGTTTGAGGTCAAGGGTTCTACACCATATTCATTGGGCTTTGGTCCCCTGCAATGTGTTGTTTTTTTTTTTTTTTTTTGTAATTATTGCTAATGTTGAAAGTCCTAAGTTTAACAGAATGATTAAATTATGTCAAAATTTGGAGGATTTGAATTTCATTGCTTAATAATAGACCTGTCAACATAGTAGATGATCCAGAGAACATATATAGAATTAATGAATGAATGAACTAGTGGAGTTTTTATTTATATTCAGGGGGATAGATTGATGGATTTATATGCTAGATAAGAGTACTACTTGACAGTCAGTTTTTCTATTACATGTTTGTCGCTTGTAATCATTAGAGTTTATAGGCCCTGTCATAACTCCCTATCTTTTATCTATATCTGGTCATTTTGATTAGTGAAAGTAATTCTCAAATTTTCATTATGTAAAATATAGTGATGTTGTGAAATAACCTAGTATGGATTTTTAAACTTTACTATAGATTTCTAGTGCTGGGTACTATTATTCCACTTAATCCCAGAACATTATATTCAAATTTCTTTCTAATTGCTGTTAAAGTGCATTTCAATGTCTGTAGTACCTTTTGGTTTTTTTTATTTTTTTATTTGATTGAGGCTAATGTACTGCCACTTTAAGCCTCAGCTCTACTTCCAGTTTTGGGGTAAATTGGAGATAAGAGTCTCACAGACTTTCCTGCCCCAGCTGGCTTTGAACCATGATCCACAGATCTCAGCCTCCTGAGTTTTTGCTCAAGGCTAATGCTCTACTGTTTGAGCCACAGCTCTACTTCTGGCTTTTTGTGGTTAATTGGAGATAGCGTCTCATGGACTTTGTTGCCTAGGGTTGGCTTAGAGCCTAATCCTCAGATCCCAGCCTCCTTGTAATAGCTCCGGATTACAGACATAAACCACTACTGCTCAGCTTTATTTTCATTTAACATAGAGTTTTTAGTTATATTTGTATGAGCTTTGTGGCTACTTTGCATTTCAAAATATCTTACATCTTTTTGGCTTTTCTGTAGAGACAGCACTATCTATATAGAACTTTCTGCAGTGATGGAAATGTTCAGAATTCTGTACTGTGAAGTAGCTACTAGCCATGTGGAATTTGTTTGGTGGGGGAGGTGAGATTTGAACTCCCAGCCTTGACACTAGCGTGGCAGGTGCTCTAACACTAAAGAGTGAAATCTTTGCCCTATTTGCCCTAGTTATTTTTCTTTATGGGGCCAGTTTGGACTGTAGTTCCTCTACTTCACACCTCCAGCATAGCTGGGGTGCCTAATGCAATCCATCATACCCTGCTTTTTCCTTGAGATTGGGGTCTCCTTAAGCTTTGGTTTTTTTGTTTTTTTCTTTTTTGTTTGTTGCGCCAAGGCTATTCTTGAACTATGTGATCTTCCTAATACTGCCTTCTTAGTAGCTGGGATTGTATTTTTTTGTTTTTTCTTTTTTGTTTTTATCAGTCATGGGACTTGAACTCTGAGCCTGGGTGCTGTCCCTCAGCTCTTCAGCTCAAGGCTAACGCTCTACCACTTGAGTCATAAAGCCACTTCTGGTTTCTGGTGGTTTATTGGAGATAAGAGTCTCAAGACTTTGCTGCCCGGGCTGGTTTTGAACTGTGATCCTCAAATCTCAGCCTCCTGAGTAGCTAGGATTATAGGCATGAGCCACTGATGCCCAGCTAGTAGCTGGGATTATAGACCTGACCTGCACTGCTTGGACAGATGGAACTCTTTGAGCATTTGAAATAGGACTGTAAGAGTTGAGGATGCAATTCCTTTTTTACAGTGAAAGAGGACTGATACTGGGTCTTGAACTCAGGACCTAAGTGCTAGATACAACTCTGAGCTTTAGTGTTTAAGGCTAGGACTCTACCACTTGAGCCACAGATCCCCTTTTGGCTTCTTCGTGGTTAATTGGCACTCCAAGGACAGCACCCCAGGCCCTGAGTTCAAGCCTTAGGAAAAAATTTAAAAAAGTCTCACAGATTTTCTTTCCCAGGCTGGTGTCCAACCTTGATCCTCAAATCTCAGCCTCCTAAGTAGCTAGGATATGTGGTAACTAATGGGTACTGTATTGTGTAGCAGAAAAGTGGGTTCCAAGTAGTTAGAGTTTGCCATATAGCTAAATCAAATACTTAAAGCATACCATTAAGTCAGAATAATATATAGCAAAAACCGAGAGGATACTAAATAAGAAAAGGAACAAAATGCAAATTGTGTATTTCTCACACTGTCATCTAAGGACTTTGGCATTTGAAAGGTCAAGTTCTAAAAATGCTTTGCTCTGCATACATTTAGTTGTGTGAAAAAGCACAAATATGCATGTTGAAAGGTACAGTCAAAAAAGGATGAAAGGGAAGAAATTCTATGAATAAGTATTGAAATTGTTTGGAATATTATCACTAAAAACTTTTTTTGTTGTTTGTTTTTTAGGTACAGCATCTGGCGCAGTACGTACAGTTTAAATTGTTATATTTATTTCATTATATTTCTTTAACCTGCTACACTGGTCTTCTCTAAAGGTTATCTCTAAATTAATTTTCTATACCAAAGGTTGAAAAATGTAATTTCAATGAGACTTACAAGAGAAATTGTGTGTTAGTTTGTTTTGTATGGCTGTATCAAGATAATGAGGATGGTCACTAAGAAGGAGACTACATAGCACACTGTTCTGGGGCCTAAAAATCCGATATCAGCCCCTTCCAGTCTGTTTGGAATCCATGATCAGGTCACTCCAGTCTTCTGGTGGCAGCTACTTGGCTACTTTGCAAGAAGACAGAAGATATTGCATTGTAGCATGCATGACAGAATAGTATGTGGTGTGTGCAGAAGAAAGGAATGAAGCTAAAACAGGATAAATTATTGGCATAACACCCAACTGTTGCAGTTACGGTTCAAGTTCATGAGAGCAAGAACTCAGGCTCTGGAGAGAAACATTAATTCTTAACAATATAGTCACTTTATTTTTTTTGGTCAGTAGTGGGGCCTGAACTCTGGGCCTGGATGCTGTCTCTCAGCTCTTCAACTACAACTTGAGCCACAGCACCACTTCCAGCTTTCTGCTTATTTGGTGCTGGGAATCGAACCCAGGGCCTCGTGCATGTAAGGCAAGCACTCTTAACAACTGAGCCATCTTCCCAGTCCCTGTAGTTACTTCTTAAAGGTACCACTTCCCTCCATGGTCTCATTGAGGGAATATGCTTCAAGTTAAATTTTAGTGAGAATAAACCATATTTAAACCATAGCAAGTAGAAACATATTTCAATTTTTTAAGCATTTGAATTCTCTCCATAAAAGTTAGAAAGGAAAGTTTGTAAATATACAGTAATTGTAACCTTGTGCTTTAAGTATTAGTGTTTATTACTTTAAGCCATATGTTTTTGTGCCACTGCTATGTGTCTTTTTATTTTCTGCTAGATTGTTTTGTTAATACATTTTTGTTAATATAATTTGAATTTAAGTACATAACTGATTTGTACATACCTTAAGATTTTTAGGATGGTGGAATGAGTGACTTTAATGGAGATACATTGTACTCATAAATTGATATATTAATTTGAAACCCTTTGTACAACAAAAGGTGATAATGTTAAAATACAAAGAATTTTAGAATTGTTTAATCTACTTCTATGAAGAATGTTATTGGACTTTTCCTGGGGACTACATTGAATCTGTAATAGCTTTTGATTATTTGACCTATGGGAGGTCTTTCTTTTTTTAATTTTCTTTCAATAGTTTCTGTTGTAGGAACCTTTTAACTTCTGGTATGGTTTATTCTTTGATATTTTACTTCTTTATTTTTGAGGCTGTTGTAAATCTGAGTATTTTAGATTTCTTTCTCAGCATGTTTGTTATTGACATACAAAAATGGTCGTGATGTTTGTGTGTTGACTTTGTATCCTTCTTGACTGAAAATGTTAATAAGATTGAAGAATTTTTCTTTTGGTTTTCAGGGTCTTCTGAAAATGATCATATTTTAGCAAGTAAAGATACTATGACTTCTTCTTTTCTATAGTTACTCTCTTTCTCTTGTGTTACTGTTTTCACCAAGAACTTAGATGCTGCTTAAATAAGAGTGAAGAGTATGGACACCCTTGAGTCATCCTTATTTTACAGGAGATATTTTATACTTTCAGTATAATGTTGGCTGTAGATTTGAGAAATTTTGACATCTATTTATCAAAAATAATGTCTAGTCTTTTTTTCTTTTCTGTTTCTCCAGATTGGGTTCGAGAGCAATACCAGATTTGTAGAGGGAATTTGGAACCATTTCTCTTCTGTTTTATAGACTAGTTTGAGGAACTTTGATATTGGTTCTTTAAAGACCTGATAAGATTGAATAGTTAATCAGATTAGTCCCGTCCTGTGCTTTTACTTTGTTGGGAGACTATTACAGCTTTAATCTTTGCCTTATACTGATTTCTTTACATTGTTTATATTCTCCTGCTTTAATTTTGAGTAGAAATGTTCCCATTTCTTCTAGATTTTCCATTTGTTACAGTTTAATGTTTCAAAATAATTTCTAATAATCCTGTAGATTTCAGTGGTATGTGTTATAATTTTCCTTTTTCACTGTTTTCTGTCTTCTTTCTTTTTTGCTTAGCTTGGCTCTGATTCTGTTAGTCTTTTTAAAGAACTAGTTCTTTGTTTCATTGATGGTTTATTTTGTTCTTTTAGTTTCTAATCCACTAATTTCCACTCTGCTCTTTATCACTTCTTTCTATCTAGTTTTTTATTTTACTTGTGTTATGAATTTTTTTTTTTTACATGTAGTTACCTTTTCTAATCCTTGACTCATTTTTGGCTTGAAATCTGCTTGGTCAGGTATGGGTATGTATCTCTCCTCCTTTCTTGCAGATTTTGTTGGATTGGTTTATCAGTCTCATCCATTCATATTCAGTCTGTACCTATGCTAATGAAGTGAGGTTCTTAACAGCCAACAGTTGGATCTTGATTATTTTGTTTTTGTTACTGCTACTACTGTTGTTTAGTGTTTTTGGTGCCAGTACTATTGCTTGGACTCAGGGCCTGGGTACTGTCTCTTAGCTTTTTTGCTTGCTTAAAATTGGCATTTTTCCACCTGAGCCACACTGCCAAGTCCAGCTTTTTATTGATAAAATGAAGATAAAGAGTCTCTGGGATTTGTCTCCCTAGGTAGCTTTGAACCATGATGCTTAGTTTTCAGCCTCCTCAATAGCTAGGACTGCAGGTATGAGCCACTAGAATACAACTTCCATCTTGATTTTTAAAAAATTCTAGTTACCCAGTCTATTTTTAAATTGGAGAGTTAACATCCTTTACTTTTAAGGTTTTTTAGTTATCTTTTCACTTCTTTTTTGTTTCCCAATGTTTTTACTCTTCTTAAAATATGGTCCCTTTTTATACTCCAGCTCTTCATGGAGTCACATGGAGGAAACTAGTTTATCTAGTTTATCTGGGAAGCTGAGACATGCAGGATAACAACAGGGTGAGGCCACACAAAGCCTTCTCAACTAATTACCAGACACAGTGGTGTGTACCTGTCATTGTAGCTTCTTGGAAGTATAAGCAAACAAAGTCTACGCTCATATATCCACCTTAAAAACAACCAGTGCAAAAAAGGACTGGAGGCAGTAGATGAGGCCCTAAGTATAAACCCCAGTATCCTTCCCCACCCACTAGTGCAGCCTATAAAGACAGGTAGAACTGTGTGGTTCTCATTTATTTTTTAAGGCCCTGTGCACAAGTTATTAAACCCTCCTAAACCTTTATTATCATTAGAATGGAGTTAGCAGTTATACCTGCTTTATAGTATGTTTATGAGGTTTAAGTGAAATAGAATATCAAATTGGTTATTTTAATTAACTTATCTATCACTCCTTTTCACATTATTTGCCTTTTTTCTCCATCATGCTTTTCATAAGTTCTGCTGAATTTCCTACTCTTGATACCCTTTATCCAGTGTGACTTAAGAAGTTTATACAGTTTTAGAACTTACCGTAGAACTTTATTTAGGTAGAATTTTGAGATTCTACCAAGTACATTAAATGGTTTTAGAAGATAAATACCCTATTTAATGTATGAAATAATACGCCCATATAACTATCCTTGTATAAATATATGAATGCATTGCCTTTTGATAAAATATCAGTGTAGTTTAACACCTGAAAACAAGTATGTTCCAGCACCTAGAATAATTGTTCCAGCTATATTGTAGTTGTTTCCCTTATTATAAGGTCTGAGAAAAAGTTAAAGAATTTAGCATATTTTTAGAATTGTCTGTCCCTTTACATCACATAGAAATCCATCCTGATAATACTCATATCAGATGACTTACAGTCATTTTATTACTAAATAACTTGCATTTTATAAAGTTCTTTGAATTCTAGTGGCCATTTTTCCTTTACATTAAAACTAGTTCTATTTTCAGAAGTTACAGAAATAAACATCTTACCTTATCTATGTTTCTTGCTGTGGTTTGTAAGAAATTTTGAAAAGTAATGACAGAATTCTCCTATCATCTGGGAATAAAATGTTTTTGGTGAAGCCGGGCACTTCACGCCTGTAATCCTGTCTTTTCAGGATGGTGAGATCTGAGGATCATGGTTCAAAGCCAGCTGGGCAAGAATGGTTGTTTTTTTGTTTTTGGTCGGTTGTGGGGCTTGAACTCTGGGCCTGGGTGCTGTGCCTGTGCTCTTCAGCTCAAGGTGAGCACTCTACTGCTTGAGCCAGAGTGCCACTTCTGACTTTCTAGTGGTTTATTGGAGATAACAGTCTCAGAGACTTCCCTCAGCTGGCTTTGAACCGTGATCCTCAGATCTCACCATCCTGAAAAGACAGGATTACAGGCTTGAGCCACCGGTGGCTCCCGGCTTCTGTGAAACTGTTTATCTCCAATAAACACTAGAAAACTGGAAGTGGCACTGTAGCTCAAGTGGTAGAGCACTAGCCTTGAGCTGAAGAACTGAGGGACAGTGCCCAGGCCCAGAGTTCAAGCTGCATGATCGACCAAAAAAAAAAAAAAGAATAAGAACAATGTTTATGCTGAGAAAATGGGAAAAATAAATCAGTGTTTTCAGCCATATTTCCAAAGCAGAATGGAAGCCCCTGGCTCTTTTGAGTAACTATGATACTAGGTGTAATCTCACAGTGCCCAAAGTTTAAATACATACAAAAAAATAGGGTTTGAAATAGTTCTAATGATTCTTACTTTATGGTTTTTTAAAAAAAGAAATAACATTGCCCATATTCTTAATGCCAGAAAGGATATTGTTTGACCTGTAATGGAAATCATCACCTCAGAAAAAATTATCCAAATGTGAAGTTAATGGAATATGAATAAATATCTTGTTCTCCTTTTTATGTGTGTGTAACAGTGATACATGATAATAAAAAAAGTTCTAAAAACCAATTTTTCAGTGCATTTAAAGTAAAATCTTATTGTTTAAAAAAAACATGTGGTGCCAGGCACCAATGGCTCTTGCCTGTAATCCTAGCTACTCAGGAGGCTGAGATCTGAGGATCGTGGTTCAAAGCCAGCTCAGGGAGGAAGTCTATTAGACTCTTAGCTTCAATAAGCCACTAGAAAGCCAGAAGTGGTCAGTGTTCACCTTGAGCTGAGGAGTGCAGGTACAGAACTCAAGCCCAGAGTTCAAGCCCCATGGCCAAAAAAAAAAAACATGTGGCCTTGATTGGACTTTTCCCTCAAAAATGTATACTCAGCTTTAAAGCCCTCCTTCAGCTATGGTTACAAATTTATTGCTATTAAAAATGATAGTTGTCAAAATTGACCTACTTCCTTTGATATAATCCAATAATTCTTCCATTCATGATAACTTAGGTAAAACTTCAAACCAATATAACTTTGATGCTAGAAAACTTGAGTTGATTCTTTGTGGTTGTGTTGAATACTGATTATAAATCTAAGTTTATCTTTTATATTAATTATTTTTACATAAAATCTTGAGACATTGGGATTCATATTCCTGTTAAACTTCATCCTGTTGATAGTTAAATTCTGATTGTCATCCAGAAGCTGGTTTTTTTTTTTTAAACTTCAGATCTATGCCTTTATATCATGCAAGTTTAGAATGTTTAGTTTGATAATCTTTTTCTTGGGACTAAAGTAGATGATGAATTATCTACTAGGCATGTATTTGTATTGAGGGTTGTCTTATACAAAAATGTAAAAGCTATGGAATTTGGAGATAGATTCTAAGACTTGAATTAATTCATGCTGCTTTTGTAGTATGTAACATGTTCAGTTCCCTCCCTACTTCTAAAATTATCCTAAATGACTTGGAACATCAAGAGTATGGGCATTTTGTACTTTTAGTTGATACGTCATAAATTATTGCCCTAAAACTCGATACTGTCAATAATGTTGCTACATAATTCATATTTTTCTGTAATTTTTTTTTTGCCTCAGAAATCAATGTGGACAGAACATAAATCACCTGATGGAAGAACTTACTACTACAATACTGAAACAAAGCAGTCTACCTGGGAAAAACCAGATGATCTTAAAACACCTGCTGAGGTAAAAGTTTGAGGGCTAAAATCAGGACCTGTTATATAGAGTGAGGTATATTTTTTAGGATTTTATATTTGTATTCCAAAGAGCAGTACTGTCTATGTCTCTGAAGATGTCAGATTATGAGAGAAAAGTATTGTTATCGTCAAACTATTCATCAAGAAGATCAATTAAAATCATTTTAAGGATAGATTTATTGTATTGACTAATTTTATCACTTTGTAAGTACTTAAATTTTTTCCATTAGGGTTAAGGATAATGAAGAAGTTAAATTAACTAAAATATTTTTCCTCTTTATAAAAAATACTCGTAAAAAAGTAAATTTTATTTTGTGTTAACCATCTAAAACTTACAGGCAAATGGTAGTAAAAATTATAATTGTAGCAATAAGAAACTGGATGCTGGGCTGGGAAGTTGGCTCAGTGGTAGAGCGCTTGCCTTGCATGCATGAGGCCCTGGGTTCGATTCCTCAGCACCACATAAGCAAAAAGAAAAAAGCCGGAAGTGGTGCTGTGGCTCAAGTGGTGGACTGCTAGCCTTGAGCTAGGGACAGCGCCCAGGCCCAGAGTTCAGGCCCCACGACCGGACCCCCCCAAAAAAAAAAAGAAACTGGATGCTAAGTAGTTGATGGACCAACACTTTGCTCTCACGTATTTTCTTAGCAAGGGCTATGTCTTTGTTTTCTTCTCTTAAGTAAGGAGCTGAGAAGGAAACCTTGTTTTGTAGTCTACCCTTCTAATTAGTTGCGGAGAGGAATTTGTTAGATAGTAAATTTTATTTATCCAATTACTGATGTTTTTTAGTGTTATTTTCTTAATTACACACATTGTCCAAGGTACACAGTTTTCAGTTGTTTTACTGTGTACCATGTAAATGAATTCACATAGGGTTGTATTAAATTTTATCGTGAAACTAAAATATAAACATGGCTTTGCTGACCACTGAATTTTATATTTTTCTTTTCATTAGTATTTGTGAAATAAGGATAGGTTATGAATATAGAAGGAAGCCCAGGAATTGAATTTCACTTAGACCTAACTTTCAGTTTTAACTGCTTCTTAATAGATGTATTACCTGAAACAGGTTCCTTTTTCAAGTAACACTATTACTGAGAATTATCTAAATTTTGTGGTACCATTGTAATAATTAAGTAATGTATTCAAATGATGTTACTAAGTATTCAATAATAACATTATTGTCAGGTCACAATATTTAAAATTATAAAAGATGATGAAAGCATCAATGTGAATGATCAACGAATTTTTTTATTCTTTAGCAACTGTTATCTAAATGTCCCTGGAAAGAGTACAAATCTGATTCTGGAAAGCCTTATTATTATAATTCTCAAACAAAAGAATCCCGCTGGGCCAAACCTAAGGAACTTGAGGATCTTGAAGGTAAAATTGGAAAAAATAATTACTTTTAATGTTTTTACATACATATGTTCACTTTCCTGGTAGGATTACTCAAAGGCTTCATTTTTAAAATTTTTGTTAATTTAAATGATTAGGACATTTTAAATGATGTGACAGTTTTATGGGTTTTGTTGCTCTAATCTCAGTTATATAGATTTTAAATAGATTTTTATTTGATTTGATTCCACTGAAACTAGGATACCAGAATACCATTGTTGCTGGAGGTCTTATTACAAAATCAAACCTGCATGGTGAGCTGCTTTGATAATTCATTTTCTGTTATATTTAACATTTTTAGAGTATGTCACTAATAATGTTCACTAACAGTGATTGAATAAACCTGCAGTGAAAATTCCCTTACTTCAACAATTCTTTCATTTAAGGGTTATATTATAAATGAGCTTGCGGCTTTTAAAGCTGTATTTGATGGAGGTTTTTTGGTCATATGACACATGATTGGAAAATTGAATAAGAACTTCACATACAAAATTTCTGCTTCTCTCTGGGTGTTGGTGCATACATGGACCATGTGATTTAACCAACTGAAGAATAGTAGATTGTTTTATAACATTGTAAATTAGTTTTGGTATGTTTTTGTAGAAGAATTAAGAAAAAATAATACACCTTATAGGAAAATAATGTCAGTTACCTGAAACATAGAAAAATTTGTCTAAAGAGACCCTAGAACTATGAAGTGTATGCAATTATGAATTAAAATTGAAGTTTACTCTCAAGACAATCTAGTGTCATAAACTAAACTAGATTAGAACTTTCCAGCAAGATAGTAGAGATGGGCTAGTAATTTAAGTTTATGGACTGACATCTGACAGGAAAGACAGTATTAAAAACACTCTCTCTCTTTTTTTTTTCCGGGCATTTGTGTTTGTGGGGCTTTGAACTCAGGGCCTGAGCACTGTCCTTGAGCTTTTTTGCTTAAGGCTAGTGCTCTTCCACTTGGAGCCACAGTGCCACTTCCAGTTTTCTAAATACTGTCATCTTAAGCATGTTCACTTTTTCTATATTTACTTCCATTTCTTCAGGGCATCATAAAATATTTTTGCTTTTTTTTTAGTGATTAACATTATCTTAAGTATTTTTTAGCCATCCTAAAGAGATTTTCAAAACTATTTTCCTTTATAGAGCAATAGGTTCTTTAAAAATATTTTCATAAAGAGTTGAGCTTAAGTAATCACTTACATGGAGCACCTGATCCCCTTCTGATTATGAATTAGAGATATTTTGTACCACTAAATTATTGAGTACAAATCTTTAAAGCCTAATTTTAATTATCTGTACTGTCATTGGCTAATACTAATATAAATAGGTAGGTTCCCAGTTTATCCATTTCCAAAGTATCAAGCTCCTTTCTGGTATAACCCTACTACAAATAATTGCTCTGCATAGCTATCTACCTACTTGATAATGCAAATATTAAAATATGCTGGAATTTTATGGGTTCGATAATTTTGAACATAGAATTTTTTTCTAATAAACTAGGGGAAAATACTGTTTTATTCTAGAATTATTTAGACTTTCAAGGCCAGCAGAGTTTGGACAAATAGCATCTTCCGAAGTTTTTCAAATAACTACGCTTTAAAAAAATTTTCCCCCCTTGGTTAATTGCTGCTCTCTAAGCAAGAGCAAGCATTTGATTTTCAAAAGTGATCTTTTTAAATTTTTTTCAGATGCTAAATTAAATCTTACTATATGGTATTTTTCTATATCTCCTTTTTAAGATTGTTTTCAGTAATTGTATTTGAAAACCATGTGGTATGTGACCTTTCCTTTTTCTTTTTAATAGCCATGATTAAAGCTGAGGAAAGCAGGTAAGCAATTTTGAAAATCAATGTGCTATACCAATTTTGTCCTTTGTTTAAGCTGTCTACTACCCTTACACTATAACTTAAAGTGTGACTTCTAACATGTAATACCTTATACTTTGATGTCCATGAAGAAGGTTATCTACTTAGGTGTAGCCGTTGCTAGATAAATATTTGAGTATGGACTATATTTTTTGAATTAAGACTTATTTGGAGAATTAATAAATGATATACTTATATATCTCATATCACAGTTTGTCTTCAGGGAATGAAATGCAGGAGCTTTAAAGTTCTTACAGAAACTTATGATGTATGTCAATATTCATGATAATAGAATCTGTTGTATTATTTTATCAACTTAATTATTGGGCTTTTGAAGTGAAAACTATTTCATGAGTGCTTATTATACATTATTGTGAATTAAAGTTAATATTAGTAGCTGGGTTTGGTGGTACATACCTATAGTGTCAGCTCTCATCAAGGGGGATAAAACAGTATAGTTGTTTGAGATTTTAATCTTTCTGAATATTGTACTAGTTTAATATCATTGGACCTTTCTGTCCTTCAGTTGTTTCTCTCATTTGATGTTACACTAGTTTTGAAAGTGACCTATTTAGTTTTGTAATGGCAAAAGTGAAATGACAATTTTTTTTTTTTTTTAATGTGTAGCAAACAAGAGGAGTGCACCACGGCATCAACGGCCCCAGTCCCTACAACAGAAATTCCCACCACTATGAGCACCATGGCTGCTGCCGAAGCAGCTGCAGCTGTTGTTGCTGCAGCAGCTGCAGCTGCAGCAGCTGCTGCTGCAGCAAATGCTTCCACTTCTTCTAATACTGTGGGAAGTGTTCCAGTTGTTCCTGAACCAGAAGTTACTTCCATTGTTGCTACTGTTGTAGATAATGAAAATACAGTGACTATATCAACTGAGGAACAAACACAACTTACTAATACCACAGCTATTCAAGATTCAAGTGTTGAAGTATCCAGTAATACTGGAGAAGAAACATCAAAGCAAGAAACTGTAGCTGAGTAAGTATAGCTATTTCTCTCCTGAAAATCAATACTGGATTTATTATAAATAATTTCAGCTTAGTCAGTGAACATAATGTGTAAGTAAACAGATGGCAAGCTTAGTCATTAGACAAGTGGTATGAAGCCCTTAAATTCATCCTCAAAAGGGACATATTACCAAAAACTAGTATGTCTAAAATTTTATTTATTTATTTATTCATTTATGGTCGGTCATGGGGCCTGAACTCTGGGCCTGGGTGCTGTTTCTCAGCTCTTCAGCTCAAGGCTAACACTCACTTGAGCCACAGTGCCACTTCTGGCTTTTTCTGCTTATATGGTACTGAGGAATCGAACCCAGGGCCTCATGCATACAAGGCAAGCACTCTACCACTGAGCCACCTACCTAGGCTCTCTGCCTAAATTCTAGAAACTAGAGTTGAAGATACATTTTGGAACACAAATGCAAAAATACAGTATGTCAAGGTACATCATTTGTATACAGTATCCAAAATCAAAATAAATGTAAAAAAAATATATATGATTAAGAAACAGGATTAGTACCCCTCCTTTTTTTTTTGTCAGCAGTGAGATGAGGCTTGAACTCAGGTCCCTAAGTTTTTGTGCTCAAGGCTAGTACTCTACTACTTAGATCTCAGCTTTTTGAGTATCTAGGCATGAGCCACCATCTCCCAGCAATATAGACAGCTGTTGTGGTTTGGGGTTTTGGGGTTTTTTTTTGTTTGTTTGTTTTTTTTAACTAGTCATGGGGCATGAACACAGGGCTTGGGCGCCGTCCTTGAGCTTTTTCGCTACAGGCTGGTGCTCTATCACTTTGGCTCCACTTCTGGTTTTCTGGTGATTAATTGTAGACAAGTGTCTCACAGACCTTAATGCCCTGGTTGGCTTTGAACCACAATCTTCAGATCTCAGCCTCCTGAATAGCAGCTAGAATTATAAGCATGAGCCATCAATGCCAGCTATAGCTGTTAATTTTTATGTGTAGTTTGTTTTTTTTAAATAAGTTTCTTATTGTGAAAATACTGTACAGAGGGGTTACAGTTACATGGGCAAGGTAATGAGTACATTTCTTATCCAGCATTGTTGCTTCCTCTGTAGTTTTTTAGTGTTTTTTTTGTTTTTGTTTTGGTTGTTGTTTGAACAACTCAGGGCCTTACACATTGGTAGGCAAGCACTCTAATACTTGAGCCATGCTCCTAGCCCTTTTATGCCTCCATTACTTTTCTAATAGTGTCTCATTTATAAGCTCAAGCTAACCTAACCCAAGAGCTACCTGTTTATTTTTCCCATGTAGCAAGGATGGCAGGTTTATGCCACTGTATCCAGCTATTGATTGAAAATGGTCTCACACATTTATGCCCAGACTGGCCACAAACTGTGATCCTCCCAAATAGCTAGCATTACAGTTTTGAGCCACTAGACCTACACTTTGAATCTTCCAAAGTCTCAATTTCGGATACTTAATATAGAAAATGTGATACATTTTTATTTTTGTTATAATCTATTCCCTAAGTGTTGTACTTAAATTTTTGTTTATGCTGTTTTCTGTTTTTCAGAATGACACCCCCTCCTCCAGTCAAATACCATTGCTAATGTTTGTTCATTCTTTTTGTTTAAAATCCCTATTTAATAAACTTTCACAAAATAAATAATATTTTGGGGGGGTGTATGTTATATAGTCATCATAGTGATTTATTTCTGCTGTAATAGCATAAATATATTAGCATAGTTGTGTTCCATTAAAATGGTATTTATGAAAATAACAGGGATGTGATTTGGATAATGGATCACAGTTTTCCTAGCATGATTTTGATTAATCTATGCATCCTATATTCATGCATACCTACCCAAATGTTATGGTTATTACGCCATCTGTAAGTTTTATTTTATCATTTATACAGGATCTTGCTAGCTGAAGCCTTAGAAAGACTTTACTTCTCTTCAAATAATGGTGTTTTTAGGATTTAGAGAGTATTCTTATTTTCTAAACTGTATATTTATTTAAGGTATTTTTATTTACTTCAAGTGTTATTTGTCTGTAGTTTTACTCCCAAAAAAGAAGAAGAAGAGAGCCAGCCTGCAAAAAAGACATATACTTGGAATACAAAGGAGGAAGCCAAGCAAGCATTTAAAGAATTATTGAAAGAAAAGGTATTTTAATAACAGATTTTAATATGACATGTAGTAATTGCTGAGTAAATGAAGTTTCACTTTATGTACGTTGGTGCCTTTATTGAAAATGTAAAACCTCATGCACTAAGACTGAAAATAAAACTTAATTTTTTGTTGTTCTTTTGTTTTTTGGGAGGGAGTTGTTTTTGTCAGTCAGGGGGCTTGAACTCTGGGTCTGGGTACTGTTCTTGAACTCTTGCTGAAAGGTAGCACTCAACCACTTTGAACCATAGCTCCACTTTCGGTTTTCTGGTGGTTGAGGTTTTCGGGTAGTTAGTTGATTGAAGGTAAGCATCTCCCAGACTTTCATGCCTGGACTGGCTTTGAATTGCTATTCTCAGATCTCAGCTCCCTGAGTAGCTAGGATTACAGGCATGAGCCACCAACATCCAGCTTAAAACTGAGTTTTTATTGAAGAACAATTGGGAACATTTAAACAAGGTACTTCACAGCATATTTCCACTTTAATGTTTATTAGCTTTTTTCTTCATAACAATTGTCTATTTAATGTAGTCTATAAAAAACAAAATCTAAAATTAAAGTTAAATTTTTCATTTACGTTTTCAACCAGCACTTCCATAAAACATTGGTTTCACCTTAAAAAATTGTTTACCATGAGTATGTTGTTTCCTATTACTGGACATTTTCTCACTTGAAATTTTTATTTAAATGATTTTCAGCGAGTACCATCCAATGCTTCATGGGAACAAGCTATGAAAATGATCATTAATGATCCACGATACAGGTAATAAATACTGTCTTTTAAAAAAATATTTTACTTTGAGCAGATCAAAATTTTCACTATGGATTGCCCTAGCATACGTATTGTTTTGGGTGTTGAGAGTACAGTTGTATGATATGTGATAAAAACCAAAAATCCAAGAATTTTTAGAACCATTAATTATAAGAATTTTCTTAACTTATTCATGAAGTTATTTTTTCAAAGCACTAATATCTGATTCTCCTACCTTTACTTTTTACTTTTATATGGTATGTAATATTTTGTCTAATTTTTAGTGCTTTAGCAAAGTTGAGTGAGAAGAAGCAAGCTTTTAATGCCTATAAAGTCCAGACAGAGAAAGAAGAAAAAGAAGAAGCAAGGTCAAAATATAAAGAGGCTAAGGAATCTTTCCAGCGTTTTCTTGAAAATCATGAGAAGATGACTTCCACAACCAGATACAAGTAAGACTTTTAATGATGCATATGAGTCTTACTGTTTTTGTCATACTTTTTCCTCAAGTAAATTATACACAGTAGATGATACTAAGTTAAGTCCATATGATTGTGAATTGCATAAGGTACCAAAAAAAAAAATCTCAGCAGTTAAATCTATGTAGTAATGAGGATTCAGTAGTCAAGTTTAACTTCATTTGTGGACATGTTTTGTATTTGTGGAATAGATGGCTATTTTCATTAGTAGGTACATATTTTGAACATAAAATTTACTTCTATGGGCAACTTGATAATCTATTATGCTATCCTAGAGAATAGAGATAGTCTCAATGACAAAATATTGCCCAATGTGAATTTTATTTTTTATTTCTAAAAACGTTGAGTCCTTCACTATTTTCTTCATTTTCCTTGGCCAGGCAGAGGAAGAGTATACCAAGAGTTCACATGGTGCTTTTAGATTGGGTTTAAAATTAATAAAACATGGCTGGGCATGTGGCTTAGCGGTAGGGTACTTAGCTAGCATGCATGAAGCCCTGGGTTCGATTCCTCAGTAACACATAAACAGAAAAAGCCGAAAGTGGCTCTGTGACTCAAGTGGTAGAGTGCTAGCCATGAGCAAAAACAAAATGGATAATGCCTAGGCTCTTAAGTTCAAACCCCAGGACTGACAAAAATAATAATAATAATAAAATGTTATTACACTAGTGAAATTAATAATTTCTTTATGAATAGGAAAGCAGAGCAAATGTTCGGAGAGATGGAGGTCTGGAATGCAATATCAGAACGTGATCGTCTTGAAATCTATGAAGATGTCTTGTTCTTTCTGTCAAAAAAAGAAAAGGTATTAAGAATATTGTTTATAAACAAATAAGTCTTTTCATCTGTCTTTATCAATTAAAAGTACTGTGTGGGTTCTCTTTTATCAAACTATTTTTGTTAATTGACCACCTGACAACCACTTTGAGAATGTAAGAAATACTTTTTTAAAAATCTTGTTTTTAACCCATCAGGTTTACAAATACTTCTCTTTTTTGCCTTTTTACTTACAGCACATGATTCTGTTACAAAACTGGCAATATTGTGCAACTATTCCTATGAGAATTAACTTGTAGGATAATGCCTTAAAACATTTGATTCATTCATGTCTTTACAGTATACTGTTAAATTGTATATTGTCGATTGCCAATGGATAATAAACACTTGGAAAAAATATACATGATTATATGGGTTTTATAAAATTAAATATATATGCACATATGTGTATGCACTTGAAGGTAAGTGAAGACCTTACTAGTTAGCCCATTATGTGATTGTACATAGTAACTCAGGTTATAGACTGTGTCTGTCCGATAGGAAGAAAGGCTTACAGAGTTCAGAGCCAAAAAAACAAAATAATGTTTTTTTAGATTCTAGCTTTAAAGAGCATTTTAAATTTTATGTACATTTGTCTGAGTTAGGAAGGGAAGGGGAGCAACAAAATGGGGACACAAAGGACAGAGAGGGAAACCAATGCAACAGCAATACTCACAAGCCAATATGTTGGAAATAATCTGTACAATTGGGTGGGGGAGTTGGGGGGAGAAAGTGGGAGAAAAATGGGGGAGAGGGTAACAAGTTGGACAAGAAATGTACTTACTACCTTACTTATATGACTTAACTCCTCTGTACATCACCTTGACAATAACATTTTTTTTTTAAATAAAAATACAAAAGGAGGATTATGAGCTGGGGAGGGTACTGGTGGCTCTCACTTGTAATTCTAGCTACTACTCAGGGGAGCTGAAATTGGAGGACTGTGGCCCAAAATTAGCCTAGGCAGGTAACTCCATAAGGATTTTATTACCATTTAACTTGCAAAGAGCTGGAAGTAGATTTGTGGCTCAAGTGGTAGAGCATTTGGCCTTGAACGAAAGCTAGGAAAGTGCCAAAGCCCTGAGTTAAAACACTATGAACGAACACACACACACACTCTCTCTCTCTCTCTCTATCCCTCTATCTCTCTGTTCCTCTCATGCTGTCTCTCGAGACATGGTCAAGAACACTATTTAAATTCATGCATAACATTCAAAATTAATCAGAATGTAAAGAAATCTTCAATAATTGCAATTCAAGTGTCTTAATTTTTGTTACAGGAACAAGCAAAGCAATTACGAAAGAGGAATTGGGAAGCCTTAAAAAACATTCTTGACAACATGGCTAATGTAACTTATTCTACTACTTGGTCTGAAGCCCAGCAGTATCTGATGGATAATCCAACTTTTGCAGAAGATGAGGAGTTACAGAGTAAGATTAATGACCAAATAAGAAATACGGTATTAAACAGTGCCCATCAGTAATGAAGAATCATTTTGTTTTTGTATGAAATTGCTTACTCAGTTTTACACAGGAGTTTGGAACAAATGTTGCATTTTCAAGTATATTGTTTCTTTTTCAGTGGTAATTGAGAACAAAATTTCTCTAGAATTTTTAGTTAACTTTAACATAATTCTTAAAATATGTAAATCATAAGTTGGAGTTATTGTGGAATTAATCTATACCATTTATATTTAAATCAACCATATTTTCCTTATGCTTACTTACTGGGGTAGTGTAGTATCTTTTATACAGGTGTGCTGGAGAACCAACCGTAGGGCTTTCCAGCATGCTACGCATTTGCTCTAGCACTGATCCATGCTTCTATACCCAGGGTTGTAACTTCAGAGTTTTGTTAAAAGCAAAAGCATTTCCATTACCTTACATTAGGCTTTCTCAAGTACCTTCTTTTCTGGCTTCCCTGGCTGCCTTTTAGATTATAACCATTTTGTTTACCACTTCTCTAAAAACTTTGGCTCAGTGTTCTTTTCCGTGGGACATAGAATTTTATGCAGTTACATGCTATATAATTATGCTTTAGTTTATAATATACTATTTCTCAGATGTTTTAGTTAATGATAGGCTATTTATCAGTGGTGTTTCTATAAGACTATATTGCCTAGTGATATATCTGTCTAAATTTATATAAATACATGCTATTTTGTTCACACAATGAAATTGTGGCAACATTGAGCAAAAAGCATTATGAAAGACATGGAGTAAAAAGCCCAGGTACCCTAATTTCCCAAAAAGTGATAGACTATTCTAAAAGGTCTTTGGAAATATGATGTTGCTGACATATTGACACATCAATTTTATGTTCCTCTACTATGTTCATATTGTTTCTTTTGTCCTAATTTTTTAGTAAAATTTCCCATAAAACTTGACTATATACATCATTACAATGGCTGGCCCAAGTGGTAGAGCCTAGGGAATGTAAATTCAAACCTTAATACTGTCCCCCCCCCCCCAAAAAAAAATCATTACAAATACTATTTTAGTTTAAAAACAAGTATTTTTGGACAGTGAATTTATAATCTGTACTCAGTTAATTCATCATATAGTCAAACTTTTCCTTATTAATATTTGAAACAATTCTTTATCTGAAAATCATTGTAGACATGGATAAAGAAGATGCATTAATTTGCTTTGAAGAACACATTCGAGCTTTAGAAAAGGAAGAAGAAGAAGAAAAACAGAAGAGTTTGCTGAGAGAAAGGAGAAGACAGCGTAAAAATAGGGAATCTTTTCAGGTAATAAAAAAATCTCAATTCTAGCTTAATTTATACTATGGTGACTGAGCTTGAACAATGATACAGACGTTATCATTTACTGATATTTAGCTCTGTAATTTCAATAGTTATCCATCTATGTTATTGAGTTACTTTAGGCAAGGGAAGATAGACTTGTAGATATTATTTAGAGTGAGCATTAATAAGGTTTTAGTTGAAGAAAACAAAATAAGATATAGGATGACTGAAACAAAATCTGTGACATGTTATTAGTAATCGATGTGTAGTTTCCAGAGAACATGAGAAATAATATGTAGTTTGAGAATCAGACATTCTCTATACATAGAAGTTGTCCTTTAACCAGTGGCTCTTTTTTTATCTCCAGTTACCATTTTTTTTCTCCATCCCTAGAATGAAGTTTGAACTCTGGGCCTTATACTTGCCCAGCATCCTAGCTTGCTTACTCAGCTGGTACTCTACCATTTGCATTGTGTTACTAACCCAGCTTCTTGCTGTTTTTTTTGTTTTGTTTTGTTTTAAGAAAAAAATCTCTAGACCTTTCTGCCTTTGGACCTTTCTGATCTCCGGCTCCTACATAGTTATGGCTATAGGTGTGAGCCATTGGCACCCAACTCCAGTGGTCCTTTATTAATAATAATTTAAAATGTTATAGAAGAATAGTAAATTTTCTTCATTCCTTTTAACCATATTACCCATTTCAATAACTGTTGTAATTGCAATTAGCATTTACTGATGACTTTGTTAAACATTTGACTCTGTAATCTCAATGTTAATGACAGCCTTATAAGGATAGATACTGTTTGGTTGTATCCATGCAGATAGGTGAAGTAACTACTTCACGTAGAGCTAGGATTTTAAACCATGTACTCTTGGTTATAGGCTTTCATGAAAGGATAAAAAATTAAGTCATAGTGGCTCACGTGATCTAGTTTCTTAAAATAATAGTCTATTTGGTTTAGGTTAAGGACATACTTGAATCCTTGAGGATTTTTCGTGTGTAACAGAATTACCTAAAGTGTTTTTAAAAAAAATTCTCCTCCTACCATGTCAAGTCATTAACCATCTTAATGCCATATTGATAGCATTATTTTAGTCCATATTCCTTTAAAACTTACTGTTGTAGTAAGTTCTTTATCTTGGTGATTTTTCTAGAGGATCATTTGGAAAATTATTTAAAATATAGAATATTGAGCTTCACTCTTGATGATTTGATTCAGTATGTCTGGGGTGGAATCTGAGATTTTGCATTTCTTAGTTTCTATATCATATTGATACTTTGAGAATCAGTGAACTATCACCTGAGTCTTGACTACATGGTCAATTAGATTTTAATCTGGAAAATTCGAAGGACAGTTCCGTTTTAAAATCCAGAGTTATAGAAGTTCTGTTCACCTCTATTATTCATATGTAGTTTTTCAAATTTTAACCCCATGTTCACAACTGGGTATAAAACAGGCTAGGAAACCTAAGTTTTTTGTTGATTTGGTTGTGGTGGTACTAGTATGAGGCGTTGAACTCAAGGCCTCACATCTCAGCTTATTCACAGTTGGTGCTCTGTTACATCTTGAGCCATGGCTTTGAAACAATTTCCTCTATGTCTAGTCCTCCTGAGTAGCTATGATTATGGGTGTGTGCCACCAGGTCCCATCTGGAAAAAATACTTTTTATATAAGCAGCTATTTTGCCAAGAAAGGAGAGATCAGATTTGTTTCTTAAGATATAATCATATTCTCCTTCAACTTTGAGCTTTAATGCACCTATGAAAATTTAAATTTGCAGTGGTTTAAAATAAAGAGGTTCATGAAAGGTAATACAGTGTGAGAATGTGATATAAAATATTAAGCACTGTAGAATATTAGAAATGCTGCTGTTTCTGATATTTTAATGAAAATTTTAATGAAGAGATCATAATATGAATCTTCAGTTAACTCTAAATATGGCTTTAAATCAGATTATTACATATATGTGTAACTTAGTTTATGCTTACTGTTATTGTTACATTAAGATGTTTTTGTGCTATTCTACTTTTCAAAGGTATATTTAGAATTTTAGCGAAATGAATTTAGGAGAACATTGACATTTACAATAAAAGATTAGAAATAGAAATGTTTCAGTAATAATGGTTATTTTGGACACTTATTTTTATTACATTTTTGTTTATTTTTATTGAATATTTATTGGCCAATTGGGTAATAAATTTTTGTAACGTCCATAGCAAAGAAATTGGTGATCTTTTTCTTACTTTAAAAATCAGTGGTCAGGTTTATGTTAAGTTATGGAAAGGATTGATGAAAGACTTTTAAGGAGCCCTGAGTTAAAGCCTCACAACTGACAAAAAGAAGATAGTGGTATTGTAGCTCAAGTGGTAGAGTACTCACCTTGAACTGAAGAGCTGAGGCCCAGAGTTCAAGCCCCATGACAGACAGAAGACAAAAAAAATGGAAATCATTTTGCCGGGCGCCAGTGGCTCATGCCTGTAATCCTGGCTTCTCAGGAGGCGGAGATCTGAGGATTGCAGTTCAAAGCCAGCCCAGGCAGGAAAGTCCATGAGACTTTTATCTCCAATTAACTACCAGAAATGGCACTGTGGCTGCATCACCTCAAGTGATAGGTAGAGTGTTCACCTTGAGCTGAAGAGCTCAGGGACAGCACTCAGGCCCGAGCGTTCAAGCCCCACAACTGACAAAAAAAAACAAACCCAAAAGTTATTTAGTGAAGAATATATGAACATGACAAAAAATATGGATGGTGGTGCAGAAAAGTTAATAATGAATTGGATATCAAGCAGTGGTTTTTCAACCAGGAAAATCCTTTGATTGTTGCATTTGAGGGAAAGGTGCTATTGGCATTTTGTGCATATAGACTAACCATGTGGACAAACATCTTAAAATGTCTGAGTCTACCGTCACCCCTAAAACAGAAAAGGCACAAACACTTAAATCCCTGGTAGTAAAATAAATACAATCTAAGTAGATAGATAAAACAGAAACAGATTCTAAGCTCCCTGAAGATAATTCCTAAACTGTTACAAAGATCAAAAGTAAGTTAGCAAGTAAGAGAAAACTGGTGACAACACAGCTGGATTTATGTTGAATAAACGGAATTTCAGAAAAGAAATTCTGATCAGTAAGATTGTATGAACATGTTTGTAGCTCCAAAAAAAAAATGTGCTTTATATGCTATTTTAACTGGATTTTTTTTTTGGTTGGTTGTAGGACTTGAATTTAGCACCTGTGTGCAGTCTCAGAGCTTTTTTGGTCAAGGCTACTGCTTTGCCATTTTGAGCCATAGCTCCACTTCCAGTTTTCTGGTGGTACATTAGAGATAAGAGTCTCATGGACTTTCATGCCTGGGATGGCTTTGAACCATGAGCCCCAGATCTCAGCCTCATGAGTAGCTAGGATTACGGGTGTGAGCCACCAGCTCTAACTTGATCATTTTAAATAAACTTTAATCTGATCCTCCTGGGATATCTAAAATTTAATAATTTTAACATCAGTATTTTTTAATTGGGGTTTTGGTACTAAATTTTGAGAAATCATTGTCTATTGTATTTAAGGCACATAGTTCAGCTTAGCCACTACTTACATGCTCAGAAGCTACATTTGGTGAGTGTTACTGTATTTTAAGAAGAAAAATTATGGGTTATAATTCCCTTAGAAACTAAGGTTTGGGGTAAATAGGAACTATAGAAATTGATGTTACTAAAATGCCTATGTTGCTCTGAAAGTTAACAATAGGTAAGCAGAGGAAAGGGGAAAGTAGAACCGCTTTTTTTAAAAAAATGACTTTCATGTAAAGGATAATAGTAATTCGAAGGAAAGGAAATAGTTTTGAAATCAGATAACGGGTTTTAACCCTTGCTCTTTTACTTTGGGGGAACTATACATCCTCATGTTAGAGGCTTGAAGCATCTGTTAAAACTTTTAGATTTCAAATATAACTAAAATATGGCTTAAGCAAGATTTAAAATCAGAAATGTATATATATTATTTTTTAGTTTTACTTGAATTAGCTAATAGCCAATTTTTATCAAGTAACAAATACTCTTGCACCTATACATTTAGGTAACATTGGTAGAATATTCAACTATTCAAATGTTGCTGTGTAATTAATGTATTTTCGTGTTATACTTTTATTTCTTATGTGCCTAAAGATAACTTCAAATTTATTTTTCCCCAGATATTTTTAGATGAATTACATGAACATGGACAACTACATTCTATGTCGTCTTGGATGGAATTGTATCCAACTATTAGTTCTGACATTAGATTCACTAATATGCTTGGTCAGCCTGGTGAGATTCTTTTCTCTCCAAACTTATAGTTTCAATAGTAGTTGAAAGGGGCAAAGGGGGAAGTTGGTTGTGTTGGGGGGAAGGATGTTTTATGTTTGTTTTATAAACAAAAAAAAAGTAATTGCAGCTCTTTGGTTAGAGCTAGCTTTTGACTTCTTTAGTTTTTTCATTAGGATCAACTGCACTTGATCTTTTCAAGTTTTATGTTGAGGATCTTAAAGCACGTTATCATGATGAAAAAAAGATAATAAAAGACATTCTAAAGGTAAATAACACCTATTAACATATTTTACTTAAAATTTTTCAGTGTTTTCTATGTGTTGTTTATAACAAGATTTCTGGATTTTAGGATAAAGGATTTGTAGTTGAAGTAAATACTACTTTTGAAGATTTTGTGGCAATAATCAGTTCAACTAAAAGATCAACTACTTTGGATGCTGGAAATATCAAGCTGGCTTTCAATAGTGTAAGTTTATTACAGAAAATTAAAAACCTTATTTTAATGGTGCAGTTAGGAGTTTATTCAGCTAAGTTATGTACAATGTAGACTACTAAAATAAGGGGATATGGATATAACATGAACAATCTTGCAGGTAAGGTGAAAGAAAACAATGGCCTATGTTAAGCTTCCTTGGCTTAAATTAATTGACTAATTCCCCTAATTATTCAAGATGTGAAGTTTTCTAAGATGTGAAGTCTCTTCTAAACAGTAACAGTGTAACTGGTTCAATACAATTTTTCTAATAGTTGCTGGAAAAGGCAGAGGCCCGAGAACGTGAAAGAGAAAAAGAGGAGGCTCGGAAAATGAAAAGGAAAGAATCTGCATTCAAGAGCATGTTGAAACAAGCTACTCCTCCAATAGAGTTGGATGCTGTCTGGGAAGATGTATGTTTATTTGTAAATCTTCTATAATTATTGTTTACAGGAAAAATCCACAGAAGCTTAAAATACTTGTAGAATACATTAAATATCTTTATAATATACAAAAAGTATATTAAATATATACCAAAAGTATATCACTTCAACTTTTAAGGAATTTTTGTTAAAAATGACTGTTGAAGGAAGAAAATAGTGCCCTTTGAGGATATGGCTTTATCACAGTTTTCACTTATTGATACAACTCCTTTTAGGTATATTGATATGTTTGTTTATATATGTATACCATACCTTAAATTTCCAGATCCGGGAGAGATTTGTAAAAGAGCCAGCATTTGAAGACATAACTCTAGAATCCGAAAGAAAGAGAATATTTAAAGATTTTATGCATGTGCTTGAGGTAATTTTGTTTCTCGTAACTGGTTGAAATGTTATAAAAAAGAAAAAGTTGCTAGGTAGTTTAGCCTTCTAATCCTAGCTATCTTGGAAGTCTGAGAATGGGAGGATCATGATTTGCAGTCATTCTGGGCAGACAAGTTCACAAGGCTTCTTACTTACTCCATAGTTGGGCACAGTGGCACATGACGCCATCCAAAATTATGTAGAAGTGTGAGATTGAAGTCACAGTATCAACGCAGCATGTCCATAAAAGTCCAAGAGACTCCATATCCATGGCTGGATTCAGTGGTGTGTGCCTGTGATTCCAGTAACACATTGGAAGTCAAGAGTGATTGAGGGGAAGCCCAGACAGAAAACAAACCCCGAAGGTGGCTCAGTGGTAGAGCGCTTGCCTTGCACGCCTGAGACCCTGGGTTCGATTCCTCAGCATCACATAAGCAAAAAGAAAAAAGCCGGAAGTGGCACTGTGGCTCAAGTGGTAGAGCACTAGCCTTGAGCTGAAGAGCTGAGGGACAACGCCCAGGCCCAGAGTTCAGGCCCCACGACAAGACCCCCCCCCCCCCCCCCCCCAAAAAAAAAAAAAATAACCAGTAAGAGAGAAAACCAGTCTAGAAAATACAAGGCCCAGAGTTTAAACCCAAGTATATTTTCCACTGCTTTTATGCAAATGTGGTATCTTGGGTAGTATGGAATGTTTTATTTCTGTAGAAACATAAATTGAAACAAGTCTACAAGGTTGGCTGGGATATTAATACTGGTCTTAACAGATTTCATGTTAGTTTCATTGTTAGCCATGTATATTGACTCATTAATCTAAATTTTTCTTGCTGGGCACAGTGACTCAACACTTGTTAATCCTAGCTACTTGGGAGGTAAAGACTGGGAGGATCATGATTCATGGCCAGCCTGGGCAAAATAGGAGACCCCCATCTGGACAATACAAGCTAGCCCTTGGGTATATGTTTCTAATAATCCTCCACTATTCAGGAAGCCAGCTCTAGATAAACCTAAAACAAAGGGCTAACAGTGGTAGAGCATTTGCCTAGCAACCACAGTCCCTAAGTTCAAGCCCTTATCCTTCAAAAAAAAAAATTTTATAAATTCTTATAAAGGAAAAACAGAAAACAGCTTGTATTTTATAGCTTGTGGCTTACCAAGAGCCAGCCAGCTTACTAGAAAAACCATGCCTGAATGTCATTGCATTTCACTGCTAATGTAAATTCTCAATTTTTTTATTTTTCCTTTGCCCCAATAAGCATGAATGTCAACATCATCATTCAAAGAACAAGAAACACTCTAAAAAGTCGAAAAAACATCATAGGAAACGCTCCCGCTCTCGATCGGTAAGGACCGAATTTTTTCTTAAGTGGCACCATGAGTGAATAAAATATCAGTTGGCTTTGTTCTTAAGGAAACATTTGTATATTTAGGGATCAGATTCAGATGACGATGACAGTCATTCAAAGAAAAAAAGACAGCGATCAGAGTCCCGTTCCGCTTCTGAACATTCTTCTAGTGCTGAGTCTGGTGAGCATTTGTTGACTTGACTTATAGTCATTGACACGTGAGTCCTGGTATTCTGACATGTTATTTTCTTTTTTGCTTCTCAGAGAGAAGTTACAAGAAGTCAAAAAAGCATAAGAAGAAAAGCAAAAAGAGGAGACATAAATCTGTAAGCAAGCTTCTAATTTTTCACTCAGGTTGTCCTTAGTTTTTACAGTCACGTTGGGCTTTGCCCTTAGCTTCCTGAGTAGCCTTAGAACCCTCTGTTAGTCCAGTTCTATATAGTCCCACCAGTTCAGGTGGGCACCGGCATTTGGAATCATATACTTACTTGTGCCATTTAAATCCTTTGGTCAACTTTGAACAAAAAGTACACAACTATTAGGATTCCTATCCTGCTCTACAAATTTTTATTTATATTTTGCTGGTTATGGGGCTTAAATTCAGGGTCTGGGTACTGGACCTGAGTTCTTTTGCTCAAGGCTAACACTACCATTTTGAGCCACAGCTGCACTTCCAGTTTTCTGGTGGTTGACTAGAGATAAGTCTCATGAACTTCCCTGCTGGGGCTGGTTTCAAACTGTGAGCCTCAAGATCTTAGCCTTGTGAGTAGCTAGGATTACAGGTGTGAGCCACCAGTGCCTTCCTGGCTTTGGTCTACAAAGTTAATACGTATGCACAAATAAAGATATGTTTTTGCTTTTGTACTGTATGTTAGATTTCTTAGGGAGCTTTTACAAACTGAGTATTACCACAAGGCTGGGTTTGATAATACAGTCATGCTGTCCATTCAGTGAATCTTGGGGAGATCCCATCAGTCCTGAGCTTAACAATTCAAATATATTTCACCACTCTACAAGCACATAGTCAAATATTTGGATACTATTTTTTAATGGACTGATATACTTGTCAAAATGCTAACTTGGTGCTTTTTATTTTTATAGGACTCTCCTGAGTCAGATACTGAAAGAGAGAAGGATAAAAAGGAAAAAGACCGGGAAAGTGAAAAAGAAAGAACTAGACAAAGATCAGAATCAAAGCACAAATCACCTAAGAAAAAGACGGGAAAGGAATCTGTAAGTGCTTACAATTATTTCATTCCTATATTTGAAAAATGCAAAAATGAATAGTATGTTAAAACCATGGTGTTAGAGAATAGACTGTTTCCAGGTCTTCTACCATTGAAGAAAACAGTGGAAATTCTGTTAAAGTGCTCCTCATATAAAGTAACTTCTTAGCAGATGTTTTAAGGATCTTGAATTTTCTATTCCTTTTATGGAAAAAAAAAGCCTATATCATTCCATAACTATATTTTTAACATAAGAAAGGATATGGAGTACTTTCTCTTTACTATGTGCCACGGGACATTTTGCCTTGGTTTTTGGTAGTATAATTGTTTTAAGGAGTATAAAATTTAGAAAAATTAACTCCAGTTCTCCAGGTGTCCATAGTAGTTAGTATTCCTAAATCCACTTTCCAAACTTTTTCAAATGGTGATTGATGGAGAAAGGTTGGGAACAAAGAAATAGGAAGAAAATATAAGCCAAAATTAGTATTCTAATATCATTAGTTTCTCATTTTATATATATGTATATATATATATACACACACACACACACGTGTACATATATATCTACACAGACACGTATCTGTATGCATGTGTGTATATACCTATATAAAAATATGTGAGAAAGACAGCATACAATAATGCAGTCTTTCATAATTTCTACAGTTCCTTGTAAAACATGATTTCACAAGAGTTACACTTCTGAATCATTAATGGAGAAGGATGAACTGTGTGGAAAAGCCCTGGTCCTTCTCCTATTCGTATTCAGTTATTATAGAAGCAGATTTTTTTGAAGATGATTAATACAGTATTATTGCTTGAGTTTTTCTTAATGTACATCTTATCCTGCTCCAAGATCTACATTTACATAAAAATAATCAGAATATTTAGAGTCTACTGCTTTGCCTTTTATAGGATCAGAGAATCTGCAAAAATATGCAAGGACTGTATCACCTAGGAGCTGAATCTGGCCTCCATTAACTATGAAAGAGATGTTTCATATTCAGTTCTGTAAAAAGGAAGGAATAAAACAGTGGACCATTTATCTGGGTTTATGTATTAGTGTAAACAGTAACATTACATAAAAATCCTCTAAGACAACAAATAAGTACTTAATGAGAAACTCTTTTGTGTGGCTTTTAGGGAAGAGGTCAAGTTGTTAAACTTTGTGGAGGAGAATCCATATAGATCATGGCTTCTTTTTTGCACAGGCTCATTATTTTTTAACTATAGTTATCTTCAATGTCTTTTCAGGGTAATTGGGATACTTCTGGCAGTGAACTGAGTGAAGGGGAATTAGAAAAACGCAGAAGAACCCTTTTGGAACAACTGGACGATGATCAATAAATTATACCAAATATGTTTATAGTATGATTTAAAGTCAAATTCTGACCAGGGACTCTATTTTAAGTTCAATTTAAGTAACACTGGGTTTTAATTGTATCACAGGAAAAAAAAAAAGTTCATTTAAATATTGTTATTGTGGACTTTATAGAAGCAAGGGAAATTGAAAATAACGTGATTCTGTATCAAGAATCATATTTTCCTATGGTCATAACTGTCTTTCTATGACCCTTTCATAGGGCACTGCAGGATGATTAAAGGTGGCAATTTACTGATAACTGCAGATGTCTCTACTTTGTTCCAAAGTGTAAGTCATGAGGTATTTGATTTACTTTATACAAGTTGGATTTTGAAGATAAAATAAAAAATTTTTGATAATGTAGTACAAGAAAAGCACCAGCAACTGATGAAACTGCTTTTTTGTGCACTATCCAACTGGTTAAAGCCAATGTGATCACCTGTGATGAGCTCCTAAGAAATAGGTGTTTTTGATGGAAATGTGGTTAGACCCCTTAACTGTAGTGGTGCTAATAAGCGCTACTGTAATAAAGCCACCATTATTTTTTATGAACATCAGACTACATTTTAAAAAGGCTACTGTGAGGGCATTATTTTGAGCATATATTTTGAGGTGATGTTTTAAAAAGTTAACATCAAATCAAATTGTACATTAGTTGGAATATATTGCCTTAAGGACCTACTAAAGAATGTGCCACCAAACTTTGAGTGATAGTTAAAATATTCTTGTCTAAAAGAAAGAAACAAAAAAAAATCAATGTTGACCTAAAACACGTTTAACAACTGTCTTGATTTTTTTTTTTTAATGCAGTCTTTTTTTTTCTTTTTTTTTCTTTTTTCCATTAAAGAGGTCTGACCTTCCCTACTTACTGAGAAGTATTGACTTCATGGTACACATTCTAAAGCATTTCTGATTTGAATATTTTTGTACATTTTTATCAATTATTAAACCTTCTCTTCTAGTGTGTACTAGTATTTATTTCTACTTAAACTGCTCAGTTCTAAGGAAATTGCACGATCATTTTAAAAGGCATTAAATCACTGAAATTTTGCTTCATCTTACTCCAAATAGCTAGGTTACTTTCCCCTTTTCAGTATTTAAGATACTTTATAAATCAATGCATTTGAGGTCCGTAAATCTTTTCATCACCTATACATTTCCTATGGAATATTTTAGAAAGGCAATGATTTAAAGATAGACTACTGTTTACATGCTAACTTTTGAAGGTTAGTTATGAAATTTACACTTTTTTCCTTCAGTGCAGGAGTTTTGTTTTAAGTAAATTTTAGCATTTTCGTCTTTGGTATTATCTTGGGTATTTGTTATCTTGAGTATTTGTTTATTTGGGTACTTTCATATTGTCTAATTCTAATTGAGATTTAGAAGGACAAAAGATTGTTCCCAGAACCGTTTTAATGAGTTTGAAAGAAGTACAAAAAAAACACATTCTGGTACACAGATCAGGACAACTTCCTACCTTGCCTAGTGTTTGAGTTAAATACAGTATCTGTTGTTTAAAGACTCAAAAAGGGAGAAATAGAAAACCTCACTGTTACATCATTTTTCTGCTATAAAACGACATAAACTTGTAGAAAGTAAGATTTACCAAGAAAATGTGAAGTCATCAAATGACTTGTAATTAGTTTCTTACTGTAGTTTAGTCAAAGCATCTTAAGTTTGGCAACAGAATTACCTTGACGTTTTCACAGACCCTGTGATAGTGAGGATTGCTAATCATGTCAAACGACTTGGGAGGCAGTGATAAAAGTATTGGTAGATATACTAGTGATGTTTCACAATTCAATTTAGAATCTGTAAAACACTGTTTTAATTACTTCCGTGATGATGATTTTTAAAATACAAACTCAAAGTTTGGATTTTTCTATTTAAATAAAAAGCTATTGATGTGTTTTAGCATGTCCTTAAAACAGATTTCTGTACAGTTTCCTTATAGTTCTCCTGTGCACATTATTTTGCCTGAAAAACAAAAGTAGTAAACAAATGGCAACTCCATATGCAGCATCCTTGCAAATGAAGCCAAGTGTCCCACCTATTATCCTGTCAGATGATTTTTTTTTCTGCCTATGTGGTGCTGAGGAATCAAACCACTGAGCCACCTTCCCATCCCCTCATGATATTTTTAATTGCCAGAAAGGTAACATTGTCTGAAGGCAAGGATGATGAGAAGATTAAACTAGGAATTTTGTATGAATATTTCAGTCTAAAAGATTGTAAATCTTTAGTAAACACTGTGATCCCTTATCTTGTTCCTATTAGTATTGAACATATGTGTTTAAACAGGAAAGGGTCTTTTTCATTTTAGATAAAAGGAATTTATATATTTCAGTTCCAAGATTCTTAAGAAATGTCAAGGATTTATCTTCCCTGAGTATCACTAATGTTATGGATTAGATTAGATTCACTATATCAAAATCAGAACCTTAAATCTTTAATAACTTTTTTCCTCTAGTCCATAATTTCTAGTAGCCAGTTGAGGTATAAAGGATAATTTTCAATATTACTAGTGTACTATTTTAAAAATGGAATCAGTGATCTCATATTTTCAACATGGAAAATTTTATATATCTCTAAAAACTGCAGGTCTTTCATCTTTTGACTTAAGTGAACAATTCCAAAATAAAAAAGAACCTCCTAGTGTAAAGCATTCAATTCCTGTTGGTAGGCACAGCAACTAAAAAATCCTACCACTTCTTTTCCATTTATCTAGGAAGTATTCATAATTTTGGTCTGTGTATTAGTTTCAATTATTATGTGCTTAACATTTGCATAAATGCTCCTGGTCTTACTCTAGTATTTAAGTGCTAAAAGTGCTAAGGAACCACTTTTTATTTTTGCATCCAGAAAAGGGAAACCCTATTTATATAAAAAAAGTTTTACATATCTCATATAAGCCAGAACTGTTTCTAATCAAGTAGTACATAGGGAAAAGTGATAATGCCTTTCTTTTTTAAATTCATAAGATTTTTAAGTCTATTGCATAAAATGTAAATTTAAAAATTAAAATACTTTCTTTTAGAAAAGAAAACAAGTATATAAATTCCTGAGAATTCCCCCTCCTTGGGAGATATATCTCTCTTTAACAACCAAGTAGATTTTAATTCATTCTCTAAGTTAAATTACACTCATTTTACATAAGGAAAGGCAGAATATCGTTTATTTTTATGGAACTGTGTCCTGAAATGTTTATATTCTCATTTTATACTTCAGATAATGGCCTATAGCAGCCTAAATTCTCCAGCTGTTTTGACTTACCTGGTAGTCCTTTAAACTCTTTGGCAGGGATTTGTCTGTTACATTATTGCTGTGTACATATCCCTGTGAATGAGGGCCGTGCCCAACACATAAGACTCCGGATGAATGTAAAAGCATTAGTTGGTCCATGTTCTCGTGTACCACCCATCTGTACTAAAGGGCTTGAAAAGGCATCACTGCAGTAAACCATACTAACAACTGAATCCAGTCATAAAATTTATCTGTAGTGTGGTCTCTAGTGACCCTACTTTTAACTCAATTCAGAAGTGTCCTGAAGCTTCTTAAGTTCCAAGTCTCAGGCTATCTATGACTATGAAAGGGGCACGGTGACTTGGCAGGTACTTCATTTATTGGAGCTAACTTAGTGGGAATTATGTTTTTGCTTTAAATTACCCACACTTTCCTTGGCCCTCCCATTTTAGTTTGTATACCCTAAGTTCCCTAATGATAGTACATTCTCAGACCTGCTTTGTAAAGACTCAGAACTGCTTTTATGATTCTCAACAGAATAAGGACACTTAATTCATTGATAAGTGATTGGTAACTGATTTGACTGTTAATTTGGTAATAACTATAGTTAAAGAGAAACTGGATCATTCTCCATCCACCTCAAGACTGAAACCATGAGTGGCTGATAATCATTTGAGATTCAAACTAAGCTCTTGGCTAATGCTGTCCTGTGCTGTTCCTTGGATTTTCTATCTCAATGTATTACTTATAAGCACTGTGTTTACATTGGGGTAGCTGTTAATCTTTTCTGCCTACCTCTCCAAATGAACTGAGCATGTATCGGGAAACACAAGTAATAGGCGAAAGGAGAACAAGGTTTCTACTGTCTATGTTTGTAGTTACCAGATTTTCACTTGTTTTATATGTTGCTCTGATGTAAAGACCCTCACAGGCATATAAGGTTAGATGTTTTGTAAATACATATATTAGAAAAACTGGCATATTTTACTAAATAAGTTGGACTATGTGTTTTTTGTTAAGGCGCCTAAGGCAGTGTGAGCTGGTAAAATGCCCACAACTGTGCTGCTGTTTGTTAAAGACACCTTCATATATGTCAGAATGTCCTTCTTGCATTTGTTTTGCCTTCAAATTTTTTGTAGAGAGTAGATGGATAAAGGTAAAAGTGTGGTAATAAATTCATCTTTATAGCTATTTTTCATAGTAAAAACTAGAAAGGCAGCAGTTGAGGATACAAACGAGTAAATAAGTATGTGATTTATAATGCTAGTATTATGAAAGTATATTTCCAGGGTAACTATGGAGAAAAAATACTGTGTGCTGAGCAGGTTGAATCGGGAGCCATGGGGGCTGCAATGAGCTTTATATACCATTGAAAAACTACAACATTACAGAGTAGTAGTGTAAATAGTTTTATTTGCTCTTCATATGGCATGAAAAGACCAGAAAAGTAGCATGATTTGCTTTTATAAAACATTCTAATATTGCTAAGAAGCAGGCCCATTAATAAACAGAAAAGAACATGCCAACATTATTGTCTATTCGTACATTACTAAATAGGCAATTACTTTAACAAATGCACACCAGCATTGACCTTTGAAAAAAACAGCTGCTTAAAATAATGGCCCAATTATTTGGCTTATAATTCATGATTAAATAGCTATTTTCACCAAAATGCATGTTGATATAACAGAAAGACAACATCTTGGCATGTTCTTTTTAAAGTACACAGGGAAATGTGCCAGTAGGTGGCAGTTTAAAAGTAATCTGTAAATAGGTACTAAGGTGAACTGTAACTTATCTCTAAACTGTCCTTGTAGTTAAATATATATATATATATTAAAAAAAACTATAAGTTAAAATAACATTCAGATTGTATAGCATAGGGTGATGCACTTTTAAACAATATTTACAGTATTACCCAGAGGCTTAGGTGGGAATTAAAGAGAAGTGTAAAAACCATAAAAAAAAACTGCACCAATTTTATAGCAAAATATCTGTACATTTAAAAAGAGATCATTTAACTACACATCCAAGGAAAAGGGACCTTCACCAAAAGGTTCACATGAGCACAACATAAAATAAGAAATTCAGTGGTTAAATACTATACAATAAACTTTACAATTAATGTATCAAGATGGTAAGCCAGAAGCAGAAATGTATATTATGAAAAGTATTATGAAAATTTAGCTTGAGTCCAGTTTTTTTTTTTACTTTGGAATGGGTCCAGTGCCTTGCCAGAAAGAAAAGTAAAAGTAACAGGTTAACCATTTAGCCCCATCACATACAGTTTAAACGTAATCCCAATGTTAATATGCAGTTCTTAACCAGCAGTAAAAGTATAAACAATTCAGCTTTGATATCTAATGCCAAACATGTTAATATTCCCCAATTTACAAAAGGAAAAAACAAAAACCCTGCGATTGTCAGGAAAGTAAAGCTAGATTCCTAACATTGCTAGCAGATACAGTCTATGGAATGCCTACTGATAGAGCTAATAAACTCCCTAACAAGGCACCAATTTCTATCCTCAGGATTGACCCATAATAGTCCTCAGAAATCCATTAATAATGATGACTGAGATGTTAGTTTTAGTGCTAATTAAATAAATATATTTGTTTTATTAAAAAAGCTGCCCTAGCTTAAGAACATAGTGCTGCAAATAAGTCTTGTAGCATTTTATGCTATTATCTTGCATTTATTCCAGTGAATGTCTCTCGGAACAGGACACCCAGCCTAGAAGCAGTAGAGCATGGAACTGGAGACAGATCTGAGAGACAACTTCTGTGCCACTGTAATTGCATCCTGTTTGTACTTTGCTAGGGCTTGATAATGAAAGGATTTTTATCATGTGACAATTTTTATGTGGCAAGTCCTTAAAAATATAAATTTGATGGATATGGCTGGGACACAGAATTCCTTAGAAGATAGCAAAGGAAGTCCAGAGCAAATACATCCATGTTATTTACAACTTATCAGGAAACCAGGGTGGGCCACTATGGAATAATCACAATGGCAAGTCATGAATTTACATTTTGGTTACAAAACTGAGTAACATAGTGACTGATGTAAAAAGATACCTAGTCAAATCAAATCCTATTGCTTTGATTCATCTGAGCAGGTACTTCATTTTTAGGCACTTGTTAACAGGGGCTAAAAGGAGAACCCATTATTTTAAAATTCTTATGTGTTTGCTAAATCTGAGCCCTTAATATTTTTGTCTGTGTTCAAAGGCTGCAGCTAAATGATAGCACATAAATTCATGAGGGCAGTTCCATTCCCACACACTCTATACACACAGACAGGTCTCAGGTTCACATGGTTATTTCTGCACCATTAAGAGAACGCAGGTTCTGATCATCAAAGCGCCGCCTGACACTTCTCCTCACCGCATCGGCCCGTCTGTATGGTTGGTTTCTAAGATCTGTAAAGAGAAGAGTGCTAATCAAAGACCAGCAACCTCTAGTGTGTGTAAACACAAAGGCCACTTGTAGCCCATCAAAGCAGCTTGTGAGAAGAGTCTGCTAATGAGCACTTGAAACTCACTGAATACTGAATCAGACATGTAACATTTGCTATCAATATTTACAGTAAAATAAGATGTAATACTGGTAGGCTCTGGGACTTGAAGAAAAAAACTATATAGATTATTTCTGTCACTGGCCAGAGTATCTAGTTTTAAGTCTTATTTTGAATTTTCTTCATTAGAAGCAGCTGTATGTGGTTTAGCTTTTTGCTTTTCTGGAAGCCTGAATAATAAACTCTAAGCTGCAAAACTAATAAAAGAAGAAACCTCAAGGCCTTAGATTGCAACACGTTCCACTGTTCGCCTTCTAGTAGAGCAGGGAATGTGTCGTGTGTGTGTGTCGTGTGTGTGTGTGTGTGTGTGTGTGTGTGTGTGTGTGTGTGTGTGTGTGTGTGTGTGTGTGTGTGTGTGTGTGTGTGTGTGTGTGTGTGTGTGTGTGTGTTACAAGCAATGCATTTCCTCCATATTCTACCACTCAATATTTCTGTACTTTACCAACAAGGAAAATGGATCTTCCTTTTTCCAGTTTAGGTTGCTACTGTAAAGCAGAATATTTAACATTAAAACAAAAAGCCGTGTGGCTCATGCCTATAATTCTAGCTGCTCAAAAGGCTGAGATTTGAGGATGACAGTTTGAAGCCAGCCCAGGCAGGAAAGTCTATGAGACTCTTCTCTCCTATAAACTATTCAGAGTACCAGAAATGGTAGTGTAACTCAAGAAGTAGAACACTAGGTTTTGAGTAAAGGAACTGCAGGGACAGCATTCAAGCCCCAGGACTAGCACACATACAAATTTATTTAAATATATATATATATATATATATATATATATATATATATATATATATATATATATAATGAAAATTTTAAAAACGAGCCAGGTGCTGGTGGCTCGCACCTATAATCAGCTACTCGGAAGGCTAAGATCTGAGGATTATGATTTGAAGCCATTCCAAAGACTTCTAGTTAACCACCAAAAAAACCAGAAGTGGAGGCATGGTTTAAGCTAAGGGAGCGAATGAGGCCCAGAGTCCAAGCCCTAGGACCAGCATAAAAAAATAAAAGGACTGCATCAACTGGCTCAAGGTACTGCTCTAATGGATGAAGTAGGATGAAAAGTTTCATGTAAGTATTCTCAGTATTGAAGGCCTTCAGAAATATGGCAGGTAGCCAAGTTATCTAGCATGGAGCTTCCTTTGGGTGGAATCAAAGCAAAGAAAATGTAGCAGGCATTAACTGCTCTCTTTATCTCAATTAGAGTTTATTTTCCTTCTATAACTTATTATTGTTGACTTCTGCTAATAAATATCCACCTCAGAAAACATGCAAACCAAATTTACTGTTTTGAACCGACTGTAACCTTTCTATCCCTCCATCTGTTCACACTGAAAATGGAGCTAATGAGCTATACTCAACCCATGTAACCTTTGTCTGACACACACCAAATTATAAATACGGATATTTAAGTTGATAATTAACAAAAACCAGAGCTTCTGGTTCTTTTGAGAAATTAAGATTAGGTAATAGTGAGTCCACAGTCCTGCATGGGAAAAGCAAGCTGTTAGGTTACCTTTTTGGCTGCTAAATAATTGGAATTTGTAACCCTGTCCTATTTTTCCTAAATTCAAGCAAAGCATAATTATGTATGTTCTAATCCTCTCAAGTCTCTACTACCTAATTCACACTAGTCAACCAGAATGCCAGAATCTTATAAATATCTGTAGCTCTATGGTTCTTGAGTCCTGTAAGCAATTAGTTCTAAAGAACCTTTCAAAGACAGTAGATCATATCCCCCGGCCAGGACCTGCTTCCAACCTCCAGATCAAAGGAGTGAAGTGGGTAATTTGCAGAGGATAAGGGAAGGAAAGCCTTAGTACCCAGAGCAAACACAATCATCAGTAAATACCCTTGCCCAAGCCATCACACTTGAATGTGGAAGTAGGCTGAGAAAAAGTCCAATAGAATGACTCAGCCCCAGATCTTAGCAATGTGAGGTTCAAAGACTTCTTCCTGATCAGATTCTCACCAGTATTACCCTTAGCCATAAATGAAAACCATTGATCAGAGAGAGGAGGAAGCTAAGTAAAAAGTGATGCTTGCCAGCTCTGTGTATCCTCCACCACCGGTGTGCTAGAAGAAATCCTTACCCTCGAGTGAACATTTGGAAATTTAGTGATATTATTCTTCTTTAAGGCTAAACAGAAAAAAAAACAAAAACACAAAATGATGGTTAAGTAAAAATGGGATGAAAATGGAAAGCAACTCAACTTAGTGCTTAACATTCCCAGGCATGTTAGCCAACAGAGGAGAGGGGAAACCATTACTACAAGTAGTGTTAGATATAACAACGGAAAGATGTGTGTCTTCCCACCCAGCTCTCTGACCACCCAGTTCCAAGCTGCTTTGAAGATTGGCTCCAGAAAGACAGTCCAGCAGCAAAACTTAAGAGCAAACAGCCTTGGCAGATGACAGCTTCCAGCCTGTTAATAAGCACTGTCGGGTAAGTACACTACAGAGCAGGCAAAGACACTACTATGCCTTTTGGTATCTACAAAGACAAACACACGTAACAGTTACAATTCATGAAATAGTTATATACAAAACAAACACCCCGTTCCATGTCAATAACAACCTGGCTGGAATCAGTCAATGGCTATTCCCAATTAGACTTCTTTTGACTTTTCCTAATCAACTAAGTATGGACAGAAGATTGTTCCCTTTTAAGCATCAAAAATAAAGCCCAAGTTGGACTGTTTTTTGAGTTCTAAAAAATGTGGCCTGACCAAAGAGGCAGGTCCAGATAGGACCGCATCACAGAAGGAAGACTTGCTTTGACATGGAACAGAGCTACTGGTGAAAGGCATGACAACAATGCCAGGAGCTGCTGCCCCTGTTTCAGTCCCTGCCTTGCAGCTCTGCTCCAACATGGAGCTGCTAATAGCTCAAGTTGGGCATGACAGTGAATAGAGGCGACATGCCCATGATGGCATGTCATGAGGCCATGAGTTGCCAATGTCAGCACACACAGGCTTTTAGGTCAAAAGGGCTCCAGTCTTAAGCCTGTATAATCAGTTCTATCACACTTTGGATTATGTGAGATAGCTGACAAAGGCCCAATTTGCACAGTCCAGTTCCTTCTGAAAATGCAGCATTTTCTGAGCCCTTTTGATTACTAGGTAATTTTACTTCCAAAGCATGTTAACTGAGTATAAAAAAGAGGTGGTTTTAATAGTATAAACCTATTAGAGCACAGTAAGTACCCAATAAATAAGCTCAGTAGTTAATGTAGTTTTATTAGTTACATAATGTAGTTTCAATCCACTTGGTTCCAATCCTGATTCTCAGATCATTCCTGATCATTTTGGAAAGCAGTTCTATTAACTGTCACACACCCGGACATCAAAGCAATGCAGACACATCACAGACTCAAAGTGGCAATGGGTGCACCATAAGGACTGATGTAAAACCATGCAGTATGAAGACGACACAAATGCAATGCGATGGAGATGGTGGTTCCATGCTAACATGTTAGCTGACCCTAATACACACACAAAGGAGAACATAAAAAGTCAAAAACCTGTAGCAACCTTTTAATAGCATCAGGTGAGAAAGAGCAATAGTTTAGTAATGGTATTCCTCAGTGAGAACAGGTTCGCAGAAAAACCGAGAGCCACGCTTGGCAGTTCGAGCAGTAAAGGGCACAGTCTTCAACACTGCATTGAAAACGACAGCCAGACACAAACAGAACAGAGTAAAAAGCTATGATCTATTGCATTAGTACATGGTTAGTGCTTTGGTTAATCAAACCTGGGGCTGCGGGACAGGCAAGGGGAAAGGCAACCTACTCTCTAGTTAGTTCAGAGATCTAAAAGAGGCCACCTGGGACTTGGGGATGAGGCAGAATACGGAAAATATTCCAAGGAGAATAGAAACTGCTCTATACGACATACATTCAAACTCCTCTGGTAGGCTAGGGAATTAGGTCAAGCAAATATTTTGTAATTCTGCAACATTTGTAAAACATAATTCATTACATAAGCCAGGTGTCGTGGAAAGAAGGACATACTGATGAGAAGGGGTTCCAAGTTAATGCGTGGGGTTCACCGCTTCCCTACCTTATTGTGGCAATGGGACAAAGAGGCACTTACTGGCACTTACTAGGAGGGAGGAGGGCTGTTCTGGCCTTGCTCAATGAGGCATTTCTCAGTGTGAAAGAAGCAAGAAGAACATTCTAGACAATGGGGGCTAGTCAGGGCTGCTGCCAGCCTTTGCATACACACTGAGATTTGTGAATGTGGGGGGTGCACACTGTTGGCACTGGCCACTGACCTACCCATGGGCTCACATTGCTTTCTCCTGGTCAGAAATTTCAGTACTGATGGCTTTTGTATCTATCTTCAACACATCTATTTATTACATCTTCCTTGGTCTTGAGCTTGTGAAAAATGTTCTGGTTTGGAGAGTCTGGGATCCATATTTACCATGTTGACAAGACCATAAGAAACAATAAAAATCTGCAAATTACATGTAGGACAATTGGGGCCAGGCTCTGGTGGCTCATGCCTGTAATCCTAGCTAGTCAGTAGGCTGAGATCCAGAAATTCAAGGGACAAAGCAGGCTCTGGTAAAAAAGCACAAGAGATTTCATCTCCAAACTACACAGCAAAAAGCCTAGCTGGAGACATTCTCAAGTAGTAGAGCACTAACTGAACAAGCAAATAAACCGAGCAAACGTGTTCAACCTCCTATCCATGAGAGGGAGGAGGGTAGGGGGCACAGGATGACAGGGGAGGAGAAGGAGACAGCAAAATTGGGAATATGTGAAGAATGCCTAGATTCTGATTAAGAAATTATTAGGTTTAGGGTGTGTGATAATGGTACTATGAATATACTCTGGCTTTGTTAAGAGGGTATCTTTGAAAGATACAAACAAATAGTTCCAAATGAAGTATTTCCAAATGAAATCTTAGATATATGCTTTAAGGGGGCTGGGAACAGATAGTTAAAGCACACATGTGACAAGACTGGCCATAACTGGTCACTGTTGAACTGGGTGTGGAGCTACACGTAAGTGCATATTCTGCTCTCTACCCTTCAGCATGTTATTAACTTTGCCATAATACAGCGGTGTCCCCAAACCACTTAAATGGGAGATACAGCTCAGTGATAGAGTGCATGACTAGCATGCTTACGATTCTGGGTTCAAGCCCCAGCAAAATACACACACAAACACAATATGCTCAGTATCTTAGAAGCTGATAAACAGCATCCATGTACAAGAGATATGACAGAAATCACTTGTTACCATCCTGACTGATAGGAGGACATGCTAAAATTCAGCAGCCAAGTTAAGAGATAATTCTTAGCAAGTCCCCCCATCCTGGGCTAGGCCTATGGATCATCCAAATTATAGTACCAGGCCCTAATGCCTTTGAATGAGTTAAAGGACTTTTAAAGAGCATGCTGGAAAAGCCTGTATGTACCAAGAACTAGTGACTCACACCTACAATCCTAGCTACTCAGGAGGCTGAAAACTGAGGAACATAGTATGAAGCCAGCCCAGGCAGGAAAGTCCATCCAACTCTCATCTCCAATTAAACACCAAAAAAGCTGGAAGTGGTGCTATGGCTCAATTGGTAGAGCATTAGCCTTGAGTTAGTGCCAGGACAGTGTTCAGGCCCTGAACTATGAGCCCAACTATGAGCAAGGAAAAGAAAGTAGCAGCAGCAGCCTATAAGGACTGTAGTTGATACAGCGTTGCATGGGTGGGAAGAAGTGGCCACAAGAAGGAAAATGGAACATGATAGATCCAAAACAGTGGGAAAATGGTCAGCGATGGACTCCTATTGAGGCTACAGGCTTTCTTACTGAGAAATAAGGAGAACTAAGCAACGTTTTTCAGAGTGATGGGGAGTGTAAGTTGAAATTCTAATATAGCATAATACTACATCTGAAAGTGAACTAAAGAACTTGAAAACCTTGATCAAAAACAGCTGCAGATTATGTGTGTAGTCCAGTTTAGCTGAGGGTCCAGGGAGGAAACAACTTTACCTGTGATGATATCTTCAATGGCTCCATCCTTCCCCTCATACACATGTCTGTTATCTTTGACCTGTCGCCTTCTCAACTCTGCAATTAACTCTTGTTGCTGCCTCTTTGATTTATGGGAAGGAGACTGGGAAGAAAGAAAGGCAAAGATTAGTGAGGCCAGAGCCCACTGGGAGTTTTGGGGGTTTTTTAGTAAGGTTTTTATTGTGAAAATACTGTACAGAGGGGTTACAGTTACGTGGGCAAGGTAATGAGTACTTTTCTTATCAAACATTGTTGCCTCCTCCTTTGTTTTTCCCCTCCCATCCCTTCCCTCCCATGTCCACAACTACACTCCCCTCCCACCCCCTCACCCCTCACTCCCCACCCCTGCCTAAATTGTAAAATTCATTTTTCAACATAGTGTAGGAGTTTTAAAAAAAAACTCAAAATGTTGCCAGAACTTTATTTTAATAAGCACCCTCTGCCAAAAGTACATACAGCACCATCTTGGTATCTGCTCTAAATGGGAAAAACCCAGGGAGTGTTTGGAAAGATAATAGAAACTTTCTCTAGGCTGCAGTGGGAAAGCTGAGTCCTGCAGCCACCAATGCAGCTGGTAGTAATCATAGGCTTTTCAAACATTGAAGACCCTCCAGCCTCTGATCCTTACCCAGGATGCAGCCCTTCGTGAAATGCTTCCTCACAACCCTCCCAAACCAAGACACCATCAGTCACACTGCCTGCACACCACTGTCAGCACGGAATTCTCACTGGACGCAAAGTCCTCCAGCCACGGGGTCAGCTGGTATGGCCTCTCTATCCAATGAAGACGTAAATTCCACGCCTCTATAAACATGGAAATGCTATGCAAGCATGCTCTTGAGTCTCATTCTGGTGTTGCTGAAGTAAGTGATAAAAGAACACATTTCTGCCTATCAAGCCTGGGGAGAACGTGGAGAGGACCCTGAGCGATCTGCCTGTTGCCATTCTTCCCGGCCTCACCCCTGTGGGTCTCCCAGCAGCCCTTCCTACCTTTGGGTCTTGCTGCTCCATCAGAGCTTCTTGCTCCAGCAGTTTTTCCATGAGAGCCTGTTCCTGCTTTTTCCTCAGCTCGTTTTCATCTTCTGCTTGCTGAGGGGGGGAAAAAAAATCACATAAATGTAAATGACTGCACTCAATATTTTAAAAGCCATTCTTCAGAGTTTTTAGTGAGCTCAAGTTGAGTGGCTGGAAGGGTAAAGCTTTTGCTCTGCATATCACCGTTCCATTCTGCCTCAGTGACTGCACGTCTTCAAAAGCTGGAAGCTGGCGTTTGCTCATGCAGAAGTCCTTTCCTGTCTGAGGAGCTTCTCCCTGGCTTCAATGGCTTCCAAATCCCAGTCCTACAGATTGCATCGAGACCCACCTTCTTGGCTGCTGTGCATGGTGATTGTCATGTGTTTGTTTTGATTCTAGAATCTACTAATTTACTACAGTTTCTCAGAAAACAAGGTCTAAAACTCCTCTGCCTTTTGTCCTTTATTTTGAAGAAAACCTCCGTGGGTTCTTGTCTCCTTCAGTGGTCTCATGGCATGCCTCTCACGGACCTCTCCCCACCACTCACCCCTTTCCAAGCAAGGCCTACCAACTCAGGTGAGTAAGCCAACCGGCTCAGTCCTCTTAGACAAACACTCTTGAGGCTAACTCCCTGAAAAGACTTCTGCTAAGCTATGAACTGATTTAAAAAAAATCATCTAATTTAGGGCTGAGGTATAAACCAGATTCTGTGCCTTGCATCTCAGTCTCTATTAATAGTAATTTTTTTTTGGGGGGGGGGGTTGTTTACGGGTGTTTTTTGCTTGTTGCTGGTGTGTGTGTGTGTGTGTGTGTGTGTGTGTGTGTGTGTGTGTGTGTGTGTGTGTGTGTGTGTGTGTGTGTGTGTGTGTGTGTGTGTGTGTGTGTTTTCTTTTTTTCTTTTTTGCCAGTACCAGGGTTTGAACTCAGGGACTCGTAGTCGCTCAAGTTACACTTTACCACTTGAGAGCTAGCTCTAACCTGGCTCTTCACTGGTTATTTTGGAGATGGGAGGTTCACAGACTTTTCTGTCTGGGCTCATTGTAAAACAGCAATTTGGTGGATCTAAGTAGTTGAGTTTTGAACCATGTGTATTTGTTATACATTTCCTTTGGGTTTATATTTAGGAAGGGATGAAGTGTTAAATCTTCCATTTCTGCACACCAAGTACCACATCAGTGCCAAGTGGGAGATTGTTTAGAACCCAGGGCAAGGAACACATGCCGTTGTCACACCACTTCCTGTCAAGCACGTTAACGAGGAGGCTGAGACAGCTGGAGGGAGACATAGCAATGGGGAGGAATGTGCTTGTGCCCAGGGGCAATGACTCCCCAGAGGCCATCCGTGCCGGAGCACTGGACATGGAGACAACCCAGTACCTCCCAGCTTATATATACACTTTCAAATTTGCATTTAACATTTAACCTTAGACCTGTAGTTGTGAGGTGTTCGTTTTGTTTTTGTGATATGGGTTTGAATTTGGTACCTCTCGTTTCCTAGGCAGGTGTTCTACTACTTGAGCCATTCACATAAGGGACTTGAGCATCCTCAGCTTCTAGAGTCTTTGGGGCTCTTGTAATCAAACCCCACAGGTACTAAACAACAACCTTGTAGACTTCAATGCGTTCTAAAGGAGCTAAAACTCTCTAATACCTTCCTTGTCATTCTTCCTCCTATGTCATACACTTTAGACTTAGGCCTATTTGGGTCACATGAATTTTCAAGTCAGTGGTATAGATTATATCCAGGAGGTCATGTCATTTTAAGAAAGGGTCATTATTGGCTCAGATAAAGAAACACAGAGAAGCCATCGTTAGCAGAATCATCCATCAGTCTACATGAAATAGTAGTGTTGGAATCGCAGGTATAACACAGCAGGCCCCCTCTACCCTCAGCTTTTTTTTTTTTTGATTGGTTGTGAGGCTTGAACTCTGGGCCTGGGCGCTGTCCCTCAGCTCTTCAGCTCAAGGCGAGCACTCTACCACTTGAGCTACAGCGCCACTTCCAGTTTTCTGGTGGTTTATTGGAGATAGGAGTCTCATGGTCTCTCCTGCCCTGGCTGGTTTTGAACCACCATCCTCAGATCTCAGCCTCTTGAGTAGCTAGGATTACAGGCGTGAGCCACCAGCTCCCGGCTTACCCTCAGCTTTACCACATGTGTTTTCACAGGTTAATCTCTTATTTTACCCATTATACAACACCATAAGAGCCCTGGATTTTCTGTCCTCCTTCTTGCCTATATAGGTCATCAATCAGCAACAGGGCAGCAATGGTCTTGGAGCACCTCACTTTCACTAGTGGGAAGGCAAGAGCTTTTGTTTTCTGGCTGATAGCCAAACCTGACCCTATGGAAAGAGGAACCATTGGGGCCTGAGAACTCCAGCAAGCTTTTGGCCTCTACAGAGCCAGAGATAAATGTCTGTCACTCATCTCCTAGATTTCCTACCCAAAATAGCCCAGAAGGCGTCTGTAGAGCAGCTGGTATGGACACATTTCTGGAGGAGGCCCCTGCCTGACCAGTAACAAGGACACATGTCTATGACACCCCTCCTGTTTACCTTGTAGGCCTTCACGAACCGGACAAACACAGGAAAGAAGACAGAGGGGGGTGTTGTCTTGGGGTTTTCTCCAAAATACTTCACCACATCATCAAAGGCATCCTGGAAAGAAGAAAATTTCCCTTGACTCTCATCATTTTCAACATTTGGATTAGATACTCTGGGAGAAAACGGAAACAAAGCACCAGGGAGGGATAGGAGCTTCCATGGTTTCTCCTCCTCAGCCTCTCTCCCTCCCCTCCCCAACAATCTCTACAGCCACCAGAAGAGTGCAATAGCAGGACCCAGGAATTCATCTCTAGGACCTCCTAGTGTTTACACACACACACACACACACACACACACACACACACACACACACACACAGTTTCCTAAGGCTATGGCAGAACCCCATAAACCAAGAAGATAAAAGGGATCTCAGAAGTCTTTCCGCCTCAGAATCCTGACCCTGTGCTTCATGTTTCTATGGCATCTCCACAAAGCGGACATAGTGTCTGCTCCAACTCAGTGTCATGCAAGATGGCTTCAAATCAGAAGCCATGCCACTCTGCTTTCAGTGTCCCAGCACTTTATAATCTCCCTGCTGTGATGATTTGCCTTCATTCTGTTCTGTAGGTTTGTGCACACATCGGCGACCCTTCTGGTGTCAGGCTAGATTTTGAGGTACAGATCTACTGAAACCTCATACTCTGGGGACAACCTTGCCCATCTATAAGAATACTAGTGCTAGGAGCTAGAAGTAATAGGAGAGAAGAAAAGGGGAAGCAGGGGGCCTGTACTTCCATCGTCAACACTAGGTTGTTGTATGCAACTCTGTTAATATTTACTTACTACATAAGAATCCATCCTCTGGAGTACGAGGAATGGAACATTCTCCCCAACCTACACCCTATGCCCTGGGGAGCATTGAGACCGCCACTTCCTTCGGCTACCTGTGCAATCTTGGCATCGTCCTGCAGCTTCTTCAGCTTCCCCTCATTGTGGACAATGAACTCCTTCAGCAGCGTGTTGTGGTCATGCATGGTGTACTCCCTCTTGGTCAGGTCCATGCCCCTCTGTAGCTCCTTGACATCCAGTAGGACATTCTCAAGAGAGACTGATGTAGAGAAAACAATGTTTCAGTGAACGTCTATGAAAGTCAGAACCATAGCAAATCAGTACTTGCTTAGATTTACTCAGGGCCATTAGATTTAGTTCCCATTAGATTTAGTTCCCAGCTCTTAACATAGAGCCTGTAATGTAAATAATATAGGAAGTGCTGGCTATCAAGCACTGCAGTCAGTTCTTTATATGCATTAATTAACCCTAAAATACACAGCAAGGTGGAACAGGCCATGAGAATCTAAATTCATAATCAACACTGGCTGCTTATGGTTCAAGAACCCAATCTGAAAGCTCTGGCCTGTAACTAATTCCAAGGTCAATTTGCATATCTTTCATATAAAACTCCAAAGGATCTTTTTAATAAGACATAATGCATTAAATGGTATCTATACAAGAAGTCAGAAGAGTTGGGTTCTAGGCCTCTGTCCATCACTCTCTGCCTATGTGACCTTTAACCTTTTCACCTACAGTATGGGTTACTGTTACCTCAAGCACCCCAACTTTCTTAGAATCACCGATCATTTAGATGAGAAAATGCTGTCAGAGCACAGCAACAACCAACAACTAGTAATTTAAACTAGTGTTCAGACAACAGAAAATTGTTTAGAATTACCATATACTAGTAGGAAGAATGGCACAAAATCAGAAGTCTTCCTTGGGAGGTGATCACAGATTCTCATTCCCATTTCTCATACAACCCCAATGGAACAAAAAGAACCACCAATGTGTAAGGGAAGGAACACAGACACCAAAGACCTGCAGAGTCATGGCCTTCACAGCCACACTTCAGACTGCTCCTGGGAGTAGGTATCACATTGCAATTATTGGTACTGGCTTTCTACTTATTTTTTACTTATTTTGTGATAATAGAGGGCACTGGTGAACTCAGAGCCTCTCACTGTTACTTAGCTTTTTCACTCATGGCTGGTACTCTTTGACTTGAGCCCCATCTCCACTTCCAGCTCTTTGGTGGTTAACTGGAGGTAAGAGTCTCAAGGAGTATTCTGCCCCAGCTGACGTTGAACTGTGATCCTCGGATCTCAGCCACCTGAGTAGCTAGGATTATAGGCGTGAGCCACCAGAACCTGACTGGTCCTGTCTTTATAAATGAGTTCTGAAGAATTTTCAAGCAAGGAATGGTCGTCCCATAATTAAAGGCACTAATAACTCAAAAGTAACCTCAAGAGCAAAATTAAATACCTGCAGCAGCTTTTTCCACATAATGAAGCTCATTATAAAATAGTGACACTTGGTGATATTTTTCTTTTACAACATTGGATATATAGTGCAACAGTGTTTGTTTTCGGTCTGTTGATTTTGTGTCTAAGAGCTGAAAACAGAAGGAGGCATGGTTAAGCACAAGAACAAGGATGAAGAGAGTTGCCTGCCAGGTCATATGGACCCCAAGGTAAGTAACAATACACTTTGCACCCAACAGGTTGGCAATAAACATTCCCAGAAGAAATGCGGGACTCAATGCTTAAATCCAGGGCCTTCTGCTATCACCTGGCTTTTTGGCTCACAGCTGGCACTTTGTAAGAGCTATACCTCCATTTCCAGCTTCTTGCTGGTTAAATGGAAGAAAGAGCCTCACAGATCTGTCTGACCAGGCTGGCTCTGAACTTACTATTCTCAGATCTCAGCCTCCTGAGTAGCTAGGATTTTAAGCATGAGCCACCCTGTTGTTTGGTTTTGTGTTTTGCTTTGTGCAATACTGGAGCTTGAACTAATAACTTTGTGCTTGCTAGAGAGCCACCAATGTTTAAATGATCATTGTTGACTCCTAGGAATGGGTCGGATCCACAGCTTACTAACATGAATTCCCCATGCCTGCATCTGCTATCCTACCTCCTCTGGCTTCAAAGTGAGAAGACTCTAGTGTTAGAGCTCTCCAAAATGAAGGTGCAGGGCAGCAGCAGAAGGGAGGACCAGCTGGAGCCAGCAGACATGTGGAAACTGAACTTCACGGAGCTTCTCCACCGCAATCTTTACTTTTAGCTCAGCTCCAATTTTACTCCCTAGCTTCAAGTGACTCAGATCAGCTAGACTCAGCCTCTGTGTCCATGTGTTCTGCATCTGTGCACTCAACCAATCACAGATAAAATATTATGGGGTAGAGGGTACTGAGCACTGTACTGAACACATACAGACTTCTCTTGTCATTATTCCCTAAGCAATACTATGTAACAGGGGCTGGGAAGTTGGCTCAGTGGTAGAGCGCTTGCCTTGCATGCCAGAGGCCCTGGGTTCGATTCCTCAGCACCACATAAGCAAAAATAAAAAATAAAAAAATAAAAATAAAAATAAAAAAAATAAAAATACTATGTAACAATATTTGCAAATCATTTACAGTGTATAATGTAAAGAAGGCATGATTTAAAATATAGGAGGTGGGGCTGGGAATGTGGCTTAGTGGTAGAGTGCTTGCCTAGCATGTATGAAGCCCTGGGTTCGATTCCTCGATACCACGTAAACAGAAAAAGCCAGAAGTGGCACTGAGGCTCAAGTGGTAGAGTGCCTTGAGCAAAAGCAGCTCAGGGACAGTGCCCAGGCCCTGAGTTTAAGCCCCACGACCAACAAACAAACAAAAAATAAATAAAATATAGGAGTGAAGGATGGAGGTTATATGCAAATAATATGCCATATTAAATGGATTTGAGCAACTGTGCAGTTGGCATCCATGAAGCAAGGGATGGGAGTGCTTGGGACAAATTCTCCATAGATAGAGGGGTAACTGTATGAACTTGATCTTGTGGGGGGGCCTGCAATGTACAGACTGGATGCTCTGTGAAATAACTGTGTCTCTCCTTTCTTTTTCACAAGGAAGCCACAGTAGGACCTCACAGCTTGGTTCCCTGGAGAATTTTCTCTATGCCTGCTCACGTAAGTGCCTTTGAAAAGAACAGCACTTTCATCCGTGTAGAAAACAAGAAATTAAAATAAAATACGGATTATATATTCTGTTTTCTTTCCTAAACTCATTTATTCAATTGTCTGAAAACACTCTTCCCACCGGGCGCTGGTGGCTCACGCCTGTAATCCTAGCTACTCAGGAGGCTGAGATCTGAGGATCTCGGTTCAAAGCCAGCCCGGGCAGGAAAGTGAGATTCTAATCTCCAAAAAACCACTCAGAAAATCAGAAGTGGCACTGTGGCTCAAGTGGTAGAGCACAGGCCTTGAGCTAAAGAGCTCAGGGACAGCACATCAGGCCTAGAGTTCAGGCCCCACGACTGACCAAAAATAAACTCCAAATATGTACATGCAGTAACTATTATGCAGCATACTTAATTCTTTCCCACAACACTAGACCTTGAAATTCTTGCTAATTATTTGCAATTATAAAGTCCATCAGTTGTAATTTAGACTCCTCAGAAAAGATTATTAGACATGAAAATCCTGAGTGAAGGAATATGAGTATTCCTAAGGTGTTAAATCTTTCCCATCAAATAGTATTTCAGAATTTTTTTTTAACCAAGTGATGTTCCCTGCACTAGCACAGAAAATTCATAAAAACTCCCCAATGCCCCTCCCTTAAGAGCACCTCCCCCAACCCCTCCGCAGCTCCCAGGGCTTAATCTCTGCCAGCTGTTTGTCTTCACAGCTTTCTTATGTCTTGTAGTTCACACACCAGATCTAAACTCTGAAGTTTAAATCCATAAACTGCTCCTCGTTTGCTGCTATTCATATAGTTTCCAAGGGCCAAGATGATCTGCAAAGAAAGAAAAAAGAGAGGCCCATGAGGAAAACTTCACAGGCTTTGGAAGGCAGCTGATGAGGAAGCTCTCCATATGCATATACAAAGAAAACTTTACTTGCCTCCAGTATTTTCTTGAGCTTTTGGGATGACTTTATAGAGACAGATGCTGCTATAATTGCATGCAGTTGCTAGAGTCCAATCACAGGAAGGAAGAGGGAAGAGGACATATTAAAAATGAGAAACTAATTGGAAACTAAAAGCTAACAGAAGAAAAAAGGACCTTGAAGTCTTAATAATGAGATTTCGTTTCTACTAAGTATAACAAATGCAGATGACAGGCTGGGCTTAGGTAACCACATCATTACTTACAAGCTGTTCCCTAAAACTATTTGCTGGAACAAGTAACATAGGAACATGGGTATCACAAAAGCTTAACAAACCGAGAACCAATTAGACTCAGAGTCAACAGTCTGTTCTGGCAGAACTCAATTCCCTGCCCACCATCCCTCATCAGAAAACATCGTGTGTGTGTGTGTGTGTGTGTGTGTGTGTGTGTGTGTGTGTGTGTGTGTGTGTGTGTGTGTGTGTGTGTGTGTGTGTGTGTGTGTGTGTGTGTGTGTGTGTGTGTGTGTGTGTGTGTGTGTGTGTGTGTGTGTGTGTGTGTGTGTGTGTGTGTGTGTGTACTGGGGCTTGTACTCAGGGCCTTGTGTTGTAGCTTAGCTTTTTCACTCATGGCTGGCACTCTACCATTTTAGACTTGCCTCAACTTCTGGTTTACTGATGGTTTATTGGATTGTCTCTTGGATTTTTTTGCTAGGCTGCCTCTGAACTTTGATTCTCAGAACTCCCTCTCCTGAGTATCTAGGATTATAAGCATGAATCAGTAGTGTTCAGCTACAATGTATACTTTTAAATCAGTGGGGCTGTCCGAGAATGGATCACTAAGAATGAAGTTCTCAGAATATGTTTTTAACAGACATGCTACTATACACAGTTAACTGATGAATTTCATTTACAACAAAGCTGGGAACTGAAGCTTATCACATTTATGCCTTCCAGCTAGACCCAGGGAAGGAGGGATAGTTGGCTATTATTTGTACATCACCAAAAAATAATGTAACAAACTTCCCATAAAGAAAAATCCTATGGTGACATTAATGCTTCAAACAAGAGCTTGTTGTATCCCTGTTCATTATGAACATGCACTTTAATTCTTGCTAGCACAGCCAGACACTATCTTCAGCAGACAAGCAAGTTTTAAACAATAGTTTTACTTGGCCTCCATACTTAAGTGTCTTTTGATCAACAGAGGACTTCTAGACACAGAAAACAGCATTCTTCAGGGACAGTAACAGTATAAAGAAAACCACCATGTTTTAACTGAATGGCACACACAAAAAGATAACTGAATTAAAAATGGAATCTACAAAGTGACTGGAGTCTTTGGAGCCCATTACATTTATAATTCCAGACTGACTTAAAAATAAACGACTTTGTATTTCTTTGGACCCCTCCCCTGCCAGAGCTGGTACACTCACGGGGGTCAGCATCTGAATGCTTTCTGCAAAGTTCCCGATGAAGGCCATGATGGTCATCTTCTGCATGAGCCTCTCAATCTTACTGAACTGCATCATGAAGCGGTCTTCGTCTGATAGGTTCTCCAAGGGCTTCCTTTCCCGCTCATAAAGCCGGAGAACTTTTACCTCATTCTCAGTTGGCAAAAACCTCATCAAACATTCTACAAAGTCCACAGGCAGTGTCTTCAAGTCAAATCTGAACACAATATGGACAGGTCAGAGTTAGAAAGAAAACTTAACCCTTCACATCATACTTCCACCCAGACCAACCTGTCTGCTGTGAAGGCAAGGCTCAGTTCCTGACTGTCAGTCCGACTGCAAGCCCCTTCTGGCCCTGTAAGCTTCAGATATCTTAAGTGATAACTGCAGAAAGCCCTGACCTTACCATATGTGCCACAGTCAGAGTTTAGAGTTATATGTTTAGGGAATTTGAGGTATGTGGGTCTGTAGAAATCAAAAGCCAATGAAAATGAAGGCAAAATGAAGACTAGAGCAACTGATAGCTAAGTTCAAGGACATTGCCCTGACACTGTCAGTATTATTGAAGAAGTTAATGGCATAAACAGGCACAGAATATCTGGTAGATTTTGTAAAATTTCACTTAAACTAGGATTATTTTCCTCACTGGGAAAAAAATACATCCAAGTGCCTCTAGTATCTGGAGGTTCTGATGTAAGTAGAAACATCGATGAAGGAATATCAGGTCTTTGTGGATATAGGATAACTCAAATACATGAAGTATCTGCTACAAGCTTTCTATTATTCTCTGGACTATCTTAAAATTAACAATAGGATTACACTAAAACTATCATCGTATTCAAGACTCAAAAATGTATTTTTTTTTCTTGTTTCCATACTGGGGTGTGAACTAGGGACTCATACTTGTTCAGTCTGCTTTCTAACCTGGTACTTCACCACTACAGTTATACACCTCCAGCCCTGATTTTTGCTGGTTATTTTAGAGATGGGACCTCCAGCCTTTTCTTCCAGGCTATCTTTGAATCACAGTTCTCCAGATCTCAGCCTTGAGGAGCTAGAATTGCCGATGTAAGCCACCAGCACCCAACTCTTGTTAAAATTTATAAAATACCAAATCATGAAGAATTTTTCCTAAAGCAATAATATTACCATCATGACCACAAAAAAGGAGAAAAAAATTATTCTAATAGCAAAGCAAATAAAGCCAATCCCTTCTCTGTGATTCAAGACTTAAAAGAAAAACGCATTGTTTAAAAGGCCCTGAAACTACTAATAACAGAATTCACATTCCTATTGTGATGAATTTAAAAATGCATCTGTGCCATATTTGCATCTGACACTGAACTGTACCATTCCACAAATGCCATCACATGAGTACTCAACAAATCTGGATAACATCCAGATACTCTAGAGAAAGCTGCCATTTTCTCGTTTTCACAGGATCTGCAGCACTCAGCTCCACTTTCCTTTTATGTAAGCAGTACTGTGGGTCTATAGCTGAGAGCAGACTGAGACAATGAATGATGTCACAGTCCAGATGTTCTTCTATAACAATCCATTCCTCATGTGAATAAAGCACCACCCTGGTACCTTCTATCTCACCTCTGGAATGTTCAACTCCAAGTAAGTAGCATATATGTAATGAGGCCATCTGTGAAGTGTGGATATCAAAAACCGTTCCACCTTTGTTCTTGGATCTTGCCTCATAGCTGAAATATTTCTACTACCTGCTAATTTATAACTTCATTTTCATTTTCATTCTCAAATCACTGAGATATCACTTCCCAGGAGGCCCTGAACTTACACATGAATAGCTTTACAAATTTCATCCGCAGTCTTCCCAGCTTTCCTCAATGTGATGGCAAGATTTTTGGCCCTGTTTGCTTCTAGTAATGTCACTTTGTTCGATCCTTTTTGTGTTGTTTTCTGCTTGCTTGAAGAAAGATCAATGGCAGGGCCCTGGGCTTTCGTCTTAAATATCTCCTCAAATTCATCCACATTTAAGTCCTGGGATACAGAGGAATGACATTGGCAAGCTGGATTATATTTAAAATTAGGTCATGGTACCACCATTTAGACAATTTTTGAAGGGAAGATCTTATGTTTTCTATTATGCATTCTACTTTTCTTTGGCCAGGCCTTGCTCTGTTCTTCCTGTTTTATGTGAGAGAGCAAGGAAATGTCACAGGTTTACTACTGAGTCCAAACACTCAACTAAACTGCTTTTCGATAATTAGCTTACATGGACAAAGGCCACACACTAAGTCCATCAGACAAGGTGATCAGTATGATCATCCTGAATCAAGGTAGCTCAACAACAGGTTTTGATCTTCTTTTATAACTTAAAGGGCAGTGTTATGTCTAATACCTATTTTGTGGCACACACTGAAGATAATCAAAACTGTATCATTTTAGCTTATCTCTTTGAAACAATGCCAGAACTGACATAAAATATTGTCCACTTATACAATTTGATCATATAAATCTGTTTCTCCTCTACATCAAGGTACTTGAACATTAACACTCTATAAGTGATGTGCTCAAGTTAACAAAGCACTAACTTTGGCTTTGCTGCCAGAGAGCACTCCCATTTTCTAACTATTAAGATAGGTACCTCCAAAATCCGCTCATCATCAATTTCGTTAAAGACTGTGCCATTGATCTGATTGGGCTTCAAAGCGACCCAGTTAAACACTGGCATTCTGAACTTGGTCTTGATTGGCTTCTTAATTTTCACAGCTAAAGATATCAAAGAGAATGAGATTAAGACCCCTCCAAGATTGAGTAACTTGCAAGAGCAATCAGACAACAGTCCTTGCAGATGACACTTTAACACTGGAGGAAGGATGGCAAGAGGCACCCAAGTGTTCCTAAATACAGAAAACATCATAAATGGTTTTGCCCAGAGCCATTCAAGGCCTTCAACTAGTTGACTGAGAAATCATTGTGCTAAAAGCTATCTTAGGCGGGGTGCCGGTGGCTCACGCCTGTAATCTTAGCTACTCAGGAGGCTGAGATCTGAGGATCACAGTTCTAAGCCAACCTGGCCAGGAAAGTCCATGAGACTCCACTAGAAAACCGGAAGTGGTGCTGTGGCTCAAGCGGTGGTAGAGTGCTCGCCTTGAGCTGAAGAGCTGAGGGACAGCGCCCAAGCCCAGAGTTCAAGTCCCATGACCAACCAAAAAAAAAACAAAGCTATCTTAGGGACAGGTATGAAAACATAATAGAGGGAATCAGGTTCTATTGAGGGTAGAGTAGGGTAGTAGGAAGGAGGAGGGCTAACAAAGAGGGCAAATAAGAATGAATATGGTAGATGTAGTTAATTTAAATAGAACAATGAAACCTGTTGAAAGAAAATGGAGTACAAGAGAGTGATAGAGGGGTGGATTTGATCAGGATACATTGTATGCATGTGTGGAAAAGTCACAATGAACTATTACCTCCTCCTTATACAATTTATGTATTCTTATTTTTTAAAAAAAACAGATGATGGTGGAAAACCTTCCTAGACAAGGACAATATATGTAAACTAATCTTCCTCAGGAATGGCTTTAGGCCTTTCTCCTGATTTTAAAAAGTTCTCTCCATGAATCAGCTGTGTTTGGCACTAGATGTCAGTGAGCCAATTAGAAAAACTGAACTAGAGAGGACAGTATATTTCATGGGATAGAACTGCCAACTCCTCTCTGATTGAAGAATCAAAAAACAAAAGGTTTTCAATTTTTAATTCTTAATTATATATCATAAAGAAGCCTTTCAGAACCGCTTAGGTACATACATTCATCTTCATCCCTCTGTTATGGGTAGACCAGAACTTGAGCACTTCAGCGCAGAACAAAACACACCTTTTACCTGGCTAGCTGTCTGCTTGCGTGACTACTGCCTCAGTTGATACTGACAGAAAAAAGGGACATTAACAATGCCTCTCATTCCTCCAGAGTTACAAAGGCCATAGAAAGACCAAGAATGTTGTCAGATAAATCCACACAAAAGCATGCAGGAACACAGAGACACAGCTTTTGCCAAAGCTTTTGCAGGTCTTTCCACCAGCAAATGTGGCTCCCTCCTTCCTCACTCTTTCCTTGACTCCTCCTCACACTTCACTGTTGTTTACGCTACCCAGGAGAACCAATGTCCTCTGCAGGATGAAGGAAGAGAATGTTCTCTAGTTCAGGAGTCCATCAATGTGCGGAATCACAGGAGGAACTGAAAGGGGTCCTTTCAACCTGAGCAGGAACATTTCCCTAACTTGGGGGCCTAGGAGTGACAGAGAGCAGAAGGGCTGTTCAGATGACCAATGTACCCCCTCCACCCCCAGAGATCAGGAGAAAGAGAGCAGCTCTGGGTGGGCCATGCTCCACTGAGCAAGTCACAGACAGTAGAGGGGTCTTGGCAGGGGCACTCAGCAGCCTTTCTTTGCTCATTTTGTTTCTTTAGAATAAATCTAAAGTATGTTTATAGTTAAAGCTTTACATCCAACCGGGGAAAATTAAGTCAAAAGAATACTCTTTTCATCAGAAAAAGGAGTATGGCCTATGAAGCCAGGGTACTGTCAGAAGAATGAGCATCTCTTCTACAGGCTCAACCAACAGGTGTAGACAAGCCTGGGATCACCGTCGGCCAGCACCCAGACTCCCCATACACACAACAGCAAAATGCAATGGACCAAAGTAAGATGGCGTGGAAGGATGTCAAGGCACAGTGTGACCAACAGGAACACATGGCAAATACTCAACACACTTGTGAGGAGCAACCTACAGAAAAGCTTGATTGGCCCATCTTTTGTGGAAGCGCAGGAAGAACAGAGAAAAATACAAAAAAAAATTAGACACGGTTAGAATCAAGTGGCCTAGCAGTTCACACACTCAGCATAGAATTTCATGCTTCTTGGACACATTTCACAAGGCAGCATAGAGCCAAAAATTCATTTCCATTCAGTTCTGCCTTAAAAACTCACTTACTTTTTAAAAATTCTCTTTAGAAGAGGCAAATTAAAAAAAATTGTACCCCATTGGTCCCAAGCAGCCACAGTGAACTGTTAACTATTATATAAGGATGTGAGCAATTTCTTAATAAAAATAATTAGCTACAGTCCCAACTATTCATTGAGATCATCCAAGTACATCTCAAAGACACAGCAAAGGTCACAGACTACTCAGTGGTCTGTCATGGTGACCAACCCCAGCAGAGGGACTGCTTCACACTCCAAATACCTATTCTACACTACTAACACTTTCTAAAATGCAAAGGAAACTCTCATTAGACATAACTATGGGGATCTCTTCCTGATCCCCTGATGTGGCACCAAGAATACTCTTGTTCACTCTCCACTGTCGAGATAACAGACCCACCACTTGTAGCCCCAGAGGCCTAATGACATCACAAGTTCCAGATTTCCTAGGAGTCCTAGGCAAGCCAGCTCAGCACTGACTATTGGTTCTACTGGGATTCTCTGTCTGGCTTCTTTGTTCCAGTGAGGAAGGAAAGAAAAGAAGGAATGAGGGAGGGAAAGGGGAGGAGGGAAGATTAAAAAGGGGAAAGGGAGAGGGAGCAAGAGAGCATGTGAGGCAAGGAATAAGAGAGAGAGAGAGAGAGAGACAGAATATACCGGTTAAACCTTTCCTAAGATTGGCTTCTCTTACTAAGTTCTGAAAGTCAAGTGACCGATGATTAGTAAAGAGATAAAGGAGGCTGGGAAGATGGCTCAGTGGTAGAGCGCTTGCCTTGCATGCATGAGGCCCTGGGTTCAATTCCTCAGCACCACATAAGCAAAAAGAAAAAAGCCGGAAGTGGTGCTGTGGCTCAAGTGGTAGAGCGCTAGCCTTGAGCTGAAGAGCTGAGGGACAGCGCCCAGGCCCAGAGTTCAAGCCCCACAACCGACAACCCCCCAAAAAAAAGAAAGAGAGAGAGAGAGAGAGAGAAAGGCTTGTTGCCAATGCCTGACTGCAAGCTATTAAAACTGAGAAGGATCTTGTAATCCTTCTATCTTGTAAGAAAATGCCTCGCTTGTAATTGTTTAGTGGAAACTACAGAATAGGGAGTTTTTTCAGTATCCCTACAGCCCTCTGCATTGTGGGAGGTACAATAGAGACAACTTCCAACTATAGCAATCCTGAACAGAGCTCTAAACCTTAAACTTGAAGCAGTCAGGAAAGCCAACAAACTTTTTAAAACTAAGTAATGGCAAAAAGAAATTAATGCCAGGTGTGGTGGTTCACAGTCATAAATAATCTCAACTATTCTCGAGGTAGAGGTCAAAAGGACTGCTGTTTGGAGCCCCAACTAGGCACAAACCAAGACCCAATCTCAATCAGTAAGCCAATGTGGTGGTGTGGGGTGGTGTGTAGGCACCACCAGTTATTAGGAGGCATATATAGGAGAATTACAGTCTGAGTATATACTCAAGAGTATATACTTGAGTATAAACACAAGAAATGAGATGACGAATAATTGCAGCAAAAAGGGCTTGCGTACAGTTCAAGTGCAAGGCCTTGAATTCAAACCCAGCAATGAACAAGAGAGAAAAATATGTGAGAAGCAAGAGAAATAATCAGCCAGACAGAGACAGAATATACGCCTTGGAAAGGAAGCCCTAGACCTGCACACCTCTGCCTCTGAGTTCTATGTTAGAGCTCAGGTGAATAGAAGCGGATGCTGAACACGCAGGAAGCTTTTGCCAAGGAGAAAAGCAGCAGTTCCAAATGACACAGCACAGCAGACGTCTCACAGCGAGTGCTCCCCAGGGGCAACAAGGAAAGCCTAATCAGGGGCCCAGGTGCACAAGGCAATTGTGAGTGTCCACACTCAGTCACTGAAGGTTAACCTGGTTCGGGCACTTAACCTGGTTTGGGCACTGGGGCCCAGGACTGCCCGAGAGGGCAGTTTATTTACATTCCACAATCCAACAGTTCCACGATGACTCTCCTCCAATTTTTCTCTTCAGAAGCAATAAAAGTTCTAGAAGAAAGTAGTAGACAGGGAAGACCTTGAAGGGTAAAAATAAGCCATGAATTTACTGAGAATATTACTCAGAATGGACTCCGTGACAGTTTTTTAGAAGTTGATGTGGAAGTAAAAATCACAGACCTGAGGAAGTCAAAATTGTTACAGGTAGATTTTAGGCACCCTCCCTGGAACTCATAGTTACCGAATGACTGGCCAGTATAGCTGCTGACAGGACCTCTGAAGGGACAAAAGACTAAGCAATGTTTACAGTGACAGTGATCATTTCGACTTGAAGCAAAGCACTGCAGCCTTGGAAGCGGAGGCTGTTAGAACAGTTTCTCGCAGTGAATAGAGGAGATGATTCATTAACGTCCTGGAGGGGACGAGCAAGTGGGATTTAACTGTCACAGGGCTGGTGACAATACAGCAAGTCCCAATGCCTGTGAAACATGCCATCACTGGGAAATGACTCCATATCATAACAGTTAAGATTAAAAATTCATTTCAAGGGGCTAAAACGAAAAACTTAGCTCAACACCAGTGGTTCATATCTGTAATTCTAGTTACTCAGAGGTTCAGATCTGAGAAGCTTGGTTCAGAGCCAGCCCAAGCACACTAATCCATTAACACTCTTATTTCCAATTAATCAGCCAAAGGCTGAAAGCAGAGGCATGGCTCAATTGGTAGAGTGCCAGCTCCAAGTGAAAAATAAATAAATCGAGAGTGCAAGGCACTGAGTTCAAGCCCCAGTGCTGCCCACCCAGCCCACCCACAACCAAAACAAACTAAGAATTTATTTCAGGGCATTAGAGCAACTATCCTCTCTCACTTGCTGTTGAATGAGACCGTGCGGTGTGGCAATCTATGTGGCCAACAGGGGGACAGCAGGAATTATTTAGAAGATTTTTCAAACAAAGCATGCAGATAATGCTATTGCCAGCACTTTCCCTGAGAGTTTAAATCCACTCCAGCAAATTATGCTCAGAAGTCACAACTGGAAGCCTGAATCAGGCAACACACATAAAGGCATTTCCCTCTTTTCTAAAAGATACTGCAAATAACTTTAAAAAAATAAAAAAGAATCAGAAATACTCAAGGCCTATTCCTAATTCCAAGCCTTGATCACCTCAAGGTCAAGAAAATGTTTGCTGAGCTCACAAAAGTAGGCTGATCCTTCAGAAGAGAACCACTGGTCTGTCTTCCCAGCTCCTGGTGGGGCCAGGGGAAGTGCGAAGATGAGGTGAACCTCCTGCTAGAAAGAGTATGACCAGGGACAGTGCCTCTGTGCGTGAGAAATTCCCTTTTACTGGCTACAGGAGCAGGAATAGTCATATCCTAAGAGATGTGTGTCGTCACAAAAGACCCAGTCTGTGAAGAGCAGAATTAGCCCTGGAGATACGTATTTCTTGCACCCATGTCCCAGTCTGTGCTCTCACCTGCTAATCCTGAGTTGAAAACCACTGTAGGTGAAGATGTCCCAGGGAGTGGGGGTGCAGAGGGAGGAGGGGGAGGTGGGAGAGGAGGTCCTGGCACAGTCTCGCTGGCTGTAGGGCCTGGGAGGGGGGGAGGGGGGGGGAGGCGGAGGGGGAGGGGGTGGGGGAGGAGGTGGGGCTGGTGGCATTGATGGTGTTACCGGACCATTTTGCACTGGAGAAAAGAAAAGAAACGAATTTACTTAGAAAATAGAGGGATGGTCTCCCACAAAATGTCACGTGCACACACAGTATATAATGACCAAACACTTAAATACTGTAACAACAGGGACATGAAGACTTTTAACTTTAATCTCAAAATGAAATCATTTTTACAATCAGAAGTGAAATCGCATGCCATCAAAAGCAGGCAAAAGACACAAATAGGTAATTGGTAAAAGAAGTCACACAGATATCCCAATGCTATCTCCATTCCCCACCAAGGCTTCTTACCTGATTCAGGTGTGTCTGGTGACAGAGGTAGTGGTGGGGCAGGAGGGGGCAAGGCTCCCACATAGTGACCAGCTACTGCCTCTGACCCTGTAGACAGTGTGCCAGAAGCTACAACTGGCAGTATGGAGATGTCTCCATCCCCTTTCTTCTGAATTTTAATGGTCCCTTGTTTCTCCAGTTCATGTATCTTTTTTTCCAGGGTAGACTGTCTTTGAATGGCTTCTTCTTTTTCTTTGACCATTTTTCTTAATGTGTGAACTTGGGTATTTGCATCTTTATAGATTTCCTGCAAAAGAGTCCATGGTCAAGAGTTTGTCTTGACATGAATCACATTTACAAGACCATCAAGTTAGCAAACTCAGAGTAACTGCTTTAAAAAAAAAAAAAAAAAAGGAGAAAAAAAAGTGGCATTCATACACTGAGAAATCTATGGACCTCAGCCAAAACTAAAAATATTAATTACACTAGTAATATACACAATATATTCTAGCAACTGTTATTGTTGATGATGATCTTTGAATTTAACAAATGCGGCTAACTCGACTTTCTGGGCAGTAGAAGGAAAAAGGGCAGAGATGACTTTTATTCACCAAACCTGGCCTTGAAGTCTCCACAGGGTGTTCTGGTAACACAGCTTGTTTTCTTTCATTTATTTTAAAATTCATTTATAACTCCTAGATACACATACCAGCTAACAATAGACAAAAGAGCCCTATATCAGACTTGGATACAAGTCAGACTAGGATTAAAAATCTGCAATGCCTGGAATAATCTATTCATGAGTAACCAGAGGCTAGTTGTCCTTGAATGGATTTCTCTGGTCCTCATAGTGTCTGAATCCTTGACTAGCTAGGCTCACAACAGTAATTATAACATTTTCCCTTTGGTAATGCAGGAAGGAAACAGGCCAAAGCTTCCATCCACTAATTACTTATTTCTGGTTAGGTTTTTAGCAGAAAATGAAGAAGTTCCGATTTTCTAAACAAAGGCTGTCCAGGTTCCTGGTATTAGGGGACTATAGAGGGCCTAGTGAAATGTGTTTTATAGACCTGCGCTTCCTTTCTGGGCTTGCATATGTGAACTTGCACCACAAGGATCCAGCACGCAGGGAGACATTCTTCACACCCTGTCCATTTTTAATAATCCAAGTGTCTGAACTTGAATTGAGTCCATATGCTGCGACTTTGTCTCAATTGTGTGCCAGAAAATAAATTTCCTAGAGCTAACTGTAGGACATGTGAGAATATCACAGACTTGATAACCATCCCATAAAATTGCCATTGCATTAGTGGTGGTATAAAGGCAAACCATTTGCCAGAAGGCCCTCCAGGAGTGTTGGTGTTTTTTGTATTCTATATAATTCCAAGCCCCATGATGGCACTCCAAAAATACTTGACACGAAAGGCAAAATCACAATAATGCCAAACAAAATAGCTGGTATTATCTGACAATAAAATGGATTGGTTTGTTTTGCCTTCCTCTCTCCCACTCACTTTTTCCCCCTTTTCTGGTGAATAGCATACGGTCTAGCCTATGCTGTGATTTTGCTGTTTCCATAGCAACCACAAAATCTGGTTTTAAGTCGAAGCAAAGCAAAGAAATACAATGAAGTCCAAAGCCTAATAAAAATAAATAAGTGGTATGAATTAAATCCATGCTGTGTTTTTCTTTCCAACCAAATGGGTGATCCCCAGAATCAATTCAGTCTCCTCCAGATGGCAAAACATTGTGGCTCCCAAAATCTGTGATAAGGAAATACTGGCTCTCCAGGACTTGATTACACACACATGTGTACCTGCCCAGACTATGTGTACTTTCCATATGAGTATCACCTTGCAAACAGTTCCAGGGGTTTCTGAAAAATATGCTGCCTTGATGCATTCCTCATAAGCAAATGGATTCCATGCTCAACGAGCCTAAAGCTCCGGAGCGTGTTCCCCTCCATGCCCATCTGGATGGCTGTCAGCCTCACACTTACTCGGACAACGTCCAGTTCCTTGTTCCTCTGCATGAGCTGTTTTTCTAGTTCCACGATCTTGGACATGGCTTCATTCTCCGTGTCTTGCAGTTTTTCAGATAACTGTAACATTTTGAAAAAGAAGCTGAGTCACAATGCAGGATTATTCTGACCAGGTCCATGGCGGTCAGAAAGTATAGCTCCAAGGCCAGTAGGGGCCCCAAGCTCCTCGGATCCTATGTGTGTTGCACAAGCTGTTTTCCACAAAGGCTAATTTTCACTATGTTCAGAATGCACATTTGTTTCTACCAGGAATTAATCATGTTTATGTGATCCTTAATAAAACCCATATATGAGTCCCTTAGTGTTTCGACATGCAGTGTGTCTCCCTCTTTTCCTTCAGGGCTAGTAAGGGTAGAGAAGAGGATGGTGAAGGAAGGGTTGGCCTCCCTCCACTGTCAAGAGTTATTGTCCCTGATGTTTGGTTTTGCTTTGGTTTGGCTTTTGTGGTACTGGAGATGAAGCAAGAGTCAGGCACTAGTGTTTGCACAGTGACCCAAAATCCTTCTGCTTTTAGTGGTTCTTCACTCAGACAATCTCTGATAGTGATCTATCTCTACTCTCCAAATAGCTGAGATTACAGGTATGAGACCAGTGGTTTTCTGAAATGAGGTTCCACAAATTTTTTTTTTGTTGGAGTTGGCTTTTAATAATCCTATCTCTACCTTCTGAGTAGCTGGGTATAGGTGCATAAAGCAACAGTGAACCCCAAAATTGTTGATGTAGAAAACTGGTCTGATGTAGAAAACTTTGGTAGGCAGTCTGGGTATATGTGAGGGAAGTTCATTACTTATTTCAACCCAAAACTATTCAAATAGTGTTATTTGGAGGAGCAGTTCAAATAAAGGTGGCCAATTGTAAAAGTAGATATATTTTTTTTTCAAAAGATACTTTGTCTCAGGGCAAGTTCTGTTATTTTATTTCTCTCTAGTCCTATAGAAAATGCCAATCATTTAATTCTCTTGTATCTATAACCAAGAATGCCAGGACAGCCAATCCAGTTAAGTGGAGCAGATAAAGCAAAGGACCCGACTTTAAGTAACATACCTGCTTTCTTTGAAAGAACCCAGAATAGCTTCTGATAGCTCTCTTTCCTGGTCCATGGTTCATTCCTAGTCACTGAACTCTTTAATTTACTACCGCAAAAGCTGTTAATTCTGTTTTGTACCCAATTCATACACAAACACTATCCCCCTTTCTGAGGTCAGCTTACATGAGAGATGTTTTCTTCCAGCTCTTCCACCCTCTCCAAGGCTGCATTCTTAGTTTCTGCATCTTCAAGCAGAGCTCCTACATCAAACACGTTGTCTAGGTAAGCCTGAATCTGGACTTGCAGCTTGTCACTCTCTGTGTGCTTCAGCTTCTAAAATCCAGAATCACACAGACAGTGGTGTTAGTTTTTCTGCAAATACAGAACATCATTACCCAACAGTCTACATGCTTTGTTTGTTCCAAGTAGTCCAGCCTTCTCCAAAATATCTACTATAACATCTTCCTTAAAAGAATTATAGAGTGACTACCTAATGAAGTCAATTCTGATTAATACTTTCTGATGATTACCCTTTCCAAATATATTAGGCAATCTACTGGAAGTTAGGCCTGACTGGTATGATAAGCAATTGTGTCAGGATGAACATAATCAGCCCTTGTGATTGGTCTCCCAAAAAAGTGAGAGTACGTACAATCCCCTGGCTTTATCCCTAGTGGAGATGGGCAGCCAAAATCTATAGATGTCCAAAGGCAATGTCTCTATCATCTCCATGTTACAAATCTTGACTAAGGTCAACAACTGCTGCCTGACCACTAGTGCTCTTCCAAATTCAGCTGGATAAAACCTGTCTACAAGTCAAACGGCAGGAAACACCCAGTGTTCACTTATCTACACAAGTCCACTGGTAATTTTCACATCAACTTTCTGTTTCTTAATGGAAGAACTTCAGGGGAATGCCAAAGTACATAAACACAGGAGGAAGAAACAAGAGAAACTAAACCCTCTTCTCCTAAGAACTGAAAGTGCAACTTTTAAAGCCCGAACACTTGAAACAGAATGTAACAGCTTTGGGAGGAAGTCTCTAGTGTGTACTTCCTCATAGTGTTTAATAGGCTACACATTTACTTCTCATTCTACAGCAGTCTTGGTTTGACTCTGTCTGCCCACATGGGGTCCCCAGAGTAAACAAGAACGCAAATGTTCCAGCAGCCCAGATGAAGAATGCAATGAGACTTGACCCAGACAGGCTCAAAAGCAGAGGAAAGCTGTAACCAAGCTGCAAGAAGTTATCTGATGCCTGTACTAAAAGGCATCAGACAGAAGACCCTGGGAGGTCCCAGGGTGCCCGCAAGAATCCTGCTGTCCCTGGCAGGGTATATCGCTCACATTAAATCGTGTAACATTGGTTGACTGCACAAAGCTTTCAGCATTCTTTAGTCACTACTGAAGTATATTTTTGAGGCTGGGAAAAAATGATTCTTACACTGACACCAAAGGTGACAGCTATACTTACATCCAGGTATTCATCCAGGCCTAATTTGGTAAATTCATACTGTAGGTGAACTCTGAAGTTCATGTCTTCTACTGAATGAACCACAATATTAATAAACTGCATAGAGGCCACCTGAAATAAAATTGTCAGAGGGTTAGATGGGCTCCAAATTTTATTCTCACAGGCATGTGCTTTTATTTCCACAAACCTATGATTACTTACCAATTTCCTTATTTTTCATTTCATTGAGCCTTTTAAAATACAAAGTCATAGAGGTACAATTAATTGAGATACCACTTCACACTCACTACATTTCTAGCAAAACAAGAAATACAATAACAAGTGTTGGAAAGGGTATAGATACAATGAAATCCTCATTCACAAGTACTGGGAATGTGACATGATGCAGCCCCTCTGAGAAGTGTGACAGTTCTGTTAAACACAGAGCTACCACATGATACAGCAAGAACACTTGTAACCATACAGCTAAGAGAAATAAAAAGACATGTTCACACAAAAATCTGCACATAGATGTTCATAGACATATACATAAGAACCCAACAGTGGGAAGAAATCAATGCCCATAAAGGATAAAATATTGTGTAGCTACCCAATGGAATACTGTGACAATAAACAGTGATAAAGTCCTCACAAATATTACAGAATAGAGGAATTGGAAAACACCATTGCAAGTGAAAAAAGCCAGTCCAAAGAGACCACATGTCTGATTCCATGAAAATATATCAAGACTAGGCCAAACCATAGAAACAGAAAGTGTATGCCTAAGGCTGGGGATGAGGTAAATGGGAAATGACTGCTAAGGAACACAAGGGACTCTTTTGCAGGTGGTAGAATGTTCTCATGATGGTTATACAGCCGTGTATATGTACTAAACACACACTGTCCACTGACAGTGGGCAAAGTGAATAATATGTGTGCTGAATTTCAGTAAATCTATCCTTGAAATCATACAAGTATAAAGAACAAACTAAACATGCTGTTGCAGATATATGTATAGGTATAAAACCAGATAGGAAAAATATTACAAAGAACATGTAAATCTTTACTTCTCAAAATTTACTATGAGCTCCCTGCTACCTTCCACTGCAATCACCTTATTTCTATTCCAAAAAAGTTTGGAGTTTAGTACTTTCTCCCCACAACTACATCGGTGCCCCTAAGATCTGTTCTAGAGAAAACTAGCCCCTAGTTTGGTAGATAACAGAATAGAATTCAACAGAATTAGGCCCCTAAGCTCCCCACAATTCCTGCTATTGTTCAAAATTTGCTTCTACTAAGTCAATTCTTCGAATACATGCTACACACTGGATGTTTTGGAAGGTGTATAAACCCCATCAGTTAAAAGGGAACTTTTACTAAAAAATTTACTTTAAGCCGAGCATTGGTGGCTCATGCTTGTAATCCTAGCTACTTAGGAGGCTGAGATCTGGGGATCATGGATCAAAGCCAGCCCTGGAAGACTTTTATCTCCAATAAACTACCGTAAAACAATAAGTGGTACTATGGCTCAAGTGGTAGAGCTCTAGCCTTGAGCTGAATTGCTCAGGGACAACGCCCAAGCCCAGTGTTCAAGCCCCCATAAAAAAATTAATTTAAAAAAATGCATAAAGTTCTTGAGTTAAATGAACTTTAAAAAATGCCAATTTTCTTTGTGACCCAGCTTGTTGTTTTCTAAGTTTGTATTTTTTTAATTAGCAGATGTTATTTGGGGTTTTTTTTGCCCATCAAATACAGAAGAAGGTCTTAGCGATACTAAAACAATTTACACATTATGATAAATATGTTATTTGGGAGCTTGTACAACCTACTTGCATTACTGAGGCAGTTTATCTAAAGCCTTGTTTTCTGGAAAGAAAGTACAGATGGGTTCTGACATCTTCCCACATCTCCCTAAAAAGTGCTCTAAATACTGGGTCTTATGATATGCAAAAAAAGGAAATTATTTATAGGTGACATAAATCCAGAATAGCACTTGTATGCCACTGGCCTGTAAAGAAGGCACCTCGGCGCCTGTACATATGAAGAAGCCAACTGAGAGAGCATGTGTCTAATCTGGATGTGAACATAACAGTTGTTTTTACAGACTAGTTATAATTCAGCAGAAACTTAAATAGAACAGCCAGCAGGTGTCCTAACTGAGTGAAGTAGGTAATATGAAACACAACAAGGGGAATGGTGTGGCTTGTGAAAAACTACAGAGGATTTCATTACTTTATTTTAGGGGGGGGTGGTGGTAGAAATTGAACCTATAGCCTCTAGGCAAGTTCTCTACCACTTGAGCTACACAATCTCAATAAAAAGAAATCAAAATAAGAACAACCCATTTTGTTTTTATTTTATTTTTGAGATGGGATCTCACTAATTTTGTCCAGGCAGGCCTTGAACACAAGACTCAACTGTTCATCCTCCTTTAGACAAAAAGAACTGGGACTACTTGGCTCTAGCAGCTAACACTTTCTACCAATGCAACCTAATATTATCAGGTGTTCTTAATTTTCAAAAACTCAGGCATCTGCTTTTATGTATCATTATCTGCCTCTCTTTATGTAAAATCTTCACTTGTCCAACTAAACTCACAAGGGTTTAAGTTCGCTTTAGCCTTAGGGACTCCAGTTTGCAAACTCAGCTGTAACACAATCAGTTCCTCTTAACAAGGCACAGAAAATCAGCTGGTAATGAGCCAAAGCATGGATTTCTTTACATATTTATCACCAAGACCACTATTAGCCTGAATGTCTCCAAAAATCCTAATAAGAGAAAGTAACCCTGTCTTACACTTATTTTCCTTCTTTTCAAAAGCAAATATTGTACCTAACAGAACAAAAAAATTCTCTCTGAAAGACCTCATATTTCTCACCAATTCTGAAAAGGGGTGAAGGCTAGCATGCATATAAATTTGTGTTGCAACTCCCCACTCCCAATTTTTTTTTCCACATGGACAAGTTAGAAATCAACAAAGCTGAATTTCACACTTAAAAAAAAATCACTGCAGGACACTTGTGGTTCACGTCTGTAATCCTACCTACTCAGGAGGCTGAGATTTGAGGGTTGTGGTTGGAAGCCAGCCAGGGCATGAGACTCTTATCTCTAATTAACCACTCAAAAACTGGAAGTGGCACTGTGGCTTAAGAGGTAGAGCACTAGCCTTGAGCACAAAGAGGCTCAGAGACAGTGTTTAGGTCCTGAATTCAAGCCCCCACAACCAACAAAAAGTAAAATTTTTAAAAAAATCACTGAAGCCACTGAAATTAAAACATTATTAGCATATTAGGTACAGGCTTTGCAATGTAACAACTGTTTGGACACCTGCTGTAGATCCAAAGTGGTTTATCTGGGATATTCAGCCTAGGAAAGGACCTCCCCTCTAGGTCCAAGTTTCCTAGGGTAATTTTTTTTTTTGTCAGTCCTGGGGCCTGAACTTTGGGCCTGGGCACTGTCCCTCAGCTCTTCAGTTCAAGGGTAGCACTCTATCACTTGAGCCACAGCACCACTTGCAGCTTTTTCTGTGTGTGTGGTGCCAAGGAATCAAACCCAGGCCTCGTGCATGCAAGGCAAGCAGTCTACCACTGAGCCACCTTCCCAGCCCCTCCTAGGGTGATTGTAATTAGTCAACCTACAGATCTGACCCACTCAAAACTAATTCTGTCTGAGGGCAATCTTTATGATAGAGTCTTTCTTCAGTCCAGGATTCAAATTTGCACATATGAATTCAGAAGTGCTGAAACTCCTTTTGTGGTTCTTTTCTGAGAATGACAGGGCTGCTGCGGAACCTCACATTCTTGCATGTGTTCTCACCTGAAAAGACTATCTAGAGGATGACTGTATATTTCTCCTGGAATTATCGAATCAGGAAAATAGGTAAAGGGGGAAGGGAGATTACTGATACACATTAATGGGGGGAAGGAGGGCTAACAAATTAATTCAGTTTCTACAAAGCAAAGCTCTTAATCTCTCAGCATATGATCTGAAAAAGACCACCGAACAGAGTCAGCAAGTGTTAAAAAGGTCAAGATTCCTTCCACTTAGGATTTCTATGGAGTATCATCAGCAGCTGAAGTTGGCAACTGCAGGTATTGGCACCAGTTCTCATCTTCCTTTTCCCAAATGCACCGATTCCCCCTTTATTTGCTATAAATAACCAGCACTTTTGTCCTTTAGTGAAGTGTGCATTAAGTGAATACAACTGGAAATAAATGCCATAAAGGGAAAAGACAAATGAAGAGGAAATGTTCTAGGATGGATCTACAACACATTAAACTAAATTTTTTGTTCGGTGGTGGTGGTGGTGTGTCTATGTGTACATGTTTAGAAAAAAATGTTAAACTGAGTTTGCTTTACTGGATGTAATACATGAAAGTAACTCACCATAAAATCTATGTTATTGTCTTCATTCCTGAAATGTTCCATCAACTTCTCAAAGCGTTGTTTTTCTCCACAAACCTGAAATATACAGTTTCATGTGCATGTGACAATGCAAACATAAGCATTCCAAAATTAGATTTTAGTGTTAATAATTATTACCAGAGTATCTTTCATTTTCAAATACTATTTACTTTCCATCCAAAATAGTAATCTCACAAACAGCCAAGTAAAACAGGGCCAAAAGCTCATGTGTGGTTTCCTTTGCATATTTTCAGAGACATATCAAATGTTTTTCATTGGTTGCCTTTGCAGATCTGCCATTATTTTTATCATGCATTCACAATCCAAGAGTATGTTCATGGTACAAAAATATCTTTAATTTTGATTTTAACAATTTTAAATTTGAATAATTCAGAATGTAAGCTCCTTGAAAAGCAGGTTCAAAATGTTCATATGCCTAACTGAAATGAGTTTAATGCATTATAACACAGAAGTTAAAAAAAGGACACTTATAGAAGCTATATTAGCCCATTTAATGTGAACATAGAAATTCACAACAATTTATGAAGCAGTACCCCAAAAGCCTAGAACATGTGTTCAGCTAAAATGAATACTTACATCGAACAAGTGAAATAACACAGACAAATTACTGAGATCTTAAGATCATGGTTTGAAGCTGACAGAGGAAAGAAAGTCCAGGAGACTCTTATCTCCCCTTCGCCCCCCCCCCCCCAAAAGTGGGAGTGGAGATGTGGGTCTGCTACCCCTGAGTACAAAAGCTCAGGGGCAGCACTCAGGCCCAAAATTCAAGCCCCAGAACTGGCAGGCATACACACATACACACACAGATTTTCAGCAAATAATAACTCTATGGAAACTTATTCCGAAAACTGAACCATAGTTTCAGAAGGCAGAGAGAGAAATATACATAGCTCAGGAAGGAGAGGTAGACTCCGGTGGGGAGAATCTAAAGGAAAATTTGCGTTTGATAAAACATGCTTTTCTGAAGCCATCTAGACAGTCTAATTCAATGGTCATGAATGCAGACATTTTAAAACACTATGGGTTAATTTTGATATTCACAAAAGACAAGTTTCTCAAAACAAAGGTCTATTGAATGTCATAAGACAATGTAGATCCTGCTCACTAGACTGTGCCCAAAGGAACAAGCACTCATCACTGAAAAAGTCTGCCCACTTGGTGAAGACTCCCAATAGGTGGCATTAGAAAGAGTCAGAATTGCTGATTGGTTAATAAAGGGATGACATCTAACCAGCACAACCAATAAAGAATTAAATTCATGGTGGATAAATATCCCTCAAAATGCCACAGTAGCCTGATAGACAGACTAAAAGTAGACATTAAGAAGAACTCTGAATATATGTGGTTTACAAATCATTCTGTCAGGAAGTGGCGCTGTAGCTCAAGCGGTAGAGCACCAGCCTTGAGCTGAAGAGCTGAGGGACAGCGCCCAGGCCCAGAGGTCAAGCCCCATTCTGTTAACAGTCATCTATGCCAAGAATATATGTTATGAAGCAAGTAACTCCTTTACTTATCTAAAGTAATAGACTTAGATAGCTTTCTCTTCATAACTGCTATAAAGCTGGTAAAAAGAATTCAAATCACAAAGCAACACAGATGTCAGGTTTGGGGAAGAATCTGTGTGAACGCTCTCAAAATTCCCCAGAAATACTGGAGTGTCTCTACTGTCAGTTCCACTGAGTTACTCTGCATAGAAGTTGAGACTCTGTGTTGCCTTCCTGAGATCAGTGTGGAATTCCCTGACTTTGCTTCTGGGAACAGCCTGGCTTATGGAGTCCTCTCCCTTTCTGCTTGGGAAAAAAAAAAAAGAAGCATGCAAACCAGATTCACATTTGTTTCCTTATGACTTTAGCAATCATTAAACAAGTGTAGACTATAATCCCACAGGAAATGGGAAGATATGTGTGGGGAAGGTTGGTAAAAGTTGGGTCCCACATCAAAAGGAAGTCGTCTTACATAGTTCATACTGCTCACATCTGGACCACCCTTACTCATATAGTTAAAACGGGACCAACATGATTGATTAAGCACGCCTCTTGTCTATTTGTAGAAAAAAACTGGTAAAGATCAAACAACAAGACACCACTTTTCATCTGCTTTCAGAATCCATACACTGATGTTCAAGAACTTCATCAAGATGTATGGACTAGCAGGAACATATCAATGTGTATAAATTACCAAACATTACATATTGCTCATATAACTTCCATCTGTCCTATAAAGCTACAGAATGAAAAATATTTAAATAAAGTAAGTTACACTCTTGCAGCTTAATTTGTACATTCTTGGCTTTTAAATTTACTAATATTTCTCATTCCCTTATCAACTTTGAGATCATTGATCAAAAGGAGTCCTAGAGTAGGAGGCCTGAAAGTTTGGGAGCTGCAGAAAGACAAAGAAGAGCAGAGAAGAGCCAACTGGAAAGGGATTCTTGTGTATTGCACTACTGTAACAGAAATTAGATTTCTACTGCTAGCAAGCAGAGCTACCAGAAATTAAGTAAATCAACAGATAAATCAAAACATGCATACCAGGAAAACCAAGTACTCTACTGTAACTAAGAGGCATTTTCATTACAAATCATCTCATCATCTTATGTGAATACATTTGCTGACCATGATTTATATTGTGTCAAGTGAAAATGCTTGGCGTCCAGTCTTGGCCAACTGATGCCACTACACTGCCCAACCCTGCAAAGACCACCTAAGACAAATGCCCTCTTTGTAACTTTAAGCTCTGACACTGATGGGTGAGGGGTTACAAGCTCAGAATCAGGACTATGTGAATGGATCATAAAAACCTGACATGTGAGTCACAACTCTACCATGATGCTACTGTTAGATGAGACAACAATGGCCAGCTCTGGTCTCCATTTTCACAGACATTTTAAGAACCTTAGTTGACTTTCAAGTCATGCTTTAAGAAACCATAAGGGTTACAGGGCGGCTCCAGGAGGCTCAATATTTCAGGAACTTGGCAGGGAAATGGCAGGTTGCCTAGTAAGACTTCTTGTGGCATGGGAAGATTTCATATCTAATAAAAGTTTGAAAACAAAAATCTAGAATAAAGGACTACAATTCTAATCTAGTGTAGTAATATAGCACAATATTCCCAGACTGACCTACATGGAAACTTAATACAAAACAAATTCAGAGAGATGTACTTGGCTATGTACAACCTACGTACAAGGGCCAAATTACTGTGATAGCCCAGCTAGTTTGCTCCTGTTCATGTAGCAGGTAAGTACCACTTTACCCAGATAAAGCAAACCACTTCTACAAGCAAGATACATTTTCACTTAAAGGAGAAATGAAGCAAAAGTACATTTCTTGCCAAAAAAACCAACTCTGCTATGTTCTCCAACATCTGTGAAAGGCATTTCCAAACAGTGTCCCAAACCATTTGGATAAATCTGGACCCTGGATGCAAAGAAGGCTGTGGTTTAAAGTGTCTCTAAGAATGGGCTGAGGTCAGTGGATGATTTCCCTACAGGCTCATAGCAAAGAAAAGATGGTTTTACAAAAGCTTTGTAATAAAAGAGTATAATCTTGCTGACCAGATGTTGAAATGAACAGACTCTCGGCCTTGAGCTACCTCTCTGTCTCCTTCAAGGTCAGTGGCTGTCTCTGGCTCCTCCAGCAACAGCTCCCAAGGCACCACACGACTGCAGCCAGATTGAGCCCTGACTCTTATGAGGTGGCTATAAATGCTTCTGGGTTAGTTATATAAAAATTAAAGGCCCCTTGCTTAAGTGTTTCCTTTTTGCCCTGTTGCCTGGCGCCTGGCTCAATACTTTCTTTTTCTTTCTTCACAATAGGGCCCTGTGATCAGCTAGACTCCCTGCAGGAAGGCATGGTTTTAGAGGCAAGCTCTCTGTTATGACTGATTAGAGTATACTTCTGGGAGCCTGCCTGGGAACAAAAGTTCCGTTTTCTTTTCAGGGTCTTATGAAGTAAACAGTTACTTCATAGTTAGTCCTCAGAAAAGCATCTTCTTCCTTCTCTGGCAAACATCAGCAGTTTTAGTTGCTGACACCACACTGGCCCAATGAAACCAGTTTTCTAGACTATTCTACAGTTGCCAGTCTGGTATTTCATATACATTCACAGATACTGAATGCTGCTGTAACAAAAGTAGACTTCAAGGCCTGCCATTCGCTCTTGAGTCTCCTTGGAATTTAAAGAAAGAAATGTTCATCTAAACAAAGCATTCTGAAACTTGATTTCTCTCTAATGAAGTAAAAGTGAATGAAAGTTAAGCATCTGAATGTATTCTGCAATCAATAGTGAACTTTCATTTTTTATAAATTAATAAAACACTTAGATCCACCTTAGCCTTGGAGACATCTGATTATAAGTCTGAAGTTTCATCTGCAGAACACTAAACATCCCTGTGAAAACCTTAGTCATTTTTCCAGATGTTTTCAGACATCCAGATGTTTGGAAGCAAACACAGCATCCAAATGTGTATCTTACTTTCCATGCATGTATTTTACTGTAACGAACAAAGGAAAGGAGTTTGATGTAGCAGCAAAAAAAAAAAAAAAAAAAAAGATTAGAGAAAACCCCAAAGGGACACTCATTGACACACCACAACCTAAATAAGAAACATTTTCATTACTCCCCAAACAGAAAATGGCCTTCACTAAATTCTGAAGCATAAAGGTCTACAATACAGTTATCTATAGCGACTTCTGAAAATATTCTGAATGTCTGACTTAAATGGTTTGGCTATAATACAAGACCCTTGTTTGTTTGTTTGTCTGTCCTTCCTTCCTTCCTTCCTTCGTCCCTCCCTCCCTTCCTTCCTTCCTTCCTTCCTCCTTCCTTCCTTCCTTCCTTCCTTCCTTCCTTCCTTCCTTCCTTCCTTCCTTCCTTCCTTCCTTCCTTCCTTTCTTTCTTTCTTTCTTTCTTTCTTTCTTTCTTTCTTTCGTCGGTTATGGGCCTGGGCACTGTCCCTCAGCAATTCAGCTCAAAGCTAGAGCTCTACCACTTGAGCCACAGCTCCACTTCCAGCTTTTTGGTGGTTAATTGGAGATAATCTCGTGGGCTTTTCTGCCTGGGCTGGCTTCATACTATGAGCCTTAGTTCTCAGCCTCTTGACTAGCTAGGATCATGGGCATGAGCCATAGGCATTATTTCTGTATGTTCCTGTGAGAGGATTTTCTGAGAAGAGATTTGCATTTGAATCCTCAGACTGAGTAAAGAAGATCATGATCCTTCCTTCTCAGACTCCTGAGTAGGTAAGATCCCAGGCATGAGCCTCAGGCACCTAGGATAAACTACTATTTTTGTGTGTTCCTGTGAGAGTAGTTTCTGGGAAGAGTGTAGTATTTGAATCCTCAGACTAAGTAAAGAAGATCATGTCTACCATGCTGAGTGGGCATCTCTAATTCACTGAAAAAATCCAAGGTGAACAAAAGTAGAAAATTTAGAGAAAGAGAACCTGTCACCATAAGCCAAGATATCCATCTTCCCCTGTAAGTGTTTGGTCTTTTAGACTCCAGGACACATATCTTAGTCCTCCAGTTCTCAGATCTTCAGACTAAATTACAATCACGGCTTTCCTTAAATTACAATCATGGCTTTCCTAGGTCTCCACTATGCAAGACAGCAGATTGTGGAACTTCTGGGCTCCATAATCATGTGAGCCAAATCCCTTAAGTCTCCTCTTATATTTATTGCCATATCTATAGATCCCTGATGGGTTGTTTCTCTGGAGAACCCAAATACTCTTCCCCAGGAAAGTCTAGTGTTTAATCAATTTCTCTAGGATGACTAACCAACTAAAACGTTCATAGGGTAGAAGATGGTCTAATACTGTCCTTTATTTTCACCCATTTATGGTTCCAACTTCATTCTCTTAACATACCCAATTAGGTCTGGCAGACCAGTGACCCAACTGTAGTAGTTAAAACCTAGCATCTATACTGAGGCAAAAGCACATGCCTAGAGCAGCATTCCACAAGACCTCAGGACCTACTTATAGAGGCAGTCAGTACAAGCTCTCCTCGTATCTGAGTCCTAACATATCAAAGTAAATCAAAGGTGTGCCATTATTTGACCTATCAAAGACCAACAGTAGGCAACGGTCTGGAGTCTGTCCACCACCTGCTCCTAACTCACCATTTACATCTCCTGTTTCTCCTAGGGTCTTCCCCACACTCTCCCTTAATATCGATTCTGGGGTACTGTCAGAAGGACAGTGGTTCTGGCTTCTACCAGCACAAGATTATCACAGGCAATGGGTTTGGGCAGGAGTTAAATGCAGTCTTTAAACATCAAGGATCCTCAACTTCCTTTTATAGCATCTGTGAGATCAAGAGTATATTTGTAATACTAAGATGTTACTTGCCATTTTCAAAGAATTGGCATCTGCACTGAAAAACAATCAATGTGAGAGCAATAACAAGTGAATAAAACCATTGGTTCCTTGATGGAAGTCAGGCTAAATGGTCCTGGTAAGCAATGTATTCATTACAGCCATGTAGTCTCAAGTTAAAGTGAGAAAAGAGCCGGTTTCACTCAAGAAAGGGGTCAGTGAAGTAGTAAAATGCATTCATATTATCACTTCTCAATCCCTGAACACATCTTTCTAGTGTTGTACATGGTGAAATGGGAGCTCTGCACAGAGCAGTATGGCTGCACACTGAAGTATAGCTGTCTTGAGAACAAGCACTTCTGTGATTATTCAAGTGGCAAAATGAACTACCTATGCTCTCATTCTCATGCAAAGGAGGAACTGACAAAATATCACTTCTCAGGCTTACCTACGAGGCAGACATTTTCTCAAACGTATATAAGCTACGTTTACAGAAGAAGAAAAAAAAGGGCAATAGTTGTTGTCAATGATAAAAATTAAGCTCCCACCTGATGTCAGTGATTCACTATGATCCTACTGACTGAGACTGGGATCTGAGAATTGTGGTTTCAAGACATCTCAGACAGACACATCTACAAGAGTCACCTCCAATTAGCCAGCAAAAAGCCTGAACACAGTTTCAGTGGGAGGGCACCAGCCATAAGTAAAAAAGCCACATGAGAGCATGAAGCCCTGAGTACAAGCCCCAGTTAGTATTACTACCACTACTACTAAGTTTTATTATTCTGACTCCACTCTATGAAAAGTAGGAATCTTGAAAAATTTCTAATCCAAAACTGACAACTTCCTAATACTTCAATTTTTTACTATATTGGAGTTACTGTGAGTTTTTAAAGACTGCCTTATGAAATCATTAACACCTTAAAGATGTGGATAATTCAGTAACTCAATTTTCCAAATGACCACTGATATATTTGCTTTATTAAAAGATTTTTAAAAATATATAACACCACTGCTAGACTGAATTGTGTTTCCACAAAATGTGTGCACTAATATTCTGTTTGTTGAAGTGACTGTGTTTAGAGATAAGAATTTTAACAGTCTAAGGTTAAATAACGTCAGAATGGAGTGGAAGAGATGGTTCCTAAATCAACAGGCTCATGGCCTCCTAAGAAGAGACCAAGAACACACACACCAAAAGATCATGTGAAGACATCACAAGGTAGACATCTGAGAGGCAAAAAAAGAATATTCCTGTTAGAACCCTGAGCTTAGGCTTCTAAGCTTTAGAACTGTGAGAAAGTATTTTTTGTTGCTTAAGCCACCTAGCTTATGGTTATTTGTAATGGTGGCTTGAGTTAACTAAGGTAACCCGCATTTTCACTGGTATTTGTTTTTAATAGGAATGGTTATATTAACATGTAATGAGTTTTATTATTTTGAATGAAAAATACCCAATTTTCTATGTTATTTATAATATCAATATAATATGAATAAACAAAAGTTCCTGCTGGGCACTGGTGGCTCATGCCTGTAATCCTAGCTACTCAAGAGGGTAAGATGTGAGGATGGAAGTGTGAAGCCAGCCTGGACAGGAAAATCAGTGAGACAGCTGTCTCCAATAAAATACCCCCCAAAAACAGAAGCAGAGCTATGGTTCAAGTGTACTAACCTTGAGCAAAAATCTCAGGGACATCACCCTGGCCCTGAGGTCAGGCCCCAGGAACAGAAGAATTAAAAAAAAAAAGTTTTGGGGGGTTCTCAGTATTTTTTTTTTGTAGAGACATACTTTTACTATGTACTTCATAAATTCTGTCTCAGACTCCAAAGTGCTAGAATTATAGGCAAAAAATTAAAATCTTAACACTATAGTCTGAAGCATTAAAAAAAAATAAAGACGGGAAGGACTCCAGAGAATCAACCATACATACAAAGAACTTCTGAATTTGTTGTGTCTCCATGAAGACGATGCCACAACACTCAGATCAATGGGACTCCTTGTATAGAAAAGAGCCCTCCTTTTTTCCTTGATCCATTCATCTACTGAGGGGCATCTGGGTTGGTTCCAGATCTTAGCTATGGTAAATAATGCTGCAATAAACATAGTTGTGCTGGTAGCTTTAGTGTGGTCTTGTTTGTAAACATTTGGGTAAATGCCCAAAAGTGGGATTGCTGGGTCATAGGGGAGCTCTATGTGGAGTCTTTTGAGGAACCTCCATACTACTTTCCAAAGTGGTTGAACAAGTTTACATTCCCACCAACAATGCAGTAAGGTTCCCTTCTGTCCACATCCCCTCCAGCATCTGTTGTTATTAGAGTTCTTGATTTTTGCCATTCTAACTGAGGTAGGTGGTATCTCAATGTTGTTTTGATTTGCATTTCTTTTATGGCCAGGGAGGTTGAGCATTTCTTCATGTGTCTATTGGCCATCCTTCTTTCTTCTTCAGAGAAGTTTCTCTTTAAGTCTTTAGCCCACTTATTTATTGGGCAGTTGTTTCTTTAAGGATTTGTTGTTGGGGGATTTAATTTTTTGAGTTCCAAGTATATTTTAGATATGAGACCCCTGTCCGTTGTATGGCTAGTGAAGATCTTCTCCCAATCCATGGACTTTCTATTGATCTTGCTAGCTATGTCCTTTGCCTGCAGAAGCTCTGCAACTTCATGCAATCCCATTTGTCCAACCTTTCTTTGATTTGTTGTGTTTCCGGGTCTCTATTAAGAAAATTTCGGCCTGCGCCAAGGAGACCTAAGGTTTCTCCTATTCCATCCTGTAATGTTTTCAGAGTGTCTGAAAGAATGACATTGCCCCATTTGTGAGGAAATGGAAAGACTTGGAAAAAATTATATTAAGTGAAGTAAGCCAAGCCCAAAGAAACATAGGTCCCATGATTTCCCTTATTCGCAATATCTAGTATATGTATGAGTCAAGCAGAAAAGGTCAGATAAGATGATGTTAGGAAAATGAACCCTAAGATATGTATTTTAAATGTTTTTTTCTTTCATGCATTTGTTTCTAACACAATTATAAGATCATTTCTTTGTATGTCCCTCCCCCACAGTATAACCCATGCTTTCACTGTATTTGATGTCAGTATAATTTGTGGAGGGGAAGGGGAAAAATAAGTCGTTTAAAAAAGGATACAGGTGGACCTGTTGCAACAATGAGAAGTACAAGTTGTCATATCGAAAACGAACTTTACAACTTGGGGGGGGAGGATTGGGTGGGGGGAAGGGAGGATGGGAAGGGTAAACAAAGGAGGAGGATACAATGCTTGATAAGAAATGTACTCACTATCTTGCCCATGTAATTGTAACCCCTCTGTACAGTATTTTCACAATAAAAAAAAACAAAAATACGTAAGAAAAAAAAAAAAGAAAAGAGCCCTCCTCCCCTTACAAGGTAGGAAAAAATTATTTCCCTTCAGTCCTAGTGTTTAAAAAGGCCAAGAACAATCTCTGATATTTACCAGGTTGGACAGCAGTAGTCCCTAACAGTTCTCTTGCTAGCTCAGGAATGTGCCCACCTTTGTTATATGTAGACATTACAAGGCTAGGTTTTCTTTTTCCAAGGCCAAGTGAACATTAGATTACAAGTAAAGAATATGAGAGTATAGAAGAGTTTTCCAATAATCAAGAATAAATGTTCAATTAACAAAAAGAGATCCTTTACAATGTGTTAGACATGCCCTTGACACACACACCTACCATACAGAAAACAATATTTCACTAATTTTATACCTATTCCTGGGAACAACTTTAAAGAGAAATTTCAGTGTTGTTCTTGGTTGTGTACCAGGAAACCTGGGATATCATATATGTTGCTGGTATATTTATTGGTGGCAAAAGAATCCTCATAACCCAAAGCCAAAACCCAAGTGCCAGAATACAGCAAAGCCTATGGCTCATATTACTGTGATCAGCCATTTCTAGGCTGGAGTGATGCAGAGCTGAGGGGGAAATTTCCCCCACCACAAGCTTAAATTCATGATAACAGAGGATCCAGTGATTTCTGGACCATAATCAGGAACTGCTGGGATATTATCTTCTGCTGAGTATGTTTCTATGATGAATGAAAACTACGTCTGATTTGATATCCTTAGCAGAGTGATACACAGAATGAACATACATAGAATGAAAGAGCCTCAGGCCACATTGTGGTAAAGGAAATAAAGAATGGATTCTAAAATACAGTTGGGCAGAGTCTGGAGTTTAGCAGGGATCCAAGGAGTCTAGAAATGAAAATTTTAATTGTGGGGGCAGGGAGGTGTTCCCAAAAGATCCACCTTTCAGAATCTATACAGGGCAGAGATGTTTCCAGAATCAAGCTGTCAATGTTACCAGCCCATCCCTAGAAACACTGAAGACTTCTTCAATCAGGCTTCAGTTAGGAGACATAGAATCACCTACCAATTGGTCATATAATGGGAACCAGGGACTGATACAATCACCAATACAATCTGCTCTAGTTTGGATGTTGAATGTCCTACGCATTAAAGGCTTGGTCTTCAATTGGTACTATTGAGAGGGGCTATGGAAATACAGGAAGAGCGCTCCAACGGGTGGTCCTTATTTCATTTTCATTGTAGGTATGACATTAAGACTCTGGATCTTCTGCATTTATCTTTAAAGACTGGAAGCTGTCTTTACTCCCAGCTTGTGACATAAGCAGTTTACTCTACTGTATATCCCTACCACAATGTAATGTCTTCACCCAAAGCAATAGGGTCACCCAATCCTGGCTCAGAGCTTCCATAGCGATAAGCAAAATAAATCTCTTCTCCTTTTAAATATGTCTCAGGTATTTCATTATTTTCAGTATTTCAACATCAAGCTAATACACAGCCTAAAGTCTATTATAAAGTTTGTTATTATCCTGCTAGACAGCCTTGGCCATGCAATTTTTAGTTCCTATTGGTAACTAAAAATCACCCTTCATTTTATTATTTAGGCACTAGTTTTTATATCTTCAGTCAAAAAAAGCACTTAACTTGACTCAGACTTATTAGAGTATATATACACATACTTATTACATAGGGCATATGTAAATACAATTTTATGTGGAATCAAAAAGTTGTAAACTCGGAGATAGGCCTCACCAGACTAAATTCTTAAGAATAAATTTCATAAAAACAAAATTATTTTTCTTCAGTTATAAACAAGAGCAAAAAAATCACATGGTCTGAAATTAAATTCCCAGATTGTATTTAGATTGGAATATTTTTGTCTTAGTTAAATGTATACTATTTGAATTATTTTGAATAGACATTTATTTTCTTATGTTCATCCTCATATTCAGTGGCTCATTCTATCAACTTTAAACTTTTCTTCCGTTTATTGACATCACATCCATTGTCATGGCCAGTAACTTTATCCAGGCCTTAATACTACACTAAGTGGCTTATCTCCAAACTCCAGCATCTCTCCCTTCAAAAGGTTTTTTTGTGCAGAGCAACAGCAGTCAAAAAGAGAGACCTGAATTATAGAAAATGTCTGTCTTAGATTTCCAGAATCAAACAATGTATACAAAACATTTTATAAACTACTAAGTACTGTAGTAAATACATTTCTTTTCATTCCTTTTTTCATCCAACTTGTCTTCCAGTAGAGTTGGGTTTTTGTTTTCTTGTCAGTACTGGGGATTGAATTCAGGATCTCACATTGTAAGCGATCTTACTAACAGCTGTGCTCTACCACCTGAGCCATGCCTCCATCCTCAGCTTTTTGCTGGTTATTTAAAGATAGAGTCTCAAGGACATTCCTGCCCAGATAACTTCAAACTGTGACCTTCCAGAGCTGGGCCTCCTGAATAGCTAGGATTACAAATGTACGCCACATATGGTCAAAAATGTTTTTAAAAAAAGCATAAATTGCAAATCTTTCCATCAGTATCTCCTCATAACCTTATTCCTACTTGCCTTCTGTCATGTTCTGTTGTATAATTTGGGCCCCAGGTATTTTCATAACAGATGTACTCTGACTTTGGTTACCTTGTAAGACAGACTTCTTGCTGATCTCTTTGACCTCTGACTTTCTCCACCAAATCTTTCCCCTCTAGTCTTATACTACTTAGAACCTATTCCCTCTTCTTTATACCTCTATTAGGTTTGCTTTTGAGGAGGAAGGATAAGCCTAAGTAAAAGCATGTAAAGAAAATGCTTGGAAAATGAGAAATTGTTGTGGAATGCTGTAGATGAACTATGAGTTAAGTAGATCTTGGTAAAAATTCCAGAGCTGGTGTTTACCAGAGCATACTAGTAGGCCCATTTATTCTGAGCCTCTTGCTCTTTATTCCTACTTCATAGTGTATACCTGAAAATTAACAAAACATATACTAGCCTGTTTGCACTAAGCAAACAATGAAAAAGCAATAAATATTTATTAAAGAACAGAATACATCAGTATTCTCATATTTCTATGTACCTTTTTCATACATGACAAATTTACGAATATTTTCAACATGAAAGAAAATGGAATAGATTCTTCTCCATTTATATTTACATTCTGAAAATATTAATCAAAATCCATACGTATTAACTATGAATGCCACATATTTTTAAAGTGCTTTACAGTTTGCAAATAGTGTTTTCAATTTCAAATAAAACGGGCTTGATTCACATGAACACCAAGCTCAATAAGCATATTCACTGTAAGCACACATAATTATTTTATTTAAACCATAATTGGCAATAAAATAGACATGAAAATAAAATATAAATGTATGAGCTTGGGATTACTGTTCTCTTATTTTTGCCTTCTCATAACATTTGGTCTTTAATTAGAAAGTCAGTTCTATCTTTCTTAAGAGAAACTTTTTAGAGGCAGAAATCATGCTTTTTATTTTCTGACAAAGTCCTCTAACTCTAAACAGTGGCTTTTTCATACTAAGAAATACATGTGTTCGGAGGGGCGGGGGGAGCGGGGAGGTTTGGGTGGGGGGATGTGGGGAGGATGGGAAGGGATGGGAAGGGGAAACAAAGGAGGAGGTTACAATGCTTGATAAGAAATGTACTCATTATCTTGCCCATGTAATTGTAACCCCTCTGTACAGTATTTTCACAATAAAAAAAAAAAAGAAATACATGCATTACAGGCATTAGAAAGGATAAAGTAATGGCATTCTCAGGGAAATGGGTTGAACTATAACAAATCATAATGAGCGAGGTAAGCCAAGATCAGAGAGGCAAATGGTGCATGTCTCCCCAATACGCAGATGTTAGATTTAAAATGCAAAGAGATATGATAAGGTAAGCAGGACTCAAAATTACCCACATACAGTGAGACCAAAAGAGGATAGTCTCAAGAGAAAAGCACCAAATTGTAATACCCAAGCACCCAAAGACAAGGAAACAAAGGACTTCTTCTTAACTTGTCTTATCATTTTTAGATGACTCTGTATTCTTTACCTCATATATGGTGTATACACATGTATATCTGAGGGAAGATGGGAGCAAAACACAGAATCGGTGGAAAGCAGGTGCAAAAATACAACAGAGGGGCCCATCAGCTGCACTGGACATTGATGGATGTGAACTAAGCAACTCAAGGGTGGTGGTGGGAGGGAGAGAATGAAAAAGAAAGAGAGAACAGCTGATACCACGCAAAAGGAAATAAATGTACATATCACCCAATTTGTAAGAAATGAAGGTCATAGAGTTCATAAGCTATGTAGATTAAGATAATGATGACAATCATTGTGAAGATTAAATGGTGTTTGTAACTTTAGCTAAGTATAACTGTGCCACAGTATTGTGAAATTTATACAGTCACTTAATTTCAATAAAGAAATATTTGGGGGAAAAGAAGAGAAATACATGTGGTAGTTCAGTCATTCCCCAGAAGTTTCAACAAATTTGATTTTGTCTAACAGTTCTTGAAAACACAGGTGATCATCATTGGATCAATGTATTTAGTTTGGGAGAGATGTAACACAAAGGGTAACTAAGCCTCTTTAGAAAATAAAGAAGAAAACTAGACTTAATATAGTTTTCCTACAAAGCAAGGGGGAACATTTAATTCTGCACAACAGGAGCACTCCACCCAACTGAAGAATTATTACTTCTCAAGCATCCCAGACAGCAGAAATAAACACACACAAAAATAGTAGCACCAATGCTAGTCCAAATCTCCTCATTCAGTTCCTTTTAGGACTTATTGCTATGCACACTCATATTTCTATGCAATTGAACATAAGAGCTACAGATAATATAAATATAAAAGTATATATATATAAATATAAAAGTATATATATATAAAAAGTATATATATAAGTATAAATATAAAAGTATATATAGTATATAAATATGTATATGTCTATAAAAGGATAGACATATTACACAATATATACATATACACAGACATATATATATTCACATATATGATTTATCTTATCCATCTTCCTAGTTAATATAACGCAAAACTTTTTTTTTGTCAGTCCTGGAGCTTGAACTCTGGGCCTGGGCTCTGTCTTTCAGCTCTTCAGCTCAAGGCGAATGCTCGACCACTTGAGCCACAGCTCCATTTCCGGCTTTTTCTGCTTATATGGCTCTGAGCAATCCAACCCAGGGCCTCATGCATGCAAGGCAAGCACTTCACCACTGAGCCACCTTCCCAGCCCCTCACAAAACTAGTTTAATAGTATGGTTAAACCTATGCAAAAGATAATCTGATGTAGCCTTGTGACTAGATCTCAACATTCTACGTTAGGACTGTTAAAAACCTATAACCCTTTTTGTATTTAAGAAACAATTATATGCTCACAGAATGCAAACCCAATTTTAAAACCATCTAGAACAAATATGGAATACAAAGATTTTTAAGTATGCTTATTATACATATCAAGGTGGAATGAGGGAGGAAAGGAGAGGCAGCTCCTTGCTACAGAAGAAGAACACCAATGTGATTCCAAGATAGACATTTTTATATTACAGAAAGAAATGGTAGAATCGCAACAAAATCTTGAATGCTCTATTCTTTTCTGAAGTTGGTGATGATGTTGCCAAAGCTATAATAGCTTTGATTCCCATTTTCAAATCAGCACAGCACCTTGCTTCTATATTGTCCATATGTCTCTAATGACCATACAACACTTATATGGCACAGAAACACTTCCCAAGTGAAAGCTGCAGATGTAAGGCAAAGGCATCAGGCTCTGGTTCAGATTCTGCAAGATCTGTCATTAACAAGCAGCTCTCACTGTTTTTTCCCAGGACCTTGTTGATATAAAGAATGTGAAATAAGAATACATACAGCTGTTAAAGGGCATAGGCTTGTGAAGCAGGAAGCAACATTCAGGGAGTTTTTCCTCTCTTTTTTTTTTGTGGGAGGGGGAGGGGGGGAATAACTGGTACTGGGGCTCGAACTCATGGCCTCATGGTTTTAACTTGGTTTTTATTTTTTTTTCCTTCAAGGCTACTGTTCTTACCACTTGAGCCATTTTTCCACCTCTGGTTTTCTGCTAATTAGATGGAGATAGTCTTTTGGAGTTTTCTGCTAGGACTGGCTTTGAACTGTGATTCTCAATCTCAACCTCCTGAGTATCTATGATTATAGGTGAAAGCCACAGTCACCCAGCCTACTTTATTTCATTTTTTTTTAAAGTAGCTGCTACAATTAAAGAATTGAACTTCCTTTTGTATGCAACTGTACTTGAGCTTTTAGAGAGAATATAGAGGTTTAACTGAAGTCCGAGTGAGAAGCAAAGTATCTCTACAATTACTCCCAGATGAGATAACGTGGTATTCATTCTTTCATTCATTCCTTTCTTCCTTTCTTCTCTTCTTTTTAAGTTATCCAAGTTCACAGAAAGGAAAGGTCCCAAAGATGTTAGAAATGAATGGAGACAGTAGCCAGAGGAGCAAATGACTATAGAGGAGGAAGAAGCCCAAAGAATGAAAAATATGAATACCAAACCTCTCCCTGCTCAGTCCCAATGACCTCATGCTGAACCACTGCCAACTAACTGTTTCTAAACCATCAATGATCAGAGAACATATTTCCTCCACTGTTCCACTACTTTGATACTTGGTAGTATTGTGAAGATTTGGGAGTAAGCAAGATCTAATTTCAATCCCAACCTTTCTTTCCTTGTGCCCCGTCCGCTTTAAGAGTGAAGATTCAGAACCAAATAAATCCCTGAAGCTTTCTTACAACAGTATCTTCCTAGTATAAAATGACATCCTGATTCCTTTTATTGCTGAGGCAGGTTGAATAATGTCCTCCCCATCCTGCCACACCAAGGTGTTCTGTCCCAAACACTTGGGAGACTATGTTTCTTTAAATGGTAAAAGGGTAAAAACAGACATGGTTAAATTAAGGAGTTTGAGATAGGAGATTACCTGGATGGGCCCAAAATAATCAGAAGGGACCTTAAAAGGAAGGAAGCTGGAGAATCAGGGAGAAGCAGTGATGGAGCAACAGAAACACAAGATGCTATGTTGCTGAATTTGCAGTTGAAGGAAGAAGTCATAAATCCAAGAATACAAGTGGTATCCAGAAGCTAAATGGGAGAATCACCTCTCTTTTGGAATCTCCCAAACCTCTACACTATAGTGTGTGTGCGTGTGTGTGTGTGTAAACCTCTACACTATAGTGTGTGTGTGTGTAAACCTCTACACTATAGTGTGTGCGTGTGTGTGTGTGCGTGTGTGTGTATAAACCTCTACACTATAGTGTGTGTGTGTGTGTAAACCTCTACACTATAGTGTGTGTGTGTGTGTAAACCTCTACACTATAGTGTGTGTGTGCGTGTGTGTGTGTGTGTGTAAACCTCTACACTATAGTGTGTGTGTGTGTGTGTGTGTGTGATGTATGTATGCTGGTCCTGGGGCTCTCACACTGGGTCTGGGCACTGTCCCTGAGCTCCTTTTTGTTCAAAGCTAGCACTCTGCCACTTGAGCCACACCACCACTTCGGCTTTTCCTGTGATTAAGTGGCGGTAAGAGTCTCACTATCCTCAGTAGCAAGGCTTACAGGCTTGAGCCACCAGCGCCCAGCTCAGACTCTTTTTGCTCAGAGTATTTTTAAAATAGGGACTCAGCTTTTGTCCAAGCTGGCCTGAATCACAATCTACTATTTATGCTATAGCTGAGATGACAGCATATATTACCCCACTCTGCTTTTTGAGCTGAAATGAGGTTTCAGTAATTTTTGCCTGGGTCAGCCTAGAGTCACAATACTCCCAATCAAAGCTTCCCAAGTAGCTAGGATTACAAGTATAAGCCCCTAGTACCTAGCAAGTCTATGAATTTGTTGATATTCTTCTAACTTACCCATTTCTCTTACGTTAAATTTCTGCTTCTCACAAACACCAACATAATACAGTAGCTTTTACATACAAATGTATTTGGTTTTGTTGCTGCTGTTATGTTTTGTCTGATCAACTCAGTGATAAGAAATAAATACAGCCATGAAACTCAGTCAAAAATATCAGTTTAGGGAAGATGACTGTGTGTTTCAATTAGCTAAATTAGCCAACAAGAAAAAACAAACAAACAAAAGGAAAACAGAGGATCTTTGTTCTCACTCTAGTCCTCATTTCAGGACCACAAATTTTTAACACAGATGTGTTGACTCCTTTTAGCTGCATTTTAGAGAAAGGCATTTAAGGAGTACAAGAATTAGCTATTAATGATCTAGGCATCATCTACCCATACTCATGTCTCCAGCCATGACACAAACCACACAAAGTACAAGTTTACCATCTGAATCTGTTGTGATTAGAACTCATAACTCATCATATATATTGAGCACTGCATATGCCTGTTCAGTAAAGTCAGGCTTAGCACCAACTCCACTATAACTAGCAAGGCCTTTAAAGGTTAATAGTCTTCCCACCATCAGACGCAGCTACACTAGAGGTACTCCATCTTGTTCCTAAAGCTTTCCTGTTAGAAGATTCACAGCAAATTCATTGGGAACAAAAACGGAGAGGGGGTTGGGGGGGGAGGGGGAGGAGGAGGAGGAAGAAGAGGAGGAGGAGGAGGAGGAGGAGGAGGAGGAGGAGGAGGAGGAGGAAGAGGAGGAGGAGGAGGAGGAGGAGGAGGAGGAGGAGGAGGAGAGGAATTAGCTTGGTAAGATCCTTAGTCTTAACTGAAACATGAAAATGTAATCATATGTAAAATTTCATCAAGAATCATAAGTTACTTTTCTTTCATGTGCATTTGAATTAATTAAAAACAAATTTATTGGCTCAAGAGGCTATAGAAATGCTTGGCAAATGCAAGGCCCTGGGTTCAAACCCCAGTACTGGGGAGTGGGGTGAGGGAGGTGGGAGGGGAGGGGAACAGGTACAGAGAATGAGATTCCTGCTACATTATAACAAGTAGTCATTAAATTTCATGTCAGTATATGCTGCCATAGAGCATTCTGCTTGTCTGGGCTCTGACAATTACCAAAGCCAGAGGATCTACCTGTGCAAAAGCACATCTCTGCATTCACAAAAAAAGCAGGTGTTGAATTTCCTTCTTCCATCCCTCATAAACAGTAAAAAAACAGTACTGTTACTTTCTTCTCCATAAAAGGGACACAAAGCTTTAAACACTAAACTTCTTGAAGGTAAAAACCTCTTTTCGTACTATGTCCTGAATTCAGTACCCATTAGGGTTCCCTCTCCCCTGGATGTTGCCAACTGACCCAAGCTCCACCTGAATAGTCATTCCAAAACAGACAGGCATAACATCTAAACAGCTGGCTCTGAGCCTCCCTAAGCTAGAAGATTTCTGTAACATTGTGAAAAGTGATTAAAGAATGTACCCTTCATTATTATGCATAAAAAAAAATTTTACTCACATAGAGATGGAAAGAAAAGAGAGAAAATTTAAGCAACTAAGCTGGAAGCCCCATTTTCCTATCCACAGTGGGTTAAACAGGCTGACATGCTCTTGTTGTATTCATAAGAACCAAGTTTCTCAAGGAGCACGTTCCTGCCATGTCCTAATTCACAGGGTGAACAGGGAGATCCTTTAACTTAGGTCTATGTGGATGCTATAGCCTGAGGTAAATCGAGGACAAGAGCATACAGTTCTGTCCTCGACCCTTCTCAAACATGGCACAGAGAAACACAATCTCAAAACCCTCCATCACTCGCAAGTAATTATAGAAAGGAGGCAGGTTTAGGTTGAAGCTTAAAATACTCAAAAGTCAGCAGAGACCACTAGTGAATGCCTATGATCCTAGCTAGTACTCAGGAAGCTGAGATCTGAGGATCAGGTTTTGAAGTCAGCCTGAACAGGAAAGGCTCTTATTTTAGGCTCTTATCTCCAGTTAGTGACCAAAAAAAAAGGCAACTACTAACCTTGAACAAAAAGGTAAGGGACAAGCCAGGTGCTGGTGGCTCATGCCTGTAATCCTAGCTACTCAGGAGGCTGACATCTAAGGATCTTGGTTTAAAGCTAGCCTAGGCAGGAAAGTCCATGAGACTCTCAACCCCAATTAACCACCAGAAAACCGGAAGTAAAACTGTGGTTCAAACTACTAGAGTGCTAGCCTTGAGTACAAGAACTAAGGGACAGTGGTCAGGCTCTGAGTTCAAGCCCCACAACTGAACAAGAACAAAATGGGACAGCACTCATGCCAAGTTCAAGTCCCAGTACTGAGGCAGGCAGGCAGGCACACACACATACTCTAAAGTCAAAATTAGTTCTCATTTCCAGCTATTAGATTTAGTAGGACTATTTTTTTCCACAATTAAGCACATCATATGCCCAAAATGTATTAATTATTGAGAAAATTATTAGCACATATTAACTGTACAAAGGAGTTTTGTTGCAGTATTTACATATATGCGTATGATATACTTTGATTAAATTCACCCCCTCTATTACTCTTTCATACACTTTATGTTTTCAAACGACTTTAAACACTTGCATTACTCTACCTGTGTACTATATGTATACACAAAGTAATCTGATCACATTCACCCACTCTCACCTCTGGCATCTACCCCCAATTAGTTCCCCAACAAAACATTAACACAGAAAGTTGGAACTCATTTCTGCAAGTATTTGCTTGCCTACTATGTATAATTAAGTTATTCTATCTTAAGAGAAAATAAAACTAACCCATCTCAGGAATTGCTGTCTTTACTTCTGATTCTATATCATTATATCTTTAGAATATATTTTAGTCTACAGTACAATCAGATACTAAGTATAGTATAATAAGGGTTACTGATAATTATACAGTAAATGCTTCCAGTGTAGAAAAAACTCAGCAGGTGATATTTCAAATAGGATTGAGTACCAGTATGTGCTATTCTATTTATCTTTCATTTTAAACCCATCCACCCAAACATACCTCTTATTTATAAGTTTAAAATTTATATATTTATACATAAAATATAAAAACATTCACAGACAAGCATTCATACATTCTTGACTCCAAAATCTATTTATTTTGGAAGCCAGAATATGAATTTAAATATTCACTAAAAAGACACTATACAGTTCTCTCCATGGCTGGCAGTAAGAAGAGAGATAACGTCAAATTTTGAAGTTCTGACTGGGAAATAGAAACAATGCAATGAAAGGGGGGGGGGAGGCAGTGTTTGCCCTGACCTTGTTTTAAGTTTCCCAACTCTCAATAATCATAGAACCAGTCTCTAGTAATATGGCAGCTCTTGATTAAATGCAGTTAAGGTGAAGTATGGAGCATAGTATCTCTGAAGTCCTGCCAACTTTAGAGACTTCTTATGTGAGACCCACAAACATATAGACCCAAATGAGAGCAAAATTTCAAGGAAGTTCAGGATCAAGAAGATCTAATCTTAAACCTGGCACTGCCACTAACCTATTATGTGACCAGGGGTAAGCCAGTTTGAAGGTATTAATAGTTATCCCAAGGGTGTTGCTATACAACCAAGTTATTTCCTGTGTGTAGCTGGTATATAAAGAAGGTACATTAATACAACAAATATGACCAACAATACTATCTGGTTTCTACTCAAGATATCAAAAGATAACAGTGAGTTTAAAGTCTCTCTGAGAGCACCATTTTAATCCACCTTGGGTCTTAATCCAGAAAAGCACTGGAATTGAATAGAATTGCCAGAATGAGGTATAATTTTGACTAAGAGTTGCTACTTTAACCCAAGACTCCAAGTACATCCAACCTTCTCTAAGGACTAATTTTTAGGTTCACTTTCTGAACAGCCTGATATTGAAGCATTTAACCATCAGACACTCAGCTTGGCCACTATCTACTGTTCACTGCCTCTTGGAGAAATTAGCTAATATCTAGGTCAAGATGACTTGATATCATATAACTGAATCCTTAGTATCTTATTACCAATGCATATGGTTTCTGCTTTTGTAGACAGTTTCCATTTGCAACCATACTGTTTATAGCTTTCTTGTTATTCTAGGAAAGGACCACTTGAAAGATTACAAACTTCTAAAATAGACATATTATTTATTTGATAAGTTTTTCATAGCATCCGGTAAAGCAATGATAATGAGGCTTAGGGGAAGAAACTATGATGAAAGAGGTCACAAATTTGCATGTAATTATTTAATATCATCCCTAATGAAGACCATATACAAAACCTATTTCTAAATAAACAAAGCAAACTTGTTTCTAAACTGGTTCTTTCATCTCCTCCAAAGAAAAATAGATCATTTTTAACTTATGCTAGAAATGAGATACCCAAAAAAAGCGTAATCTAGACACTTGAGATATGCTAAGATCATTATGTCTCCCTCAATAATACCTTAGACACTCAAATTTGTAATCCTTAGTTCCTTAGACCAATTGAAAAGGCAAATAATTGTGTTCACAGATGTCCAAATATGAAATGATTATTATTAAAATGTATTAAGACTATAAGGTATCCTACCTCCTTGAAGTTATCAAAAGCTGATAAAATTATTTCATGGCCGCCTCTGACCAGACAAACAGCTGCCAATAGCTCTAAAACAAGGGCTTTTGTCCTGTCAAAGTAAGAAACAAAGAGAAAAATACAGATCAGTGGAAATACCATGATGAGTTATCTACTTGGGAATATGTGGAGAGAACACTGGTTAAACTGTGGTTTTAGAATAGGAGCTATTAGCATGAAAATCAAGATAATGTAATGTTTTACATTTTAAATCTGCTCACTTGCAGATGGTCCAGAAAAATCCCAAATGACAATACAAGTTTTTATCATTTCTTCTTTTTATTCAGGAGATCTGAAAAGTGCTGGATTGCAGCTGTACTAATAAAAGAATTATTTCCTCTGACTCAAGAATATAAAACTCCATCTGAAATATTTTGGAAGGAGGACCTACAGATGCATTCTAAATTTACAAATACAATGTTGAAAGAAACAACATGGTTTGTTCATCATAAGACTGAGTATTTCATCTTTCTTCAGGAATAAAAACTATGCCAACTTCTTAACAATGACTGTTCTGATATTCTACAATGTCAATAATATTTCTTGAAAAAAAAAGAAGCACTTCCATGCAGTGTAGAGCAGGGACAAAAACACATGGCTATGTAGAATTTTAGTAAACTAAGGAAATTACTTCAGAATTGTGAAAGGTTTCATCAAGGAAAGTTTGAAAGAATATCATTCAATATTTAAATAAGACTTTACAGTTTGTACTTCATTCCAAATCAAATGCTTAACTTATAATCAGATTTTGTTATTAATTAACAGTTGTCAGATAACACCATTTGTAGAAAATTATCTGATAAAAAGAAATTACACAATTGAAATGCAAGATATCTCATCTATATGGAAAACATAATCACCAAAAGCTATTGATGAGGACAGGCTTGTAGATGTAATCTGTGAGGCAATTCATACTACATGATGCTGGCTTTCATAGAAAGGAAATCTGCACATACAATTATTTGTGATTCCTTTTCTGTTTGGTAACTAAAGCTATGTACATCAGGATAGCAGCTGAATTAATGGTGGTTTTAGTCAACTTTCAGTATTAACTAATCAGCTACATCTTTTTCTTCTAGTCCTCCAAGTCTGGGCAAGCTAGTAAATTAGTCCTCTCCATCAAATTTAGCAGCAAATATTCTAAGAATTAGCCTTGAAGGGAAAGAACACTTAAAAAAAAAAAACAAGGAATGGCTAGTATTATCTTCGGGTGCTCAATTCTACTCTGTGTAGAAATGTAATTTGATTGACAAGAAAATGTTTTACATAGCCAAAGTTATAGCTAGTCTTGTGTTTATGAATGTGTGCGTGCATCACTCACACACACACACACACACACACACACACACACACCAGTGCTAGGGTTTGAACATAAGGGCTGGCTGCTGTACCTTAGCTCTTTTTTTTGGTCAGTTGTGGGACTTAACTCTGAGCCTGGGCGCTGTCCCTGAGCTCTTCAGTTCAAGGCAAGTGCTCTACCACTTGAGCCAAAGTGCCACTTCTGGTTTTCTATGGTTAATTGGAGATAACAGTCTCACAGCCTTTCCTTCCTAGGCTGGCTTTGAACCATGATCCTCACATCTCAGCCTCCTGAGTAGCTAGGATTACAGCCATGAGCTACCAGTGCCCAGCTGTACCTTAGCTTTTTCTACTCAAGGGTAGTATTCTACCACTTAAGTCATACCACCACTTCTGGCCTTTTGCTGGTTAAATGGAGGTAAAGAGTCTCAAAGACTTTCCTGCCTGGGCTAGCTTGGAACTGTGTTTCTCAGATCTCAGCCTTCTAAAAAGCTAGGATTACTGGTATGAGCCACCAGTTCCCAACTAATTGCCAGTCTTATTTCAGAAAAACCATGCACAGAAGTTTCTAAATTCTAATTGGGGTTCTCTGTTTCCCCACTGATATTCAGACTTCATATTACACAGAATGCTTTACCTGGGGTTCTTGTTGTTCAGGCTTAGTGCAATCTCATTGACAGCATGTGGATGAGACATGACCATGTTGAAACCATACTGAAATGTGGCAAAGAACAACAGCATTAGTAGGTAGGTAAAGACACTGTAAATGTAGAAATCTGGGTTGGAACATGGCTCAAAAAGCCTAAAACATCTACCTCATCTGGCTTATATAATCAAAAATGCAGTTATATCACTATTAGATCAGTGTCACAATATATTTGCCTATCAAAAACTTCAAAATTATTGATGTACTTTGTATATATGAAAATACTACATTGAAGCCTACGATCTAAGAAGGAAGAGATAGGATGAGGGGAAAGAAGGGGTATAACTGATTGGATACATTGTATGCCTGTGTGAAAGTATAACAATGAACACCCTCCCCTTACACAACTAATGTTTGCTAATAAAAAGTCTAATAAAAAGAGATATCATATGTTTAAAAATTTCAGGAATGATGTCAATTATCAAGGGCATCTTGATCAAGGGCATCTTCCCATTATTTATGAATGAGCTACATGGTTTCCTTATTAAAATAATGAGAGTCCTACCCTAGCAAATTTCAGCTCCGTGCTCATTAACTTACTTCAAAGACTAAAGAAAACAAAGTAGTGATTGACTCTCTAAGGCCCATCCCAGGTCAATTTATTCTGAATCTCAATGAAAGAGCCCTGGAATCTGAATTTTGTCATTTCCAGGGGAGACAATCACTGTATCTAGTCCCTTCTATGGACAATGCCTGTCTACATCAAGGGTCTAGAAAGCTGGCTTTGATTTGAGGTAGAAAGTGCTACTTCACCATTTTATAAAGGAAGGAAGTCAACACGAAGAATATTGATTCTGCTAAGCTTAAGAACTATCTGACATTCTAAACTCACCCATCTTATAATCTTATTTCTTCTGACATTGAGAAAGCATATGCAATTTGTATTTAAAAAATATTTTGGAAGCTGCAGCAGGAGGATAATAAGTTATTAAGGCCAGCCTGGTCCACATAGCAAGACCCTATCTCACGAAGGAAAATAAAAGGCTAACAAACAAACAAACACCTTCCTAAAACTATTAAACTACTACCATACCAATCCACATACATAGACCTGTAGCTCACCTCTTCTTCCCAAAGATAAACTGAGTCCTTGACCTTGACTTCATCCCCTTCCACCTACTTAAGAACATTACGTGATACAGAAATTCCCAAACTCCATGATTTTACCATCTGATTGATTTACTTATCACCATTAGTATAAAAACATGAATCAAATGCTCAATGCTCTTATATGAATTAGCAACAAGGCCCCCTCATGACATTGTAGCCTATGTCCAGCTACTGCCTCTGCCTCTCATTGTTCAACCATACTTTAAAAGAAAGATACACCCAAACACATGGAGCATCTGCTGCCTTTCCAGAGTGTCTGATATTCCTCTTCCTGTTTCCTCAGAAATGGCTCCCATGAGGCTTTCATCTGCATCTCTCCTCTCAGGCTGTTCTTCCCCAGGCAGCCCATGGCTGAGGCCACTGGCCAAGCCTCGCTCTTCATAACATGACTTACTCAGCAGCAGTATCTGACCAAGCTGAGCAAACCTTTCACCTTGAAGCATACCATTCTACTTCTCAAGTTCTCCAGACAGATTCTCCTCTTCTCTGACATTTCAACAAGTACACCTCAGAACTATTTTGGACCTCTCTTCCATCTACCCCTGTTCATTTCATTTCCAGATTTCCCCTACCATTTATATATTAACTACTCTTAAATTTTTATCCTCAACCTAGAACTCTGTCTTGACATCCAGATAGCTACTCACTATTCGTCAGAGATCACCATTTTGATGTCTAATTGATATCTCTCTGTTTAAAACCCCAAATGGAATTAGTAAAAATGTCTCTGAAATCTGCTCATCTTACAATCTTCCCTGTCTTAGTAGATTGCAACTCCATCTTAAAAGTGCCCAGATGGAACCACTGTCTATTCCTTACCTTCTCCTTCAGCACAAACCCAGTGCTTGTTGCCTTTCTTATCAACTTAAGTGAGAAGCTGACCATCTTGGTCTTCTCCATTCCTATAATGTTGGTCCACACCACCATGGGCACTTACCAAAGTTACTGTGAATGTCCTCTTAAACACACAAGCCAGAGGGACACAGTAAATGCAAATTGTTAGTTTTCTATTCATAACAAAGTCAATGTCCTCTCACTGGCTTGTAAAGTCCTAGCAAGACAAGGTATTACTCTATCTTTGTCTTCTACCCTTCTACTTCCTCATTCTAATCCAGCCAATCTCACCTCCTTTCTATGCTTGGGCAGACCAGTATCCCTATCTTTGGGCATTCTATCTACAGTCTTCTTACCCTAATATCTTTCTCTTAGTTCTCTGTTTCACATAGTTAATGGTTCGTAAATGTTTTCTCCTTAGTGATACTTTGCTAGCTGGCCTATTTTAAATTGCATGCACAGTTGTAGCAATATTCCTATATTCTTTTCACTTTTTACACAGTACTTAATAAAAGTTCTCTGAGTTCAAAGCCTTCCTAGATTTGTATCTTCACATGTGCTTTAGAAGAATTGTTTAACTTCTCTTTGTCTCCGTTTCCTCATAATTAAAATGGGGAATTGTAAGGCTGGCTCTCTCATAAGTTAATGGATCTAAGAACATCAAACCTATAAAAATACACAATGTGTTGTATGTTAGCTTTCTTTTCATCATTACATGATCTACAAAATTACATCTTTTACCAATTTATTTGTACATGATCATTTTCTTCTCTCTAGGATGTTCTCTTGGGCACCTATTTATGTAATCTTATATTCTTAGTATCTAGAACAAACTGTTTGACAAAGTCATCAAAATATTAATTGGTTAAGACAAGAGTATTTACATACTTGACATCATAAACACAACCAATACATTTATGCTGGGTTTGAACACTAATGAAGATGCTACCTATGCATATATTTTTAATTTCTCCTGGACCCACCTGTGGCATCCATATAAATGGAACTCCAGCCTGATTCTTACATTTCGTCCCATTATTTCTAATTTTTACCTGTTTCTATACATGGGACCTGTCAGTTCACACACTAGATGTCTCAGGCTCTTGCTTTCCACTGTGCTGTTAGAATTAACCCATCCACAAGCTGGGTTGCTTCTCAGGTGAATCAACATCTCAGCCATCAGAATGTGGCACTTCTTAGAAAGTTTAGGAATACTTTGTCCAAGAGACAATAAGTATAACTCCTTACCCAATCACCATATAACTGTGGAAACCATGGACTACCCATGTACCAGGCAGCTCATTCTTGTGTTCTAAAGTTGACCCTTTATTGCCCACAACCCAGAGGCAATGATCACAAACATTTACCAAGGTTTCTAGGCAAGTGAAGCATGGCAGGAAGAAAACGTCTTGTTTCAAAATACCTTAGAGATTACAAATGCTAATTAAAATACAAGGGCAATGAATTCAGTTTTAAGTATCAGAACTTTTTGTAAAATATATAATCTCCTAAAATCCTAGTATTTATTTCAAACAGATATAAATGTTTGAGATAATGAGACCTGAAATTTATTCATTCAGATTCTTTTAAAGGACTGAAGCAAACACATACCTGATAATTCATGATGGCTCGTAAACACATGATGCAGACATGAACATCATCTTTCTTACTCACTAATCTTGAATTTTTCAGGGTTCTTCTGCTTGGCAAAGTATTATATCTACAAATAAACAGGGAAACTTTGACAAAAATGATCCATTACTTAGGACAGGCCACAAGCACTTAAAAAATGGATGCTATTCTCAAAAATACCACCACCAAAACCTATCACCATAAAATCTACTATGAGACCCATTATGTGTTGGTTTTTGTTCTGTGCTGGTCCTGGGGCTTGAACTAAGGGCCTGGGCTCTATCCTTGAGCTTTTGTGCTCAAGGCTAGCATTCTACCACTTGAGCCACAACTCCACTTGTGACTTTTTTGGTGGTTAATTGGAGTCTTATGGGCCTTTCCTGCTTGGGCTGGCGTCAAATCGTAATCCTCAGAGCTCAGCAACCTGAGTAGCTAAGATTACAGGCCTGAATCAGCAGCACCCGGCATAAACCCCATTATGATTCTGCAGACTGGGCACCACATTTTCAGGTCAGATACCCAAAGATGATGGAAGTCAACTCCTCTCACAGCATGTAACAAATCAGACAATATGTGGCATTTAGTAATGATCCCTGGGTCTTTGTGGGCCAAGCTCAGTTTTCAAAGGTCACCTGAGGCACCATGCAGGAGGTAAGGTTTAGAATCTTACTTCCAATCATTTGACCTAATTTTCAATCTCACCTTTCAATTATGGAACATGTCAATTCACTCTGTGATATTACATTCTAAAACCTTAATAATATGCAAATGTTTCCACAGCCTGATCCCAAACCAAAACTAAGAAGCCAGCTGAAAATTTAGAAGGAAATTTACCTATATTTCCTAGAACAAATGTTTGAAGGACAAGATTGATTCTATAGACTTGACATCGTAAAGCTTTCTACAGATTTATCTTAGCTTACCAGTAGTCAAGAATCTGCAATGTAACATGATGTATCTAAAAAGAAGTAACACATCAGAGCTTCCATACAAATTTCTGAACTATTGGCTAGGAGCAGAGGTCTTCTCTGTTAACTCCAACTTTGATTTAAAAGCTTATTTCAAAAGTTTTTTTAAACTATATTCCTGACAGAGTCAATGTCAGGAATACTCTACACAGTCCCCAATAGCATTCCTTCTTCTTCAACTGAACTAATTACAAAAGTTAAAGGAAAGTAGGACTAACATCAACAGCTTTCAAAAGTCTCTAAAGCACAGAGCAGGTAAAAGCTGAGTTGCAAAGACAGTCTCAAATAGATCAGCTAGACAGCTATTTTAAAGCTCATGTCCTGTTTACAACCAACCAAACAGAAGCCACACAATTCTTTATAAAAGCCTATTAGTGAACCAACTTGGTTTTAGGAAAGTACTTCAGTAGGTCACACCTGCCTCACTAAAGTTGATATGTAAATATGTTTGCTCATATATATATATATATATATATATATATATATATATATGTATATGTATATGTTTAGAAATAAAATTTTAGCAGTGAAAGGTCTCAAAGAAGTTTGAGTTTAAGGCTTAGTAAGCCCACTACCATTTCTAAAATACAACTTTCAACATTTCACTAGAACCCCAGCCTGAGCATGAATGCTGACACTCTGCTTAGAGGTCATCCAGGTTTACACCTTAGTCCATAGCTGAAGTTCCTCCTCCTCTTCCTCTGGTCTTTTGTAATTTATTTTAATCTGATTGTATTTCTTTAATGAAATCAGTTATTAAGTAATGATAGTGTCCTTCTAGAGGGATAGTTTTCTTTCTTTTTCTGGGAGTGGGAAATAGGAGCAGAACTGAGTTTGAATTCAGGATCTCATGCTTGCCTGACAAGCATGTGCTATGCTCTTGAGCTACACTCTGAATTGTACTCATTACTCATTACCTAACTCATGTAACTGTAACCCCTCAGTATATGAACTCTATAATAACAATAAATAAGAAAAGAAATCAGGGCTTTAGAGGCATAAGATGCCAGTATATTAGAGAGGATTTTCCTGGAGGCAAAACAAAATAAAACGAAACAAAAGCTGTCATTCATATTTTTGGAACAGCTCACATTTATAGGAAAAATAAAGGGAAATGTAGGGGAAAGGCTACTTGTATAGAGAAACTAACAGCATCAAAATGCTCAAGCTATCTTCTATATCAACTTCAAGAATTGCCTGCTACTTTCTCAAGTACTGGACTAAATCTGTAGATGTTAGCATTTACAGATGAGGTCCTATCTCAGAAAAGCTGCCAATTAGGATTCACAAAGCTCTGTGAATTATGGGAAAATTATTAAGCTGATTTAAGATCACAATCAAATAGTCTTAAGCTCCATTTCCTGCATGTAGATGAGGAAATGTTGCTCTTTTTTTCTCTATTTTTCCTTATTTTAATGGTGCTATACTAAAAGTAATCATTGCTGGGGCTTTAAAAAGAAAAGGAAAGAATGCTAAATACTTGTATTAGTTTCATGCCCATTTCAGCATATGAAGTAATGGTAACTGAAGAACTCATAAGTCAGTGCGAATATGAACAATATAAACAAAAGCTAAGCAATATTTGAGAATGTATTTGTGAAACTTATACAGGATATGTCCTGCTTACTATGCCAGTTACTCATGAGTGACAATAAATCTGCCAAGAGGCACACAGCCATAATTTTAACCAGGTGGTGCCAGTAGCACATGCTATAGGGAGGCATTTCTTCAAAATGATTACTGAGGACATCCTGCCAGGCAAGCAAACCTTAAATTTTAATTCAGGAAGACAGTGCGGTGAGGCCAACAAAGAAAACCCTGAGAAGTTGCACTGGAATACATTTAACTACAGAATAGATACATAGAAATTTCTCCTGCTAACTATATGCTTAGAGCCTAAATTATACAAAACACTCAGTAAAGTTCTAGTTTCAATCATGTTTTATCCTTGATTCACTGCCTACTACAAAAGAGTCCAAAATAGGAAGCTACAATAATTTTTAGCTATTACCTCATGGTTAGAAACACACACACACACACACACATCAAGCCAGGTATAGTGTGCACACCTATAATACCAACTACTCATGAGGAAGAATCAGGAAGATTAAGAATTCAAGGCTTACCTGGGCAAAAAGTAGACTGCTCAAAAACAAAATAAAAACAAAAGAGCTGGGGTATAATTCAAGTGGTAGAGCACTTGTTTGGCATGTTTTATCTCCAGCAAAAAGGAAAAAAAAAGAATTAAAAAAATAAAAAATACTAGGTAATAGACATAAGAACAAGTGATAAGTGATGTGTCTGTAACATTTCTGAGTACAGAGAAACAATCTCTATTCCTGAGTAAAAACTGGATGAGAAACTCTGGATCACTCAGAGATCTCTATTTATGTCTCTGATCATATAGTCAACACAAACACAAAAGCTACTGTTCACCCCTTGATGCCCTAATCAACATGTATTCATTTGTCTGTGTGTATGTGTGTGTGTATGTCCCCACATATATGCACACTAGTACTGGGGCTTGAACTCAGAGCCAGGACATGGTACCCTAGCTTTTTCATCCAAGGCTGGTCCTCTACCACTTAAGCCACACCTTCACTTCTGGCTTTTTGCTGGTTAATTAGAGTTACGAGTTTCACAGACTTTCCTATGGGAGCTGGCTATGAACAGTGATCCTCCAATTTCATCTTTTCAAGTAGGATTACAGGTATGAGCCACTAGCACTCAGCTAACAACATACATTAATTTGTAGACAGTTAAACAATCTAGGTAACTGGCAGGGCAGCTCTTGTTAAAATGAATGATCAGCATGCTCAAGGTCCTAGGTTTGATCCTGGAGAATCCAGTCTGTGAGTGTGTGTAAGTCTAAATCTCTTTCAATGCTTCTATTATCCTTGAATATTCTCTGACATGGCCCAATGAGGGTCTCTCAAAGTCTGGCAAAAGCTTTCTATGGAACTTTCAGGTCAACAGTTGAGAGATTTGTAATATATACATCCTAATAATAAACAAAAGAAATAATATATATTTTCCCTTATTGAAAGTACTTTTAAACAATCTTTCAAACTACTAAGATATCAAACTAGTATCTACCTATAAGCATAGTAATTAGAACTCCTTTAGAAGCCAATACACAGGCTCAACCCACTGGAATGCAACCTCAGTGGGGTCTGTCACATAATTTGGCAGAACTATCCTTGCCCTTTATGGTTCCAAAGTCTGGGCTAATAGTACTTTAACCAAGATTTGGGGTTTTAGGTTTCCTCTCTCTTACCCTTCAGACATGACATCACTTGGGCATATTTTTCCTATCAATTAAACTCATAAAATACTTGAGGCCTAAAAAATATGCCAGAAACTTTTCTGACTGTTCCTATAGCCAAAAGAAACAGAGCTGAAACAGTTCAATTCAGATAGTTCAAATGAGAAGTAATGGAAATATGGGAGGTAGGAGAAGATGGAGCAAGACAGGAGAAACAAAAATCCTAACAAAGTTTTTCTATTAAGTGCTGAAATTTGGTTTGTCTATATATTCTACTAGAGCACCAGATAACAGCTAGATTAGCACCAATAGTCAAATTCTCAGTACTTCTTAAAGGACTTGAAAGAGCTAGCTGTGGGCTCATGAAATAAATAGAAAGTAATTATTAGCTTGAATTCTGTTTTTTTTTTCATTATATTCCCTTTGTCAAAAATGATATTTCCATGCCAGGTGCCAGTGGCTCATGCCTGTAATCCTAACTACTCAAGAGGGTGAGATCTGAGGATTGTTGTTCAAAGCCAGCCCCGGCAGGAAAGTCCATTTGACTCTTCTCTCCAATTAACCACCAGAAAACCAGAAGCGACACTGTGGCTCAAGTGGTAGAGCACTTGAGGTAATGAGCAGAGGGACAGTGCCCAGGCCCAGAGTTCAAGCCCCATGGCTGACAAAAAAAAAAAAAAAAAGAAAAATTATATTTACTACTTAATGGCTAATTAAGCAGGATATATCCCCACACAAAAACTATTCAAGGAAATTACCTTATTCCTGTGACCTTTAAGCCAAAATATTTCAATGTGCAAGCTAAATTATTCCTTCTTTTCATAAACTTTCTATAAATCATTACCAATAAGCTACAATGACAACTGCACAGTCTGGCTTTCAAAACATTACTTCAGCTAGCTCTGCACTTCCCCCAGCCAGATCCATGCAGTCCTTGTTTCTAAAAGAACCTAGCTACTGCCACACTCTGTGAACTCCTTTCCATTCCCAACCACTCCTCCAGGTCTTACTCTTGGCATTTCACATCTACAGCGAGTGTCATCAGTCTCCTAGATTTTCTTGCTCATGTTAGCCTCTGAATTTCTACATCCTTAGTTTTGGTTACACATACATGACATCTAATGTATTTGTCACACAGCCACATGAGGACAAACATAAACACAGTTTTTCTCAGTAAAAACACCACAACACAATAGAAAGAACCTAAGAATACTTTGATTACAAATCATGAATCTGCAACTTCTCTGGTATCTAGTTTCCCCATCTTCAAAATAGGGCTAAAAAATCCTGGAATGGTCCCCAAGATTTCATGAAGTGATAATGCCACGAATATGAATAGGTCCCCTATAAGCCTAGTGTGTACAAATATGTTATTTAATATACTCTGCTATACCTCTAGCACTTTATAAGGTACCTCTTATGTATTAAGTCAGACCACAAAGGGGGCAGTTTGCTGTCATCTTCACTTACTGGTCTACCAGGTTTTCTTAAGAAATTGTTACCTTAATTTGAAAACATGAGGTAGGTTGCAGAGCCTATCATGGCCACAATCAGAAGCTCCATATGAGACAGATGCCTTAAAAAATACACTAGTCAGATAACCTTTCCCCCAACCCCTGGAGAAGAGACATAAGAATGAGGTAGGGCAAGCTGGGTGATCCCCAACAACTCAAGTGGCAGAGATTGGGAGGACTGTGTTCCAAACAGTCACCCTAGCAATGCGGGAAGCATAAATAAGAAGGCCACAGCCCAGTCTGGTTCAGGCAAAAATGTGAGACCTTTCCCAAGAAGGGATAATGCATGGCTTTAGATCACTTGCCTAGTAATAAGCACAATGCCCTAAGTTCAACCCCCAGTACTGAAACATTTTTTAAAGATAAGAAAAGTTAAGTCCAGTCTACTAGAAAATGCTGAACAAATCTGCTAGGATGGTACATGGCTAAACTAAATGTAAATCTGTCATCGTTTTTTGCAGGAAACTTTTTGGGATTTTTTGTCGGTCATGGGGCTTGAACTCTGGGCCTGGACACTGTCCCTCAGCTCTTCAGCTCAAGGCTAGCACTCTACCACTTGAGCCACAGTGCCACTTCCTTGTCATCATTTTTGCAACCAGTATCATTACAGTAAGTTTCCAGTGGAAAACATGGAATATACTTTTTCCCCTGCACTAGAACAAGGAAGGACTTGAATGTAGGGCCTCAAGTCCTAGCTTATTTTTGGCTCAAGGCAAATGCTCTGCCATTTGAGCCAGGCCTCTAGTTATGGCTTTTTGCTGGTTGACTGGAGATTAGAATCTCTGGGATTTATCTAACCATGTTGGCTCTGAAACCGAAATTCTCAGATCTCAATCTCCAGAGTAGCTAGGATTGTCAATGTCAGCCACCAATGCCTGACTGGCATTATTTTATTTTTTATTTTTATTTTTTTTTAGTGGTCGTAGAGTTTGAACTCTGGGCCTTCAGCTCAAGGCTAGCTCTCTACCACTTGAGCCACAGCACCACTTCCTGGCATTTTTCTTTACTGAAGTCCAATAATATAAATCTAGACATCCTTAAATTTTTAAAAATTATTTTCTCTTGCCTCTAAAATAACAGAGCCTTGATGTGGACATGTGGGCACACATTGCATCATGTACTTTAGCTAAATTGGCAACCACATTGGCAGAAACCTATCTCAAAGAAAGGCACACAAGGCTCTAAGATAGCACAAATTGCTCATTTACTTCATTACTATCAACACTTCCCCTCTGGATTCAAATATATACAGAATCCAAAATAACTCAAGGAGTATGCCATGTTACTAAAAGCTTGATAATCAATTTTAAGTAGCTACAAATAAAGACAGCAAGGTTAAACAAATGCAACAATGGTACTCACTGGACATGATGTGGGTGGGGATGGGAGGAGAAAAGCTGGGAGAGAGTAAGGGAAGGGATGACAATGTCCAAAAAGAAATGTACTCTTTCCCTGGCTTATGTAACTATAACCCCTCTGTAAATCACCTTATAACAATTTTTTAATTCAATAAATAAATAAAGAACATAAGGAAGAAACTGCTACCATTACAATTTCTATTAGAAATCGTTATATTGTAGAACAGTATTTTTCCTCTAATTGAGACTCATTTACAAGACGTTTTTAAATTTCCTGAGAGCTCATTTGTTCTTCTAATTTACCTAGTCATTTTTGCCAAGTAATACTAGATAAGAATCTACGCTATTATCTAGAGATTAAAAAGGGGGTGTGGGAGAGGACAGAAATCCAAATTCAGATAGAGACACTTACTAGTTAAAAAAAGCTGCCAGAATAAATTATCCCTACAGAGTGTGAATTCCTTTTTCTCTTGCAAAAAAATCCCGCTACATTAATAAAAATACAATATACCTTAAAAGTTCAAGTTCTTAACATGAGGAATCATACTATGATAACAGAGTTCATCAGTGGGCTTTATCTCAAGACAAGGGGTTGGGCTAAGCCACAAGGTTATCATATTATAACATGGAGGGTAGTTATAAGACCCTGACACCATGCATTCTCAGCTCACTTAGGTGTCATTTCTACCCAGGACTTACGAGATGTTCCAATTTGAAGTCTCATCATCAGTGTGTAAACTGAAGCTGCTCCAGAGGCAGCAAAGGGAGAAGCAGCTCAGGTGGCATTTGAACTGAAGATACTCAGGCAGAGAAAGCAATCTAGTGGTGATGCCAAGAGAAGAACAGAACCAGAACATGAGGAGACAGTGGGACAAGAAAGGACAAAGTACAGAAGACAACCACAAGTGAGAAGGCAGTATGAAAAAGACAAGAAAAAGCCAAAAAACAAAGAGTGTGGGGAATAGAGAAAGAGAGGGGAGAAAAAGGAAGAGAAAAAAATGTAAATGCTCTTTGGGTATATGAAAAGCAACACATACTTTATGCCTGTACTTGGATTGGTCTTTTGTAGAAAGTCAGTCTCTCTCTCTCTCTCTCTCTCTCTCTCTCTCTCTCTCTCTCTCTCTCTCTCTCTCTCTCTCTCTCTCTCTCTCTCTCTCTCACACACACACACACACACACACACACACAAATATCCAATGACCAAGCATACAACTAAAACTCAGGCACAAATTCTTGAATCATGAAGAACTGGACAATCATTGCTACACATTACTTAAAAATAGCAACAACAACAAAAAGTTTCAAGATAGTATGGGAATGAAAGCTACTATTGTGTTGATTGATTGTTGTTAGAAAGCACGAAGCCAAAATGAATGGAATTATAATGCTCCCTTTCTGGCCTTGAAACTGTTGAAACACAGAACAGAAGAATATAATGGTTTCTCAGTCAGTCTTCTTCAAGCCTACCTGCCAACCAGCAACATCATATAGTTCCGCCTTTCTCCAAGTTACATTTACATCACATCCTCTGATGTACTTCTGACCGAGCCTTCTGTTTTAATATGAATTCTAGGATCACCCTTGAACCAACTGTGAAGCAAATTACACCATGCCTGTACTCTACCTTCTAGGTTCCAGGATCACATCCCTCCCAAACCCTGGATCTGGGATATTTCTCATATATTTTCCTGATTCTCTCATTCTACTGGAAATAATGTGCTCACAAGGAATAGTCTTTAATAGTTTCTAAAAAGGCATAATGAGTTATTAGTCAGAAAAATGAATCCTCGTTAGGATGCAAGCTGGCCAATATAGACTACTTCATAAATAAGAAATGATGGAACACCAAATTGAAATATACTTGTAAGTTAAATCCCTTGCACATAACTAAAGTTGGACTACTGGTGAGAATTTCCATTTGAGTACCAAAATGATTATACAACCTTTTGGGCACAATTAGTTGCCTTTCTCTTAACTTCCAAATCAGTCTACATATTCTTCTACCCACATGTGAAAGTAGATAACATAAAAGGTCCTGTAAGTCTTGACACATTGCAAATAACATGAAGTGAACTGAAACAGTACGCTTTATTATTTTTGAATCAAATTATTCTATATTTGCTAGTATTTTGGGAATTTGTTAACACGGAAAATCTGAATGGTTTATAGGAGGCCTCATATTCAAACATCAAGTCTTTCAGCAGAACTGAACTTCATTATAGAGATTTTTTTTTCCATGACCAAAAATCCAAGTCAAAGGGACAGAGGTAATTAAAGGCAATCAAATGTGAAAGGTCTGAAAGCCTCATATTCACTGACCGTAATGTGACACAGAGATTCTTACCACAAGGACCCAAAATCCATGGCAATCTTAACCCTTGAAGAAATAGTATCACTTTGCCAGAGCATGTCTGAAATCAGTGAAAGTTTTCAAGCTTCAGGGAAGAAACAAAATTTTCAAATGAGGGTCTTATTAATAAAAATTTCTAATAAACTCATGGGCATCTTGCTCTAGATGGCATCTCCATCTTCACTGGCAGCAGCATAGATTTACTCACTAATTTACAATTAATACTAAGTACAATGTCTGACAAATTAGGAAAGCTCAAAACAAAAAAGGGGGGAAGGGAGTAGGGCCTGGGGTTTGAACTCAGAGTCTTAGCATTTGTTAGGCAGATGCTCTCCCACTTAAGCTGCACACCTAACCCTTTTTACCTTTGGTGTTTTTCAGGGTCTTATGTTTCTGCCCAACGTTAATTTTGAACTACAATTCTATTACTTATACCTTCCTCACAGCTACTATTATAAGCATGAATTACTACACTCCATTAATTGGATGAAATGGAGTCTCACTAACTCTTTTTCCAGGCTGAGTTCATCCAGTTTCTACCATTTAACTGATAAAAAAATATGTATTAATTAATGAAAGATCAAAGATGAATGATAATATACCCGTAAGTGACAAAGGTAGTTAGTCTCATCCTCTCTTAGTCTAGTAATATTTCAGGAAGAAGAGACATTATAGGGAATTCCCAGGAGGAAATACAAAGTTGACAATTAAGCATGCCTAAGCAAAATAACACTGACTAAAGATATCATAGTAATTAAAAAATTATCACTGAAGCATTCTGCATCTTTTTTTTTTTTTTGGTCGGTCATGGGGCTTGAACTCTGGGCCTGGGCACTGTTCCTCAGCTCTTCAGCTCAAGGCTAGCACTCTACCACTTGAGCCATAGCACCACTTCCAGCTTTCTGGTGGTTTATTGGAGATATGAGTCTCACAGACTTTCCTGCCTGGGCTGGCTTTGAACCACAATCTTCAGATCTCACCCTCCTGAGTAGCTAGGATTATAAGCGTGAGCCACTGGCATCCGGCTCAGCATTCTGCATCTATACACACACACAACTGAGCTACCAGAAGAGAAAGAACGGAAAGTAAAAGGGTATGAAGGGCAACTAGGCTCAAGGTGCTGCCCCTACACTGGAAACACCAACACATCACAATGCCAACATCAACCCAGTTTCCCAAACTTACTCGCTTAAGCCTACCCTGAGGCATGAGTCTGCAGAATTTTTCACCACCTGTAAAAATCAATGTACTGTGCTTCTAGAAAGCTCTTTAAATCTATAGAATACTGCTTATGGGAAACATTCTTTCAGAGTCCTGAAAATGAAAGTGTGTGGCAAGAGGTATTGACAGCATCTGGAACCAGCAGAAGGGACAATCCTGCAGTGCCAGGAAACTTTCCAAAGCAGCCTCCTGACCAAAGGCACTTACCGCAGCACGGAATGCCTTCCAGAGCGGGAAACACTGTTGCCCACTGGTGAGGGCAGGTTGCTCCCTCTGTGCAGGTCCTCGATGGATCTACTCCAAGGCTTTGATTTGTCCACCGAATTCTCTACTGTACTTTCCACACTTTCGAAGTCAAAACTAAAACAACAGGAGAATACCACTGAAGACTTAAAATCTGACTGTCACACACAGACACGGAGGTATATAACATACAGTTCCAAGAACACATCTTCACTTTGATATGGGAAGAGTTTGCAGACAAAACTAAAAAAGAAAAAGAATTACTATGGTCTCAGTGTGGGCTTTCAAGCACCAAATGACAAATACATAAGCTGGCAAAAGAATCATGGAACAACAGCAAAAAGTAGTGTTCTATTATCTATATTTTTCCTGTGAGGCTTGCTAGCTTACCAATTACTAACATTGCTATGTTGGAAGGGGGAAAAAATCTTATGGCTGTCTTCATTTTGCTTTAACAAGTTAATATGTTCAGCATATACTAATTTATTCCTACCCATCAATTTTCACTGAGCATTTTCTTCTAATGTGTTGGCAAGTACACTTTTCCAACCATATGTGATACATTACTAGTGTAGTTATGGACTTGCTTTGATTTTGGAATCTCTCCCCAATGTGGTGCTCTTTAAGTAAGACTGCTGTTTCTCTGACATTTTTCGAGGTTATTACTCATGTTAACCACGTTAGAATAAATGGCAAGTTACAGTGCTCATTCTGGTATAGTTTTAGGAACCAAGTTTTTAACTAAGCAGGCTCCATATATACCCCCAAACTCCTACACAAAACCAGTAATTCTGCTTTCTCAAAGAAAAAAAAACTTTGTATCAATGGTTTCTATCCATAGATCCACCAGGCAACACTTCCTCAGACAGCAGAATAAACAGATAGTCTCAATAACTAATATCCTTTGCAAGATTTTAGAAGGTCTTGAAGAAAAAAATAATGTATACTGAAAACTATCTATGGCTTTTCCTTTCTGCCAAAATAAAATACATCATCCCAGAAAAGCACATAATGCACTCTATTCTATCTGTTAAAATCTAATCGGAGAGAAGAGGCCAATTCAAAGACAATACAAAGGCCTAGCCACAGGCAATTTCCTTATGACTTTTGATGCAAGATGCAATGCAGATGACAAAGAGGCAGAAGTTAGTACAGCAGAAAACTTGAAATACTCCAAATAGAAGGCTATAATTGAAATTGGGGAAGAGAAGTTGATGGTGCCAAGATCACTCATGGCACCAGCACACTCACTAGGTCTCTCTGCAACCCTGACACATTCAGCCATCTAGAATGTATGCATTCTTCTCGGCTCATTCCTATCTGTGCCCAGTAGAAACAGGACACACCCATCTTAGTGAACACACCCTTAGTTCTTAGACAAGAGCTGAGCCTAATGTCTCACATTCATAGGTTGGGAAATTGGTACATGTCAAGGAACAGTATTAAAAAACAAAAAGGCCCCTTAGCTTTAAAATAAAAAGACAAATTATATGTCTCCATGAAATTTCTTATCCAGTTTGATCAAAAGTAAAGCAAATAAGGGCTTAATTAAAAGTTAATGCCACAAGCAAAGAAAACCAAAGGCTCAAGATTAGGAGAGAAGAACTGAGTTCTGATCTATTTACTTTGCAGTAGACTACTAGAATTTCCACAGAGTGCCTTAATCTTTCTCCACTAGTACAATGTAATCCCAGTTTCATGTAGGGAAAGCATTGATTGCAGCAAACATTCTTGTCTCGTGCATTGTTCCTAGTTATCCTTAGTCCTCCCTGTTCTATAAACATTACCTTAGATTTTACAATATGCAACAGAGATTATTCTATTTTGTCATATAAGATGAAGCATCAGAGAGATTCATGAGCTTTGATATAATGGAGATAGGTAAAAAATATCCATTACAGAACATGCTCTAAAATCTACAATTGTATTTGAGAGGACAATTTCTCAAGGAGATATGAATTTGTCCACTGGGCTTTACTTTTAATATGTTTCATGCAATACATGAGAAATATCAAAACAGAAACCCATCAAGCCAATTTCAGTTAACAGTTTAGTTTCTGAATCTATAAAGCAAGAATAATAGAGTTTTCTCCTCACAAATAATAGGGATTATAATATCTGTTTAGGTCTTAGGACTGTTTTGGAGTGAGACAAAAACAAGTGACTCCTTTTAAAAGGAAGAGTAGAGGATAAGGAAAAAAAAAAAAAAAAAAGAACTCTCCTGCATCTGGGCACAAGCATTGCTGAGTGAAAATAAAAGCACAGTATTACTGCTTCAGTCAGCATGTACAAAACACTATCTGTGGATATTGGAGTGTTGCTAATTGAAGGGCAAAATGTAGAAAAGAGAATGCCTCTTTTCAAATGTACACTTTCCAGTCCTTTTGTAAATATATCAGAAGCTAAGAAAACTGGATTTTATGAAACAACAAAAACAAAGTGAAGTAAGTTTTAATTTTCCTACTCTGTTTCAGTATCCCCCCCCCTTCAACTTGTGGGCAAGAAATCAAAATAATACTAATACACATAAAGGAAAAGGCAATTTTATTCCTTACTCCAGGGCCACTATGTCACTATCTATGTCTGCAAACCTTGTCAATGCAGTTATACACATATACATATAGTATGTATACACACATACACATACAAGCATCTTTTATTTTTCTTTGTCTCAGTACTAGGGATTGAACCATGGGCATCATGTATGCCAAGCAAGTGTTTGGTCTACCACTGATCTACAACATAGCTATATTATTTTTAAAGTAGAAACATAGTAGCTGGGTAGCAGTGGCTTGTGCTTGTAATCCTAGATACTCAGGAAGCTGAAACATGTAGGATGGTGATTCAAAGTCAACCCAGGCAAGAAGTCCCTATCTCTTTAAAACAAACAAAAAAGCAAGAACAAACAAACAAACAAACAAAAAAAACAGCAAAGAGCAGGGCTAGAGACATGGAGACATAATTCAAGGCACTAAGCTAATAAGCAAGCAACCATGTGAATGTGAGGCCCTGAACTCAAACTCTAGTATTTAAAAAAAAATTTTTTTTAATTAAGTTAAAAGATGGAGCAGGAATGTAGTTCATTAGTAGAGTATGTGCATAATTAGCATGTCCAAGGTCCTGAGTCCAATCCTTCAATACCTCAAACTTTCATACAATATTTTTTTAATTAAAAGGCATTCAGTCTTTTTTTATCCTGCGCTCTCAGTAACTGCTAGAATGTTCTATCCTACAAAGATGTGAAACTTAAGCCCTCAAGAAAGTAGTTCTTTGGGGATTTAGCTTAGTGACAGAGCACTTGTCTAGTATGAAGAAGAGCCTAGGTTTGACCCCCAAGATACTTTTTCTATTAAAAAAAGAGTTCCTAAAGATTGATGGGAGTTCCACTTCACCCCCAAAGTGATTTTCACTCCTGTGTTTCATTTCTTCCCTAAATGCATTTCTAACCTAAATTATGTGATTTGTTTTTTTTTAACAAAAACAGAAACAAATCTCCTTAAACCCCTCACATCTGCTTGCAGTGCAGAATTTTACCACAGTGCTGTATCTTCTATGACCATGTGAAATCCAAATGCAAGCAAGCCAAGTTTTACTTACGTTACTGCATATTGAGCAAATGACAGATATTCCACTAGAACATCAAGGCCTTTGTTTTCTTCATTCAAAAATTCTCTGACCCATCTGTGGAAGAAAAACAATAATAATAATTGGAGACACTGATCACATGTTCTGCCATGGAAAGGACACAATGGAAAATTGTAGTTTTCCACCGGAAACATTCAGTGGCTGAAAGGAAATACAGAGAAGCTGGACTACTTCACCTGAGGTAGGGCTTTGAGAGATGGTAGGAAACCACAACACTTCAACATGCAAGAATAAGGAGAAAAGAGTGCACATGTGCCACCTTTGTATTTTTAATCCTCTGGAGACTTAAGATAACCTATAAAAGAGTTCCTTTAAAAAGTAACGTTCTAGATATACTTTTTCTACCACAACTAGTTCACAGCCTGCTTGCTGTGAGCGCCCAGGCTACACAGAGAATGAGGCAGACTGAGGAAATGATGCTGTAGCCACTGAAATCTAGGCACGACTCCAAATCCATGCTCAACTCCTTGGCACACTCAGCTGAAGAAACCACTAAACCAGCCAATGAGAGGCCAGTGGTTATGGGCTTCTGGAAATTCAATAAGGATAATGATTTGCTTAATTTTTTCCATGAATGCTAAAACCTTTTTAAAGGCTGCCGGCACCGCAGACCATCAACAAGGCCAACATGTGACAAACAATGGTTAAAAATTCATTTAAAAAAATTATACCAATTTGTATTAGAATGGTGTTAATAGCTGCATGTTTTTATTTGATCTTCAGAACAACTATGATACACGGGTAGCCAAAGAAGCTTCTTTAGAGGCTGAGTTAAACACCCATCACCCCATTTTACAGATTTCCTCTGGGAGACTTCATCTTCAAAAAAATGTGTGGTACCTGGCAAAACTTTGACTTGGAATGAAACACCACCAATTAATAAGAGGTAAGCTGATGTCACTGAAATGACACTAGAGGGCACTGGTCTGTCAAATGCATTCCAGAGAGGTAACTTTCCTCCATGAACACCATGGCAAAAAAAAGTTGGTGGGCCATGGGTAGGGCAGCTATTAGGGAAGCCAGTTTTGCTGGCTATTACGATGAAAGCAATCCAGGTGCAGCAGCTCTTGCCTCTAACCCTAGCTACTAAGGAAGCTGAGATCTGAGGATCTCAGTTCAAAGCCAGTCTGGGCAGAAAGTCAGTGAGACTCTTAACACCAATTAGGAGGCATCAAAAAGCCAGAAGTGGAGCTGTGGCTCAAATGACAAAGCACTAACCTTGAACAAAAAAGGTTGAGGACAGCACCCAGGCCCTGAGCCCAAGCCCCAATAACAAACTAAAAAAGAGAATAATCCTATACCATGTGTCCTGAGGATAAGCAACCCTGGAGATCTATGTCTTCAGCAAAGAAAAGATGTGGTGTGCTCAGTGTCTGCTTTCTTTTTTTATTTGGGTTGTGTGGGAAGAGTGGTGGTGTGTTGCTGTTGTTGTTGTTTAATTTGTCTTATCTTCAAGCAAGCTCCATCTTTCTTCTAGCCTGCCATCTCCTGAGTAAACTAAGGTGGATAAGTACTTCCAGGAGACAAGGTGGGAAATTAGACATCTTGTCCTTTCCCCTAAAGTATATCTTAGGCAGAGTTCCCATCAGACATATGCACGTAAAACAGCTGTGTGTGTAAGCATGTATCACTTGTAAAGATCCTAGAGTGGCAACACTGGCAAGGAGAACACCATCTGTTTGGTCTCACAAAGTGGCTTTGTCATGAGACCCAAACACAACAAACAAGTTGTTTGCTGGTCAAGGCTGAAGTTTGCCAAACAACCACACACATGATCTTACAATATCCGCTTCTATATACCTTATTTTAATTATTCCCTATGCTCTCAGTCTTGGGAGACAGAATGTTTTTAAATGATGATTGGGAGACAGAACGTTTTTAAATGATGATAAATAGGAAGTTTAGAAATAGAAGGTCTTTCATTTTTATAACTGGCAGAAGACCTAAGAAAGCCAAGAGCTCACTATCAAGATTGGATGGCTACTACTCTTTAAATCAGGACCCTAAGTCATGCTTATGCTTTTCCACTAATCTGGACAATGAGCTATGACTACGCAGTGTAAAAATGGCTCTTGAAGATGGGGATCTTGCTAATATGAAAAATAACCACAAAGGTCCATTTTTTTCCCGGAATGGTCTCAATTTCACATTTTCCACTGCAGATGTCCACTAACTTAGGAGAAGAGAAAAAAATAGCCATTGAAGTTTCTTCTGCAAAGTCTGCATTCAGAGAATACAGATTCTTCAGGGCACTCTCATAGCTGGCAGCATCTCTATCTCACAAACAGTTTAGGAAGCAAATGACCCAGATATGGAAAACACACACACAAACACACACAAACACACACACACACACACACACACACACACACACACACACACACACGAGAGTGCATGTATGCACACAGAAAATGACCAAAAACCAATGGCCCATCAGAACTTGCTGTCTTTGAATGAAAGTCAAACACAGGACTGCTTTTTCAGTCCTAAAATACTAGCTGGCACATAATATGCCTTGCCTCTGGGTTGATTTCATGCACTGAAGGGAACTTCTTTTTCTAAGCTACAAGATGTTCCCTGGGCATTTTATGGTCCTCCTATATAAGACAAATGAGACATAAATCCTTCAGGATTGGCTGCTATAGCCTCTTGATCAATTCAATAATGAGGATATAAATGAGAAGAAAAGGTCAGTCCTAACTCTCCCCAGCTCTTAGTTCCAACTCCTTCCCTGCTTGGGCTATTCTTCATGGAAGAGAACAGAACTGAAAGAGCAAACTTCCATTAAAAGAGAAGAGTAAGGAAAAAATTCTAGGTCGAAAGGGACAACTTTTAAAGCAATACTTTGAATCTGAAGACATTAAAAGATTATGAATGCTTCATTTTGCAGACTTATGTACTTGATCATACAATAACTTTATTGTGTATTTAGGGATCCTGGAATAAATTATTTCAATTTTCATCTCTGCACACCCTACACAGAATTTTTTATACGTTGCCAAGAAGCAATCAGTCTCAAATTGGGTGATTACAGGTTTGAAAAACAGAATTATTTCTAACTCTGGCAGCACATATTACTTCCCAAGTACCTCACAGATTCAAATGTAATCACCATATGTTATAAATTTGAATTTAAGAAAATTTCAAATCAGATATTTAGAAGACAGAAGGGACAGAAATAATGAAAAGTAACACTGAAAAACTGTATCTAAAGAAGGGTCTTAGGAACAAATACTAATAGTCCCAGTTGTACTACAGGCCACTCAAAGCTTTGTTTCAAAGTTTTGCTTTCCTTGCCATTCCTAGTTTTAGAAGCTATTTATCCTTGCATGGAAAATTAAATTTCAAGGAAGCCTTCTGGTTTTAGTTTCCATGATAAAGAAAAATGACCAGGCCAGGAGCCAGTGGCTCACGCCTGCCTGTAATCCTAGCTACTCAGGAGGGTGAGATCTGAGGATCACAGTTCATAGCCAGCCAGGACAGGAACATTCCATGAGATTCTTATCTCCAATTAACCACCAGAAAACCAGAAGTGGTGTTGTGGCTCAAGTGGCAGAGCACTTGCCTTGAGCTGAAGAGCTGAGGGACAGCGCCAAGGCACAGAGTTCAAGACCCACCAACAATGAAGAAAAAAAAAAAAGAAGAAAGAAAGAAAAATGACCAGAAAATGCACAGGAGAATTAATGAATTCTCTTTGCTGGTTTACTTTGGAGAGAGGTTGCTGGATTATCATAGAGAACAAAAGAAAGATAAGCACCAGCCAAATTCAACTTTGGTCACCAAATCTGTTAGGAGACATTGCAGTGATTTCTAAGCATATCCAATAATTCACTACTAGGAATCCCCAAAACCTTCCCAGGGGAGTTGTGAGTGTAACATTATTTTCTTAAATATATTAATAATTGTAAGTTGGGGCAGGAGGGAGGTATAATTTGTTTTTGTTCTCCTTTGTGCCTGTCCTAGTTCTTGAACTCAGGGCCTGGACACTGTCACTGGGCTTTTACCACTTTAGCCACAGCTCCACTTCTGACTATTTTGTGGCTCACTAGAGATGAGTCACATAACATTTCTGCCCAAGATGTCTTAGAATCAAGATCCTCAGATCTTGATTCCTGAATAGGTAGGATTACAGGGATAAGGCACAGTGACCAGCACATTCCTTGGTTTTAATCTGATGAAGGTGATATTCCTGGTGTAAAAAAGAAAGTGTCCCCATAGAACACACGCCTTTGTTGCATTTTTCACTTTGTACAATCAGGAAAAGAGGGGAGGGAGCCAGACACATTTAAGAAAATCCTTTGCATAACAATAAAAATCACTGATTTTATTAATACTTGATCCTAAGACCACCCATTTTCTTGATTGTATGACAAAACAGGAAGCTTGCAAAGGTACTTCTACTGCACACCAAACTATCATGGTTGTTTTAAGAAAAGCATTTGGGCAGTTGTTTGAGTTACAAGCTGAACTAACCAGTTTCTTTTTCCTGAAATGCCAGTTTACCTCTAAAAATGACCTGTGAACTATGATGAAATAATTTTGGTATTTGAAAGACACTTCTCCAAAAATACATCTTAGAAAAAATGGAAAAAAAATTGCTATCAGTGATAATATTTGACATTTGGAGCAAAAATAAGCATTTTAGATAACCTATATTAACTACCAATGTGGTAGTTTTGCAATACTTAAAAGTATATTATTCATGAGACTGAATAGTAACAAATATAATTTTTAAAAACACAATAAAACAGGATCAGTGAAATACTGTATTATAATAATCAATACCTGAGGTTAAGAAATCATGTAGCCAGTTTCACAGGTAAAAAGAGCCATGGAAAGTGTAAGGCAGCACAATGGACTTATTATACCAAGCACAGAAAGTTACTAACTGCAGTTTCTACAAATTCATAAAGCTGTTGATACAAGTAACAGGTTTTAGATTTAAGAAACTCTAGGGGCTGGGATGTAGCTCAGTGGCAAAGCACTTGCCTAGAAAGTACAATGTCCTGGGTTCTCTCCCCAATACCAAAAAAGACAAGAAAAAAAAAAAAAAAAACAGTTAAAAAAAAAAAAGCCATTCTAGGTTTAAATGTCTGTGCTTCTAAACATCATGAAGCCAAGTAAGACACTTAATAGTGACCTTTAATGGTCTCATTTGTAAAACAATACCTCAGCAATATATAGCAATAATAAAAATATTTTGGCATAAAATAATACTAAAGTGCCATAAAATAGTCTAAAGTACCTAACACATTGCTTAATGTGTTACAAAAAATGATTATGATCTTGATGGTTTCAAATATTTACCACATAGGAATGATAAATTAAATGCAAAGTTGACTGAAAACAGACACCTGATTTCTACATCTTAGTTTTATTTACGGTGTTTTTGTGTTTGTATAGGGTTTGGAATCGGTGCTTTGTGCTTGAGAGGCTAGTATTTGATCACTTCAGCCATACCTAGAGCACTATTTCACATTCATTATTTTTGAGATTGGGTCTTACTTTTTGCCCAGGTACACAAGGTGGAGCTGTACTCCACCTATGTTTGTGCTTCCTGCTGTTGCTGAGATTATGAACCTGTGCCACTGAAATCAGCTTCTCTCTTGGGAGATGGAGTCTCTTGGATTGTCTTCTCAGGATGGCCTGGAACCAAGATCCTCCCAATCTCAGCCTCCCAAGCAGCTATAAGCCACTAGCTATATGCATCTCAGAGACAATACTAGACACTCTCCTATCTTTGTTCTTTCTGCCTAACCCAGCCACTGATTTACAAAGAAACTTCCAGTCCAGCAGGAAAGCAGTTCCTCTGTCCTTCTCTTTCTTATAATCCTCCTAATCACCTGGCCAATTTACCACATTCCTTTTGCGATTTCATGCCTGCACTCTCAACTACAGAGAAGATAAAGCTGAGCATCTTTCAGAACTTCTGTGACCTTGCACTCAAGATGAAAAGTAATTTTCCATCATTATAGGCAGTTTTACTAAAATAAATGACCTGCCAGAGAGATCACCTATACCTCAGAACCACAGGCAAAAGCCAGTAAATCTATCCAACTCACCTTTAGCAACACTTGAGTGCTATTGTCCTGACATCTAAAGCAACACTTGAGTGCTATTGTCCTGACATCTAAAGCATCATGACATCTGCCTATTCATACTGCTCTCCAAGGTGTTCTAATAGTTCTTGGTTCGTTTCAAGTATATTGCAAGTAATTTCAGGCACTTGGATGAGTCATAATCCAATTCTTCTCCATTGTTACAGTTCCTGGTGGTGTGTGAATGGGATTATTCCTTCCCCAAGTCTTACTTCAATTTGGCTCAAAGAAAATTAATTTTCTTTCTCAGAACACTGTTCCATTAATAAAATGTGAGGCTTATATCAAAACTCAGAACAGACTCTCTGCTTGACAAAGCTGTAGCTCAGAATATTATCCCCATAAAGCCCAAAACTCTAACCTTAAAATGCAAGCCTGTGACAAGAACAACATTTTTCAGGACAAACAGATTGTTTTGTGTAATTATTCCTTTTATTTTTAGAAATCATAATCTTTGCAATCTCCTGGGTGTTAGGGTTATTTTAAGTAGAGAAAGAAACACCTCTTCTAGAATTCTTTAGGAATACATTATAAACTACTGTTGAATAGCATCAGATATTCAATTATTATAGTTTTGTTTTGTTTTTTTTGGTCCATCATGGTGCTTGAACTCTGGGCCTGAGAGCTGTCCCTCAGCTCTTCAGCTTAAGGCAAGCTCGCTACCACTTGAGCCACAGCGACACTTCCAGTTTTCTGGTGGTTTATTGGAGATAAGAGTCTCATAAACTTTTCCTGCCCGGGCTGGCTTTGAACTGTAATCCTCAGATCTCCAACTCCTGAGTAGCTAGAATTACAGGTGTGAGCCACTGGCGTCCAGCTATAGATATTATTATAAATCTTATTTGCAACGACCAAAATAAAATGTATTGATTATATTGGGGACTGTGCACCAAATTGTATATTAGTTCTCCCATTTACTCATTAGAACATTCCTATGATCAGGTCCTATTCTTCCTAAAGATGAGAAGTTAACTTCGATCACATGATAAGTGCAGACCTTATATAACTAAATAACTAACAGGGGCAACAGGAAATGTCTGAATCAAGATCTCTTTCTATAGACAAATGGGCACCCAATTGCCTTTCTATTATCTTACTAAAAGGACAGTAGAACTTATGGGGACCCATAACTTCTCATGGTATTAATCGGTTCTTTTTATCATTAAGTAATCATGCACATTTTCCAATCAGAAAGGATCAAGCTAAATAAAGTTAGATGACATTTAGGGAAAAAAATGTTCATTTCAGTTTAAGTTTTCAGGGTAGGTTAAGACACTTCAAAATTTTTCTGGTATTCATATAAAATGGTGCTTATCAAAATGAACTTCAAGAATTGGAAACAAGATGTTAATTTTCATTGTACTATTTGCAGTTACGTATTTTTTCTTTCTTTTTCCCCCCTTCGGTTTAATTCCCTGTTGCCCCTGTTCTTTATTTCTGTACCCTTTGTCTTGTATATAAGTTTATCTGATTTGGGGAAGGGAAGGGAAATCCCAGAAACGGTGGGACAAAGAGTGAACCAATTCAACAGTGATACTCACTAGACACTATGTTGGGGATGAACTTTACAACTTGGGGAGTAAGGTGGTGGGGAATGAGTGGGAGAAAATAAGGGAGAGGGTAACACTGTTCAAAAAAGAAATGTACTCATTACTCTACTTATGTAACTATAACCTCTCTGTACATCATCTTTACCATACAATTTAAATTGAAAATTTTCAAATAAAATTTCTGGTATGGATTCACTCCAGATAATTTATGCCAGTAATTAATTGAGTACCATTATACCTTTCCATGAATTTTTTTCTGCTGCTAAGGCCAAAGCTTTCAGAGTATTTCACATATAGGTGGTGGGCAAGGGAAAATTCAGCTGCTGAAGATGAAAGAAAAACCTTTCAGCACTCCCAAAGTATCCTATACAACAAATCACTCCAATTGCTTACAGATTGCACTGGCTTCAACCCAACCAGGATTCCTCTCTTCAGCCAACTTTGTATTGAAAATGATCATCCTGTTTTGGTATTTGATGGTCAATTTCACATTATTTCAGCAATGCTTGATGAAATGCTTTTTGACAATTTGTACAAATTGTTAGTTGCAACTCATTCCACCACTTTCAGCCCAAAGAGTGTCAAGGAACAGAGTTGGGCCATACCAAATGGAATCTAGTTCTTGCCCCATACATATCACAAAGCATTTCAATTTCTTAAGTAGATGCCCAACTATATTTAGCTATATGACCTTTGCCCTTAATAGACAAGGCTCACTACTTTGATCCCAGAACCCTGATTATCTTAATTCCTTTCACAAAAAGAGCTGCCAGAGTAAGCAATTCAGAAAAACAAAAAGAAAGTATTTTGAGCCAATGCACCTGGACCTTACACTTGTTGGACCCCTCACATTCTCTGGTCCTTAATTCATTTCATTTATAAAATGAAGGTTTAAACAAGCCTTAATTTTTCTTCTACTTCTATAGCCATAATCCTATGATTAATTTTCCTGTAGTCCATTTTTGGGGAACAAAGACCAGAAGCACTTAATTTTCTGAAGGCTTTGTTCTCAAGGTAAAAAACCTACCAAGTTATCATTTAGGAAATTAGCATTCTCACCCAAGTTCTCTCAGCTGTAAGTCATACTACCATGTCTACAATTTTAAATAGGTTATTCTAAAATAACTGAAAATTAACCATTTGACTGGCTTTATCAATCATAGTTTAAAAGAGAGGTAAACTAATTGTTATGCAATATAACTATCTTACAGGATATTCTACAAAACTAAGGGTACTTGTGAATATATAATTCCATTTTCAATAGAACTACAAAAAATATCAGGAGAAAAGTGTCTAAGATATAAAAGCCTATCATTGAAACATGAAAGGAAAAAGTCTAGAGGAGATAAATACTTGTCCGATGTTAAACAGTTTGGACAGAACTAAGGCAACAGAGTACAATATTGCTATCATACTGCCTTAGAGATAAACCATCTTATATTAAGGTACTCTGCACTATGCCATACAGGTAATAAAGGGAATGCAATAAAGTTGTACTTGCCTGAGGCAAAGAAAAGTCTGTTATTACATGAAAGAACCTCAGAAATGTTTAGTGAAGAGTCCCTGAATTGTATTCTCAAGGTGGATTTACACTTCATGAGATTTTGACATGTGTGAAAGAGACTCAGAAGTCTGCTTGCAATGAAAAGGGTCAAGTGACATCATTCCACTTTCCATCCCCTTCTAGCCAGAAACTCTAAGAAACTGAGGAAAGGGGAACAAAGCAGCTTCAACTAAACTTAGCTTGGAGAACTACAGTGACAACTTAAAGAGACTTTTCCAAGACCTCAGTGTACAAACTCTTGAGGGTTCCTGAGTTGCCAGGTAACTGTCTCTCTCTCTCTCTCTCTCTCACACACACACACACATACACACACACACACACACACACACACACACACACACACACACACACATATACATATACACACACAAAACCAAGGACTTATTAGGAATTTTCCTGATGTACAACATCCAAACAAAGAAATACAGAATTGTTATAATTACCTCCAAATTAATTATGTCTTGATCTCTATTGATTTCTCACACAATGAGAAATGTGACTATCAAGATTCCAACCATCTGAACTTGCCTTTGAACTTATACTAAACAATAAAGAAGCCCAATTCTTTGGATATACATGATTCAGCAACTTCAAAGAAGTTGTAAAGCATTACAGCTAAGATGTTAAAGAGGCATACTTACCCAATATGGTTGGTTCTTAAAGAAATTTCCAGTTCTCTTAGCACTTGTGTAGATTCTTGAACACGCCGTCTGAATTTCTATAATTCAACAAATATACTTTAGTACCTGCTGCAACTGCAACTTTTAACAAATTTAAAAGATCTTTAGTTATGAAACAAGTTTTTTCACTTTTTTGTTTTACAAAGCACACAAAACACCATTAACCAGTAACTTTTGAGAAAGGAATAGAGAATTATTTATGTCATGTGGTTTGTTTTCCCTACCCCACATATTTAAAACGTTTCTTTGGTTTAGGGACCCAAAACACTCCAGTTTAAATGTGTCTCTAAAATGAGATAAAAAGTACAGTCATGCTCATGGCTGCAATACACAAAAACAAAACAGTAAGTAATCAAAGGGAAAAGGTATGTGCACCAGACCAGGTGCAAGCTTCTAAGTACCCTTGTCCCTGAGGAGTCACAAATGACAACAGAATGAAGTTCATTAGAGACTTAGTGTCCAAGGATTTCACTGGTAGTTAGTCTCACAGGCAAATTCTGCCTTACTCATGCCAACACTCCAGACTCCCAACAGGAAAACAGGTGCTCAGTATAAACCAGGCTATTTTCATAAACAGTCTAGTTACAGTGAGCCATTCTTAGACTACAGATGCCATGCAAGGGCCAACCTCACAGAGAGGCCTTTCTAAGGATAGCAGTCTCAAGTCTACTATATTGATTCTTTTCTGCTCCACTTAATGTGTAGCAAAAATAAACATTCAGACTCAGATCTGCCAATTGGAGCTCCCTTGGAAAGATGCTCTTCTGGAGTATTGCACACATACCCTTTCTTGTTATCCTGCCTATTAAAATCCCACCTGAGCTTCCAGGGCTTCCCCAGGTCTTTCTTCTATGAATCCTTCTCTTCTAGTAAATATTATGTTATATACATACATATGTGTGTATATATACATATACATATATATACATGTATACACACATACACACCCTCTTGACTCTAAGTAATCACCATTGTGTATCATTCTCCAGAGCACATTTTCCTATGGAAACCTTCATTTATAGTGATCACAGTTTCAGACTATTCTGAAGGAAGAAAACTCAGTATGTCATGCCTTCTGAGAAGTCCATGCTACCTGTGCTACCTGAGCGGCTGTGATGTTGCACTGTTCACCAGAAAAAAAGCTGAGGATGGGACCTTTGTCCTCCATGGCTACCAAGTGCAGTGACAAGAGTAATGCAGCTCCAGCTGAGGACAATGGTGCTTCAGAGAAAGACTTCCAAGGACAAGAAGGAATGCAAAAAGATTGGGAATAAGGATCTCACAATTTAAGGTTAATAGAATGCTGTAATGCATATGGAGTGTCTGGCCAAATGGAGGCTAGACCTAGAAACTGCTCAGCATGGCAGTTCTTGTCACCCTGTCCCCTTCTCTTCTGGAAGTTCTTTGCTTTCTCAGTTTTCCACAACTGCAATTCCCAAAGCACCCTAAAATGAACTCAAAAATTTTTAGAATCTAGATAAAGTGTAATATGGTTAATAAAAATACCCGCCATGCAATGAGGGGGAAAAGAGACATTCTCCATTGTAAGTGGGGTGGGGTGAGGTTTGCTGAGGAGTGAAGGGAGAGGGGATGGATAAGGAGGGGGGATGGATAAGGAAGGGGGAAGGGGAGAAGGAAGAGAAGGAGGGGGGTTAAGGAGAGAAGAAGCCTAAGAAATGGCATGGTCATAGATAGTTTGAACAAACATCCAAGCCCAGAATTTATTCAATTCAACAAGAAGTCTAAGCACAGACAGTATTTGGTATAAAGGGGGGGGGGGGGGGAGGAAATGAGGTGGAAATATGGGCTAACAAGTTCTCTAACTGTTTAATTTCTTGTCTTAAAAAAATTAGAAATGGAGGCCAGGGATTACGTGTGTTAATCTACTCAGAAGGCTAAAACTGGGATCATAGTTCAAAGCCAGCCGAGACAGTAAAGTCCAAAAGACTATCTCCAATTACCATCAAAAAGCCAGAAGTACTCATGTAACTGTAACCCCTCTGTACAGTAATTTTCACAATAAAAAAACTTACTTAAAAAAAATACAGAAAAAAAAAAAAGCCAGAAGTGAAGAAGCGATAGAGTGCTAGCCTTGAGAACAAAAGCTCAGGGATAGCACCTAGGCCCTGAATTCAAGCCCCAAGACTGACAAGCCAAGAAGAAAAATGAAGAGTAGTAAAGAGTCAATGGTGGGTTGTTCTCCAGCTTGGATACAGAAGGAAAAAGAAAGAAGCCAAGAACACATTGTATTCTAAATTTAAAATGAAAGTCTACTCTGTGATCCTATGGCTGAGACAGCCATTTCCAGGTGTGCTGGCTGCTCCACAGCAGTTATTCCCAAATCCAAATCCTAAGTTTCAGGCTGTTCGTACAAGTGGCCTGCAGAAAATAACTCAGTGCTCCAAGTTGTGAATTAAGGACACTTTTGCTTCTGATTGGTTCCCTGCCATCTTTCTCGGCATCTAACTCTGCCTATGCTTCCTCAGGACAAGGTCATGCCTAAAATTTGTCACAGGGCACCTACATAATACTGAGAACATAACACAGCATAAAAGGAAACTGAGTAAATGACTACAGTATAGATTAAGGTAGACAAATGGATAGATGGTCAGACAGATATGATGAATAAACAGATAGGTGGGTAGATTAGATGTAGATAGACAGATAGATGGTAGACAGACAGATAGGACAGGCTGATGTAGATATATCTTAACAAGACATACACAAAAACATTGAGCTAATAATAACAACAGCTACTATTCATTATTTTAGGATATACACAATCATTTTAGGAATTGCCAAAATTTCAGAATCCAGACTGCAGAGATGCCTTGAAATCCAATTCTCTTAACATATAAGCACTTCTAAACTGAACCCAGAATTCTTTAAAACACTGCAACGAGAAATCATGTGCCTTCAGGGACAAGCGAGGAGCCAAGTAGGACCCACCAGCAGCCTTCTCTCCCTTCCCTCACTGGTCCAGCAATGAGGGAAGCAGCAGCTGAGCCCAGCTTGAGCCACACAATAGATCTGATTTGAAAACAACAGTGCCAGCAAAGGACCAGATTGCTTTCTTTATAGTCTGCGTAGCCTTTCTCCATGCCAGACATGAACACACCCTCCCCCAAAGCACAGGCTAATAACCTCCTGGTATTAAATGAGGATGCTGGTTGAGAGTTCTGGTCTCAGAGATATCTAATTTGGGCTCTTCCTTTCCTGCCCTAGAGGGTTCCATTTAAAGCTATTTAGAAGAAAATCTAAACAGAATAAGCCTACAATTTTTTAAAGACAAAATTAAGTATCTTCTATTCAATTTGAACAAAAGATTAATGGATGAAATATTCAAGGACTCCAGCCACAGTTAAAAGAAGGCTGCTCAGCCTAGCCTAGATTGTCTGGCTAAAATTTAAAGCCCTCTAAAAGTGCATTATACTACAGCTGAGAATTTTAACCTCATTTTAACTGCAAACCATGTCTTATCCCAAATGAATCCCTTTTTTTGGGGATTTAAGTATTACATTATGCTAGGTGGCCTTTCTAAGTACCAGCTCCTAGCAGAAATGAAACTAACAGAGGTGGACTTAACTAGAGCAGAGGTGGTCAAGCCAACATCCACTTTATCTTTCTCTGAGCAGAATGATTATTTTGAAAGATGAAGCATGGACCCAACAAAACCAATCAGGTGAACACACACACAGTTCAGGGCAGAGATGTCAAAAACAAGGCCTCAAAAGCTACTTTTAGTAGTGCTCCTCTTTATGAGGTTTACTTGTAAGGGAGCAAACATTTCTGAGAAATGCTTGGTTGTTTTTCTTTGTTTATCTTGAACCAGCAGTAACTGATTAGAAGGAGGAAGCTCATCTTGCCTTCTAAGCATGTCCCCTTGTGGGCTCCCACAGGGAGCAAAGGAAGCATCCTTTGGGAGTTGGTATATTTTTTGCTTTCTTTTCCGAATGTGAAAAAATGGAGGGAACAGTTCTGGAGTAGAATATACTCTGCATGAACATGCATTATGTGTATAAAAGCGAGTTTCTACCATAATCAGTTCAGGATAAATGTATGGGCCTAGTACTAGGGGTCTAAGCCACCCAGAACTAGAGGTAACAAATATGGGGAATTCCTGAAAATATTTAGAAAAATTCTACTGTAAAATAGAATCTGCTTTCTGCCCCTGAAAAAATAAATACTGTAGGAATAGCACCTGCTTTGTTGGGGTACAGGTATGGTTGGGGAGCAAATAACTCCCCCAACTGAGGAGATCAAGATTGTTCTATTCATAGGGAGGAGACATATTTGAGAAAATAATAAGAAAATAAAAAGGTGTGTGTTATATTTTGGAGGGACATATATCATGTACTTTAGCAGAGACATTTGTCAATACAAGAAACGATGCGACATTTGAGGATTGGCATGGGAGACAGAGAGATCTATACTCCCTTATCACCCTCACTTCTAGATTTTTCTCCCCCCTTGACTGTGTATGAACCACAGGACAAAAGTCCTAGAAACTTCCACAAGGAAATGATAAACAGTTTCTTGTGCTTAACTCTTTGGGGGCTGTAGATGAGTTAGGGTTTGAGTAGATGAGAAAAAGGGAGATTTCCCCCCCCCCCAGGTCATTCTTTATTTTTGTGATTTAGAGGATGCCCTCCCTACCACACATACCAACAGTTTTGGGAAATTTTATGGTCAAGGTGATGTACAGAGGGATTACAGTTACATATGTAAGGTAGTAAGTACATCCCTTGTCAAGCTTGTTACCCCCTCGCTCATTTTTCTCTCCATTTCCAAGGGCCTTGCAAAGAATAACAACAAAGCAAAATCTGACTTCCTTTTCTCTTTAGTCAGAGAAACAGAAACAACTGAAGGAATTCAGCTTGAGAAATTTGCACTGGAGACTTGAAACCAGAGTTGTAGAAGGTCAAGGGGGAAAAAAATGTTAACTGTTGAAGAGCCCTTTCACCATCCTGAGCAAGGACAGCTCTGCCCTAAGAACCCCAGGGCTGACCCAGGCCTACAGGGCTGTGCCAGACTGCATGCTTTACTACAAAGCATCAGCTCAAACCAATTGTGTGGCTACACAAAGCAGGGCTTGTTTGTAAAAGGAGAGTTGAGAATGGAATCCACTATTCTCTCCTTACCTTCTTGAGGCCAAGGGCAGGGACTGGGGCCAGGGAAGCCTGCTAGAAGAAACACCACCGGATGTGAGTGTACAGCTGCGATGACAAAGCCCTGGCAATATTCAAGGGCTCTGGAAATGCACCAAGTCATGAATGATAAGTCTTTCATGCAAAGTCTGCTTTCTAGAGGTCAAAAACACCTCTGAACTGAATTCACTACCCTGTGTAACTGGAAATAGCAGTAAGTCAATAACCATCAAAGGTTAGTGACTCCTATGTAGGAAGTATTTTTAAATACATCTTTTTTTTTTTTTTTGCACTTTTTCTGTTGTCAGTCTTCAAGGGTTGTTTTCTTAGATCTCTAGTAGCTATAGTGAAAAGGAAATAAAGTCTCAAGGAAGCAACAATAAAGAGCAGAAACACATCTACCTTACCTTCCGGGTAACTGCTGGATCCAGATAGCCTTTGAGCTTTTGGATGTATGTATGGGGGGGATTCTTCACCTGGAATCGTTCCTGCAGGAAGCACAAAAGCAAATAAATAGGAAGAAGGAAAGGTACAACACAGACACGTGGAAAGAGGAATTCCATTGACCAGTGGCAGAGGGCAAGCCTTGAGCAGAAACAGCTCAGGGACAATGAATGCCCAGGCCCTGAGTTCAAGTCACAGGACCAACGTGTGTGTGTGTGTGTGTGTGTGTGTGTGTGTGTGTGTGTGTGTGTGTGTGTCTGTGTGTGTGTGTGTGTCTATGTGTGTGTGTGTGTGTGATTTTTATTAATATATTTCCAGTGATTGAACTTTGTAAAATCCACTGCAACTTACACTGTGTTTTTTTTTTCCTGTTATAACAAACATCACACATCTCTAACTTCCTAAAAGCATTAATAAAACAACAAATTCTGACCTGGGCAATGTACTATTTGCTTCAAATCTTAAAATCTGATCTGTCAGAATTTGCTAAGAAATTGTGGTTATTTTCTTTTTCACTATGTTCACTATAAAAGAGTCTTATTTGTTCCTTCAAAACAAAATTTGGCTAATGACTCAGGAGTTTCTTCAAATGTACACATTCAAGTATACTGTTGACCTGGCTAAATTTAATAAACTCTACTTTTAAAAATATGATTAGCATTCACTATTGTGACTTTAGGCATGTTTTTCATTGAAATCACTTGCTAGTATATTTCTAAGAAAGTAAAAATAAAGGCTAGAGCTTTATACACACACATCTATCTGTTTAAAAAAACAAAACAAGGAAGTAGTGCTGTAACTCAAGTGGTAGAGTGCTTGCTTTGAGCTGAAGAGCTGAAGGACAGCGCCCAGGCCCAGAGTTCAAGCCCCACAACCGACAAAAACAACAAACAAACAAACAAACAAAAAACAGCCTATACCAAGGGATTAAAAAAAAAGTACAAACAATTCAGGGCCCCAAGTATTTTCCTAAAAGTCAAAGTTGCTTGTTCACTTTGTAAAAGAGTTCCTGTTGAACAGGGTACTGATGGCTCATTCCTGTAATCCTGACTACTCAGGAGGCTGAGATCTGAGGATCACAGTTCAAATCCAGCAGGTGAAGGAACATCTGTGAAACTCTTATCTCCAATAAACCACCAGAAAACCAGAAGTGGCACTGTGGCTCAAGTGGTAGAGCACTAGCCTTGAGCTGAAGAGCTGAGGGACAGAGCCCAGGCCTAGAGTTCAAGTCCCACGACCAACAACACACACATACACACCAAGAGTTCCTGTTGAGTTATAAATTCTGTAGCTAACTCACCAACCTATTTTCTTTTGTATTTTCAAGAAACTATTTAGACAATATTTAGGAGGAATATAACAGAATGGCCAGTACAAGGGCTAGAACTATGGTCCTGGTTGCTGTCCATTAGCTTTTATCATTCAAAGCTAATGCTCTACCACATCTGTCAAATCTCTACTTCTTTGGGCTTTTTACTGGTTATTTTCCTGCCTAGGCTGGCTATGAACCACATCCTCAGCTCTCAGCCTCCTGAATAGCTAGGATTACAGGTGTGAGCCACCAGTGGCTGGCTAGAATAAATTGATTTTGAAAGACTGTGCGGGTAGATTGTAGGCATTTTATTTAAATGAATACTTTTTTCTCTATCAGAATTTTAGACTTTTCACTGAAACCAAATGTTGTCTTGTATGGTAGTCCTCCATTATCCTTACTTCCTGAACTGTGTCACAACCTACACTGTTTTCTATAACTAAGTCCTCACAATGATGTGCCACAGAATGCATGAGTAGTAATTTAGTAAGTCCTAAACTTTATTTATGTTGGATAGAAATTTTACTCTTAAGGATGAAACAATACCCTTGGAGGGGAGTGCAGTTGTGGAGGTGGGAGGGAAGGGATGGTAGGGGAAAACAAAGGAGGAGGCAACAATGCTTGATAAGAAATGTACTCATTACCTTGCCCATGTAATTGTATCTCCTCTGTACAGTATTTTCACAATAAAAAACTTATTTGAAAAAAACAGTACCCTTAAATTATTCAATACAAACTAATACACAACCCAAAATAGGTTTTTAAAGTACAAAGTTCTTCACAAAATATGTCTAATAGCATAGCACAAACATCACCACTCCCTGCTGTCATTAATCTCCATGTGATCAATTTTCTCCAGGAAATATGTTGGGATGGATAATAGCAATTGCTCTGGGTTTTTTAATCATTCCCCATAGAATTTAAAGAGCCCAAAGTCATTTATTAACATTCAAGTATTAGAACAAACAGCTACAGTAGAAATGGGTTTAGTGAGGAGAAAAGCGTAAGAATAAACCAGAGAAACTTTATTAAGTTCCTTTGCTGTGAGGCAATTGTTAAGTGAATAACTGCAGTGTAAGTAACTCAGTTTCTATTCAGTACATCTCTCTAATCAAGACCAGAAAATGTCTTCTTACTCCTAATGACTCAATTATGAAAACTTGGGAACACAAACATCTTTGAATCTGTGGGGCACTTTTTATTTTCCAAGATAAGCTCATCTTGAAATGTCATTTTACTATATACTTCTGACCTCTTAGCCACTCTTTACTAGAAAGAAGATATTAACTCCATTTTATAAAGGACTTGAGAACCAGAGATTAAATAACTTAACCCAAGAAGGCATCAGTGGCTTCCATTGGTAATCCCAGTTACTCAGAAGGCTGAGACCTAGAGAATCATGATTCAAAACCTGCACAGGCAAAAAAGTCCCAGAGACTACATCTCCAACTAATCAGAAAAAACTACTATCTAAACAAGCAAGTTAAGTAAGCTCAAGGACCTGAGTTCAACCATTAATACCAGCAACAAAAAAACTAAAAACTAAAAGATAAAAAATTATACAATCAGTCATATATATATATATATATATATATATATATATCTGAGACATATTTTTCAGATCAAGTTTTCTAACTCTCACATCATTATTCTTTTAACTATACTGAAATAATATTTCTTTAAAAAAATTACTAGTGATATGTGCTTGTAATCCTAGCTACTTGGAAAGCTAAAGCAGAATGACTTCCAGCTATGCCCTATCAACCTAGGTAACATAGCAAGATTCTCAAAAAAAAGCAGCAAAGGTACTCACAAGACCATATTTTGGAAATGAACTTTACAACCTGGGGGGGGGGGGGGGCAACTGAGAGAAAAATGAGGGAGAGGATTAACAATGTTCAACAAGAAATGAACTCATTACCATATGCATATAACTGTAACATCTCTGTACATCACCTTGACAATAAAATTAAATTTTAAAAAATGAATAAAAGGAAAAATGGAATGGAAGGAGGTGAGAAAGGGGTAGGATGGCAACATGTTTTATTCTTCATTGAGTGTGTGTGTGTGTGTGTGTGTGTGTGTGTGTGTGTGTAAGAGAGAGAGAGAGAGAGAACTCTGGGCCTGGGCGCTGTCTCTCAACTCTTCAGTTCAAGGTGAGCACTACCACTTGAGCTACAGTGCCACTTCTGGTCTTCTGGTGGTTTATTGGAGATAAACGTCTCATGGACTTTCCTGCCCAGGCTGGCTTTGTACCACAATCCTGAGATCTCAGCCTCCTGAGTAGCTAGGATTACAGGCATGAGCCACCAGTGCCCAGCCTATATAGTTGTTGTTTTTGTTTTAATACACTTTTAGCAAGGCACTGGTGGCTCACATCTGTACTCAGGAGGCTGGAATCTAAGGATCACAATTCAAAGCCAAGCAGGGGCAGGAAAGTCCATGAGACTCATATATCCAATTAACTACCAAGAAGCAGGAAGTGGTACTGTGGCTCAAGCAATAGAGCACTAATGTCAAGCAGAATTGCTCAGGGACAGCACCTAAATTGTCTCTCATCATTATACATTTTTCACTAACTGGTCCCCAGGAAGTTGAATCTACCTACACATAGACCTTCCCTGCCAACAATAAAAAAGCAAAGTCATTTATTAGACTCCACTTAATGACTAGGATTCAAGTACACCACAACCAGAATTGGAAAGCCAAGAGTATTTTCAAAGGAACTAAGTGAAAAGGCTGTGAGTGGGATTGACTTGATCATTTAGGTAAGTCACAGTAAATGGAGCTCATAGCAATGCTACAACATAACCTTTACTATGTGACACAGGTATCAAGCCTGTTCTTCCAAACAGCTAAACTTTAGTTGGGCCTTCTCCTCCCATCTCCACTAAATCCAATAAAATTTCTCATAGAAAGTTTTTCTCTATAAAGATTTGGGATTGGACATTCCACTCATCTTTCAAACCATTTCTGATCCTTTATTCCCTCGTTATATGCGTATAAATGTATGAGAAATCGGGGTTGAGTATAAGCTAGATTTATAACAGGCATGCTATAAACATTTCTACTCCATTAATATGTGGATAAGCAGTCCTGAAAACAAATATTTCCTTCTATTTTAAGGTTTAAAGACATTTTAGCAAGGTATCTGAAAACAAGATATCCCCTGGTCATGAATAACTCCTGGCACACATGCTTACTACTAATTTACAATTGAATGTTGCTTTTATTTCTAGAAGCTGGTTGAAAGTCTTCTTTAAAGGCTGAGAAACCAACTGGAGTATCTAAATGAGCCATAAGCACAACCACCACCATTGCCTTTAGTGAGGTCTGACTTGCAAGCCATACCTTGACTCTAAGTGTTGTTCTTCAGAGGTAGCTGGACAGGAATAACTGTGTCCTCAAGGAGGATTACTCCCTAAGATCAATATGCTGACATAAGCAGACATAGAGGTAAGGATAATTAAATATTGCATGAATACTGTATATAGACAGAAATGTCCTACACAGTAATCCTAGTTACTTAGGAAGTAGAGCTCAGGAGGATAATGTTTTAGGCCAGCCTAAGCAAAAAAGTCCACACTCTCATCTCAAAAAAAAAAAAAGTTAAGTATGGTGATATGTGCCTGTCATCTAGCTACAATAGCCTAAATAGAGAGACTGCAGTTCAGGTATGCACCAGGAAAGAAGTGGGACCCTATCTAAAATATAATAAGTACAAAAAGAGATGGAAGTATAAGTAACAAAAGAGAAAAAGGCCTTGAGAACATATGCCTGGGAAACATAGCCCATTACCACACACACACAAAATGACAATAATACTAATTATAATAATTAATCAAAATTCTGAAATTTCAGAGAGGTTGTGAGATTGTTTCTACTATAAAAGGAATGCACATGGATAAGTGGAAAGGACATTTTAGTAAAACTGAGGGGAATAGATTCTACTTATTTACAGTAATATATGGATAAGAAGGCAAGTTTAGATGGGATCCTAATCTATAGAACCACAAAGAAAAGCAAATGACAGATTCACAAGTATTTAGAGAAGTCTTTGTATTGTTTGTATTGCTAGGTAAAAACAGTTTTCTAAACAAACCCCTGCCTCTGAACATTTTATTTTTTTATTTTTTTGTCGGTCATGGGCCTGAACTCTGGGCCTGGGTGCTGTCCCTCAGCTCTTCAGCTCAAGGCTAGCACTCTACCACTTGAGCCACAGCACCACTTCCGGCTTTTTCTGCTTATGTGGTTCTGAGGAATTGAACCCAGGACCTCATGCATGCAAGGCAAGCACTCTACCACTGAGCCACCTTCCCAGCCCTTCCTCTGAACATTTTAAATCTTACTATCTAGTGAGTTTCCTACTTCAAGGCACAGTATGAATAGTTGTAGATGTGCATGTCTGTCCTGAGGCTGGAACTGAGGCCTGAATGCTGTCCCTGAATTCAAGGCCAGTGCTCTACCACTTGAGGAAAAGCTTGATTTCCTGTTTTCTGATGGTTAATTGGAGATAAGTGTCTCACAGACTTTCTTGCCAAGACTGGCTTCAAACCTGGATTCTCAGCCTAATGAATAGCTAGGACTGCAGATGTGAGCTATGGGAGTCCAGGAAATAACAATTTTATTAATGGGCATTTTATTCTTTCACTCACTCAGAATACATTATAGAAGACACTGCAAAACAACATTAAAAAAAAAAGAAGTAAGTTCAATTCCAAAGCGTTAAATCTCATCTCTGTGATACAGCAGCCAGAACTGTTATACAAAGAGTAGGATAGGAGCCATATGTAATCCTCTAGAAGTTCAAAAAAGGTGAGGCTCTTTCCAACTGAGATGATCAAAGGAATCTCCCTGGAGAAAGTGGCTTTTGAATGGAGATTTGAAGAACAAGTAGCATATAGATATCCTGGGACAGTATGCAATGCAGGAAGCAGAAGAATTTTCCAGATGAGAACAAAGGCAGAGAAGCCTGAGGCATGTGATCACTCTAGGAACACAGTGCAGGGAAATTCACAGCACAAAGATTCAACATTGTAAGTTGGATCAAAAAGCACGGATGTCAAATGCTAGCCTAATGAGTACAAGACAGGTGAGACGGGGTCATGCAGGGAGATCTGACTGGTGGAAAACCTTCTGGTTAATGTTGTACAGCACTCCTTTCTCCCTTCTCAACTTGAAAAGCTGGCCTTTTCTGCATGAGACTAGGCCTGAAAAGTCAGCATGCCAGATTCATTCCAAAGCCATAGTTTTTTGGAAGCTTTGAAGCATTCTTCAGCTCAGAATATGAAATCATTTTCCTAGTCAGAGAGGAAAGACTGGCTTTCCAACTGTTCCATTACAGTGCTTTGATGGGGCTTTTCCAAATTATTTCCTTTATTTAGACTAGCAAGAATTTCTTCTCATTCAATAGGTCTTTGCTGATCAAAACATCCCATAACTCGCTCTCTAATATGAGATATAAATTGGCTTTCTTTAATCCTACTCATAGTTCATCGTTTTCCCCAATTTAAAACATCTCTCATTAAATTTGTAGATCTGTGGCAGAGGTCATACTAATAAGGTTGACCTCATTATCTTATACAGTCTTATGCATTCAGCCACCACAGTGCTTGGCACACAGCAGGGTATAGGATGGAATAATTGCCATTTTCATAGAGGATCTAAGACCTAAATTTGTTAGATTTGTACTAGCTGGAAAAAGCTTTAAAATAATCACTACCAAAGACCCACATGTAAACAGTTGAGGATGTTTCTTATAATTCCAATCCAGCACAAATTTGGGGATCTACATTTTCTTATATTTTTCAAGGAGTTTTCCTGCATATCAAAGCTTATTAACTATGGGTTTACCATGTACTCCCTACATTGTAGATTACTGAAAGCCTCACTTTAATCTATAGAGAAAACATACATAAGCTTGGCAAGCAAAGATCAAAGAATATTTTCAGCCACCTTTAAAGATACAGACTTAAAAAATAATGTAACTACAGCTGCATTCTCCAACCCCCTTACCTCTTATATTCAGCAGCTTTCAGTGAGTTATGTTTGCTATCTTTATTCACAGATGAACATTCTGATTTTGTCCATGCTCTAATATTCTCTTTCCTGCCATCCCAATCCAATCCCTTCAAACATCAGCACAATTACAAACACTTTTGTTCATATTATACACACACACACACACACACACACACACACACACACACACATATATAATCCTGTATATTTATATGTTTATCTTTTAGATCTAGCATCTATATGAGACAAAACATGCAACTTCTATCATTCTGAACCTAGCTTATTTTGCTAAATATGATTTCCAGTCCCATCCATTTCCCTGAAAAGAACATAATTTCATTCTTCTTTATAAGTAATATTCTATTCTATTCCATAATATTTACTACATTGTCTTGATCCATTCATCAGTTGTAGGACATGTGGGCTGTGTCTATAGCCTCACTATTGTGAATAGTGCTGTAATAAAAATGGGTGTGTAGGTGTTTCTATTTCATTTAGACTTAAACATTTTTTGGATGAATGCCCAAGAATGTATCACTGAATCAAACAGATCTTTTTTTAGGGTTGTTTTTTTTTTTAGCAATATCCATACTGATTCCCTACTGATTGCACTAGTTTACATTCCCATCAACAGTGTATTAAGATTCCTTTTCCACATCTTCATCTTACCATGGCCATTCTAATTAGAGTGAGTTGAAACCCCAATGTCATTTTGATTTGCATTTCCTTTATGGTTAGTAATGGTCAGTATTTCCTGTATTTGTCATTTGTACTTCTTTTGGTAATTATCCATTTGGCTTGTTTATGGTCCTTTCATTAGCTGGGTAGCTGATGCTCTGGAAGTTTAGCTTTCGGGGGCTGTTTATTCTGGATTTTAATCCCCTAAGGCAACCAATTTTGATAACCAAAACGAGAATTGGGAGTGTACTTAGTAGTTAAGCAATTACCTACCATGTGCAACGCTATGACACAAATCCCCAATGTTGCATTATGGAAGGGAAGAGAAGGGGAGATAAAGGGAAAGGAAAGAGAAAGAGGAGTGAAGGAGAAAGTAAGTGAAGAGGAGGGAAGGGAAAAGGATAGAAGAGCTTTAAATAAAGGAGATCAGCAAAGAATATAAATGAATAACTAATACATTTTTAAATGTTTGGTATTATTAGCAATTAGGTAAATACGAATTAAAACTACTGCTACAATGTTCACAAAAATGGTTTAAATTAGATTGATGAGACTAATGATTGGTGAGAATCTGAAACAACCACAAGACTATATGATATTGCTGGTGGAAATGCAACATGGTTTAGTTGCCTTATTTTTTTTTCAAATTATAAAGGTGATGTACAGAGGGGTTGTAATTACATCAGTCAGATAATGAGCATATTTCTTTTTGAAACACAATTGGTAAACTTTACTCTTTGTAAAATACACTTCAGTAAAGATGACTTAAAAACAGTATCTTAGTTGAGCATGGTAGTGCTTGCCTTAATCCCAGCTACCTTGGAGGTAGAGGGGGGAGGCTCACAAGTTTGAAGTCAGTGCAAATGTACCAACACTCTATCTCAAAAACAAAACAAAAACAAAAAAGTACTAAGGGCATAACTCAAGTGATAGAATACTCGCCTCATCTCCAGTACTGCAAAAAGAAAACACAAGAGTATCTCAAAATTACAGATATTTGTATTTATTTTGCTACTAAACACACTCTTTCTTTTAAAGTTTGTAATGATATGTTCTTGGTTTCTTGCCTTAAGTAAGAAAAAAATCCACAGGAGACAAGCCAAATAATCAACTCTGTTGTGTTTATTTGGAGAAGACAAGGTCTCCTTATCTCTCACTCTGTACAAAAATCAAATCAGAATGGGTCAAAGATCTTAATGTAAGGTCAGAAACTCTGAAACACTGGAAAATATAGGCACACACAATTACTTTCCCAACAGGCCTCCAATAAATAAAAACACCATGCCTAGTTCAACTTTTTTTTGAAAAGGTAAAAAAAAAAAAAAAATACAAAACAAAAAAACAACCAGACTTTCACAGCAAAGATTATGAGTTAAATATCTAACTGTCAAAACAAAATGAAGAGGTATTTGTGAGACCTGGTAGAAACTGTTCTCTAACTTTGCTTAGCAAGTACTTCCTAAAAGATAGTATGAGAAGGGGGCTGGGAAAAGGTGGCTCAGTGGTAGAGCGTTTGCCTTGCATGCATGAGGCCCTGGGTTCAATTCCTCAGCACCACATAAGCAAAAAGAAAAAAGCCGGAAGTGGTGCTGTGGCTCAAGTGGTAGAGCGCTAGCCTTCAGCTGAAGAGCTAAGGGACAGCACCCAGGCCACATGACCGGACACCCCCCCCAAAAAAAAGATAGTATGAGAGATCAACTTCACTGTGACCCCTGACATTAAATGCTTTGCAATTCTCCACACACTGCAGTACAAAAAGTGCTTGTACGATAAAGTTTCCTTCAAACTATAACCAAGTAGTCTAAGCCAGCTCTGATACCATAATTCCATTTGTATGCCCAGTCAAGAATGCAAAGTCCGCCGGGCACCAGTGGCTCACAGCTGTAATCCTAGCTACTTAGGAGGCTGAGATCTGAGGATTGCAGTTCAAAGCCAGCCTGGGCAGGAAAGTCTGTGAAACTCTTATCTCCGATAAACCACCAGAAAACCGGAAGTGGTGCTGTAGCTCAACTGGTAGAGCGCTAGCCTCTGAGGGACAACACTCAAGCCCAGAGTTCAAGCCCCAGGACCGACCAAAAAAAAAAAAAAAAAAAAAGAATGCAAGGTCCATGTGATGTGCCTTTTTCTTTTCTTTTAAACCATCAGCCTGGATGGCAAACAGCACTTGTGACAGACCCTTTGTTTCAAAAAAGACCATCTGAAAAGCAATCATAGATCTCCTCTCTAGGCCACTGCTACCCTTTCTACAGTGTCACTTCTCTTTTCTCTTTGCTCACCCAGATTCTATGAAGGAGATCAACATCTTTTCCCCCTACTAGAAAAGCTGTGCAAAGTCACAGGAAGAAAGATGCAAACTCATTTATAAGTTCAAACTTGATTTGACTTCAGGGATGTCAAAGTAGAAAGGGGGCCACAGGCAGGGAGTAGCACTTGTTCTGTGATAGCTTCTCAGGGTTTTAGTACAAGGACTCAGATTAGAATGACACCTAATGCAAGGAATTGGCTTTTAAGGAAAGAAGTGGGAAGGAACCTGTCTTCTTTTCCACACGGTTAAGTCAGACTTTGGTTTGGAGAGCTTAAGAAAGAGTTCCTTCAAAATCTCAAACTAAAGAGAGCCAAGAGACAAAATGCTTTTCTAAAAAAAATGGTAAAAATAACCATGTTCTATGATCAATTTTGGCACAGTGCTAGAACTCAGGACAAACAAATTGATAGTGGGAACCACTCAGTGTCCTTTCCCAAGTATTTCTCACAATATTTATTATAAGATTACTTGATTTGAGAAAACTGAGATCTACAGCCTCTCACATGACCCTTAGCTTTCCTCATGTATAATGAATAAATTAATAAACATAAATAAGTTTTACTACTGAAAATTACCTAAAACAATGAACCAACCAAAACTGGTTCACATGGCAAAAATTATAGCAGCTGTCAAGCACTTTCTTCTCCTTTCTGGGCTATTGTTTAGTCTTTCTCATTCTCTTTACAGATCTATTTTAAACAAGGTCAGAGTACAGAGGACACAGGATACTCCCATAAAGCTTAAATGATTTTCCAGGTGCCTGAACTTTCTCTGCAAATTTTGGAAATAGCCTCACCTGCAGACGATGTCAAAATTTTACCTTCAATCACTAACAACATCCAATTTGGATTCTGATAGGAATTAAACCCTTATTAAATAGATTATTATTCTCCCTGGCCTTTATGATGAGGTCAACGTAGTCCCTAAAATATATGTCCATGCCCTGATCTGCACAGCAGTGAGTGTGACCATAGTTGGAAAATAGTGTTTAGACATGTAATCAGATAGGCATTAAGTCCAGTAAGTGTCATCACACGAGACAAAAGAAAGACATAAGAAGAGGAAAAGACCATGTCCAATGGAGGCCAGAGGTGTGGCTCAAGTGGTAGTATGCCTATAAGTGCAAGGCCCTGCTGAGCCCAAGCCCCAGTGTCATATCAATTAACTAATTAAATAAAATGAATAAATGAGAGGGGAGAAAGGGAGGAAAGGGAGGGAGTGCAAGAGGGAGGAAGGGAGGAAGGGAGGAAGGGAGGGAGGAAGGGAGGAAGGAAGGAAGGAAGGAAGCAAGGAAGGAAGGAAGGAAGGAAGGAAGGAAAGAAGGGAGGGAGGGAGGGAGGGAGGGAGGGAGGGAGGGAGGGAGGGAGGGAGGGAGGGAATAGGGGGAGGGGAGGCAAGGCAGAGGCTGGGACTGGTGATAAAGGATCCCCTCTATAACTCATGGAAGAAATGGAGCCCAGTCAACACTTTAATTCAGATTTCAGGGTTCCAGAACTGTGAGGGAAAACATTTCTCTGTTTTTTAAGCCTCCAAGAATTTTGGAGTACACAAAAGCCAGATAAAATATTTATCTTATTACAATCAGTGAGGTCCTCATGTGCAACGAGAAAATCCCATGAGAGTGTGGGTTTCAGGTCAGCTGATGCCTCAGTGAGGATCCTGGGGCCCCAATTCATGCTCCCTTTTCTCACCACAGGGTTGACATATTTGGTCCTTCATGCTAAGGGTACCTCCTGCTCCACAGCCTGACCTGCTGAACATATTCTCAAATATCTGATAGGTGAACTTTCTCTAAGACTGAAGTTGAACATTTTTCTTGCTTAAGGTCTATGTGTTTTTCATTCTGTCAGTTATTTTTTAATTAGCATACATTAGTTGTACAAGGGGGAGGTCACTGTGACTTTATATGTATGCATAAAATGTATCCTGATCAAACTTACCCTTCTCTATTCCTCTTACTCCCCTCTATCTGCCTCCTACAACAATTTCAACAGGTTTCATCATCCAATTTCCACATATACAAACTTCTTCAACCATATTCATCCTCATTTTAACCTCTCCATTAGTCTTTCCTCTCTGATATTATCTCCCCATTAACTTAGGCCATTTTACTTTGCTGTGGTTCTCTTTTTTTTCTAGTGTATATTCATTGCACCTAGGGGCTCCCCCCATGGTGTTTCAGATATGCACATGTACTTTTTAATAAGAATAACCCTCTCTAATTGCTTTATCTTTTCCCACTCAACCTATATGCCATCTTTATACATAGTTGAAATGAATTTAAAATTACTTTCCATCATTCTTTTTCCCATCTCCGCCCCACTTCATCACTCTAAACAGTTTCATTTAGAATCATGTTTTATGTGTTTATACACATTTACATACATGTCCATGGACATGTATGATATGCCCTTCTAATGTAACTTCTACAAATGAGTGAAACATTTGTTATTTGACCTTTTGAGCTTGTTTTATCTCACTCAACAAGATGATCTCTACTTGCATCCATTTTCCAGAAAATCATATGATTTCATTTTTTATGGCTAAGTAATATTCCATGTTGTGTGTGTGAGAGAGAGAGACAGACAGACATCTTCATTAGTCATTCATCTGTTGTTAGGCATCTTGGCTGAAGTTATCATTTGACTTATGATCAGCACGCAATAAACATGGGTATACAGGCGTCTTTTTTATATACTGATTTACATTCTTTCACATGTATACCTAGTATCAATACAGTGGGGTGATAATATCTAATTTTAATTTTTTGAAGAACCTCCGTGCTGATTTCCATAGTAGTTGCACTAGTTCAACTTCCCACCAAGGGTGTAGGAGGGTTCACTTTCCCCACATCCTCACTAGCATTTTTTTAAAAGGATGCCATTCTGACTGGAGTGAGATGGAATCATAGTGTAGTTCTAATTTCCATCTCTTTTATGGTTAACAATTCTGAACATTGCTAGTGGGGGATACACTTTAGGTATGGAAGCCCTATGTCCTGGTGGATCTATAGCATGCTGAGCCTCTACCCTCTCTCCTTATGGAAGAGTTTTTTGTTGAATATGCTATGAAGGCTGTGGAAAACAGTAGCTATTGGGATTAGATGTAAAGATGGTGTTGTCTTTGAGGAGGAAGAAGAGTTACTCCTTTATAAATGTTATGAAAATTCTAAACAAATGGCTTTTTAATGCTAATTAGCATGTTGGAATGGAAATAGCAGTTTTGTTGGCAGGCAGTTGTTCTTTAGCAGGCATAGCAAGAGAAGAAGCTGCCAACTTTAGATCTAATTTTGATTATAACATCCCACTAAAATATCTTGCAGACAAAGTGACCATATACACACACATGCACTTATACACTGTAGAGTGGTGTTTGTTTGTGGCTGCAGTTTCAGGCTAGGATCTTACATCATGAATGATAATGCACAATACCTATCAGGTGATACATATGGTTATTGTGGCTGTGCCATTGACAAAGCTAGGCAAGCTGCAAAGACAGAAATTCAAAAGCTTCAGACAAAAGAAATTACTTGCCCTGGATGTTGTTCAAGAGGTTGTAAAATAATTTATACAGTACTATAATCAAGTTAAAAATATCTTTTGAACTTCTCTGAAGAAGAAAGAAGGATGGCCAATAGACACATGAAGAAATGCTCAACATCCTTAGCCATAAAAGAAATGCAAATCAAAACAACATTGAGATACCACCTCACTCCAGTTAGAATGGCAAAAATCAAGAACTCTAATAACAACTGATGCTGGAGGGGATGTGGACAGAAGGGAACCTTACTTCATTGTTGGTGGGAATGTAAACTTGTTCAACCACTTTGGAAAGCAGTATGGAGGTTCCTCAAAAGACTTCACATAGAGCTCCCCTATGACCCAGCAATCCCACTTTTGGGCATTTACCCAAATGTTTACAAACAAGACCACACTAAAGCTACCAGCACAACTATGTTTATTGCAGCATTATTTACCATAGCTAAGATATGGAACCAACCCAGATGCCCCTCAGTAGATGAATGGATCAAGAAAATGTGGTATATAAACACAATGGAATTCTATGCCTCCATCAGAAAGAATGACATTGCCCCATTAGTTAGGAAATGGAAAAACTTGGAAAAAATTATATTAAGTGAAGTAAGCGTAAGAAACATAGGTCCCATGGTTTCCCTTATTTGCAATATCTAGTATATGTATGAGTCAAGCGGAAAAGGTCAGATAATGTGATGTTAGGAAAATGAACCCTTAGATATGTATTTTAATGTTTTTTTTTCTTTCATGCATGTGTTTCTAACGCATTTATAAGATTATTTCTTTGTTGCTTTGTATGTCCCTCCCCCACAGTATAACCCCTGCTTTCACTATATTTGATGTCAGTATAACTTGTGAAAGAGATGGGGAAAAACAAGTCGTTTAAGGATACAGGTGGACCTGTTGCAACAATGAGAAGTACAAGTTGTCATGTCGAAAACGAGCTTTACAACGTCGGTGCAGGGGGGGGGGGGGGGGGGAAGGATTGGGTGGGTGGATGGGTAGCGGGGGGAGGCTGGGAAGGGATGTGAAGGGTAAAAAAAGGAGGAGGCTGCAATCTTTTGACCTCGGGGCTGGGAAGGTGGCTCAGTGGTAGAGCGCTTGCTTTGCATGCATGAGGCCCTGGGTTCGATTCCCCAGCACCACATAAGCAAAAAGAAAAAAAGCTGGAAGTGGCGCTGTGGCTCAAGTGGTAGAGCACTAGCCTTGAGCTGAAAAGCTTAGGGACAGCGCCCAGGCCCAGAGTTCAGGCCCACGACCAGACCCCCCCCCCCAAAAAAAATCTTTTGAACTAGAGATAAGCTAGGTGGGCAAATTAACCAGAGGAAGACATGAAATTGTTCCAAAACATATAAAGGAAGAAGCAGAGAAGTAATGTTAAGTCATCTTGGAAGAATGAATCAGATGATGAAAATATGTAACATTTACTTTTTTACTTTCAATTTCAGTCATAGTCCTGTATGACTATTTAGTCTCATGGATATTCATCCTACTGACCAATTTTCATTAAATTTTAACTTCTAGAAGGAAAAGAAAAAGAATGCTGAACATTTCTTCATGCATCTGTCAGGCACATTTTCTTCTGAGAACTTACCAATTCAATTGCTCATTTGCTATAATGGGTTTTTTGTTCTTTTGCTGTTTAACTTTTTGAACTCTTTGTAGAGTCTAGATATTAACCCCATATCTGATGAATAGGTGGCAAATATTTTCTACTATCTTATTCAGTAATTTTAGTAGAGTTTTAGCAGTGATACTAGCACTGCTATTTTGAAATTTATAGAAAAAGGCATACAGGTTTCACACATATCAACATAAAAGAAATGTAATGAATATTAAATCAATGATATTAAATTAATAATAAAATTGATCTGGAAATATCAGTATGAATGCTTAACTTTTAAACATATTTTCAAAGCGTAGACACTTACACTGAAAACCAAATTCTCCAAGCAGCTGTAATAACCTGCCTCTCTCACAGTATCTAGAACCTGCTCCCAGTAAAAAGAATAGGGCTTCTTGGAGAAATAGCGTAGTCTAGGTCTAGGCAAAGAAAACACAAGTCAACTTGCAGGATCATTTTTTGTACCACACAACGATAGGGCAGATAGGGTGGTATCTAAAAGACAGAGGAGCTGGAGGTGTGGCTCAGTGGTTAAGGACACCTGCCTAGCAAGTGCAAGGCCTGAGTTCAAACCCCAGTGCTGTCACCAAAACAACAACAGAACACCCGGAATCCTGTGACTAAATCTCTCTCAATCTTCTTATCTGGAATTTTATGGGAATTAGAGAAAACTAAACTAAAAGACAGAGGAGCCAGCAAAAACAGACTTTCATGGGTAATGGCAAGAATTTGTGTTAATGGGCATACAATAATGATGAAAATCCATGAATTCATGGTAATACCCAAAAGACAAAATCAGAAGAAACCCACAGTTCTCTCTGTAGAGTCCTATTAAACCAGATCATTTCTTTGAAAAGGTATATATGGGGAAATATTAATAATATTCTAGAGTAAAATGAAGCCTAGTTGAAAGCTCTAATTTAATGCCACTTTAATACTTAATGCTACTTTAGTGAAAAAGGTAAAAGAAATTAGGAAATCACCATTCTGATGAAATCTATTCAACCAAAGACTATCAACTGGTTTTAAATGCATTAGGTAAACCAGGTGTTGGGGTCCATACCTATTATCCTAGTACTGAGAAGGCTGAGGCAGGAAAATCTCCAGTATATGGCCAGCCTAGGGTGCAGATCAAGTTCCAGGCCAGCTAGAGCTACATGGGGAAGGTCTGTCTCAAAAAACACAAACATTAGGTATGAAGTTGATAGGTATCTGAACATATAACATACAATACCAAAGTAACAATACACAGATTTCTGTCCAGAACAAGGGTAAATACAATGATACAATAAATTGCCACCTGATGAACTAACCAAATGTTAGAACAAACATCACTTTTCTCTTATGAGATTTTTGCCAATAATGTTGAATATCATCTATCTTGACTTCAGTCTAACTCTAGTTAACAGGAAATCCAGGAATCTAAATGTTACTCTGTGGCAATGGTGGGATAAATGCAGAAAGTGAAAACTTCTGATATGAAAGGCATTTGCCTGCCTAGGCTCTTCTTTTTATATGCATTATGAACAAGACTATTTCAGGTTCAGAGACCTAAGGAACACACCATCTAGGATGAACATGTGACAGGGCCTATGCTACATTCTCTTTGAACAAGCCACATCTTCAAGAAAACAGGAAAAGATGAATGTTATCATAGGATATACTAAGGAACTGTTATTCATTGTAATGATGGTAATCTCAATTTTTAAAGCACATATTGAATGCTTTAAAAAATAAATGAGAAAACAAAATTCCAAAAGGAAAAAGAATATAAAGAAGCAAGGCCAGATATCAAAATAATAAAAGAAAAAAACTCTAAGGGTTGAAAGACAGAATTCAAAAAGAATTAAACAGATCATAAAAGAAACAATATGGATAAGAATTAAATAGCATTTCAACATACCATGGAATTATGAAAATACAGTAAAAATGGAAACAATTTAACATCAAACAATATTGGAGTAAAAATGCAGCTAGCCAGACAGTAAAAGGGCAGGGACAGAAGTTGGTGTTTTCTGTCCCAACAGCTGGGGGTAAGAAAAGAACAAAGTGAGTTTGGCTAAATGTAGAATCAAAGCCAGGAACTTGGGGGTAGGCGCTGAAGGCAGATTAAGTCTGGAGTCTGGGAGCAAGGGAGCAGGGGAACTTCTGCTGGTGTCACTTTAACTTCTTCCCTGCTGTCTCCTTACCACATGCTTGCTCAAACCACTAACAATGAAGTAGGCAATGAAAACTCCCAGTCACTTCTCCATTCACTCATTACCCCTAGTGCTCAAAACAGGCCCTAGATAATCAATAGATAATTAATAACCAATAATATCTACTTATTGAGAGAGTTTTAAGTGGCTTGTGAAAAGAAACATTTAAAAAGCAATCTAAATTCAAACCCCAAATAATACAGAGGGAGGGAGAGATTAAATACATATTTGCTGCAATGTTCTCTTTTGCAGATTATGGCACTTTTAATTTTTTAGAGACCTTTATTTCAGTGGCAAATTAGCTTAACTATTGATAAAAGTTATCCAGTAAGTATTTGCTTTTCCTTTGAAACAAATAGTATAAAGAAACAAGGAAAAGGTTTAATTACATAGCTATCTATATATTTTTTTCCTTTTTTTTTTTTTTGCTGTGTTATAACACTTGCAAGGCATGGAATCTGCCACTAAGATAAACTGCCAGCACTCCACCCCACAACTGCTCATACCTAATATTCTCAATGATTAAATCCACTCTCATGATTTGAGTCAGTTGGGCTGAAAAACAGAAAAGTGATCAATTTTCACTGTAATGTAGTGTCTTAGCATAAAGAAGTATCCCAGTGCCACAGGGCTGACTCAGCCCTGGCTGAGTAGCAGCAAGACCTTCCTGAGGATTCATGCCAAGCTCTGGAGATTGTGATTCGATCTAGCTGAAGCGCTTAACAAAGGAAGCTTAGCCTATGTGAGGATAATTTCCTCTCACTTCTTCATACTTAGCTTCTGTTCACTCTGTACAAGTGAATAAATATAGGATTTCCATTTCTCACTCTCACTCTAGTCCCTTCCAGACAGCAAAACCTAGACCTACAGGGCAAAGTTGATCTATGCCACAAATATCCCAGAAAATAAGAAATAATATCATCAGCACCAGTTAGACTCAGAGTGTGCCTTCTTAACTCAGCTTAGTTGGAATCTGGACTGTATTATACATGCAGTCTCTACACCAATCAGCGTCAGTCATCTCAAATGTTCTGAGTGCATTTATGAACCAAGCTCTCCCCTGACACCACCTGAGAAGTCACCTGAGAAACCAGAGTGAAACTTCAATGGCTTTTCCTTATCGTTTTCATTTCCAGGCCCCCAGTGTAACAATAAATAGCCTTGGAAATAGGTACTCTCCGTCTCGCTCTCTGTGTAGCCTTGACAGTGACCTAGTCATGTGTGCTACAAACTTTGATCAAAAATCATCTCTAAGCCAGGCGCTGGTGGCTCACACCTATATTCCTAGCTACTCATGAGGCTGAAATATGAGGATCATGGTTCAAAGCCAGCTCGAGAAAGGAAAAAAAAAAATCATCTCTGAACTAAGGTGACTGAGGAACTCACAGGGAAGGTAGAGGACTTTTACTTCATGTGTTCCAACTCAATGGGGGAAGGGGTCAAAAATGTCTTAACTTCCCATTTTAAAAAAAAGAAGTTTGAAATAATCTCTACTAACCCTGACAGATACAAAGATCTAGAAGCCTAAGTTCATTCAGGATCCCTAGAGATCTCCAGAACTAGAATTTGTCTGTAGTAATCAATGTTCTAATAGCTCTAAATTTGTGAGAAACAGACAAGGCCCCAAAGTCAAAAGATGCAGCACAGGTCCTACACTGAAAACCGATACTTGAGTGACAAATTGCTTTTATTCCCATAAGCATGAATACCATGGAAAGAATCCTCTTACTGCTAGGCAGCTTTGGGGATTTTATTTGCACTTATCAAAGGAATCTACTCTACACTCACACTGACATCTCATGCTACTGTTAAATTTTACTTCTCCAGAGTCCTGAAATTGATGTCCTCATGGCAATACCATCTACTTTCTAGAATGCAGAAAACAGTCGAGAATAAAACACAAAAATTAAGCCAAGGTTGATCGTGAGCAAGTATAACCTATATTATCAGCATGGCTAATAAATTATACTCAGTTTGCTCAAAAAAGATGACTTGCCAATGGTTCACACCTGTAATCCTAACTACACAGTAGGCTTAAGATCTGCAGATCAAGTTCAAAGCCAGCCCAGGAGAGGAAAATCCATGAGATCTCCAATTAACTACCAAAAAAGCCAGAAGTAGTCCAGGACCTGAGTTCAAGCCCCAGGACTATCACACAATTAATTAATCAATTCATGAAAAGAATGAATGAATATGGGAGGGAGGGCAGAAGATAACTTACAAAAAACTTTACAACTTCATACAAGATTTTTCTCGTTAAGGAAGTGCTTGGAATGATAACTACAGACAGAGAGAAATAGATGAAGCCACAGATGAGATTGGTAAATAAACAGAACATGTATCATTAAAATACTATATAGTTGGTACAGGCAGACCACAAACTTAACTCCAGGTACTCTATCAGCCAAAGAAAAAGAAGAGAGCTATGATTAGTTCCATGATTCATAATGTCCACATAATAACTTTTCAAGGAAATGAAGCCTAGGATAACTTTTCTACAGGTCCTCCTTTTCTCCAACAGGAGAAATATATCTAGAAATACATCTATACTATCTATATGTACATAGAAATGTATCTATGGGGGGGAGAGGAGTTGGGGAGGTGGGGAGGAAAGGGATGGTAAGGGAAAAACAAAGGAGGGGATAACAATGCTTGATAGAAAATGGACTTATTACCTTGCTCATGTAACTGTAACCCCTCTGTACAGTATCTTTACAATAAAAAATATATATTTAAAATTTTAAAAAGAAATGTATCTATATTATACATAACTTGGTGCACCTTGTCTAAAGTATGGATCCTAGATAACAGATAAGCTACATTGTGTGTGTGTGTGTGTGTGTGTGTGTGTGTGTGTTTGTTGGTTGTGAGGCTTGAACTCTAGGCCTGGGCACTGTCCCTCAGCTATTCAGCTCAAGGCTAGAGCTCTACCACTTAAGCCACAGCACCACTTCCAGTTTTCTTTATTGTAGATAAAGAGTTTCACGGTTTTTCCTGCCCGGGCTGGCTTTGAACTTCGATCCTCAGACCTCAGCCTCCTGAGTAGCTAGGATTATAAGCATGAGCCACCGGTGCCCAGAACACTATTGTTTTTGTTCTTTTTTGTCAGCCATGAGGCTTGAACACAGGGCCTGGGCACTGTCACTGAGCCTATCTGTGTTCCAGGCTAGCACTCTACCACTTTGAGCCACAACTCCATTTTCGGTTTTTAGTGGCTAATTGGAGATAAGAGTCTCAAAGACTTTCCTGCCCAGTCTGACTAACCATTATCCTCACATCTCAGCCTCCTGAGTAGCTAGGACTACAGGTGTGAGCCACGAGCACCTGGTAACACTACTGTTTAAAAAAAAAAAAAAAAACTATTATTTTTGCACAAAGCATCACAGACCAGCAGTATCTCCTAGGTTCTATATTAATGATAACAGCCCACAGTCATTACTAAAGGTCTTACAACTAAGGTTTGCCCTGGTATTTTCTTAAAATAAATATCTATAGCTATATAGATTCCTCTAGTAGTATTAAACAAGATGCACCGACACTATCAAGCCTGCATGCTAATAAAGAAGGACAGATCCAATGCAATACACGTCCTTGAATCTTCTAAGGACAAGTTAAAATCCAAAAAATACTGGTGGCAAAAGTTAACATGTGCTGGGCTCCAGTTGCTCACACCTACAATCCTAAATACTCAGGCTGAGATCTGAGGATCGTGGTTCAAAGCCAGCCCAGGCAAGAAGGTCCATGAGACTTTTTTTCCCCTGTTTTTTTATTGTAAAAAAATAGTACACAGAGGGGTTATAGTTACATGAGTAATAAGTACATTTCCTATTGAGCATTGTTACCTCCTCCTGTTTTTCCTCTATCATTCCTTCCCTTCCCGCCTCCCCAACTCTCCCCTCCCCCATCCCCCCCAAGGTGTAAAGTTCATTTTCAACATAGTGTCTTGTACATGTCATTGTTAAAATAGGTCAATCTGTATCCTTGTTTCAGCATTTTGTTATTTCCCTTACCCTCCTCAAATTAGAAAAATTTATATACAAGATGCAGGGCACTGACATCAAATACAGTGAAAACAGGGGTTATACCATGAGGGAAGAACATACAAGAGAAACAAACAAAAAAAATCACATAGTACATTTTAGGTACATTAAAAACAATAGCAAGAAAGAAAAACCACTTATGTCCCTATCTTGGGGTTCATTTCACTTAACATCATCTTATATGGTCATATGTACATAGCTTTTGACCTTTTCTGCTTGCTCTAAACTTATACTAGTTATTGCAAATAAGGGAAACCATGGGACCTATGTTTCTCTGGGCCTGGCTTATTTCACTTAATATAATTTTTTCCAAGTCTTTCCATTTCCTAACAAATGGGGCAATGTCATTCTTTCTGATGGAGGCATAGAAATCCATATTATATATATATATATATATATATATATATATATATAATTGTCTTGATACATCTATTGAGGGACACCTGGGTTGGTTCCATCTTAGCTATCATAAATAATGCTGCAATAAACATAGTTGTGCTGGTAGCTTTAGTATAGCCTTGCTTGTGATCCTTTGGGTAAATGCCCAGAAGTGGGATTGCTGGATCATAGGAGAGCTCTATGTAGAGTCTTTTGAGGAGCCTCCATACGGCTTTCCAAAGTGGTTGAACAAGTTTACAGTCCCACGAACAATGCAGTAGGGTTCCCTTTTGGCCACATCCCCTGTGGCCTGTTGTTATTAGATTTCTTGATTATAGCCATTCTAACTGGGGTGAGATGAAATCTCAATGTTGTCTTGATTTGCATTTCTTTTATGGCTAGACAAGTTGAGCATTTCTTCATGTGTCTATTGGTCATTCTTACTTCCTCTTCAGAGAAGTCTCTCTTTAAGTCTTTAGCCCACTTATTTATCGGGCAGTTGTTTCTTTGAGTATTTGTTTTGGGGGATTTAATTTTTTCAGTTCTAAGTATATTTTAGATATGAGACCCTTGTCTGTTGTATGGCTAGTGAAGATCTTCTCACAATTCGTAGGTTTTCTATTGATCTTGTTAGCTATATCCTTTGCCATGCAGAAGCTCTACAAGTTCATGCAATCCCATTTGTCCAACTTTTGATTTGTTGTGTTTCTGGGTCTTTATTAAGAAAATTTTGGCCTGTGCCAAGGAGCCCTAGAGTTTCTTCTATTCCTACTTGTAATGTATTCAAGGTGTCTGCTTTGACTTCAAGGTCTTTGATCCATTTGGAATTGATTCTGGTGCAAGATGATATATGGGGATCTAGCTTTAGTTTTCTACTAGCGTTTAACCAATTTTGCCAGTATCATTTACTAAAGAGGCTGTCTTTCTTCCATTCTATTTTTTTTTAGCTCCCTTATGGAAGATTAGGTGGCTATAGGTCTTTGGGTTCATTTCTGGGTCTTCAGTTCTATTCCGTTGGTCCTCAGGTCTGTTCTTGTGCCAGTACCAAACTTTTGATTACTGTGACTTTGTAGTAGAGACTCTTATCTCCAATAAACCACCAGAAAACCAAAAGTGGCACTGTGGTTCAAGTAGTAGAGCACTCACCTGGAGCTGATGGCTAGTGCCCAGCCCCAGAATTCAAAACCCACAACTAATTAAAAAAAAAAAAAGTTAACATGTGAGCCTTCTCCAGTAGTCGCACAAGCAGACAGGTATTATTTTTTTTAAATACAGCTTTTATTGTAAAGATACTGTGCAGAGGGGTTACAGTTACATGAGCAAGGTAATGAGTCCATTTCCTATGGAGCATTGTTACCCCTTCCTTTGTTTTTCCCTTACCATCCCTTTAACAAAATGCTGAAATAAGGATACAGGACCACCCCTTGTAACAATGAGATGTACAAGGCACTATGTTGAAAATGAACTTTTCAAGTTTGGCAGGGGGTGGGGGGGGAGTTGCAGAGGAAAGGGATGGTAGGAGAAAAAGACAAGTATTATTTTATACATTTTACATATACAATCTCAAAGACTCAAAGTATATTAAGTATGTTAATTACATGTTTCGAGGAAGAAAAATTAGTATCATTATCAAATACACTTAAATTTTACATACTTTAATGAATTTTCAAGCATAAACATATACACCGTGGACCTCCAACAGGCATCAAGTTACCAAAAATCTCCCATATTTTCCTCATTTGTCTCACTTTTGTTTTCTTCTTTTAGGTATTTTAAAGCAAACCTCAGTCCTAACATTTCATCTTCATGTCAGTATACATTTCCTAAAAATATAGATTCTTATATAATCACAAAGCTAAGATCAAACACAACAAAATCAAACTATTATTTCTTTGAATCCTCTCAATCACTAATCACATATACCCAGTTTTCCCCCAGGCAGTCTTTTTTTATTTACTTTGCTCAAAATGAGATCCACAAAAGATGCACAAAAGCATCTCATTATTTTTTTAAATTCCTTTCATGTTTTTCTTCCCTATCCCCCATTATCACAGAAATAAATATCTTGTTTTTGAAAATGAGACATAATTCCCACTCTATCAAATTTACTTTTAAAAGTGTAAAAATCTGCCAGGCATCAGTGGCTCTGGCCTGTAATTAATCCTAGCTACTCAGGAGACTGAGATCTGAGGATCATGGTTCAAAGCCAACCCGGGCAGGAAACGTCCATGAGACTCTTATCTTCAATTAACCACCAGGAAACTGGAAGTGGTGCTGAGGCTCAAGTGGTAGAGCTCGCACCTTGAGCTGAAGAGCTCAGGGACAGAGCCCAGGTCCAGAGTTCAAGCCCCACCACCAACCAAAAAAAAAAAATTTAGATAAAAGAAAATTTAAGTATAATCATAAAGCTACATAACTATCACCACTATATAATCCCAATAACTTTCCATCACAGAGGAAAAAAAATCCACACCCTCAGCAGTGCCTCCTGGCCCCTTCTAGTGTGCTGGCAACTACTAATCTACATTCTATCTCTACAGATCTTCCTATTCTGGATCTTTCATATAAATGGAATAACTGAAAGCCTATTTTAAGTGATCACCAGTTAGATATCATGGACAGATCCAGGTTAGAGCCAAATATATACATGACAACTTCATGTACATAACAGGTAAGATGAATAGTAATGTCATGTGAATAGTATATTATGAATGCTTTTTAACTTTTTGTTTTTATCTTTTCCCTTGGAAACAATATATACTTCAAGTGATTATCACACATGTGACATACCCCTGGGCTACTTATATATGAAAGAAGTCATTTCTGTTGGCCACAATCTTCACAATGATGAGTAGCTAACCAAAAATGGTGTTTCATCATAGCAATAATGCTCTTGGGTAGGCTCAGGGTTCAAGCTATAACTCCCCACTTACCCTCTTAGGAAAGCATAACAGAATGTAAGACAGAGAATACACTTCTTTTTCTTTCTTTTGAGATATCACTCATACATTGGCACCTTATGAGGAGGTCAGCAGAGATGGTGGTTAAGAGTTAGATTCCATAATTGCACATTCTCCACTTTACCACTTACAGATCTGTGTCCTTAGTAAGAGATTTAATCTCTGTCTCAGTTTTTTCCTTACTTCAACATATGAATTTTTTGAAGACTAAACAGGCAGCTCTTTAATCTGCTTATCCCATAACTATCATTAACAAATCAACACAACACCTTGGAGATGGGATGGAACAGCATCTATGTAGAGCTTCTAGCCTATGGAGCAGTGACTCCCAGAGAGGAATAGGTAAAGTAGCCAATTCTCCATGCTCTGGCATTGTGACATTTACTTTGAGGACTTGAAAACCAGAGATGAAATCAAATACTTGATCTGCTCCCCGTCAGTTCCAATATCTCAAAGATACCAACATCAACCTTATGAAGATATTTTTGGTCTGAAGGGAAAATGCAGCTGTCTGAAATCTTCCATCATTGGCATTCCTCCATTTAGGGCATACTGATATGTAAAAATGAGTAATACAATATGAAAAGGAGAGGGGAGGGAGTGGGGAGAAAGAGGGGAGGGAAGAAGGAGAGGGAGGGAATTAAGGGGAGGAAGAAGAGGGGAGGGAGAAGGAACGGGAGGCCAGCCTAGATCCTCTCAAGGTTAACAAGGACCACCTGAAGGCAGGCTACCTTTGTTCTATGCTCCTCTCTCTCTCTCTCTCTCTCTCTCCACATTTCTCACCTATCTTGTATCTCCCTCATTTGTACAATTTGCATTTTTATAATAATTACCCCTATTTCCTTTGCTTGCTGTCACTGTCATTATAAAACCACTTTTCCTTTCAATAATAGGCTTCAATAACCCTCATTAAAAATTAAGTACAAAGAATGAGCTGTCTTCACAAATGTGTTTCTTGTATATCATCATCATATAAACAGAAGCTTACTCTTCCTCTCCTCTTGATGCTCACATATAGTATAAATACTGCTTTTGTTTGTCTTGTTAAAGAACTGCAGTAAAACAACTTTACAAGGGATACTTCCCATTCAACTTTAGAAAGTAATCCTTCCTAGGATGACACACTAGCCTATACTGAGCCCTGCCACTAAATGCCAAATTACTACCAATTAAAATGAACAGAACAATACATTTAAAAGGAGGGTCATCAGCCAGTGTGTGGACATGCAAAAGTGTGTATGTGTAAACAATCATATGTTGTTTTTGAAAAACAGAAACAAAAAAGGTAGAAAGATACTTCAAGTCCTATCAGTGAACCTTAAAGGCTTAAAGCTAGAGAATTCACTTTTTATTTTATATCCCTGTGAACAGTCTAGATTTGTTATAGACCAGCTGAAGAATAACTAAAATCTGTAATTGCTTTATCAGCTACCAAACTTTCTTCATAAACAATTCACCTTCTTGTGTGAATATACACCAATTTACATAAACAGAAAAGAATTAAATTAGAGGGCCTACATCATTCAAGCAGAATAAATTGCTGTGGAAGGTAAACAGAAACACAGATCATCTGAATTTGGTTGCCCACTTAAAAATTGAACCACAAAATAGTTTTTGAAAAATGAGAGAATATGGGAGAAGGGCAGGGAGAATGACAGAGGAGTTGAATAAATGAGGGAAAATGTTACAATGAAATCTCCCTTCTTATAACTATTGTATGCTAAAAGTGTATGCTAATAAAAAATGAGAGAATGAAAATAACGTAAATAGAAAAGAAGTAACTTTCAGGCTCTTCCTTCAGTAGAAACAAACAGGAAGGTAAAGGAGTCACAAAACAGAAACCCAAGCAACTCCCAGGAAAGTTCTGAAAAAAGGGGAAAAAATGAGGTTCACTTATTTCTTTCCGGATAAGGATCACTGACTCTTACCTGATCACAAATCAGTTCCCATTTTTTCTCATTGTCATACTGTCGCAGCAACCTGGCTTTGTCAGGAGGTAGGTTCATAGCATTCTGTAAAAAAGAAAAGGAAGAAGAAAAAGATCTATCACATCCACAGTAACTCATAGATAGAATTAATCCTACCAGGCTCCCTTGGCCTTTTCAGTTCCTACTATCTGATTCAATTAATGGAGGAGGGAAGCTCTGTAGTTCTACATAAGCAACTGAGTGAGAGATGGTCTGTTTGGAATAATAAGACTTGGTAATCCTTCTGCTTCCTCATTTCATGGCAGGCTCCCTTTGGACTCAGAGGTATATCACTCTAAGTTCTTAAAATACTGAAGCCCCAGCAGACAGTTCTAAACACTAAAAGAAACCTCAAGGACCAGAAGCACTGATCCACTATTACCTGCTTTGATAAATAACCCTGAATAAAAGAACAATTTGTTGTTTTTTAAAAAAAAAAAAGATGGTGAAGATGATGTGATTGTTTTCTGACCCCTCTAATTGATGACAGTATTCCTTTAGGACATGTTAATATTAGAAATCTATCTTAATTCTATAAAGCTAGGTTGGTATATAAGCTTGCCGCAAGCCAAGTTAAATACCAGATGTAGATATCAGCATTAATATAAACCCCCTCTTTTGACACAACACATCTTCTGTAGTGTTGTTTGCCCAAGTACCTTTGTGTATTATGAGTCCAATGCTACAAACAGCCAGTCACACACACTTCAACAAAGGAAAGGTCTTTGATGACAAAACAAAGCAGGTATTGAAAGCTCCCTGCTCCCCCTCAAAAAAAAATCAGATGGTTTCATGCCTCTCCAAAGTTCCCATGCTCTAAACAAGCTAAGTAGCCAATACACACACATTATTTCTTATTATCTTATCTATCTCAACCTCAACAGTTCAAATCATACCTATCCACAAACTACAATGCTTCATATGAGTAAATATTCAAATAGACAAAAAGTCCTGAGCTTTCTGAGAATAAAACTCTCTTTAGCATGCTTATGATTTCTGTCATGGGAAAAATCAGATTTAGTAGAGACAAGGGTGATTGACCTAGTCTAACTGAATGGCAGAGAACCAAGGCTTGAAGATTTCTATAGATTTAGCCCAAGCATATTCCCTCAAACTCAACATCCATGTCCATATACCTTAAATCTACCTACCACCTACTAACCTGAATCTTACTCATCAGACTTTAGAACTCATAAACAGCTACCTTCAATATACTTAACTTTATACTCAAGCTGACAACAGAATTTGAAGTGTGAACTTGAGTAATGTTTTTATATGGCTTTTTTCTAGGGAATAGCCATTTAAAACTAGAATGGATAATACCTATCTATACTTATTAGTTATTATAATTTAACAAAGTTATTAACCATCACCCTGGGGTAAGACAAAGCTGAACTCCATGGATATCTTTTCTGAGGAGGCCAAAATTACTCACTGTTAAATAACCTAGTCTGTCATTATACCCCAAAGACATTTTCCTCTTTGGACCTTTAGGTTAGTACCCCTGGGTGTGATTACCCAGCAAGTAAAAACATTAAAAATTTAAAATAAGTTAAATGAGTTTTCCCTCCTGTGTCTTTATTACTGTCACAAGATGAATAGAATAAAAACTTATAAGAGCAAAAACCAGACTGCCTAGACTCCTACAATGTGTCGATCACTGTAGTAGGCCTTTGGCATGTTATGTAATCTCACTTTATCTGCCATTTCTAAAACAGATGTACATGCATGTGAGGACTGCCAAAGGTCTTCTGAAGACACCAACAATTACAAGGTGACAGTCTCACTGGGCGCTAACACTTCTTATGTGTGCTTCTATTGTATCGATGGCATTGCCCCCCAATAATGTGCTTGCCCACCCAAATTCCACACTGGAAAGACAATTTTTTTTTAAAGTTGTTGCCTTGTTGTCAGTCACCAATGTCTTGGAGGCTTATGGCAGCCAACAGGCATTATATACTTCATTGAATTTAAAAGGCAAACCAACAAAAAAAAAAAACCCTAAGTAACTCAGTTATTCTCTTAGCCTGAATTATCTTTAATGATTTGGGGCTTATATTTAAGCTACAAGTCATCTATACACTAAAAACCAGTTCTAAATTTTATAATACATCCTCCTTCAGTGATGATTAGATGGCATACAGAAATTTTCTGCTACATGTGATAAACCACAAAACCTGACTTTTGTTGCCAGTATATTCAGATTGAGATTTTTTAATAGTAATAATTGATCTGCCTCAAAATGGAATTACATTTGTAGTCTCACTTCTGATGTTATACTTATCTGCATGATTTTACATTGTTTATTAATATGCCTTTTATTTTATAACCTTGTGAAAAAAGATATAACTACTAAGTAAATAACAGTAAAAATACACAAATTACTATGTCATGAAGCAATTAATTAATAGTTAAAAGAGTCTATGATAGTCTATCCATCTGAAGTTTAATTATCACGCACAACAGAGCTGAATGAAAGAGTCTAAGTCATTCAGAACCAAATACTTCCATGCCACAGGAATACAGAACTTTTTATCACTCTTGTTCTAGATTCATGACAGTGCTGTGTACATGCAAAGAATCCCTACTTTCCCCTATAATCTCACAGCTCATATTGAGAAGCCCACAGTTAAATGCGGGTACTCAGAAGGGAGTACAGTATCAAATACATCTTATGCAATATTCCTTTGTCATTACAATCCCACAATTAATACTCATAACAATTAAACCAGCAGATATTATAACAGGAACTTTCTATTATATAACTGCCTACTTAGAAACCAAAAAGAATGTGGACTTTGCAGGCAGTATTACTTAAGGGATCAGAGGAAAGCAAGTCTAAGAGAAATAGCTTGGACAATTCTTTAGAGCTCCTAAATAATAAAGATGCAAAAGTTTTACAGAACTCAAAAGAAAAGAGCCATAACTTTAAGGGGAAAAAAATTATATGTAGGAGTTAGCAATATGAGGACTAAAGTTTGAAGTCAGCCTAGACAAAAAGTTAGTGAAACCCTATCTCAAGAAAACATGCTGGGCTCAGTGATTAACAGCTGTAACCCTAGCTATATGGGAAACAAAAGTAGGAAAATCACATTCTAAGGCCAGTCCTATGCAAAAAACAGGACAGTTATCTGAAAACTAGCTAAAGTGGAAAGGGTTAAGGGCAAAGCATGTGAGAAGTCCTGAATTCAAAACCCTTACCACATACACGTCTTTTAATTGAAGTAGAAAACATAAATTGATACTCTTAACCATTCTCAATGTTTATGTTTGAGTGGTGTCTATAACTGTATTGAAACTGTTGTATAATAATTCTCTAGAACTTTATCTTGCAACCTTACAAGCATTAAACAACCAATCCTAGAACCATTACTTTTTTCTATAAGAAAATGAGATGGACTTCTTCCTCCAACACTTGGATGACTGCACAATAGCAAAAAGAATGAGGTTAAGCAGTAGAGAAAGTTAGGAGGTTATTAGGATAAGGCTCTGGAACAGACTAATCTATCTGGATTCTAACCCTAACACTACGACTTGAGCATGATGAAGCATACAACTAAACTAAAAAAAGTAAACTAAGTACTCAAAAAGCTAGTGAATGTAGTTAATAACTGAAGGTCAGTATGTTAAGAATCAAAGAAAAGCATCAAAATCTACAAGATATACCCTTTACTGATGATCTCATATGCCTCAAGCTCTTAGGCTCTTTACATGCATTATCCAATTTAATCCACTTATAATCCAAACAATTAAGTTTCCACTAAAGACAAAGGAAGCTATGGGACAAGGAGGCTTAGTAGCTTTTCCATTCATGGTAGATGTCAAGCCATGATCAAAACAGATGTCTGATTACCTTCCTCTTGTGACACTGAAGCTTGTGACTGCCTGAAGCTGACAATTCTACTTCAGTAACTAAAGACATAATCCTTTGCATGTAAAGGTGCAAATGCATGCTAATATTTAGGCTACTTAAATATTCAGAGAAACCACTAGTATTTTAAACAAAGCTTCTGAGCACTTAAAATGTGTGTGTGTATAGATATGAGGCCCATGGAAAATGGTGACTGGGTGGGACAGCATGTGACAAAACCAAATCAACAAATATGTTATGAAGTCAAGCTTCAACAAAAACCAGTGAAGCAAGACAGAAGTAAATACAATATCCAGAAGACATTGTATTAAGTAAGAGGACATAATCTCTGGAGAATGGGTTACTGGGTATAATGTAAAGCAGGATACTATGGATTGAGCCTGGACTATGGGTAGGCAGCAAGGATAGACAGGCAATGACACAAAGTGGTTTTGAATATTTGGACCCTGAGTAAGTTATTTAAGCTAAATATCAGCTTCAGCTTGCTCCCCTTGTGAAATGGAGATGTTCATGGTGATAGCAATGAGGGTGATGATGGTGGTGAGAATGATGAGAATGATAATGGTGCTTCCCTGCCTCAAGAGTTTCAACCTATATAGAAAATTCCTCTTCATTCTTTCTCCATTGCTTTTACCCTTTCACCAAATTGGGAGATCAGGTAAATTCACTTTAAAATTGAAACAGATGGGGGCAACAGGATGGTTGCCAACACAGCACATGGCCTACCCTTTGGATCAACTCATGTAAAAGCTATCTCCCTCCATGACCTATATTCATAGGCCAAGAAACTACCTGGCATCTTAAATTTTAATATCTTCGTAACTGAGTGGATACTGCTAAAATATATTCAGCTTCTTTCCTGGCACAGGACTCAGGCAACCAGCCAAATAGTTCCCCAAAGTGAATCACTACGAGCCAGTCATCTTTCCTTTTCACTATTTTTATTTAATCATCAAGAGTAATTAATGACATTCAGTGAAGCCAGTGGAGCTTACGAAGGGGGGAGAAATGAGTCTCTCCCTAATCTAGTTACATCTACAAAATAAAATCTGACTGGAAAGTTGTCCTTTCAGAAGAATGAAACATATCTCTAAAGCTCCCATTTGCAATCTTAGGTACACTATTTTCTTAAAAGGCTTGCTTGTTCTCTTTTCTTTCTTTCATTTATTCATTCTTGAATGAAATGCATAGGACCCCTTTGTAATTTTTTTTTTGGGGGGGGCGGTCCTAGGGCTTAAAGTCAGCTCTGTCCCTGAACCTCTCTGCTCAAGGCTAGCACTCTACCACTTGAGCCACAAGTGCCACTTCTAGCTGTTTTGAGTATTTTTTAGAGATAAGAGTTTCCTGCCCAGGCTGGCTTCAAACCACCAGGATGCTCAGATCTCAGCCTCCTGGGTAACTAGGATTACAAGTGTGAGCAATCAGTGGTCAGCTTGTTGTTAGTACTAGGGTTTGAAGTCACAGTCTTACATTTGGCAAGATAGATAGGTGTTCTTACCAAAAAGCTATAACTCCAGACCAGATTCTTCTCTTTTATGTAATCAAAAAGTACAGTGCTAGACGATAATCTTGTGATGTTTTAGTCCCATACTGTCTTTTCTAGATGACCAAACAGATTCAAGAAGATGAAGGCATCTGTCCAGGTTTGTGTACCTGGTAATTACCAATAGTAGAGCCAAAATCCAGGCCAATGGGGACATGAGATGCCAGTCAAAGGGTATTAAGTTTTAATTAGGCAGGGCAACTGTAGTTAGCACACTCTGCTATATACTGGAAATCTGCTGAAAAAGTAGATCTTAAGTATGCACACATTATACACATATCACAAAAAGGAAGAGGTGAGTTCAATCCACTTAATCACCAAAGAGGGAAGAAAAAGGGGCTGAGAAGGTGGTTCAGTGGTAGAGCGTTTGCCTTGCATGCATGAGGCCCTGGGTTCGATTCCTCAGCACCACATAAGCAGAGAAAGCCAGAAGTGGCACTGTGGCTCAAGTGGTAGAGCACTAGCCTTGAGCTGAAGAGCTGAGGGACAGCACCCAGGCCCAGAGTTCAGGCCCCAAGACCAACGAAAAAGAAAAAAAAAAGTAGCATGTGAGGCATACTATAATTTTAGTGTGCATGTATATGAGAATATTAAATTACAACATTCAACTTATGTAATTTCTGCTTGTTAACTTTACTTCAATAAAGCTATTGGGTAAGGGGAGTATGGGAGTTTGAACTCAGGGCCTTACATTTACTAGATAAGCGCTCTACGACCTAGTCATGCCTCCTACCCTTTTTTGCACAGGTTCTTCTGAGACAGGGTTTTTCACATTTTGCCTGGACCACTCCTGCACCATGAATCATGTTATTTTATGTTTCCTGTCATTGCTGACATGACAGCCAACTTGCCACCAAGATGGAATTACAGACTTTTTTTTTTTTTTATTTTTTTTTTTGGTCCGGTCATGGGGCCTGAACTCTGGGCCTGGGCGCTGTCCCTCAGCTCTTCAGCTCAAGGCTAGCGCTCTTCCACTTGAGCCATAGCACCACTTCCGGCTTTTTTCCTTTTTGCTTATGTGGTGCTGGGGAATCGAACCCAGGGCCTCAGGCATGCAAGGCAAGCGCTCTACCACTGAGCCACCTTCCCAGCCCCGGAATTAGACTTTTTTTGCCCAGGTTTTTCTGGAACTGCAGTCCTCCAGATCTCAGCCTATCACATAGCTGCAATGAGAGGTATCTGTCACTGTGCCCAACTAGTACTAGGGAAGTGGTCTCAGAGACCTATATGCCCAGGCTTAACTTAAACCACACTCCTCCTAAGAGTCTCCCAGGTAACTAGGAGTAACTTACTAGCACCTGGTAATAAAGTTATGTGTTGTTGTTGTTCTTATTCTTGTTGTTGTTAAGAATCCAGCCAGCATGTCTACTATTTTCTTACTTACAGGTATCTGGGTGAATATATACTGGATGTAAGTAGACACATAGTTGAGACAGTTAGTTAGTAGTTAGTAGTTAGTAGTTAATACCTATCAAATATTATTCTATGTACACTTTAAGGAACCTTCTACTTTAATAATCCTCTATCTCTAGCTGACTATATAGTTGCCTTTTCCCATGAGAAGCATAAACTCTTGCCACTATCTTCCTTTTCCTCCCTGACCTGGGGGCTTCCTCTTCATAGAACAACTCATTTTGTTAATTTACAAACCTCTAGAAAATTACAAATCTGTATTACCAGTAAACATGAAAATACTTCCTCAAATTTCACATGAATTATCTTGTTTTAAACTAGCCATATATTTGCTATCTCTTAGAAGTAGAAATGAACAATGACTGAATGATTGTATTTACATCATGTGTCTGTAATTACAGGGCCAATCACCAGAAATTTGGGTGGTAGGGGGTCCATCTCATCCACAGAATACAAGGGCATATGTTACAGTGACCAACGGTAGATGTTCCTGCAGTCCAGCTTCTTACTACCCTCTGTATCGCTTGCTAAAGTGACTCAATACCCAGGCAAAAGCCAAAACTACACATCCCATCTGGTCATCATGCCAACTCCTGGAATCCAAATTCTTACAGCATTCAAACACAAAAGGAATAATGCAAAGTATTATTCATTAGAATTCTTTCAACCCTCAAATATGATTTTCATTAGAGGACTGATACCTGATTCCTTGACATGTTCTAGAATTCACACAGCTCTCTGCTTTACAGTCTGCCTACCACTATGCCAGGAGCTGTGTCTGTATAGGAGCATTGTAAACTATAATATGTATTTACATATAAAGTTATGCTTAAGAAAGCCAGGAAACACTATGGGTGATGGGTGATGACTGAACATGAGGAAAGACATTCAAGTACAAGGCTTATGTGTGCAAGTAAAACTGAGTCAAAATGAAGAGAAAAGGTTATTTCGGCTTCCTTCCTATACCATATAATCCTGTAGAGGAAACGCATTTTAATAACTGAAGACATGAGACTCAACTATCTTTAACAATCAGAGGGCCACATTCTACCACAATCAAACCATAAAAGAAGGAGCTCTGTATTGCCCTAAAGTCAAATCTTTTCATCTGTTCACCCTGAAATCCAGGCCTAATTCTCCTCCAATCCCTTCCCAGCAACACAGCACTGCCTACTGCCTCCCTTTTGATTCTTAGGATAATCTCCTATAGCTGAAAGAGTAAAGAATGGTAATCATTGGTAGAAAATTTGTTTGGGATGTTGAAAATAGGGGAAACTGAAGTGGCAGTAGTTGGATGATAGTGTGAATGTATTTAATGTCACTGAATTGTATATTAAAAATAGTAATTTTAAAGCCGGAAGTGGCACTGTGGCTCAAGTGGTAGAGCACTAGCCTTGAGCTGAAGAGCTGAGCGCCCAGGCCCAGAGTTCAGGCCCCATGACCGGACCCCCCCTCCCCCACCAAAAAATGGTAATTTTGTTTTTGGTCATTTGTGGGGCTTAAATTCAGGGAATGGGCATTGTTCCTGAGCTCTTTTGCTCAAGGTTAGCACTCTACCACTTGGAGACACAGCTCCACTTCCAGTTTTCAGGTGGTTAATTGGATATACGTCTCACAGACTTTCCTGACTGGGCTGGGTTTGAACCTTGATCCTCAGATCTCAGTCTCCTGAGAAGCTAGACTTACAGGAATGAGCCCACCAGTGCCTGCCTGGTAAACTTTACAATATGTGTATTTCATGTTGTGTATATTTTACAATATAAAAGTGGAGGGAAGAGGTAACAAAGTGGTGTGATGTGACTAGGACTTTCTCTAGCGTTACTAACTGTAGAAGTAGAGTAAAGGGACCACAAGATAAAGAATACAACAGCCTCTAAAACCTGACAAAGAGAAAGCAAGGATTCCAGAGCTTAGAGAAAGGAAAGCAGCCCTACTAAGACCTTGATTTTAGCTAGGTAAAACTTGTCTCCCAATTTCAACCTAAAAGCTGTAAGATAATGACACTGAGTTATAAACTACTAATTTCTTAAGCCATCCATGGTTATGTGTTATAGAAGACTAGAATCTAGCCAATGATATTTTAGCTTCCCTCTTTCCAAAATTCCAAATTGTACAATTTTCAAATCTGTTTCTTACCCCCAATCGTCAGTGGCCTGATATCCATTTTATATACTGATATCCATTTTATATACTGTCAATTCAAATGGATAAAAGCCAGTTCTTAACTTCATTATAGTAGGAAACAGAAAACTTTGGGGGCCATAATGATATTCTAAAATTAAATTACTAAAAATTCTAAAAATAAAACCATCCAGTCATCAAGAAGACATGTTATCAAATTATAATTTAAATAAATACAATTTCACTGGCACCACTGAAGGTTTCATTGCAAGCTATGTGTATCAATCATCCCTGGTGGATCACCTTAAGAATCCCATGGGATCCAAGACAGTAGTAAGATGGAGAAATCTTCCTTGGCAGGTATTCTGATTAACTTTCTCTTTTGTGACATTCTTTTCCCCATCCTTTACTTAACTTTTGGCCCTGGTGTCCCAGAGATGTGGAAAGGCCACCCATCACATAAACTTTCTTCTGTGCATGCACATCATACTGGTCTGGTTTTAAACACAACATTAATGCTGTTGATATCTTTTTGCTCAGCTTCAATTATTTCATTCACACAGGATGTCAAAGGGAATAACTGTATATTTAATATTTTAAAGTGACTAACTCTTGGATATGTCACAAACAAGAATAATATCTCACACGAATAAACAATTCAAAAACCATTAGAGGTGACCACCTGTCACATATTTTTACTGTCCTTACAATATAAGCCACACAAATTCTTTAACATAAAGATGATTTGTGTCCAAGGCATCACTCCAGTCTCCCCAGCAAAGCACCCATCACTCAGGCAGTGCCTAACCCGTGTGCTCAGTTCTACACAACCGTATTTTCTGCTTTTTTTAGACAAATAATTCAAATCAGAGGAAAAATTAGGGATCATTTATCAGATGGTTGTCAAATATTACACACTATTTCCATAAGGTTAAAAACATCCAAAGGTTCAAGAATATCTCTTCTGTTTTCCTACTCCAAGTCTGTCACTGATATGTGTTTCTCCTACATCCCCACTGTACCCTTCTTTTTAAGCCAAATATATTCTTTAACCCAAAACTAAGACTTCCATTTATTGCTCTTAGAGTAACAGTGTCTTTGAGTTATTAATAATAGCACTTGCTCTAGATGCTGAATAGTTATTCTATCATTTCATATGTCTCTGCTTCTGATCTGATGAGGATGAACATTCCTTGGTAAACGTTATGCCGTCTACAATACTTCTACACAACATGGATAGACACTCAATATACAAATTCCTAACATCAATTAGTATTTAAGAGTCAAGTAAAAGCACCCAAACCAATTCTGAGATGTGATACATGGCAATTTGGATTTTATACCTGCTATGCAAGACAGATGTGACACAACAGCTCACATAATAAATAGCTGATCTAAATCATATATTGCAAAATGGATCCTTAGACACAACAGTGAGAAATTGGTTTTGAGGGGATGTACAAGGTTTTCAATATTTGTTGCTTCTGTGTAGGAGCCAGAAAAGTTCCTATAAAACAAAATCTGCATATTGACTTATTCTTGAATTTATAATCTCACACCACAGTGGCACATTCTCTGTAGCAGAAAGTGTTACCCTACTGATTGGCCTGGTTTCAGCCTATAATGAGGCAGCAGGATACATATGCATTGCTTGCACCAAGCACTGCATAGGGAAAAAAATGTCTGGTTACACTTACAGACACTGAATTTCATGGAAATAAAAGTAGTAGACCCCAGGGTATTCATTACTCAATATTTAAGTGCTAGAGTTGGCTGTATGTAGGAAGAAGGAAGAAAAAGCATGCATCTAGGGCAGATGGAAAAGAAAAGGGTATGGATTCCCCCATGCTTCTCAGTGGGGTACCACAGAAGCAGACCTGAGGACAAAACCCCAGCTGCTGAACTCAGTCCACCCACTGATGCATTCTGGATGGAAACACTTTTCTGCTTTCTACAGAGCAGTGCTATGCTTCTCCAAGAGGGATATAAGTATTTGGAGAAATGCCAAAATATGACAGTGGCCACTTAATATTTGCATTCTTACATGATCTAACAACTCTACTCTCTCCCTCACTCAAAAGATAAACTACATCCAACTCCCAGTCACCAGTCTGTTCTGATTCACATGACCCTTCAAGTCTAACAGCCCCAAATACAATGCAAAACAACCCTTCCAGCAAGGTAATGCTCATTTCCACACGAAGTATAGTCTAATCCTTACATGTCTTCTTACAGGGAGAATTTCAGCTCTAATTGCAAATAAACCACTATTTTACATCAGGCTTTAAAGAAATAGACACTTTCTGATTTGCAACTTCTAAAACTACCCTAAACAAGCCTTTAAAATCTGTCCATCTTCACTTTGTCCTATCTCAGGGTGCTACTGTAATGTCCCCTCCCTGCCTACCACTGACAAATAGACTCATTCATCCTCCTTCTCCCATATATATATATACATATATATATATATACACATTATATATATAGTGCTTGTGTGTGTTTATAAGTGGCAGGCACCATATTATCTATTATTCCTTGTGCTTCAACAACAGGGACACTATGTAATAGAGGTACCACACAATATACATAATTTTCAAATAAATAGAATTTATCAAAGCATATTAACAGAAAAGGCCACATTATTACAACTTAAACCAGTCTTTAATGTCTCTGAAAGAACCCCAGGATTTTACAATGTCTTTTGGTTATCATAATAGACCTGAGTTCAAATTCCAATTATTGGTGGTTCATTTTGACAAATAACTGAATTTTTCTGAGTTTCAGGGTTTTCATTTAAAAATGAACTAAAATACTCTCGTTGTCCAAGTATCTGTGACTTATAGAAAATATCTCTCAGAGCAGGAGACATGTGAACCAGGTTGTAGTAGCTTGAGAAGAGACTGGAGTTCTGGATGATGATTCTAGTCTCCTGATTCAACACACACACACACACACACGCACGCGCGCACACACACACACACACACACACACACACACTCGACTTGCTCTTAGAACACATCTACTAAATCCCAGAATAGGAATTACTTACTATATATAAGCTGACAAGTCATTTAACTTTCTGAACTTATAAAAGGATGAAACTGGCTACTACAAAGACATTTCCAGACTAATCCTTTAGAAGAGATTTTATGAATTTGGATACCTATGACAATTAAAAACTAAATGAGTGACACTTTATACATGTAAAACAGTGTCTCACTGAGCTCAGAGCTTGAAATAGCATCTACTTCATCCACTTTGTATGAGAATACAGCACAACCAAAGTGAAGAATGGGAGGAGCACCTCCTTTAACCTGGTACCTTTGAGAACTTCTCACATCCACACATACTTAAGAGTTCTGGTGCTATATGTGTTTAGCTAATAATCAAATAGAGCACTTATGGCCATAGCTATGGTTCCCAAACTAAGTGCCAAGGCACCCTAATGCACACATAAAAACCTGGGAGAAAATTTTAAATTTTCAAAGAAAGCAATAAAACTCAAATCTGTCTGATTCTATCAAAACTACTAGTCTCAGTTAAGCCTCTATATTACATTATATTATGACATCCATGATGTCATAGTTGGGGTTTTTTTAACTGCAATGAGAGACAACAGAAGAAAAATTAAAGTCCAATAGAAAATAAAGGGTGGTCACACACAATCTAAATCAAGATTTGAGAAGTTTTACAATGCCCCACATGTGCACATATAACAATAAGTAGTGGCTATTTTTAAAAGAATAATATTCAAGTCTTTTTCCTCACAATTATGTATTTTTTCCAATGACCACCACTAAGTTATCAGGACATAGTGAACAGTGAGCATTTCTTTAGGGCCTGGTGTACAATGAGGGTGCTGTGAACTGAAAGGTTTGGGAGCTCCAATGTAAATTTTTAAAACTACCATACACTTCCCCATCACACCTAAGTTACTGCTCTTGAAGTAGTCTAAAATTTTTAAAAACCTTTAGAAAGAATTTTCAAAATTAATCTTAAGCTGTATGAGAAATTATCAAGTTGAATCAGAAAAATAAATATGCACACTTTTCAAGTAGGTAAGAGATATCCTAAATACAAGTCTTTCCCGAGGAGGGGTTCAAATAAACAGCATGCCACAATATGCAGCCGAAAATTTATCTTGATACAAAATCTTAAGCTTGTTTTAGAGTAAATACTGTCTCAACACATTTGATAGAACATAGTTTTACAGTCAGAGGAGTAGCCTAAAATCCTTTGTCCTGGTGTAATTATTAACGTTGTGCTCATCTCAGTCTCAGAAAAGAAAAAAAAAACTACAGGCCAATTTCACACCCATGAAATCAAGGTAGAAATGTATGAAGGTAGGAAAGAATTTTAAAAAAAAATACTAATACCCTATTTTTCAGTTTTAAAAACCTCAAGATTAAACCATCAGTGTCAAGGTGGGAACCAGCTATGGTTCCTGTACACTTGTCATCTCGAAGTCATCCCATCCTTTGACTGTGAAGGGAAGGCAGTAATCAGTCACAGGCAGGATCTGCACCTTACAGGTTTCATGCACATTTGTTAACAAGTGAAAAAAACCTACTAACTCATGAATTCTAAATCTCATTTGTTCATAGATTTCTTTATATTTTATTTTCAAATATACTGGCAATTTGATCTTTACTAATTCTATCAATTTTTTCTTATAACCCCCTCCAACTGCCCATCAGGCAGATTTTTATTATCTGTCTCCCTACATTTCCCCAATCACTTCCTATTCACCAATACTATTTTCTTCCCAAAAAACTCAGTGATGGGTAGAACTCACATTGACTCTCTGCTCTTTGCTTTAAAAATACACAACAGCCGGGCGCTGGTGGCTCACGCCTGTAATCCTAGCTACTCAGGAGGCTGAGATCTGAGGATCGAGGTTCAAAGCCAGCCAGGGCAGGAGAGACCGTGAGACTCCTATCTCCAATAAACCACCAGAAAACCGGAAGTGGCGCTGTAGCTCAAGTGGTAGAGCGCTCACCTTGAGCTAAAGAGCTGAGGGACAGCGCCCAGGCCCAGAGTTCAAGCCCCACGGCCGACAAAAAAAAAAAAAAAAAAAAAAATACACAACAAATTTTTTTTCTGACAAAATCACTTATGCATCAGAGGTTTTAAAAAAAGAATTACCTGATTTAGTATAAAGTACAAATTCCCAAAGAAGAAGCAGATTCATCCCTGACTCTCCCTAACAGGACAGAATTACTACAAAAAGCTACAGGTAGTAATAGAAGAAAATACCATGTGACATCTTGTGATACCCTACTTCTGAAGAATTGTGCTTTAAGTGTTAATAGAATTTCAAGACCATTAATCCATTAATATCACCCTCACTTTCACCATCCTTTTTGTGTGTGTGTGTGTGTGTGTGTGTGTGTGTGTGTGTGTGTGTGTGTGTCAGTCGTGGGGCTTGAACTTTGGACTTGAGCGTTATCCCTACGCTCTTCAGCTCAAGGCAAGCACTCTACCACTAGAGCCACAGCGCCACTTCCAGTTTTCTGGTGGTTAACTAGAGATAAGAGTCTCACAGACCTTTCTGCCTGGGCTGGCTTTGAACGGTGATCCTCAGATCCCAGGCTCCTGAGTAGCTAGGATTACAGGCGTGAGTCACAGGCGCCCGCTCCCATCCTTCTTATATTCTACTCCCACACCTCTTGTGAAAAATAAATGTTAGTGTGTGGCATATTAGAAAGTTTCCAATTATCAGTTGCTGTTTTCACTGTTAAAGTTACCAGCAGAGCTGAGTCCACTGGGGACTCAGAAGATAAATCCTCAATCCTGCCTTTGAGAAGGAAGAGCATCAGAGAAGCATACATTTTACACCAAACTCTCACTGCTACTACCTTACCCAAATCATGAGGAATAATCTACAATAAACCCTACTTTCCAGATAACAGAGGCAACAAGTTAAGTCATCCATATTTCCTTGCCTTCATTGGTTTTAAGTCTACACAAGTCTTACTTTTATTTTATTTTATTTTTTGGGGGGGTCCGGTCGTAGGGCCTGAACTTTTGGCCTAGGCGCTGTCCTTCAGCTCTTCAGCTCAAGGCTAGCGCTCTACCACTTGAGCCACAGCACCACTTCCAGCTTTTTTCTTTTTGCTTATGTGGTGCTGAGGAATCGAACCCAGGGCCTCATGCATGCAAGGCAAGCACTCTACCACTAAGCCACCTTCCCAGCCCAAGTCTTACCTTTAAATGGTGAAGCACAACAATAGAAACTGTTCCTTTCTATACTTGCTAGAATATAGTCTATTAGTGGTTTCTCATTCAAGAAGCCATAACTTTAAAAAGTTAAATAACTAGAACATTTGGGTAACATTAAAAAGTATATACCATAACCATGCCAATATCTAAAGCTCAAAGGATGCATAGGATTCTATTAAGAAAGTACAGTGTGCACATTCACAGGACCCATCACAGGAATCTTCACTCAGACGAAGTAGTATTGCAATTAATTTCTCAAGATTAGAAGCACGGGGGACAGGGGGGGGGGGGGAGTGGGTGCGGAGAAAGAATGGACAGCTAAGCAAATCCATACAGAGAAAAACAGAATATCCTACTTGCTAAGGCCAAAAATACAATCAGGCTCTTTGCTTCATTCTGTGTAAATATTCCTAGAAACTTCTCACCTACCCAATTCATTTTGGCTGGAGAATTTGCCTCTTAAGCACCATGGCAAGCTGGCTGATTCAATTTGGCACCTCTGCATTTGCTGCTCACTCAAGGGAATTTTTTTAAATGAAAAGCACTTTGGTTATCATTTTTATCAGCCCATCTCAAGCTCTAGATGTCCACTCATGAAAAATTATGCCTTTTAAATTGAGAAAAGGTGGAAATAACGTTCTCTGAGTTCTCACAAGAAAGTCATCCTTCAAACTGTATGGAATATAGATAGAAGAGAACCCCACTGCCAAATCATTTTGTAAAAGCAGTTACGTTTTTTATATGAACAATATAGTAAGAATGAAGATCTCAAAATACAATGTCAATCCTTTACAAAATATAGCTTTCAGAAAAGGATTATCATGTTGAGGATCCATACTGGAGAGGTACTAGCCCATGTGGTTTGATTATAGAGTACGAAGGACAACTATATTCTCATTGCCCATAAAACTTTTAAAGCTGTCAAATGTCATGAGAACTGTGGAAGAGTTCATTTAAGAATCCAAATTCTTCATCTCATGAAAATTTGGAAGGCCTTTCCACATTGACCTGCCTTGCCAGTACAGGCTAAAGCTGGGTGGCGCCAGACTCTTAAGAATTTACGCCCTAGCTTGCCAAGGCCTGGCCACTCCCTTTTGTCCCAATTCCAGGCAGATTTTACTCATTTGAGGGACCACTTTTACCCATGAATACATCTGTGTTTGATCCCTATTTTAAGACATCGTTAGGATCCCAGAGTATTGTGGGGGGAGAGGGGATATATGAAGCAGTTTGTCACCACTGTCTTCTACTGAACAAATTTCAGTTGGTTTCTGAGAACAGGGTTGTGTAGTGGTGGTAGTGGTGGTAGTGGTGGTGGTGGTATTTGTTTGGCAGTACTGGAGTTTGAACTCAAGACCTCATACTGGCTCAGCTCGCTTGCTCTGCTGGCATCCTACTGCTTGCACCATGTCTCTAGACCGGCTTTTTGCTGGTTATTTTTTGGAAATGGACTCTAGGTACTTTTCTGCCAGGTTTCAAACTGCTTTCCTCCAGATCTCAGTCTCTGAGTAGTTAGGATTACAGGCTTGAGTCACCAAGTCCCACCAGAAGAAAAGGTTTTAAAGGGGAAGAGTTTGATTAGCAAGGTGTCAAGGAGCTAAGCAATAAAGAGAAGCAGGAAAAAAAATATTTACCAACTAATGAATTCTGCTTACAATCAGTTCTGTTTTTCTTTTTTTATTAAAGTGATGTTGAAAAATGGACATCCGACTGCTTTTCTTAATCTAAGTTTATTTGAGAGAATAAGTAAGCGCTTGCCCTCCTGCTTTCTTGGTGGGCCAGAAATACTCAACAATTCTTACCATGTTTTGTGAATTTTCCTCTGAGTGCTGCCTATAACAACATGTTCTCTTCTGGGATTCCCCCACCCAAGTTGTCCTGCTCTGAAGTCAGCACTGTCTAATTCACTGTTTTGCTTTCATTAACATTGGGTGAGCTGTAATAAAGTAAACTTGAGATTGCTTCAGAGGTCAACATTCTGTCTCCCCACTGTGCATAAGAGACAGCAGAGAACTTCCTCCAGGCTGCGAGGAACATGAACATAAAACTCAGACAAATTCTTTAGTGCATCCAGAGTTGGGTTTAAGACAACACAACACCACTCAGTTCTCCAGAAACTAGAATCAGGCTGGAAAGCCAAAAGCACCCACTTACCAAAATAACAAAAAAAAGAGCTCAATACACCGAAAAGTATATTTACGTGGGTCAAAACTGTACATTTATTCTACATTATGCTACAAAAGAGGATCTTACTAGAATCACAACTCTGGAAGGGTGATGGTCAAGTCTGACAACTTCTGCCAAAAGAAACTTACTGACACATAGCTTTTTCATGTGGATTAGAACCAATCTGTTTTTAAATAATTAGTTATATTAGTATAGATTAATTATACAAAGGGATTTCATGTGGTATTTCCATACATGTACAATGGATCAAACTTACCCCTATTACTCTTTCATATCCCTTCCCTACTCCCACCTTTTTGGAGGGGGTTGGGACTGGTTTTAGGACTTGAACTCATGGATTAAGCACTGTCCCTAGGCTTTTTTGGGGGGGGGTGGGGGTGGGGGGAGGTGTTGGTCATGGGGCTTTAACTCTGGGCCTGGGCACTATCCCTGAGCTCTTCAGCTCAAGGTGAGCACTCTACCACTTGAACCACAATGCCACTTCTGGTTTTCTGGTGGCTAATTGGAGATAAAAGAGTTTCATGGACTTTCCTGCATGGGCTGCTCTGAACCACCAGTCTACCTCTTGAGCCACAGCTCCACTTTGGGCTTTTGTTTGTTTGCTTGTTTGTTTGTTTGGGCCGGGGCAGGGGCCTGGCCAACTTTGAACTGCAATCCTCAGATCTCAGCTTCCTGAGAAGCTAGGATTGCAGGTGTGAGCCACCAGCACTGGGCTCTCCTTCCACTTCTTAAAAACAGATTGTATGCTTATTACTGTAAAACAATTACTGAAATGACAGAACTCAGAGTTCTTATAACTTCTGAATGATTGTTTCTTCTTACCATTTGAAATTAAAGTGTTTTCCAAAAAGTCCTTCGAATTCTTTTACATATCCATAATTTGTAAAATGTAGAATAGTAGTAGTGAGCAAGCAGTATAGACAAATAGGCTGTTCCACTACAGAATTGCCAAAATTTTCTACTTTATTGTTGCTGTTGTTTTTATACTGAGCTAACACAAGCCTGGCGCCAATGGCTCATACCTACAATCTGGGTACGTGGGTGGCTTAGATCATGCTGACTGTGGTTCTCAGATCAGTCCAAGCAGAAAAGCCCATGAGACTCCATGGGCTTTCCCTCCTTCATGGAGGGAAGCTGGAGAAATTACAGGAAGCCTAAAGTAAATGGATCATGCTAAAGCTCCAGTGTGGTAGAGAAGTGAGGCCCTATTCTTAAAATAACCAGCAAGTAACAGGGATGGAAGCATGACTCAGCGGTGGAGCAACAGCTAGCAAAAGCACAAGCCTTCAGTTCTATCCCCAGTATCATCCCCTCAAAAGAAACTTCACCACAATGGATCAAACATCTTTTAAACAACTGTTAATAAAACCACCCTAACAAGCTTTAGAGCAAATTAATATGCTCTCTATGAAAAATAAGAAACCAGAAACAATTTAAGCAATTTCAATTCAATACTTTTTGTTTTTACACCAGGAATACAATAACAGTATCTCAAACATTTAGATTCCTGAAAACTACAAATACTTATCAGCTCTGAAACACTGTAGCACTATTAAGGTGTTAGTGTCCACACAAGTTTTATTCCCATCATACTTTGCATACTTTATAATCCTTCCTTTACAAAAATCTCCTTCTGACATTGATTGCTATTTGTCAGCTTTGTCTCTAGTTATTAAAAATTTTTCTATACTGTTGGATCAGACCATGAAGATGAAATATAATGTACAATAACACTATTTAAAAAAAAAAGCTCAAGCAAACTATACAACTTGTGGGTGGGGATGGGAGGGAGAGTGTATCAAATGGATGACACTGTCCATAAAGAAATGTACTCTCAGTCTTAGAATGTGGCTTAGTGGTAAAGCGCTTGCCTCGCATGCATGAAGCCCTAGGTTTGATTCCTCAGTACACATACCAGAAGTGGCAATGTGGCTCAAGTGGTTGAGTGCTAGCCTTGAGCAAAAGCAGCTCAGGGACAGTAGCCAGGCCCAGAGTTCAAGCCCCAGGACTGGCCAATAAAAAGAAAGGAAAGAAGGGAGGGAGGGAGGCAGGGAGGGAGGGAGGCAGGGAGGGAGGGAGGCAGGGAGGGAGGGAAAAAGAAAAAGAAAAAGAAAAAAGAAATGTACTCTTTTAGCCTTGTGCTAATGGCTCATGCCTATAATACTAGCTACTCAGAAGGCTGAGATCTGAAGATTGCAGTTCAAGCCAGCACGGGCAGAAAAGTCCCCAATGGACTCCAGTTAACCACTCTAAAACCAGAGGTGGAGCTGTGGCTCAAGCAGTAGAGTGCTAGTCCTGAGCAAAGGAGCTCAGAAACAGTGCCCAAACCCTGAGTTCAAGCCCTACAACAGCCAAAAAAGAAAAAAAAAAAAAATGTACTCTTTTCCTGACTTATATAACTGTAATCCCTCTACCTCACCTTTATGACAACAATCAATAAAAAAAACTTTAAAATAAAATAAACAAAAGAAAAAGCTCTCAGCTTCCTGAAGATGGTCTCCTTGCCTCATACTTGTGTGACTCTCATTCATCACTCCACTTCCAGAGAACCATCCCAGCCTGCGTCATTCAGTACTGCACATCTCCCTGCAGTGCATGGCTGAGGCACCCACCAGAAAATGCAACCGACATAGAACAAACAAGTACTACAGAGGTTATATTGTTTCAAATGAAGATTGTGTATTCACCAGGCCCATAAAATATGTAAACCAAGGTTTGATAATATCTGAAATAGGTCTTTATGGCAACATACCATTGCAACCCAGTCTTACAGGACCAATTTATTCATATATTGCTGCATTATAAACTTTCTGGGATCTTTTAAGATTAGGGAAGAGGTATCTGCCATCATGATGGCTGGCATAATGCCAGGCAGTAGTAGAGACCAAATTGTTTTTTATAGTTTCAATAAAAATTATTACAATGGTGGCTCACGCCTGTAATCCTAACTACCCAGGAGGATGAGATCTGAGGATTACAATTCAAAGCCAGCCCAAGCAGGAGTAGTGAAGTCCATGAGAATTTTATCTCCAGTTAACCTTCAAAAAAGGCAGAAATAGAACTGTAGTAATACAGTGTTAGACTTGAGCCAAAGAGGCTCAGAGACAGTGCCTTGACCCCGAGTTCAAACCCCAGGACCAGCGCGCACAAACATAATTGTTACAGAGGTAATAAAATCTTCTACAACAAATGATATAGAAGAAAACATAGAACAATTACTAATATATCCTATATATAACCCTCTCTCATACACACACTCCTGTTCTAGAATTTGAAGTTAGGGCCTCACATGTGTTTGGCTTGTTTGCTCACAGCTGGTACACTACCACTTGTAGCTGTGCCTCCAGTCCAGCTATTTGCTGGTTATTTTAGAGATGGAAGTCTTATAGACTCTTGCTGCCTGGACTAGTTCCAGACCACAAAATCCTCCAGGTCTCAGCTTTCTGAGTAGTTACAGGCATGAGCTACTGGTGCCTAAATCAGCTATTTGATTTTATCAACAACTCATTAAAACTGCTGCTTGATTCAAACATAATTTCAATGAGGAAGCAAATAATGCCAGGGAACAAGATTCAATTGGTTAAGGGATTATGAAAATCTCAGTATCAGAAGAAGCCAGGTTAATTAATCAAATAATCATAGTATAATAGGATACCAAATTTTACAAAATGTTATATTCTTGTTTGAGTTGAAGCTAGTTAATTCAACACGAATGTGGAAAGTGATGAAAAATAAGGAAAGAAGATTTTTCTGGCTCCACTCTCTAACTGAACTTCCCATCTCGAAGCAACAACAACTTCACAAGACAATATGTTGGAAATAATCTGAACAACTCAGGAGGAAATGGGGGAAGGGAAAGTGAGAGAAAAATGAGGGCATGAGAAACAAGTTTGGCAAGAAATGTACTTATTACCTTACTTAGGTAACTGCAACTCCTCTGTATATCACCTTCACAATAAAAATAAATTAACTTAACAAATAAATAAACAATTTCTAAGCACTTAACCTAAAATTATTCTCTAGATGACAAAGCCAAAACTGTAACAGCAGAGTATATCTGTTATTTGCAAACTGAGATAAGAAAGCCAAAAATATTGAACCAATTTCCTTGCCGAAAAGCATTTCTGAAATATTTCTGATATTAACTATGCTATTTGAGAAAATGATCTTACAAAAATCTTCCCTGAAATGAAGTTCCTGTTTTTATAGGCTGTCTATGAGCTTTGATTTAAGCTATCCCAGTCACTTTAATCCATCCCAGCAATTCTCCTCTCTCTCTCTCTCTCTCTCTCTCTCTCTCCCCTTTCTCTCTCTCTCTCTCTCTCACACACACACACATTCATACACATACACAAAAATTACATAAAGGGAAATGTTCTGAGTACAGAGGGTGGAGGATGGAATGAAGAGATGTCTTATACCATGACCATGAGTTAACAGACAAGACCATATTTGACCCAGTGTTTATCAAAGTTCTATGACCCACAAACTCCTGACTAGAAACAATATTAAATCTAAGTTATTGTGCTTCACTGTACATACAAACCTAAGTAAAAATACTTTAGCCCATAATCATTCTTGCATACAATATTCATTTTTAAAACTAGCCTTAATAGACACTGGGGAAATAATAATGATAAATAAAAATGTAATATGCAATGTCAAAATAACTGTAAGGAAATATGGTAAATCTGGGGGGCTTAGCAGACAAAATTTAAGACACAGAAATCGCCTGTGATCAATTTAGCTAAATTCTGTTTGGTGATCAGAGGATAAGAGCTTCTAGCCAACAATTCCCACCCACTGTCCTTCCACAAAACTGAGTCAAGAGAGAACAGTATCCTGGCAAGATAGCAGCTTCAAGGCTGACTCAGTGTTTATCCAACACAGACAATAAACCCTGTGCCTCCAAATCATCCTGTCCCCCGTCCTTACCCCTGAGTAACTAAATATACAGCAAGACTTTGCACCCCAGCTATTCTCTAGTTCAAACTTGAGTAAAAAGGGAGATCATAAATCCAGCAAACTTCCTCTTGAAATCAAGACAGCTTCTTTGCCAGATGCTCATTTTTCACTGGCTTTTTTCATGTAACAAAAGATGTACCAGAAAATGTTTAAACTAGGGGCTTCCAAATAGCAATAGCAAGAGCGTGGAGTACAGCACAGCTATGGCAGACTTCCCTAGACTCCTTCCCACACCCAAAAAGCACAGGAGAGAGTGAAGCTGCAGGCAAGAGGGGATCTTAGCACAGGCTCCATCATCTAGAACAAGCTGGATGGGTAAATAGACTAAAAACAACGCAATGCCTAGAAGATGATTATTTTCTATTTTTTCAATCATCCAGATATACTTGGCTAGCTCTATAGCACATGTGCCTTTCCATCCCCACCCATCTGTAGTTTCTCTTTTTTTCAATCAGATGTCCTGTTCACACACTGGTTCATAAACAACTTGCCTGGAGCCTCATAATTTTCCTGCCCCCCTTACCTCCTCCCCTCTTCCCCCTCCCTCTATGAACCGTTTCCTGAAAACAGAGTATCAGCCAGTATGTAAGGTGAGGATGAACATGATTCCCAAGTTCAGGCCAAGGCTGATCACCACAGCAGTGAGTCAACAAGCTCTGTTAAGTGTGCGTGCGCCTGTGTGTGTATGTGTGTGTTTGTGTGTGTGTGTGTGTCTGTCTGTCTGTCTGTTGTCTGTTTCTTTCTCTCCCTTTTCTTTCTTTAATATTTTTATTGTAAAGATACTGTACAGAGGGGTCACAGTTACATGAGTAAGACAATGAGTACATTTCCTATCAAGCATTGTAACCCTCTCCTTTGTTTTCCCCCGATTACCCCTTCCCTCCTCACCTCAATTCCTCCCTCCCCCCACTCTGAAGCTGTAACATTCCTTTTCAACATAGTGTCTTATTCATCTCAATGTTACAATGGGTCAACCTGTACCCTTGTTTCATCATTTTGTTACCTGCCCTCCCTCCCCATATTAGAAAAATGTGTATACTTTTGTATGTTCTTCCCCATGGTAAAACCCCCGTTGTCACTGTATCTGATTCTGGTGCTCCGCATCTCTCTCTCTCCTGTCTATCTCTCACTCTTTTATACATGCACAGACACACGCGCACACGCACATGCATGCACTTTGCACAAAAGAGAAGTCTGTGCATGCAAGAGAGCTGTTAAATTCTTGCCTCACACACAAAAGCCCAGAAGTCAGCTGAGGCCAAAGATTTCCAGGAAAGTCTGTGTTCAGGTACATATTAAAACTGGTGGCAGGAAACTGGAGTCCTCCCACAGTCTGAGCATGAAAGGGAAATTCGTTTTCTTTTCCCTACCATCCCCCCACAAACACAAGCCCAGCCCGAACCAACTCCCAAATCTCACTTCTAACTTATTCTCTTGTGCTGGATTTAAACTTACTTTTATTCCCCTTAATACTAGCCCATGTCCCATTTTTGCTAGTTTCCTCATCCCTTCTACCATGAAGACTTTTTAAATTGAATTTTTAGATCTCTCCCAGGAACAGATAAAACCAGACCTAGCACCTGTTCTTCTAAATTTAGGGAGTGCTGTGAAGATACGCTACACATTTTCTTTACTTATTCATCAGTAGCAACAGGATGCTAATTAAAAACCTATTCTGGGCTGGGTGCTAGTGGCTCATGCCTGTAATCCTAGCCACTTAGGAGGCCACGGATCACCATTCAAAGCCAGCCCAAGGCAGGAAAGTATGTGAAGCACTTATATCCAATTAACTACCAGAAAATTAGAAACAGCACTGTGGCCCAAAGTGGTTAGCACTATCCTTAAGTGTAAAGAGCTCAGGGACAATGCCCAGGCTCCAAATTCAAGCCCCATGACTAACTACAACAAAACTACCTATTCTGTGCTTTAAGATTTATGCCTAAAATAGAAATGATCACCTTCATATTCCTGTTAAAAGTTTTAGTTCAGTTACTAGGACTAAGAAATTCTCCAGCTATTCCAGTTAACAAACAAAATGTTTTAAATTAAAACTGACGTGATGGCAACTTTTCTAAAATGACGTGTAGCAGGTCATCTTTATACAAACTTGATAATATTTTCTAAACTCAAGATGCAAACCAGTAACTTTTTAAAACTGTTTCGGTTTAAAATGTTCAGTGCAATCAATAAAATAGCTTCAATTTGAGACAAGAAGTTTACATTCCACTTTCTATATGCACTCCCTACACACAAACACACACACCACCACCACCACCACCACCACCACCACCACCACCATGAAAATACTGCAGGTCAGCCTCCTACAAATCTTTGGCTCTACATTAGGCTGCATTGCACACATAGTAAAGAGGAAGATCATCAGCTCTCAGCTTTCCTGATGGCTTTTGGATAAACATTCTGTTTCTCTTGGTCCTTTTTTCATACTATTCCTTTTCCTCAAACATCCGATCATATTTACTGAGCTAATCACATCTCTTGGTTACAGGTAGTTCATAGAGGTTTCCTCCATTGTCCTGCAAAAGTGTTGTTATACCTGCTTCCTACTTAAACATGGAAAGCTGAAATGTAGACTCCCAAGTGGTATATGCAGGATGGGAAGAGAAAGATGCTCAGGCCAACTGTGGCCCCAGAACTGCCAGAAAGGAAGGCTCTACTCAGACAGGGCATTTCCTCCTTTTTAAGACTTTCTGTCCAGACAGCCAGAATTTTTTGGTCATCGCTGAAGATTTGGCCTTTCCTCTCACCGTAATTCTTCCCCACTACAGGGAAGCCTCTGCAAAGCCCTGCACCCCCAACCACAGAAGCTCCTTTGGAGAGCTCTTTTCAAGGTGTGAGACTATGATCACAGATCATCCATCAGCTCTCCACAGGGGGGTACACAAGAGGGCCCACTCCAGACTCCACAGGTGTCTTCTGTCTTCACCACTCCAGTGCAGGATTCTCCATGTGTGCACAGGGGTTCCACCTAGAGGCTACTTCCCCCTTCTCTGGTGCCCTTGGCTCTTCAAGGGAAGGACTCATGATAGGATTGCTCTGACCTCAGCTGGCATCTAGTATTAGAAATCCCAAATTTATTGCAGGTTTTCTTTCATTCCAATGGAAAGGAGGAACAATAAATATAGTAGACTCTTGGGTGATGGTTCCAAGGAGACCACCGATGGGGGGGGTGGGGGGCGGAGGTACACTCATGCTCAGGATGCACAGGATGGTACGGTACTGTAGATCATTCGGGTTTTTTTTGGGGGGGGGGGTCATAACGGTCACACAGTTTCCATTAAACACATGCCACCTTTCAACAGATCTCAAGTATCTGCTTTATCGCTTCAATTCAGTACATTTGCTTTTTCCTTTGGGGGCAACTTTTGCTTCTCAGGAAGCAACAATTTAAATATAACAGACTGTAAGCTTCACCACATCAGCTGAGCTGCTTAAAGTGAATTTTGTTTTTGAAATTTGTTCTGATTGTACTTACACATTTTAACCATACTCAGTCAAAATTGTGTGTAATAAATCTGCAAAGAAGACAGGTTTGCTTAGAATATCTGTCCTATACATAGTAATACAATTCAAAACTGCCACAACTCAGCCTCTGTGGACAGCAAAACCTTTTGCCAAAATTTTCCAAGCTAATCTAACTTTACTCTTAAGCTTTAATGTGGCTATTGGTTTTAAAGGCAAATTATAGAAAGGTAAGTCCCTACTATGAAAACATACATATATGGTGTGCCTTTCTGTATATACATATACTTGTATGTGTGTATATATATGTGTATGTATATGTGTGCGTGTGTGTGTGTGTGTGTGTGTGTGTGTGTGTGTGTGTGTGTATATATATATATATATGCATGAACACAGATATACAATCTGGATCCAATGTGGATATATACTGAGTAAATTGTTATTCCACTGTGATTAATCTTTCATGCCTGACCAGAATGCCTTAGAAAAAGTATACTTTAAGTGTTGCTTTTGTGCTTAAGACCTTATTTAATACTACTAAAACATGTAGGCTTTATAATTAAAAGGATCCTTTGCCAACTTCCTAGCTCTAAGGGTTCCACAAAAGCCTGACCTCTTTCTTGCCCTCAATTGTCAAATAATAAGATGACACTTGCTACCACTGCACTCAGGCAAGCTCTTTATAAAGACTTCATTTCAGAAGATTGCTTCATGTTCAAAGTGTGAAATTTATTTTAGCATCTATAAATCACAAGACTCAGAACAGAGTCCTTTCACTTCACAAAACCAAAGCAAATATTCTTGTAGATATATAACCAATTTCTGAAAGAAATAATTTATCTGTTGCTTTCTGATATTTCAAATATACACAAGAATACAGGATATAATACATTTCCCATGAACCCAGACCTCTTGCTTATCAAATTTTAAGTTTTTTACATATTTTTTCAGGGAGGGGAGGAAAGAAAAAAAGGGGGAAAGCTATTCCAAATAGGTTTTATTTAAGCCAAAATATAGAATATAAATTATTATTCTTGTTTATTTCCAAGCACTTCCAGCACCTACTGTTATGCACAATAGATGATGATACGTGATTTATTTGAAAGTCAGTATTAAAAACTCAAGACAAAATTAAAGCAATTCTTTCACCTCAATTCCCTAACTTCAATTCAGTACAAATTTTTGTCTTCTGGGATAGCTATAATTTATTATTAATGAAAACAATAGCCTGTTACAGATAGAATTAAAGTTCTCTTCTAACTGAGTGCAAAGGAAAAAAAACTAGAAAGCTTACCAAATTTTCCAGCACTAATCTGAAACAAGGATATCACAACTGCTAAGACCACAAAGTCCCTTAGGAACAAATTTCCATCGCTTTTAGAAAACAAGACTTATGCAGAGGTTACCAGAGTCTGACACATTTGTGCTGTGACATCATTACAGATGTTAAAACTGCCTAATGTGGTATATAAAGTGCTCCAAGTAGGTGTTCAATAAATATTTCTTGGCTGCAACAGAGTTGACCTAACAGTCTAATAAATATAATTTGACTGTAACACACACTGAAGAAAAATCAATACCTTAAGCAGTTTGCTAATGACTGCCTTCTGTTATATTTTCCTAGAATATTTGTAAACCTTCAAGTAACAGAATTATACTAATAACTAAGCCTTGTAGGACTGGGCTTTTTCATTTGAATCTAAGATGCAAGAAAATAAAGTACTAAACAAAGGAACTTATTTTCTCCTCCCAATAAGAACAATGTGAGATGTAGCAAGCAACTCAGCTTTGAACTCCCTATACCCCTTAATAACAAGACTCATAATTTACAGTAAAAGTCAATTCAAAGAAATGCTAACTTATTTTCAAAATTTTAGCGTCAGAATTCTAAGGCCAAAGAAAGCAAGTGAATAAGGGTTGAGAAAATGTGAAATGTTTAACCTTCAATTCATTCTTCATGTAAATAACCCTAGATAATTAAGGTTTTATTGTATAGGGCAGTTCAAAATACCCTCCCCCCTCAAGTTATTTCCAAGTTAAAGCTCAGTTCTAGCTCTCTATTAACTAGTCCCAGCTATATAAAGAGCTACTGGAAGAATCAAATATTGTTAACAGCATAAAAAGTCCTCCTTTAATAAAGAGGCAGGAAGCTAGAAATCTTGTGACACATACAAACATGCAATTTGGCAGAAAAACATCCTGTAAATTGTATCAACTTTACAGTGGCTTCTTTAGCCAATTTGAGACAAAGAGCAAAGGGCAGAGGAGTGACAAGAATAGCCTAAAAGCCGGGCGTCAGTGGCTCACGCCTGTAATCCTTGCTACTCAGGAGGCTGAGATCTGAGGATCCCAGTTCAAAGCCAGCCCAGGCAGGCGAGTCCATGAGACTTCTATCTCCAATTAGCCACCAGAAAAATGGAAGTAGCACTGTGGCTCAAGTGATAGAGTGCTCGCCTTGAGCTAAAGAGCTCAGGACAGTGCCCAGACCCAGATATCAAGTTCCACAACTGACAAAAAAAAAAAATGGTTTTTTAAGAGTATCCTAACATAGGCTTGTTTAGGATAACAATTACTTGAGCTCATAGGGACCAGCTTGATCCCTTCCATCTAGTTTTCAGGCCTCAAAAGATATCCAGGTTCTGGTCCTTTACCTGAAATCAAACAATGGTTCCCAGAGATGAGTATTTTGCCATTGGTTCCTCCCCCCCAAAAAAAAATGCTTCCTCTAAATATTTATTTTTCATGTTTCTCCTATGTATCTGCAGAGTTAGAGGTATGGCTCAATAAATATTTTTTTAAGATGGAAGAGGATCTGATCACTCTTCTTTACAATTATTGAAATAAACGAAAATTGGAAAAACTATTTTTATTCAGAGAGAGCCATAAGCTTTCAACTTCCTGGAGTTCTCTCACTATTTGGGAAAAAAAAAATTCTTTGGTTTTCGAACAACCAAAGCAATTTTCACATGTACAACCATTTGTAGTTGGAAAACAATTCATCACAGAATATATTTTGTTAAATAAAATGTACATACCAAATGAAATACCAGAATACACATTGCCCATCTACTTGGGAAGCAGAGGCTAAAAGATGATTTGAGCTCAAGACCAGCCTGTGAAGAACAGCAAAATCTAGTCTCAAAAGACATTAAATAAATAAGAATGTAAAATAAAAGTCAATGCCAATATTCTACCACTGGTGAGCAACCATGAGAATGGCTAAGTGTCATATACAAGTGCCACTGTGAACATCTCAGGATATTGCCACACCCAGCTTTTGTCAAGGCAGGAAACAGTCATTTACCAGACTTCTCAACTCCTCAAGAGCATCTTTTTTTGTCTTCAGTAAAGGAAATCTCTTCTGAATCACTGGGGACAACCTAAACCTTAAAATTCCCCTCCTTTCTCCTCCATTTTGAGACAGGGGGTCTCAAGTTTAAGGGGCCTGTCCTTAAACTTGTGATCCTCCTATCTCTGCCTCCCAAGTGCTAAGATAATGGATCTGTACTGCCATACCTGACTAGATCTCTCTTAATGCCAACATGAACTTTTTAAATTATATATAAGCAACTTTCTTTTTAAAGGGTGCTGAGTGCCAGACCTTGGAGGGGAGCAAATATTTCAAGTCATTTTGCAAATGCTTGGTATCTGATGGAAAAATTGAGCAGCTTGGGCACTGAACACTGGTGGCACTGTTATAACTTAGCATGTGTGAGAAGAAAAGGCCAAAATAAACCACATGTGAAGTGATTACAACCATTACCACTGGAAAGTACTTTCTCTGAAATTCTTAACAACAGTTTGCTTCAATACCACTTAGCAATCAATCTAGCAGACCCATTATCTAGCTCCTTTTCTGAAGACACCTGCACTCCACACAAATACATCTTTAGTCTTTTTCACACAACTGCACTTCTTTACACAAAAGCAGACACTGGATTGTGAGATTAGTGTTTTGTTTTGCTTTTTTTTCTTCTTCCTCCTTTCCATGGAAACAGTGTCTCTGTGTGCATTTCTTTAGTTCTCCATATTCATCAACTGCTAGCTACTAGCTACAAAAAAAAAAAAAAAAAACAACTTTAAGCAATAAGCAATTCCTATAGTAGTCAAAGCACACATGTGTATAGCCTAAGTGCTAGAGCCATGGCAAGCTGCCTGCAAGGCCCCAGTAATAAGCTACAAATGCTTATGGAATGAAAGAATGGCGTTGAATCTTTTCCTGGGCCTCAGCCACAGGGAAGGACAGAGAGCACAAGAAGGCAAAAATAAAAGACAATGCTATCTCTTTGCCTTTTGCTGGTCAGCCCAACCAGGGCAAGAGTGAGGTTCCAACATCAGGCTTAGAAAGCCTGCCATGTGTGTCATTCACCAAGTGCAGGGACAAAATCCAACTGTAGTTAACTGCACTGAATGGAAAACCTCCAGAGCCCACAAGGAAAAAGTAGTAGAACTGTCACTTGTATCATTTTTTTTAACATGTCTGTAGCTTTGGTTATGAAAATAGTTGGTTCTAATTTTAACCAACACCTACTACTGTTTCAGCACATTCCTCTGGTTAAAGGAAACAATGACTTTCCAGTCAGAGTACAGTGACACAGACATGAACTTGCCCATTGAAGCTTCCAGTTTTTAGCCACTCCAAGATGTTTTTAAACTATTTTTTATGTTCAGTGTATCATCACAATCAATGCTCAATACTTATGGAATTCCTATAGCAATAGACTTATCTCTTAACATTCATATTAACAGCCTCGCATATTCAATGTAAGGCTGTACATTGGGGACAGGGAGAATATTTTTAAGGAGGAATAAAAAGAGATTCCAGTGAGCCTGTAAACACCAAAATAAGTAAGACTTTCACCCAAGAAATAGAATACTCTGAAAGAAAAGTCAAGAAAGGCCTAGAAAAGATGATTTTTTTTCTTGATAATTCACCAATGGCCTCAGTATCCCTAATGTCTTATAATATTGTCAAAAAAAAGTAAACAGGAACATATCAGGAGTGGCAGTGTTGGATTTAATACTCATAACAGAGAAGACAAAAACATTGCTAAAATGCCCAAGCTCAGTCTGGCCTCAAACTTGTGATTCCCCCTGCCTATGCCTTCTAAGAACTGGGATTTACAGGCATGCAACATGAAGCCCAGCTTTATTATCATTTTGTAGATGAAGAAAATGTAGATTAGAAACAAAAAAAAAACCTGCTTAAGTCACTCAGATTGAATGGAAAAGTCAGAATTCAAATCCAGAACCTACACTCTGAAATACAACCTCACATTGAAAACCCATCAAAGCCACTGTTGGCAGGAGAAAGGTAATTTTTAAATTTATTTGTAAACTTATATATAAAAAATTATGCAGATTAATGGGGCACTTACCATGTAATGTGTCAATACATGTGTACATTATATAATGTTTAGATCAGAGTAAAAGATCTCTGCAAATGTTCCTCATTTCTTTATGCAGAAAACTTTCAAAATCCTTTCTCTTGGCTTTCTGAAGTGTGCAATTCATTACTGATGTCTATAATGAAATAGAATTCATTCCTTTTATCTAACCATATTTTGATATCTGTTGATCAACCTGTCTTCAACCTTCTCATGGGCTGATGAGGCTCCTGGAAGAGTCAGAATGAATTAAATAGCTCTCTGCCTCTGACCCTCACTGAGACCAGACTTTCTGGCTAGCAGGATCAATATGCTGCATCAGCTATGAATGGAAAGGAATTCAGTAGATGCAGTTAGGCAATACATCTAGAAGATAAATATTTAGATAATAAGAGAGAAAGAAAATCCTCTCCTGCCATATAAAGATTTGTGTGACAGAAAAAATTCCAGTTCTGTAGATTTTGTTGTTTTTTTTTTTTTTTTTAAGTGCATATGCTAAGGCTTTGTATTTCATCCTTTCAAAACTTAATGTAAGGGGGCTGGGAAGGTGGCTCAGTGGTAGAGTGCTTGCCTCACATGCATGAGGCCCTGGGTTCAGTTCCTCAGAACCAAATAAGCAAAAAAAGCCGGAAGTGGTGCTGTGACTCAAGTGGTAGAACGCTAGCCTTGAGCTGAAGAGCTGAGGGGCAGTACCCAGGCCCAGAGTTCACCCCATGACCAACCCCCCCCCAAAAAAAGCTTAGTATGGGGAATGTGGCTCAGTGGTAGAGTGCTTGCCCAGCAGGCATGAAGTCTGGGGTTCAATTCTTTGGTACCACATAAACATAAAATTTTTAAAAATAAAATAAAAGGGAAAGTTACCATTAAAAATTTTAAAATAAATAAAACTTAGTGTTCATGTGGGTCTTTGAATCTTGTATTGTAACCTATCCTTGACTGTTTACATGGGCATGGAGTGGAGGGAGGAGGGAGAGACTGTTGCCTCCAGGGTCCTCAATGAAACTTTACTGTGCTCAGGTATTGAGGTCACCTGAGCAAGACCATAGGGCTTCTTTGTTGCTCTTCATGGAAGAAAGCTCATCACTGTTTAAATCAATTTCCATATAGCTGACTGAAGCAGTGTGATTTAAGCAGCAACCCTGAGCATTACCTAAATGTATGGTCTCATAAAGGAGAGTAGTTATCACCAGGCTGACATTAAGGTTTTATTGATGCAACTAATTTTCCCCATCAGTCTACTACCAAGAATGATCCAAAAGCAGACTAAAAACAGGAGATAAAGGTACAAACATGACATCCATTTCCTACAAAATCAGATAATATCCAGTATAACTGAACGCTGAGATGACTTAGACAACCTTATATGTAAAACAGATTTTTTTTTCTGCTGAATTGCTGAATTTTGGTAATGCAGTCTGTAGGGAAGCTGAGCTATATAAATGGCTATTAATTCTGACTACAAGTTAGAATCCCCTAGAAAGCTTTTTTAAAAATAACAAATACTAACTGGGCATCAGTGACTAACATCTGTAATCCTAGCAACTCAAGAGGCTAAGATCTGAGGATCAAAGCCAGCATGGGCAGGAAAGTCTGTGAGACTCTTACCTCCAATTAACCATCAGAAAACCATTAGTAGTGCTGTGGTTCAAGTGGTAGAACACTAGCCTTGAGTACAAAGAGGCTCAGAGACAGCACCCAGGCCCTGAGTTCAATCCCCATAACCGATCTCCCCCCGTCCAAGAAAAAACAGAGCAATTAAACCAGAATCTCAAGGAAGAGGCCTGAGCATCACTGACTTTATTTCAAAGTTATCCACATGATTAACAAAACCAGGGTGAAGTACTGAAGAGGCCAAAAATTTAAAAATAAATAAATAAGTGAAAAGACTAACCTAGTTGATCACATAAAAGCAAATGGATGACAATGAAAAGAGAATGGCTAAAATTTCATTTCAATATGTTCTAGAAACCACCTGTGCAAACTGGATACATTCAACTAAATGATCGATCTATTTTGTGCACCTATATCTCATTAGTAAACTTGAAAAGCAGGAAAGAAATGCAGATACAATTAGAGATGTTCCTCTACTAAGAATAAATATTTGAACATTTTATATATGTGATTACTCTTCTTTAGACAGCAAAAAAAAGCTCATGCAGTAAGTATATTTAAATATACTGAAGTAAATGACTATGCATGCAAACACCTACAATTCAAATATACAGATTAATGTTGGAAGTATATGTGTGCATGCATGTAGTCAATGAATGTGCAAAGACTCTGAAACACAAAGGCCAGCTTCTGGGTTTGTTTGGTTTTTTTTCTGGTGTACTAAAAAAAATGAGTCATCGAAGAAGAAAACACCAGGCTTCTATTCATAGGCCCTTTGGAGGTCTCACTGGAAAAATGACACTGTACACAAGGCTGGTGATACATTTTTTACTACATGCATCTGGTATTCAAGTATGCTATATTCTTCAAATGCCTACTCTCTGGAATCCTAGGTTAGTGCATAGCCCTTGGGAAACAGTCGCTATCACTAATGTCATTTCTGATCCAGAAGTTATCTAAACCTTCTTGAATGTAACATCTAGTTCTGCTACTCCAAACAAAAATAATAAAAGAAATATTATTAGATTTCTAATAGCACTCACAAACTAAGTCTGGCAGTTCAAGGAGGAGTTAATATCTTTTGCACCTCAAAGATTTGCAGCTGGACTACTCAGGATAAGGTTCAGGACTGCTACAGCACCTAACTCATTTGGAGATCCTGGATCAAAGCTGTAGCAGGCAACTCAGAGCCCACTTTTCTCTCGACAGTCACAGGAGCACAAAATCCCAATCATATTTAAAGCATCTGCTTGCATTATATTATGCATACTGTACTGGACAGATAGCTTACATATAGGACAATACCAACATCAATAAAACAGGACATATATTCCATGCAACTCCATGGCAAAAGGAAAGTGAAAATATAAAAATAATCTAAAACATACATGAATCCATGAATCTGCCAGTTATTCATAGAGCCAAAGTACTGATAATTTTTCTTCTAATTTTGGGGGGGGTTGAAGGAGGCAGTTTTGGGGCTTGAACTCTGGGTCTGGGTGCTGTCCCTGAGCTTTTGCACTCAAGGCTAGTCCTCTATCACTTGAGCCACAGCTCCACTTGCAGCTTGTTGTGATTAATTAGAGATAACAGTCTCACATGAGACACTCCTGCCTGGGCTAGCTTTGAACCACGATCCTCACATCTCAGGCTCCTGAGCAGGTAGGATTACAGGTATAAGCTACTAGAGCCTAGTTCTAAATAATTATTTTTGACACCATGTGAGTAATTTAAAAATACAAGTTGGGGAGGATGATTCCTACATATAATACCAGCACTTAGAAAGCTGAGGGAGGAGGATCACTTATACTAACTACACAGAAAGTTCAAGGCCAGTCTGGACTACATAATAAGACTCTAGGCCGGCCGCTGGTGGTTCATGCCTGTAATCCTAGCTACTCTGGAGGCTGAGATCTGACGATCTCGGTTCAAAGCCAGCCCGGGCAGGAAAGTCTGTGAGACTCTTATCTCCAATAAACCTCTAGAAAACCAGAAGTGGCACTGTGGCTCAAGTGATAGAGCACTCGGCTTGAGCTGAAGAGCACAGGGACACTGCCCAAGTCCAGAGTTCAAGCCCCACGGACAACCAAAAAAAAAAAAGATCCTAGTAAATTTATGTAAAAACAAAAACAAAGTTAAGTAAGTTCAGTGGGCAAACAAAAATTAAGAATCATACAGATTTAGTGCCATATTAAGCAAACTTAGAAATGATGATGGTATATTCTGGAAGTGTAAGAAAATGCTGGTTCACATCTATAATACCAGCTACTCAGGAAGCAGAGATGGAGAGGGGCATGTCACAGTTCAGCCTGAGCAGAAAACTTAGCAAGACTCCCATGTCAATCATATTTATACAGAAAGCATAAATAGGAGGACCAAGTCAGGTGGGATCAGACAAAAATGTGAGATGCTATCTGGAAATAATGAAAGCAAAAGTAGATGGGGGCAGCATGGCTCAAGTGGAAGAGTACCTGCCTAGCAAGTAGGAGGCTTTGATGTTTTTTGTTTGTTTTTAAGTTCCTGTATCAACAAAAGAAAAACAAATTTGGCATAGTAGCATAAGCCTGTAATCCTAGCTACTTGGAAGGTAAAAGTCAAGGAGATTGTGGTTCAAGGTTCCACGAGCAAAAAAAAAAAAAATTTTAAGTTCACAACAATCTATCTCAACCCATTGCTGGCACAATGGTGCATGCCAACAACGTGAACAAGCACAAATAGAATAATTTAAGAAACTAGCTTGAAAGAAAGAAAGAGAGAGAAAAAGAAAAAGAAAGAAAGAGGGAAGGAAGGAAGAGAGAGAAGAAGGAAGGAAGGAAGGAAGGAAGGAAGGAAGGAAGGAAGGAAGGAAGGAAGGAAGGAAGGAAGGAAGGAAGGAAGGAAGGAAGGAAGGAAGGAAGGAAGGAAAGGAGTAAATAGGGCTGGCAGAGTAGCTCAAATGGTAGAATGACTCCCCAGTAAGTGAGAGGACCCAAGTTCAAACTCAGTACTACCAAGAGCAGAGCAGCACAGAGCCTAACGGTGGTTCTGGTGATGGAGAAGCTGACATTAGACACAAAAGATGAAGGATTTACATGATTGTTAGAGGACCCTGAGTATATAAGCCACAAATAAAACTGCTTCATGAAGATGGTGGGGAATACAATTTTTCTAAATTAATGTTTTATATTGTTTTCTATTGTAACTAAATATTAACATATTCTCAATTATTTAATCTAGATTCTAAAAAGTTTAAACATTCAAAGTTTATTGTGATATTTTTCTTAAGAATATACAACATTGCCCTATATGGGGGATTATCTTATATTCAAGTATTTAGAGTAGCTATTAATTCAAATGACAATGTTTATTCTACTTACCTTGTTTCATACTGAAATTTTTAGTAAAACTCATGTTTGTCTTCATTATACTTGTTTCAGGGAATACACATGGGTAAGCCTTCCTGAAACTCAGTGTTCCTATGATATTGTTCCTAATATAATAATGCATTTTTGAGATCACCCAATTAAGGTTAAACACCATGATTATCAAAGTACAGAACTAGTTCCCACTAGTTCACCAAAACAGATTACCAAAATGACACAAGAATAGGATTATACAATTCTGTTATTTCATATATTTTAGATCATTGTAAGAAAGACTTCTTCTATCAAAATTTTTCAAACAATGTAGGTGAAGTCCTAAGGTGCCCTAAAGGACCTAATGGAGCCCAAGAAAATAAAAAAAGAACTAATGGGTTTTCCATTGATTTATACACTATGGTTCTGTGTACATACCATTCATAAGGTATCAGGACTGTCTATTTAGATTAATTTAATCAAAGGCCTAGGTGTCTCAAAGCTTGTTTCAGCAGGCTGTGCTGAACCATGTAGTGTGAAACAATCCTACAATACTAAGTTTAGCAGCTGCTATTTATACAAGCGCAGTCTATATATCGTGCGCGCACACTCACACACTCACACACACACACACACACACACACACATATGTTGTCCCATTCAACCAGAGATACCTTTACTGGAAACGTGTAGACCAAAATTATAAAGAATACAAACCATTTTTATATAATTATTATCTAACCTATACTCAATGCTTCAGCTTCCTTCTACTATTTCATTTAATTTACCAGTGTTAAACTTTATAAGAACTACTTATTTGGATTGGCCAGGACCTGAGAGGCTCTAAATAGACAAACCTAAACAATAATCTTCAACAGACAGTCAGCCTGAGACTCCTGTCTTGTCTAGTGTTTATCCTGAGACACCCATTTGTCCTGATTTATGACCTACAATAGCAAGCAAGTAGAGCTAAAAGGAATCAGGAAAGAAGAAATAAGTTTTGTGTCAGGGGCAGAACAGTACCAGAAACTTGACATATATCTTGGGGGAAGGTTTATGCAAGCCATCTAATCCCCAAAACCTCATTTTATAGATGAAGAAAATGAGAACACAGAAGAGAAGAAAGTCCCCCGTTGTGTTGGTCATCCTCTAGCTCTCACCCATTTCACCCAATTCTTGTTCCAAAAGTAAAGGCTTATTGTAAGAAGTTTTCATAGTTCGAAGGACTCAGCTGTCTGATGTACTTCACTATTATTTAGGTAAATGAAATGGAGATTCAGTGTGGTACACTTCATTAGCAGGGAAGAGTCAATTTACTTGGCCTATCTTTTCAACAAAGTTAAACATTCTTTTATTTTCTTATTTCTTTTTTTTTTTTTTTTTTTGGTCCAGTCGTGGGGCCTGAACTCTGGGCCTGGGCACTGTCCCTCAGCTCTTCAGCTCAAGGCGAGCATTCTACCACTTGAGCCACAGCGCCATTTCCAGCTTTTTTCTTTTTGCTTATGTGGTGCTGAGGAATCGAACCCAGGGCCTCATGCATGCAAGGCAAGCACTCTACCACTGAGCCACCTTCCCAGCCCCTTATTTTCTTATTTCTAACCAAGGGAATTTTCATTCTTTTGGAAGAAAACAGGGTTTATAATCATATTTGGAAGCATGAGAAAATACAATTTCATAAATATCTACAAAAATAATAATTCTCATTCATCCAATCAGAATTTCTGCCTCTAAATCAGACAATGGACTCATCAATCAGCCCAGAACTCTTCAAATGTACTATTTCTCAGAACTCAAGACTGATTACAGTCACCATTGTTGATTTTAATTTTATTTTATTATAAGTGATCTACAGAGGGGTTACAGTTACATAAATAATAGTACTTTTATTTTCCAACACTGTTACCCCCCTCTCTCATTTTCTCCCACTTTCCCTCCCCTTCCAAGTTGTAAAGTTCACTTCCAACATGTCTACTGAGTATCACTGTTGCATTGGTTCACCCTTAGTCCCACCTTTTCCCCTCCCAATCAGATTAATGTATCAGATAAATGTATATACAAGACAAAAGGAACCAGAATCAAAAACAGTGACAACAGGAATAAACCAGAGGGGGAAAACGAAAGACAAACAAAATAACTGTGTCGGGGGAGGAGTCAGGGGAGAGGGAACATGGGAGAAGGAAGGAGTAACACTGTTGTTCAACAAGCAATGTACTTATTACCTTACTTATGTAACTGTAACCCCTCTGTACATCACCTTTACCATAAAATTTTTTTTGAAGAACTGCAAACATTACACACACAAAAGTAAAAACAAAAATACTTGTTTCTGGGGGCTGTGACGGTAGCTCAGTGGTAAAGTGCTTGTCTTACATGCATGAGGCCCTGGGTTCGATTCCTCAGCACCACATAAGCAGAAGAAAGTCGGAAACAGCGCTGTGGCTCAAGTGGTAGAGTGCTAGACTTGAGCTGAAGAGCTGAGGGACAGTGCCCAGGCCCAGAGCTCAGGCCCATAACCAAATAAATAAATAAATAAAACTCGTTTCTATGAATTCTATCTTCCATCAGAAATAATGGCATTGCCCCTTTCTGAAGGAAATGGAAAGACTTCAAAAATCATATTAAGTGAAATAAGCTGGACTCAAAGAAACAGAGGCTCCATGGTTTCCCTCATTTGTAATAATTAGTATATGTCTAAAATTGTCCTAGCAGGGGATGACAGTAGCTCAAAAGCTATGTACATATGAACATATAAGATGATGCTAAGCGAAATGTTGATGCTGTTTCATAACCACAGAAACATTCATCAGACACCAGATTTATCAAGGCTCTTATTCAGTCTACTGTGGAAGGTTTTTGTAGTTATATGACCTTGTACAAATCAATTAAATTCTGTCTCTTTTCTTCAAAATTATAGAACTATTTCTTTTTCATTTATGGGACAAATAGACAAATATAACGGGCTAATAAAAATATATTATCAAACAATAAACAGTGAATGCTGAAATTAAAAAACAAAAACAAAAAAATGGGTCACCAAATGGTAACTAAAGCCAGGGCTTAAGTAGAGCCATACTTAGAATGCTACAAGCTTGAGGCATTGAAGCCAGTTGCCACCAGAGATTCTTTGAGGCCACACCGCTGACAAATCACTCACAGGCTATTTTGCATCCCTCTAAAGCATGAATTTTGAAATAAATAGTCATTATGTTCATAAAAGAGATGATAAAGTACCTTAGGAGAACACCTTCATCCTAACACCCCAAATACTCTCTTCAAGGGACCACTGAGTACTTGGGGTTCTAATTGTACGTGTCATATTCACAAACACTGTACTCCATTTAAGACTCTCATTTTTTTCCTTTTCTTTATGTTTTTGTAATTGTCAAGGTGATGTACTGAGGGTTACATTTACATAAGGTAATAACTACATTTCCTGTCAAACTTCTTACCCTTTCCCTCATTTTTCTCCTACTTCCCCTACCCCTCAAGTTATACACATCATTTCCAACATATTGTCTTGTGCATATCACTGTGGCATTGGTTCCTCCCCTGTCCTTTGTCTCACCATTCTGTTCCCCTTCCGTTCCTTAATTCAAATAAACATATATACAATACCAAGGCCTTTTAAGACAGTTAATTGTATATATTTATAGAGTACAATGTTTTAGATTATGCATATACTGTACAAAGAATTAACCTAAGTAACATGCATTATTTTACCTTTTTTGGTGAGAATGTATCTATTCTAGCAATTTTGCAATGGTAATAGTAAGGAGTTCCATTTTCTGGGTCTAGAACTCAACCCAAAAAGTTGGATTACCATCCTCTCACTACTCACTTCTGAATATCTAAAAGGAAAAACAACAGCAGTCATCTTGAGTAATGAAAACTAATTTTCAGAATTTACCAACCTGCTCCAACTATGCATTATATTTAGCTGTATTTTATGGTTCCAAAAATCTATCTATTCTCAGACATTTTCCAGTGATCTATTATCATTGTATTTTAACATTCCATAGCAGTTAGTTACCACTTTTCAAAAGAAGTTTCACACATATTCCATTTATTTTTACATAATTGCCCAAGGTGAATTTTGTATGTATACTTTCCTCACTTTTAGATAAGCAAACAGATTGCAAAAATTCATAGGTCTGTTCAGTCACTTAGAGCTTGAAGGGAAAGCTACACAGGGACAAAACTGCACATTTTTATTCTATTTCTGTTATATAGTTTCCCCAAAGACAAAACCTTTGAAATCAAAATAGTGACATAAAACCACAATGACATTCCCTTATCTTTTAAAATCAAATCATATTTATTTTCACAATATCAATGCTAAAGTCAAGGTAGCAATTTCCACTAAATACTAAATGATTCAAAAGTAAAACGCAACCTAACTTTTTATCCCTCTAAATAGAGTTTTAAAGGAGGGGATGTTATTAATTCTAATTGCAAGACTAGGTTTCACTCTGCACTTACATACACAAGCAGCAAAGGATGACAACGTCACCGAGAGTGCCATACATATAAAAACATTGAGTCATGTTCCTTCTACTTACATAGCAAATTTATGGAAACACCAGCATAACAGAAGTTTACATCTCCTGCAATTGAAGTGCTAAGTCAACTATATATTTGGTAGAAATTTAATGACATCTCTTTAAAAGGCTCTGTAACTATTTTCCTCTACTTCGCAGCATTAGCTCAAGAATCATTAAGTAACAGTTCTAATAGCTCCATACAGCCATTCAGATCTAAGTAATAATCACCTGTTATCATCAGAAAGTACTCTCATCATATATATGAATAAGTGTTTACTACTTCTAATTACCTGTAGTTACTTATAGTCTTACTTATAGTCACTTTCCATTTCATTGGAATTCTTTGTATTAGAGGGAAAATTTTCCTCAGCTAACACTCAATAGCAGTAGTGAATCCCAGAAATAATGGACAGTCCCAAGGTCAGACTGGATCAGAGACAAGGTCACTGATTAACACTGGTAAGGCAATAAAGATGGGACAAGAAAAATTAACATATCACTTCTTTGTTTTTACTATGTTATGATTAAACAAACTCCCACAGAACAGAAAATCCAAACTGCGACAAATGACACATATATCCCTTGGTTCAAGAAACTCAGTATATGCCTTTTATACAGTAAGAGTTTCCTAGCAGAAGGTATTGTTAAGATTTTCTCCAGAGACTTTCAATGCTGGGTCTGCATGTGAAATAGAGCAGGCAACTATTCAGATTATCTGAATCAGAATGACTTTTTCAATAGTATAAACAAAAGAAATTTTTGTCTCCTATCATCTCCATAATTTTCTCAAGTCTTGGAATCAGTGTGTGTTTCACATGTGAAGTAGACTATCTCAGTACACTGAAAGTAAGCAGACCATTAAAAGCACTTAGGGACTGTGTCTGCTGAAAAGAGTGAACAGAGCATTTTCCTATTTAAAAAAAAAAAAAAACCCTTCTAAATCTCTAGTTTCTTTGCTATCCCACTAAGCAAGGATCATGATTCATGACACACAAAAACAAATGCACAAATATTGTATACACACTCTCCTTTTCTTGAAACAATGCTCCAATATTTATTTCTGAAGTGGTCACAAAGTTGTAACCTGATAAATAGATTTGAAGACTCAAATTTAACAAACACCTTATTTTTAAAAGTATTTTAGTATAATACATGGAAGGCCTCTCTAACCTACAAGAAACTTACATTTAAGAGTTTGCTATATACCATTATAGTTCTCCAAAGAAGAACTTGTGGCATTCACAACGTTCCTAAATTTCTATTTTCAAAACACTGTGTACATTATTTCTCTTAATCCTCACAATAGCCCTTTAGATAGAAACTATCGTTTGTATTACCTCAGAAATGGAAAACTGAGAGTCAAAAGGTCAAGTAAGTTGCAGAAGGTCACAGAGTGACAGAACTAGAATATAAAAATGAGATCCTAGAACTGACATAATAAGGACACCAGTACATATCCCTTCTCAACTGCTTAGAGCCAGATGTTTCAGAATTTGTAGATAATAAACAGTGCCTTCTGTAATCTTAGCTGTAATCCTAGATGTAATTCTGTATTCCTAGCTACTCAGGAAGCTGAGATCTAGGGATACCAGTTCAAAGTCAGTCAGGAGAAGGAAAAATAGTGACTACCAAAAAATCAGAAGTAGAGGTATGGTTCAAATGGTAGAGTATCAACCTTGAATTAAAAAAAGCTAAGGAACAGTGCCCAGGCCCAAGTTCAAGCCCCAGTACCAATAAAATTATAAATAAATAAAGTAAATAAATAAAAATAAACAGTGCCTATGGTGACTCCCCTAACATTCAAGTAGTATCTGAAGCAGCACCTTAATAGTCAAAATGAAACAATTTCTATAGTAAAATGTAAATATTCACACTATGTGGAACAAATACAGAGTAAAAGAAGCTTCCTGTTGGCTCAAGCCAAGTGAGTTGTTGGTCAAATTTAGGTCTGATCAGCCTTTGGAGCCAATAGAAAAAAAAAAATAAGCTTTTCAGTAGGAAATACTAACACCTTATTACACACTTGCATTTTAAAAAAGCAAATTGAGATATAACTGAGCAAAATAGCTTCACACATACTAACTGCACATCTACAATTCATTGATCTTTTATTAGTTGTAATTAGAAGGTACTGCTTCAAAGTACTTGAAGACATTTCAGGACACCACTGGGAAGTTTCTATTCCAATCAGGTAAAACTATGATATGCTTGTGTTATAAAGTCTCTGCTATTATAATATACAGGACAGATTAATCTAAGCAATGAAATCACTCTGCTTGACAGTAGTCAAAATCACTGGTAACAAGAACTATCCTATTATAGAATAACATTTGAATGGAAGGACCTTACTACTCCTCTTTAGTTGAAAAATGCTTAGATCAGCAGTCTATTCTCAGTACTGCCTGAAGTTGGACTCCTCTAAGGGCCTGTAAGAATTACTGCCTCCCAGGGCCCACTATTGAGGGGGATAGCCTGGTATTGGGAACTTTCAAAAACTCAGATAGCTTCTATAAGGTAGCCATGCCTGAGAAAAGCTGGATCCAAGTACAAGCTAAAGTGGCATCCCAGGCTCAAAGAAAGTCCTGGGAATGTAGTCAATGAGCACTATTTTCCCCAAACATCATCATTTGGAACCTCATATGACTCGTCCCAGGCCTCCTTCTTGGTCTTCTATAGGAAAAGGTTCCTATTTATAAAGCCTAGCCAGTGTGAGGAGGTAGAGTTAAAAGTTGCTAAATGTAGCCACTAAGAAACAAATGTTGGCTCTCTCCCAAAGTGGGGCTGCTATGCTACCCAGGCCTGACTCCCAGCACCCACCCAGCTCCCACATGGAATACACTGAGAGCTCATTCTTTTACTTATTTTTGGTCACTTGCTTTTTTTTTTTAAGGCACCCCACAGTCAAGTGCTAGGTACAGGAAACTAAAGAGCTTTCTGGTAAATAATTTGGCTTTCTTTGTCAAGAAGAATAAATATAGCTTACTTGCTCAATCTAAATGGCCTCTTGCTCCTCAAGAGGATAAAAATGAGGAGTTGAACAGCCTCTGACTTCGAGGGAGGGAGGAAAAAACAAACTAATCTGTAATTTCCCAAAAGACAAAACATGGTCTCAAATTGCCAAAGGAATTAGTTTACTGTTCCAACAGTACAGAGGGCAAAAATATAAGGCCAGCCCAGATAAAACTAAGAAAATGACAGGCTTTTTTGTATGTGGCACAACTTTGATAATTAAATCTTCTAAACAACTTAAAACTACTTTCCTTGCCTCTTTAGACATGAAGGGAGGTCTCTTATGCAAATCCAAACATTCTCTAATACTTCCAGAGAAGAGAGTTTAGTCATACCATGAGCAAGGACAGCTAAGTGTTAGGAAAAAGCCAAGATTTCATTTTTAAGAAACAACATACGAATAGACTTTATTTGAAGAGCATATATAAAGATACATTCTACTCCAGCATTCAACTGAGACCATTATTGGTTAATGTGTCTGACTAGAAGTCATTAGCTAAACTGGAGTTTCCATTCACGTCTTCCTGGAACTGTATCTCATCATTGTAATCCCTGTGATTCTACAACATGACTCAAATCATAAATAGGATCTGGGAAGAAACCCATGGGTGCTAAAACAGAAATGACACTATTAAGAGGTCAAATAGGGCTGGGAATGTGGCTTAATGGTATAGTACTTGCCTAGCATGCATGAAGGCCTGGGTTCAATTCCTCAGTACCACATAAACAGAAAAGGCTGGTGTGGCTCAAAGGTAGAGTGCTAGCCTTGAGCAAAAAGTTCAGGGACAGTGCCCACGCCCTGAGTTCAAGTCCCAGGACTGCAAAAGAGGGACAGAAAGAGAGAGAGGAGGGGGGAAGGAGACAGAGGGGGGGGGGAGGGAGACAGAAAGAGGGGGAGAGAAGGAGAGACAGACAGAAAGAGTTCAGTAATATAAACCTTCACTGAGGAGACAATATATTAGGATCATGAAAGGAAAATGAATTGATTAGGCATTATTTTTTTTCTGGTATCTTATCTACAGTCCTTTCTACTCTAGAAGAAAAGAATTTTCTATTCTCTTCTATAGGACAGACTTTTATTGTAAAAGGTCTCTACATTCCCAAGATGTAAGAACTATTCAACTATATTATGATTGTCAGATCACAGAGAGCAACCTTCCAAGTAATGTTATCCAAATCTTCAAGTGCTGTTCTAAGAAGATAGCCTGTAATAATTTATTGAGCATTACTGTGCTAAAGAACTCTGTGTGTGTTGTATGTATAACACCAGACATTTACTGTGCTCCTTTATGATGGCATAATGATCCTTTAGGCTATCCCCAAGATGCAAATACTGCTTCCTTTCAAGGGGAGAAACTAAAAGATTAGGACAACACTTAAAAAAAAAGATAAGTAGACAAAACAGAGCAGAAAATATTAGAGTAATTATTTCCTGAGTCCTAAGTTTTAAAATGGTAGCCCTTCAAGGAGAGAGTAAGGACTTAAGATCCAGCATTTCTACCTCACTTTGAGCAGCTACTGAGAAATCCAAGCAACAAGGTTAGCTAACAACATATGAGGTAGCTATGGTTAGAAGGCATAAAGAATGACAAAAAGAAATGATATGAGGGGGGCTGGGAAGGTGGCTCAGTGGTAGAGTGCTTGCCTCACATGCATGAGGCCCTGGGTTCGATTTTTCAGCACCACATAAACAGAAAAAGCTGGAAGTGGCGCTGTGGCTCAAGTGGTAGATCACTAGCCTTGAGCTGAAGAGCTGAGAGGCAGTGCCCAGGCCCAGAGTTCAGGTCCCATGACTGACCCAAAAAAAAAAAAAAAAAAAAGGAAGAAATGGTATGAGGAAAAAGAAAGCAGCTCTGGGGCCAAATTGTTTATAGAGTATGTTCAAATGTAGGTCTTTCTATAGGTCTTTTCTGGGGTTTTTCTTTCCACAATTTCAGGTTTTTACTGCCAACCACAATCTGGAAATATATACAGATTTTCCTCCAATTAATCACGTGTTAGCTATCTCAGGTATTAGCACAAGAGTATCAATGCTGGCAACTTCATTATAATATATTATTATAATTGTTTTGTTTATTGCTAATTTATGTCAAACTTCCTCACAGGTATACACATATGTGTGTATAGGAAATAAAATTTGCACCAGGTTTGGTACTATCTACAATATCAGATATCCACTGTAGACCACTTTGATACATAACATCAGGCTACATAAGCAGCTAAGGAAGCTAGAGGGGTCAGTGGTAGATGGGTAATATATAATAGAGATGACAATAGCTAAGAGTCACTCCTTGGGCCTGTCGTACAACACTGACAACTCTTAGGAGTCACACATGATGGCAAGGAATGCTGAAACAACCTATTCGTGCAGTGTTCTCAGGTCAGGAGAACTTGGGAGAGCAAGTGGGAAGGCAGAGTCTGGTGTCTGTCACAAAGGATTTATCACTTGACAGTGGAAATAATTGTTTAAAAAGTTCTAAAGCATTACAGGTTGTACCAGGCCTACTATGCACCATTATTACTGCATTTATATTCTAAAATACCATCTCGACAAAAGTGGTCAGGTTTCCTTAGATCTCTCTACTGAGTAAATTCTCAAGCCAGCTCCCACCCCAATCACCTTCAGAGAACTTGCTCTAGCAAAGTCTCTACATAAGTACTCATATGTATGCTCCAGACCAGAAGTACCAAAAAGAATTATGTGAGTCATTAACAAGTGAAAACAAAGCCAGATGGTTCACAACTTTAATTCCAGTTATTCCCAAAGTTGAGGTAGAAGGATCATGGCCCACAGCCAGTCCTGGACAAAAGTACATAACCATCCTTAGCTGAAAATAAATAAAGCAAAAAGGACTGGAAACATTGGTCGAGTGTGAGGGAAGCTGACGAGTCTTGATTTCAAACTCCGGTACAGGAAAAAAAAAAAAAAAGTGAAACTGATTTCAGTAAGATTCTAGGAATATTGGTTTAAGTAATGTCTATCATTTTATATCATGTTCAGCATGTAACTAATGAGGCAATGGGGGAAAAATGCAAAGCTTACAAAATCCTGTGTATTTTGTACTTATAGTACATTCCAGTTCATGTGTCAAATTTCCTCATATATAATTTGTTTACATTTCATAAAATGCACAACTAAAAATATGAGTTCATATACCCAGGTTGTTCAAACATACAAGATGTTCTTGCAGTAACTAAACTGAGCCTGTATATTTAATTAAAATGAAATAAGATTAAATGCCTGCCCTTTGATTACACCAGCCACATATTAAGGTTCTTCAGCCACACGCTGTGGTTTCTGTAAGCAGACATCACAGCTCCAGATGCTTCATGCTCACAATGGAGGATATACAAGGGAAATCTGTATCTTAATCAAAGGGGCTGCAATAAAGTCCAAATTCTTTAGGATTCTCTCAAACATATGTGTTGCGCAATAGCCACTGAGGCCATGGCTATTCCATGTTCCCTCTTAATCAAGAGTTAACTGCTTGATCTGATCACTTGGCTGAGCAACTTAGAGGAGCAACACTTCAGAAATGGGAAAGATCATGAGTTTTGAAACCTAACTGTCTTGAGTTCGAAGTCTGGATCCTCTGAGCCTCAGGCTCTCTGCTGGCAAAATGGAATGATAGTAAGAGTATACACACAGTCACATGATTCTAATGATTAAATGAACAAAAACGAGTAGAGTTTAGCACAGTAACTGACAAACATATAAGTGAATGCTACTGGCTTGCATCAACAGCTGACCAGGCCTACTCTGGGAGACAAACAAGCACTACATAGCCAAAGTTGATTGTGTAAGCACTTGCCTGGGCTTGGCACACGCTGGTAATGTAGTCCACAGGTAGCTTGCTATAGAGATGCCAAGCATAAGTCACCTGTACCATTTACATCCTCAAAAACACAAAAGTACAAGCACACACATCTCTTTAAACAAGATGGCTGGCCTTGGAAACATTCACGTGGCCACATGCACAGGAGCCCCTGAAGGAGGCAGCAGCGCTCTTGAAGGACACGTTCTATACAACTTCCATTTGTAAGGAGCCCAGGTGGAGAATAGAGTTCAGTGCTACAGCACTTATATTCCATGTACAGGGCCCCTGGATTCATCTCCATCAATTTTTTTTAACAATTAAAGAGAAACCTAGAAAAGAGGCAGAACAAGAGAGAGAAGTACCAATTGCCAAACAGGACAAACAAAATTCCTAGTGTATGAACATATGGTATTTATTAAGTCTAAGGAATCTGGTTACATCTATTTTGGGATTCTTCTTTCATTCCAGTTTGCCAAGAGAATGAAAAGCCATCAAGAATTACTAATGAACAGGTTCAGCACATACAGTAACATGTTGGCATTCCCAGAAAAAAAATTGGGGAACAAGGTAGTGGAATGGACAAAGAATAAGCGAACAAGATTCAGGACACTAACTTGTGGGTAGGAAGACAGGAGGTGGGGGAGGAGAAGAGAGAGAAGAGAAAAGGATGACAGAGAGAGAGAAAGGCTGGGGCAAGCACACAATGGAATTCTGCATGGACACTGGGCTCACTCAAGGGTTAAGAGTAAGACAGTGTCAGCCCAGAGAACAAACAGAGGACAGAAAACAAAAGCACTAAGGTCTGACTCACCCCTGGAGTGTCCTTGTCTCCCCCCCCACCTCCCAGCCCCTCTAGTCTTGAGTGAGGCTCCCCAGGCTACAGGAGACAGGAAGAAGGAATAAAAAAATGATTCTCCAGTGTCAAACTTCAGGCCACAGTTTCTTCAGAAAGAGGAACAGCAGGTCAGAACAAGAACCAAAATCACTGAAGTGGATATTATTGCTGGCCTCCCAACTTCCAGAGCTTTGTTTCATTGGATCTAGTTGAGAGGAAGAAGCCTCACTCTACAAAATATAAAGGGAAAACTTCACTCTTTAGGAGACTTCACAATGTATTAGAAATAGTAAGTTCAACTGGGCCCCAGTGGCTAAGGTCTGTAAGCCTACCACTTAGGAAGTTGAGATCTGAGAATGTCAATTCAAAGCCAGCCACAGCAGGAAAGTCTGTGAGAATCTTATCTCTAATTAGCCAGCAAAAAGACAGAAGTGGAGCTATGGCTCAAGTGGTAGAGCACCAACCTTAAGTAAAAATGTTCAGGGAAAGCATACAGGCTCTCAGCCCCAGTACCAGCACAAGTAACAATAGCAATTAAAAAAGAAATGAATAGCTGCTTAACAACTATCTTCTCACTTTGCCCCTATAGAGAAGAAAATCTGAGGCCTTTTACAAAGAAGGATAACAGAGGAAGGTGTTAACAGAAAGGCTTTGGCCACCTTCCTTTCATGATTTGATCTCAGTTCAGCTCTCTTCAAACTCAATCACCAGCCAAATTCATTCTGACTACTCAAATGCAAAGTGGCCCACAGCATACCCACCATCAACAAGGGATGCTGAAATGGTAATCTGGGTTAGGCAGGCTAGAATGAGCAAAGGGAGGAAGAAGGAAATTCCCCTGCTCTGGACATAAGACCACAAGTGTCTTGTAGCCAGGGCACTAAGGTAAACCTATTGACATCATTCTCCATGGAAGAAAACTATCTCCTTAAAGAAAGCAAAATACCTATAGTCAACAATCCAAGCCTTCTGTTCCCTACACATGCTAAATATTGCACCTGAGCAAGAGAAGGTAGATACATTCCACAATCTGGAATGACTACTGAGTGGTTATGCGCAAAGGAGCCAAACCAATCAAAACACAGCACTGTGCTTGGATTCACATCCAGACGCCTTATCTAAGATAGAAGGCAGCCATGTCCTTTCACTCCATGGATTCATTCCCATCCTTTTGGCTTTATCCCATTTTGCCCAAGCAGCCTGCTACCCAAAACATAATAGCAGAGTATACCCAACTCTGGTAGATTCTGCCTTCCTGCTCTAGCAATCCTCTGAAGGTACTGTTAATGCATGCCAACACTTAAGTTTTACACTGTACTTGTATAGTGTATTTCAAAACACACTGGACTGTTCCACACCTTTATGCTTTTGCACAGGGTGCTGTTGATTGCAAAAAAAAAAAAAAAATACCCTGTGCTGCTAGCTAAGGAGAACCCTTTTTAAAAGGCACTCATTTTCACTCTGCAAAACCTGCCCAACCAGCAGGATGGCTATGGTCTCTCACAGTTCATGGTTCTAATAGTAGAGATGTTCACAAGTTATGTTGAGTTCCCTATGAAGATGTAAGCAAGAAGGTGGCACTTATGGCACTGTTGATTTTTGACCCCATGCATCCAGCAAATGGCACCTAGACAAATGTCCAGCAAATAAGGCCATCACAGATTCTGTTAGCCTCCTGAAGCCAAAGACCAAGACAATTAACTGGAAACCACTACAGAACTCCCCACTTTGCTGAGCTCCAATGTCAAAAGTATATAAACAGCAACAGCATGCACACAGTTGCTCATTTCTCTTAGAAATTGGACAAGCACTCTCAGAGAGGCTCTAAGGAAAATGGACTGTACCCCTCCTGGTGGACTCATATGTTCCCCTTCATTTGTGGTAACCCATTTCACACTGAATCAAGTTACACTAAGATCCAAGGGCAAGGACAATGAAATGGAAATTATAAAACCTCAACAGATAAATGCTTTCTTGAAAGTATTATTCTGTCCCCTTGCCCCAAAACAATTTCAGGGGATGAACAAAGTTTGGTTCATCCAGATGCATTCCCATGGGTCCTCAAGACCTTGAGAACTATCACCCCTGGAGAATCAGAGGCAAACAAGACATGTTTGCACTGGGCTTTTACTAAAGTAAAGTTAAAAAGGGAGTATATGTGCAAAGCTTGCCAACCGAGTGCAGAACAACAAAAGGACCCTATTTGTTGGCACTCACACAACAGCAGGGTAAGGAAGTGTATTTGAAAATTAGCCATTAACAAGGAAAATATTCTTGCTTTACAATATTTTTCTCATAAAATAATTAACTGGGATGGATATATTTTTTATCCAACTAAGAAGAATCAGGAAGAATTTTTAAATTAGTTATTTTTTAAACACTAGTTTTTAACTGATTTAATTCAAATTGTGGCTAAACAGTAGTATTATCTCTAGTAACCCTACTAGAAAAATATCTGGAGAGAGGGCCTATCTGAAATCTGTAACACAAGCTTACAAGTCTTAAGTTGAATTATATGAAAGCAATACTTACTGATGATGCTTTCATTCTACCAAAGACAGAAAATGTTCACCATCTTATTATAAGTCTAAATGGGAAACTGCAAAGTCACTAACAAAGTCTAGCTACCCTTGGGTAGAGTAACAAGGAATACTGTAAATACTCTATTAAAGGTAAATTACACACATGCCTTAGGGTATGCTTTAGTTTCTGGAACCGAAATTACCAAGCATCTTGGGGGAAAACCATCACCACGATTCTAATCTCAGCTCTGTCTCTAATATATGTCTCTAATATATGTAACTGTTGGCAAAGAACTGAACCTTGGTTTCTTCATCAGTAAAATGAGGTAGTTAAGTCCTATCCTCCAAGACTGTTGTGAGGGTCAGGTTAATTCATGGCTAACATTTGAAAAGTACTCAATATTAAAATTAATTTTTAAAGGTGGTAAAAAGAAAAAAACAACAATCCTCTCTACTTGCATAAGTCTGTCAGAGGCAAGGAAAGTTGGCAAAAGTATATGTGTCACACTGTCTTTCAGGATATGACATTTTCTTCACAACCATCCTTGAAGTTACACAACAGGAAGGTTAAAAACACTCATTCTAGTAACTAGAAATCTGATGTGCTAAGTAGCTAATTCAAGGTCACCAAGATCATATGTTGTAGTAGGAAAAGAGTACAGATCTTCCAACCACAGGCACAGTACACTGTAGTGGATCTGAATCTGTTAGACTACAAACATCCAATTGTTAATGCAATTTTCCCCCTAAATATCAAAAGAAACATTCTTTATAAATCTAAGCACAAGGGCTCCATTATGAAGAGAGAGAAAACAAGCAACGAATTGGAAAAAGCTGGATACTCTATATTTCTCTGAATATGTGGCAGCAGAAACACAAGATTCAGGTTCCAGAAAAGATTCCATTTCCCCACAGTTTGGTAACCTTCAGAAACAGAATTAACTTTTGAGTTCCTTTGAGTTTTTGTTGCCCCACTGATCATTTCTGCTTCTTCTGATACAAGGGGTATGATCAAATAAGAACACACATGTAATGGTCTTAGAAGCTTGAAAAACAAGGTTTTCTAGTCACTAGTCTCACCATAGCCACTAGCCCCATGTGGCTACTTAAATTTGAATCAAACAAAATTAAAATTGTTTTTGTTTCCAGTAGCACAATCCATGGGTCCAAAAGCCATGGGGCTATCTTACCAAACAATGCAGGTAAAGGGAACTTTATTGCCTGCTACCTAGCCAACACCTCTCTTACATATCCTACCCAAATGCTTAAGACTCATGTCATCAATACCACTTGGAATTCTGTAAATAATAAAATTTGATTTGTTCTTTCCCATAGCATCCAACCACATGAGAATAAGGGGATCTTAAGTATTGTTTCAATGACTGATTTTTTTTAATTGGTCATGGGGCTTGAACTCTGGGCCTAGGGGCTGTCCCTCAGCTCTTCAGCTCAAAGTGTGCTCTATACTGCTTAAGCCATGGCACTACTTCCAGTTTTCTAGTGGTTTATTGGAGGTAAGAGTCTCATGGACTTTGCTGCCCGGGCTGGCTTTGAACCGTGATCCTCAGATCTCAGCCTCCTGAGTAGCTAAGATTATAGGCATGAGCCACTGGCACCCCGCAGAGGACTGAATTTTTAACATTAGTAGCTAACTGATTTTTAGTTCAATTTTTAAAACATTATTTCATTTAGTTACTGAAAATTTTTAGTATGCTTGGATTTAATTCGATATGTGCTAGATTTTTAGCTCTAAATTTTTAGTTCTAAATAGGGATTGAGTGTTTCCAACAAAAATTCAGCCACATATTAAGAAATGTTTTAGGAGTGAATCACAGACCAGATCTCAGACAGTAAGAAAAAGTTGACTGTAATATTTTTAGTATTTTGGGTTAAATACATTGTAAAAATAATTGTGGAACATTTTAATTTCTTAGTGAAGTACTGGGAAATTTAAAGTTACTTGTCTGGTTCTTATGTTTCCATGCTTGTATGTTCAACAATGGAAATCCATTCTAGACTGTTCCAGTTCTTTGAAGGCACAGATTAAACTATTCTCTTATCTTCTACAGAGAGGGCACATGGGGCAAGAAAGTTGTTAAACCTTGGCTCAGTTCAATAGGCAAAAATGTTTTGACCATTCCCAAGTTTTGTTACTATGTAGTTTGTGAGCTTTCTGACAAATTGCAGTTTCTACAAATCAGGTCTATAGTAAGAAATGCAAGATTTCTTTCAGTCTTCCTTGTTAACCAGTGGGTCATTTTATTTGCTAGATTTTCCCAAACATCTGAAGCCAAATAAGTGCATTAATTATCAAATTTTTACTTCACCCTGCACACATGGCATGTTATTCTTTGCCCCTCCTGATCCCATTTTAGCACTTGAAGGAGAAATAATAGAAACCACTAGGTGAAGACATGATCACCAGGTATATAAATGAGTCCACTGGGAAACAAAACCTGAATTCTCAATTTACTTGATCCATAAAAATCTTTATAATTTAACAGGTGCATAGAAAACTAGCTTAAACAGAATCAAAGACAGTCGTTATACTGCACAGAGCAACTGATCTTAAAATAGCTCTTCTTTCAACATAAGGTACAAATATGGGGGGGAGCCCATTTTGTGACAGGAGAATCAGAAGAAAAAATTTGGTGATTTCCAATTCCAGTGTATTCACCACTATAACAGCTTTTACCTCATAGAAATGTGTTATAGTGTGTGTGTGTGTGTGTGTGTGTGTGTGTGTGTGTGTGTGTATGTGTGTGTGTGTGTGTGTGTGTGTGTGTGTGTGTGTATGTGTGTGTCCTGGTTCTAGGGTTTGAACTCCAGGCCTGGACACTATCCTTGAGTGCCCCACCCCCGCCCTCACCCCTTCCCCCCTCAAGGCTAGCATTCTACCAGTTATGCCACAGCTCTACTTCAAGCTATTTCTTCAGTTATTTATTTACTTAGGTAGGCAAGTGGTTTATCAGAGATAAAAGTCTTACAGACTTTTCTTCCTGGGCTGGCTTAGAATCACGATACTCAGATCTCAGAGGTTGAATTCATTTATCTCAGGTAGGACCCTAATACAATAAAAACTCTACAAGTCCTACTGAAAGATCTTTAAAAAAAAAAGTACCATCTTCTACATACAGTTAATACTAATAGAAATGAGAAATACAAAATTGAAAAGGCAAATAATACATGTTTAAATAGCTCTATCAATAAAGTTTCATCATAAGCTAAAAACTTCCAACAAACATGAGGAGGCAAGATCAATCAGCTCGGTAAAATACATCCATCCACATGAATTCTCTAGATGATCTAAAACATAACATAAAACAACAAAGACTCCATTGCAATCTCAACAGAAACAAGAATCAAAATCATGGCATATTCATGAAAGGCCTCATTCCAAAAATGCTTGGTGCAGTGGGAATTCAGAGCTGTGGGTATTCTTTGCATTCCAGGCATCCAGAGCAAGTGCAGAATGAGCACTGAAAGCCGAGAGTTCCCTTGCATGTTCCCAACAATCAACTGTCTTCATTTTCAGATCTTTTCCACAACCAAATTTCTGGTTTTGATATTGTACATTAGGCCCCCAAAACACAGAAATGGTTAACAAAGAAAAAAAAGTAAGTCTAAGAGTAAGGCCATGTTGCCACCATAACTAAATTATTTGCTTTACCCATGTCCTGATCCCTGTCTACCTTTAAGCTTGGTGACAACTCAACAGTTGTCACCAAGAAAAATGGTATGGTTAGGCCCCCTTAACAGTATTACATACTTCCCTCATGATACTTTTTCTGGATTAAACCTCTTCTGCAGCCTAGTACCAGTGACTCATGCCTGTAATCCTAGCTAGTCAGGAAGCTGATATGTGGATCTTGTTTCAAAGCCAAGCTGGGCACACAAATCCATAAGACTCTTATCTCCAATTAATGAGTAAAAACTGGAACTAGGCACCTGGTTCAAGAGGCAAGGCACCAGATATGAGCAAAAAAGCTGAGTGAGAGTGTGAGGCCCATTACTAACACATGCACAGAAACGTGAACATATATACACACACATACACAGAAATGCACATGCACACACACACACACACACACACACACACACACACACACACACACACACTAAATAGACTCTCCTTCAAAAGAGTGTATTTCTCAAAAACAAAATCGTCTCCACTTACATGTAGGACACAAAGCTGATCTCAATGAAAGGACAGATCTACCATTGTCCCTTCAGTTGTTTCCAGCACAGTGCTGTACATGAACCACCTGTCAGCATCACTGAGAGCCTGTTAGTAAGTCAAACTATCAGGCTCATCCCACTGTTTCATAAAAAACAAAAATAAGGGAAGATGGTGCTGTGGTTTACAGGAAATATTCAGATACAGGCATAGACTGAGCACTGTGCCAACTGGAACAGGACAAGAGGGCAGTGATGAGGAAACTCATCCACCCAGAACACAGAGTTCCTGTTCAAGACTAGGATGAAAAGAGGTGGCTTAGAACATGGGCACACACACATACACAAATGCATACCCCATAGACTGACTTGAATGCCTGGCCAAGGAGTATTGTTAAGTCAAGAATGACCTATCAAAGGGGCTATCTAGCAATCCTAGCAGTGATATAAAAGTCTGAAGGGAAATATCAGGAAGCCCATTGATCTATGTTACAGAGCCAGCAAAAAAACCAAGCCTTCCTTTTCTGATAGGCAGGATAACAGCCCCCGAAAGACATCCATCTCCTAGTCCCCAAAATCAGTGACTACATTACATTCATAACAAAACAGCTTGGTAGATATGAAAGTGAAAGATGTTGAGCTGGGGAGATGGTCTTAGAATTGATAGCCCAACCTAATCTTCTGAGGCCCTGTAAGTGGAGAATATTTCCAGGCTTTTGCCAAAGAACCAGGGAGATAGAAGTATGAGAAGAACTTGGTCTGACACTGCTTGCTTTGAATATGGAGGAAGGAAATCATGCCTGAACCAAGAAATGGTTTCTAGAAATCAGAAAGACAAAGAGATTCTCCCCTACAATCAACAGAAGAAATCAGTCAAACCTTGGTTTTGTTTGGTATGTTTTGTTTGTACCAGCACTGGAACTTGAATCAAGAACCTGGGCACTATCCTTAAGCTTTTGTGGCACTCTACCATTTGAGTCACAGCTTCACTTCTGGCTTTTTGGTAAATTGAACTTAAGAATCTCACAAACTTTCTGGGGCTGGATTTGAACAGCATCCTCAGATCTCAGCCTCCTGAGTAACTAAAATTATAGGCACGAGTCACTAGTGTCTAGCTGAATCCTTAGTTAAGTCCAGTAAAATTCCTATTGAATGTCAGACTCATAGAACTATAAGCAAGTAACTTTGTTTTTATACCAGTACGTTTGCGGCAATTTATTACAACAGTAATAGAAAACTTATACACCTTTGACCATTTTTTCTTATCAAAGTTTTCTACACTATACACCATTCTCTCAGACTCATATCTATCTGCCACACTAAGCTATAGAAATGTCTCCCCAACTCTTTGTGAAATCAGTTTATTTGAAAATTTAAAATAATAAGGGTTGAAGAAGAAGCAGTATGTAAGACATGCTAATTAGTCCACCTCCTTCAAACATCATTATTTACAGAGTCAGCCTCGTTACCTACAAAAACAATGGGACATCTTAGAACAAATCTATACTACTTTAAGTATGGTAGGTTATAAACCACTCATTTATGTTTGTCATTCCATTATGAGTTTCACACAAAATTGTTTGATGTTCAGGCAGATTATCCAAGATTCAAGTATAACCCCCCAAAACAAAGTGGTAAGTCTTAACACCTCCCTCTGAGCTCTCTAATTCCTCATCCAACTCTGATATTATTGTTCTCACAACTCTATAATTCCAGATATTTAGTAAACTGCAATCACCAATTACACATTATCAAAAGCAAATATGATAACAAGTATACCATGTCACTCAAATTATTATTTAAATAATGGAACTCAATGAAGTATTTCTCAATAGCAAATGTTTTGAAAGCACATTTTATTTCTCTTTAAATTATTTGAAACTGCTGGGAAGGTGGCTCAGTGGTAGAGTGCTTGCCTTGCATGCTTGAGGCCCTAGATTCGATTCCTCAGCACCACATAAGCAGAAAAATCTGGAAGGGGCGCTATGGCTCAAGTGGTAGAGTGCTCACCTTGAGCTGAAGAGCTGAGGAACAGCGCTACGCCCAAAGTTCAAGCAAAAAAAAAAAAAACTCAACAAAGTAAATTATTTGAAACAAAGAAGAACAAACTGAAAGTTTGCTAGAAATTGGTCTTGAATCACTCAACACATCACATTTATCCAAAGCAAGAAGTCATTTGATTTACAGACAATGTGTTGAATTCAGCATACTGGCACTGTTCTTGCTCATGGAACAGGTTAAGAGAATAACGCACCAGTTTGACCTCTCCATTCAAAATAGATGGAAATAAAAAAGTTCTTACAAAAAAAAAAAACCTTATATCCTTAGATAGTTTAGAGAGCAACAAAATTTCTGACTCTATAAACCTTCATCTCTGGTAGGTGTCTGTGCCTCACACTGGTAATCCATGCTACTCAGGAGGCTGAGAAGAATCTCAGTTTGAAGCCTGCCAGGGCAGGAAAAGTCTGTGGGATGCTTTGCTCCAATTCATGAGCAAAAAGCCAGAAGCAAACGTATGGCTTAAGTGGTGAAGCATTAGCCTTAAAGATAAAAGCTAAGGTCTTGAGTTAAACATACACATACACACACACACTTTCACAAGATTTCATTTCAATGGAAGAAGCTGAGCATAGTAGTGCTCATCTGTTATCTCAGCTACCAAAAGAAGCATAAAATTATGGTCCAGGGAAAAACCAGTGCAAGAGCTAGAGACACAGTAGAGCATCTGCCTAGCAAGTTTGAGTCCCTGGGAGGGAGAAAAGGAGAGAAGGAGGGACCTTGGCATAAAACTCAAACTTCAGAAGCCCCCATCTCAATGATGCTTGCCCCTTAAACACAAGCTTTCCTTTGTCCTGCGCACTGGGGACCTTTCTTCTTGAGAGCTGTAATGGGGCTTTGCCTCATTCTCTGTGGATTTGTTGTTAACATCCTCCTTTCCCTAAAGGACTTCATCTGATCTTATTTATTTGCCTCACTTCCCTGGGTCTTGTTCCACTTGCCTTTTAAGTGGCCAGTTCCCACCCCCAACCCCTTTTATGTACATTTTCTCTTCTGCTGGCCTTCTGGTGCTGGATTTCCTTTCTCCCTTCCTTCCTGGCCTTGCTTTCAGCCTTCTCTGCAAAAGGAGAGCAGCCTTCCCACTCCAGAAAACCTCTAAGCAGCCTATGAACTTCACGAGCCCTTCCTTGTGGTCCTTTCTCTGGGGGTTTCCCAGATCTCTACTTCAAAGGCAGGTAAGTGGATAGGGTTTTTCCACCCACCTGGATTATGCCTCATGGGGCCTATGACTCCTGGAGAAGCTGTGAGCTTATGGGTTGGCACAGCCAAGGTGGAAGCCCTTTCCTCTGTGGCCATGACCCTTCTCTAGTACTCTCTGACAATCAATGGCATTAGTAGCCAACCTATGCTCTGTCCCTTCTTCATGCCTTGAAGGAGCTTGATCTAAAAAGTTCCTACCTTGAAATTGGCACGCACACGTGCATGTGCGTACACACACTCACACACACACACACACACACACACACAAAACTTCCTTAGGCTGATGAATATTTCCTGTACCTTTTGTACCCTATTTGTTACCTGTGATCTGGGAGGATTTTAACAGCTCCTTCCAAGTGAAATATTACACCCATCCAAAGAGAGATATTTTCAACTTGATGTGTGAGGATTTTCACTTAAGTGTCTCTGAGAACTAGCAGTAAATCTACAGGCTTAAATTTGATACAGGAGACAAAATGATTAAGAGAATAGTGCAAACCAGCCATTTTTATCACTATATTGCATTCTCCAATTGCAAAAGAAAAATCAGCCAATTCTAATACTTACTTTTTCATTTCTTCTGTAATAGAGCACCTGAACCATTAAGCTTCTTAATATGTTTTTGCATTTCATGATCTGTATTTTCCATGTTTTACAAACCACGCACTTGGCTACTACATGAGAGCCTTGTTTCCAATGCAAGGCTCTATTCACACTAACTGGTACCCTGACAGAGAGCATGCAAGGCTCAGACTAGCCAGCACATGCTCTATACCAATCAAAGCCGGAGCACATAGTTCAAGTCCTTTACCCAACCCAGCTACCTTCTAAGGAAACTGGTAGCACAAGAACAAAAGCAGGAGTTGAATTCAAACACATTTTGAAGTTTTTTGTTTTGGGGGTATTTTTTGCTAATAAAGACATGTAAAAGCAGTGAACTAGCCTAAAGCCTGGGCAGCAGAAGAGGCAAAGAACAAAACAAGCATCCTGGCACCCAGTACAATGGTTCTCTTCCTCCTCCAAAGACTAAGAGGCTGGGGATTCTGCATTCCTCTTCTCCACTCAGGGATCATGATGACCAGTGATTCACACTCCAGCGTGATACACACATCTCCCTTCAACATAGGTGTGATGGGAGTTTCTTAGTCCATGGCTCCCCATTAAAGAGTATGCTAATCATCGTCCAGGGCCAGCCAATCCTAGAATCCACTCCTGACCTTCTTTTTAGCCATGGGTTCTTTCTCATCCAGCAACACACTGAGACTAAACTTCTGCTCACACTTGGACTGCTAAGCTGAAGAAGGAAATCCTGCTGCTCACACTGAGTGAAATAAAGCACAAATTGCAGCTTACCTGGGAAGACCCCCTTCTGCTCCCCATCTGGTCCTGGACAAGGGCAGGCAAAAGAGCCTTGGGCCCAGAGAGCTTCCTCTGTGATAGAGAGGCTCACAAAGACATCCTCCCCCCCCCCCAACATACCTACAGTGGCCTTTCTTACTAAGTGAGAAAAAAAGCAGTGACACACAGAGACAGAAAAGGAATATATCTCCCAACAGGCCTTTGTGGAAACCACTTGAGCAGGTAAGTAGCTCCCACTACAGAAGTGTTTTTAAAAGACTTTGAGGGAAAGGAAATTCCTACCAATACACATTTGTGTTTGCAAAGGTTTTGTCCCTTCACTCCACTGTGGAGAGACGAGTGGCAACCCTGACCAAGTTTCCAGGTATGCAAAACTTGTGTGTGGGAAAGGTACAGGTCAGCTTTGAGCTCTGAGATGCCACCCACCACAGGGGGGACCATGAGGCACATTAGACATGGAGGTCACCTTCTGCACTGCTTCTCAAAGTTACACAAGTCATATGCCTGAAATCTGAGTTTCAAGGATTCAGAGAATTTTCTTCAGAACTTAGCCACAAGTCCCTCCACTGTTTTCAAGACAATGAGAGGAAAGAGATTCTAGTATCTCCAATAATAACTAAAGCAACTAAATGTATTCCCTTCTGAGTCAGGGTGATGGTGAACATTGTCCTGACATCTACATGGGCATGAAAATGAATCACTCCAAAGATGCTGCATTACAGAAGGGAGCCCACTAGCCGGGTTCTTTTGACTTTGCTGTTTCTTCTCTTCATCTCCTCTGTGGTCCATCCTTTTCTGCTCCAAGTCGTGTTCCCCTACTCACTCTCCAGCTTCTTCCACACAAGCTTCCTCCCCTAAACTGAAAGTTGAGCCATGGAGAAAAGTATTTAATGGCTAGGCTTCTTGTATTCAAGTCTTTAATGCTATCTAGGTATCATTCATGCATTGAGTTTGATTCTAATAGTCTAGGGTATGGTCTTTGAAACAGGCACCTGACCTCAGAATCCTGACTCTTCTACTTCCTAACTTTTTCAGCAAGTGCCTCAGTATACTCATCCATAAACTGGCACTAATCATATTACCTACATTAATCAGGGGCAGATGAAATAATATGCATAAAATACTGATCACAGAAATCAGTCAACAAGCATGAGTCCACTCAAAAAAACTAGGGAATTGTAAGAAATCTGAACAAAGACACACACCCAGTATATTTTGGAACAACACAAAAAGATTCTTTAAAGAAAACAAAACGTCAAAAGTTCAAAATGAGTGCCTTCAATAGAACCCAGAAGATAACACAGAATTTCATGTTGTACTTGATCCCATGGTTACTTTTCCAATTTTTATTTTAAATCCTGGAACATTCTGTTCAATATAATCTTACTCCAATCTGATAAGGAAGAAGGGAAGTAGAGCTGCTCCAATTCAACCTGGGGAGAACATTAGGTAGCCAGCCACATCCCACATCCCAGAAACACCTCTAAAAGCAACTACTAAGGGTAATGGACCAAGGACAAAATCTCACTATCTTGCCTTGGTTTTAAAGACAGCAATAGTGGCCAAGTGCCAGTGGCTCAGGCCTGTAATCCTAGCTTCTTGGGAAACAAAGATAGGAAGGACCACAGTTAGAGGCTAGCCCAGAAATATTTCAGGGGAATTTTTTTTAAAAAAATGATAACCTAGTTAAAAGCAGAAAAATAGTTTTGTTTTATCTTCAAATAGAACACCAAAATGACCTGTTAAAATTTTTAGTTACTGCAATTATCAGGTGCGACAAGTTCATAGTACCAAGTTTCTGTTACCTCAATACTCACTATAGAATAATATAAAAGAATTAAGCTGTGTCCTCACATGGCTATATTACTCAAGAGATAAGCTTGTATTAATTTGTGAAATCTTTTATTTCAGCTTTCTTGTTCATATAAAGCAAAGAGAAAGTATAGCTCAACATAATATTCTGATTAGTAGAAGCTTTATATATTTGGGTTTTAAACTGTATTTGATTTTTTATAATATATTTGCCACACTACTTTACTAAATATTAAGCATGCAGGGATCAAATCTCATCTGGCATTTTTCAAAAAATGGTATTTCTACCTGGGGAACTATAGAGACCTTAAACACCAAAAATACATCTGTAGTGATCATTTACTATGATAGTTAGACTAGCATTGAAATCTGTTTGAATGAAGAAAATTTTACACAGAATGTACGAAGTTTGTGATAATTCTTTAACCAGTCCAAGAAATAAAAACCGAATAGTGATCTGTCAGGTAGATGACCACATTAACACTTCAGCAAATATGTATGGTACTCCATCAGAAAAACAATTTCTTTCTATAAACAAATTTCCTTTTGTTAAATTCCCCCACCCCCAAAAAAGTCAGGAATTTTGTTAATGGTTGTCTCTGCTTTAAAAGGCCTGCACAAATCTGTTTGTACTAATTAGGTAAGCGATGACAAGACCATAGTAGGACATTTCTTCGCTTAGTTCAACACCAAAATTCCAATCAAAAATCATATGGACCACTTTCTTCCCTCTTTAGGAGCTAACATAACAGCAGGTAGTTTTAAACCTCTTGAAGAGGCATTTACCGTGAATATCTTGAATGGCCCTACCCTGCAGGGAAGGGAGCCCTACAGCTCAGCCATAAAATAACAGATGCAGAGGGGGTACAAGGTCAAGGAAAAAACTAAGATACTTTACCCTGTTCATTAATTTTGCAGAAATCCATCAGATAATAGGAAAGTCCTGGAGTGAGGTGGGGGTGGGGCAGGGGGAATCTTAATACCTAAAGGCCTCTCAATGGAGGAAGAAATGAGGGGGGGTGGGGGAGGGCCAGTTTCAGTCTCCTCCCAGCTCATGCTTTGCATGGGCAAGATCATACATCCAAGAAACCATGACACAATGAAATCACACCTTTTGGGAAGGAGAAACCAGAGAAAGTGAAAACTGGTAGTGGGAAACAGATAAAGTACATCTAAAAAGTGAACATTACTTAGGTCTTCCTCACAGCTAAAAGGCACAAGAAGAGAAACATTTAACAACCCCACTGGTGCCCTTGTATGGTAAGTTCAATGATGCTGGTCTTGCCTATGAATGCCAACTCAATCCACGACACATGGTGTTTCCCAGGCCACTGCTAGGCATGGGCCTTTGAGATTTTTCTTCACAATCTGAATGGCTGAAAGTATTAAAGAATTAAACAAGAGCACTAACAGATTAAAGAAGAACATGAGAGCTGTAAGAAGTCCAGATACATGCATTTAATCAGTTATATAGGGGGAAAGTTTACAGGTCTTATCAAAGAACACTCCTCAAGGGTTTTCTTTATTTATACATTTTTCTTACCACATTGTGGTCACTGACCTACTTTTACATTTGTCACTAGCAAGGCACACGACTTCAAGAGAATTGTGGAGCTTAATGCATAGGTGCTCCACAGATGCTTCGATGAATGCATTCAAGTTCATGCAGTATTCTCAAGCCTCAAAAGGTTTCCTTTTACAACATACTGACAGTGCAGAAAAGAGAAAAATTCCGTATGTTTTACTCCACATCTAGCCTATCTTTCCAAGGCCAAAGAAGGCTTTTATGAGAAAGCTCCTTAGTCTCGGTGGTTTGAACCAAGAGGAAAATCTACATTTACCTTGACAGTCATCATTTCAAGTCACTGGAAGATTCTTTGATTCACCTTTGTATGAATATTACTAAAAGTCCATTCGTTCAAGAGTCGTCATGTTACTTTAAACACACACAGGATGAGATAATGTCCAGTCACTTTCAAAAAGCCCCTCCTCTGAATTCTGCAAAATCATTAATACATGAGTCTTTTGGGACAAACTTCATATGCAAATTATAACCATATATTCCTCCCACTTAAATACTACCCACACAAAGGAAGCAACCTTGCATATCTGCAGCTTCTTCCTTAATGATAGGCAGTAATCCATGATATTTAAACTGTTACTATTATTAAAATGTAAATCTTTGCAGGGGAGGAAGGTAGGGGGCGGACAGTGGCTCACGCCTATAATCCTAGATACTCTGAGGATCCCAGTTTGAAGCCACCTCAGAGAGGAAAATCTACAAGACTATCATATCCAATTAACCACCAAAAAGCTGTAAGTGACTCAAGTGATGGTATACCAGCCTCGATCCAAAAGCTAAGGAACAGCACCCAGACTGAATTCAAGCCACAGTATTGGCACAAAAATCTTAATTAATTTCAGGCTACTAAATGACTTAATATTTTTGGCCACTCAATTCATAGAATAAACTCAAAAAAGTATGTTTTCCTTTTCATTGTCAAATGCCTGGTACTTTACAAAGAAGCTGTCCTTTCTCTGTAAATATTTAGTTGAAATTTTACACAATCTTGAAAGCATAGAAAATAGTATTCTGCACCACCATATACAATTGGCAATTACCAACGTTTTACAGTCTTGTTTCATCTACCTTCCCTCAACAAGTACATCAAAGAAAATCTCAGCCAGCATGTAATTTCATCTGTAAACACTTCAACATACTATAAACAATCAACAATAAAGCAATGCTTCATTATTCTAAAAACACCATTTTTATTAGATTGTCTGAATATTAAAAATGACTTCAATTTGCTTAAAATATTAGACTATGTGGTTTAAAAATGATTGTAGGGACAGTCCATCTAAGTCCAGTCTAGCCAGCATGGATACAGAACTCATCCACTATAATGCCAAATACAAACCTGGCAAAGATAAAATTACTCGCATGTACATCTACCACATACAGGGTATAATTGTTTATAGGGTTAAAGAACAAATGAAGAATGCTAGAAGAAAAGCTGGGCACTGATGTTCCCACCTGTAATCCTAGCTACTAAGGAGGCCTAGATCTCAGGTTCAAAGCTAGGCCAGGCACAAAAGTCCATAAGACTTTCGTCTCCAAGAAACTATCAAAAATCAAAAAGTAGAGTTGTGAATCAAGTAGTAGAGCACTATCCTTAAGCAATTAAAAAGAAAAAAAGCAAGCTAAGGGGCAGCACACATGCCCTAAATCCAAGTACACATACACATGTACACACATACACACACACACACACGGAGTTGGAATGAAAACTAGTCCATTGTTTCAGCTCTGGTAGCTGCTTCATTGAAAGAGCCATTGGGTCAGCTTTCAAGATGAACTGTGATGATTTAGAGAAAGGACCTTGTGTGAGGGTGGCTTTTAGACTGTTGGTCAACCAGTTTGGCAATCCAAAGAATGAATCATGAATGCTGAGAATGAAGGCGTGTGGCACCCAACCAGAGCCCAGCAAGCACTCTGAGGTAACAGTGTCCACTCAACCCGAGTATAAAGTTGGCTCTGTGTGGTCAGCAAGGCAGGGTCTACACTGTGATCTCATCATGCTCATATGTTTGTGGACATTCATTTACCAACCTTCTCCTCCCTTCTAAATCATCAACCTTTTTTTTTGAGTCTTCCTATTATAGCCTTTAGCTACATTAAACTGCCTCCACCTTATACTGTATAATTTTCTCCTTTGTTTGGGGGGGGGGGGGTGTCGGGCTGAGGGGTTAAGGGGAAGAGATGTGTGTATGCCAATCCTGGGGCTGGAACTCAGGGCTTAGATACTGTCCCTTTTTGTGGGAGGAAAAGGCTGGTGTTGAGCCACTTGAGCTACAGTTCCACATGTTCCTTTTTTGGTGGTTAATTGGTGATAAGAGTCTTAGAAACTGTTCTGCCAAGGCTGTCTTCAAACCACAATCCTCAGATCTCAGCCTCCTGGATACATAGGATTACAGGCATGAGCCACTGACTTCTGGCTATATAATCTTTTTTAAAACTGAAGAACATCTTCTTTGTACCTGCTTTCTGCCCAGGCTGGCTTTGAACCACAATGCTCAAATCTCAGCCTCCTGAGTAGCTAGGATTACAGGCATGAGCCACAGGTGCCTGGCTGAAAAACTCTTTCTTCCCATAAAAGTGTTCCTTCATTGTGGTATAAAAGCATTAATGAAGCTGAGCGCAGGTGGCTCACGCCTGTAATCCTAGCTACTCAGGAGGCTGAGATCTGAGAATCTCGGTTCAAAGCTAGCCCGGGCAGGAAAGTCTGTGAGACTCTTATCTCCAATAAACCACTAGAAAACCAGAAGTGATGCTGTGGCTCAAGTGGCAGAGCACTCGCCTTGAGCTGAAGAGCGCAGGGACAGCGCCCAAGCCCAGAGTTCAAGATCGGTGACTGACCAAAAAAAAAAAAAAAAGCATTAATGAAATCTCTTCAAAGAAAAAGATGATCAACTTGCCTCTGTATTTTGCAAGCCGACTCCTGTAAAAGAATGCATTCTTCCCATCTGTAACAACTTCTTCTTTCTTGTTTATTTTTTAACCACAAAGTTAGTTACTGTTGTGAACCATAGATCCTTATCCAGGAGGGCTTCCGAAACTAGCACATACCACAGGAACTGAATCCTCTGAAGACAGCTTCAATTTCATATTCCAAGAAAACACTATTTTTACTCTTAGGCAAAAGCAAAGAATTCAATTCCTGATCCAAACAGAGTCAAGCATTCTATGTCCTTATCAGCAATGCTTGTCATGAAACAGGACATGTTAGCAGTTATGATTACATTGACAAGCATAAAACTTTAGTTTTCTGCAAGTACAAAATCACAGCATGAGCCAGGTACCAGTAGCTCATGTCTGTAATCCTAGCTACTCATAAGGCTGAGACTGGAGGACTGTAGTTTGAAGCCAGCCCAAGCAGAAAAATCTTTGTGACTTTTATCTCAAATAAACCACTCAAAAAAAAAATCTAAAAATAATGCTGTGGCTCAACTAGTACAGTGCTTATCTTGAGCAAAAGAAGCTCAGAGATAGCGCCCAGGCCACAGCATGTACATTTATCAACTTTTTTCTATGACTTCCCAAAAACAAGCCAAGTTCACAATAAGCAGCTCCTCAAAGACCAAATCAAGATGCAGTAAGTTCCAACTCCTACATTGGGTTAGGGCAGATTGACAGTTTTTCAAGTCCATTCCTCATTTTATGGCTCTTCCTTACATATTCATTGTGTTTGTTGTACAGTGATACTCCTGGCAATCAGTATACATTGCTAGATAAGATGTGAGCTTTTCTGTCCCGTTCTACAAATGTGATACAAAAATTTGTTCGTGGTAAATCCACTCCAGCACCTGCCATCTATCTATACAGAATTTAGGTAAAGAGACAAATGCTGCAGAGGGACCATCATCATAATACAGTAAAGCAAAAGACCTCAAACAAGATTCCACAAAAGAGAAATGGGCAAGCTATAGTGGATCCCTGGCTTGGATTAAGTATGGCTGTCTCTTTAGGATACCTATCAAACCCCACAGACACTGAAGGAAGGATGGGTCTCAACTGCAACTCCAGATACTATAAGAGGATATGCACATTATAGACTATTCAATTATCACTAAGAAATGATGGGCAAGATGGGGAAATCTGCCCCCTCCTTACAGATGAAAAAAGCCAAGATGGTGACTTAGAACAGTCACTTTCAGGTTGAGAAACACCTTTTAAGGTAAGACATTTTTAAAAATTAGCTCTTTGCTTGTTTAACTACCACAAACTCATTAAGGTAAGAACATGGTTCCATTTGAAAAAAATAAAACATGTACACGAGACTAGTCTCTCAGGAACTTAACATAGCATTAATTCCAACTTATTTTCAGAGTTTAACTGTTAGATTTTTAATTCTCGGACTTGCAGGGGTTTTTTAATTGACACATAAAGATTGTAAAATTTATAGGAAACAGGGTGTATCAATATATGCATATATCATGTGATGAGCATATGATCACATGAGGACAAACATCTATCTTTTTAAACTACTTCCTGGGGGGGGGCGGGAGGGAGGATGGGGGAGTGACACCATGGGCATAGTACTAGGACTTGAACTAAGAGCCTCACACTTTTAGTAAACTTTCTTGCTCCAGGACTTGAGTAATACTTCCATTCTGGCATTTTGTTTACAACTAAAGATCAAGTCTTACAGACTTTTGGACCAAACTGACTTCAAACTTCAATCCTCCAGGTCTCAGCCTCTTGAGTAGCTAGTATTAAAGGTATGACCACCAGTGTCTGGTTAGATTTCTTTATAGGGAAAACATTTAAAACCCTTTCTTCTGGCTTTTTTGGAACAGAAACTCTCAGTTTTAAAATACTCATGCAGCACTGCTTTTATAGCTTCTCCCTCTAATTATATTCATCTTTGTTAATTTCCATGTTTTACATGTTAGCTTTTTATTTTCTGAGTCAGAAAATTTTTGTCCTAAAAATCAAACTACCAAAAGAGATAGGATCAGTAAGCACGCGCACACACGCACGCACACACACACACACACACACACACACACACACACACACAAACTGAATTCCTTCCATTTTACAGATCACCTAGAATTTTATTATTTTACTTTCTTTTCAGTAACTGAAGGAATTTTATATTGGCTATACTCTCAACCCCAACTAAAATGTCTTTGTTTATTTCCAAATTTCAAATACTGGAAATATAAGCGTGAGCAACTGAAAGTCATGGCATATTTATAAAATAAATAAAATTTCAGTTTATTTAAGAGTATAGTATCAAGTAACACCAGCCACTACAGCCTCATAAGAGATTCAAAATGGCATTAGCCTCCTGATTCTTTGCCTGCAAAAACTTATTAATTGTTGGCCCCAAGAATATGGAGCTGAACTAGAGAACACTCCTCCTACCCAATGAACAGAAGTAAATATGCCTTTCCTTGCCACTAAAATAGAAACCACAAACAGGTGGCTCCAGGACAAAATAAAATCAGCAATTTTTTCACTGGCTTGCATAGTATTTCAAAACACTTGGGCTGTTAAAAATCACCACCCACCCCCCCCCCCCAGAGAGAGAGAGAGAGAGAGAGAGAGAGAGAGAGAGAGAGCGCACAAGGAAGCAGAGGGAAATCACCACCTAACAACACTGGTCCTACATTTCTATATGAAGCTTCAGCACCCACTTTCTCCTTCCTCCTCCAGAAAACTGGTCTGACCACTTGTCACTCTAACTTTAGAATATGTATTAGGGTTATCAGCACAGCCTGTGGGGCCATCTGAGTTTATGATTTTTTTTCTATTTATAAGGGGAAGCAAACCAACTGCTTTCGATTCTGGAATGACTGTCTCTAGAAGACATATGCATAAACAATGCATGACACCATTTCCTATTTACTCTATTAAATCCAGTGCTGAACCACCTTCTTATTTTCTCTGTTGCCTAGACAGATCTCATTTGAACACATTCCCAATTTAAATCCACATTTTCCTTATGAATGCTAAGATTCAAGCAGGCAACATGCCTTCTCATTTTTGGCACTAAGACAGAATTAAGGATAAATTTCATTAAAAATGCCTTCCAAATGTTTCTTTTATTTATCACAGCCAAATTTAAGGCAATCATCTCTTGTTCCAAGTACATATTTCATAAAGGTTCTATTTTTCCCTTCCCCACACACTCTAGTGTCTTTTAAACAAATGTGAGATTCTACAGAACTCAGAAAATAGCTTCAAACTGGCTTCTTTTAGTAGATAAATCTAAGAAATACACAAAGGATGATAATATTTAAGAACTGCACATGTCCTGCAAGATGTACTCAGGGATAGCACCCAGGCCAAGTTCAAGCCCCACAACCAACCAAAACAAAACAAAACAAAAGAGCTACACAAGTCCTAAAATAAGGCCCATGAGAGCAGAAGGATCATGTTAGCCTATATGTTGTGGAACAGCATACAACCAGAGCTTAATTAAAAGCACTACAGTCACATAATTATGGAATTTTTCTTAAAGTAATTGTGTTTGAATTTAATGGGTAGTATTCTTTCTTAAATCAGTTAACAAGGTGTTTTTACTTTGATTTAGTTGGATTTATGGGTAATTTCAAATATATTTTATAACTTTCCAATCCTTATTTTGTGTTACTTTTAGACAATTGTAGTTAGGTGCCATTGAAGATAAATGTTTATTACTTTTAAAGAGAGTGAAGCTGTAGCTCAAGTGGTAGAACATAGAACTAGAGTGAAAAAAGCCAACTGAGAGGGCAAGAGTTCGACCCCCAGGATCAGCACAAAAAAGGGAGTGAGGAAGAGAGAGGGAGAAAAAGAAAGAAGAAAAAGAGGAAGAGGAGGACGAGGAGGAAGACTACTAAGTCACTTCAGACTGTTGTTCTATCTGTAATTTTTTTCAAGGGATCATGGTATTCTAGCTATAAAAGTCAGTGGAGTTACAAGTAGTATTAGTTTCAGGCAAACCGATAGATTGAGAAAGGAAAAAACAAAAGATGTAAGTAAGATCTGTTTTCAAAAGACATTTAATTGGAAGTGGCACTACAGCTCAAGTGGTAGAGTGCTCGCCTTGAGCTGAAGAGCTGAGGGACAGCACCCAGGCCCAGAGTTCAAGCCGCATGACCGACCAAAAAAAAAAAAGACATTTAGTCAACCCAAAATCTGTTGCAGAAATAGTTTCACAAAGCCTATCACTGGAGCATCCTGGTCACTGCAGAAGGTGGTCTTATCATTGTGCTGCCTCTGCTGTGTGGCTACAGAAAGCTTCTCTCCTCAACAAACTGTAAAATACTGTCTTCCATTTGATCAGAGCAAACATCCATAGCAAACATCCATAGCAAACAGGCCTGGCAAGTGGTAAAACCATTCCCAGGGATTTATATTTTGCTCTGTGTCTGGTACATCATGACAATCTACTGTTTTGCCCAAAAATATCCAAATTCTATCTGCATAAAAGTATGCTTATGTCCTTGTGCCTATATTCATACAATAAGTCTAAGTCTCCAATAAAATGGTAATGTGAGATGGGTTCTTCAAGAAATACTGAAGCTAGGCCCACGGAATCCTTATGAGCAGTATTAGTGGTCTTAGAAGGACCTGAAAAGGGCTGGACATATGGCTCATGTGGTAGAGTACCTGTCCAGTAAGCCCAAAGCCCTGAGTTCAAATCCCAGTACTGCCAATAGATAAATATATAAATGAATAGACTAATTTGAGATTTTTCCCTCCCCAGTGTAAGCAAACAACGTAAGACAAATCAGGAAGGGATGCCTTCAACCCAACATTGAAACTGCTGGTACTTTTTAATCTTGGTCATTTGAGCCTCCAAAATGATGAGAGGTAATTGTTTCTTGTTTAAGCTATGCAGTCTGTAGTATTTTTGTTACAGCAGCCAAAGTAATGAACATACTGTCCAATCAAGATTATTAGAATATATAAATGTTGTGGCAATAGGCACTCTGCTCACCAAAATTCCCACTTTCCCTTCAAACAAGGATTTTCTCACTAGGAAGTGGCTTTCCATCAAAGACTATATTTTCCAGCCCTTTCATCTGTATTACTTCTTACCACACAAACACTGGGGGATATACATTACTTTTGACTAAAGATGGCAAAGAAGTGAAGAGTCTTCACCTTTTCTAATTCACATGCTAGCTTCAGGGGACTCCACAGTCCCTGAAAGACACAAAAAAGAAATGTGACATTTGTCTACCTTCCAAGGACCTCTATGCTGGGCTGTCGTGTGAGCAAGACAAGTCACTAAATGTAGAGAATTGTTATTAGAAATATCACTTAGTTCCTAATTTTTACATTAAAATTTGTAATGGGGTAAGGAAGTGGTAAAGGACCTAAAATTACTAAGCATAGGAAAAAAAATTTCTACCTCTCTATCTTTACTGAAAGAGAAAAGAGTGGGGAAAAAAAACAGGCAGGGCTCTAACATGAATAACATTTCACATATACGTCCTATACTTAATCCTGCATGGTAGAATCGCTATGATGGGAAAGGAGCAACCTGAGGGCTACAGGAAGGTCAGTGCAGATCAAGAAAGCACTGTAGTTGACAGTGGTCTCCCAAATCTCTGTATCCCGTCATAGTTCTAGAATGGCAAAGTGTGATCCCCTCCAGGTCCTATAAAGTTATCATGGGATAAAATAGTAGGACATGCCGGGAACTTGGCTACTTTTCTCTCTAACTTGCTAAATGACTCAACTCCCTTTATCTTCCAGTTCCACCCTGAGTAAAATAAAAATGCTAGAATTTTTTTAAATGCATTTTTTATTGTGACAATACTGTACAGAAGGGTTACAATTACATGGGCAAGATAGTGAGTACATTTCTTATCAAGCATTGTAGCCTCCTCCATTGTTTCCCCTTCCCATCCCTTCCCATCCTCCCCCCCCTCTTCCCATCCACCAAAGTTGTAAAGTTCGTTTTTCAACATAACGACTTGTACATCTCATTGTTGCAATGGGTCCTCCTGTATCCCTGTTTTTAAAAATGCTAGAATTTTATTCAAGAGGAATATTCAAGAAAGCACACTGTCTCTTTTTAGCAGTTTTACTGATATATATAATGTACCATCACTTGGTAGGGTTGTTTTAGCGCTTTTTATTTGGTCTTCCTAAGGTTCTACCTAGAATCAGTGAACATTCCAGTAAGTGTGTGGAAAGCCATCACTTCCAGAACTATATTCAGGTATCTACCATAGATGGTGACAAATCCTAAATACAAGTGATGAGACAGATGCCACGGTGTAAGCAGTAAGGAATCCCTAGATGTAAATCTTAAGAAATTCTAATATGGCCCATTTACCCCTGAGCAAGTACATGAGGAAGTTTAAGTGTGCACATGAATGTGCAGGTAACTGATTAAACAAGTCTAGTCCACAAGACTCCAACTCACACAGAGAGATATGAAATTTATGAACATCTTCTAGAATCTCTGATCTCTCTACATGTAAGTCTACATGCTGAGTACTAGACATTATGGGACATTACTGAGCATGTGTTGTGGATCCTGGATGTGAAAAACAAACATTTAGGTATATAGCCCAGGGATTAGTATCACATTAATGTTAATCCTGCTGGGCTGGCCAAAGAATTCCTACCCAAGACCAGACCCAGGAAGTAAATAAGCAGCTTATGCTTTCCCCAAAACAGCATAAATAATTAAAGGAGTTCAGCCTATCTGCCTTACCATGAGCAGTAACAAAAAGAATCAACCTCCTAAAAGCAAACTCCCAGCTCACTAGGACAAGTAGGAGATAAGCTAGTTAGTTAATGAACCCACAGCTGTGGCCTGCAGGGGTTCTTCAGTCTGAGCAAAGACTGATGCTGCAGCATCCTGCCTACATCACAGTTCTACATACTCAGAATTTCACAAAAACTAAAATCAAAGGCCAATGAGGATCTGGATTATGCCAAAGCAGAAGAAGAACTGGAGTTTTGTGTTTTGGGGTTTTTTTTACAACAGGTAAAATGCATGCGATCAAATGTCTAATTCTCACTGTATACCTTCTTGGGTTTGAAGGGATTAAAATCTCAAATTCAGATTTAATTCCAACTAGAAACACAAACCCCAAACATTCAGTTTTCAAAGGATATATTATATTCAGATTATATACAATCTTAACACCTCCATCGGCCTCCATCCCTGATCTCACATGGAAACTCACTGGGCCTACTCTCCCACACATGCAGTTTCCATTTCTGACTCTCTTCCTTCTCTGCCGTTCTAAAGTCAAAGTGTTTTTGCAAATGACTTCTATGCTAATTACTAGCCTATATCCAACAGTTTGAAGGGTCCTTCTAACAAAGTCAGTGGAATAATTACAGTTAAATTTCCTACTCCTTAGTTTGGCCACAGCCGGCCAACATTCTCTCATAAATATCCTTCTGTTTCTACTCAAAATAGGCTTTCTCCTTACAAGACATTAATAGTACCAGTTTCCACTATCATGGTAGTAATAATTCTTTGTTTGACCTTGAATTTGAGCTTTTTCAAAGCTAAGGGAAAGTGGAGTGGACTTTTCAAGTGGAGTGGACTACACCAGACTAATTTTCTCCTCCTGCTGCCTGCTAAGCTTTTGCTTTAGGAGAGTGAAACCAACTGTGTGGGAAGTGCTGGAAGAAAACAATAATAAGAGAAAGAATGCTGACCTGCTTCATCCATCACTTTCTGGGGACAGTTCACTTAAGTAAACGGTCACAGGCAGCTCAATGTGGCGACAAGTTTCCCTCAAAAACTTACAAGCCATTATTCTCAACATCTCTTTTACTTCCTCCAATTTTTCTTGTCCTCTGTCAACCAAGCACCAGGCCCAGTCATATTTAACTTCATGATCAGATCAGTCCCACTATCTTTTCTTGGTCAGTTATGAGGCTTGAACTCAGGGCCTGGGTGCTGTCCCTGAGTCTCTTTGTGCTCAAGGCTAGTGCTCTATCACTTGAGCCACAGTGCTGCCCCTCAGAGCTTCAGCTCAAGGCAAGTGCTCTACTGCTTGAGCCACAGTGCCACTTCCAGTTTTCTAGTGGTTTATTGGAGAAGAGTCTCACAGACGTTCCTGCCCGGGCTGGCTTTGAACAGTGATCCTCAGATCCCAGCTCCTGAGTAGCTAGGATTACAGGCGTGAGCCACCAGCGCCTGGCTTCCCGTTAGCTTTTGTAAGACATATTAAGAGTTGGCTCATATCTGGGCATGGTACTACACTGCTTATAACCCAGCATTCACGGGACTGAGACAGGATGATCATAAGTTCAAAGCCACCCTCAGCTACACAGTAAGCCAGCAAGAGCTATATAGTGAGACCCTATCTCCAAAAAAAAGAGAAAAAGAGGTGACTCATTATACCAAAGACAAGAATTCCCACTGTCAAGCTGCACCTGGTGGTGGGAAGGGAAAAGATGGGTTTATTTTCTGTCCCAGAATAACCACATCAGTTTCCTTCAACCACTTCTAAGTGTGTTAATCAGTTAAGAGATGAAAACTTATGTGACTTCTAGAAAACAAGTTGCTCAAACAGCAGCACAATACATCTTTAACATGGTTTCCCTTATTTGCAATAACTAGTGTATGTCTGAGACAAGCAGAAAAGGTCAGATAAGTTGATGTTAGGTGAAATGAACCCCAAGGTAAGTATTCAAATGTTTTTTTCTTTCTTGCGATTGTTTTTAACATATTTATAAGATGATTTGTTGCTTTGTATGTCCCTCCCCCATGGTATAACCCCTGCTTTCATTGTATTTATTGTTGGTATAATTTGTGGAGGGGAACGGTAAAAATAAACCATTTAAATAGGGATCAGGTGGACCCATGTCGAAAAATGAACTTTACAACCTTGGTGGGGAGGGGAGGAGATGGGAAGGGGTAACAAAGGAAGAGGCAACAATGCTTGATAAGAAATGTACCCATTACCCTGCCCATGTAAATGTAACCACTCTGTACGATATTTTCACAATAAAAATATTTTCTAAAAAAGACAATTTTTGGCTGGGCAACGGTGGCTCACGCCTGTAATCCTAGCTACCTAGGAGGCTGAGATCTGAGGATCACGGTTCAAAGCCAGCCCTGGCAGGAAAGTCCATGAGACTCTATCCAATAAACCACTAGAAAACCGGAAGTGACGCTGTAGCTCAAGCGGTAGAGCCTTCGCCTTTAGCTGAAGAGCTAAGGGACAGAGCCCAAGCCCAGAGTTCAAGCCCCACAACTGACCAAAAAAAAAAGAAAATTTTTGGTAGTGTTCTATTGCAGTAGCTGAAAAGCACATAGAGAAAGAATTATATAATAATGGATGAGGGTGCTAATATTATTCTCAATTATTTGTCTGATTCTCAGCTTGATGGCATACAACTCTCCCTTCATTAGTTTCAGAACATTCTGTCCTTGAATATATAGATTTAAGACTGAGCTCTTACAGAGAATTAAATGGACAACCCATATATTGAACATCCATTAATGACATTGAAGATCAGAACATTATAAATAATATTAAAGTAATATATAATTAATCTCTTGATCCTGAGCTTCATTCAAGTTAACAGGTCAGTAAGCTCTGCTATATCACAGAAGTAGAATTCACATCAGGACTCCTGTCTCTAACTTCCATGCCCTTGTCTGCTAGGCAGCCTGAAAACTTTTGAAGTTTTACAGGACCACAGCAGAGGTCCTGTATGTTCTACCATATTGTCTTAACACTTCAGGACTTGGAAACTATCATGGAACAAATGCAGTACTGTTTCATCCATCTTTTAAAAATCTGTTATAGTCCCAAGAAAGGCTGCAATTTAATTAACAGCCCTGTGTGCTCTTTAAACCTCAGGAGGAAAATCCAGAGACTTGAATTTATTTATAGCCAATGACAAAAGGACTACTGGTGATGGTCTGAAGTTTATCCTCTGAAGGGACTTGCTTTGCTCCAGGCTAAAGGTCATACAAGGTACAAATTTAGAGCTTTGGCCAGCCATCTGATGATGCACCTGGAAACAAAGGGAGACAGGAAAGAAACAAGAGGCACCCAAATCCTCAGATGTCGTGTGTGTGAGAAAGAGAGAGAACGTGTGTGTGTGTGTGTGTGTGTGTGTGTATGTGTGTGTTTCCTGGAGTATCTTTAGAACAATATACTGTAAATTAGAAGGGGTGCATCAGACACTAAAAAAACTGGCAGGATTCTCTCACTGAGTTTCTACTCTACTTCAATATATTACAAAATCAGAACAATTGAATCATGATGTCAAGCTTTAACATGCTCATCAAGACAGTCAACAGCCAAGTGAGGAAACAAAAGGGAGCCAGAATCATATAAAACTTAAGAAAATGCAAGCTCCAGTTCCTATTCATGAAGAGAAATCACAGTCACCACGCTAGGATCCTGTTTTCCTTTTACCCAGACATCAGCTAGATACTGATAACAATAGCATAAGCCATATTTTATAACATTTTTGTGTGTATATATGCACCCAGATCTTTTCTCAGAAAGGTTCAGAACTCTGTCAGATTTAATTTTTATGAAAGAACACACTACTTTCTTCCATTTAGCCAAGGTATTCCAAGTTTCACATAATATAAACACAAATTAGGACACTTGAATTTCAAAATGTTATTTTATGTTTAAATAACTGGGATTCCAAATCAGTGATTTCAAACCCATGTTGTTAGTTCATTGTGATTGACAGCTAAAATGGAATGTTTCATCTCATACTATAATCCATAAGGCAAAGTAATATTCCTCCATTTGACGAAAAGCTGAGCATCTTAGATTAATTGCACACAAGCTACAGGCTGGTAGATAAAACACATTTTAAACTTTGGGTTACTTGCATCATTAATAAATGACCCCAGATTGGCTCCATTTCTCTTAACTTTAATTTTTAAAATTTTCACAGCATCACTTAATATGAATCTTATCATTATTTAACATTTCAGGAAGATGACAATATATAATGAATGCTAGCTGATTATTTAACAATTCAGGAAGATGACAATATATAATGAATGCTAGCTGTTCCATTTATGGGGTAAGCCATCAAAAATTATCATCCAAAGATGTGTAAAGCATTGTTTCTAAGAAGTTTTCTTTTTCTTCATGTAATGAGGAAAATAATAATTGACCTAAAAATGACAATTATTTTCCAGATCCTTGAAAAAAAATTGGTGAGGAAAAACTGGTAAGCTGAGCATTTTGCCCTCCAAATCTCTGCCCTTTGTAAAGCAAAATAACTATCATTCAAAACAGATGTGATGTGGGCTGGGAATTACATCTAATGACCACTTGTAAGCATCTAACACCTTTATAGTTTACATTGAATTTGCTGAAATAAGTCATAAGGAAAAGGAAAGAAAGGGGAGAGAGAAGGGAGGGGGGAAGGGAAAAGAAGTGGTAGGGAATTGGAGAAGGGGGAGGAGGGAAAAAGGAGGAGTAAGAGGATCTGGGAAAGGGGAGGCGAGGGGCGAACATGAAGTGAGTGAACATTATCATAGAGAACTAGGCTCAAGAGCATCTCTCAGAAGGCTTAACACTTAAAAAGTGTTCTCACTTTCACCCAAACTAAATTATTTGAGTACCACATACTCAACTCAATGCTCAATCTGCCTATAACAGATCATTACTAACTATGTAAAAGTGAGTATATACACAAGCATATATGGTGACAGGTGTGATTTGCCAAGGAAGAGACAAAGAGTATCAGTTACAATTTCATAAATTAACCAATATGAGACTGCATTTTTTTTTTTTTTTTTGGTCAGTCGTGGAGCTTGAACTCTTGGGCCTGGGTGCTGTCCCTCAACTCTTCAGCTCGAGGAGAGCGTGCTAGCACTTGAGCCACAGCACCACTTCCAGTTTTCTGGTGATTTATTGGAGATAAGAGTCTCATGGACTTTTTCTGCCCAGGCTGGTTTTGAACCATGGTCTTCAGATCTCAGTCTCCTGAGTAGCTAGGATTACAGGCATGAGCCACCTGCATCTGGCCTGCATTTTTTTTTTTTAATTCAAGCCTGTTGCAATCTCTCTTGACTTCCACATGGAAGACCAAAACTTTACTCTATAACTGGTAACTATTTGGTCAAACTACTATTGAAAATGAACCACACAGCTTGTGGAGAAGGGGGATCAGGAGGGAAAAACAAAAACAGGAGGAAAATGAGGGAAGATATGACACTGTTGAAAAAGAAAATACTCATCACCTGACCAATGTAACCGTAACCCCTCTGTATAAAGCCTTTACAAAAGAAGGGAAGGAAGGGAAGGAAGGGAGGGAAGGAAAGAAGGAAGGCAGGAAGGCAGGAAGGCAGGAAGGCAGGAAGGCAGGAAGGAAGGAAGGAAGGAAGGAAGGAAGGAAGGAAGGAAGGAAGGAAGGAAGGAAGGAAGGAAGGACGAAGGCAGGCAGGCAGGCAAGGGAAGGGAAGGGAAGGGAAAGGGAGGGAAAGGGAGGGAGGGAGGGAGGCAGGGAGGAAGAAGAAGAAAAAAATCCCTGTTTGGTGCTAGTGGCTTACACCTGTAATCATAGCTACTGAGGAGGCTGAGGTCTGAAGGATCATAGCTTGAACCAATCTGGACAGAAAAATCCCTAAGACTCCAGCTCTAACTAGCAAAAAGCAGTGCTAGAAGCGTGGCTCAAGTGGTAGGACAACAGCCATGAGCAAGAAAGTCAAACAAAAGCTTAAGACCTTGAGTTCAAGCCTGGGTACCAGCAAAAAAACAAACCAAAATAATAATAATGATGATAATAACAACAACATCCCTACTGGGCAGCAGTGGCTCATGCCTGTAATCCTTAGCTGGGAGACTGAGATGGGGAGGGTAGGCAGAAAGGTCCTGGAGACTCCACTCCAATGGAAGAAAATGAGCATGGTGGCATACACCACATCTCAGCTATAACAAGGAACCTAAAATAGGACACTGGGGATGGAAATGTGGCTCAAGTGGTAGAGTGCTAGCCTTGAGCAAAAGAAATTCAGGGACATGCTCAGGCCTGGGGCAAGCAAGCAAGTAAGCAAATAAATAAATTAACTGAATAGATTAGATAGATAGATAGATAGATAGATAGATAGATAGATAGATAGATAGATAGATAGATAGAATAAATAGCACCCTGGTCCACTAGTACTCTAACAGAAAGATCCTATCACAAAATAATGAGTACAAGGGCTGGAGGTGTGTAGAGGCCCTGCCTAGCAAGTAGTAGGCCCTCAGTTCAAAACCAGCATTACGAGTGCGCGCGCGCGCGCACGCACGCACGCACGCATGCACACACACACACACACACAATCCCAATGTAACTGTTCAGAGTACCTATCTGCTTCTACCATTTTTTTTCTCATTTAAGAAAGATAAAGATAAGTGAGATTAATGCACCAAATTGTTGAACTAAATGGAAAAAAAAACACCAAAGATTCTTTTACTCATTACCTTTAATTTACAGAAATAACTGAAGCACAGAAATTTTAGACTACTTAGTAGAACAGGTACGGTCAACAGGGACAAAATCCGTTCTTAAATTTCCAATCATACTACGTCAATTATGGCACAAATTTGAAAGCACTTTTTTTCTAGAAATTTCAAATGAAAAACAAATTTAAAAAAACTGAAGCAAGGTTGAAGTACCACAGAAAGTCTTAGAAAGAAGATCTGTCAATAAATACCATGCTAATCTGCCAACAATACTTGGTTGAAAAGTTGGCTATAGCTGGCTAACTAAATACTAAGCTTTTAGTCTTTCTTCCTTAAATTTCAATAGTCTCAATCTCTGAAATGAGAAACTTCATGCTACAGGCATAGTTATTACTCTAGTTTCCATACCTAAGCCCTTACCTAGTCTCTATGAATAGATTAAGAGTCTAAAATAAAAAGCCAGGGAATCTGCCTGAGAAGGGCAGCTTCATAGAGGACAGCTTCATAGAGAAACATTTGGGTGGGCATAGCTCATTTTCATTCAACCGTGTTTGGTGAGCTCAAGAGGCTAGAAAAACCATAATCTGATTCGATGCCATTATTATGATAACCAGAAACACTTTCTACCCCACAACTTAGCTATTTCTATCCAAAATCACTAATAACTTAAGGTCAAAAGCCATGTCAAATTTATAAAATACAGTTCATTAGGGGGGTGCCAGCAGTAAAAACCAAGTTCAAAGCTAGCTCAGGGGAAAAAAAACTCTATGAGACTACATCCCCAAAATAACTAGCAAAATGCAAGACTGAAGGTGTGGCTCAAGTGAGAGCTCAAAACCCCAAAGTCAAGCCACAGTACTGAAATACATGTGCATGGCATGCACGCACACAGGCACATACACACAAGTTTATGGACAACACCAGCTTTTCTATAAACCTTATTTCCATACTATCATTCCCTCAGTATTCCTTTGGGACTGATTCCAGGAGCTCTCATGGAGTATTTACATATAACCCATACACAGTCTTTTGCATTCTTTAAATCAATTTAAAGATGATTTAAAGAATTATTATAAATAATTTAAAGTATTTATAATACCTAATACAATACAAATGCTATGCAAATCATTGCTATACTGTGCTCGTTAGGGAATAATGACAAGAAATAAGTGTACATGTTTAATACAAACACAATTTTTAAATATTTTCAATTCATTATTGGCTGAATACGTGTATGTGGAACCAGTGGGCATAGAAGACCAAATGTGCTAGGTATTTCCCCCTCCTAACAGGTTGTAGAGGAACATCCTCAGAAAGAATGAAGTATTATTTCAGGAAAGTTTTGAGGGTCTCTAAAGAGCTAGTACTTGATACATATTCAATACACCAAAAAAATGAAAAGCTAATGAATCAGTGGTATGATTATTTAGAAGGTGCAGAACAATTAAACAGAAATTGCAAATGAGGAGAAAAATACTTCAGCTAAGTAATGAGGCCTCTTTTTGTAGTATTTTAAACTTCAAATTAAACCACAATGGATTGCTACAGCAGCCTCTTTGTTTCCATGATAAATTTATACATAGGGAATTGTGAATTGTGATGTGTTTACTTCGTTTTCATCCCTCCCTGATACTTCTGTAAAGACAGAAATCATGACTCTGATTCATCATTGTCTTCTAGCACAGAGCATGGTGCCCAACACAAAGAAGTCACTTAAAACATTTCTGTACAGATTTTTATTCATCTAATTTGGTAAAATACAGAGTTGGCAAAAAAGGGGGAGAAACAGGTATTTGTCTTATACTATGGCAATATAAAGCAGTACTGTACCTTAAAGAAGGGAAATTGGCATTTTTTTATTTTTTTAATTATTTTGTTTTATTGTAAAGATGCTGTACAGAGGGGTTACAGTTTCATGAGGAAGGCAATGAGCACATTACTTGCCGATCATTGTTACCTCTTCCCTTGTTGTTGTCCCACTTTCCCTTCCGTCCCCAACCTCCCACACTCCTCCCCACCGCCCCCACCCCACCTCAAGTTGTAAAATTAATTTCTAATATACTGTCCTGTGGGTATCCTTGTTGCAATGAGTCATCCTGTGTCCTTGTTTCAGCGTTTTGTTATTCCCCTTCCCCTCCCCAGATTAGACAAATGTATATACAAGATGCAGGGTACCAAAATCAAGTACAATGCCTACAGGGGATATGCCATAGGGGAAAGAACATACAAAGGAAACAAAAAATAAAATAAAATCACATGGTACATTTAAAACAGTAACAATAAAGACAGACCTCTTGTGTCCATATTTCTGGGTTCACTTCACTTAATTGGCAATTTGACAATACCCTCTAATAACAACAGCAATACTCCATTACATGCCATTAAGTGAAAATGACCAGCTATAGAACACAACAGATGGAGAATGAAGTATTATTTTGTTTTTCCTAGTTTGTTTTACCTACAAGGCAGATTACATAGATAAATGGCTACCACATCTAGGCAGAGTAGAGGCTAGATGGCATACGCTACCCAAACACGGAGGGAGGTTGTACGCACTGTAACCTAATGCCATTCACATCACCAATACTGTGAGTCTTGCTTAAATACACATGCAATTTTGGAAGGACTTCCAAAGAGATTTGTAGATAACACCTCAAACAATACTGGGAAAATGTAACAGGCATGAAGAGGAAGTAATCTTACCTTCCCCTGTCTATCTTAAGTATTTTCATTTCAAATCTTCAAATTTGAAAAGTTTTAGCCTGGTTTTTTGTTTGGTGTTTGTTTGGAAGTACTGTGGAATTGAACTCAGGACCTCAAACTTGCTAGGTAGTTATACAACCACTTGACCCATGTCCCTCCTCAAGTCTCCTTTCTGAGATTATTTCTTTTTAAGAAAAACAATTATAGAAACAAAATATGATTTTAAAACAAGGTAACCTTTCCTGCTTTTCTTCCCCTCCTTCCTTCTCTTATCGCTACTATCTTTTCAGATTTGGTGATTTAGGTACTGCTTTTCATTTTATGCTTGCTTGGGATCTGATATGAATCATTTCCTGCTCCCAACCATTCCAGAACCAAGCAAGAGGAACAAACCAGCTTGACAGAGGAAGATGAGAATTTTGTAATCCAAAACAGCAGACTTGCTATTACATGTCATCTGACCCAGTGAAGTGGGGATAGGGGGCAAGATAACAAGTACACCCTGAGTGCTGAGAGTGCTTAATGGTTTATTTTTTCAAAGGGATCAATTGTGCTTAAAATTTACCATTCTTCTAAATATCTTTGTGGTTTCCTAGAGACCATCTAAAGTGAACAGTTGATAAACTGGACCTTCAAGTATATTTCCTTATGGTATTTCAAGTTACCCACAGCAATAGACTACAAACAGCTCTTCTAAAGCTATCAAGTACTGTACATATGTAAAAAATACTGTCTTTATGTGTGCTTCTTTGTGTTTAAGAAAAAAAATCTCAATTCCAGCCACCAATCAGGGTCATATATAGGGAACATCAACAAAAGCAACAAATCTGGTCCTCCCTCTGGCCAATTAAATGAGAACCAGTCAGTGTGTCTTCACTGATAATCACACCAATATTGAGGGTATATTAATTCTGTGACTCCATGGATTCAATTTTCAAGAATTGGTAGTGTGCAATTCTTGGGGCATAGAGAGTACAGGCAACATGGTTTCTGCCTTGGAACTATATACTCTGATGGAGGATGGAATAAAACAAATGATATAAGACATGAAGGGCTAGGCAATCACAATTGAGGGCTAACTCTTGTTACCTCTCCAACTGGCTGCTAATTTAGACAGACCAGTGCTCACAAAGGTCTTTGCTTCCCATACTGGAATTCCTAATCCCTGCAGTTCTGCTACAGGGCATTTCAGCCAGGAACAGCTATAAAAATAAATAGCCAGTGATTCACAGTCCAAATCCATAGTGACCCAAAGGAGCCCTAACTTCTCTTCCTCACTCACATCCTTCCATCTATCTCCCATCTCCATTTTCTGAGAGCGTTTAAGCATTTCCACATGATGATAGAAAGAGATGAAGGCACCAGGATATGCCTTTCTAACTATAAATCTGCTACAAGTACACAAAATGCTAATAGAGGTGAGGTGAAGGAATCCTCCCTAGAACATTACTAAAAAAAAAAAAAAGGCTGTTCAGCCAAATGCTGGTGGCTCACACCTGTAATCCTAGCTACTCAGGAGGCTGAGATCTGAGGATCGTGGTTTTAAAGCCAGCCCAGGCAGGGAATGTCTGTGAGACTCTTATTCCAGTTAACCACTAGAAAACCAAAAGTGGCTCTAGTGGTAGAGCGCTCACTTTGAGCCGAAGAGCTCAGGGACAGCAGCCAGGCCCAGAGTTCAAGCCCCACAAGACAAAAAAAAAAAAAAAAAAGGCTGTTCATTCTGGTCAAAATTGTTTGTTTCTGAGAATATTCATATAGGAGAGGTGAGGGTGAAGGAAGTCATTGTCAAAAATAAGGCTCACATAACATGAAGGAAAACAGAAAGGCATTACACCCTGATTTACTTTATCCTGAGGAGAGTTTGTACCCCCTTCCAATGAAACAGATGCCATTTAACTAATATTCCATGCTGTAATCACAATACAATGCCACATAGAAATATGACTGTTGAACTCTAACTGGTTCTAGCCTATGAGGATGTAGTAGTTTGTTTTATTTTGGTTATCAAAATGGAGGTTAATTAGCATAAATAAAAGGACTAGCAATCATTTGTATTTTTGTCTTTAGATCACACTTAACAGTACAACATCACACTTTTGGTTACTAGTTTGAAATTAAGCCAAGGAATTTAAGAAGAGAATCATTAGGAAAAAATACGTAATTAACAATTTCTGGAGTCCTCATGTACAGAAATTTGACTGGCATTTCTATCGCAGATATTCAGAATGTTTTAGTTCAACAGTGTTAATTACCATCATTGTATAGTTACACACCCTACGTCACCATAACAGAAGGAAGAGTGAACCGGAAGGAGTATCCAATGAAGCACAACTTCCATACAGATCACCAGTATAGATTTATCAGACTTTTAGACCACCGCAGTCAGAAACCTGTGCTCCCCTGTGCTCCCTTAGTCTCTCTGAAGCTTGCCATCTACCTGGTTAACTTCTTGTATGTTTCCATTCCCCATTCTTTATGGTCTCATCAGGTGCTTTAAATGCTTAGAATAACATGTTTTGATTCCTGACTCCATCATTACTCCACCATTATTGGCACTGGCTAAGATATTGAACTTTTGGTCCTGTTTGCACATCTGCAAAATACAAACAATGAGCATTTGTTTGGAGATGGGAATATAGCTCAATGCTACAGCATTCACATGAGGCTCTGAGATCTATCCCCAGCACTGCAGGGACAGGGAGATAAGGGAAGAGAACCTGTCCCTAAGTGTGTTTGAGGGATTGATAAATTAAATAAGTTCATCTTATAAAACACAAGAGTGCCTCACTGTCTTGTTCGATTAGAATGAAGACAGAACTATAGGTAAAGTACTCTTCATAGCTAGTTAGAAAAATTGGTAATAAACCAGAGGAGGTTCCCATGAAAGTTAAACAGAAAAATGCTACGGAGTTATTATTTTTTGGTTTGGGAGTTTTCAATTTTGGAGGATTTGGAGGGAATGGAAAACTGTTCTAAAATTAGATTATGTTAATAGTGACACAACTGTAGAATTTAACCTACTAAAAATCACTCAAGTTCAGACTTAAACTAAAAGAGTTTTATAACAAAGTATACTTTCAGAAAGTAGTTTAAAAGCAATGAAAATAACCACATCAAGACTGGAGATATGGCTCAAGTGGTAGAGTGCCAGCTGTAAACAAGAAAGCAAAGTGAGAACATGAGGCCCTGAGTTCAAGCCCCAATACCCATCCAAAAAGAAAAAAAAGTCAACAGAATAACCACATCAAATAAATAAATTAGTCATAAAAATGAAGATGGAAATTCTTAATTGGTTGGGGTTAGAATCCAGCATGCCAGTCCCTTTAGGGACTGCTGCCTCTTTAAGAAACAGCATGACAGTGTGGGGAGGGCCATGGGGCACTATGACCATCTCTGATCTCGTCATACTATGCACCCATAACTTAAACTTATCAGCAACATATAGGAACAAGGGATCCAAAAAAAGCACTCAGCTTTCAGGAAGGATGTTTCATACTGCCACAAACAATCTAACCACTTGTGACTAACTTCTTATGCCGATATTCCTGAACAGGAAAGACAGCAGAGTATAACTAACTTAAAGATTTCAGGCCAGATGATTTCAAATCTAGTCTTCATGACTCACAACAGTTGTTTCTTTGTTTTGTTTTGTTTCTTTTTGAGCCAGACTCCTCATCAATGAAGCCACTTATCTTCGGTCACTAAGAATTTGAGACAATAAATATAAAGCTCTCAATAGGCAAAATGCCTAGCAGCAATAACTTTGTTATAATTATATTTAAATATAAGAAAAAGCCCACTGAGAGCTCATCATACAAAATAACAAAGCAACTAAACCTTTTCATTTATATACATTTAACCACTGTGTCTCTGACACTTATCCCTGGTAATACTTCTCTCAACTCCACTGACTCAGTCAGTATAAAAGGAAATGAGCTCTGCGGTAGTCAACTCAGTAACAGGAAAGCATGCCAACACAGAATTAATCACCTCGCATTCGGTGAATGTAGGGTTCTCTGAGACATATTTGGAGGAAATATTTAGAAGAATTGAGGAAATCTGAAGGTACTAAATCTAGTTAGGTTTGCACACTTAGATGTTAAAAAGCTACTCGGACGCTCCCCTTTTGCAAGGCCTTTGGACAGACATTTCAGAAGTACACCTTAGCTTCCACAGACACACTATATCTACCTAATGTCCCAGGTGTGGCTACATACTAGTAATCATCCAGAGACAGAATCACAATGTACGGCTGCTTATGTTGTACCTACACCCCTAACACAGTCACAAATACAGTAAGTTAATTTGCGGTTGGCTTAAGTACTTCACGTAATTGGCCTTAGAATAAGCAAATCACTGTCAGGTCTATTAAAAACTAACAATTTATCTTTCAAACCCTGAAGTTTTTCATTCAACCGACTTCCTCAAAGCCAGAGATATGGATGTGCTGACAAGAAAACCTAAGTAATGACAAAAGAGGAAATGAGCTGATGGGGGTTGAGAGTTGGATGGCAGTTATCCTTTACATTTCACTTTTACTATTAGACTGACTAATAGCAATGCTAACAGTACTAGATGTTTCCAAAGTGCTCCTAATACATGACACATCTGACAGTTCCCAACAAGCCTTGCACAAACATTAAGCAACCAACACTAGACATTTCAGGTTCTTAAAAGGCAAACTCTGAAACCCAGATCCTCCTACTCCTAGTCTACATTCAAGGTCAGGCAGGCTCTACCACTGACATTCACAGTGGAACCTAGTGAATCCCTTCCCACCAGTCCTTTACGTTAATTCCACAGACATGAATAAAATTCCCTGGGGTCCAGCCAATTCACTCTCATACTGCCCTACTTTGCAAATCTCAACATAATCAATCAGATGAGCTCAGAGCTGTGTCTGTCTGTGAATTTTTAGACTCAGATATGATTAGTCAGCTCCATCTCAAAATATAGATGAACTGATAGTGATACCCAATTTCTAGTGCTGACACTATCCTGTCACCTCCACAGTTTAAGACAAGCCTCATTCGAGAAAGACACCTTTTCAAGAGCTCCTCTTTCAGATCACACTCACAATCACATGCTTCTTTCTAAAAGTCAGTCCGAAAAGGGTACATTTTAAGGATTATTCAGTTCTACAATAAGTTCAATTTTGCTTACAAGCTTTATGTGTCTATTTCGAAAGTTTCTATGATTCTGGGGTGAGCAATTGCATCTTTCCACAAGCATTCATTTTTGTTTCCCTGCTCTCTTTTAAATGCTCTCATGTTTAGTAACCTTACCCTGTAATCTCTGTTAACGGGGTACTTTAAGATTCTTCTTTCAAAGGTTATTTTTTGAGGAGTAATCACAGCCTTAGCCTTTAGGCAAAACTAGCTTTTAACACACTGGCCTGCAGGGAACAAGTTTTTAAATTATTCTCAAGCTTTTCTACCCCTTCAAAGTTTTTCCAAACCACTTAAAAATGACTCAACCTTGAAGAAAGGATAATACATTGGATGACTTTGTGGTCTGATACCTGGCATTAGCCTTAGTCTAATCCAGCTTTGTCTCATCAGAAACTTGCTTCTTACAAAAAAAAAAAAAATTTCTGCCCCATATTTCACAGCAGCCATTAAATATGCTCAATACAAAGCTTCTTGGGAATGAAAATGACAATCTCTTCATGAAGCATGTTGTTGTTAAGGAGTCTACACACTGCTTTTCCCTTTCCTTTCTTGCTTCAAATTCTAATTCTTTGGTAGATTCAAGATAGATCCCAGGAAGAAAATTATTCATTATAAAAGCAAACCACTATTTTGGATATGAACATTACAACTTGGGGGGGGGGGGATTAGGAGAATAGGGAGGGGTAAGTGGGAGATATTGAGGGATGGGGTAACAATGATTAAAAACAAATGTACTTATTGCCTTAGGTAACACCTAATTAAAAAAATGAAAAAAAATGAAAACACTGGTCAAGAATGGAGACTGTCACTGGCATTCTGCCTAAACCTTTTCAAAAATCTATGCATAATGCAAATCAAAACCACTATGTGATGCCACTCCATAACCCTTAGGAAGGCTATTAAAAATATGACAATAGTAAGCATTGGCAAGCATATCGAGGAAACCCCCATGCATTGTAGTAGGAATGTAAGGTGGTATAGCTGCTGTCAGAAACAGTATGATGCTTCTTCCAAAGTTAAACACTCAAGGTCCAAAGTTAAACAGAAGCTGGGTGTACTGGCTCCTGCCTGCAATCCTCAAAATCTGGAGGTTGAGACAGGAAGATCTCAAAACAAAACTAAAAGTTAAACATAGAATTACTGTAGGATTTGGCACTTCTAGTTTTAGGTATATACTTAAAAATATTAAGACACTAAAATGCTTATCTCATAGTGTTCACAATATCACAAACAACTATCCATCAGCAACTGAATGGATAAACAAATACAGTGTATCCATTAGATCCAATATTCTTAGAAAGGATAGTAGTTCTGAGACACATAACATAGGTGAACCTTGAAAACCCTGTGCTAAATAAGGACCTTCCCCTGTGAGTGACCTCAAATAGACAGACTCCTAGAGACTAGAAAACAGGCTTGTAGGGAGGGAGAACTAAGGAGGGGTTAGTGTTTCGTGGGGACATAATTTCTACTGGGAAAAAATAAAAGGTTGCAGAGATGCATGGTGGCACACAACAATGTGAATGGACCTGTCACTGAATGGCACACCTAGAAACTGTGTAAGCAGTAAAATTCCATCTTGTCTTTTTAAAAATGGGAAAAGATGAAGAGGAAAAGAGACCACAAAGATGACAATGAAATAATGAATGGCTTCTCTACACTCCCACTACTTCCAGAAGAACTGCTGTAATTTTAAAAATTGGTGTATTTAGGGGTCGTAATGTGGCCTAGTAGCACAAAAATTGGTGTATTTACTCACATTCTCTGGTGCTCAAAGAAACAGAGAGGGCAGATCCAAACAACAGTACAGTTCAGTGAGATTTTTAGAACTGACAAAACCAGGCCTATAGAAGGTAAGGCATTATGTCTGAGCAGGATCAGCCATCAGATGAGAACATAAGACACGACCCATTACAGGCCAACATGCTTTCTCCCTCTAATCTTCCCCCTCGAAAAAGTAGCCTCAGTCCAAAGCTCAGAGGCCCTAAGTATGTAAGCACAAAGAGATCAGGAAAACACTTCTGTGTGCCAATGCCCTGGACTACTGCCAAATACCCTGTCTGTCCCATGGTCAGCATGCCACACTGACCAGCAACAAGGCTGATTCTGGCCCAAACCATCAGCAGACAACAGCAGACAAAAAGCCAGAGAATTTTCTGTGTACTTCAACATTATTCAACAGACTCATAAACTCTTTTGGTTATGCCAGTACCTTGAATTTTGTACCTGGAGACGTCAAGTTCAAAACAAACCTCCAATGGTCATCTCTCAGTCTTCAGATCCCAAGTATGAATAATCCACACTCAAACTCTTACTTTCTCTTTAACACAAGGAACCTTGCACACATCCTTGTTTCTTAAGGCAACTGACTTCAACAATAAGCTGGGATGATAAATAGCACAGCAGCAATTCCCTACTCTGTAGAGAAAGTACCATACACCTGAATCAGTAAGGCTTAACTCCATGATCTACAAATCTACATTGAGTTGTATTATTTCAAGGTTTACCTGAAAGTGAACCGCCAATGTGAGAAACACAGGCTACCCTCCGGGACCACAAATGAGTAACTATAGGAGGTGCTCATTATTACCTAAGACACAGCTGGTAGATTTTAGAGTTGATTAGGTGGTTTTATTTTTAATTCTAGTAGCCCATTTGACCCACATTTCCAGGTCATGCCTATGAACATTCAGGAAATAAAAACATCCCAATAGGATTTAGTTAAAAGTTAAATATAACAGTTAAAAATCTAATCTCATGAAAAGTGTCCTCAAATCACAGATTAGCACGTGGTTGGCTTGGCCAGAAGTTGGCACTTCTCATTGGGATGTATTTACAGAGACTGCCACTGAGGCAAGAAAAGGGGTCCATGCTCAGTGAATTCCATTCCACCTTTGGTCTTTCTCTTCAACTATACAAACTGGTACTTCCTAGGCACTCCGCTAAACATCCAGCCAGCCCTGTCCAGTGAAGGCAGAGCTCTAGTACAGGGCTTCATAGAAATGAACCAACTGGACTTAGTCTTCATAAAAGCTGAGGACTTGAACTAGTTAGTTACTGTCAGTAACTAGTCATCTTGTTTTGATAAAAGAAGTGACCATCACTTACAAGTCAATTCTAAAAATATGACAGATACACCAACCCCTCTGCTCTATACTAGAAGGAGTCCTCCCATCCTCCAGCACCACCTAAGCTCTCATAGATGTGCTGGCCAGAAAGGAGCTCTGCCTTCTCTCTAAGGTTATATGTCAACAGTGCCTCTAGGGACTAGACAATGGGTCTGTAAGTATCTCTCCGTTCACCATTCTCTCAAAAAGTAGTTTGGGAATCCCCAAAGACCCTCTTCCATCTTTGCTTAGCAGATGCTACAACAAATGGAGATTTTTTCCAATTCTCAGCCACATATCACAAACGTCACAAGCTGGCAGTTCTAGGAAGGGGCATCTGAACATTCCTGGACACCGAGCACTGCTACTACTGTCCTGGTGACCATGTTCACACTGGCAGAAAAGCTTACTTCTCTGGAAAGCCAATTCACATCAACTGGGTGACTTTCTTTAGAGTAACAACAACTTGCAAATGTATCTTTTTTGGTCGGTCATGGGGCCTAAACTCTGGGCATGGGCTCTGTCCCTCAGCTCTTCAGCTCAAGGCTATCGCTCTACCACTTGAGCCACAGCGCCACTTCTGGCTTTTTCTGCTTATGTGGTGCTGAGGAATCGAACCCAGGGCCTCAGGCATACAAGGCAAGCACTCTACCACTGAGCCACTTTCACAGCCCCTGCTAATTATCTTTAAAAAATTCTTCTCTTTGGTGTTCTTCCTTTCCTCCAGTGATTTGTACAATGCCAATAAACACTTTTGATTTTCACTGAAAGTTTCCAATTATCAATGGTGGCAATATGTCTGCTCTTTCTATATAGCATGAAACTCAAAACTGCTCATTTGGAATAAATCTGATATCTTTAGAATAGATGCCAAGTATGGCATAAGTAAGAAAAGGGGAAGGGAGGAAGCCAGGTATGTCGTTGGTGCACACCTATAATCCCAGCACTCATGAGGCTGTTCAAGGCCAACATGAACTATGTAGGATGAGTTCGTCTTTAAAGAGAGGAGAGGAGAAAAATATCCTCTTAACTTCAATTATCATTATCACTCACCTCAAGAATAAATAAAGAAAACAACAGCAAATCCTACCCTTACAATGCCTATATTCTAAGTGGTCCAAATGGAAATACTGGGGGAGAGAAGTACATAGTTCAAGTCACAGTTCTAGAGTCACTGACTGTCAGGTCATGTTTAGGAGACAGCATATGATTTCCTTCCCATGAAGTGGGCTGTATTATAATCCCACTGCACAGAAAGGCAGATGTACTCAGAAGGAGACAGAACTAGATGCAGTGTTTAGATCTCTACACATCAAAGGTGCTTCTGGACAGAGCAAGCCTGACTCCCAAAACTCAAGAAATGGATATCGTATTTAAGCACGAGAGAATGAACACACACTCACACACACACACACACACACACACACACACACACACACGCAAGCACATACCAAACCTAAGAGAACGGACACACAGCTGCCACAAGGGAAGGAGGTTCACACATCTGCTGGGAACTTCCTTGGGACAATTCAAAATGACCTACATCTGAGCTATGAGCCACAGCACAGCTGAATCTATGTTAATATATCTTGCACTGGGATTCTGTGATGTTTAACACACTTCAGGCACACAATGCTCAAGAAGTCTAAGAAGTCAAGGTTCTTCTTACACAGTATGTCCACACATAGTCCTCATATTTTCATGAGTGATGGCCAGAGTTCTGGCACCAAAGTATACAGTATGGCTGACAGTTAACGTGAACATGCATGATATAGAGTTAGGGAAAAAAACTCGGTATCTATCTACTTGATAGAGGTAGAAGGTACTGGTAGAGACTGCACAGATGAAAGACTTGGGCTTACATAAAACGGGCTGAAGCTCTCCAGCACTGATGTGGATGCTGACCTCCTCAAAGCTGTACAGAGGCCACTATGCAGCTGACAGTTTGCTGGGAAGGATGAAATGGCTGTTGCTATAAGAGTTCACAGCCTCTATGGAAGACTAGAAAGTGGCTGTCCTTGTTCTAGGGAGCTGACACCTCAGCATCCAAGGGCAGGTGATAGTGAACACAGCTTTAATGAAGTTCAGCAGTAAGAGCAACTGGGGGAAGACCTCATGTAGGAGTAGGATAGCATCATTCCAGGGCCAGTAAGGTTTGTGACATGGTGAGCTATTCCAACTGCAAGCAGAACACCGAAGCAAAGAGGTACAAAGAATGTGTGCCTGACTACAGTGAGCTGAAGATGCCTCCTGTAACTTGTAAGTAACCACCATCATAAAGGAACATGTAGTTAGCAGGTTCACAAGAAAAAGATAAACAAATTGGGGCTTTTCCTCTTTTTATATTGTGTGGTTTGGTTTAAAGTTTCTTTTGAGACAGGATCTGAATTCACTCAGTACTCAAGCTAGTCTTGAACTGGTGACTCCTCCTGCCTCAGCCCCTGTGCTGTGCTAGACATACAGAAATGTATCACCATGCCTAGATGGAATTGTTTTCTTAACCCAAAAGAATTCAAGAAGGAGGAAAAGAAAATGCATACACAGGTTAGTCAAACAGAAAAACCAAAAGATAACATATAAAACATGTATAGCAGTACTCATAGTACACAGAGAAATGACTGATGGAAACACAAAAAAAAAAAAAAAAGAAAGAAAGAAAAGAAAGAAAATTTAAAAGAGAGAAACAGATGGCAAAAGGAAAGAAGGGCCCAAGCATATTAGAAAAACCATTGAGAGAGTACAAGCTGTCTTCAGGCCTGATTTTTTTGTTTTGTTTTCTTTTTTTGTTGTTGTTTTTTGTTTTTCCTGTGGCTAGCAGTGGGAGCCTGCCAAGACCATCCTGTGTTCATCAGAATCCCTATCTTTCACAACTCATTTGTTGGACTCCATGTACTGTTTAGGAAAGCAAATTACTTTATTGGAAAAGCCATAGAAAAACTCTGCTCTCTTGCTGATTATTCATTGAGAAAGCCCTTGTTCCTCTCAGCTAGAAATAATTCATTTAGTGCATCCTTGCATATGTACATTAAATTCTGCATTGTATCTAGATTATCACATTGTTTTTACTGGAAGCTGCCTACTATTTCTGCCTAACTGCATTAAGAGTGGAAAGGGATCCATTTGTCCTGCCCACATTCCCTGCCCCGCCCTCTCTTCCTCCCCCAAGCCCCAGCCTCCAAGTACCAGGCTCCATTAGTACAGTAATAAAAAACACTACTGTTTGGTTAGCAGTAATGAGTTCTAAAAGTATCAATGGAGTATTTCATGGAGAAGGACTATTGTTAGATGCAGCAAACTTTCCCTGCATCAATCAACTACAGTAGATTGTAGCTTTTTTTTAAGCATGTCAAGAATGCAATGAAAAATAACACAGGCCCACACAATGTAGCTCAGACAACTAAACAAAATGGCCAGTGAATAAATACACTCATTTCTACAAAGATTAGCTCTACTAATCCAGGTGTAATTGTGGGCCTAGTGTTGAAAGACAGTTTCTCTGCTCACCCTCCAAAATGTCAGTTACCTTGAAATGCCAATCTTCTACAAAGATATCCTTTATTTCCTCATATTTGTCAACTATTCAAGATAAAATGACAGAGAAGGAAAGGGAAGGAAATTTAAAAGGTCAAATAAGATATTTTTCCATTGATTGTCTAATTTTTTTTTTTTTTTTTTTTTTTTTTTTGCCAGTCCTGGGGCTTTATCTCAGGGCCTGGGCACTTGTTCCTGAGCTTCTTTTGCTTAAGGCTAGCACTTTGCCACATTGAGCCACAGCCCCACTTCTGGCTTTTTCTGTGTATGTGGTACTAAGGAATCGAACCCGTTAGATATATTAAGTAGGTAGGTTTCATTAGGTAGCCGATGAAGAGAACACCACATAATATATAGACAGGAACTGCAGCCCCCGAGAGCATGGTGAAGAAGCATGGCAGAAAAAGGGGAGGCCCAACCCCAGGCCAGGACTTCTCTAGGCCAGGGACAGGAAATGTGGCCAGGTGGGGGAAAGGTGTGGCCACACTGGATCTAGATGTGACCTCAAGGCCTGGTACCTTCCTATGGTCAGATGGGAGGCGTGACCAGAGGCAGCCCAGGATGTGACCTAGCAGGAGGGGGAGATGACTGCTTCCAGGTGTGCCACTTACCTAGGTAACACAGATGCTGGGTGGAAACTTAGCCAAGAGGTAGGGAGGTGTCTGCACTGGGCCTCGTGGCCCTGGCAGACCTTATAGAACCCAGGGCTCCTGAATGCTAGATAACCACTCTACCTCTAAGCCACATTCCCAGCCCTCTATCTAATACTTATAAGATTGAAAGGGAGCTGATTCTAACCATCTTGGGTCTATTTCCTCATCAGTTTGATGGGTTGAACCGAGAAATTGCTGATTTTCAACCATTTTTGATCCACTATGGCAGTAGATTCATATGGTCCAAACAAAGTATCTGGTTGCTAGGTTGAGAAAGAAAATGGAAATGTTTCCTTAGTTTAGCTTTCTGATTATCCTTGAAAAGGTAAGTTTTCTTGGGCTAAGAGTGTGGTTCAAAACAGTAGAGCAAGCCAACATAGTAAACAAGCAAACATAGCCAAGTGCACAGATGTGTACATGCATGTGCGTGCGCACACACACACTCAAATCACACCTTTAATCAGATACTAGCTACCAAAATGCTCTAGTAACTTCAGATTGAATTAATAAGCCAAGTTTCTCCTTTTTTCTTTGGTTTTTAAATGAACCAAGGCTTCATACATTCCAGACTCTAGACAAGCACTGAGCTACATCTCCAATTTAGTTTCTCCCTTTTCATCTACCAGGAGGTCTCTCTGGTTTTCTATCAGTGGTGTTAGGGCTCTGGGCTTTGTTTTTGTTGTACAGTAGGTAAAAAGGCACTTCTAACCTCTAGATGAAGAAATACAAGGTGTTTCTTCCCTTAAGATGGTAACTTCAAAGGGTGTCTGGTGCCTGAAAGGTATAAGAAGAAAGCAAAGGAGACTAGAAACTAACCAATAACAGAGCTGCTGTGGCAGGGGGGTGGGGGAGAAGGAGAAGGAAGAGAAGGAGGAGGAGGAGGAGGAAGAAGAAGAGGAAGACAGGAAACCAAAGGACTTACCACTTTCTCTGTAACAACCCTTAGTTGTCAATATTTGTAATTTTTTTGGAGGGGTCCGGTTGTGGGGCCTGAACTCTGGGCCTGGGCGCTGTCCCTCAGCTCTTCAGCTCAAGGCCAGCGCTCTACTACTTGAGCCAAAGTGCCACTTCTGGCTTTTTTCATTTTTTGCTTATGTGGTGCTGAGGAATCGAACCCAGGGCCTCATGCATGCAAGGCAAGCGCTCTACCACTGAGCCACCTTCCCAGCCCTGTCAATATTTGTTAATACTGAATCTGTCCACTATTGCTGCTGCAAATATGGTGCTAAATGTCTGCAACCAGCTGATAATCATGCTATGGAATGCAAGCATACCAGACAAGAACTAAAAAGTCTTTCCTTTGGATTTTATCCCATTAGGCAACAGGTCTCCTATGAACAAGAGCTCAGATCAACTCAACACAAGACTGGCAAAAGTTTTATTCGTAAGGTTTCAAAAATCATCGTGTATATAAAAACATTCTCCTTCAAAGGTCCCTTAAACAAGATTCGTAAGGAACTTGCACATTTTTTTCACCCTTCCCCTCTATTCTCCTCTCCCCCAGGACATGTAGCTTTTGATATTCTTTCTGTGCCTTAGTAAGCTTATGAAAACAACACCAAAGAATGAAGACACTGGGCTCCAAAGCCACCTGCCCAAAGCTCAAAGACAATGCTGAGGAGCAAGAACCAGTCTAAATTGCATAACCCAAACACAGGAGGAACCCTGTTTCTTTTCTCTAAGCAACATCCTGAAACCTAGGGAAAACTAGGGGAATACTAAAAGCAAATTGCACTTAACATTTGAGTAGATGAGGTAGCACTGGGGACAAAATCTTAAGAGGAAAATTGACCCACAGTTAAGTATTTGACCTACGATTTTGGGATGTTCTAAAGATCTTAGATGTGGGACTGCCACACCAAAGCTCAAGAGGGCTCTCACACTCCTGCTCACCCACGAAGTTCATTGGGTAGTAGCAATAACCTCAGTTAAAAGCTCAAAGTCATCTTCCACACCAAATAAAAGGATACTGAGTGCCCAGCCCACACCAAATTTGACCACAGGAGAGTAACTGAAATAAAAATTTCACTGGGGAGAGTGCTATAAATTGCTAAGATTTAATGGGAATGAAATAGAGAGGGAGGTGAAGATAGATGACAAGAGGCTCTAGCTAGTAACCAAATGACCACCCTATTTTCCAATAGTCAAGTGGCACTTTAACACATTCAAAGAACCTGGGCAACTCCATCTTTGTGTGAATATCACACAAAGTTGTAGAAGTAGTAAAAGCTGGCCTGACAACTGTGGCACATTCTTATAATTCTGGCTACTTGGGATGCAGTAATCAAGAAGATTACAGTTTGGGGCCAGTCCAAGGGGAAAAGTAAGACCCATCTCAACAAAACAAGCTGATGTGTAGTATACCTGTAACCCCAGCAAGAATGAAGCAAAGATTAAGAAGATACCGTTTAAAAACCTTCTGGAGTGAAATATAAAGGATGAAGCACATGCTCCACTCTATCTGAAAAAGAACCTATAGGAAAAAGTCTGTAGGCATGGCTCAAGTCATGGAGTACTTGCCTAAGAACAAACGCCTGAGTTCAAAACCCTAGTATTACAGACAGACAGCCAAACAGACATGTGTGGTAAATAATCAGATGTATGGGCATACTTTTTATAATAAGCTTTTATAATTTTTTTGGTAAGAATGAATATGCTAATGATAAACAGTGTAACACACCAGATACCCAGACCAGTAACAGTCCTTTATTCTCATAATCACATATCATGTACTGCACATAACCACGTTATACTTCTACCTGACTGGCAGCATAGGCTTCACCAGCACAAATACGTGTGTAACATGTTGAACTGAGTAAGAAGGCTTATTACTGGGAGACAGAGGTTTCCTATCTCTATGGTAATCTTATGGGACCCAGGCTTCTCTGCCCTTAGGTGACTTGGTTCTACTTGAGCCGTGCTACAATTCTACTTGTGATAATGAGGCAAAGAGCTGTCGGGAGCTTTACTTAGACTATGATGGTTTAAATTCATCATAGGAAAGAGCAGGGAGGCAGGGAATGAATTTTAGGGTCAATTTCAAGCACAACTTCACAGGGCAGAAGAACACAGTCAAAGAAATGTATGGCTAAGGAGCAAAGATGACCTAGGGGCAGATTCCTAATGAAAATTGGTATAGGCTACCTCTCTTTCAAAGAATTTTCTTCCACTGATAGGGTGTAGAATATTTCGTATTCTTTCCCCAAACATAATCAATGATACTAATCTTTCTCTAGGCATTTATTAGGGAGTATAATTTCACTTTGCCACCTCAAATCCATTTTTTTCTGATTGTTATCAAAACTCCTCTGCTTCGACTGAGTTCTCTCAAAACAAACAATTTGGATGACTGTCCTTTAATATAGGAGCTAAAAGTTAACCAAACCAGATGGCTTCAAAAGTTTCTAACAAAATATTTGCTGAGGGAAAGGAAGAAGGGAAAAGAAAGCTTTTACAAAATTGCTATAAGAATCCAGGAGCTAAGAGCTTGCTCTTCTTTAACTGGTGGAGGTAGTTAATAGCTCTTATCACTACATTTAGTGGCTTCCATAGCCAGCAGGTAGGAAAAATAATCTAGAGAAACTGAACTTAGCAGGGCTCCCACAACTGACTCATAGGCAGTCAACAAGGTTACAACCAGTATTAGACATCAACAGAAAGCACTTGAGTGGCAGCTGTTTTCAGAAGGCTAAAAGACAAATGAACACTGGTTAAAGGCTATTGGCTGTAGTCTAGGAAGAAGAGTCCAGAAACATAACTGAGACAGAGACTATTGTTTATACATGCTATCCCTATATTTTTTCTTCTCCAAAATGAAGCTTTCTGATCAACTTTTTCTTACTCATTTTGTCCCAAGTTCATATACATAGTCTACTATTAAGCTATTATGGTTTCTGCACCTCTGCAATGTTCCTCTGGTTCAATTTTCCTAATTTCACACAGCAGGTGCATTATCGCATCATGGTTTTAAGTGCCAGCTCCATTCCAAAGAAATGTTACCTTGGGAAAGTTAGTTGGTCCTCTATGCTACATCTGAATGTGTTTATTTTGAGGTTTGTGGGAAAAGCGTATTTGGAGTGCTCAGTAAAGCATCCGAATCATTAGTTTTTTGCATTAATGACATTCAGGTTGTTGAATCACTGTACTACAGGTTCACCCCTCTGTATCCAGACACACTATCAGCAGCCAGGCTGATCCCAACTTTATTTAATCTTCTTCATAGTACTCATCAACAGAAAACAAGCCCTACAGACTGCAAAACCCTGCAACCATGAATCTACTTCAATGCTACCGCTTCCCTAACTTCCCCAAATAGCAAAACTCGCTCCTGCTATCGGCCTCTTTTTTAAAGAGCTCTTTCTTAAAAACTCAGTCCTGCTCTTGGCCTCTTTGACAGTGGGCTGCTCTCCAACTTTAGCATGGGCAGAGGCCATGATTTTATTGCCTTTCTCTATGTGATCCCTCAAAACACAAGGTATCACTGATATTTTTCTCATTTTTATATTAAAGGCAATTATGCTGGCTGTCATTTTCCATATTATAATCCTAATCCAGAATTTTTTTGACCTTGTACCTGATAATCAGGCTTGGCTAATAATCTGGAATTGTAGTATTCTGATAGCCTTAAAACACCCGAGCATCTTGTTATACAGATGAGGAAAGAGGTGAGTAGGAAAAGGATATACCTACTACCATTTCATTAAAGGTTCTTGTGATTTTAAATGCCTGAAGAGGATATGCATGCAGCCTTATCCAATCTCTTTTATGTTCTTAGCCAGGAAACCAGACATTTTTAAGCATCTGCACAGACGTATTTCAGGCAGATCTGTGAGAACCAATTCAAGGAAGATAAAGCACACACCCAAAACAATTTGCACACAATTCCTGAATTTCATTTAACCTGATCTTAGATACACAAGAAAAAAAATTCCTAGCCAGCAGTCTGCTAGCAAATAGAAGCTCTAGCTACTGCCATGTTTACATACTTGCTTCCTACAGATTTTAAACACATCAGTGTTTCATAAACCAACTGGAAAACTTTATCCACTCATCCTAAAGTGCACAATACAATGAAGAGCCAAAAAGAACGTTAGCATATCCTAAAGAATACAAAACAGAATCTCTAAAAGTTTAGAGCCAAGTATGGTGGTATACACCTATACTGTTCAAGTACAGCCTGGGCTACAAAGCAAGTTCAAGGTCAGCCTACTGTTAAATGATGGGACTCTGCCTAAAAAAAAAAAAAAAAAAAACACGGTTTTTCTTTTTTAAAGGACTTAACTTTTATCTAAGTGTTAGTGAAATCCTGGCTACTCAGGAGGCTAAGATTTAAGGATCTCAATTTGAAGCCAGTCCAAGCAAACATGTCTATGGGGCTCTTATCTCCAATTAACTACCAAAAACCCTGAAGTGGAGCTGAAGGTCAAGTAATAGAGTGCTAGCCTGGAACAAAAATGCTCAGGAAGAGCGCCCAGGCCCTGAGTTCAAGCCCCAGGATCACCAGAAAAAAAAAAAAAAGTTCTTTGAAGATGTAGTGCTACATAAAAATCAGAAAATTTCAGAAAAATTCACAACATGACTATACTATGATAGAAGTTCATGAAAGGCTCTGTGTGATATAATTTTCAAATATGTGCTTTAATTCTACATGAGGAGCTAGAATCATCTAATCTACACAGAGACACTCCCTAAGCCCCATTCCCTTTTTTCCTGTGTCCCTCAGGGAGACAGCAGAGTAGTTTGCTAATTCAAATCACTTAAGCCAATTCTCACCCTGTACAAGCAAAGCTAGAGGGATTGCTCATTTCTAGTTTCTCATTCACTGAACACGTATTGTGTGCCAGGGTCTGCACTGGAGGCTCGGGAGGGGAGGGTACTTTTTTTTATTAGTCATACCTGGTGATGCCATTTTCTCTACCTAGAAAACCCACCTCTCCATAAATAAATAAAATGAAACAGTGCGGGGGGAGGGAATGTGAGAGGTACACTCTTTCTTTCTCTTAATACTGAGGAGCAGGAACAGCAGTGGCAAGAGCCAAGTGTCTTGAGTGGAAGAGGCAAGTGTAAAAGTCCATGCTGAAGAAAGAAGGGGCTCAGACTGCACTAACTTCACTAAACCAGACATCCTGTGCCACAACTCAGTAGGCAAAAAGATGTGGAGGTTTTTCCAAGGCATTGAGGAATGTAAGCACTGAAGGGAGGCAAGGAAAACAGGAGGCTGGCTGGGTGGCTGGCTGACTGACTGACTGACTGACAGACACACCAGCCCCTCCAGGTCCCAAGGGGAGTTGCTACCAGCAGAACAGCAAGAAGGACAGGCACAGAGGCTTTGGGAGTTTCTCCTGATGACTAAGTAAAAGAGTAAAATAAAAAATGTATCTGACATATTAAAACGCGTTCTAGTCTATCTTAAAAGAAGAAAGTAAATGAAACATTTTAATTTTTTTCTGATGTTAACAGTAAATATTAAAATATATAGCAGGGGCTGGGAAGGGGGATCAGTGGTAGAGTGCTTGCCTTGCATGCATGAGGCCCTGGGTTCGATTCCTCATCACCACATAAGCAGAAAAAGCCTGAAGTGGCGCTGTGGCTCAAGAGGTAGAGCGCTAGCCTTGAGCTGAAGAGCTGAGGGACAGCACCCAGGCCCAGGGTTCAGGCCCCATGACCAGAAAAAATAAATAAATAAATAAATAAAAAATAAAATATATACAGCAGTCACTTCTTGACTGTTTTGCATGTGTCAACTACCCTGGGAAGAGTTTTAGTGTACTCTATTTCTTAGAAGTTAATTTTTTTTTCTGTCTGTTTTCTTTTTTTCTGCAAGATTACAAGTGACAAAACCAGGCTAAATAAGTCTGAGTGGCTCAGAACCTTCTCCCACCCCCACACTCCCACCGGCAATTCACCACATTTACTGCCTTTAAGTTATTAATAGAAATCTATTACAATCTTGTTCCAGGCACAAAGAAGCAATATGGGAGGGAAAAAGAAAAGAAAAGAAAAAAAGAAAAGAAAAGAAACAATGAACTTCCAAATCAGTAAAAAAAAAAATTAAAGTCATGTAAAGGCACACCTCTTACTTAAAGTAGGTGACACTATATGGTGCCAAGTTAGAATACAAACTCTGGAACTGGGGAACAATTCAGGAGAATGAGCTTTGGGACTGGGGCACAACTCCATGGTAAAGCATGAGCCTAGCATGCTCAAGGCTCTAGGTTCAATCCCTACCTCTGGTAGAAGGTAGGTAGTAGGAACTAGATTTGAGATCCCTATGCTAGTATGCTAGCAGTAGGATTTGGGACGTGTATATTGAGGTTAAGATTCCATTGACTCTTCTGTAAAATGGAGGTGATAATAGCAAAAACAATGATTCAATTTGGATGAAAACTGTACTCTCATCATAAAAATTATAACCTAGGAGGCCAAGTGTGCAGTGAAAGAAACTGACTGGTATCAGTGAGGATCTGGCCAAAGTCTCTTTCCTTCCTATGGCTCTTCTCTTACTAGTAACTAACAGCAATTCTAACCTCACAAAGTCTGGACAACTATATAAGAACAAACTTAGTTCACACCTCTCCTCCCTCAGAACATAGCACATAACTTTGGGAAGTGACAAGAAAAACACTATCAATGCAGATAACATGGAGTCATGTTCTACAATGCTGGAATTAAAGGATACATTGCAGACATTCGGTATCACTGGAGAAAATGTACAACACGCATTCATAGCCATCGGAAATTATAAAAGTTCACAGCCTATTTTTAAAAGTCTCAATAAACTTCTGAACAAAATGCCAAGAGATAAAACTTTCCCCAAATCCATCTAAATGCTAAATTGTGACAGGATGTTCCACACATCAGAAGAACTCTTACCCTTCCACATTCCCTTAGCTTCTGATTAATGACTCAATATATATAGCACATTTTTTTTTTATTTTTACTACATCTAACCAGGCACCTGTGGCTCATGCCTGTAGTACTAGCTACTCAGAAGGCTGGGATCTGAGGATCATGGTTCAGAGCCAGCCCAGCAGGAAAGTCTACTAAGACTCTTATCTCAAATTACCTGCCAAAGAGCCAGGAATGGAGCTGTAGCTCAAGGGGTAAGGCACCAGCCCTAAGGAAATGCACACACACACACACACACACACACACACACACACACACACACACACACACACAACAACAACAACAAAATAAACCTTAGGGATAGGACTAGGCCCTGAATTCAAGCCTAGGACCAGCACAAACACACAAACACAAATACACACACACACACACACACACACACACACACACACACACACACACACACACACTTTGTCATATGTAATTTTACACATCCAATGATTTCAAGTCATTCTATAATAAGCACAATTTCTAATTAGGCAACCAAATAAAACATTCTAAATTCTACAACAAAAGCACAAAATCCCAGGGCTAGGTGCTGGTGGCTCACATCTGCAATCCTATTCAGGAGGCTGAGATATGAGGAACAAGGTTTGAAGCCAGCCCAAGCAGGAAAGGCCCTGAGACTTTTTAGCTCCAAATGAGACTTTTTGGCTCCAATTAACCACCAGAAAACCTGAAGTAGAGCTGTGGGTCAAAGTGATAATACTTCTAGCTTGAGCAGAAAAGCTCAGGGACAGCACATAGCAGGCCCTGAGTTCAAGCCCCACAACCAAGCCAAAAAAAAAAAAAAAAAAAGCACAAAATCAGATTTAGGGTGCACCCCCAAGTAATAAGAGTGTTTGCCCAGCAAGTCAAGAAACTCCGATTTCAATCCTCAATAGAGAAAAAGGGGGGAAACAGTCACTAAAAAAAAAAAAATCAGAAGCTATCATAGCTGAAGCAATGCTTTAACATTTTTCTAGGTAAGCAACTCTGTTTCCCAAAGGCAAATAGTTCCCTTTCTCCAGAACAAGGACAGGATGTTGGGGACATGAGTCATTCTGTTGGTATTCTAGGTACTGGTCAGATAGAGGACAGGAATCAGATCAGCTTCCTAGTGTAGACAGATAAAAAATTTGCTCCGGAAAAGACCAGAGAGGGAGATGAGTTGAATGTCAGAAAGGTCTTTGCTTCCCAAACCCTTCCTGATTTGTCTGTTTTTTTTTTGTTTTTCTTGTAGTGCTGTTCCTGGAACTTGAACTCAGGGCCTGGGCACTGTCCTTGAGGTTTTTCACTCAAGACTAGTGCTCTACCACTTTAAGCCACAGATCCACTTATGGTTTTCTGGTGGTTAACTAGAGATAAGAGTCTCCCAGACTCTCTTACCTGGGCTAGCTTCAAACCATAATCCTCATATCTCAGCCTCCCAAGTAGCTGGGATTACAGGTGTGAGCCACCAATGCTCTATTATCCTTCTTCCTAATGCTAATGGACTATCTTATTCTGGCAAAAGAATAGAACCCCAGAGCCCAACCTAGCACCTAGATGCTGTGGTAAAACAGCATTTCTCAATATGTATAAGCCCACCATAAGTTAACAGCCTTAGCATCTGTTCCCAAACATCTTTTGCCTCCCAATATCTCACAATATCAATGTGTCTTGACCAAGCTTTTTTAATACAGGAATTAGCAAAGACTAGTGAGAATCCCTCAGATAGACAGATAGATAGATAGATAGATAGATAGATAGATAGATAGATAGATAGATAGATAGAGACAGACAGACAGACAGACAGACAGACAGACATATGTATGTGTGTAAATATATAAATTAATACATATATGTGTATATATAAATCACAATATGTATGTGTGCATATAATTAGGACATGCATATATATAGATAGATATAGATATAGATATAATTAGAACAAACAGCGTACAAGACTCAATGTTCCATGCCTATTTCACAGAAGGCTGGCTTGTCATTTCAAAAATCAAATTTTAACTAGGTATAGTGGTATAATGCATGAAATTCCAGCATTCAGGAGGCTGAAGTAGGAGTATGCTGAGTTTGAGGGCAACCAGGGCTATACAATGAAATCCTGTCTCAAAAAAATAACAAGAAAAAATAACTTGTAAAAGGAACAGCAATGTGTAATCTTCTTCACCTTATGTTTTTTAAATGTATGTTAGACAATATCATATACAAATAACCAGCCAGATGCTGGTGGCTCATGCCTATAATCTTAGCTACTCAGGAGGCTGAGATCTGAGGATCACCATTCAAAGCCAGCCCAGGCAGGAAAGTCCGTGAGACTCTTATCTCCAATAAACCACTAGAAAACCAGAAGTGGCTCTGTGGCTCAAGTGGTAGCGAGCGGTGGCCTTGAGTTGAAGAGGACAGGGACAGCACCTAAGCCCAGAGTTCAAGTCCCCTGACCTACCCAAAAAACAAATAACCTAATCTTCCCTTGTGTGAGGGGAAAGGGCAAGGAGGGGGGAATATATATGTTCCTTTACTATTCCATACTGCAAAGCAAGAATTTCAAAGGCTCATGAAAAGACAAAGGTATTTCGCAGTGAACAGTTCCAAAGGCAAAAGACAGACTAACTGGAACAAAATAAAATGATAATCCAAACTATAAAGTAAACATTTGTACATTCACTCTGGCTAACAGTACTCTAAACCCCGCTTTCTTGACACAAAATAAGACACCACCACCTAGCCTTCATTGTATTTCATGCTGTCACATTTTTGTACAGACCCTGCTGGAGAATACAGTGCAGGCAACTGATATGAAATATAATTCTTCTGAATCTCTAACCTAAGTCAGAATTCTACACAGGCCTAAACATGTATGCTCTCATCCATTCATCCATCATCGATAATCTTAGGGTATAAAATTCCTTTAACAGCCATAGGGATCATTTTAAGGGCTAAAATAGAAATAAAAAAATTATATTATCTCCAGAGCTTATTTATATTCAAATTTCCATTGTGTGTGTGTGTGTGTGTGTGTGTGTGTGTGTGTGTGTGTGTGTGTTCATTCATATGGAAGGGCCTCATTTTCTCCCTTGGACTTTGTGCTCAAGGCTGGTATGTTCTACCGCGTAAGCCACATCTCTAATTTTAGCTTCTTTAAGTTGGTTAACTGGACAGTCTCACAAATTTATCTGCCTAGGCTGGTTTGAAACCAGGATACTCAGATGTCAGCCTCCTAATTAGCTAGGATTACAGGCAGGAGCCACCTGTACCTACCCTATTGTTTGCTTTTTCAAAAACTAACTAGAAGCCATTGTTATGGTAAGTAACATAAGGAGATAAGACATAACCCAAAAAAAAAAAAAAAAACACAAAATGTTCAGGAAAAGAAAAGTTTGGATATGTATTAAATTGAGTAAATAAATCACATGCAGTTGGGGCATTTGTCGATTTCAAGACAAGTCTCTACGAAGCTCTTAGGTTAGAAAGAAGCCATTAAACATGTCTTGTCATAGAAAACAGATACATGTCCTAATAAAATTCCCCTAAAGTTCCCATTGAACGACCGAGTCCATCAAATACATTCACTGAACAAGCTATTAGTTCACTCAATAAAACATGTCCTAAGTCAGATGATGTGCTTCCAAACACTGGTAAGGATTGAAAACTAGCTTGCGAGAAGGTTTCTTAGATTTAATTTTTGCAGTTCTCTTAGTGTTTAACTAAGTAGATAACAGAGACACAAAGGTAAAGTGTAATAGGTCAACTGAGTTGACACCAAAAGCTTAGCCCTCACAACGGTAGCTTTTTGCTATTCCACACTGTGAAGCAAGCAATTCACATTCAAAGCAACTCATAAAAAGCCAAAGGTCTGTAGTAATGAACAGCTTCTAAGGGCCAAAGTGCACCCACACTGATATAATGACTGAATAAACAAGTAGAAGATAAATCTCCTATCCAGAAGAACCACAAATAAAGTTTATGCAGAAACTCCACTTGTAATTAAGTGCACAAAACTTCTCACCTGTTCAATGTAGACTGCATAAAGACTTCTTTCCAGAGTACATTACACAAAAGTGGGGAGGGCTGTTTGGGGCTCTTGCAGTTTTCAAGGAGAAAGATGAAAACATGCTACCTCAGCCAGGTTACCAAGGTAAATAACAATTTCATTGTTGTTAGATGCACTCTTGATATGATGTGGTGAATCAGCAGTTCACCTCTATGCTCTTCATCTCCAATACCGTAACCTCAGTTGAATGATCATAGAAAAAACATGAGATAAATCTCAATGAAGGACCATACCACAATGACCTAACAGGACGCCTCAAAAATGATGGTTTCATCAAAACGAGGCAAGTCAAAGGAGAAACCATTACACTGCAAAACAGCCCAAGATAACTAATTAATAATTCAACATTCCAGATGGGGTCTTGGAGCAGAAAAAGGACATTACCTAAAACTGAGGAAATGCAATGAAGACTGACATTTGTGAATAAATGTTTAAACAATGGGTCATGAACTGCAACAAGTGGACATTATCATGACTATCTTAAGATATAAATAAATAAGGGAAATTGGGTACAGGTATATAACTCTGAACTCTCTTCTCTGCACTCTAAACTGTCTTACAGTAAAAGTTTGGGGAGACTATGATCCCAAAAACTCCACCCCAAACTCTTAGAAGTTAAAACCACTTCGGCAAAGTAGCAGGATACAAAATCAACCAACAAAAATCAGTCGCCTTCCTATACAAACAGTATACAAGGAGAGAGAGAAATAAAGGAAGCAAACCCATTCACAATAACCCCCCCCCCCAAAAAAAATAAAATGTTTAGGAATTAATCTAACCAAAGATGTAAATAAACTATTTAATGAAAACTATAAAAACTTAAAGAAAGAAATTTCAGAGGACACCAGGAAATGGAAAGACCTTCCATGCTCTTGGATAGGCAGACTTAATATAGTGAAAATGGTCATACTGCCAAAATTCACATACAAATTCAGTGCAATTGCTATTAAAATCCCAATGATGTACATTTCTGAAATACAGAAAACAGTCCAAAAATTCATATGAAACAACAAAAGACCTAGAGTAGCCAAAACAATTCTAGGCAAAAAAGACAACATGGGAGGGATCTCGATGTTGGACTTCAAACTCTACTATAGAGCCATAATAACAAAGACAGCCTGGTACTAGCACAAAAACTGACCCAAAGAAGAAGATCCAGAAATAAAACCACACGCCTACAGTCAGCTGATATTTGACAAAGGAGCCAAAGACATACAGTGGAAGAAACAGAGCCTCTTCAACTACTGGTGCTGGGAAAACTGGGCAGCCACGTGCAGAAAACTAAAAGTGGACCCCAGCCTATCACCATGTACTAACATCAACTCAAAATGGATTACCTTAACATCAAACCTGAATCTCTGAAACTACTACAGGACAGAGTAGGAGAGATACTTGAATTTATAGGCACAGGCAGGAACTTCTGAACAGAGTCCCAGGGTCACAACAAAGTGGAGAGAGACTCAACAAATGGGACTACCTTAAAATAAAAGTTTCTGCACAGCTAAAGTCATAGCAACCAAGCTAGAAAGACAGCCAACTAACTGGGAAAAAATATTTACCAGCAATATATCAGACAAGGGGTTAATATCCAGTATATACAGGGAACTCAAAAAACGAACTCCTCCCAAACCCAACAAACCAATTACTTAATGGGCAAGGGAAATAAAGAGAGACTTCTCAGAAGAAGAGATAAAAATGGCAAAGAGACATGTGGAAATGTTCATCATCCCTGGTTGTAAAGGAAATGCAAATAAAGACAACCCTGAGATCCCACCTTACCCCAGTCAGAATGGCCCACTTCCTAAAGTCAGCCAATGACCAACGCTGGAGGGGATATGCCCACTGCTGGTGGGAATGTACACTTATACAACCACTTTGGAAAGCAGTCTGGAGGATCCTCATAAAGCTAAATATTGACCTCCCTTATGACAGCCATACCATTCCTCGCATCTATGCTGAACAACAGGAGCAAGTATACAAGGACACATGCACCTCCATGTTTATTGCAGCACTGTTCACAATAGCCAGGATATGGAAACAACCCAGATGCCCCACCACAGATGAATGGATCCAAAAATTGTGGTATATATACACAATGGAATATTATGCAGCCGTTAGAAAGGACAAAACAATGGCATTTGCAGGGAAATGGATGGAGCTAGAAGGAATCATGTTGAGTGAGGTAAGCCAAGGGCAAAGAGACAAACAGCACATGATCTCCCTAATAAGTGGATATTAAATCCAAAATGTAAGATGATACGACAAAGTTAACAAGACTTGAGAAACAAAGGACCTCCACTCATCTGGTCGAATCACTACTAAATAACCCATGCTGCTGATCACATATATGGTATATATGTGCACATCGGAGGGAAACTAGGAGAACAACACAGAACTAGAGGGAATTGGGGAAAAACATACAACAGTGGGACCCATCAGCTGCACTGGACATTGATCAAAAGGAACTAAGCAACTCAATGGCAGCAATGGGAGGGAGGGAACAAGTGGGAAAGAGGGAACAGCTGACGCTATGCAAAAGGAAAAAAGTATACATATCACCCGATGTGGAAGAAATAACTGTATTGTCAAAGCTCATAGAACTCATAAACTTTATAGACCACCATAGACAATTTCCCATGAAAGTTAGAATGTGTGACTTTAAGCATCACTATCCCACAATATTGTGAAATTATGTAATCACTTAAGCACAATAAAGAATTTGTAAAAAAAAAAAAAGTTTGTAGAGAGAGGGAAAGGAGAGAGGGGGAAAGAGGAAAAAGAAAGAGAATGATAGCCATGTACAGGCTGAGCCAAATTCATTTCAGCTGCAACTGTCTCACCAACCACAAACATCCTTTCTCCGTATCTTTTTGAACTAGCAAATGTGATCCAAGTTGAAGGCAGAACTCGGGGTCATGTTTTTCCTAAGTGGCCCAATTTAGAGTGGTCTCTTTACAAAGAAAAGAATCCTAGAACATCACTAAGATTCCACTTGGATTTAGTGAATCTGCTTGGCCTACTAAGGAAAGATGTTTCAGACAGGCTTACCACTATCCACTCAGCCCCCTGACTTAAGAGTGCATCCCTAAGTCCGTTTTTGTTTCATTGTTTATAAATCAGAACAACTTTGTATTTGCAGGCTTTTAAAGGATTAAAGACAATGTCTGAAATAACTTAAAGAGAAATCTATTATTCCTTTGATATAAGTAATATGAATATTGACCTCACTTGATGGTCAGTTTCTCCCATGAATAGCACGCTAACTCAAACTGATTTCAATGACTTCTTCATCAAGCACTTGCTAGAAATCACCTTGAGGCTAGAGTACAGGCAGAAGAGAAGCACTTGAAAGACTCCAACAAAGGAGAAGAAAAACCTCTGCCTTCATCAACACCATTCCCTCTCCAGACTTAACAAGCTCACCAAATCCATCACCAATCTTAAAATAAAGATTTCAAATTGAAATGCAAATGCTACTGACAGTCGTGAACTTGTTCCTTAATATCATGCACTAAAGTTTTCTACCTTCCAGCACCTCTTTCCCTTTCAAGATCCAAAGGGAAAATCCCTCAAGCATAACTGACAGCCAGGATTTCAATTCAACTCAAATAACTCATAAGCATCATTAGTTAAGAAAGTTCTGTGAGAGGCATGCAGAAACCAGAAGTCACTGTGTGTGTGTGTGTGTGTGTGTGTGTGTGTGTGTGTGTGTGTGTGTGTGTGTGTGTGTGTGTGTGTGTGTGTGTGTGTGTGCGCGTGCGTGTGCGTGCCTCCAGTGAGGTGTTCAACAGGAACTTTCAGGGAATTTCACTAGGACATGAACCTATATTTCATATGACATGTTTAAATTAATGGCTCTCTCTAAAACACTTGAAAAACAGAACACACTTCTATAAAATAGTACTGTTTTGAAAACTGATAAATCCCCCTAAATTCCAGAGCTCAAATTCCCCACCTCACAGCAATGCAGTCACATCACAGTCCAAGACTATTGGGGAGATAGTATAATTCCCAACATTGACAACTGCATCACAAAATGCCTACAGCCAAAAAAAAACCTAACACTTGTTTGCCCATAAATCCTCCCTGGTTATAGTCTGTGTAAGATATTCATGAAAAAGAGAAATCTAAAAGCCCTCAAGCCTATGGCAAATTCTACTTCTCAGAGTACACCAGCAATGTCCACACAATTTCTTTTCTCACACTTTTTATTAGCATCAATTAGTTGTAAAAAGAGATTGGCACATCCATAAATGCATAATGTACCTAAACAAGACTCAACCCCTCTATTAATTTCTCTTCTCCCCCATTTGACTTTCCAAATCAAGTTCAACAGGTTTCACTGTTCCATTTTCACACATGTACCTGAAGTATTTTTACAATATTCACCCTCTTCCCTACCACTAGTGCCCACACCTGGAACTGGATTGGTTTTACACTCATGCCATTCATTTTTTTTTAATTTAATTTTATTTTATTTGAGAACATACTGTACAGAGGGGTTACAATTACATGGGCAGGATAATGCATACATTTCTTACCAAGCATTGCAGCCTCCTCCTTTGTTTACCCTTCACCTCCCTTCCCAGCCTCCCCCCTCCCCCCTCATTTTTTTAAATGTACACAAATTAACTGTTCAAACAACTGTATTTCACACATGCATATGTAATACTTTAATCAGGTTGAACCCCTAGCTTTCTACACATTTTTGGCTGTCAGAATGCTACCCAGCACTCCCCACTAGCACCCAGTGAATGGGGGCCAAGGATGCTGCTAAATATCCTTCAGTGCTTTAGCCAGCTACCAATAACATCAGTCAGCTGATTCAAAATGCCAAAACAGTGCTCAGCTCCAAGAACCTTATGCTGAATTCATAAAGGAAATTTTAATACTGTCTAAGAAAACGCATAGTAGAAAGATGAGAGGTACACTGGGTGCTCCTCAAATCTCTTTGCAGCAACCTGGAAGCTTCTACCCTCTTGGCATATAAGGTCCTGTGTTCTTCTGCCTTATTCCTTTGAATCTCTACAAGATCTTTCTTTGTTTTCTGATCCTCTCTGAAATTCTATTTATCATTTGTGTTGTATTCTCCTTGTGACTTAGAAAAGTCCTACATATTAATGACTCAAACAAAAACACAAAACAAAACAATCTGTTATTCATTACCATCCCACATTACAATTACTACAGATCAAGCAGAAAAGAAGCAAGACATTAAGGTAACCTGGAAAATACCACAGTTAATAAATGTCAGTCTGCCCCCTCCCCCCAGCAAGTTCACAGGCCAGAGAATGATTGGCAAAGACCATCTAACGTTCTCTTTTCTTCTTTCTTCTCCTTCCTTTCTTTCTTCTTTCCTTTTTTTAAAGATAAGATCTAGCTGTGTAACCTACATTGGTCCCAAACTCAAGATTCTACTGCCTCAGCCTCCTAATTACTAACATTACAAGTGTATACCACCACCACGCCTGGCTTTTTTGTCCATGTTTCTTTAAAGACTTTTACCTGAGCTGAAAGAAGATGAAAAAATAGATGGATGGAAAGACGGGGAGAGACAGACATGGTGACCGGGGAGGGGGAAGGGGCGGGGGACAAAGCGGGGAGCAGAGGGAACAGACAGACAAAAGGACAGATGAGGGACACACAACACACACACACACACACACACACACACACACACACACACACACACACACACAAGAATCACATCAAGTTCAAGTCTCTAGAGTCACCTTTTTTTTTTTTGTCTTACTAGAATACTAAATTTACCCTTTTTGTGTCTTTTTTTTTAAATAGGAAGTGCATGAACTATTCCAGCAGGTAATTTTTGTATCCAGAAAACCCATTTATTTTTCTAAATAGATCAAAAAGTGAAAGGGAAGAACTGAAATGCCCAATTTAGCCTAAATCACCCCCTATAAAATACTCTAAATTATCCCCTACATTCTGCCCACGTGGTTTCCTTGCATATCACCCAGGTAAGGGAAATGGGTGAGGAAAGTGTGTACTTATTTTAATTCTTTTTTTTTTTTTTTGGTCGGTCCTGGGGCTTGAACTCTGAGCCTGGGCACTGTCCCTCAGCTATTCAGCTTGAGGGTAGCGTGCTCTTTCTCTCTCTAGCCAGGCATTCATGGCTCATGCCTGTAATCCTAGCTACTCAGGAGGCTGAGATCCAAGGATCGTGGTTCAAAGTCAGCCTGGCAAAGTCCGTGAGACTCTGAATCTCCAATAAACCACCAGAAAATCAGAAGTGGCACTATGGCTCAAGTGGTAGAGCACTAGCCTTTTTTTTTTTTTAATTGGTCGTGGGGCTTGAACTCTGGGCCTGGGCACTGTCCCTCAGCTCTTCAGCTCAAGACTAGCACTCTAACACTTGAGCCACAGCATCACTTCCAGTTTTCTGGTGGTTTATTGGTGATAAGAGTCTCATGGAGTTTCCTGCCCGGGCTGGCTTTGAACCGTGATCCTCAGATCTCAGCCTCCTGAGTAACTAGGATCACAGGTGTGAGCCAACAGCACTCAGCAATTCTTCAGACTTTTAATGGAAGCAAAAAAGATTTCTTCTCCATTTTCCATCCTGCATATCCCAACATCTTCAAATAAAACAACAGTAAATCCAAAACACAGAGAGCCTTAATATATCATTTGCTATCAGCCATTTTTACAAAGGTGCTAATGGCAATTTTACAGAATGACAACATCTTCTGGATGAGCCACAGAAGGAATAATATATTTAGTCTACAAATTCATGGGGTAGTGAGTTGCATGCCAAATGCATTCCATGGTCTCATGAGTCCTTAGTCAAGGGATTCCAAACCAAGAGTATCAGTAACTTACACCCTTGCCAGAAGGCTTGTTTGCTGTAATTTTTGTTGTTACCTTTTGGGATTTTTAGTGAGACAATTAAGGTAAAGTGCTTTGAATAACTGTTACTCCGAATGCCAAGTAGAAATGTCACATGAGCATGAATTTAGGATTAAACAATGTCTACACATTCCCAGTTATTTTAAATCTTTCCTGAAGTAGGGCCTAGAAAATGTCACTAAGACAGGAGAGTTAAAGTGCAACTAAAAGAAAAAAGAAAAAAAAAAAAACCACTTAGCAATTGGAAAAGAAATGTAAGACAGCAAATCTCAAAATACTTTTAAGTATAGAGAAATCTGCCCAGTATTCAGGACCCACAGATGCTCAGGAGATAGTCATCTCCAGAAGGGAATGGGATGACAGAAATACATTACCAGAGCCATAGAGGGTTAAAGCAGCAGTCTTGGATTCCATTCTTGGGTTGGCAGGCACAGAAATGATGAACTGGCCAATGACAATACAGTCCACTGTATTAGATCAAGAAATTATGAATCAGTTCTCTAAGTTTAGTAGCTAGACTCATTCCCATTTGGCTTTTTAAACCAGTTCAGTCCAAATAGAAGTATATAGTAAATGACTTCTAAAGCAGGAAAGGGAAAAAATAATTCTCTCTCATGAAAATCAGAATTATATCCAGCCAAGTTCTCCTATTTTTCCAATGTGGAAACACTTAGTGATGGCTGTTCAAATGCTTATTCTAAATCTAAGACATTAAAAGAAATGAGAGAAGGATAAGATGCGGCTGCAGGAGTTCATTTTTGCTGAAATTCCATGATGAAACAGTAAGGCTTACATTTATAAAACCACAATAAAGACTTCTGAATCCTATTTACTCTCTGTAGTGACAAATATGTTCAAGCAAAGACTTTCTGACTGCTGAAAGACAGCAGCTCTTAAGAAGTGTTTTAAAAGAAGAAGATTCTACAGCTCAGTTTGTTTCCATATTGAGAGGAAAATATTTTTTCCTCTTTTATTAATTTCCTAATCTCATCCTATTCATCTCAGTGAGGTCTTTGGTTGAAATATATTTGAAAAAGAAAGAGAAAGTCTGGGCCAATTATTCAAAGAACAAACTGTCTTCCTTTCAAGGCTTATAAAAATAAATTTGGTTTACAAAAAGGCATTCAAGATTTCCACATTGTCCTCTCATTTCGTGTGAGCCTGCTGATTTCTTACTCATCCTTATTTTTTTTCCAAATTCAAAATGGGTGAGGGAGTCAAACAAAATCTCTAAGTATAGCATTGTATTCTAACTAAACATAAACATTCAGTTGTCAAATTTCAAATCAAAAGATCACATGTAATTTAACTTTTAAAGTTAAGAGGTCAGTACAGATGGCAGTTGAGGACCATTCTGGAGATACAAAATTGGAACAAGTTGCCAAAGAAAGCTAACAATCTACCTCAGGCATGATCATGCAGTGAACTTCATTGAAACCCAAAGCACCTTGGAATAGAGCATTTCCTTTTTGGATCAAGACGTTTAGTGCAAGCTTTTCCCTAGAACTTGTTGGCAAGTTGTAGTTTCCATAATCTGTACCCCAAACACTGTTCATCTCTTTAACTCTATGTGGGGTTTGCCACCTTGTGTTTCACAGCACCATGGCAACCCAGTTTGAACATACAGACATTCCTGAGTTTAAAAGAAACTCCAACTGCAAATACAGGCTGACCAGAAGAAGGCTTCTGCAGCTGACTTTCTACTGGGAACCAAAGAATCAGAAAGGAATTTTAAACAAAAAAAAAAATTTTTAACTACAGCTTTGTGGGAAAATAAGGCAAATTCATGCTAAGAATTGATAGTATTTTTATTTTCCTAGAGTAACCTAAATATAAAAGTATATCTATTCTGAATGATTACAATACATTAAGAGCAATTGTTGTTATCTCTTAGAGAAGCCATCCCTGAGAAATTAGTTTTGTAAGTTATAGTATAGTGTTTACTTATTTTCAAATATATTTTAATTCACTTCAGCATATCTATAGATATGCCAAAACAAAAGATTTTTCTTGCAAAATCTTATAACCTATTACAGACAAGTTATTTTACTATTAAATTGAAGTGCAATATTTTCTAAAAGCAGAGAATCAGCAATTAATATTTTAGTTGTACATTTCTTATTTAACATGGTCAGACTGCTCTTCATTAAAGAAACCTTTTTAAAAATTCAAAAGGTATTTCTTTACAAACAAAAATCTTGAGAACTAGGTTCCACATATATCTAATATATCTATCTCTGCCTAGAGGTTCCAACCCACAATCCTGTAACTGCCAGCACTGAAGGAGACAAATCTGGCCAAAAATACCAAAATACCAAATGCATTCTAAAGATCTCAAGTAGTATTTATCAAAACAAATTACAGGAAATGTTAACATGGGGGGGTGTTTGTTTTTGTTTTTATTGTCGCAAAAAGGGGGCACAGGATGTAGGAGGGGTGAACAAGCAATCAGGTTATTCAATATACACTATGTAAAAAATAAAGTATGCAACTTGTGGACAGGGAAAGGAGGTGAAAAATGAGGGAAAAAATGAAAGAAGGTGTGACATTATCCAAGAGGTACTGTACTCATTAATTACTTGACTTATAGAATTGTAATCCTTTGTATAATTCCCTAGTCAAATAAGTAAGTAAATAAATGTGTCTATCTTTGCTGGCTATCTATCTATCTATCTATATATCTGTCTATCTATCTATCTATCTTTGCTGGGAACCAGTGGTTCATGCCTGTAATCTACAATAAGTACTGAAAAGGCTGAGTCCTGCAATTTGCAGTTGGAAGCCAGCCTGGGCAGGAAAGTCTGTGAGACTCATATCTCCAATTAAGCACCAAAAAGTTGGAAGTGGAACTGCGGCTCTAATGGTAGAGTACTAGTCTTGAGCAGAAAAGCTCAGGGACAGCCCCTAGGCCTTGAGTACAAGTCCTGATACTGATACCAAAAAGAAAAAAAAAAAAAAAAACTTGAGAGACTTTTGAATTTCCTAATAGGAAAAAAAAAATCACCAATGTAACTTGGATCAAAGTTGATATATAATTATTTCTTGCATCCAAATGGAGGATAAGGACTATCATGCTACAAGACAGGCATCAAATCCATCAGAACACAGCTGGAGTAGCCATTATTAACAGGAGCATCCAACACAAACCATCACTGTTTACTACTTAGAAAAAAAGAGATTCAAATCATACTACACAGCAAAATAAAATCAACCTTAAGTAAAAGCTGATTCTTTTTTTAAAAAGTCTATAGAGTTCAAATTAAATGAGTTTTTTTAATTTACTCATTAGTAAAGACACTTTTAAAATAACAAGAAATTTAAATTTAATTTCGAGTTTCAAAAGTAAACTTCTGTAGGTCTAAAAAATTGATCTAAAAAGGGAAAACAAATTGAGTCATCATCTGTGATAGGAGTCTTCAAACTAAGACCCAATTAGCCAAACGCAGCCTGCTGCCTGTTTTAACACATCAGCTGAGAAGGTATTTTATATTTTTGATGGTTTATTAAAATAAAAGGGAATCATTTTCCAAAACACATAAAAGCTATCTAAAATTCACACTCCATTGTCATTGTTGGAGCACAACTTCCCTTGTTCGGTTGTCTTTCATCTCAACCTAGGTTTTACCCCACATCATCAGAAACAACTGGCTCTAACAGGAACTGGATGGACCAAAGAAGCTTTTTACTTTCTGATGTTTGGCAGACTAAACAGCCACCTCTGATCTACTATGTAAAGAACTTATGCACAGGAAAACAGTGAAATTCAATAAAGAGGTGAGGATTTGCTTTTTGTATTTTGTTTTTTAAATTGTAGTTATTTTGACAGTAGGGGTGTTTGAACTCGGGATATGATACTTGATCAAGCACCATACCACTTAAAACCTGCCCCAGCCCACATTGTTTCAGTGGTTTTTGTTTTGGGGCTTTTTGTTTGTTTCTGTTAGGGTCCAGTGATTTTGTTTAAGCTGGCCTATAATGACAATCCTCCAAGTAGTGGGGATTACAGGTATGAACCACCACACCTGACAAGATGTTTGTTAAGGAAAAGAAAAATACAGCTGTTAGTAGAAAACTTTCACTGCCAAATCAATCTCTTTGGCCTATCAAATTCAAAAACTATTTTAGTAAAGTCAACATACAATGTCATGGGTGTCCGAAAACAAGAATGAAGAAATGGCATGTAGCAATCTGAAATCTATTCAACACTTAGAACCAAAATGTGGCCAAAAGAAACAATACTTGAAAAATGTCCACAATTTGCTTGTCATCTCTCAAGGATATAACCTAGAAGGTGGGCAAGTCCATATACAAGGAAATTTATTACAATGTCATTAATACAATAAAATGTCAGTAACAACAGATTACCCTCAACTATAATAGCCATGTATTTTTTTGTGTATCAAATTTTTATAAAGAAATTTTTTCTTTATCTGAAATCAAAGTAAACATATATAATCATGTACATTTAACGCTGCTTCCATTATTAACATAGAGAAGCAATTCTCAATCAAAGATGTCTTAAATATACTACAGAGAAACAAGTCATACAGCTTCTAAGAAGAGCCCTGAAAGAGGACCTTCCAATAAAATGGTTTGTTCTTGCTGAGACCTGAGGCTGGTGGTTCAAAGCCAGCCTGGGCAGAAAAGCCCATGAAACTCTTATTTCCATTTAATCACCAGAAAACCCAAAATGGCACTGTGGCTCAAACTAGTAGAGCACTGGCCTTGAGCCAAAAGCTCAGGGACAGCATTCAGGCCCTGAATTCAAGCCTTACAACTGACCAAAAAAAAAAAGTTTGTTGTTGGCAACAGCCAGTCATAAATCTACAGCAGAGAAGCAAGTACAGGGCAAGGACTTCATGTCAGGTATCTCTGTCATCTCCCACACTAACTTTCCTGAGTTCTCCTATTAGCCACAACAAGTAGAAACCAGAGAGCAAAGAAACTGAGAAAGCAAGAGAATAGGTGGGAAGATGTGCTGTAGTTTGACTGTGTCTAGTCCACAATGCAGGTGCCAAGAAACGATTATGGAAAACCTGCCCACCCCAACAAACAATGAAAGAAAAGTAAAAATCTCGAAATGAGAGAATAGTAAATGTCAAAATCTTAGGCAATTTCACATCAAATCATCCAGTAAATCAGGACATGAATGACTTTGATTGCTCCAAAAAGGATCTCTGACAAAGGGAGATGAAAATAAACAAAAACTAGAAAAATCAAACATTTGCAAAAGAAAACATTTTCCACAAATGTTGAGGTATAACTAGTATGTTAGGCAAATAGCTAGCATTTTGCTTAAGCAGAGAACCTCATTTAAACTGTATGGAAACAGCAAGCAATTTTAAAGTACAGAATTATTCAAAATAGCAAGGAAATTGATAACGTAGTAAATCCAGTTGGCAAAATTACAAATGTAAGTAGATTTATATTTTTCAGAAACTGCATATTTGGGGGGAGAAAGATTCTAATTCTCAATCTTATGTAGTTTTTGAGGTTATGATTTCTGGTTAGATTTTGGTTAAGGGCTTAATCAGAATTATTTCATGAAGAACCTACTGAAGGCTAGGTACATGGTTCATGAGGTAGAGCAAGTAGAAGGTTCTCAACTAATATCAAACTCCAGTACTATGCCCCTTTCCCACCCCCAAAAAAAAAACAATTTGAACACTTACAGAGGCTCATATTATATGTGAAGGCATGACTCAGTGGTAGAACAAAAAATAATTTCTACTGGGAAATAGGAGAATCAATTTTATACCTAACAACTCTAAGAGGAAAAAACTCTTGGTGCCAATCAGAGTCTCAGTGGCCACCTCTCTCATACACAGCTTTTCTTCCATCACACCAAGTGATTTTCTTGGCACCCTGATCAGACCTCCCAACCTGACACACAAGAAACATTCTACTTCTCTAGCCCATTATTTCCATTCAATTACCTTTCCTGTCTCGTTACTTTGAACTTTTTCAGTTCCTCACTAATTGCCTTCTAAAATATTTTGTTCCTTACAAGCCCTCCATCTCCCAGAATCAGAATTTTCTAGGTTTCAGAAGATTTACTTGGCATTCTCTAAATCATACATTGATGGTTCAAAGTGACATCATACACAAGGCACAAGTGGCTGAATCAAATTTAGACACCAACTTCTACCTCTAGTACAATTCAGCAAGACAGAGCTGTGATTCAGGTTGGAAGGTTGCAAATCTGTGCTTTTAGGTAAAACTGTGAGAAGAGGTGGTAACTGAAGAAATAAAACACAAGTAGGTATGTGTGTGGTCACCATTGCTGTGGTATTTATTCAGATCTCTGCTAAGAACAGACAGTAATAACCCTTTTAAATTGTCAAATCAGCCAGCATCCTATCTGCCTGTGTCTCCTAGATATCATGTATTTTCAAACCTTGACTAGACAATCACCTTAACCACTGAAATATTGGCATCATAAGTGACGAAATAAGTCAGTCCTCATTTCTACAGAGTGTGTAAAAATTCAAAGACAAGACTGGATCTCCCTCAACTAAATCCTAAATTGAAACCTACTCCCAATGCAATGGCCTTTGGGAGATGGTTAGATGATGTGGACATAGTGCCCACATGATATAAAACAGGGCAGGTAGAGCTCCTGTCCTTTCTACCCAGTGAGGATGAAGTGTTGTATGGTAAATCAGATACTGATCCAGTCATGAGGAAACAGAGGAGCCACATTTTGAAAGGTCAAATTTGAAGTTCTCATTGGAGGCCAGCGACTGCAGATGCAAACAGACTCCTGTCTCAAAGATATGAAGGCCTGCACTCTCTCTGCCCCACCTAAAGAGCTTGTACCAAGCTTTTAAAGACAAAAGATATATGTTTGACTGGAACTCACAAGCTCAACAAAAGCAGACCTTATTTGAACACATTCAGGTACAAGCTCGGGTACCAGCAGAACTTTTCCATCTCGGCAAGATAATGCCTCAGCCTTCCATATAGTGGAAATTTTGGAGGCAGGTGACCCAAGCTATTTAGGGAAGTAATCAAGGCAGAATTGGAACATCCTCTATGTAAAACTTTCTTAGTCTATACTATCTGCATTTCTCTGAAGCAGAACCGTCCTAGCTCACCTTGAGCTACCACTCACCTCTAGGTTTTTCAGCACTGGGTGAAGAACTCCCTCCATCCAGCAAGAAGCAGTAGCATAGCTGTTAAGAACTTACTTAGACTCAGCCTCCCAGCTTCAGGAGAAGGTATGATTCAGGAACTAGGAAGCAAGTCCTCCTCAGACATGGAAGCTGTCAGTTCCTTGACCTTAGGCTGCTCTGTAGATTGTAGAACTATGAAAACAAATTTATGTTGTGCATAAGCCACCCAGTTGATAGTATCCTTTTATAGCAGCACAAACAGATTAAGACACCCTCACTCATTTATGTCATAGGAAAAACAATGTTCCTTTTCCAACACCCTTCTAGTTCAGTCTGAATTGAGAAACTGCATTTAGTAGATAACTGGTGAACACTTTTACTTTGCTTTCAGGACTTACTGCCTCCTACTGCTGGCTACCTTGTGTTTGTTGAGTTGTTTTATTAGCAATGATAGTGAGGATTGAAAGAACTCTATTTATTAAAAAAAAAAAAAATAGTGATGTTTGAAAATGAAAGCTAGAAAGAAAAAGTCCATAAACTTGCCTAGGAATGTGGTTTAGTGGTAGAGTGCTTGCCTAGCATGCATGAAGCTCTGGATTCAATTCCTCACCACCACATAAACAGAAAAAGGCCAAAAGTGTGCTGTGGCTCAAGTGGTAGAGCACTTGCCTTGAGCACAGAGAGGCTCAAGGACAGTCACCAGGCCCTGAGTCCAAGCGCCAGGACCGGGGGGGGGGGGGGGGGGGGGGGGGGATCCATAAATTTTACCACCGCAATAAATTTCAACATCTGGATTACCTGTTCTAAATGGCATTTTAGTTAAATCTCTCTTTTTAAAAAAAAAAAAAAGACACTAACATTGTTAGGAAGATCTCAGCAAACTGTCTATAGTTTTAGGGAATAAGCAATTAAAAGAAGAACATGTGATGACATTAGGCACTAGAATTACTGAACTGCGATTCTAGACAGTCTTCTGATTCAGGCACAGTAAGGAAGGATATAAACATCACTTCTTTGATCACTTGAGTCATTTAAACTCATCCTCCCTACATAGGCATTTTCCTTCTCTGTGAAAACTAACCCAATTCTTTCCATATCTAAACCGCAATAACACTACAAAGTAAATACCCCTGGAATTTTAAAGAATCTCTGTCATCCAAGAAGAGATGATAAAGCAGAGTCTTCCTGATTCTTTTCATATTAGCCTAGTTAACAGAGAATAAGCAAGTCTTTAAATCTAATACAAGCCATTTTGTAAAGAAAATGCAGTCAACCAGTCCTTCAAGAAAATCTAAGAGGAAGAACTCTTGGAGAAAAACTGCAGGAATGACTTTAAAGGGAAGATCCACAGTGTATCATAAATAATTTAAGAACAAAGGCTGAAAATGTGGCTTAGTGATAGAGTACTTGACTAATATGCATGATGAGTTTGATTCCCATTACCACATAAACAGAAAAAGCCAAAAGTGGCACTGTGGCTCAACTGGTAGTATGCTAGCCTTCAACAAAAGAAGCTCAGGGACAATGCCCAGGCCCTGAGGCTGGCAAAAATAATAATAATAATACATACATACATACATAAAATAATTTAAGAACAGGAGAAATCCTCCCATTGAGTATCTTTAATAAAGTGTGCAAGTGGGCTGGGAAGGTGGCTCAGTGGTAGAGCGCTTGCCTTGCATGCATGAGGCCCTGGGTTCGATTCCCCAACATCACATAAGCAAAAAGGAAAAAAGCCGGAAGTGGCACTGTGGCTCAAGTGGTAGAGCGCTAGCCTTGAGCTGAAGAGCTGAGGGACAGTGCCCAGGCCCAGAGTTCAGGCCCACAACCGGACCCAAAAATAAAATAAAATAAAGTGTGCAAGTGGAGGTTCTAGAATCCTAAAGCAGTCCCTGCAACTGTAGACATTCATAAAGAAAGCTCATCATGGAAATTACAGACTCCTGGGTTTACCCAAATGAAGTATCAACAGTACCAGGCACATAATGACATACAGAAAATGAAAATACTAATAACCGCTTCATTAACTGCATTTAGTGGACCATGCTTGTAATCCTAAGCACTAGGGGACAGGGAAACAGGAGGATACAGATTTCAAAGCCAGCCTGGGCCAGGTGCTGGTGGCTCACACCTGTAATCCTAGCTACTCAAGAGGCTGAGATCTGAGGATCACAATCCAAAACCAGCACAAGCAGTAAAGTCCATGAACTCTTATCTCCAGTAAACCCCCAGAAAACTGGAAATGGCACAGATAGCTCAAAGTGGCAGAGCTCTAGCCTTGAACAAAAGAGGTCAGGGACAGCACCCAGGCCCTGAGTTCAAGCCCCATTGCTTACAAAAAGGAAAAAAAGAAAGCCAGCCTGGGCATATAGTAAGACTCTGTCTCAAAATCAAAAAAGATCTTTGTAGGCTAGGAATGTGGCTTTGTGGTACAGTGCTTGTCTAGCATGCATTAAACCCTGGGTTCGATTCCTCAGTACCACATACACAGAAAAGGCCAGAAGTGGTGCTGTGGCTCAAGTGGTAGAGAGCTAGCCTTGAGCAAAAAGAAGCTCAGGGACAGTGCCCAGGCCCTGCATTCAAGCCCAGGACTGGCAAAAAAAAAAAAAAAAGATCTTTAAATCCCAATATCCTCATAATGCAACAAAGTTCTATTGCTGATAGAACTGTATTCTGCAACAAGAAATGATTTCTTCTCAAGCTACTGCTTAATGTATTTAATTAGATTATGATGAAGAATTTATACAAAAAATGGGAAGAGGGATGCCAAAAGTAAAAGGTAACTATTTCTGAATTTAACAAAGTCAAGGAAAAACATCCCTATGCAAGAAGTCCCTATACTTCAAAGTGATAACACTAAATCAGACAGACAACAAATTGTTTTAAAAATGATAAAAAATAAAATAAAATAAAGTAAAGGGGGGCTGGGAAGGTGGCTCAGTGGTAGAGTGTGTCCCTTGCATACATGAGGCCCTGGGTTTAAATCCTCAGCACCACATAAGCAGAAAAAGCCGGAAGTGGCACTGTGGCTCAAGTGGTAGAGTGCTAACCTTGAGCTGAAGAGCTGAGGAGCTCAGAGTTCAGGATCCACAACTGGAAAAAACAAAAAGATAAAAATAATAATAAAGTACAATAAAGATAAGGGTATTATCCTGAAATTCCTACAGAAAAAAAATGGACATCATATGTAAGGTCAACAACATAAAAATGAAAGTAAAATGCCTAGCAAAGAAAACTATTAATGGACAGCCTGAAGTTCGTTGAATGAGACAATGATTGGCCAAACTCCATGCCAATATACATACTCACCTTACTCAGTGAGGAGGAATTTAAAATGGCTTATCATATTAACAACTAAGGTACAATGTTGTCAGGGAGAGGTGGAGACATTAGAAGCAAAAGGGGAGAGACCATTTTCAGGGTCCTCAAAAGGGATGAAATGCAGGGAATGAAATCCTTGTACTCACAAATCAGCATGGAAGCACACACCCAGAATTAGCATGTAAGGGCAGGAATTGCACATTACTTCTCTCCTTCCACTGAGACTGATGGCTGGAGAGAAATCTCAGCAAGGTATGCTGAGAAAAGGATGGAACTTTTCTGGTATTCATTGCCAAGCCCTCCCTAACCCTCAAGGGACTTAGGGCACCTAGACTTTTCCTGAGATGTGGAAGCACAGATATTCCCTGCAGGACTGAGTATCTGCTACTTACACTTAAGACAACAGACAACACCTCCATGCGGGTATGGGAAAGATAAATCAAAAGACACTGCTGACAAGCTTTTATTTCAACTTGTCCGCCAACCTGCTTAGGCATTCACATGGTTAAATTGTTCATTTGAAGAAAATTCACAGTGTAAGAACATAATTTCATCCTTCAGAACCACCATTCGGTAGTTTTCATAACTCACTTAAAATATAACCTTCATGAGAAAAACTATAAAGCACCTTACTTAAAACCCAATTAATAGCAAAAAGCAATAAATCCTGAAAGTCTCTGACAGTAAACTTTGGCAGAAATGAACTCAGTTGGACACAACTCCATCCCACAGCCAGACAAAGATAGGCCTTTGCTTTCTCCTATCTTTTCCCAGCTAAGGTTCCCCACTGCTCCTCATTGAAACTCACCAGGACAGCAAGCATTCTAGGACCATCTGGTGTGAGAACATATTACACATTCACTAGGCATGGTTCTAATCACAGCACCATTGAAACCACCACCATAGATCTCAGCAAGGTGCTCCTGAATGGAAGAATTTTATATTTTGCCTTTCAAATTATTTTTATTGGAAGCATATTCACAAGACCACTATGAGAAGAAAAAGGGCCTCAGCCTGAGCTCATTTTCCCACCCCCTGCCTTCTTCTCTACATGCCTTCTATGAAAGGGCTCTATTTCATCTTTGCTCCCTGCAAGAGAATGTACCTGCCAACTACTGTCAGAGCTTACCTCTTTATCCCAGCTTAGATACTGCTTCTTTGGTATCTGCGAGCTTTTAGCACCAAACACAGCTGTCTCCTTGTTCAAGGGTCCCAGTTAACTATTTCACCAGATAGTTATCAAGCAATACAGAAGCCAAGTGATAACATGCTTTGTGGGTAGCTTGTGCCCTAGAAGCCTCTGGATTAAAATGCTGATTGATAAACTGAGCACTGGTGGCTCATGCCTGTAATCCTAACTACTCAAGAGGCTGAGATCCGAGGATCGAGGTACAAAGCCAGCCCGGACAGGAAAAGTCCATGAGACTCTTATCTCCAATAAACCACCAGAAAACCAGAAGTGGTGCTATGGCTCAAGTGGTAGCCTTGAGCTGAAGAGCTCAGGGACAGCGCGCAGACCCAGAGTTCAAGCTCCACAACCAACAGCAACACACAAAAAAGCTGATTGATAAAGTTACCAAAGCATTAGACAAAAACAGAGAGCACAGCCTCTGGCGTTTCTTGTTCAAAATCATCCTAACACAGCTGTACCAACCATCTTAAAAGAAATTCATTTTATTAGCTTATCTAGTTACAGAGAAGATAAAACAAATCTAGGGTGCAGCATCTCTTTCCTTCCTTCATTCTCTTCCTTCACTTTTCTCTCCAAAACATGAAGACTGTGGACCAGGCAGGCCCTGGTAAACAAAAAAAAAAAAGGTAAAAGCATGATGAGCCCCCTCCTCAACACCCCCCCCTGCCACCCTACACAAACACACACACACACACACTGCAAAATCTAGATAGAAGCTCCCTAAGAACAGGAATACCCTAAGGTTGAAGAGCACCTGAAGCCCCTTCTGCTAAGCTTAAGAGGGAAGAGGCAATCTTTCAGTGTGATGCCTGAAGGATGCAGTCATTTATCAGTCACTTATGAGTCCTGAGGGAAGACTCCTCTTCTGTCTTAAGGCAGGGAAGAGGGGGCAGAGGGCAGTGAATGGTCAAGAGGAATTTGTTCAGCAGGTCACAGTGGCTCACATGCCTGGAATCCTAGGTATAAGGAAGGCATAGTCAGGAGGATCACCGAGAGGCTAGCCCTGGGCCTGGGCCCTATCTTAAAAAAAAAAAAAAAGTATATGAGATCCTGTCTAAAAAATACCTAAAGCAAAAAGGGCTGGGACATGGTTCAAGTGGTAAAGGCTTGCCTAGTAAGTATGATGCATTAAGTTTGAACACCAGTACCACCCAAAAAAGGTAACTTGTTTAGCTCTCCTTCTCATCAGTCATGGAATAGACCACAACTCCCCCCACTAAGTGTAGTACTAACACCTAAAAAGTTTCCTCCATTTTCACAGGGCACTCTGCCTTTCCAGGTTCCTAAGGAGTCAAACTGAATATCATCTCTTCTTTCAAAAACTAAGAATCTCACCTCTCTATTCTCTTAGTCCTCCCTTTTATTTGTCTTGTTCAGCTTTCTTGAAGTGTAAGTAACAGAAAAAATACATATATTTATGGCACAAAATGTGATGTTTGAATATATCATCATGCATTACTGATTATTGTAGTCAAGCTAATTAACATACTTATCACCTCACATAATTATCTTTTTCGGTGTGTATGATACTTCAAGAACACTTGAAATCTAACCATTTTATGTATTTCAAGAATAAAATACATCAAGAGCCTTAATAATACAGTTAAGAGCTTGAAGTGGCTCTTCAGCTAGCCTCTGTTAACATCAGGTTGTCTATGTAGAGCCTGGAACTTCACTCAGCCTGTGTAAATCTGCTTTTTGCACCAGAACCATGCACTATGTAAGAAAAGGTTCTACAGACTTTATTAACAATCCTCCCAGAATTCTTATTAGCGAATGGCAGCAGGACACAACGAGGAAGAAAAGGCTCATGTACTTTCCTCAACCGCAACGTCTCCCTCCACCCTGAGTAAGGCACCTCTACTATAGCAATAAATGCCACTGGTTGGCATGAAAATTTACATATAAAAATGGAGCACAGGACTGGGAAATTGGCTCCTTGGTAGAGTACTTGCCTCGCATGCATGAAACCCTGGGTTCAAATTTCTCAGCACCACATAAGCAGAAAAAAGCCAGAAGTGGTGCTGTGGTTCAAGTGGTAGGGTGCTCACCTTGAGTGGAAGAGCTGAGGGACAGCACCCAGGCCCAGAGTTCAGGCCCCATGACAGACCAAAAAAAAAAAAAAAAAAAAAAAAGGAGCATAATCATGCAACATCCATAGGCAGAGGAGGAAATGTTAATCTGATGTGTAAAGATCTGTTTCACTGTTTGTCATGTTATCTAATAAAGAATTATGTTGCTTCTTGAAGAGGCACATATAAAGCACTACTGCATTTTCATTTCTTCTGAAAAACTGCCACAGCCTAAGTGTTGAATATAGCAGCCAGCAAGATCATAGGAACCATTCTTGATCTCTCTAACTTATAAGGTACATTTTTAAAAACAGAGCAGCCATCTTAGGATCTAAAAGAAAGGCTAAGACTTCCTAACCCCACCAGCAGGAATATTAAACCATATTACAATGAGTGAGTGAGAGTGAGTGTGTGTGTGTGTGTGCGTGCGTGCATGCGTGCATGTGTGCATGCGTGCGTGTGTGTGTGTGTGTGTGTGTGTGTGTGTGTGTGTGTGTGTGTGTGTGTGCTCCCCATGTATGCACCAGGACTGGGGCTTGAACTTAGGGTCTGGGTGCCCCAACACTAGAGCCACAGATTCACTTCTGGCTTTCTTGGTGATTAACTGGAGAAAAGAGTTTCAGGGACCTTCCTGCCTAGGTGGGCTTTGAACCTAAACCCTGAGATCTCATCCTCCTGAGTAGCTAAGATTACAGGTATGAGCCACAGGCTCTCAGCCTGTTCTTTTTTGGCTGAAAAGAACTTCAAATAAATCTCAGCTTTGAACACAGATATTCAAAGAAGCTTCTCCCCACAGATTCCCAGCAGAAACTCCCCGGAGATCGGGCTTCCTCCTCCAGAAAGTGGTACACGTATGAGCTCTTAGGTTACAAGCTTTTTTGCTCAAGGAAACCCTGAACACCTGTTGCCCAGAGCTATATGAAATATGACACAACTCTCCTATTCTTATGATCATTACTACTTTGCAGAAAGTAGAAATGTCTTTTGTAAAGTAGAACCTTAGGCAATATCAACTTCATGCCCTGAAATAAATCCCAAAGCAATTCAGGAAATGAGTCAGGTATTATCAAACCCATGGCAAACAGGTAGCAATGAATATTATTGGATGGAAGTTGATAACAATTACTAGATTGTTTCCAAACAAGGCTCCTTTTTATGATATTTGAAAGGGGAAAAAATCTACTTAATACGCATCTATTAAGTGCCATTCCTAATCATTATATTCATTTTCCCCTTGGTTATGCTAAAATCCCATTTGGCTTAAGAGAAAAACAGCATGCTAGATGTTACATATGTTATTTATGACATCAGGGCCAAGAGTAGGAAGGATCAGTGAAGACACAACCGAATGGAAGGAGAGAGAGGAAGAGAAAACAAGCAAAGATGTAGAGGTAGGAAAGCTCAGGGCCTGTAGCAAAGAATAAGCCATTTTTTCAGCTTTACTAGTTTATCTGTGCCAGCACTATGAACCATTTTAAGGTTAAAAAATACCTCTGAGAGTTGCATAAAGTTAGGCTACTGTGGAGCATTGCTACTATCCTCATGAAGATCAGAGACAGATATTTGAAGGTGCTTTCACTTTTTACAGAAGTGGCTAAATCACCACATAAGCACAAAACTTTCCAAATGAAGGCCAAGGTAATCCATGGGCTGTCTCTGGCTCCAACACTTGCCTAATCCTGTATACACAAATGCTTCATTCATCCAAACAATGCTTCTTGGATGTTGTCCATGTACCAGGCACTGTGCTACATAAATGAAGACAAACTGACTTGATTCTTGGCTGCTAAAAGCATAGTAGGAGATGACCCCAAGTAAAACAAGAGGAGGTAACGCTATACAAATAACAAATAAGGCTGGGCATGGCAATCCATAGCTATAATCCTAGCACTTGGATGGTGAGGCAAGAGGATTTTGAGTTACAGGCTAGCCTGAGCTATAAAGCAATAGTCTACCTCAAAAAAAATAGTTAAGGTATAATTAGTATTAATCAATTAGGTAGGATCACATTAAAAAGATAGCAGCAGGAACAATTTTTAAATTCATTCTTTTATTCACATCTAGACTGCTAGTGTTATTATCACTTTCCTTAGGCAGTGTGTCACTATATATCCCAGGCTGGCCTTGAACTTTAAATAATCCTGCCTCCAGCTGCCAAATGCTTTCCCCAAATCTCTGGAATTATAGGCATGCACCATAATATCTAGCTTAGGCCTATATTTTTTTATTTGGCTAGATCTACTGTAAAATAACTCACACACCCATAAGACACTTTTACAAAGTTACTTAATTTCTAGTCAACTTGTACAGATTTCATTACTCTTTTCTATGACTACTGCATCAAAAAGACAAATAATAAATTGGGTCAGATAAAGTAAGGGACTGTCCTTTAAGTGTCTTTACACTAGTTCTGCATCATTCATCACTTTCATGTGCCTGCCTTATTATGTCTCAAAGAAAGTAACGTGCTAGTGAGGTGCCTCAAACTCATCAGCAGGATCTTAGTTATCATATCACTCTGCTGATCTTAAAGTTTCATTTTCCCTACAAAAGAGGATTAGAGGGGCCAGGAATGTAGCTTAGTGGTAGAGTGCTTGTCTAGCATGCAAGAAGCCCTGGATTCAATTCCTCAGCACCACATAAACAGAAAAAGTGGAGGTGGCACTGTAGCTCAAATGGTAGAGTGCTAGCTCTGAGCAAAAAGAAGGTCAGGGACAGTGGCCAGGCCCTGAGTTCAAGCCCCAGGATTCCGAAACAAACAAACAAACAAAGAGAGGGAGGGAGGGAGGGAGGGAGGGAGGGAGGGAGGGAGGGAGGGAGGGAGGGAGGGAGGGAGGGAGGAATACAACACTATAGACAGCAGAATGATGGTTGTTTTCACCCCTTGTCCTCGTTTACAAAGGCTTCTTTTTGGAGGTTGCTCCATTCAGTCTTCCTCTGTCATCCCACTCAAAACCTGGATAGGTTCTTAAGACTACCTCCCCTGCTTCAAGAACCACCTTTTCTTACTCCTGAAAATACCTCCAGAAAATTCACGCTTCCACTTATCTCTTTTAAGAGTAGGCTAATAAAACACAAGGTCTGTGCAACAAGCTGACTACACAGGATCTCACATTTAGACTTCCACCAGCAAAGCAATGAGGCAGACAGGCTTGGATTACTGTTCCAATTTCCCACATGAGCCTCTCCTGAGCAGAATGACACCCTAATCATTTTTATATGTTTGGCATTCCCACAGACAATGGTTAATGAATAACACAGCAAGAGGGGAAATTGGAGTGAGTGAAAGACAGTGAGAATTAGGTCTTATGAGTAACTCAATGCTCTCAAGACAAAGTATAGAGAAAAGTTAAACATGAAATCAAATATATATTACAGATAGGTATTTATTTATATCTAAGTGGAACAGCCAAGAGAATTTGATCTGGTTACACAGTCCTTCCAAAGTTAAGACAAACCTAAGCATTCTGAAATGGAAGTATAAATGCTGTGGTTTAATAGTTCCATAAGTAGAAAAGGACATTAATTAAACATTATAGCCGGGCACTGGTGGCTCACGCTTGTCATCCTAACTACTTAGGAAAATGAGATCTGAGGATTGAGGTTCAAAGCCCGCCTGGGTAGGAAAGTCTGTGAGACTATTTCTGGTGTCTCTGAGACACCAGAAAACCAGAAGTAGCACAGTGGCTCAAGTGGTAGAGTGCTTGCCTTGAGCTGAAGAGCTCAGGAACAAAGGCCAGGCCCAGAGTACAAGCCCCACGACTGACCAAAAAAAAAAAAAAAAAAAAAAAAAAATTATGTGAAACTCAATATTCTAAATGATCCTACTTGAAAAGATGTTTGCATATAGATTTTCACCCCAAAGGCAATCTCAATGACAAACTCCAATGAGATGGTTTACTGCACAAATTCAGGCTGAATTTTTAGGAAAAATGCAAAACAAGTATCACTATATTACTATGAGCCATTATGGCAAGTATCAATTCTGTTAGCAATCCCAGGAAACAAAGATGAAAGAATTCTAGCCAGAGATAGATTCATACAAATGAGCACAAGACTAAACTCCCCCAGAAGTTTCTCACTTCATTTTTTTCTATGTTGAAGTACTGTGCAACCAAGTTTCTCTGATGATAGAAGTGCTCTACATTGCTAGGTACTAGTGGTTCATGCCTGTAATCCTTGCCACTCAGGAGTCTGAGATCCTAGGATTGCAGTTTCAAGCCAGCCAAGACAGAAAAGCTAACAGGACTCCATCTGCAATTAACCAACCAAATGCCATACTGAAGTTTGTGCTCAAGTGGTTAAGTGTCAGGCATGAACAAGCAAGGCTGGGGAAAGCTTAAGGCCATTAGTTCAAGGCCTGTTACTGATAATGACAAGTGGAATAAAGTTTCTTCGCCTTTCTTACAGATGTGACCACCTTTATAGGACTATCTCTGACATGGAGATCAAGGAAGAACTTCACATAGTCACCTTTACTAGCTAATCCTCACTTGTACCCACAGGTCAAAACGCTCAGTAATGTCCTTGCTCTTCTCCACAGCTAAGGCAGGTTGATTGCTCAAGGAACACTGCAGGCTGTGCCTGAACACTCTCCATTCCTCAGAATACTTTAAAGTTCCAACCTCAGCCCCCAGAATTCCTCAAGAAAGACTTTCTGACTTCAGATGAAGTCTCCTCCGGCCAGCTATATTAGAAAACTTGAAGACTTGAAGACAGCTAGAGAAGCAAGAGATTCTAAGAAAACATATGTCTACACAAAACTAGTACAGCATATAGCAGCGTTATTCTCAGTAGCCCAAAAGAAGAACAATGTCCATCAACTGATGATCAAAAATCACCCAGTTGTGGTCTGAAAGAATGGTATTTAAATTATATTTCAATAAAGATATGAGTGGGGGACTCCCCTAAGAAAACCATAAAGAAAAAGTAGCAGGAGCCCATAAAGGATGTAACCCAGCTCACTTGTGTTTCAACTGTTAATGAAAACAAGAAAGCCAAATAGGGATATTTTCAGGAAATCTTTCCAAATTTAAGCTTGAGACTTCACATTGTCTTTCACTAAAACCTGAAAAAGATAAAAGAAATAAATAAATAAAGCCAAGATCATTTCTAACTCATAGAAAAAGAGATTTAGTCTGAGTATGTATGTATGGGTCTATATGACCCACCTGGAGTGGAATACAAAATTAGGAGGGATGGAAATGAGCTATGAGAAACATCTAGTAATTCTTCTTGTCTGAATTAAACTTTTCATTTCCAGTTACCAAATATAAAGGGATTAGACTCAATCATAATCGAGTACTTGCTACATGCCAAGTCCTATTCTAAGCACATGCATCATCATAACTTAATCCTCATAACCAATTTAGGCAGGAGCAAAATTAGAGTTCCTGGGGCTCTGGTTCCAAGACCTCTGCCCTTTCCTGCAGAATCTGGAAAGCATCTGCTGGAGAGGAGTTAGTCAGCAAGGAAAAGTGGACAGGACTCCAACTGTCTACCCTCCAACATCAGGTGAGTGCCTCAGACATAGGACACTGCTTCTCTAACTTCAAGCTTTACTAAAGTCTCAAAGCTCCATGCCAGGGGCTGGGAAGGTGGCTCAGTGGTAGAGCGCTTGCCTTGCATGCCTGAGGCCCTGGGTTCAATTCCTCAGCACGACATAAGCAAAAAGAAAAAAAGCCGGAAGTGGTGCTCTGTCTCAAATGGTAGAGCGCTAGCCTTGAGCTGAAGAGCTGAGGGACAGCGCCCAGGCCCAGAGTTCAGGCCCATGACCGGACCAAAAAAAAAAAAAGCTCCATGCCAAGTCTCTGTACTAAAAGTCTCTTCTCCATGCCAAGGCTCTGTAACAAGAGGTAGTACTATTCTTGGGCACTACAAACAAAACATAGTCCTTTATGGCCTAAAATTACTGAAGAAACAATAAACAAAAAATTAAAACATAAATACTCATGTATGTGAAAGTCAGAATACTTCATAACAACCAATGGAATATTTACATAGAGTTCCAGTTCAATATCATCTAGGAAAAGGAGTAACCAACCACCTCAAGGTCTAAATGCAGGACAGCATTAGAGGGAGAAAGACAATAATGCCAACCTGATTCCTCTTCTCAGTGATCTCCAAGAACTAAATCCAACTGAGTAGGAGAACCAGTCGATATAGTTTACAAGGATGCGTGAAGTGCTGAGTGATTCTGAGGGCCCATTAGGAATGATCTGGAGGCCAATTGGCCTTATTTAAATGCATATTCAAATGAAAGGAAAATAGATTTGACCAAAGGTAGTGAGAGGTTTCCCTACAGAACATCAATTGACAGAATTCTTTCTCTAGTTACTTAGGTTTAATTCAGGATGTTTAATAAATGTAATTTTAATTGAGTTTATATGTGTGCATATATGTACATGCATGCCTGTGCCAGTCCTGAAACTGAGCTCAGGGCCTGGATACTTTCCCTCAGCTTTTTTGCTCAAGGTAGCACTCAACTAACTGAGCTATAGCTCCACTTTGGCTGATTTTACATCTCAACCCTCAGAATTCAGCCTTGGGAGTAACTAGGATCACAGGTATGACTAGGATCACAGGTATGAGCCACTGGCACCTGGCTCAAAGTAAGATTTTTGTGATACTGGGATATAACACTTACCTGAGGCCCTGAATTAAACCTAGTATAGTATTGCTTTCAACTGTAAATAAATAAGTGGATTAGACAGAGAAATATGCTTCATAAATTGGCTTGAACTCCTATAGCTCTACATTATCTGAGTCTTGCTATGTTGCCCAGGCTGGCCTCAGACATTCTCAGTTTTACTGTTCTATCATATTCTGGCACAAAATAAGTCTACAAGTTCTTCATGAGAAAAATCATCCAATAACTATACAACTATAAGAACCACCAAACTTCTCTAATACCACAAAATGCCCAAACAACTTATCCTGAAAGACTTAAGCTACAAGATGAAGAATTAGCATTGATTATACTCATAACATTCGTCATCACTTATAAGGAAAACAATTGCCTAATTTTAGCGGCAATATGGTCGATCAGTTCAGGCTGGGCACTGATGGTTCACATCTGTAATCCTCGCTACTCAGGAGGCTGAGATCCAAATCTCAACCAATAAAGATAGAAGCAGGGTACTGGTGGCTCATTCTCCTAACTACTCTCCAATTAAACACAAGAAAACTGGAAGTGGAGCTATGGTTCAAAATGGTACAGCTAGACTATATTTGAGCGAAAGAGCTCAGTAGCAGCACCCAGGCCTTGCATTCAAGCCCCATGACTGAATAAAAAAATAGAATAACTTAGTTTACTTCATCTACCTATTGTATAAGATCAGGAAACTGGTGCAGAAAGACAGAATGGTATTTTTAAGTCACATAACCTGTTAGTGCTAAGGCTGGAACTCCAACTCTTGATTCCTGAGATGGACTCAGGCTATTTGGGTTCATTCTGGGTTTATATGTGTGCATGTATGTACGTGCATGCCTGTGCCAGTCCTGAAACTGAGCTCAGGACCTGGATACTTTCCCTCAGCTTTTTTGCATGCTCACAATAAGGCAAGAACAGAATTCAGTTCCGATTCCCAGACACTCCTCCTTGATGTTAGCATATTCCTCCTGTTCTCCTGTGAGCCTTGTTTCTTGATTAGTTTCTTTATGTCAGCCAACTAAAAAAGAACTGCTAGGCACTGGTGGCTCATGCCTATAATTCTAACTACTCAGGAGGCTGGAACTTCAATGCAACTTTAAAAAGTCACTATGCCTCAAATCACTGGAATGTGGGGATATGATTAATAATAACCCATTGAAAAGAGTAGCTCTAGCCTTTGATTGGCATTAATAGCCAATGTCTGTGACTTTAGCCAAGTGTCACTATCACACAATATTGTGAAATTTATGTAATCACTTAATCTCAATAAAGAATTTTTTTAATAGCGAAATGTCTAGGGGGAAGTACAGAGCAGTTCTCCAAAGTACAACATCAGCCACAAAGGCTTTGCCAAGGCTAAGGCACAAAGGAGAGTTCAAGGTCTTCATTGGAGCAAGCACAATGTACCGCACAGAACACTTACACAGAGAAGGCACATGTAAGAAGAAATGGGGGAATCAAGACATGTCTGTTAGTAACAAACTTTCTCTCAAAGGACCCTATGGCATAGCTGAAACTTAAAAATAACCCAAAAGTTCCAAGAAACCAAAAAGAGAATAACTACCAACTTGCAATGGATGCAACTGACCAGATTTCCTAAAAGACCTTTCATATTCTGAAAACATATGAACCACACATCTGCCACAAAGGCTGAAGCCAATTTGCTTTTACGTAAGCCTCTTAACTATCGTTTGTCTCCACAGAGACAAATCTTTGCTTAGCAAAGGTAATGGGCTAATAATAATACATGCCAATTAAGATTTGTTTCTGTATTAATTAAAAAACTTTCATTAGCAACATGAAAGTCCTTATTCTAAGGTACATGATGACTATCTCCCACCCTGCCAGTAAACTGAAGAGTCTTGTTACCAATACAATGGCACTCCATTTGTGAGGTGTAAATTAGTGTCATCTGACTTAGTAACAGGAGGATCAGAGCATTTAAAATGTAAAAGTAGTAAGTATCCTAATAGTGTAGCCTCCAAGACAGCCCCCAGTGATCCTAGCCTACTGGTATTCCTGCCCATGTCTAGTCACAGTGAACAGGGCTTACTTATGTGACCAGCAGAGTTACCATGATGGTGGAGGACTTCCAAGGTGTTTTCCATCTTGGTATCCCTCAGACTGTTCACACTGGCTGCCATCTAGGAAGCGTTTGTGGAAACACCTGGCTGATGAGGTATTATAGCTGCAGCCAATAGCCAGTAGCCACTTAACCACAACGAAAAGGCACCTTTGAAGTAAATCCTCCAGCATGACTGTGGGCCCTTTCTGTTAGGAAACCTTCTGACAAGGACCTAAGGCAAAACCACCCAATTTCCTGACTCGGAGAAAACTTATTAGGCAATTGTCTTAGGCCTCTGGGTTTTAAAGTTGTCACACAATATTAACATAAACTTTGCCTAATGGCAGCCTCAGGAAATCAAAGTGAAGCATCTCCTGTTGGAATGATTTTTAATTGTATCCTTTCTAGTAGTTCAAGTAACCTGAATCACTCCTTGATCAACTGGTCTCTGCCAGAACACATCTCTCCTGGGGCGCCAGTGCAGCCCTTATCATTTACCAAGTCATCCTCTTCACAAATCAGTAGATGCTGGAAGCTACTTGGACAAATCCACTCCCAATCAATTCCATTAACAGTCTTAGTGTTAATCAACATGTCATTTGAAGGGATGCAATGGACTAGATTTCAGTGCCCCTAACCTCTCCAAATTAACAAGAAGAACAGAATTTCAACTTTTTAAAAATAGCATGCTAGGTGCCAGGTGGCTCACACCTGTAATCCTAGCTACTTAGGAGGCTGAGATATGAGGATTGTGGTTCAAATCCAGCCTGGGCAGAAAAGTCCCATGAGACTCTTTTTTTTGTTTTTTGGGGGGTCCAGTCATGGGGCCCAAACTCCGGGCCTGGGCACTGTCCCTCAGCTCTTAAGCTCAAGGCTAGCGCTCTACCACTTGAGCCACAGCACCACTTCCAGCTTTTTTCTTTTTGCTTATGTGGTGCTGAGGAATCGAACCCAGGGCCTCATGCATGCAAGGCAAGCGCTCTACCACTGAGCCACCTTCCCAGCCCTGCCATGAGACTCTTATCTCCAATTAACCACCAAAAAAACTAAAAGTGGTGCTATGGCTCCAATGGTGAACACTAGCCTTGAGGGAAAGAGCTCAGGGACAGCACCCAGGCCTTAACTTCAAGCCCCACGACAAGAAAAGAAAAAGTCCAGTGCAAAAATGGTGTGGTCTAACTCAGCAGTAGAGTACTTGCCTAGCAAGTGTGAAACCCTGAGTTCAAAGACCAGTTCTCTCAGAAAATAAACAGGTAAAGCAAAAAGTGCTAGAGGCATGGAGAAAACCTTTCTAACAAGCATCAGAAGACTTTTGAGTTCACACCTGAGTCCTTCTGTACACACACACATACACATACATACACATACACACACACACACACACACACACACACACACACACATATTAGTAAATTAAAGAAACCATCCAATAACATGTCAGAAGACGGTCCTCAGTGACAGCTTAACTTCCCATCTTCCAGGACTATGAGAATATTTGGTGTATTATTTAAACTGCCCAGTTATGATCATTTGCTACAGCAGTGTGAACCAAGACAAGGGATATGAAGTTTTAATTGTATACTCACAAATAATCATTAGTCATCTAAACTCTTCCTTGTTAAAGCAAGGCCAACTCTCTCAGGCTTTTAATGCTTCTATCCACCATCCTACCTTCAAGCTTCATACTCTATTCACCACACATACTCCAACACAACTACAGAACCAAAAATACCTGAGGATATACACATAAAAAGGCAAACAACAGTCTACCATTCTATAATTATAAATAATGCCTTACATCATGAAGAACTTATTATGAACATTTATAGAATTCTTAGAAAACAAGTTTAAGACAGAGAGAAGAAAGAAAGCAAATAGGGCACTGGCTGTTTTCAGAGGAAAACAGAAGCTGTAAGAACAATCTTGAGGTAAAAATTTCCACATCCTTGCATTCTTTCACACTAAGTCAGACCCCATGTGCCTGCCTGGGGAAAGAGAGAAATGCTTTACTGTTAATTACCTACATGTCCCGTCATGGTAGGTGAAATTGCACATGATAGGGGCCTAGTGTCAGCATGCAGCTCTTCCACAAAGGAGCCTCCATCGTTTTTCCCTTAACAGTCATCAGACCCCAAAATTCTGAAGACTAACAGGAATATAAACAAAATCAGTAGAGTGAAATATCAAAAACAACTGTACATGACTGTACACCTTTTAAGGTAAGTGGATTATAAGTAAACTGAGTTTAAGGCTTATTTGCCAGTCAGTCACATGGCTTTAAAAAGTACTAATGTAGACTTAAGATAAAGAAACCTTTCACATTCATTAAATTTCAACTGAGCCAGTTAAGGCTGAGTATACAGTCCCAAGTAAATGTAAGAGGAACCAATTTGTAAATTAACAGTTTGTGACCATGTGACAGAAAACATGCCAACATATTTATCCAACTTTTTTATGTTTTGGAACTACCCAAATAAAAATTCTACTTAAAAACAAAGAAAGAAAAAAAAGAAACTAACTAAATAAATAACTGCGGGGTACCATGGCTCACACCTGTAATCCTACTCAGTAGGCTGTAATCGGAGTTCAGATCAGTTCAAAGCCAGCCTAGGCAGAAAGTCCTTGATACCCTTATCTCCAGTTAACCACCAGAGAAGCAGAAGTGGCTTTGTGCTCAAAGTGCTTAGAGCTCTAGCTTTGAGAGAAAAAGCTCAGGGACAGCACAAGTTCAGCCCCACAAGCAACAACAACAACAAAAAATTTGTTTTTGTTTTTTTTTTAAAGGAGGAAAGGGACAAGATCCAAACAATTATTTTAAAAGACACTGCGGACACTACTTTCTCTTTTTTTTTTTTTTACAGTAGTTAGAGTAAGGTTTAATGCTAATTTTTTAACCAAATTATTTTAAATCAAGCAAGAACAGATATCACCTTCCTATAACAAATAATATTTATTATTTATGAAATTCAACTCCAAGTGTCACAAGAACTAGTGTCAGCAATTGTTTTCTTTATTTAATTTTATTGTCAATTTAATTTTATTCAATTTTATTGTGATGTAGAGAGGTTACAGTTACATACATAAGGTAGTGAGTGTATTTCTTGTTGAACTTGTTACTCCCTCATTTTTCTCCAACTTTCCAACCCCCCAACACTCCCCCAAGTTGTATAGTTCATTTCCAAAATATTGTCTTCTGAGCATCACCTATTTTATTGAAGAAAATGATGGCATGATTTGTTTATAGCTGAGATGCACCAAACTGAAAAGTGACCAGACTAAACCCATGCTAAGGAAGACATCGTTTTGTAGCTTTTTTCCCATTAAAATTAAACTATTTATATAAGCAAGAGATGGACAAAATCCTCACATTCTAAAGTCAGGAGAAAAACATGTTAATTTTTCAAGGACTTGTACCTTATATCCCTAAAACAAAGATTTATAGAAACAGTCATCAACTGCAACCATATCTTCGCCCTTTGGAAGTTCCTCAGCTTTCTTAATCTGGCTCCCTCCATTCTCTTCCCCCTCCCACCTCTGGTCACCTTGTCCAACCATCAGAAATATAGGAAAGGGTCAGTCCTTTGGGGTGTGACATTCCCTCAAAGTAGATTTAGTCTCTATTTTCCTTGTTTAAAAAATAAGGGTTTATGTAGTTGTGGAGATGGGAGGGAAGGGATGGGAAAAACAAAGGAGGAGACAACAATGGTTGATAAGAAATGTAGTCATCACCTCGCTCATGTAACTGTAACCCCTCCTCTGTACAAGGTTTACCCAAGATAGGACACAAGAGGTTTTATCTTTGTTGCTGTTGTTTTTAATGTACTTATAATGTACTATGTGATTTTTTTTTTGTTTCTTTTGTATGTTCTTAGCCCATTCGTATAACCCCTGTTTTCACTGTTTGTTATTCTGGTGCCCTGCATCTTGTATATACGTTTTTCTAATTTGGGGAGGGGAAGGAAAACAACAAAATGCTGAAATAAGGATATAGGTTGATCCATTGCAGCAATGAGATGTACAAGACATTATGTTGAAAACGAACTTTACAACTTTAGGGAGAAGGGATGGTAGGGGAAAAACAAAGTAGGGGGTAACAATGCTCGATAAAAAATGTACTCGTTACCTTAACTCATGTAACTGTAACCCTCTGTATAATATCTTTACAATAAAAAATATATATTAAAAAGGGGGAAGGATTAGACCTAGGTGCCCCAGTGGCTCATGCCTGTAATCCTTGCTACTCAGGAGACTAAGATCTGAGGATCGAGGTTCAAAGCCAGACCAGGCAGGAAATTCCATGAGACTGCAATTAACCACCAAAAAACCAGTAGTGGCGCTGTGGCTCAAGCAGTAGAGCACTCACTTTGTACTGAAGAGCTCAAGGACAGCTCCCAGGCCCAGAGTTCAAGCCCCATGAAGGACAAAAAAATAAAAATTTTTAAAAAGGATTGGGAATGTGGCTTAGTGGTAGAGTGCTTGCTAGCATGCATGAAGCCCTGGGTTTGATTCCTAAGTACCGCATAACCAGAAAAAGCCAGAAGTACACTGTGGCTCAGGAGGTATAGTGCTGTCCTTGACAAAAGAAGCCTAGAGACAGTACTCAGTATCTGAGTTCAAGCTCCAGAACAAGAAAGAAAGAAGGGGGGGGGGGGGGGGGGAGGGAGGAAGGGAGGGAGGAAGAGAGAAGAGGGAGGGAGGGAGGGAGGGAGGGAGGGAGGGAGGGAGGGAGGGAGGGAGGGAGGGAGGGAGGGAAGGGAAAGAAAGGAAGTAAAGAAAAGGAAGGAAGGAAGGAAGGAAGGAAGGAAGGAAGGAAGGAAGGAAGGAAGGAAGGAAGGAAGGGAGGAAGGGAGGAAGGGAGGAAGGGAGGAAGGGAGGAAGGGAGGAAGGGAGAAAGGGAGGAAGGTAGGTGAACTAGAGTCAAGAAAGACATCAATGTACATATGAATCACTTGTGAGAGCTTAGTAATATGGATATGCAGTCAGTTAAGGGCAAGAACTGAGGATCAGCACCTCCAACGAGTTCCAGGTAAGTGAGGGTGAAGGCTCCTTATCCAGGAGCCACATTTGCCAGTAACACTTCAATCAGGCTACCCAATGAGTCACCACAGCACTGTGTGGGCTACCTCCATGGGTATGGATGAAGAAACTAGTCTAAAGGAAGCAAATCCTTTAAGTTACCCCATCAAAGTGTTCAAGATGGAAATCACAAGGAACATTGAATATTAACTAATACCACAGAACAAAAGTTCTTTGAACCAGGTGCTTAGTCAGCTTCCTAGAGCCCTGAGGTTCGGTTTTGACAGAGCAGAGAGGAAGCAAGAGATGACCTCATATACCTGGAAGACAGCACAATTTCACAATCCCTTCCAACCTGTTTTACAAATAACCAGTACTCCTGGGGATCCAAGACTCTCCAAGAGACGCCTCTGATGCAGAAGCTATTGCTTAAGAACTCAGTCAACTAAAATATGGATCATTTCAATGCACCAAAAGGCACCAAAGGAATAGAAATAGGACCTTTTTCAATGTGACCATGTAGTCTTTTCAGCCTCATTCTGAGTAATTGCAGCTACACATTATCACAGTAATTGCAGTCATATTATCACAAAAATTAGCAACATAAAAAGGCCTAAAGTCAAGACTGACAATACACAATAAAAGAGTAGCCTCCTCAACACTGAATAAGCCAAATAACACCACTGCCCAGAGCACTGTAAACCAGGGCATATTTCAAGTGATGCTACAGCTCTACCAGGATTAATATATTTCTGGATCCTGTATCTAGTCAAGTACATAGCACCATTCCAGCATTAGTGAAGTTTGTAGAAGAGTATGTATTCAATAAATTTTAACAGGCAAATGCAGTGTTCGTATGCTGATGGAGAAATCTCAGTATTTCCAAAAGGGAACTCGCTTGCCCTCTATGACCTAACTGACCCAGTCAATTGACTAGATCAATCATTCTCTAAATTTCTGGGTTCTAATAAACATTGATTACCGGCTCTTTTCTCTCTACTGTTCTATATAGACAAAGAGTTTGGCAACTGAAATCAGTGAGCTCTGACAATCAATGAATGGGTTCGTGCAATTAGAGAATAATTTTCACATGTGTAGCACTTTTCTTGGGATGAAGAGTCACAACTTTCCTAATGGTCTCAATGCAATACCTGGCCCAAATACAGAGCAACTTTAATCTAGCTCTACTATCTCTTCTTGGGAACCAACTCTTGGCTCTCCCCGCTTTTCAATCTTGTGGAGCCCTCAGTTGTCTATTTCCACAAGTATTCCCTATCAGATAATAGCAAAAGACCTGATTAGGCTTCTGAATTGTGTCTATGTCTACTCTAAGCCATCCTAAAATAGCTTCCAACATTACTAAAAGTGTGATCACAATTTCTTTTGCCTTTTCTATAAATCACTCTCTGTTCTAGCCACATGAAATGTAAGCAGTACCCAAGCATCCATGACTCATGCCTGCAATACTTGCTACTCAGGAGGCTGAGAACTGAGGAGCTGGAAGCCAGCTCATGTAGGAAAGTCCCCGAGTCTCTTACCTCTGGTTAAATACCAAAAATGTCAGAAGTGGAGTTGTGGCTCATAGCCTTGATCACAAAAGCACAGGGACAACACCCAAAGCCCTGAGTTCGAAGGACAATACCCAGCCCTTGAGTTCAAACTCGATGGCAGGCAAGTAGGCATGCACACACAAGCAGTCTCCACACCATACCATTGCACCTTTGTCTAGAATGCCAAAGTTGCTCCCCACCTCTCTCTAGTTCCAAGTTCTGAAGTCAAGTGCCACCATTCAATTCTTGTTTCTAAGTTGTTGTCACACTCTGACCCCAAAAAGCTTATATGATTTCTGACCTTCCATTCAATAGTTACTGCAAGTATATAATTGACTATACAAATACCTTGTCTTTTTATCTCTGGATACTCCCATAGAATATCAACAAAGAAATCCTCAGTGAATAATTTATTATTGGCTGAGCACATAGTAGGCTCACAAAACCATATTTCTTAATCACATTAATAAAAATACTAATTAGTGCTGTAAGGAATTTTCAAGGCAGGAAGGAAACACTTTTCAAAATCTCAAGAACCTGTTTTTCACAAAGTTTACTTGGCATGGATAAAAATTCTGAATCCTAACAAAATTTTCTAGATTTATTTCAGATACTATACAGAAACCTTTTATTGAGTAAACTTGTTTAGGTAAGATCAAAGGCTCAGTCTAATTCTAAGATCTGGGTTAATCTCTAGTTGCACAATTTACCATTTTACCAGGAAAAGAACCCAAAGCATGTCTAAATACATTAATTTATTAGAAATATTCATCATGGAATTGCTTCAGAAATTCTGCCAAAGTTGTTCTTGCTGTGCTAGATTGTCTCAAGATATGTTTTATGGTTTACAAATGTTTTGGTTGAAAAGCCTGGCTCTCTGCTAACATTATGACAATGTGCAAAGGCAGCACAAGAAAGACTGAAGACACAACTGCCAACATTTCCTTTTCATTAATAACTCCATGCTCATCCTTTAGACATCTGTTTGAAAGAAAGAAATCTTATTGAGGTGGAGATGAAGTTTGGTGGGAGAGCTCTTGCCTTCTTGCCTAACATACACAGGGCCTGGGTTCAATGCCCAGCAACACACACACACACGAACTGATTTATGTTTAATGCATATGGATTTACCTGGTACAAATTCATGAAAGATGAAGATTTCGTTGAAAATGCTGAAGCATGTCCTTGCCTTTGCTGCAAGCTCTCTTCTCCACAACTAATATATCCAAGGAGAAAAGGTACCCAGTATAGAAGTGGCATCTGAAGCTCCCCTACATATCTGATCAGTACAATTAGGCAAAGAAAACAAAACTCAATGCTATGAGTCCCAGTGTAAACAACAGCAAAAAATAATCAACTCCAAGCATTGAGGGTCTTCTAGAACAAAATAATTTAGCGCTGTTTATCAGGTACCAGATACCAGATATAGAATGCAGTTCCATGTATGAAGCTATAAAAGTACCAATTTCAGAGCCAGAAGCTCCCACAAGCCTGGGACTTAAAGGATCCTAATTTAAAGCTAACCCCAGCAAAATGTTCAAGAGACTCCATCCCCAAAATAACCAGAATGTATCTGGAGATGTGGCTTACATGGTAAAGTGACGAAAGACCATGCGGTTAAGGCAGAAGAGAGTTTATTGGGAGAAGCAAACTGCCAACCTGCACCAAATATAGATGTGCAGTTTCAGGCAGGCAATTTCTGGTAAGGCTATTCTCTCAGGTGGACCTAACATACCAGCCTTTTGACAGTCATAAAGGGGCACCAACTCTCTCTGGCTTTCTACTGGCAAGAGGCATCGATTTTAGGGGAAAAAGGCAGAAATTTCATCTTTGAATGAAACCTAAAAGAAGTCTTATGAGGCAGGGACCAAACAGCAAAACAAGGAAAAACATTACAGAGGGTCTACAAATGGCAGAGGGAAAAGTCTGGTGAGGACATAGAAGGGAGAAGTCCATGAGGATGTAGAGGGGGCCATAAGAATGTAATGGGAAGGAGTCCACGATGACGTACAGGGAGTCCACAAGGACATAGAGGAAGTCCATTAGGATGTACAAGGGGTGCATAAAGATCTACAGTGGGTCTGTGAAGACGGAGAGAGAAGGAAGCAACAGGTGGAAGGTGTCCCAGTCAAATAGAGGTCTCTCCAGCTGAGAGTCAAATTCTTGATTCAAGAGTCCACAAGGCCAAAAGGCCTAGGGGATCCCTCGGGCATGGCGCCATGTCAAAACAGACAGAGGAACAGAGGCCCATGGATAGGAATTACTATCCAGATATATCCAAATATGGAAGGGACTTCAGAGCTGGGGATCCTTTTGCTGCTTCACAGTTGGTGACTGACAGTGACTGGTGATTACTGATTTGGGCAGGTGGTTTCTGGTAAGGTACTGTGCTGTCCTTCACAAATTGGGTGGTTAACACTTTGGAAAGCAGTATGGAGGTTCCTCAAAAGACTCCACATAGAGCTCCCCAATGACCCAGCAATCCCACTTTTGGGCATTTACCCAAATGATCACAAACAAGGCCACACTAAAGCTACCAGCACAACTATGTTTATTGCAGCATTATTTACCATAGCTAAGACATGGAACCAACCCAGATGCCCCTCAGTGGATGAATGGATCAAGAAGATGTGGTATATATACACAATGGAATTCTATGCCTCCATCAGAAAGAATGACATTTCCCCATTTGTTAGGAAATGGAAAGACTTGGAAAAAATTATATTAAGTGAAGTAAGCCAGGCCCAAAGAAACATAGGTCCCATGGTTTCCCTTATTTGCAATATCTAGTATAGGTATGAGTCAAGCGGAAAAAGTCAGATAATGTGATGTTAGGAAAACGAAACCTCAAATATGTATTTTAATGTTTTTGTTTCTTTCATGCATGTGTTTCTAACGCATTTATAAGATTATTTCTTTGTTGCTTTGTATGTCCCTCCCCCACAGTGTAACCCCCGCTTTCACTATATTTGATGTCAGTATAACATGTGGAGGAGATGGGGACAAACAAGTCGTTTAAGGATTCAGGTGGACCTGTTGCAACAATGAGAAGTACAAAATGTCATGTCAAAACCAGCATTACAATGTCGGGGGGGGGGGGGGGGGTATGATTGGGTGGGAGGGAAGGGGGAGGCTGGGAAGGGAGATGAAGGGTAAACAAAGGAGGAGGCTGCAATGCTTGGTAAGAAATGTATGCATTATCCTGCCCATGTAATTGTAACCCCTCTGTACAGTATGTTCTCAAATAAAATTAAATTAAATTAAAAAAAAAAAAAAAAAAAGAAAGTACAGTAATATTAAAAAAAAAAAAAACAAATTGGGTGGTTAAGGGACTGTTCTCCTGGACAGACCTAACAAGTACCAAATGAGAAGCATACTAAGTACTGAGGCCTTGAATTAAATAGTAATACCAGCAAAAAGGAAAAAAAAAAAAAGGAAAGAAAATATCAAGCTAAAATTTCAAACAATTTTTTAAATATGTAATTCTTAACACATAGGCAAAACTAAAGGGATGTACAGCATATCAAAGAATTAGAAGTTTCCTTTACAATGTAGTTTTTGTAGAGGGGAAAAAGAAACGATTAATTTGCCAGTTACACTTTCCAGAAAAGCTCAATATCCTCCTGAGTTTTAATTCTTTTTTCATTTTTTCTTTTGCCAGTCCTGGAGCTTGAACTCAGGGCCTGGGCACTATCCCTGAGCTGCTTTTTTGCTCAAGGCTAGAACTCTACCACTTGAGCCACAATGCCACTTCTGGCTTTTTCTATTTATGTGGTACTAATAGAACCCAGGGCTTCATTAATATTAGGCAAGCGTTCTACCACTAAGCCACATTCCCAGCCCAGTTTTAATTCTTTACTGTTTCTTCTGCAGTCAAAAATTTTTAAAAGCAAGTGTTCCCAATCTTAGCCCAATCACAAACCAATTGTTATTGGCAAGTCCTAAGGAATAATCTTATGAACAAGCCTAAAGAGAAAAAAATTCTCTTCATGATAGGATACATATGATATCTGACCAGACTGTTTCAGTAATGTTATTACAAACAAATTCTGGAAATTAACTGTCATGTAATACATCTTTCCATCTAAAAGAAGTCAAGAACAATGTGTTTTTAAAAAACAACAACGATACAGAAAGTATAGCAGCTTTCACAACGTTGTATCTCTGTGAAGACAGAGCTATCGATACTTGTGTCATCTGTGTCTTCACAGAGAGTAAAGCAGTTGAATGTGAGCTTAGAGAGTCAAGAGTACCTAGTTCAAATCCCACTCAACTCCTTCCTAAACACATTAAGGTACATAGGAGCCCGGGGCCAGTGGCTCATGCCTGTAATCCTAGCTATTCAGGAGGCTGAGACCCTCACCATTTGAAGCCAGCCTCTGCAGAAAAGTTCCCATGAAACTCTCATTTCCAATTAACCACTCGAAAACCGGATGTGGAGATGTGGCTCAAAGTGGTAGATCACTAGCCTGAGCAAAAGAACTCAGGAACAGCATCCAGACCCTGAGTTCAAGCCCTACAACAAGAAAAAAAAAAAGATTATTTTGAGGTACACACAAAGAAACAAAGCACTGACACAGCTCTTAAAAAATGAAGCCAGGTACTGGTGGCTCCCATCTGTAATCCTAGATAATCAAGAGGCTGACATCTAAGAATAACTGAAGCTAGCCAGGAGGAAAAGTCCATGGACTCTTATCTCCAATTAGCCACACAGGAGGAGTAGCTCAAGTAGTAGAATGTCAGTGAAAGCACAGAGGCCCTGAGTGCAAGCCTCAGTACAAAAAACAAGATCGTTAATGCAAAGTTGTGTATGAGTTCATTTGAGCAAATAAGCAAGGTCAGGAGAACTACACAAAATTTCTTAGTCCAAACCTACTCCATGGTTGTGGTGGGACATAATGACTCAATGGATGGGCTTGGAGCCAGCTGCCAGTGGCTCACGCCTGTAATCCTAGCTACTCGGGAGGCTGACATCTGAGGATTGCGGTTCAAAGCCAGCCTGGGCAGGAAAGTCAGTGAAACTCTTATCTCCAATTAATCACAGAAAATTTATCATAGAAATTGATAGGGACAGTGCTCAGGCCCAGAGTTCAAGGCCCAGGACCAGCAAAAATGAAAGGAAGAAAGGGAAGGAAGGAGGAGGTTGGTTCAGTTTTTTTGGTTTCTGTTGGTTTGCATGTTTCTGGTAGTATTGAGGAGTTTGAAACTGGGGCCATATGGTCAGGAGGCTGGTGTGGTACCTATAAGATACGCCTGACTAGGGTTTCTGTAGTGGCTAGGACCACAGGTGTTTGTGGCACTTTGTTCATCTTCCCACCAGTAGAGATAGAGTCTTGCAAACTTTTTTGTCTAGGTTGGCCTGACACCAGGATCCTCCCAATCTCAGCCTCCCATGGAAATGGATGACAAGAGCACTGGGTGTGGAGGTACACACCCCCAGCCAAAGAGGAAACAAGCTGAATCTAATTTTGAGAGGATGATCATTCAAATCAAGTTGAGGAACATTCTACAAAACAACTGCCCAGTACATTTCCAAAGTGTCAGGAATGTATCAACACTCCCACTGGTAATTCTGCCATTAAAGTGGTAGTGCATGTGTGCAATCCTGCAACTCAGAGGTAGAAGGAGGAGGATTTCAAGTCTGAGGCCAATCTGAGCTACAAATATAACGAGACTCTGTCTTTAAATTTTTTTAAACAAAGGAGGGGGGGCAAATACAAAATATACAGCTCTAGGTGGAAAGTGAAGACCACCTTATGGCACATGCAAGCTGGAATAAGGCAGTGGAGAGTCACATGTTCGCCCTCAGCTGGGAATGAGTACATCAGGCAACTCTAAATTCTCATTTCTCTGGGGTCCATGAATGCCTGTGAAAGTGTTATACATATTGATTGGGGGGGAGGGGTAATTCACAAGTCCAGAATCTACAAATAATAAGAATCATGTGTAAATAACGTGCTGCATGAATTCAAAAAGCATAATTCAAAAGTTACAACTCCATGTACCAATGTAAATCCTTCTCAAATGTTTAAAGAGGATACATGGACTTTTGTACAAATTCAGAAACCAACTCAATTATTTTTTACATATGTGCCCAGGAATAACTCAAGGTAATTCTCCTCTGAAGAGGGAGGGAGGGAAACATGGATGGGACCTTGTTTCTATCTAAAAACATTTTATTTCATTTGGCATTGGGATATTCTATCCTATTATTCTGTCATGTTGTGACAATTTCACTATGAATATCTACATTAGTACTACTTCTCAGTTTTAAGTGCATGCTGTACAAAGCACACGTATGGCACGTACCACATTAAACTGTGCAAAAGATTTCCTCATGAAATTGCATCACACATTTAACAGTGTGATGGACTACAGTATTAAAGATCTGTTTACACAGAAGGAAAGAATACTTGTAAGAGATGAAAAGGAACGAAACAAAGGGTCACATTTTCATTTCTCAATGCACCCTAGGTATCTGCTGCACCTTTGAAGTTCCTGGAAGTTTCTTCTGAAGGGACTTCATGCAGCACAAAATTGAACACGCCAAAAGCAAGCTCAATTACTGAGACAAGAGAAAAACCTAAACCCTAAAAAATGATTCCTGAAGTGGGGAGAGGGTTGAGAAAAAGCTGTGTCTACAAACTACCACAGGAAAGATAGTTACACCAGCTAAAGACTGGGGATGACACATCACGGATATTTTCATTGGAATAAAGCATGATTTTCTTAAGGCAGTGAAATACCATCTCACTCGCAACTCTATTTCTGCTAACGACAAAAAGAAATGTTCGTGATGCTGTTATGTTTCCCTTATAATTCTTTGTTCATTCTTGGCAGTGACCATCATGAGCATCAGGGTAAAGTCTAGCACCTCGCCAAAAATACCAGCATTGTGACTGATGTGTGATGCAAAAAAGCTGTCAAAATGAACGCTCCAAAAAGAATGAGACACGGGGGTCCACACAGGCTAAGGTTTTTGTACCATAATATAATCCTTTTCATATGGACCTTGATAGAGTTGGTTTATTATGTCTTTTCATGAAATTCTAAGCTGACTAATGACTATAATAAACAGCACAAGGGGCCTGACAAAATGGGCTGACAATATGGAAATAGGACATAGACATACACACACACACACACACACACACACACACACACACACACACACACATTCACACACACAAATTCACACACACAGCTTCAGCTCACATAATTTTAAGAACCCCCAAGGATCTGAGAACATAATTTAACTTCACAGGATTCTAACAGTGCTATCCAACATCCTTTTATCTCACTAACTTAAAAAAGTAGATTGCCACTACGAAATTCATGGCAAAAGTGACATTTTATCATATGAGAAAAAATGTATAATCTTCCTCATCATAAAGTGAGAAAAAAAAGTTTATCTTTGGAAAATTCTAGGCTCTCATTCTTGTACAATGGTAGTGTCTTAATTTGTTTCCTAAATTTAGTTCTGTGTGATTCAGCAAGATTGCTAAACTGCAATTCAAGAAGAGTGCTATAGGGGCTGGGAAGGTAGCTCAGTGGTACAGTACTTGCTCTGCATGCATGAGGCCCTGGGTTCGATTCCTCAACACCCCATTAGCAGGAACAGCCAGAAGTGGGGCTGTGGCTTAAGTGGTAGAGCTCTAGCCTTAGAGATGAAGAGCTCAGGGACAGTGGCCAGGCCCAGAGTTTTTTTAAAAAAAAAAAAAGGACTGCTATAAAACATTCTAGGGGAAAATAAAAGATACAAGAGATGACAGAGGAAGACAACTTGTGAGGTCTTCTTTCTTCACTTCCTAGAGCGATTGTGTTCTTGATATGAAACAACGCAGCTCTTACTGACCAATGTTTCTTAACACAATCAGGAGACCAGATGTACACAAGTTACACGTTTTTATCACTAACAGAATTCAGAAGAAGAAAATCCAAGTGATTCCATCCATCTCAAAATGGAGCTGGTGCCAAACAAAACTTCAACAGCAGTTTCTTCAAGGCTCAGATGATTATGAACTTCAATGTACTTTCTCATGGGAACTATCTGCTTCATGGTTACGGTGCTGCACAGAGCATGGTGGTTGTCTGCTCCAGTGATGACAACACTAATACTTCCAGTAAGCCTGAAATGGAACACTCAATGAAATACCAGGGACTTTTCCTAAATAGCACAAAATATTACATGGATCAAGATATATATCCAAGTAGAAGCTACATACATGAGCCAGACCTTTGAAACATTCATATGTTGGAAAAGATTAGCAAGTGCAATCTTAAGGCAATAATAACACATGCAAGCCACCATCAGTTCAACTGTAGGCATGCTGGGGCCTGGTTTCTCTTGTTATTCTTCACATGTGAGGTTGAAGATTTAACTAAAGTGACCTATGAAATAGCCAGTAGAGTCCAGTATAATTTACAGTCCAGACTCTAAAGCTAGGGCTTTAATAAACTCTAATAGAAAATGGGAGAGGAGACTAGGTAGAGAAGCATCATGAGTTCAAAATCAAACCATACAAAGTTAGTGAAACCCTAGCTCAAAAAAGAAATTATAGTAGAACATCTGTCTAGCAAGAACAAAGCTCTGAGTTCAAACTCTAGTACTGTCAAAAGAAATCAGAACTACCGTTTTGCGTGAGGTATTTACCTAGGTGTCACAACTTGACTACACAATCTATGCAGCATCATTTTCTATGCACAATAATCCAAAGAGGTATAGTCTCTTATGACCATGCAGCTAAGCAGGCCAGCAGAGGTCAATGAACTCACTGTATGTGAATTTAGGATTAATGCCAAACTCTGTGTTCATAAACTAGCTTATTTTTCAGACAAGTCTTTTTAACTGCTCTTCTATAAGGTCTAATGCCAACCCAGAATTCTTGCAAATAAGCTCTGCTGGAAAGACTTGTAAGCTTTCTAGCACAACTAGAATAGGCATTGCCTGGGTATCTGATGTTTGAAACCTACAGTAGTAACGATTTGAGACAGAATCCTCCTTCCACATGAAAGGATGACCCTAGTATTAGGATTTCTTTTTTTACCAGATTTTTCCAAGCTATCTGCACAGACACGAACATAGGCACAGAGCAAAATTTACTTTATATATCATGTACTACACTTTTAGCCAACTTGTCATGAAACTTTAACTTCACTATGTTTTCTATCTTACATACATAAATGAGAAATGCCTTTAAATATTCTATCAGCCATGTTCCAGTTGTTCTGACTATAATCCTGGCTATTCAGCAGGATGAGATCCAAAAGATCTACAAGTTCATGAGACTCCATCTTGAAAATAACTGGCAAAAATCACTGGCTGGAGGTATAGTTCAAGTGGTAGAGTACCTGTGGAGCAAGCATACTGAGCAAATGTGAGATAGATAGATGTAGATAGGTAGATACATAGACTCCTATCATCTCTATTTTCAAGCATCTCTACTCCACTAGCCAGTTCATACTTTAAAGGCAGGAAGGATGGTCTAGTCACCTGCATTTCCCTGCATGTTAGCAATGCTTTGTTTGGTGTAAACACCCAGACAGAACATTGGTTGACTAAATTTTTTTAATTACATGGCATTTGATATTTTTAAAATAATCAATCCCCATAATAACAAAAGGGAAACAATACAAGAAAATAATGTTTATTCTTCTCGCAAGGAAGTCCACGTCTATGAATTATCACTGTGGGCTAAGCCAGAGGCTTACTACACAGCCTTCAAGCTGTAACAACACTGCTCTTTTGCTAGGAACAATTAGAAAAACAATGCTTCAGAGACAGTTGTCTGACCTAGCCTGAGAATGCCCTCAGAGAACAACTATTACTAGAAAAAAGCTAATTTGATCATAAGCTTATTCAGCCATTACTATTTCAACAGTGAACAGTGAGTGGCTTATTCATTCAGCTCTTATTTTATCTTTAGTTTTGGGGTTTTTTTTAAGAATATATTAAGGCAGGCACTGGTGGCTTATGCTTGTAATACTAGCTACTCAGGAGGCTGAGATCTGAGGATCACCAGTTGAAGCAAGCCCAAGCAGGAAAGTCTGTGAGACTCTTATCTCCAATTAACTACCAGAAAACCAGAGGTGACACTGTGGCTCAAGTAGTAGAGTGCCAGCCCTCAGCAATAAAGCTCAGGGAGAGCAACAAGGCCCTGAGTTCAAGCCCCATGACAAACAAAAATAAAAATAAATAAAATAATTACTGTTGAATGTAGACATATAAAAACAAAATAATATAAGCTGAAAAGATTCTGTATTTACTATCATAGAAATTTCTATTTATGGAGCTGGGAAGGTAGCTCAGTGGTAGAGTACTTGCCTTGCATGTATGAGGCCCTGGGTTTGATTCCTTAGTACCACATAAGCAAAAAAAGCCAGAAGTGGAACTGTGGCTCAAGTAGTAGAGAGCTAGCCTTGAGCTGAAGAGTTAAGGGACAGTGCCCAGGCCCAGAGTTCAGGCCCCACGACAGACAAAAAAAAAGAAAGAAAGAAAAAAAGAAATTTCTATTTATGTTGAATTATATTGATTATATTTGTACCATGTTTAGTTTATATAATCATAAACTATATGTTTATATTTTTTTAATACAGCTTTCAAGGAACATTGCTTTCTAAGTTGACAGATTTACGATTTTCAGCTCAAATATCCACTAGAGATGTATATCCTCGCTCCATTTCCTTAACTTTCTAATCCTGGGTTTCTCATATACGAAAGGGGGATGCCTACCTATCTTTCAGGTTTCCTGAACTACCTTTCTTGTTTACTGAAGTAATCCAAAAAATGGACAAGCCTGAGATACAATTCAGTATTGACATACATGGTTAGTCTGCACATCCCTGAGTTTGTTGGTATATACACACACTCATACACACAAATTCATGTTTGATACACCCATACTTTCCCATGCACACTCACAGAAATTCTTATGTTGAGTGTGGTGGTTCACACCTGTAATTCCAGCACTCAATAGGCTGAGGCAGCTGTGTTGAAAATTTAAAAAGAAAAAAAATACATAGTAACAACCTATGTTGTATTATCACTGTTCATGCATCAAACCCACATTTAAACACACTAGACAGCTACCTTAAAATCCGCACAGGGACACATGGCAATGCTGTGATACTGAATGGTCTAACTCTACCAGCAAGCAATAATGTCTTAGAATCTCCCACCTACCATTCTCCAGTCATTGCTGGAGGTTCAAGAGTCGCTTCTCAGAATGACTGGAATGTCCAGAGAGGTGCACATGGACTTCTGTAGTTTCTCCTTTAGTGGAGATCAAAGGCTCTCAAACTTTAAAATACATTAAGAATTACTTTCTTAAGGGCTGGGGCATGGCTCAGGAGAGAGTACACCAGCCTAGCAAGTTAAATGCCCTGAGTTTAAACACTGAACATGAAAAAGAAAAAAAAATTACTTTCTAGAGTTTAATACAAATTATGTATACTGTACTTTTGTGGCCTACTTACAGGATGTTAGGGATATTTTAAATACACACAACTTTTATTTTTAACACCAGAATCAAATCTCGGTATAAAATTATTGTATGTCCTTTAAATCATTTTACAGTGGAAAATTTTTTAAAGAAGGAAAATTTTTTTTAAGAAAGAGGGAAAGAATCTGAGCCACTAATAGTAATAATTTCTTCTTGCCTTGCCTGTCTCAGGTTCACAGATGGCTTCAACGGAGAATCTAGCCATTTATTTTAAGGAGAGGCCTTGCACAGGCCACTTACCCTAATCAGCATTCCCAAACCACACATTCCACACATCCAGAACAATGATAAACATGAAAATTATTATTTCTTTTAACAAATTTAACCCAAGGCAGAACTGTGACTACACAAATCACTTATAAGCAACAGCAGTTAGGACTGTCAAGGGAACACATTTGAGAGCATCTAACTTGAAGTTTCCCCACAGGCTTACAAGGTCTGAAGCCCATTGGGCTGAGAGCACACCCCATGCTGTTCACTTGCTCCAACATCCTGGAAGCCTCAGTCTCTTCAGCCAGCAGGGGGGAAACAAATCTCGGTCCCAATATTCTTTCAGCCTGAAGATCCTCCTGATCAGAATACAGGAGCTGCCTGGTCCTCATCACTTGTATCTTAGGGAAGACCACACCATCTCACATCAACCTATTTTATTTTCCTTCTAACTTCCCATAATCTCAACAGTCCCATTAATGCACCCGTGCATCCTTTTGTATCTGGCTCCCCCAGCCTCCTCTCACTTGAAAGCAATCTATTGGTCTGCCTTCTTCTGTATCCTCCAGTGCCCACAACACTGCCTGTCACACAGAAAGCACTCAAAAAATACTGGACTGTTCGATTATAAAGCACAAGCTTTTCTTAAGCAGTGTTTAATGAATGAAACCGAACAGTGTGGAATGAAAAATGTTGGGTAGCAGTGAATGGACTGCACAGGAATCTCACTAGTCTGTTTGCTACTTCCTATTCCCAGGAAACCTTTCCTGAATGCTCAGAGCCCAGCACAGCATGTTCTCTCTGAGCCTTTGAGCTGGGTCCATCTGCAACTGCACTGATTATGCAGCTGCCTGAGGTTTTGTTGTTTTTTTTTTTTCTTTGTGTTCTTTGTTTTCCTAGCTGCATCATGAGCCCCTGAGAGCAAGGTAAGATTGTACAGCTCATAACACAAGCTGAACTCTGTACAGACATGAAGTAGCCATTGTATAGAAATAATTAACTTAGTCTAGAACGCATACAAAGACTGAGCAAGCATACATTTAATGACATTGTATAGTTAATTCAGCCCACCACCACCACCCCCCAAAAAAAAACTGTCATATAATAGAAAGCAGCACGTTTTCTCATCAGACAGTCCTAGGATTCAGTTCCTGCTTCCAAGCCAAGTATGGTACACCCACCTATAATTCTAGCACCCCAAAACGTAAGGCAGGAGGATTCCAAGTTTGAAGCCAGCCTGGACTACATGGTGAGGCCTTGTCTCAAAATACAAAACAGAACAAAATCTAGCTTCCATTACTGGGTATTGGTGCCACAGTCTCATTAGTTAAAGAAAGGCACCACCTTCCTGGGAAGTTGTTAAGAACACCAGAGATAACGCTTTATAAAGCATCTAATGACTTGAGAAAGCTCATAAACATCACCTTATTCTACAGTGAAAGGCTCCCTGGAGTTTTAGTGCAAAGACATAAAACTGGATCACAAGCTTCGCTGCTTTCTTCTATAACTTCAAGCCACATACTTTCATGCCCTATTTACCTCATTTCTTTAAAAAAATCTTTACAACCACAAATGACAATGTGAAGCTCTTTAAACAGCAAAGCACTAAAATGTCAAACTAAGGAATGCTGCTTTTAAACCTGCTTTATTCCAAATAAAGATACCATGAAGAGGGAGTTACTTTAAGAAGGTCTGAACCACTATCCTATCTACTCACTTGGTGACATCATGGCACACCAAACCTGGCTTTAAAGAAACTGATTCTCTAAGGAATCAAGAGGAGCATGATGCCAACTTGTTATCTCTGACCATTCAGTATTCATGGGCACCAACTATAATGAAGTGATATGGAAAATACCAAGATAAGTACGAATGTGTGAGGGCATAATTTCAACACAAAGACAAATTGTGTGCAATTAACAGCCACAAGTGGTCTGTTCAACAGCTTCTCAAGCAGCTACTGGAATTCTCTAATCACCAGCTATGTTCAGTGGAGACCCTCCCTGGGCCACACCCCATGCTGGAGAAGCAGCCACTATCCTGGTTTTCCAGGAGCTAGCAGAGTGAAGTTACAGACAAAACAAAGACGTAAACAGATGGCTGAGATGACAAAAAGCAACTACAAAACTGGACACACAAGCATCTCCTTAGTTTATAGTCACACCACACGAGTGATATATAATCAAGTGCTTTGAGAGTCAGGAAGCTAATTCATACAATAAAGAGATCAAAGTAAGGGGAGTTGGCTTTCCTACCTTCTCCAAGCTGATGTGGGCCTGAACAGTCACTAGGAAGGATTTCATAAGAAAGTTGAAGGCTGGATATAGATTTAGTAAGCAGAAAAGCTATTTTATGTACAAAAAACACTGTGAGAAAAATTATAAAGGAGGGAAGTGTAGGTCTGTTCTGGGGACAAAAACAAAAGCAAGTTTCAAGTCAGGGTCCTGTAAGGAAAAACAAGAGGACACAGGTCCACCCAACCATGATCACTTTGCCAAGAAGGTTGAGCAGGACTCAACAGTTAACAGTGGAGTAAGGAGGGTAAACTTAATATTAACATGGATGGCCAAAGGACCCTCAAATTGAAATAACAGAATAAGGCTCTGGAGGAGAAATAGCACAAGATAAAATTGACTGTTTTGTATCATTTAATATATTAACAGCCATCAAGAAAGACAGGGAAAGCTAAATGACCAGGATGATGAGTCGAGAGACAAGATACAAAATCTGTAACTTGTAAGTACTTAACTGCAAAGACTGCTACCCCAAACTGCAAATGTTCATTTTCAGTGTGAAAATCTCCCCCACATACACACTCACACTTAATTCTAGGAACACAAATCAACATGTCTTCAGTTTTATGAAAAACAAGGTACTATACACATTCGCACCAATACCATTAAGGTAATCAGTGGTGAGAATGGTGACATTTAACAGCATCAAGAAGACACTGTACATCAACACTGCCTAATGTTGCACTGGGGAAATCTCTTAAAGGAAGTGGTGGAAACCTCATGGTTAGAAGCATTTAGAATCCAACCACAGGCATAATCCTGTGGCCTACTCTCCTCCACCTAAGCACGACCACTAAAAAGGTACAGCAGGTGAGAGACTGCAGCTAGAGAGGCAAGGAGCCAAGTCTAACCATGTCTGAGGAGCATTTGTGAGGGTGAGATTCTATCTCCTCATCTGAGCACCAGTTACCACAGTATACTCAGTCTAAAAGAGATTTTTTTTAATGGATGATTAAGTAATGTCATTCTAAAGAATTGGGGGGGGGGGGGGGAGTCAGTCATGAGGCTTGAATTCAGGGTCTGAACACTGTCCCTGAGCTTTTTTGCTCCTGAGTAGCTACAATGACAGGTGTGAGCCACCAGGGCCCAGTCCAGAACAAAAAAAAAAAAAAAAAAAGCAATTGTTTAACATTTCTTCATTATCAACAGAAAACTCAAAAGGGAACTAAACTTGGACTTCTGGTATTATTGAGCTAAAATAAAATGTAAGTATTAGGGGCTAGGAAGGTAGCTCAGTGGTAGTGTGCTTACCTTGCATACACGAAGCCCTGGGTTCAATTCCTCAGCACCACATATACAGAAAAAGCCAGCAGTGGTGCTGTGGCTCAAGTGGTAGAGCCCTAACCTTGAGCTGAAGAGCTGATGAATAACACCTAGGCCCAGAGTTCAAGCACCATGACCAACAACACAGTAATAATAACAAGTATCTAACTAAAGAATTACATTAGTCTGAGCAGTGGCACAAGTCTGCCTAGTTACTATGGAGGAGGAAATCTGGGAATCTCAGTAAGAGATTAGAGGTGAGTGTGGGCAAAAATGTTTGTTTACATTTCTTAACCTATGGGTAGGCATGGTAGCACAAACACGTCATCCCAAGCTACAGCAGAAATGCAATGGCTGGTGAAAGTAAAGCATACCTGCCATTTCAGCAACAAAAGGAAGCATGAATATGAGGTTCTCAGTTCAAGCCAGTGAGGCATAAAGCAAGACCCTATCTCAAAAATAACCAATGCATGGAAGACTATGTTGAAAATGAACTATTCAACTTGTTGATGGGAATGGGAGAGAAAAACTGGTAGACAGTGAGGGAAGGAGTGATATGCCCTCAACTGACAAAAAAATAAAAACAAAATTTAAAAATATAGTTATTTTTGAGTGACTCAAATGGTACAGCACTGGACAAACAAGTGTATCTCAAATCCCAGCCTGCACCTCAAGGGGGTGAGGGAAAGAACTACTTCATTAAATGATTGGGGGAGGGTGGTAATTCCTAAATGGTATGGAATTTCTGAGCCAACAAACTTTCCAAAAAGTCTACCTTGAGATTCAAGCATTCTACTATTGAAAATATTAAAGAAGACTCAAGAGTGGTAACTGGAAAACTCTACAAACCTGGGAAGCCACACACAGTTCTAAACAGTTTCCTCAAGTTTACATCTGTATACCCTAGTTAGCTGGCAATAGACTGATTTTGTTGCAAGTCCCAGGGAATCACCACTGCCAAGTTTATGGCATCCTAGCCCCAAAATATTAGGACTAAACTGGCTTTCCAGATTGACCAGTAGGAAGTCTTTTGGAATAATGAACTCTGATGAGTCAAAATGCTCAACTGTTATCTAACAGAAAAGGCTTTCTCAAAAAGAATGGCAAAGCTTCCCATTACAGGAAAAGAGACAAAGCTGATGAAACTGTTCACCTGACCCACCCCCTCTGCATTCTGCTCCCAAGATTTCACAAGATATGTGGTGGGATTTAATTCACTGTACAAACTGAGTGCTACCCTGGTACATCTGATAGTGATATATCCAACTACTGAAATTTTACTGTTATCATGATAAACAAACAAAAAACATGGTTCAAGAACCGCAGATGCCATTATACTCATCTTCTTTACCTTTGACATCAAAATGAAACCCATTATGGAGCATGTACAGTAGCAAATGCCTATAATTCCAGCCATCAAGAGGCTGAGATAAAAGGTTAAAGACCCTGACCCCTTTCCCCCAAAAAAATCAAAACACCATTAGCTTGTTTCCCTGTTTCCAATTACTAGAAAATGTTATCTGTTCATAAATCTCCTACATACATCTCTTTGAAAGATTTGTATTTTAGATGAATATAAAACACTAGTTGCTTCTATTCTCTCTGTTGTAGAAAACTACGTATGCTGCCCTCAAACCTAAGGCCACAATGCTAAAGATTATGAATAGGAGGAATGTCTATTTGCTTATGTTTTAACTCATAAAGGAGTAACTAGAGTCTTACACTGAGAACAATCAGCTCATTCTTGACCTAGTATCCTATTTATCTTTCTATTCCCAAAGCTAATTGCTTATAGAAGCATGCCAATTTGCCTTGATTATAGGATTCTTAATAAATGAATGTTGTTTACATTTCACAAGTGTATTTGAATTTCACTCCAGGAAGCCAAGCTCATCAAGTCTTTGTAAGTGGTAAGACCAGAGATCAAAGCAAAAGGCCTGCATTGAACCAACAAACAATTAGGCTGTAGAATAGAGTCCCAAGCAAAACTACAATGGATCTATTACTGCTCTAAGCCAGAAGGACAACTCAGGGTCACTGCTCAATCTTTTTTTTTTTTTTTTTTTTTTTTTTTTTTTAATTTAATTTAATTTTATTTGTGAACATACTGTACAGAGGAGTTACAGTTACATGGGCAGGATAATGTGTACATTTCTTACCAAGCATTGCAGCCTCCTCCTTTGTTTATCCTTCACATCCCTTCCCAGCCTCCCCCCTCCCCCCCTAATCCCAATCCTTCTCCTTCCTCCAAACACTGCTCAATCTTAAATTGTAATATATAGTACTGTCTCTGTAAATCTTCATTCCTGTAATTTGATGGTTCTTAGTTAACTAAGTCTACCATTCAGCAGGTTTTGATTCTTCTTTCTCAACAGTTATTCTTGAATCAAGCACATGAATTTTTTAAACTGTTCTCAACTTTTCCTAAATTCACCAAATTTTCTCATTTCTTGAACAATCACTTTCCTATTGCACTCATCATCTTATTTTTTCACTAGTTTTTATCTGTATGCTTAATTTTTGAGGCAAAACGGAAAAGCTTTCTTTCTAGCAGAATAACTCTCTACTAAGCCTGTATGTACAGCCAAGTCTTACATGGAGCTTTTTAAACTCCTGGGCTAGATGTATGGTTCAAGTGCCAAAGTATCTGCCTACCAAAAGTGGGTTTAAACTCCATTGTGTACATATATGTATATGTCTATATACATATATGTATAAATGTATGTGTGTGTGTGTATATACACCAAGATCAAAAACTAGCTTTATTTAACTTTTCAATTCTTTCTTCATCCTACCTTAAATAAGGTGTTATACCAAACTGTCTTAAAGAAAGAAAAAACAAGGAAAGAAAATTCCCTAAGCAAACAAGACTTGAAACTAATGAACACTTTTCAGGCATAGTTTTGTGACATCTTAGTATCCCAAAGATGCAGACATCTGGCCAAAAATGTATGTGATATTTTTTCCAAAACCCAGTATGCTAGGAGAAGTCAGACAACGGGCACCATTTATGACTTCTATGCCATAGAAATTGGTCAAGAGAGATGACCCTTGAGAGCCATTATGCTAAAAAGGAAAGTTATAGCTGGGAATGTGGTTTAGTGGTAGAATGCTTGCCTAGTATGCATGCATGAAGCCCTGAGTGTCATTCCTCAGTACCACATAAACAGAAAAGGCCGGAAGTGGTGCTGTGGCTCAAGTGGTAGAGCATTAGCCTTGAGCACAGGGAGACTCAGGGACAGTGCCCAGGCTTACGTTCAAGTCCCAGGACTGGCAAAAAAGAACAAGGAAAAAAAAAAAAGAAAGAAAGTTGTCCTAATTTTCCTGAGAGAACAGATCTTCAGGCTCTGAGGTTTTAGCGTCTGTAACAATGAATATAGGGGCTGATATATAACAGAGCTTCTTCATAAAGGTAAAAGTGCACTAAGGTTACATGCAAAAGAGTCACCAACTGCAGCCAACTGCAAACTATACAAGGACATGGAAGATGTGACAAGGGATCACAAAAACTACAGAAAGTTTGTCCTAAAAACAATAAACTGTATGAGGACACTAATGTTTGCCAATTCATTTTTTCAAGAGTGTGACAAGCAGCTGGGTGCTGGTGGCTCATGCTGCAAGCAAGCAAGGAAGGAAAGAGCGAGCAAAAGAAAGTATACATCTGTTTGTGACATCAAATACCATAATATCACCAAGTGAGAACTTGGTATTTACACACTTGGGGATTCCCCACCATCCTGGCCCCACAATCCACTGCCAGCATTGCTTCTGAATCTGTCATTTAAGTTGAAAACTTTAGTCCCTTCTGGGCAAGAGGGCAGGGTGACTGGGGAAAGGAGAAGCAGTTCTCCCTATAGAATTTTAATGGGAACACAATGGATGACCTATCTCTCCCTCCACTATTAAAATAGTAAAAAGCTAAAGATTACGTGAAGCCTCTCTTCAGAAATCATGATCCCAAAGTCTGGGGACACATTTCTTGTCATTGAGGGACTAAATGAAAGCTACTCTACAAGAGGGCTTCTGTCAAGTAGCAGCATTGCTTGTTTCTCACCTTCCCTCCTAAACTCTCCCAATCTGTTCTTGTACAAGGGTTCACTGTTTTGTCCTGAAAAGGATTCTAGATAACAACACCCTCTTGCCAAAGGAAAGACAATCATCTATAAGCAGTGTTCTTGTATTGGTCCCTTCTGGACAACTGTCACACGTTAAATGACCAAGTCATCCAGGAAATTAAATTCTAGCACATGAGCCTAAAGTTACTTGTTTCCTCTTGGTACCTAGGAAAAGATCCTCTTCTACTTACACATGCTAGAGAGTCATCTCAACCTGTTGCAAACATGACAGATTCAGAAGAGCATCTTTTGAGTCAATAATTCACTTGCTGCATCTTGCAGTGGGAAGGATCTTCTGTCTCCAGTATTTTCACATAGCTCTGTCTCTGACAGAGAACTCATGCATTTTTTGACAAGTCTGTTAAACTACCTCTCCATTACAGGATTTTCAGTGACGCTAGGGAATTCCACTCTCTAGACCACACAGAACAAGGACATATACAACAAAAACTTGACCAATGAATCACAATGTATTAGGTTCTATATCACAAGTTTTACACTATGATTTCAATCATCTGACAACTACCCTCAGAACTGTGCCAAATTTAATTCCTATACACAAATAAAGAAAACAAAGGGCCAGGGAAAGGAGTTTAACTTGCCCAAGCTGGTGTAGCAGGTAAGATTCTAAAATCAAGGTCTCCTGATTCCTAGTCAGTAGGTTAGAGGCCATCAGGTAAAAGTAAGTCTTCCTGCTGGGCACCAGTGGCTCACGCCTGTAATCCTAGCTACTTAGAAGGCTGAGATCTGAGGATTGCGGTTCAAAGCCAGCCCAGGCAAGAAAGTCTGTGAGACCATCTCCAAAAAACCACCAGAAAAATGGAAGTAACACTGTGGCTCAAGTGGTAGGGCACTAACCTTGAGCTGAAGAGCTGAAGGACAGAGCCCAGGCCAGCCAAGAGTTCAAGCCCCACAACCAACCAACCAAAAAAAAAAAAAAAAGCAAGTCGTCTTCTTCTGAGGGATTTAAAGGCATGCACATTTTTCTCCTCAATTTCATGTTTACCTTGCTGTCAGTCTCTCACCAGAGCCAAATATTTGCATTGAGAGTATACAATCTGATCAACTTCTATCTCAAGTACTCAAATATATCTTCACAGTTCTTACTGGTTTTATTAGAAGGAAAAACGTATGCTGATAATGATGATATACATAGCCTTATATATCCATTTCCACTCTGGAGGGAAAAAAAACAAACAAACAAAAAAAAAAAAATGCAGAGTGAAATTGTGACAGTTCAAAGTGTCAATACCCAACCCCCTTCCAGCTCTCTTTCCCTGACAGCAAGAGAAAGGATGTGAGAAAACAAATCAGCAGCATGTGATGGCCTCACTACACTCCCACCCATCCATCTGCTCAACAGATCCCATGGCAAGTGCTCCCCATGAAGTGGTGAAAAGTGGGAAACAAAGCTTTTACAACTTGACCTTCCTTGTCCCTTTCACAGGTAATTACACTGGAAGTGTATGCAGTCTAAACCTAAACCTAAACCTAAACTTTCCAATCAAGGCATTTCAAATCTGCCCCTAAAAAGAAAAATTAAACAGTACACTTTTGAATCACATTTATATTCAACTTCACACTGATGCAAAAGGTTTGACATCTAAAGATAAATATCAAATACATCTCACTTCAATCACTTCAGAGAAATTTCTACAACTGTATACAATCTGAAACTTGCATTTATCAGATTTAGGAATTTTTTTTACCATGATCCCAAGCCCTTTTCTTTTTATTCCCTCAATTGTAAGTTTGGGAAAATGTAATATAATGAAGGAAGGCAGGAGAGAGTAAGGAAAGAGATTCAAATCTAGTTAATATCCCAGACTGGTTATTTAATAACCAGATAACTTCAGGCCACGGAAGTAATCATAACTTAGGCATTCATGCTACTGATGGCTGGAGTTACCAATAAGATTTGGTGAGGGCAAGTAAGTATAAGTCTTGCTAACAAGGGGCTGCCTCAAAGTGCTCCTACTCCTTCCCAAGGCAAAATAACTACATTCATTTAGTGCAAATAAAAAGAAAAAAATCAGAAGAAAATTGATTCAATGAGCTACTAAACCAGTTCTCCATATCAAACATGAGATAATATAGTCCTACACCATTATTTCCTAATCTATCTTTTGCATCTGCTTGTGTGGTATTGATACTGAAATTATGTTGATACTGAAAGCTAGGCTTTACCTAGCTGTTCAAAGAAGAATTCTAAGAAGAGCTCCCCAACCAAGAACTGGAGAACTTACATTTTATGTTGCACACATACTTTACCATTAGTGACTAAAAGCTAGTAAACGATACTGTAGAGTGTCGAAGTATCCACAGACAAAAACCATGGCTGTTTACAACACCCACCAAGACTCACCCTCATGGCATCACATTTGAAAATGAAAAACAAGGGTGATTTGTGTGTTTGCAATCCGTTATTAGACAATGTTAAAGAAACACTTTACATAGCCTCATGGCTATGTAATCATAAATGTGTATGACTCAAAAAAACCCAGGCTAATGTAAACTACAAATACATACACACACACACACACACACACACACACACACACACACATTTTCCAAAGGAACAAAGATTAAAATGCACCAAACTTATCATGTATGAGACACTTCAAGTGATGAGCATAACAGAAATATCACACATGCATACATACATATACCTTATAACATATCACCTTATAACAACCAGAAAAGGATGTTTCAAGAGATCCAAATGGTTAAATGTATACATTAAGTCAGTAATCTTTTTTTCCTTAAATAAACATAACTTTCAAACTATTATTATAGCAATACTGAAAATAGGATAAAGGAAGGAGGTTTTCCTCATAAGGAGTAAACTAAGGATCCAATTGTACTAGTAATAATTCACAGGAAATTTTAAAAGCTTATCTCTCAGGCTGGGAAGGTGGCTCAGTGGTAGAGTGCTTGCCTTGCATGCATGAGGCCCTGGGTTCGATTCCTCAGGACCACATAAGCAGAAAAAGCCGAAGTGGCGCTGTGGCTCATGTGGTAGAGCCCTAGCCTTGAGCTGAAGAGCTGAAGGACAGCACCCAAGCGCAGAGTTCAGGCCCTATGATGGACCCAAAAAAAAAAAAAAAAGAAAGAAAGAAAGTTGAGCTCTCCTCTCATCTTATTTCAGTGACTGTCTTTTGCCCTCTCCTATGTTCTTCCCATTCATAACCACTAACTATTTTTCTTAGATTTCTACAATTTACCACATATGACCTGTTGAGGGTAGGAGATACAGTCAATGCTCTACCAATGCTCTAGGTTTTTGCTCTATTAAGGAGTTACTAACAGAAAATAAGATGAACTATCACTTTAATTTTTATTTACTCCTCCCTTTTTAAGCCTTTAAATATTCTACAGCTGGATGTTGGAAGGAATTGTTTTCCTAGCCTAACATGGCACATTCATTATTGATGTAAGTTATACTTACAATGAGGTGCTTGTACACTTTTCAGCACAATATTATCATCTAGTTTTCCTCCTGAAACCCACATGTGATCTTTATTATATAAGAAAATAAAACAGCATGGCATGGTGGCCCATGATTTTAATCCAGCATGGCAGGATTTTGAGTTCAAGGCCAGCCTGGGCTATAAACCAAGACTCTGTCAAAAAAAAAAAGCAAAAAGAGGAGGGAAAAGAGCTAATACTGCTAGTGCAAAGATAATGCCCACTGTAAGGGGAGCGAATTCTTCCACATAACACAATACCTGCCAGCTAAATACCTGCCAACTAAACTTACCTCTCAAGCTTAATTTCAAGAAATGGTTGTAACTAATTCCCAGTCAATTCATGAAGAGCAAAGAAAGACAAAGTTAAGTGTTGAGTATATAGCACCACAAAAAAACTGAACACAAGGTAAGTCAACACATGATACTGGATATTTGGAAAGGTTTCCTTTGACTCCACTCATAAATCATCCCAGAGCAAATGGAGATCAGATGGAAGAGTAAACATCACTGGTTTAAGTGAGCTCCTAACAAGAGTCTACAAGCTGAGGTCCCAAAATCTGTCTCTATTCAAAAAAAAAAAAAAAAAAAGGTCAGCCAGGGATTTTGATGGGTTTTTTTTATTATAGTTGTTTATTTGATTGAGTAGCACAGAATATTGTAAACAACTTAAAAGAACTGCACCCAGAACTGTATGTGACGCACAGTAGAGGAAAAGTAGCCACAACAAACAACCGCCACCCCAAGGAGTCTGTGATGTACAATCATAAAAGTCCACACACTAACAGTGGCTGCTAGACTTAATGGGAACACAATTCACCATGTTAATAAAAGGACATCAGTTTTCTACAGATTAATTCATACCATGTGTTATTAATCAGCAGGGTAACTGAAAGCTCATGCAAAAAAATGCAATCCCAGTTGAGCAGAACTTAATTGCATTATTGTTATTATTATGGCTGCTGCACTGGTTTCCTTGTGTCACTAGCCCCTCTAACACACAAATAGCACCACAGCACGGAGGGAAAAACAAAAAGCCCAGAGCCCGAAGGTAAGACCCATATGTCTGTTAGAAACAATTCTTTCTTGAAGAAAATCGCTCGTCTCCACAAAGGCAGTGCAAATACGCACCCAGACTTCCTTGAGAAGTCATGTAAGCCTAGGCTTCAGGATCCCATCTTAAAGCAGGGGAGCAGCTGTGGGCCATCACTGAAGAAGCAACCTCCTCTATCTCCCCCACTGAAAAGCCAGTTTCCCGGTGGCCTGAAAAAGCTTGTGGCCCCTGCCCTCCTAGAGAAGATAAAGCTATAACCTGCCATCCCGAACAAAATCCCCATAGCAAGGCAGTCCTTTCTGCAAGCCCAGAAGAAAGGCAATTTAAGTGTCTCAGTTACCATCCAAACCTCAGAAAACTGACTTCGGATCTAGGGTTCAAGTCCTTATTTTCCAAAGCTGTGTAGGTGATACGCCAAAAGAGGTTGCAAGGTAGTGTCAGATGGTGGACTGCCTGCTATTAGAAGTTCCTCTTTCTGCCTAGCTTTTGGGATTTGAGGTGACCAACGAGAGGATGTGCGAGTGTGAGCCTAGGGACGACCCAGTCTGGTCGTTTGCCCCTCAATATTCCTTAAGAGAGTCTGGAACACTAAAGCTGAAAATGTAGGGACCAAGTGTAGCTCAAACCCCGGCCGGGGCTAGGGAAGGCCACCACACCCTCTTGAGCTCACAGCACGACCGAAAGTGGTTGGTTACGGCCCAGAACTGAGCTCCCAGCAGGAGAAGGAGACAGAAAAAGGAGGCAGGCTTCCGAATCGTGGATTTGAGAAACTGGAAGGCTGGGAGACGCTGACTGCGGGCCTTGGCTGCGGAGCTGGGGACTTGGCTTGGGGGAGCCCGGGGGTCGCCCACGTAGTTAACACAGCTCGCAACACGTCCCGGCCAAAGTGCACGTTCGTGTTTTATGATTTAAAACCAAAGGGCACAACAACACACGAGGTTCCCCCCCGCCCTCCCCGCCTGAGGTTCTGCTCCGCTGGGGTTTCCGATGCCTCCTTCCCGCGTGGGGGACCCGGGGACCCGGACTCTCCCCGCTCCGTCACGCCGCGATGTCCACACTTCAAGTTGCCTTCTCTCCACGCCGTGCCCGGGCGCCTGCGGCCGGCCACCTGCGCCCCCACTGCCGGGGACCCCGCAAGGCCTAGGAACTGGGCGGCCCGAGCGAGGGTCCGAACGGGCTCAGGGTTTGCGGGGCTTTCCCTTCTCCTTTTTCTTCTCTTTCTTAAACACAAAGCCCCATCGGCTCGCCGCTCCCCCGTGCCCAGCCCGCGCACCACCTCCTCTCCACACGCACGCCGCACCTCCGGGGGGACGCGCGCCGCGAGGTGCCTCTCCCGCTAGACAATGGGTGAGGGCTGGCCGGGCAGCCCGCCCCCGAGCCCGGTTCCCATCCCGGGTCCCCAGGAGAGACTCAAGGGAGGATGGCGAGGCGCGAGGCAGGCAGACCACAATGGGGAAGGTGCCTTCCCCCTCGGGACGGGAGGCTCGCTCCGCACGGAGGGCGAGGGGGCGGGGGTCCGCTACGCCGCCCGGCCCGGGGCCCAGGTCCCCACGCCGGGCCGCCGCACACTCACCAGCACGACGGCAAACCGTTCCTCCAGTTCACCTGGCTCCGGCATCGGTAGCTTCAAAGGCACGTTGTGCGCCCTGAAATCGGTCTGCTGCGAATCCATGCTCCCGGCGTTGCCCATGTCGGCGGCGCGCTGGAGCCTCGGCGGGGCTCCGGGCCGCCCCCCCGTCCGCGTCGGAAATCACTCCCGCTCCCCGCGGTCGGTTCCCGCCTGCCAGCGGACCTGCCCGGCTTCCCCACGCGGCTCCCCGCCCTCCGCCGCGCCCCGCGAGCGTGCGGCGCTCGTCGCTCCCTCAACAGCGCTCCGAGCCGAGCCGCCCCCCGGCCTCGCTCATGCTCTCCGCAGCCCCAGAGCGGCCCCGGCCCCTTGGCCTCGCGAAGGGTCGTCAGGGCGCCGGGCGCCTCTGGGCATGTTGCTCCGCTGGCACCCCGCCCCCTGCCAGCGATCGCGGCCAGCGGGCGCGTGGTCCCTCCTCCTCGGCCTCCCGCCCGAGCCGCGGCCGCCGCGGACACTCGCAGTCCCGGCCGGCCACCGCGGCGCACGCTCGCTAACAACCCTCCGGCAGACAAATGCAGCCCGGCGCTGGCGGACACAATGCCCCAGCTCGCCGGCCCCCGCCCCCGCCCGGGCTCCGCCCACCCGCCCCGCGGGCTGCCGGGACACGTAGTTCCTGCTCGAGCTGCCCACGCGCCGCGCGCACGGACCGCGCCGGCTCCGCAGGGCCGCGCTGAGTGCGACGCGACCCTTCGTAGCAAAGGCAATGAGGGCTCCGCGTGGTCGGTGACCTCCTTCGTTTACCTCACGAGTGATACTTAGGCACTGCGGACGGTGGAACGAATGAAATGCAATCAGTCAATCAATCATGGACCGCATACATTCTGATTCTAGTTTCAGAAGACCTTTCCTGTTTGAAAGGTCTGAGTTGATCATAGATACCTCTCAAGGCAGAAGACAGGGCTGGGGGTGGGAGTGGGGGACACGGGGACTTACGGCTTTTTCTTCAGCAGATAGGTTATATGTTCCTTCATGGGAATAAAATGTCTTAGGAACAAATGTATAATGTATGATAGCTATCGTCAGATCCTGGGAGTTAAGTTAGGAAGATGTGATTTCATTCAAAACAAGCTCCTGTGTAGGAGCCACGGTGTTTCACAGGACCCTAGTCTGCGGTGCTTTCCAATCTAGCACAGAACTGCACAGATAACTGTACTCTGTGTGAGATAGGTACTTGCGGAGACTTTGGAGATGATTCTTGTCTGCAGCTTTCATTCCTCAATACAGTCTTATATCAGGTGTTTCACAGACAGATTTCACAAACACACCCAGCGCTGTGCCCTGCTGTGTCTCAAATTGTAACTACCAATTCTGAAGCCTTGGAAACAAGAAGCAGCTTTGTAAGGGGCCCTAGCTAGTTGCTGATGATGTTGATTACAAAGGCCTCCACCTGGAGGACCTGTGGCTGACCTCCTGAACTTGGGCCTTTCTTAGCTTAATCGTTGTTGTATACCATCTTTACCTGGGGAACTTTTTAATAAAGCTACACACAACATTCAGTCTTCTTGTCACTGGAATTCCCCTAAACTGAGAGCTGGAGCCTGGGAAGATGTATTTTGTAAAGCTCCTGAGGTAATTCTGATTATGCAGTTGGGGTAAGATAACAATCTTACACATACATACACTGAAATATTAGTCACAAAGAAAACTGAAGGTTATATCATTTGCAAAATTATCAAGTTGAACAAAATAAGTCAAACTCAAAAAGCCAAATTCTGAATATTCTGAGTCATTGTGGAGTTTAGAATTACAAGGACATAATTCCTTCATGTTATAAATGTATCTTGAACTGGTGGCCTACACCTGTAATCCTAGCTACTCAGAAGGCTGAGATCTGAGGATTGTAGTTCAAAGCCAGCCCAGGTAGCCACATCTGTCAGACCCTTTTCTCCAATTACCCAGCACAAAACCAGAAGTGGTGCTGTGGCTCAAAGTAGTAGAGCAGCAGCCTTGAACAAAAGTGCTCAGGAACAGCACCCAGACCCTGAATTCAAGATCCATGACTGACAAAATATTAAAGAAAGAAAAAAAATGTATCTTGATGCAAATATTAAAATTTTAAACTACTTCTGAACTTTTTAAAAAGAGAGTCTATAAATAAATCCAACTCTTAGTAAAAGTAATCAGGATTCCTGAAGTGTCATGGTATCAAAGTTAATGGTAAACAAGTTACTGGTTTAAGAGAGAAAAACAGACATACAGACTCGCACCCTTGAACTAATGAAAATGAGTAAGAAATTATTTCAGATCAGGTGAGACATTTCTGATTGACAAATGGACTTATTTTATTTGTGATTTCTAGACATACATCAGAAGACTGACTGACTCACAAACCTAGACCACCCAGAGAGTTGCTTGTCTGGATGGAAAGGCTGGAATCCTTTCCTCTCCGTCAAGAAAGCCTTTTTATATTACATTTATGGCTCCCTCTGGCTATGTTTCTGCCAGCAACCCAGACCTTTTTCTCCCCTTTTTTCTTATCACAACTAGTGTGTCTCATAGTCTTGTTCTTTGACAGAAGCCAAGGACAAAGTGTACAAATCCATGAACCAGAAGTACTTCTCTGCCATGTCATGGTTTTCCATCAATAACATTTTGTCGTTATTCAAACTAAGAGTGAAAATAACTTAGGATCTGGTGGTTCATGTCTATAATCCTAGGTATTTAAGAGCCTGAAATCGGAAGATCAAGATACCAAGCCAGCCTGGACACACAAATTCAAGGGACTCCTATGTCCAATAAACCTGCAGAAAGCCAGAATTGGAGGCATTACTCCAGTGACAGAGTGCCAGAAAAAGCCAAACAACAACAGGAGGCCCTGAGTTCAACTAGTACTGGCAGAAAAGAAGGAAGGAGAGGAGGGAGTAGTGGAAGAAGGGGAAGAGGGGAAATGGAGGAGGAAGAAAAGGAGGAGGAAGAGGAAAAGGAAGAAAAGGAGGAGGAGTAGCAGGGTAGTACTCCATAGAATTATATACATTATGTTGGAATTTCTATCATTACCCCAGGAAATTCTTGTTTTGGAGAGAACACAAAGAAAACTATGACATTTCTTGAATTATAAATTCTTACTCTAGCCACACTTATTAGTTAGACAATCATTTTTCATATTGATCACTAACAAATATAACTTACTATATAGCTGGCATGGTAAAATATTGCCAAGAAAAAAATTATGTCCTACAAGTGTCCACTCATCTCCCGGGCAAACAAATATTAAAACATATGTCTTTAATGTGCCAAGACCTGGAAGCTAATGATGAGGGTGGCTTGGGCAGAGTCTATCCCATAATGGTTGTAATTGCTTTCAAAGAAGCTCATCATTCTTAACAAATACTACAAAGTCAGCCTTCTGAGGGATCAGAGCTGAGTTTTACTGGCAACTCGAGATTTTAAGAGTAAGGAACTACAGGTAATGATGTAAGCTGAAGATCTTTCTGGTGTGGGTAATTATGTAAATAAGGTAAGCAGTCTGGGATGGAAACTACTATGAATAGTCCTAGCTCAAACTTCTATAGTAGTTGTGTCTGAGACTAGAGAGAGAATACCACTGCTCAGTTTATACTTGCAACAGTCCTGTGAGAGTCACAGGGCCATCTATATCCATATGAAACATATTTATTGAGCACATGCTAAGTATCAGAGACTGTTCATGATTTATTCAATTTTTTTGCTTCATACAGCCATCTTGAAACAAGGAACTTATAGACACAACTATTTTTCAACTATCTAGTTCCCCTATTCCTCCTGAGTTGTCAGGAATGCTTCTACCACCCAATTTGTATATATGTCAAGAAATCTGGAGACAGATAGCTGTTAACGTTTATTCAGCAACTCTATAAGGCTATGGCTAGTATCTGTGTGATGGCTTGATCTTTCCAGGTGCTTCTAAAATAAATGTCAAGAGTTCTAGGATTTTAGCTGTACTTCTAGTAAGGGCAGAAAGCATGGGAAAAAGAACAATGATGTTAAGCCCATTTTCATGAGGAAAGCAAAGGTTGGTTCAGATATACCAAGTAGCAAACGTCCCATTACTCAATAATGTGACTATCTCTAGCTGCAAGGAAAAAAAGAAAAGAAAAAGGAATTAACAATGAAAGCCAACATCTTTCAACCCTTCTCCCATGTTTTGCATACTGAAATCCTACTTTACATTTCATATGACTTCCATTTTATAAAATATTTTTATTTACTTTGTCTTACTTTTCCTCGCAAAATAATGATGGGCAGGGGCTGGGAAGGTGGCTCAGTGGTAGAGTGCTTGCCGTGCAGGCATGAGGCCTTCCCTGGGTTTGATTCCTCAGCACCACATAAGCGAAAAAAGCCAGAAGTGGCATTGTGGCTCAAGTGATAGAGAGCTAGCTTTGAGCTGAAGAACTGAGGGACAGCACCCAGGCCCATAGTTCAGGACCCACGACCAAAAAAACAACAACAAATAAATAATGATGGGCAATCTCAGACTTGAAAAAGTTAAATAATTACTTTCTAATTCATATGTCAGACTTGGGATGTAGATTTTTATTCATAAACCAACATCCTGCCTCACCTTTAAAAAGTAGTTCTCTGGAATTATTAGCATTTATGAAATAAGTACATTCCATGTGAGAGAGAAAGAAAATAGGGGAAGTATTAGGCAGAGAGGATAGAAGATGGTGGATATAACACATGGCCAATAACAATGTATCCCGTCAAGGTATGTCTTTTTTTTTTTCAAATTCTTTATTGCGATTAAGTGATTACATAATTTCCCAAATTTCACAGTATTGTGGGATAGTGATGCTTAGTTAATGTCACAAACACATTCTAACTTTCATGGGGCAAATTGTCTATCATGGTCTATAACATTTATGAGTTCTATGAGCTTTGCAATACAGTTATTTCTTCCACATTGGGTGATATGTACATTCCTTTTGTTTTACATAGCATCAGCTGTTCCTTCTTTCCCACTTGTTCCCTCCCTCCCAGCGCTGCCATTGAGTAGCTTAGTTCATTTTGATCAATGTCCAGTGCAGCTGATGGGTCCTGCTGTTGTATGTTTTTCCCTGATTCCCTCTAGTTCTGTGTTGTCCTCCTGGTTTCCCTCTGATGTGCACATATATATTATATATGTGATCAGCAGCATGGGGTTATGTAGTAGTGATTCGACCAGATGAGTGGAAGTCCTTTGTTTCTTAAGTCTTGTTAATTTTTTTGTATCACCTTACATTTTGAATTTAACATTCACTTATCAGGGAGACCCTATCATGGTATTTCTTGTTCCTGTAGTGCCTTGGCTCCTGCTCAAGTACTTCTTCTTTCAGAATGCCCTGGGTTTCTGTTCAAGCAATGAAAAGAAGCAGGATGGGTCAGGGCCAGTGGCTCACACCTGTAACCCTAGTTACTCAGGAGGCTGAGATCAGAGGATTGTGGTTCAAAGCCAGCCCAGGCAGGAAAGTCCAGGAGACTCTTATCTCCAATAAACCACTAGAAAATTGGAAGTGGGGCTGTGGCTCAAGCGTTAGAGTGCTTGCCTTGAGTTGAAGAGCTGAGGCCCAGAGTTCAAGCCCCACGACCGACCAAAAGAGAGAGAAAAAAGAAAGAACCAGGATGGCACATATACACCCTATCAAGCAATCAGTAAAAAGCTTAGGGGAGGGGATATGACAGTAACACCATACTATAAAAACTGCTCTCCAAGAGAATTCCAGGATAGAGTTCTGATGGAGAGATTCTGCTACTTTCTCTCACAGATTTCCTTTCACTTTCAAATAAACTTACTGTTTACCTTAAATACTTATCTGCTTTTTAATTCTTTAATGGGTAGACAACATTGTTTCTAGATGGTTTCATCTGTATTTTATGCTTCTCTACATGTTTTTACATAGGAAACATAAATGAGACCTCTACTTCTGATCAGTGTAGAATGAGAACCAAATTCATCTTTCCACTTCAGTCTAATTGATAAAAGAAAATCTGACCACATATTGTAACAATGACTCTGAAGACTGTGACCATAAGAAATGAGAAACAATGGAAAGGAGCCTTTGGATTATTCCATTTTAGTACCTAGCAAAAGTTACCTGACCACAGTGCAAAGGTAGGGAAGCCAGTCCGAGTTTGGGAGCCCAGCCAACTCAAGGAGCTGTCCTCAGGACAGAGTCCCAAAATACAGAGCTCTGCAAGGAAGGGAGATCTCCAGAGACCTGCAGGCACTGTCATTCCAGGGTTAGTGGAGTGCAAGTCAGTGTTACACATGTGAGGGGAAAAACAGCTGATCATTATAAGATAATATGGGCGGGAACTCATAAACCGCAGCATGCTTCAAACAACATGAACTTTAAGGAAAAACATAAGAATGCACAATCATAGTCAGAGACTTCAACAAGTTTTCTTGTTTGTTAGAATAAACAGGAAGTCAGTAAGGATGGAAAAAAATTGTAGTGTTATAAGCAACTTGGTGGAATTGATAGCTATCACACCCAACAACAACAGAACACTTAACTTTTCAAATGCACAAGCAATGTTTACCATATAGACCATATTCTAGGCTACAAAAAACTCTGAATAAGTTGGAATAGGCTCAAATATACCAAGTATATATTCTTACAAGAGAATTGTCAGAATTACAAACAGAAACATACATCAAATATCTGAGAACTAAATAACTTATTTCCAAAAGACCATGGGCCAATTAAAATACTTAAGATGGAATTTAGAACGTATTATGAACTCAATGAAAATTAAAATACATCTTAAAAATCTTTGGAATGCAATCAGCTGGGGAAAAATAAACAGGAAGAAAATTAGAACTCTAAATGCCTTTATATTTAAAAACATAAAAATCAGTCAGGTGGGGGCTGGAAAGGTGGCTCAGTGGTAGAGCCTTGCATGCATAAGGCCCTGAGTTCAATTCCTCAGCACCACATAAGCAGAAAAAGCCGGAAATGATGCTGTAGCTTAAGTGGTAGAGCACTAGCCTCAAGCTGAAGAGCTGAGGGATAGTGCCCAGGCCCAGAGTTCAGGCCCCACACTGAAAAAAAAAAAAAAAAAGTCAGGTGGTGGCTCACTCCTATAATCCTACCAACTCTGGAGGCTGAGATCTGATAATTGCAATTTGAAGCCAGCTTGAGCAAGAAAGTTTGTATAACTTCTTATCTCCAATTAACTACCAAAACAGCCAGAAGTAGAGCTATGGCTCAGTGGCAGAGCACCAGCCATGAATGAAGAAGCTAAGAGAAAGAGCCAGGCCTTATGTTCAAGCCCCAGTACTGGCACACATTTAAAAAAAAAAAAAAGTAAGAAAATGTTTTTTAAAAAACTAAAAAAAAAGCTAGACAGAAGAAAGGAATAATAAAGACTAGAACAGAAATCAATGAAATAGAAAATAAAAACGCTAAGGAAATTGATTAAATCAATAATGAATTACTTGAGATTAATAAAATTGATAAGCCTTTCATAAAAACTTGCCAGGAAAAAAAGAGAAAAGAGACAAATAACAAACATCCATCACAAATGACAGTTGATATCACTATAAATTCTGACAATTGCCGATGCTGGTGGTCACAACTGTAATCCTAGCTACTCAGGAGGCTGAGATCTGAGGATCGTGATTCAAAGCCAGCCTAGGCAAGAAAGTCTGTGGGATTTTTTTTTTTTTTTTGGTCAGTCTGGGGGCCTGAACTCTGGGCCTGGGCACTGTCCCTCAGCTTTTCAGCTCAAGGCTAGCACTCTACCACTTAAGCCACAGCACCACTTCCAGCTTTTTCTGTGTATGTGGTGCTGAGGAATTGAACCCAGGGCCTCATGCATGCAAGGCAAGCACTCTACCACTGAGCCACCTTCCCAGCCCTCTGAGACTCTTATCTTCAATTAACCACCAGAAAACTGGAAGTGGTACTACCGCTCAAGTGGTAGAGTGCTCACCTTGAGCTAAAGATCTGAGGAACAACACCCAGGCCCATAGTTCAAGACCCGCAACTAACAACAACAACAAACAAACAAACAAAAAAATCTGACAATACTGAAAAGATACTCAGGGAATGTTTTTGAAATCAGAGTTTTCAACTCCAGGCCCAAACTTCAGAAGTTCCACATGTCAAGTATGGCCACTGGACCTTAGATACCAAATAAAAAGACATAGTGAATTTCAGAGAAAGAAGATTTGTGTTACACAGGTAGGCATGCCACAGGAAGACAGCACACATGTACATCCATCCATACTTCTTTAGCCATTTTCCCCATACGAATATTGTAAGGTAAATCATCCCAGAAGCCACATTTTATTTTATTTTATTTTATTTTTGGGTCCAGTCGTGGGGCCTGAACTCTGGGCCTGGGCACTGTCCCTCAGCTCTTCAGCTCAAGGCTAGTGCTCTACCACTTGAGCCACAGTGCCACTTCCGGCTTTTTTCTTATGTGGTGCTGAGGAATTGAACCCAGGGCCTCAAGCATGCAAGGCAAGTGCTCTACCACTGAGCCACCTTCCCAGCCCAAAAGCAAGTTTCATTTTTTTTTGGAGGGGTCCGGTCATGGGGCCTGAACTCTGGGCCTGGGTGCTGTCTCTCAGCTCTTCAGCTCAAGGCTAGTGCACTACCACTTGAGTCACAGCGCCACTTCTGGCGTTTTTTCTTTTTGCTTATGTGGTGCTAGGGAATCGAACCCAGGGCCTCATGCATGCAAGGCAAGCGCTCTACCACTGAGCCACCTTCCTAGCCCTCAGAAGCCACATTTTAAATTATAGAATATTGGAGTCTTTTATTATACAGTCAACTGGAGGACTGCAGCATGCATAACCCAGCTAGGAAACATGCTAAAGAGGAAAGAAATAACAAGAACAATACCAACAAGCCAATTCAGCTCCAATGGAGAGCTGAATTGGGACTCCATGATGACTGAAGACAAGCCAGGAGACAGGAAACAGGACACAGGACGCAGTCAAGGGAGACACACGTGGCATGGAGTTCAGCGGCTAGGCTGGTCTGGGACTAAAATAGGTAGGTGCAGCCGGCAGATCCTCAGGAAATTCCCAGTCCCAGGCACTAGACTGACAGATTCAGTAACCTATCAGCCAAGTGCCTGCCCCTGCCTCCAGGGGTCGGAGCAAGCCCATTACCTGCAGGTAGGTAATTGGGGAAGGGAGGGTTCCTTCCCCCAGCATGAAGACAAGATGTCAGACCCTGCCATCCGCCATGTGGCCAATATGGCTCTGGCCAGACCTGGCCTCCTTACTTCACAAACATTTGCTTTAGATTAACTAAGGAGAATTGAGGGAGGTGAGAATGTATGCCCAGTTAAAACAGCCCCAAATCACAAGTATGTTTGGATGTGGTCAGAGGCAGCCAAAAGTGGGATCAAAAGTGGTGTGACAATCCACTGTCCTGGATTGGTCAGGTGGGGCCTGGTTACAATGAGAGTCATTGACTCTTGGAAGGTGGTAGGGTCTCCAGTGCACTCCCTCTTGGCTTCCAAATGGCTTGCAAAGGGCAGCGACAAAAGACAAAGGACATAGCTACAAGATGGAGGAGAAGAGGAGGGATACTCAGCCTTTATCCTCTCCCTGTTAATTCATAGGCCAGAGTAAGGAGTCACTGCTCTCCTGCAGAAAACAGCTTGTAAGCAGCTCTTACGTTTTGAACAACTTTCTGTAAATAAAGTCTGTGATGTGAATGAAACAGATGTATTTAGTCTGAAAAACAATACAGCCAAAGCTGATTCAAGAAGCAACAGATAACCTAAACAGCCATATTATTTATTGGAATGGAATCCATCTATAGTTAAAACCTCCCACAAAGAAAACCACAGGCCCAGTTCTACACACTTTCAGAGAATTGAAAGTATGTGAACATCTCCCATTATGGTACTAAGACCTGCCAAAAATATTACATACATACATACATATATACATACATACAAACATAAAGCCAGCATACAATTCTTAGAAAAAACTTTTAACAAATACAATGCAACAATGTATAGAGAGGATCATTCATCATCATTCATCATGACAGAATAGAGTTTATCACAGAAATGCAAGGTTACCTTATCTAGTCAGAAAGTTGAAATTCAAAAGATTGAGGTTCACCGCCAGCTTAGGCAGAAAAGCTTGTGAGACTTCATCTCTAATTAATCAGCAAAAAAGTCAAGGCTGGACAACAACAAATGCTGGCAGGGATGCAATTGCATTGCTGGTGGGAATGTACACTAATACAACCACTTTGCAAAGCAGTCTGGAGGCACCTCAGAAAGCTAAATATGATCCTATAACCCAGCCATACCACTCCTAGGATCTAGGAGGAACAGGATACAAGGGCACATGCACCTCCATGTTCATTGTTGCACTATTCATAATAGCCAAGATATGGAAACAACTCAGATGCCCCATTACAGATGAATGGATCAAAAAAATTGTGGTACCTATATACAATGGAATACTATGCAATCATTAGAAAAGATAAAATAATGGTATTCCCAGGGAAATGGATGGAACTAGAACAAATCATTTTTAGCAAGGTAAGCCAAGATCAGAGAGACAAACGGCACATGGTCTACCTGATATGTGGATGTTAAATCTAAAATGCAAAGAGAGATGACAAAGTAAACAGGACTCAAGAAACAAAGGACATCTACTTAGTTTGTCATATAATTTATACATGACTCCATGTTCTTGACCTCATGTATGGCATATATATGTGCACATCTGAGGGAAGCTAGGAGGAGGGCACAGAAACAGAGGGAAGCAGGGGAAAAAAATACAACAGATGGGCCCATCAGCTGCACTGGACATTGATGAAAATGAACTAAGCAACTCAAGGGCAGCGATGGGAGAGAGGGAATGAGAGGGAAAGAGGAAACAGCTAGCACTAAGCAAAAGGAAAGAAATGTACATATCACCCAACGCAGAAGAAATAGTTGTATTGTCAAAGCTTGCAGAATTCACAAACTTTATAGACCAAGATAGTGACAATTTGCCTTGTGAAGGTTAAAATGTGTTTGTAACTTTAAGTATCATTATCCTACAATATTGTGAAATTTGGGAAATTTATGTAATTAGAGCAGCAGCCATGAGCAAGAAAGCCAAAAAAAGCTCAAGATCCAGAGTTCAAGTCCCCCCTCAAAAAAGGAAATCAATGTAATTCACCAAGTTAACAAGCTAAGACAAAAACACATGAGATGATTTCAGTATATAGAGGTAACAACATTTACTCTTCATTCCTGATGAAAAATGCTCAGATGACTAGGGATAAAAGAAATTTTCTCAGGTCCATGAAAAGTCATCTACAGAATGAAAGGAAGGAAGGAAAGGAAGGAAGGAAGGAAGGAAGGAAGAAAGAAAGAGAGAGAGGAAGAGAGAGAAAGAGAGAGAGAGAGGGAAGGAGGGAGGAAGGAAAGGAAGGAAGGAAGGAAGAAAGGGAGAGAAAGAGAAGAAGAAGAGGAGGAGGAGGAGGAGGAGGAGGAGGAGGAGGAGGAGGAGGAGGAGGAGGAGTGTGTGAATGCCCAGAGTCCTATATAGGTTATGAGGTCCAGTTATATTTTAGATCTACCTTCCACATATGGGAGAAACATATGCCATTCTTCTCTCTGCTTACCTTTCTTAACATAATTTGTTTTAGGTCTATCCATTCCCTGCAGATGACATATAATAGTGCAGCAATGAACATGCATGTGCAAGTGTCTTTATGGTATCCTGACTTACATGTAAAGCTCTGGGTAGATGCTGGTACCGCTAGGTCATTGGCAAGATCTATACTTGGTGTTCCTTCCAGCGTGGTTGTACTAATTTACATTCCCTCCAACAGTGCAATAGGGTTCCATTTCCTCCATAGCCCATGCACCATTTGTTGTTTGGATTCTTGATGTTGGCCAATCTAACTAGGGTGAGTTGATTTGATTTGCACTTATTTTAGGGCCAGCAATGTTCATCATATCCTTATATATCTATTTGCCATTCTTCTGAGAAGTCTTTCTTGAACTCTTTTGCCCATTTAGTGATTGATTTATTAGGGTTTTTTGGGAGGGGTAGTTTTTTGAGCTTCTTGTAAACTTTGGATACTTGGTCTTTGTCAGATGTATTGCTGGTGAAGATTTTGAGATTGTCTTTTTATAGAAAACATTAATATTTAATATTTAACTTGGAGGACTTTGGGTAATGCAGATTTATTTCCAATATTTTAAATGGGACCTTAATTAACTCAAGTCTCTCCTATCCTAATTTCCATGTTAATGCTATTCTAATTCCTCTGGGATTTTAAGCCCTGTTAACATTGGCCATTGATAGCTACAATATAAGCATTGCCATTCCTTACCTAGAGTTACCAAATTTGTTTACCAATTCATTCAATTTTTATACTGCTTTTTAATTTTTATTTCTTTTTTCTTTCTTGGGAAGTACATTTTGTAGTGACTCTTACAATAAGCTTGTGATCCCAAAGCCATATTATTTTTAAATCCTTAGTCTTGAATATAGTTTATTTGATGATGTCATTTTTGAGTCAAAGCTCTTTTCCCGTCACTTTATTGTTATTATTATTTTTTGCAGGTCCTGGGACTTGTTTGAACTCAGGGCCGAGGAGCTGTTCCAAGCATTGTTTTCCCCCTGAAGGCAGCTCTACTTCCAGCTTTTTTTTTTTTTTTTTTTGGTAGTTTATTGGAGATCAGAGCATCGTGGGCTTTCCTGATCTGGTTGGCTTTGAACCCTGATTCTCAAATCTCAGACTCTTTAGTAGGTAGGATTAGAGTCCTAGGTCACTGGCACATGATGTGGCTTCACATTCTTAAGACATTATGTTTCCTGATGCCTATTGTTGGAGATGAGAAAGCCTAATGTTACTTTTTCTTTTCCTTTAATTTTTCTGCAATTTTGTTACGTCAACTTGTTCTTTCTAAACTTACTCTTCTGCTCAGGACTTGGTTTGCTTCCTCATTTAAAAGACAAGTTTTTCTTTTTTCCCAGTTCTGGGAAAATCTTAGTCATTGTCTTTTAAATTATTGTCTGTTCCTCATTGTCTATTCCCCTCCCCTCGCCTCCCTTCCCTCCTTGTATCCTCCCATTCTCTTGTCTCCCCTTAAAATTTGCACACATACTGACATTTGTTCTATCTATGGTCTCTAACTATTTTTTCATATTTTGTATATCATTATCTCTTTGCTGCATTCGGTTTGATTCTCTTCTGTTACAGAAATGCTCTAGACCTGTCCGATCTACTGATTTCCTTCTTCATTGCAATTTAAATTTCATTAATGATATTCTGCTAGATGTTCTAGTTGAAGACTCTCTGGCAGAAAAGCTTTCTTTTCCAAATTCATATGATCTCTCTCTTCAAATTTATATTCTCTCTGTCTTCCCTGTGTCTCTGTATCCCTGTCTCTCTCTTTTCTGTGTCTCTCTGTGTCTCTGTGTCTCTCTCTTTCTCTGTCTCTGTCTCTCCGTCTCTCTATCTCTCTCAGAGACATAGGTATTGTAAGCATTATGCCCACCTTTGGTCTGCAGCTCACCCAGACCTGAGCTCCTCCCAGCCCTGGAGTTCCCGCCATACAGCTGGCCCGGCCCAGACCCACCTGAGCTCCCATCTAACGCACTTTCTACCCCCCAGACCCTGCTGCTACCTGGTTAGTGGAGGGTGCCATGTGCTCCCTCTCTGGGAGCTCCTCTAATAAACCTTGTAATAATCTTTCTCCTGTGCCTGCCTGCCTGGGAAGGATGTGATAGATCCTTTCAGGTAACACCCACATAGCCCAGGCCATTCATTCATTTGCCTTTACCTCCCAAGTATGACACCTGATGCTCATTCTCCTCTTCCATTCTTCAGTTGTAGTTCTCATTTCATTTTATTATTATTATTTTAGATTTATTTTTTTCTATAATTTCAAAAGGCTTACGAGAGACAAGGTAAACATATACTCTGCTCATCTTCCCCCCCTCCCCCCAGGCTTGAGCTCTGGGCCTGGGCTTCTTTTGCACAAGGCTAGCTAGTACTCTACCACTTGAACCACAGCATCACTTGCACTTTTTCTGCGATTTAATTGAAGATAAAAGTCTCACAGACTGAATTCCTCAGATCCTAGCCCCCTGAGTAGCTAGGATTACAGGTGTGAGCTCCCAGTTCCCAACTCTTGGTTCATCTTGATAGACATTTACTATCTGCTTCTTTTTTGTTGGTTTTAATAGTCATGAACTTTATTTATTTATTTTTTTTGGGTCCAGTCGTGGTCCCTAAACTCTTGGCCTGGGCGTTGTCCCTCAGCTCTTCAGCTCAAGGCTAGCGCTCTACCACTTGAGCCACAGCGCCACTTCTGGCTTTTTTCTTTTTGCTTATATGGTGCTGAGGAATCGAACCCAGGGCCTCAGGCATGCAAGGCAAGCGCTCTACACTGAGCCACCTTCCCAGCCCCTAGTCATGAACTTTAATTAAAGTATCTTAACTAATGTATCTTAACTAAACAATGCCACTTTTATAGTTTAAACACTGTGAGGAGTCTCCAGCCTCTGCAAGATTGCTCATTAACTATTTATTAATTTAAAAATCTTAACTCATTAGGTCTGGGGATGTGGCTTAGTGGTAGAGTGCTTGCCTAGCATGCATGAAGCCTGGGTTTGATTCCTCACTACCACATAAACAGAAAAAGCCAGAAGTAGTGCTGTGGCTCAAGGGGTAGAGTGCTAGCCTTGAGCAAAAGAAGTTCAGGCCCAGAGTTCAAGTCTCTGGACTGGCAATAAAAACCAAAATCTTAACTCATCCTTGAGTTGTAGGTAAGTAGAAGATCACTTGCCTGCCTTGTACAAGACCCTGAAGTGATCAGCATCACAGACACAACTCCTCCCCCCATCACACACCTCTTTTCTCACTCATGTTTCTGAGATATCAAGTTGCTAAGGCTCCACAGAGCACACCACCTCACATTACCATATGCTGAGTCTCCCATAAAAAAAAATCTAGAAATAACTACAAAGCTTAATATTGATTAGATAAGTTTAATATACATTTGTAACTATGTATTATAAAAAGAATGTCTTGGAGATTCTTTAAAAATAACTGCACATTAATAATTAAAATTAAATGGTAAAGGAGGCAACATGAATGAAAATTTGAGGGTTTCAGACAGAGTACCTACATTGTAATTAGCCATATTCTAGAAGTAATTTTGAGATACTCTGGGTGCTATATTTGTGCAAAAACAAACAAGCAACAATGGGATATCATAAAATACAGAGAACAAGAATGGAAGGATAAAGAGAAAGATATGATTAAGTATTTCATATGCATGTGGTTAAAAATGGAATAATAAAACTCACTAAAATTGTTTTAAAAGAGGAGGTTAAGAAACTGGGTATGTAGTAGCTCATGTCTAGAATCCTAGCTACTCAGGAGGCTGAGATCTGAATATTATGGTTTAAGGCTAGCCCACAGAGGAAAATATGTGAGACCCTTATCTCCAATTAAGCACCAAAAAAATACTGGCAGTGGTGCTGTGGTGCAAGTGGTAGAGCACTAGCTTTGAGTAAAAAAGCTCAGGGACAGAGCCTAAGACCTGAGTTCAAGCCCCAGGCCTGGCCAAAAAAAAAAAAATTGGACGATAGTATTTTATAGCCTTTGATATCAACAATAAAAATAACAGTGAAATACCCTGCAGACTTGGAGTATTTGCTCTGTTTAATTTCAGTGAGTCTTGTAATTTCCCAGTTTAATGTTAACCATGATCATCTAGTTCCTCAGCTGAGTGGGAAAAGCCCAGGATGCCCATCTGCACCTGGCTTCCTTTGAGGATAAATACAGAACCTGACATCTCCAAGGCTGTCCATCTGGCACCTGGCAATAGTTTCCAACTCAAAAGAAACAAAACAAGGAAGGAAGCTTAAAGGGGACATTTTTGTTTCTAACTTCAACCACTTCAACTATAATAAACTGCACAGCAGTGATAGAGAAGGCTTTTGGAGGAACATGCATTTCCACCAATTACTGTTATTCATATTGCACAATTGGATTTACTATTTTACTTCTCTCAATTATTCTTGCAGAGAGTCAAGTTTTAGAAGACAATTGTAGATTCCTTTCTCATCCTTGCTGGGGTGGGGGTGGGGTAGGGAGTGCTTGCCCTCCTACAAAACTTAATCAGATTTTCTGAGCCCTCCTATCCTTTTTCCTTCTCTCTGGCTTAACTCAATATATGATAAATTGCTCTTTAAAAATTTTTAATTGTTATTATAAAGATAGCTGGGTGCTGGTGACCCATGCCTGTAATCCTCGCTACTCAGGAGGCTGAGATCTGAGGATCACAGTTCAAACCCAGCCCAGGCAGGAAAGTCTGTGAGACTCTTATCTCCAATAAACCACCAGGAAACTGGAAGTGGTGCTGTGACTCAAGTTGTAGAGGCTAGTCTTGAGCTGAGTTCAAGCCCCACAACCAACAAAACAACAAAAAAGATGATGTACAGGGCAGTTACTGTTATATAAGTCCAGTAAAGAGTACATTTTTTTATTTTTGAGAATGTCACCCCTTCCCTCATTTTCAACCTAGTTTTTTTTTTTTGTTGTTGTTGATTTTGTTTGTTTGGTCAGTTGTGGGGCTTGAACTCATGGTCTGGGCTTGTCCTGGAGCTCCTTTGCTCAAGACTAGCGCTCTACCACTTTGAGCTCCAATGCTACCTCCAGTTTTCTGGTGGTTAATTGGAGGTCAGAGTCTCACAGACTCCTTCTTGGGCTGGCTTCAAACCATGATCCTCAGATCTTAGCCTCTTGAGTAGCTAGGATTACAGGAGTAAACCACTAGTGCTCCGCAGCATAGTCTTTGTTTTTTTATTGTTAACTGTAATCATCCAGTTCCTAAACCGAGTGATAGAAGCTGGGAGTGGGCTATCTAGTAAATTAGAGCTCCTTGACTTGCAGTTTACATCCTGGGGGTTAGTAGTAAAGGAAAATGTGAATTTGGTGGATTGGACCACTGTCTCTCTTGTGTTCTGAATGATTTTGGAAAACTTGGTTAATTGTGTGTTTGTGTGTGTATGTGTGTGTGTGTGTGTTTTAATTGGAAATAAGAATGTCACCAACTTTCCTGCTCAGGCTGACTTTGAACTGCAATATTCTGATCTCAGGCTCCTGAGTAGCTAGGATTACAGGCATGGAGCCATGAGAACCCAAGCTTTTTATACCTCAGATTCTTTATTTATAAAACTGAAATAAGCACTTTTAATCATCAGCTGATTACTAAGATGTAGGGAACTAACTTCCCTAAACCAACCATCAAGATCATGACTAAGACATGGCAGTTGTTCAGCAAGACATTTTTCCTCCTCCTGTTCTTCGGTCAGGCTATCACTAATTGAATCTTGGGCCTAGTACTGAGCAAGTGAAATGTTCTGCAGTACCTCCCTAGGAAAAGGGAGAATAAATAAATACAAGGACTTAGTTCAGATACCAAGAAGATACACTGAGACAAACTAAAGCACTGGTCGTAGGCCAGGAGTGCCTTCTAAGGTCCTGGTTGTTGCAATGATGAATCTCTGTTCTGGCCACTGAATATAATGGTAATCGAGATATTAATGTCACTATCAAAGCAATCCAAATAGAATTTTCTAGACTAGTCTGATAATAAGCTCTCCCTAGGACCTGTTTGGAACATGTAGATTCTCATATGACTTCCTTGGAAACTGATTCCTTAGGTCTGGGAAGTGAGCCCCAGAAGCTGTATGTTTAACAAAAATCCCAAGTGGTTCCTATTTCAGGCAAGTGTAGGAAACTATGATTAATTGCTTGGGACTGGGGAAATGACTCAGTTGCAATTAAGTAATAATGCTTCAATTTAAGGAACAATGCCAAGATATTTTAAAGCCATTGAACAATTACTTATATGTGCCATTATAAAAAGCAAATTAGCTATTATTTCAATTAGAAGGGTTGTTCCTCTTTAAATATACTTATATATTTTTAAATTATTTTTTAATGCACCAGTCCTTTCTGTTTGCATCTGTTATGATTTTACATTTTGGAAGAGAATAAAAAGCACTATTGATCATTGGTTTAATTATTCAGGTTGTCCAGTTATTAATTACTGGGCAAGGGGAAGCTTTGATAAGTGTCCTAAGTTTAAGGTAGGATTTTGGTTATGCGAGTCCCTTCTTGCCTCACTCCAAATCATATTTACATTTAGAAAATAGGCTGAATTGATGCTGAAGATTACAGTCTGCATAGAAGAAATTAGATTTCCAGGGCTACTGAATATTACTGAGACCATTTTGATCTATCACTTTACTTTTACTAACAAACATTTCATTACATTATTCATTCTTCTTGTAATTATTTTCCACGCACAATTATGATCAAAGAAAAGTTCACTGGTGGAAGAAGGAAAGGGTTGGACAGTTAATTAGTACAACTAAAAAAGCTCCCTCAAAGCGTCAAGCCATTTGCCTACTCTCTAATCACTAGTCACAAACACCTGCAGACCTCATCTTCCTTCCGGAGAGTCAAACTCTAATAACCTTATGCACCACTATTAGAAAAGAGCTGAGCACAGAGGCCAGACAGACCTCCCTTAGCTCCAGTTCTCATTGGCTCCTTACTTTGTTCTAATGACTTTTATGGACTGGAAGGTGTTAAGATCTTTAGTGAAGTCATTCAAAATAATGAATTGAAATCCAAGAAAAAAAAAACGAAGAAGCTAGCTTGTGTGTGTGAATGAGAGAGAGAGAGAGAGAGAGAAAAAGAGAGAGGAAAAAGGAGAGAGAGAGGAAGGAGAGAGAGAGAGAGAGAAAATGAATGAATGTGTGCATTTTCCCCTAGTGTCCATTAGACTGACAATGATTAAAAGTTGGTGTTCATGCTGGGCACAGTGGCTCAAACAGTCTTAGCTACTCAGGATTACTTTGATCACAGTTGAAAGCCAGCTAGGGCAAAAACTTTGAGACTCTATCTCAACAGAAAAGCTAAGTGTGCCACCAGCAGGCTTCTCTCTACACATTTTATCAGGAATTCTCAGCCCTTGGCTCTTGTGACCTTCTGCTTATAGTCTCAATCATTACTTTTCCCTCACTTGTAGAATCATTATATATTCTCATTGTGATATTTTACTTGTGTAGCTCTAGTTGTCTGTGATCACAGCTTCCTTATAAACAAGTACACTGGCATCTCAAACTGGCTTAGTCTAAATTCTTGACTTCTGTGATACTTTTTATACTCGTCCATTATCCTGAATCTTTAGGTTCAGGCATTGTCAGTAGCTCTGTAACTCCCTGATCTAATAATGGTATCCATTATTCTCCTTTCATTTACCAAAGTTCATATCCTGAATTTTTGTTTAACTCCTCTCTCTGTCTCTCTTATTTTTTCTTTCTTGTTCTCACATGTTGCAGGCCATGGTCTAGATTGTAGGTATAGCTAGCTTCCTGCTTTGAAACTCTTCTCTAGAACATCGCAAATGAATGCTCCAGGATAAGGAATCACCTCATATTCTAATCATGTCTATTGCTTTCTCGATCTCCAGTTGAATCAGAGCTAACTCATCAGAATGCAAGACCTTGCACTGAATTTCTCTTCTTCACAAGACCATCTAATTCCTCTTTCCAGATGTGGCTGTTTCCTGCCCATCCCTTAGGATCCTGCTCTCTTACAAATGCATATTCAGAAAAGTCTTTTGTGACTGAACACTTTCCTTTGTTGGCTGCCTTCCTCCCTCTCCCCTCCCTTTTCCCTCCCTCCCTTCCTTCTTTCCTCTTTCCTTCCTTCCTTCTTCCCTTTCTCCCTCCCTCCCCATCTCTCTTTCTTTCTCTTTCATTCTTTTCTTTTCTTTCCTCTTTTTTCCTTTCCTGTGAAGTGTTGCAGTTTGAACTTGGGGGCCCTTGTACTCTGGCCTGGAATTTCTCCTCAATGCTGGTAGTCTAGCATATGCCTCTATTTCTGGATACTGCCCTTCCCCGCCCCAATAGTTAGCGATAGGAGTCTTCAGGATTTATCTGCCTGAGCTAGCTTTGACCGTTGAACCTCAGATTTCAGCCTCCTGAGTATGAATCCAGCCTGAACCACCTAGCTTTCTTCCTTTCTTTTTGATGGTACTAGGATTTGAACTCAAGAATTCCTACTTGCTAGGTTTTCTACCACTGTCTCCAACTAAATTTACATTTTATTAACATTTTGTATCCTTTCTAAATGTAAAATAAACAAATATATTGCATTGCCTTAGATATATTTATGTTATCTAGGAGAGAGAGAGAGAGAGAAAGAGAGAGTATAGTTTGGCTTCCTAACTTGCTTGTAATTTCTGGCTGTAGAATAATGTGTTTTGGTATGATCTACATTCCATTTGTACTTGAATCATCTGCAATGCTTCAAGAAAACAAAAACTTTTGCCCATCTTCCATGGTAAGTCCATACATACATGTGCTTTTCCCCTCCATCCAGTGGCTTCAACTTTGGGCCTAGGTGTTGTTGTGCTGCTTTTACTCAAGGCTAGCACTCTACCACTTTTAGCCACAATGTCATTTCTAGCTTTTTTTTTTTTTTTTGTAATTAATTGGAGAGAAGAGTCTCATGGACTTTCCTGCCCAGGCTGGCTTTGAGCTGAGGTCCTCAGATCTCAGCCTCCTGAGTAGCTAGGATTACAGGTGTGAGCACTTTTGACAAGACAGTCATGTGGCTCTTAGGCATCCAGACTTGAGGATCCATTGTATTACAAGAATAGATACTGGAATTGTAGTTTGTTTGCTTGGTTTTGTCATAATAGCTCAGGTACTTCCAGTTCTGTGTTTGGCACTTGGAAAATTCTCACTAATAGTTTGTTGGATTAAGGAATGAATTAATCTAACTTAAGGCAGAAATCCAGGTCTGGGAAATGTTTCTTACTCTATGGAAATATTTGCAATTTTTCCTAAATGTGCCTATCATATCAACTTTAATTAGTATAATCCACATTCCCTTCTTGGGTTAAAGTACTTAAATCTCCTTTGGATTTTGCTTCCTCCTAAGGTAATGTGATTGTAATTTATTTTGGTTGTAATGAAATATATTAAATTGGTTCAAAACTCTCAAGGTTTTCTTTTAATTCAGTTTACACCTTCTCCTGGGTGGAAGCTAAAAAAGCTCCAGTTATAATTGGAAAAAAGTTCTTAATCATAACTGAAAAAAGACTTTATAAGTTAGGTAAATATTATTATAGGAACCATTAGAATGTTTAGTGTTCTAACATACTGTCAATTTGACAAATATTTGCTTCACTTAAAGACTCAGTTACTGCAAGTAGCACATAGAAGGAACCCATGATGCTCTCTCACGCTCTCAGAATATTAACAATTTAAAAAAAATTAACTTAGGTTTGGAGGCCATTTTTGCTTGCTAGTCTTGGCTTACTTAAGGTGACTTCAGATAATTACTTTGGATTGCTTCTCTAAACTATCGAATTCACCGACCTTTGTCTCCAGAACTTATCAAATACCTGAGCTTCCTTCCAGTCTCTCTAACATGTTTTCTTGCTCTTTGTGCTGAATTTGACTTTGTGAAAAGAGAGATGGGTCAAACATAATGAACTGTAAAAGCTATAAATCTGTTAAGGCTTTAAATTTTGTGAGGCAGATACTTTTTCTTCCCAAATTATAGAAGAGACAATTGAGGCTGGGTGCTGATGGCTCACGCCTATAATCCTAGCAACTCTGGAGGCTGAGATCTAAGGATGGCAGTTCAAACCACCTGGGCAGGAAAGTCCCTGAGACTTTTATCTCCAATGAACTACTCAGAATTAGCCTGAAGTGGTGCTGTGGCTCAAGTGATAGAAAGCTAGCCTTGGGCAAAAGCAGCTCAGGGATGTTGCCCAGGTGCTTAGTTCAAGCCCCAGGACACCCCCCCCTCCCCCCCCCCCCCCCCACCGCACAAAACAAAACACAAAAAAGAGACAACTGAGGTTAATAGCAGTACAATAATTGGAACAAGTCAAGTGCTAAAAAGTAGCAAGCCCAGGCCTCAACTTTCCATTTATTTGGTCTGTTAGACTCATCTACTTTGTTTTACACCATGTTGGTCAGTCTCTTGAGTTAGCCATTTCTTGAACAATCTTTTCCCTGGGGTGTGGGTCTTTCCCCACATGTGTTTTGGTCTGCTTCCTCAGAGTTGGTCTCTTCAGTGGTTCCCTAGCAATCAAATGTCTTATGAATCCCAGTCCCTGAGCAATCTTCCCTTCTACCTTCCACCAGTTACCCCTTCCTGGTCAGTCTTGCCTAAATATAGGAACCACAGCACCACCTATAGAACCAAAGCAGTAATATACACCATTTTGTGTGTGTGTGTGTGTGTGTGTGTGTGTGTGGAGGGGTGGGGGGGTGTTGATTTCCATATGCTTTAGTATAGAAAAGACATAGTTTCAGTTAAAAGCAAGTCTCAAGCTGGGAATAATACTCAGTGGTAGAGACCCTGGATTCAGTCACTGGCACTGCAAACAAAACCATCTCTGGCTTCATGTAGCAAAAAACCCAATTTCAGTGGCTTAAATTGATTTTTTTTTTTGTTGTTGTTGTTGTTTTTTCACAGATCAAGAAGACCAGAGCTGAATGTGTGGCTCAAATGTATACCATTTGCTCAGCACCAGCTGAGCAAGCAAGTCAAGAGAGTGTGAGGCTCTGAGTTCAAAGCTAGTGCCACCAAAAGGAAGATTCTTTGTATAGTTCTGTAGTTTCATTTTCATTAATTTTTGCTTTAATATTATTGTTTCTTTCCATCTCCTATTTTGGGGTTAGGCTTGTTGTTTTGATCTCCCCCCCCCCCCCAGGAGATTTAAGTGCATTTAGGCCATTTATTTGATTTGTTTTGATGATGTGGGTATTTATAGCTATAAAATTTCCTTCTAGGACAGCCTTTGTTGCATCTCAAAGGTCCTGGCAGGTTGTGCTTTCATCTCCATTAGACTCTAGAAATATTTTGACTTCCCTCTCATTTCTTCAGTGACTCACTGGTCACACAACAATGTGTTGTTCAGTCTCCATTTGCTCTAATATTTTCCATAGCGGTTTTGTGTGAGTGTGTGTGTGTGTGTGTGTGTGTGTGTGTGTGTGTGTGTGCGTGCACGCGCGCGTATGTTTGTTTATTTTGCCATTGAATATTAACTCATTCCATTATGGTGTGATAGACTATAGGAAGTTATTTTGGTTGCTTTTATTAAGACTTTATTAAGAATGTAAAGACTTGCTTTACATTCTAATATATGGTCTACTTTGGCCAAACTTCTCTGAGTGTTGAGAAGAAATTTTATTGTAAAATTGCTCGGGGAAGTAGTCTGTAGATGTTTGTTGTGTCTATAGTGTCACTTAATTCTGAGGTGTTTTTGTTTGGATGATCTATTTATTGTTGAGAGTCAATATTGTATTCTCCCACTGTTATTTTGTTGGAGGTATATCAGTGCTTGCATTTCCAGAAGTATTTGTTTAATGAACTTGGGTATATACCAACATTTGGTGCATATAATGACTGTTATTTTCTCTTAGTGGATTTTTCTCTTTTCTAGTATGAAGTGACATTCTTAGTTTCTTCTGACTAATTTTAGTTTAACCTCTGTCTTGTCAGATATAAGTAAAGCTACTCTTACCTTTGGGGGCCTATTAGTTTGGAAAATTTTTTCCATCTTTTAATTCTAAACTTATGATTGTCTTTGTCAGAGATATATGTATCTTTTACTTTTCTGCTGGTCCTGGAACTTGAACACAGGGCCTAGGCACTGTCCTTGAGCCTCTCTATACTCAAGGCTACCACTCTACCACTTAAGCCACAGTGCCACTTAAGGCTTTTTCTGTTCATGTGGTACTGAGGAATCGAACCTAAGGCTTCATGCATGCTAGGCAAGTGTGCTACCACTAAGCCACATCCCTAGTCTGAGATGTCTGTCTGTCTGTCTCTCTCTCTCTTTCTTTCCTTTTCTCTCTTGATCTCTCTTTCTCTCTCTCTTTCTATTTCTATTTTTTTCTCTTTTTTTTTTTTTGCCAATTCTGTTTTGAACTTAGAGCCTGGGCACTGTCCCTGAGCTTATTTTGCTCAAGACTAACACTCTACCACTTGAATCACAGCACCACTTCTGGCTTTTCCTGTTTATGTGCTACTGTGGAATTGAACCCAGAACTTCATGCATGCTAGGCAAGCACTCTACCACTAAGCCACATTCCCAGCCCCAAGATTTTTTTTTTTTTTGGGGGGGTCCAGTCATGGAGCCTGAACTCTGGGCCTGGGCTCTGTCCCTCAGCTCTTCAGCTCAAGGCTAGTGCTCTACCACTTGAGCCACAGCGCCACTTCCGGCTTTTTTCTTTTTGTTTATGTAGTGCTGAGGAAGCGAACCCAGGGCCTCATGCATTCAAGGCAACACTCTACCACTGAGCCACCTTCCCAGCCCCCAAGATGTCTTTTAGACAACAAATCATCAGGTCTTGTTTTCTAATCCAGCTTGCAGTTCTGTCTTTTGATTAGAGTTGAGACCATTAATATTCAATATTAATATAAAAAAGAATGCAATATTTCCTGTTATTTTGTTATTATATTATATTTTATTTTTTTGTTGGTTATGGGTCTTGAACTCTGGGCCTGGGCGCTGTCCCTCAGCTCTTCAGCTGAAAGCTAGCACTCTACCATTTGAGCCACAGCACCACTTCTGACTTTCTGGTGGTTAATTGGAGATAAAAGAGTGTCACTGACTTTCCTGCCCAGGCTGGCTTTGAATCATGATCCTCAGATCTCAACCTCCTGAGTAGCTAGGATTACAGGCATGAGCCACTAGTGCCAGGCTAGATTTTGTTATTTTTGTGATATTTATCTCTTACCTATTCCCTCTTTTCTGCTTTACTCATCTAATGGAATTTATTCTTTCTCATACTTATACTTTCTCATACTCTTTTTCATTTGTCTTCCTCTTCTGCATGTAGAAATCTTCTAAGCATCTTCTGCAGTTCTGTGATTATGAATTCCTTTAGCTTTTGTTTCTGATGGATGGTTTTTATTTCTCCCTCAATTATGAAAAAGAGCTTTTCTGGGTACCCAACTCATCCCTAAGCCCTACAATTCCTTCAACAGACAGCAATATTAACATTTCCAGTTACAATTTAGGAACCTTGAAAATACCCTGCACACAAGTTTCAGCTGGTCTAGCCAGAGTTAAAAAGATTGCAATGCTCAGGTACTAAATGTACAGTAACACCTTCTGGCTAGAGCACAGGATTTTCTGTATCTGGAGGGTAATGATGGTGATTCTATTTTATCTCAGAACATTTTGACCCGTTTGTGTTCTCCATATAATTATAAATAGGATATTTTTTGTTGTTTGAGGGTCTTAAACTCAAGACCTGGATACTGTCCCTGAGCTTTTTTTGTTTAACACTAGCACTCTACCACTTTGAGCCACAGATCCACTTCCAGTTTTCTGGCGATTAATTGGAGAAAAGAGTCTCATGAACTTTCTTGCCTGGGCTAGCTTTGAACCATGATAATTAGATCTCAGACTCCTGAATCCCTAGGATAATACATATGAGCCCCCAGTGCCTGGCTAGAAAATTATTTTTGCAATACAAATAAGACTAATTGTATGGGAAATTAAAGAAAAATGATCAGTAAAGGTTGTTCTTCCTCAATTATTCATTTTTGTTGTATGAAATCAGTATGGAAGCTGGGCACTGGTGGCTCACACTTGTGATCCTAGCTACTCAGGAGGCTAAGATCTGAGGATCATGGTTCAAACCAGCCTGGGCACAAAAGTTTGTGAGAGTCTTTTCTCCAATGAAGTATGCAGAAAAAGCTGGAATTGGTGCTGTGGTTCAAGTTGTAGAGTGCTAGCCTTGAACACAAAGAGAGTTTACAGGCCCTGAGTTCAAGCCTGAGGACTGGCGAAAGAAAGGAAGAGAGAGAGAGAGAAAGAAAGGGAGAAAGAGAAAGAAGGAGAGAATGAAATTAGTATGACATTGATATGGATTGTTTTCCTTGAGACTTAGTACTCCTGGTACTGGAATGTTGAATAACAAGAGTTACTATCATTGTTCTCTAAAATCAGCAATGCGACTGTTATTCTCAAAGAATTTATCAATACAATACCCATCAAAATTCCAACAACATTCTTCAATGATATAAAGAAAGCAATCCAAAAATTCACATGGAATAACAAAAGACCTCAAACAGCAAAAACAGTCCTTAGCAGGAAGAACAGTATTGGAAGAATATCAGTACCAAACTTCAAACTCTATTACAATGCCATAGTAATAAAAAAAAAAAAAAACCAGCTTGGTACTGGCACAAGTATAGGTCTGAGGAGCAATAGAATAGAATAGAAGACCCAGAAATGAACCCACAGACCTATAGCCACCTAATGTTTGATAAGAGAGCCAAAAACTCAGGATGGAATGACAGATAACCTCCTCAACAAATGGTGCTGGCAGAATTGGCTACACACATGCAGAAAACTGAAGATAGATACTTATATATTACCATGTACTAGAATCAATTCCAAATGGTTCAAAGATACCATGAAAATATTACAAGTAGGGGTAGGAAAAACACTAAGGTTCCTAAGTATGAGTTGAAAATTTGCAAGTAAAGATCTAGAATCACAGCAAATCAAGGAAATACTAGATAAATGGGATTGCATCAAACTGAAGAGTTTCTGCATTGAAAAGGACATAGCTAGCAAAATAAATAGAAAATCCACAGAATGTGAGAAGATCTTGACTAGCTATGCATCAGACAAAGGTCTCACATCTAAAATATATTTAAAGGTCAAAACATGAAAGCCCCCCCCCAAAAAAAATAAACAACCGTCAAAGACAAAACAACCCAATTAATAAATGGGCTAAAGACGTAGAGACTTCTCAGAAGATGAAATAAGAATGACTGATGAACACATGAAGAAATGTTCAACATCTCTGGCCATAAAAAAAAACAAACAACAAAGCAAAACGACACTGAGATTCTACCTCGCTCCAGTAAAAATGGCCATTATTAAGAATGGGGCTGGGAAGGTGGCTCAGTGGTAGAGTGCTTGCCTTGCATGCCTGAGGCCCTGGGTTCGATTCCTCAGCACCACATAAGTAAAAAGAAAAAAGCCGGAAGTGGCGCTGTGGCTCAAGTGGAAGAGCGCTAGCCTTGAGCTGAAGAGCTGAGGGACAGTGCCCAGGCCCAGAGTTCAGGCCCCACGACCGGACCCCCCCCCCCCCCCAAAAAAAAGAAAAGAAAAATAACAGATTCTGATGGTGATGTGGCCAAAAGGGAATGCTACCACACTGTTGGTGGGAGTGTAAACTTGTTCAACCACTATGGAAAGCAGTAGGGAGGTTCCTCAAAATACTAAACATAGAGATTCCCTAGGACCCAGAAATTGCATTCCTGGGCATTTATCCGATAGACCACAAACATACCAGCACAACCATATTCATTGCAGAATTGTTTACCATAGTCAAGACATGGAATTAACCCAGATGTCCCTCAGTGGACAAATGGGTCAAGAAAATGTGGTTTATATATACAATGGAATGATAGTGGACCATTTGTAAGGAAATGGAAAGACTTGGAAAAATTATTTTAAGCAAAGTAAACCAGACCCAAAGAAACATAGGTTGCATCATTTCCCTCATTTGTTGTAACTAGAATGTGCCTATAAATCTACAAGTAAAGACACTAGATGGTAAAAGACAAAAAATACACTTGGACATGATAAATTATACAGGACTCTAGATATTCACATAGTGAAACCAAAGGAGGATATTCTTAGGAGAAGATCACAAAGATTCAATAGCTATGAGCATAGAACATTATGTTTAAGCCGGGCACCGGTAGCTCCTGCCTGTAATCCTAGCTACTAAGGAGGCTGAGATCTGAGAATCATGGTTCAAGGCCAGCCTGGGCAGAAAAGTCTTATTTCCAATAAACTACCAGAAAACTGGAAGTGGCACTGTGGCCCAAGTGGTAGAGTACTAGCCTTGAGCTGGAGTTGAGAGACAGCGCCCAGGCCAGAGTTCAACCCCACAACTGACCAAAAAAAAAAAAAGATGTTTAACAAAATGAACTCCAAGAAAGGAAAACAAGAGGTTTTAGTTATTTTGCTTCTTGTTTGTTTTTTTTTTCTCCTTTGTCACTGTTTTTGATTTCTGTACCTTTTGTCTTGTGTTTGTTTTTGTCTTGTATCTGTTGGGGGAGGGTAAGGGCGAACACAGACATGGTGGGACAAAGGGTAAACAAATGCAGCAGTGATTCTCACTAGACACTAGGTGAAAATGAACTATACAATTCGTGGAGGAAGGGGGGTCAGGAGGGAAAAACTGGGAAAAAAAGAGGGAAGGAAGGGGTGACATTGTCCAAAAAGAAATGTGCTCATTACCTGAGTTATGTAACTGTAACCCCTGTGTACATCACCTTTCAATAACAATAAAATTTAAAAATGCTAAAAAAATTAATTTCTGATGATACTTGTGGCTATATGATAAACTTTGGATACCAATAAATACTATTAAATTTTCTTATCCTGATTAAAAAAAGAATTTACCAAGAAATAGTTCATCTACTGGTATTTCTTAAAAACCAGAGTCTTCTACCAGTTACTCAGCATTTTCTAACCCCTAGACTGGCTCAGACTAGTCAATCTCTTCCTAATGTTTCTCAATAAGCTCAATAGAAAGGTAGGGTCATTGGGCTTTAAAATCTTGCCAGGTTTCTTTTTAAAATTTTTTTTTATCATTGTATATCAACAATGTAGGATCCTGATGAAGTTACTAGAATATCATGAGAATCTTTAACAAATGAACATGTCACTCTGTCAGGGTGTGGTTAGTTCCTGTATCTTAAAAATTCTAACATGGGGCTGGGAAGGTGGCTCAATGGTAGAGCACTTGCCTTGCATGCATGAGGCCCTGGGTGATTCCTCAGCACCACATAAGCAAAAAGAAAAGAGCCGGAAGTGGCGCTGTGGCTCAAGTGGTAGAGCACTAGCCTTGAGCTGAAGAGCTGAGGGACAGCGCCCAGGCCCAGAGTTCAGGCTCCACAACCGGACCCAAAAAAAAAAAACCAAAAAACAAAAATTCTAACATGAAAAAAGTAGCAGTACTGATCAGAGTTTCACTCACTGAAGCATAAGTGCAATTGAACTGAACTCAATTCTGCATTTTAGAGAGAAGGTAATTATTTCAGAATAAACAATCTTTACCTTTTTTTTTTTTTTTAGCCATTTGAACACTATTGCAGCAAATTACTCAAGTCACTTTGTTCTATGAATGAAAGAACCCTAAACTCTAAAAATGTATCATTTAACTAAATCTACCACCAACTGAAGGGTTTACTGTGCGTCCAAATAGAACTATACGGCAACTTTTACCAAACAGCAAATACTACAAAAGAATGGCAGAGGAAAAAAATGACTCCAGTAGAGAGGTCCTGAATGGTTTTGGGGTCAGTCTTGATCATCTTCCCAGTTCCAAGCTTGGTAGTGATGTCTGGGACGCTCCCCTAATCAGATCTTCTACTTTAGTCTTGTGAATCAATAGTTTTTGTTTGCACAGCAGTCAGTCAAGTTTCCAGGAGAAACTGTGTCTGTGCAGCCACAGGTAGAAGAGATTAAATAGAAGGCTTTGCCCGTAATAGCACTGGAACATAAAAACTCCTTTCCATCACTGTTTGTAAGAAATCTCATAAAGGAAATGTAAACAAATCAGATAACATCAGAACTACCTGGCTGAATCTAAGATAAGAGGTAGAAGAGCTCCCCTGAACTATACTGAGCAATGGAAATTTCTAGATGGAACCAAAAGCACCAGCTGACTTTAGAAATGTTGTTCCCAGTGGTAGTGCACTAGCCAATGAACGAAAGTGTCATATACCACATTGGAGTCCTGGTCTCAGGCAAAAATTAAAAAAAAAAAAAAAGGAAAAGGAAAAGAAAAAGAAAATGCTGTTCCCATGGGCCCAAGAGACCCAAAATGGAGGTTATCCATGCCTCTAGGAAACAGCAACGTAAATAGGCTTATACATGGCCATCTTATTTGAATGTTCATCTATGTGAATTATACTTGGCTAAAGTCAGAACTTTAGCCAGTCTCCTTTAAAAGGAGTTATTGCAGTGCATTAATTAATTAAAGTCTATGTTTATGCCCTTACCATAGCCAAGCCTGGCTGCTTGTCTAAACCAAAGTCTTTTGAGTTTATTATGGTAATCACAATAATGTGCTGGAATTTCATGCATATGTGTGCGTGAATAATGCAAGTCTTAGCATTCCTTGCAAAGTCCTGCTCTTGGGTAGTGCGTGTATAGAATGGTAGTTTTCACAAAGGCACGGCATTTTTCTTGAAGCAGTAAAGCCCAAACACAACTCAACTTAATGTCACACTTAGTATCCTTTCTTATTGTGGACATTAGTCGAAGTACAGGCTTTAGTCTGTATGTTTTAGTAAACTGATATTGCCATCCTCATCTCCATGGCCCATACCAGTCTGTCACAAACTGTAAACTGGAGTATTAGACTCTTATATGTCCCACTTCTGTTCCCAATCCCCTACTTTCTTTATTTCCTAATTTTTAAAAAGGGATCCAAATGTTTTCAACTTACCTAGTTAGGCTAGTAAAACCATGGCCTCGAAGTTAAATAGAATACAGGAAACCTTCCCTACCCTAGGACAGTGACTCTGTCCCAGGGGCTTAGTCCTTAGGTGGGGACTTAGGTCTCAAGAGTCATTCTCCCTTCACTTTGCAGCCATTTTGGAACCCAGGAAAGGCCAGACAATGACTCTTAATGTAACAAGGCCCTATCAGAACAATCCTGAGACAATGGACTGTTGAGCTACTTCATACCACCTCTGAACCTGCCTGAGTCTTGGAACTGTTTGAACTATGCATACCTTCTCACTCTCTGACCTCAATTCTCCCTATGTAATGGAAGGTCAATGTCTATAAGATGGCAGAAGATACCTGAAGGTAAACTGAAGTTAAGGTCTTCCTGTGATATGCCTGTGCCACAGTCTCTTTCTCTGCCATGTTTCTTTCTTAATAAACTTTCCTATCACTTAACATTTTTTTTAAGGGCTGGGAAGGTGGCTCAGTGGTAGAGTCCTTGCCTTGCATGCATGAGGTCCTGGGTTTGATTCCTCAGCACCACATAAACAGAAAAAAGCTGGAAGTGGTGCTGTGGCTCAAGTGGGAGAGTGCTAGCCTTGAGCAAAAGAAGCTCAGGAACAGCACCCAGGTCCTGGGACCTTGGGGCCCAGGACTGGAAAAAAAAAAAAAAAAAAGCTCACAAGGTAGCAGAAGAAACATGCCTATAAATTAAAATCTATGGTATAGTATACTATAATATAATACAACATGCAAAGGATAATATACCCCACAAAGGTGCTATTTGCCAGAATTTTGAAGGCTAACTAACAAAGTTCTATCTTATGGCTGAGATCCAGGATTAGAGATTATTTTCTCATCATTATCTTAATCTACATTGCTTATGAACTCTATGACATTTAACAATAAAACTTTTTTTTCAAATCGGGTGATATGTATATTTCTTTCCTTTTGCTTAGTATCAGCTGTTCCTTCCTTCCCTCTCACTCCCTCTCTCCCATCACTGCCCTTAAGTTGCTTAGTTCACTTTCATCAATGTAAGAGGGGAATAATATTAAATCATAGAGAAATGTTATATGAAAAAAGATAAGAGGAGTTGGGAATGTGGCTTAGTTAGGAAGAGTATATACATCATCATACCATTTTTTTAACAAATAAAAAGATTGATGGATTATTGTATCATTAGCTGTTGCTGCATGAAAGCCAACCCAAATTTAGTAGTTTAATGGACATCTTTCTCCACTGCTATGAGGCAGCTGGCCTATTTGCAAATAAAAGCATATGCTTTCTGTCTCTCTCTCTCTCTCTCCCTCTCTCTCTCTCTCTCCCCCCTCTCTCTTTTACACACACACACTTTTACATCCCCCTCACCTTAGGTATTAAAATGACCTAGGTGGTCTCATTAATAAGACCACCATTTATCTTGCTGCATTCTATACCTGGAGATGATGAACTGAGATAGGATAAGTATGCAATTTTTTAAAAGCCATACAGTTAATGAACACTTGAAAGATATAGGCTGGTTTGCCAAGTCAACACTGTTTGAGGCCCCCGGTTTTTAGGGGGATAATTATCTGCTACATCGATAGAATATTCTTGGCTTTGCTTATTAATATGCCCACGGCTGTTACCTTGAGAGAAATAAAAACAACATTGAGAATAAACGTTCTTGTTGAAGTGATGGGTGTTTTATTATTTATCAAGATTAATGATTGAGTGATTTTTTTGTTGTTGTTGGTTGTGGGGCCTGAACTCTGGGCCTGGGCGCTGTCCCTCAGCTCTTCAGCTCAAGGCTAGTGCTTGACACTTGAGCCACAGCACCACTTCTGGCTTTTTCTGCTTATGTGGTGCTGAGAAATCGAACCCAGGGCCTCATGCCTGCAAGGCAAGCACTCTACCACTGAGCCACCTTCCCAGCCCTAATGTTGATTATTTTATTTTTTCATTACTGGGGATTGAGCTCAGGCCTTGTGCTTGCTAGGCAGATACTCTGTCACTTGAGTCATGCCTTTAGTCCCTTTTTACCTTGGTTATTTTTGAGGTAGGGTCTTATTTTATGTCCAATGTTGCTAGCAATGCAAGCCTCATTAGTGTGCCCATTGAGTTTCTGCTGTAGTTGATTATAGATGTGCCACCATGCCCAGTCATTGGTTGAGATAGTCTCATGAACTTTTATTCCCAGGTTGGCCTCAAACTGCAATTCCTCAATCTCTACCTCCCATATAACTAGGATTACAGGCTTGAGTCACTATGCCTGGATCCCAGATTTTTTATTTTTTATTTTTGCGGTCCTGGTCCTGGGGCTTGAATTCAGGGCCTGAGCACTTTCCCTGAGCTTTTTTGTTCAGGACTAATGCTTTACTGCTTGAGCCACAGCTCTACTTCTGTCTTTTTTGGTGCTTAATTGGATAGAAGAGTTTCTGGCTTCGAACTGTGATCCTCAGTCCTCAACCTCCCGAATAGATAGTATTACAGGCATGAACCAGCACCTAGCTATTATGTTTGAGTGCATGCATGCGTTTGCGTGTGTGCGTGTGCGTGTGTGTGTGTGTGTGTGTGTGTGTGTGAACTGGTCCTGGGACTTGAACTCAGGGCCTGAGTGCTGTCCCTGTACTTCTTTTTGTTCAAGGCTAGCATTCTTCCTCTTGAGCCACAGCTCCATTTCTGATTTTTTTTTGAATAGCTTATTAGAGGCCAGGAATGTGGCTTAGTGGTAGAGAGCTTGCCTAGCATGCAAGAAGCCCTGAGTTCGATTCCTCAGTAGCACATACACAGAAAAAGTTGGAAGTGGTACTGTGGCTTAAGTGGTAGAGTGCTAGCCTTGAGCAAAAGTAGCTCAGGGACAATGCTCAGGCTTTGAGTTCAGGCCCCAGGACTGGCAAAACAAAATACAACAAAAGTGAATAGCTTATTAGAGATGAGTCTCACAGAATTTCCTGCGTTGGCTGGCTTTGAACCTCAATCTGTAGATCTCAACTTCCTGAGTAGCTAGGATTATAGTAGACATGAGCCACGGTGTCTGGCTGGTTTGTTTGTTTGTTTACCTGAATTAGGTAATAACTTGATCTCTTCACTTACTTTCTCTTAGACACAGCCTTGATAATATTCCTAATCCTTCTTTCCTCTTATTTTCAATCAGGAGCTCTCTCAGTTCTTATTCCCATCACAGGATTAGTTTATCAGGAAATTATATCACGTGTATCTGACAGGACATTGAAGAAATTGAATGTCGTCAGGAGTCCTTTGGCAGACATGGTAATGTATACCTGTAATCCTGCACTCAGGAGGCTGAGGCAGGAAGATGACAAACTATAGATCAGCCTGGGCAATGTAGGGAGATCCTGTCTCAAAGAAATACATAAAGAAATCATCGGGGCTGGGAAGGTGGCTCAGTGGTAGAGCACTTGCCTTGCATGCTCGAGGCCCTGGGTTCGATTCCTCAGCACCACATAAGAAAAAAGCCAGAAGTGGCGTTGTGGCTCAAATGGTAGAGCGCTAGCCTTGGCTGAAGAGCTGAGGGACAGCGCCCAGGCCCAGAGTTCAGGCCCCACGACCGGACCCCCCTCCCCCGCCCCCCCGCCCCCCCCCCGCCCCCCCGCCCCCCCCGCCCCCCCCGCCCCCCCCCGCCCCCCCCGCCCCCCCCGCCCCCCGCCCCCCGCCCCCCGCCCCCCCCCCCGCCAAAAAAAATCATCCAGGCAAAGAAAACCAAATTAAAAACAGTGCAAACACGTGCTATGCATTTCTCCTTTGCCCTTGTAATTCTCCATTGTCCTGTCAAACTTCACTTACATAGTTTCTTTCTTTCTTTTTTTCTTTTTGCTTATGTGGTGCTGAGAAATCGAACCCAGGGCCTCAGGCATGCAAGGCAAGCGCTCTACCACTGAGCCACCTTCCCAGCCCCACTTACATAGTTTCTAAGAGAAAGTCATCAAGATGTTCCTAACAACAGCAGAATATTAAACCAAGCACAGGACCGATGAATCTAGCTCTGTTTATAAAGAAAGGCTAAACGAGTATTGGGGTTCAAAAAACATTACTGGACTGCATGATGGGGCTCAAAAAACTTGCTGCCCTGCATGATTTTTATGACATCACCACAGCAGCTTCTAGATAAATTCCCTGTGTTTAAAAAACTTCATATATTTATGATCCTGGCTCGTAATCTTTCCTCAAAAATACCAGTGTCATATAATTACCATTTACATCAGAGTAATTTGTTCAGCAGAAAAGGGAAATTCAATCATCTGTTGTTTTTTAAGAGCTCACAATTTAACACAGACTATAGCAGAAATCAATGTATAAAGTACACATGACAATACTATAATATTAAACAAAATCCTTCATCAATAGATTAATAAAGCTTATGTGACCTTAGAAGGATAAATAAGCTTTTCAATTGTACAGAAAACAATGAGCCTTTCGCTGGCTTACACCTGTAATCCTAGCTATTTAGAAGGTGGAGATCAGGATTGCCCTTTGAGTTCAGGCCAGAGGAAATGTTAGTAAGACCTCATCTCAATCAACAGCTGGGTGCAGTAACGTATGCCTCCCTCTCCAGCTACTCAGGAAGTATAAACAGGAGGACCGCATTCCAGGCTGGCTCAGAAAGACCTTACTTTAAAAATAACAAAAACAAATTAGCTGCAGGCATGACAAGTAGTAGAGCATTTGCCTGGAAATTTCCTTATAGCAAGAAAAAAAAAATAGCCACTAAGATGGCCTAGAGATCACAGCACATCAAGGCTAACGCTCACACCCTGTCAGCATTCATGTAATTCTTTGTAGTAGGAGAGTTTTCTGCGTAAAGCATTATGAGACTCCCATTAGCTTTGTGGGGTTTCCTCTATTTGTATATTTGTCTGTTTTGTTTTTAAAATGGTAACTTTTAAGCAGTTTCAGGTTCACAGCAAAATTGATCGAAAAGTACAGAGTTCCCAAATCTTCCTACCACCCACAACTGTCTTTTCAAAAAAAATTTTTTTTCACACCATTCTTAGAAAATAAATGTACTCTACCTCTCCATCTTCATAATACTTTTGGATAGTAACCCAAAATGTAACTGTCTTAAGTCAAAGAAATCTTAAAAATCAAGTGTTTATTTTCCAAGCTTCGGTCAGTGAAGACACCTCATAGTTTCAATAACTGCCTGTACTTTATAGATGGACACCAGTGTAATCCTAGCTACTCAGGAGGCTGAGAACTGAGGATAGCGGTTCAAAGCCAGCCTGAACACGAAAGTTGTGAGACTCTTATTTCCAATTAATTACCAAAAAAGCTAGAAGGGGAACTATGGATCAAGTCATAGAGAGCTGTCCTTGAGCAAAAATAGGTTCAGAGACAGTACTCAGGCCCTTAGTTCAAGCTCTAGAACCAGCATAAAACAACAATAACAAAACTACTTTATCAGATCAGAATTTTATTTTAAAAATTCATCTTTTTATATAAATACAGTAATTTAAAAAACTTTGTCTATCTCATAATTGGGAAGACATATATATATATATATATAATTGGTTTGCAGAAGGATGCCTGTCACAGACTGGGAATAATTTGGCTCCACATTCCCTACAGTTTTTCTTCACAATGCCAGGGACAGATGGTGCTGCAGCAGGGTACTTTTCCCAGGCATCTGAAGCCATGGCAAAGTCTTTCACCTAGATCAGCCAGAACATGAGTGAGACCTTACATCCATCATTACACATTTCTCTATTTTTTCCACCCAGTGCTCATGCCACTTCATGTATGGACAAAGCAACGTCTCTTCGTTTATTTTTTTGTTGCTATAAGAGAATACTTGAGACTGGGTGACTTCTGAAAAAAACAACAGTTATTTGGCTCAGTTCTAGGGGCTGAGAAGCCTAAAGGCATGGCACCAGCACATTGTTGGCTTCTGACTGAAAAGCACAAGGACAGGCAGCCACGTGTGGAGGAGGGTGAACATGAGGAGTGGCCTTGCTTTGTAATAGCCACATATTGCAGTTACTAAAACAGTTTTAAAAGAGTAGAACTTAATCTCACTGAATAGTTTCATTGATCTAAGCACCCTTACATTTCCTATTACCACAGCACTGTTCTCTAGGGATCAAATTTCAATGTGAGTTTTGGAGGACCAATCATAACTCAATTGGAAGCTAGAAAGATAGTGACTGTCTAAATTGAATAGCCTAAAGGAAATCCAGAACTTCTTCCCTTTCTGCTCCAGTACTTTAGTGGTTTATCATTGAATTTCTCCACCTTTGATCTGACATAAGCAAATATAGACACGTGCTGCTTAATGATGGAAATACAAACCACTTCATACTCAATTTCATCTTTTAGTGAACCACATAGAGTACAATTAAGGGGGATACAACATTAACTCAAGATAAAATCTTTGTGTGTGTGTGTTTGTGCCTGTTCTGGGGCTTTAACTCAGGGCCTGGGCACTGTCCCTGAGCTTTTTTGCTCAGTGTTTGAGGTTTTCCACTTGAGCCACAGCTTAGCTGCCAGGTATCTGGTGGTTAATTGGAGGTAAGAGTCTCGTGGTTCACTCTGGTCTCAGTCTCCTGAGTATCTAGGATTATAGGTATGAGCAACTGGCACCTAGTATGATGGAATCTTTTGAGACAACTATCAGATTTGCAGTCTGTTTTTAACCAAAATGTTGTTACGTGGCAGACTATAGTAGTTTCCTGACATTAAAGTGAGCAGAAAATTAAAACTTAAAGTTGGAATTCTCTCTTGCAAGTGACCACTAACAAAAATAGCCAACCTAGGCCTTCATAAATGTCTATTCCTATGAGTGGCAAGAGTGTACTCTAGAGTTTTCCAAAGTCTCAGAGACACAGGGGATTTGGGGGAGTACCCAGACATTGATCAAGTCTTGATCAAGTTAGTAATTAACTAATTAATTGTCTTTAGTTATAGATGTACTCAAAAAGTTCTATTTGTTGTGAGTATATTTACATTTTGCTGCCTAAATAAACTTACTCAGGTAAGAAATTATCTGCTTAGTTAAAATTCTGCAGTAAATAATACTTCTTTTTTTTTTTTATGCCATTGCTGGGGCTTGAACTCAGGGCCTGGCCACTATCCTTAAGCTTCTCTTGTTCAAGACTAGCATTCTACTACTTAAGCCACTGTGCAACTTCCACTTCCAGCTTTTTGGGTGGTTTATTGGAGAAAAAAGTCTCATAGACTTTCCTGCCCTGGCTGGATTTGAACTGAGATCCTTAGATCTCAGCCTCCTGAGTAGGAATAGGATTTATGGGCATGAGCCACCAGAGCCCAGCTTGGGTGGTATTTAAATAAGTCAAAGTGGTTGGAGCTGGAGAAACACTGCCATTTTCTTCTCTTTTCTTTTTCCTTTTGTGTGTGTGTGTGTCCTGGGGCTTGAACTCAGGGTCTGGGCATTGTCCCTGATGTTCCCCCCCCCCCCCCCCCCCCCCCCCGCCCACAAGGCTATTACTCTACCACTTGAGCCACAGCTCTATTTCCAGGTTATTGGTAGTTTATTGGAGATAAGAGTCCCATGGAGTTTCCTGTCTGGGCTTGCTTCTAACTATGATTCCCCAATCTCAGTTACCCAAGTAGCTAGGATCACAGGTGTGAGATACTGGAGCTGGCAACACTAACATTTTATTTTTTCCTTCCTTCCTTCCTTCCTTCCTTCCTTCCTTCCTTCCTTCCTTCCTTCCTTCCTTCCTTCCTTCCTTCCTTCCTTCCTTCCTTCCTTCCTTCCTTCCTTCCTTCCTTTCTTCCTTCCTTCCTTCCTTCTTGGTCTCTGTCCCTGAGCTCCTTTTGCTCAAGGATAGCACTCTACCACTTGAGCCACAGAGCCTCTTTAGGCTTTCTCTGTGAGTGATTGGAGATAAAAGTTTCACAGACTTTCCTGCCCATATTGGCTGTGAGCTGTCATCCTCAGATCTCAGCCTCCTGTGTAGATAGGATTACAGTGAGCCATCAGCACTTGACAGCACTGGCAATTTTTAAATGCTATTTATTGATTGCTACCATATATCAAGTTCTCTTCTAGGCAGGTAGCATTTTGATAAAAGTGTTTTCTCCTTCTGCAGTAGGTGTCATAGTTAACATTTGTGGGAAAATAAATTTCTGCTCATCACAAGAAGAGGCTTGTGGAAAAGAGAAGAAAATGGAAAGAAGAGAACTTCAGTCCCTCTTGTCGTGCTTCTGTGCTGGTAGTGAGAGGATGGGAAATCAATTGGCCATTCTTGGACAGAGCAGGTTAGTTGCTCTGGATATACAATAGTAGCAAAGAAGCCAGGTGGGGAAAAAGACATTAATCGTTTCAATCATGGGAGGACACCAGTGGGAGGAGCCCCAACAAATGGACAGAGAAGAGAAAAGAAATAAGGTTACATCTTCTTGTTAGAATGTTTTAATTATTATACTTTTTTTTTGGTTTGTTTGTTTGTCATGGGACCTGTACTCTGGGCCTGGGCGCTGTCCCTCAGCTCTTCAGCTCAAGGCTAGCGCTGTACCACTTGACCATAACACCACTTCCAGATTTTTCTGCTAATGTGGTGCTGAGAAATTGAACTCAGGGCCTCATGCATGCAAGGTAAGCAGTCTACCACTGAGCCACCTTCCCCGGCAAGAATGTTTTAATTCTATATGGGTTCTCTCTTTTATATTGTTCCCTTTTGTCCTTCCTTCCTTCTTTCCTTCCTTCTTTTTCTTTTTTCTTTTCTTCATCTCTCCCTTCTTCCTTTCCTTCTTTTTCCCCTTCTTACTCTTCCTTCCTTCCTTCCTTCCTTCCTTTCTTCCTCTCTTTTTCTTTCTTCCTCTTTTTCTTTCTTTTCTTTCTTTCTGCTGTTGTTTATCAGGATGGAGAAGAGTTGTGATGAAGGGAGAGGTTGGGAGTGATGGACAAATGCCTATCACTTCCTACTTATGTATTTATTTTTTCTGTCAACAAATCGCTATTATATTATCATCTGTAAGTGTCAGGTACTCAAGGTAATAGTGGATGTATTAGACAGTGTTCTTTTTTTTTTCTGTCCATCGTGGGGCTTGAACTCTGGGCCTGGGTGCTATCCCTAAGCTCTTTTTGCTCAAGGCTAGTGCTCTACCACTTTGAGCCACAGTTCCACTTCCAGTTTTCTGGTGGTTAATCGGAGATAAGAGTCTTATGGACTTTCCTGCCTAGGCTGGCATTGAATTGAGATCCTCAGATCTCAATCTCTTGAGTAGCTAGGATTACAGGCATGAGTAACCAGTGCCTGGCTAGACAGTATTCTTTATTGAGACAAAATACCTCAGAAAATTTCAACTTAAAAGAGAAATGATTTATGTTAGCTCCATGGCTTCTGAGGTTATATGAAACCATGTGTGTGGCTGCCTGGCTCCCTTGGTATAGACCTTAGGTGAAGATGAGCATTATAATGGAAGGACATGGCAGAGGAGGTACTCAGTTCATGGTGGCCAAGAAGGAGGGAAAGAGAGACACACAGAGAAAGAAAGAGACAGACACAGAGAGAGGAGAAAGATGAAGAGGAGGGAGAGGAGGAGGAAGGGAAATGAGAGGAGAGGAGAGGGAAGAAAGAAGGGAAGGGGAGGGGAAGGAAGGGGGCAGAAGTAAGTGAGGAGAGGAGGGGTATGAGAGAGGAGGGGGGTGAGAGGGGAGGAGGGTGAGAGGGGAGGGGGAAAAGGGGAAGGAGAAGTGGGGCTAGTGACAGCATCTACCCTTCAAAGGCGTACTCCCAGTGACCTGCTCCTCTAACTACGTTCCACTTCCTCACAGTCCATCTAGTATGAACTCATCTGTGGATTAGCCCATAGCATCCTCACAATCCAACTATCACTCAATAGTACCAGCAGTTGAGGACCAAGCCTTCCATGCACAAGTTTTTGGGAGAGGCATTTTCTATCCAACCCATAATTGAGGGCAAAGACATTACCATTTGCAGTCAAGTTGAGAAATGGACATAGAAATAAATACTGGCCCTGTTGGAAGGATAAATGTTAGGGGGAATGTCCTGGGTGCTAAGAGGCAGCAAAGGAAGGGCTTTACCTATAGTCTCTTTTCTTCCTGTTTGCTTCTTCAAATCCAGAGACTGTTGAGCTAACAAGGCCCAGTGCAGGCTTTGGCCGGTTTCACACAAGAGAAATCTCACGTAGCTTGGCCAGGCTTGTGCCGCACGTGTCCAGGCTCTGCCCTGAGCATCTGACTTTGTGGTATGACATGACCTTGGGAAACTAGGAGACATTCGCAGTGCAAGGCAGAGTATGAAAACCTAATGCATTGTGGGGAGTACTGAACAGTGCTTTGTTCTTTCTGAAATCTGCTGGCATAGTTTGAGACACAAGTTATAAGATTTCTCAGACAGTCCTATGCAATCAAACATCCATCACCCATTGCAGGACAAATCAGTAATGCATCCTTACATTCTCTCTCTCTCTCTCTCTCTCTCTCTCTCTCTCATTTCCCTTTCTCCAGATGAACTAGAATTGGCTTATCTGGCCGGTAAATTTCAGGAAATTTGCCATTTGGTGGTTAAACCTAGGTATCAATCACAGAAAAAATTAAAGGCAAAGTAATAAATACTCAAGACTCATCATTTCCTAATTCTTTTTTTTTTTTTTTGGTCCGGTCGTGAGGCCTGAACTCTAGGGCCTGGGCGCTGTCCCTCAGCTCTTCAGCTCAAGGCCAGTGCTCTACCACTTGAGCCACAGCGCCACTTCCGGTTTTTTTTTTCTTTTTTGCTTATGTGGTGCTGAGGAATCGAACCCAGGGCCTCATGCATGCAAGGCAAGCGCTCTACCACTGAGCCACCTTCCCAGCCCATCATTTCCTAATTCTTTTACTTCATTTTACTCCATCTGTTCTCTTGAAGTAATTTACACCTATTTTGTCTGTCTGATTGGAATACATTTTAGTGTTGCACAATATATTTCAGTGTTGCACAATATAACAAAACAGTGTTATTACTTGTAGATCTTTAAAGCTCAAACAGCATTGAGCTAACAGCCAAATCTCTTTCAACCAAATATCTTAGGGAATGGCTAAGTAACCGAACAGCTTCAAGACATATTTTATTTTGTAAGATCCCCCAAAAGTTCTGGGTGATAAAAAACCATTAGCCCACAACAGAGGTTAATTCAATAATGCATCCTTCCCTCTTTTTCTCTCTTGATTTCACTCCTGCTACATATTCACACAAATACACTAAATGTATTTGGGTGAGCTTACATTTCATTCATTAACATCATATTAGTACCTTGATATTAGCCATGGTGGAAGTATTAACATGGTAGAAATAGGCAAACACTACAAATTAAGGTTTGATTAATTTTTTGATGATTGTCTAGAGTTGAGAAAGTGATGGTGGAAAGGTTAATGTAGATTAAACTTAGAGGTGTGTGCTGTCTATAGTAGTCATATAGTAAATAGAAAAAAACCTTATTATCTGATTCATGGGGAAAAAGTACTTTATTAATAAGCACGATGCTCCACACATCACCCTAGCTTCACTCTTGTCTTGTTAAAGTCAATCAATTAGCATGCATATTGCACTGTCCTTTGGAATCACAACAGGTTGGTTTTTTTAATAATAAGACTTTAGCAAAAATCAATGAATTACTGTAAAGATCTGCCAGCTGTATGGAATTCACCATAGATAGAAGTGTATATTTTATTGTAGTTTGGAAATTGTGGACTATACATAATTTATGTCAGTAAACTCATAGCAAACATCTGTGTGTGTGTGTGTGTGTGTGTGTGTGCGTGCGTGTGTGTATGTGTGTGTGTGCGTACACGCACACGCGTGCGCACCTATTCTCCTGGGAGAAACAGATCCTTTAACAAGGTGGCTTTGTCTCATTCTTATAGGCATTAAAACCAGTAACTAGCCTGGCATGGGTAGCTCACACCTGTAATCCTAGCTACTTAGGCTGAGATCTGAAAATCACAATTTATCAGCATCTGACTGCTCTCAACTCCTGTCTTTATTTCAGATTCTGTTTATAGTCACTTCAGTTTACAATTGTTAAGACGATTGTAACAAGGTGTAGATTTAGAAGTCACACCCTTGAATGAGAATCTGAAGCTAAATCACTCATCAGTAAGATGACAATAGGAAGAGTATTGATAAACCTTGGCAGACAGTAGCTTCAGGATTATTAAGCCTCTTACCTGCAAATGAAAGAGGATACTTTGGGTTACATGTCAGAATAGGATAATCACAAGGATTATGGGGCCTGCAGATCTTGGTTTTACCCATTGCTACTGCTTCACTTGTAGTTCAGATACTCAAAGGTGAGGAGGTACCCAGAGATCGGCAGACACATTTCTTTTCAGTGTTGCACAATATAACAAAACGGTGTTATTATTTGCAGATCTTTAAAGCTCAAACAGCATCGCGCTAACAGCCAAATCTCTTTCAACCAAATGTCCTACAGGAGGGAATGGATCAGTAACCCAAAGGCTTCAAGACACATTTTATTTTGTAAGATTCCCCCCAAAAGTTCTGGGTTATAAAAAATCATTAGCCCATAACAGAGGTTAATTCAATAGTGCATCCTTCCCTCTTTTTCTCTCTTGATTTCACTCCTGCTACATATTCACACAAAAGCCTTTGTCTCAGGTTCTGCTTTAAGGGGAAATGAACCAAGTCTTATTTCATCTGGGCAGTAGAGATATATAAACAAAAACCTGAAAGATCTGGCATGAGGCAGAGAGGGTAAAAGGGTGTTCAAGTCAAAGGGAGAGTTTCTATGAAAGTCCTGAAGTGGGGAAGTGTTTAATCCACTCCAATTAATAGATGAGTCAAGTGGAGAAAGCCACAGGAGAGGGCCCAGAAGGTGGGCAGGACTTTCTACTCCCTTCTCAGGGGATTTTGTAACAAAGACAACATTGCCAGCTTGGCTACTAAATTGCCTCATGTCCTCCGCTTAAACCCATTCTCACTATCCTTCAAATTAAGATTGTAGTTAGAACAAAAGAGTGAGGCTAGAGAAATCTTAGTTCATCTTTTCTGTCACTAACATTGTGCTATTTTAATTAAAATTTAAAAAATCATTAAGGAGAGATAGAGACAATAGGTATATTATAAATGCTCTCTGTAAGATACATGATATTACTGTTAAAAATCATAAGCCATGAAACATAACCCATTGTAACAATGGGACGTACAAGACACTATGTTGAAAACGAACTTTACAAATTGGGGAGGGGGGTGGGGCAGGGTGGGGAGTTGGGGAGGTGGGGAGAGAAGGGATAGTAGGGGAAAACAAAGAAGGGGGTAACAATGCTTAATAGGAAATGTACTCATTACCTTACTCATGTAACTGTAACCCCTCTGTATAGTATCTTTACACTAAAAAAAGAAGCCCCAAAAACTTTGAAGTAAGGATTAGAAGCATCAGCAAGAGCAAAAAATAAAAAAAATAAGAACAAGACAGTCCCATAAAACCTAAGGTTGGCTCACAGCAAAATCACAAAATTAATGACAGGGTTTGGAAACAGCCATTCATAATTAAGCATCATCTGAAAGCTGAAGGAGCTCCAGCCCGAAGCTGCAGGGAGTAGTCTCTCTTCATGCTGATTGAGGCAGAATTGGGAGCAGAGCAAGAATTGTCCCCTAGAGTCTTAAATTAGCCGTCTTTTGTCAATAATCCTAGAGGAACAATAAAAACAAAAAAGAGAATCCACGTTGGCAAAACAGATCCCACCCACACAGTATTAGGCAACATGTAATTATGACATCCAAAACATATATGATGGTGGTGTTACTTCCTTGTTAAAAGCCAGTTTTTCTGGCTTGTATTTCAATAGTGGAAATTAGTTGTGGCTTAAAATATGATACCAACTTGTGACTCTAACAGAAGAGAGTGGTGGGATCCTGGATTCTTTCTGTTTGGCTTATGGAATAACCAGGTGTACCCCACCATGTACCCCAGTTGGGTAGTGTGCTGCCTTACCACAGGCCCCAAACAAAAGAGTTAACAGATTTTAAACGGAAACCTTAAAAACTGTGAGCTAAAAGTAACCTGTTCTTTTCATAAGCTCATTGTCTCAGGCATTTCACTATAATAACACAAAGCTGATAAAAACAGGGGGATATGACCAGAACTTAGTGTGAACTTAGTGTATTGGTTCTAATAGTCTTTATAATGAGATATTTAGGGAACATACATGTACACATATTATGTATATGTATATATGTGTGTGCATATATATATCTATATCCTCTGTGAGCTTTTCATAGTCTTTATTATTTTGAGGTATTTTTTTATATCTCTAGTTTGAGAATTTTTTTTTCAGTCATGGGTCTTGAATTTAGGACCTGTACACTGTCCCTGAGCTCTTTTGCTCAAGGCTAGGGCTCTACCACTTTGAGCCACAACATCACTCCTGTTTTCTGGTGGTTATTTGGTGATGAGAGTCTCACGGACGTTCCTGCCTGGGCTGGCTTTGAAACACAATCCCCAGATCTCAGCTTCCTGAGTAGCTAGGATTACAGGTGTGAGACAATGGCACCTGGCTAAGCTTGAGAGTTTTTATTATGAAGGAATCGTTAATTTTGTAAATGATATTTCTGTGTCTATTAGCCTTTATTCTGTCAATGCAGTATAACAAAATGAGTTTGACAAACCCATTTATCCCAGTGATAAATCCTACTGGGTATTTTGTTGAGACCATTGCATCTGCATTTTTTTCTTATGAGCTCTTCATTAGGCATAGTAACATGATAATTCTGAGTTCATGAAATGAGTGTGACTTCATGAAATGTTCTCTCTTTTTACTATTTTAGCAAAATTTGGAAAAGATTGGCATTAAGTCTTCAAATGTATGATGGAATTTACCAAGTAAGCTACCTGGTGCTGGTTGAGATGTTTTTGATTATTAAATAAATATTCATACTAGTTATCTTTTTTTTTTCAAAATTTTTACACCTTCATGAGTTAGTCTTGGTGTCATTGTATGTTCCTAGGGATTTGTCCACTTCTAGGTTATGATGTATGCTGACACAGAATTTTTCAGAGTACTTTGCCTTGTTTGTTTCTGTGGGATCAGTTGTAATATTGCTTCTTATTTGAATTTTCACTTATTTTTCTGGCTGTTTGTCAATTTTATCTCTTCAAAAATGGTTTCATTGTTTGTTTCATATTACATTTATATTTGTTATATGTATTTATATATGTTGTTCATGTTACTTGCCTTTTTGCTAACTGGGCTTGTTCTTTTTCTAGCTCTGAAAGTATAAAATTAGGCTATTTGATATTTTTCTTTTGTTTAAGTGTAGGTATTTATCACAATAACTTTCCCTACTTATGGGGCTTTTGCTGTGTCCCATAAGTTTTGGTAAATTATCTTTTTGTTTTCATTTATTTCAAGGTATAATCTAACTTTTGGATTTCTTTAAGCCAATGGTTATTCAAGGGTATGTCAATTTCCAGCCTTTCTGCATAACTTCTAGAGGTATATTTTATTGGAACAACTTGTCACTTTCATAAGATATCTGGTGGTTACAATAATTTGATAACAATGTAAGTTCAATTGCACACGAAATTTCTACCCTTTAACTTCTCCTTGCCCTATTTCACATTTTATGCTATTATCATCTTCATTTTCTATTATACTTTAGAAATAACCAGGCACCAGTGGCTCATGCCTGTAATCCTAGCTACTCAGGAGGTTGAGATCTAGGATCATGGTTCTATTCCAGCCTGGGTAGGAAAGACTCTATCTCTGGAAAACCACAAGTGGAACTGACTCAAAGTGATAGATCACTAACCTTGAGCAAAAGACCTTAACAACAGCACCCAGGCCTATGTTCAAGCCCTACAACCAAAGAAAAAAAAAAAGAATTGTTTAAAAGAAATAACTTGTCTTGCAAAGAAACACATCAGGAAACACACTCATTATCTCTGGCCATAAAGGAAATGCAAATCAAAACAACTCTGAGATTCAATTTCACCCCAGTTAGATTGGCCAACATTTTGAATTTGAACAACAATAAATGCTGGCAGGGACATAGGTAAAAAGGAACCCTACTGCACTGGTGGAGGGAATGTAAACTAGTACAACCACTCTGGAAAGCAGTCTAGAGGTTCCTCAAAAAACTAAACATAGACCTTCTGCATGATCCAGTAATACCACTGCTAGGCATCTACCCTGAACATCATGAGCCAGGATATGATAAGGACGCCTGCACATCCATGTTCATTGCTGCACTATTCACAATAGCGAAGATTTGGAAACAGCCCAGATGCTCCACAATAGGTGAGTGGATCCAAAAAATGTGGTGCCTTTTTACAATGCATCAGAAAGAATAAAATAATATTATTTGCTGGGAAATGGGTAGAACTAGAACAAATCATGTTAGTTGAGATAAGCCAAGATCAGAGAGAAAATGGCACATGGGATATGACAAATTATGCAGTATTCTAGATACTGACATGCAATGAGACCAAAAGGGAATGCTCTTAGGAAAGAATTACAAAGGTGCAATGCTTAAGCGCCTCTTCAAATGACCTCCTAAGATAGGGACACAAGAGGCTTTTTAAAAATCTTTTTCTGATGATTTTGTATTCTTTACCTTGTATACGTTGTATTCACTTGTACATCTTCGGAAGGGTGGGGGGAGGGCACAAATCTCAAAGAAAAAGGGTGAAAAAGTGCAGCAGTTGAGCTTACTGGACATTGATGGAAGTGAACTTTATACAACTGGTGAGTGGAGATGGGAGGGAGGGAATGAGTCTGAGGGAACAGATGACACTATGTAAAAGGAAATGTACTTATTACCTGACTCGTAAATATAACCATTTGGTACATTGCCTCTATAATAACAATAAAGTAAATAAAAAAGGAGCATCAATATCAGTAAGAACTGATGTATCTACAAATCCTGACTTGTTGATCCATGAACATGGTATGTTGCTCCATTTTTGCCTTTTTAAATTCTCTCAGCAAAATTCTATATATCTATATATCTTTATCTGTACATCTATATCTGCACAACTTCACCAATTTTATTCTTGTGTACTCTTCTTTTCATGTTACTGTGATAGTTTTTGTTCATGTCAGTTTCTGATTATAATTGCCAATGTATAGAAATAGAATTAGTCTTTGGGTATTCATTGTACATCTGAAAATTTTATTGCTTAAATGCATGGGTTTGATCATATTATTTTTCTCTCACTTATTTTTATGGTAAATGACACTGATAAAGTTTTGTCTATATGCTGGTCCTTGAACTCAGGGCCTAGATGCTGTCCCTGAGCTTCTTTTCACTGAAGGTTAGCGCTCTACCACTTGAGCCATAGCACTCACTTCTGGCTTTGTCTGAGTAGTTTATCACAGATAAGAGTATCAAAGACTTTCTTGCCAGGCTGGCTTTGATCCATTGTCCTTAGATTTCAGCCTCTTGAGTAGCTAGGATTGCAGGTGTGAATCACCTGTGCCTGCCACCACTGATAGAATTTTGAGCACTAAATATGTCAGTGTTTTTAAAATTATGTCTCTTAAAATCTGGATTACAGTCTTGTATAATCTAAGCTAGGAATCTTTATACTGATTGATTATATTGCTAGTAGTATGGAAGAGATAGATGCTGAGTTAATGGAAGGGCAGATCAATGAGGGGCAATCCTGCCAAACTGACTGCCTGAAGAACAAGTGAACTGTGAGGGAGGAAGGGCACTGCAGATGAGAAGAATGGCTGCTAGGAAGAATGGCTGTATAGTTACAGTAGTAAGTAAAGAAGAGTTCTCTTAATTTGTCTTCTGAAATGCTATTGATTAAGTTTCTTCCAGGAGCTTACAGATCACATAAGCGATTTCACTTAATCTCAATAGTAACCTGGGAGGTATTACTGCCCTCATTTTAAAGATGGAGAAGCTGAAGCTTGAGGAGGTTAAATAATTGCTTTTCTTTCATGGAATTAGTCATGGCTCAGGTGATTGAGCACCTGATCGAGCCAATAAATGAAAGCCAATAAGTAAAAGCAGATACCAAGTTTGAGTCCCAATCTCTGACCAAAAAATGAAACAACTGTCCTTTTCAATGTTTTTGGAAAGAAACTTCGGAATTTCTGACTGCTGGAGACTTGTAACCCACTCAGTATGTATTCACTGTTCTGTTCCCACTAATTAAAGTGTAGTTCTTAATAAGTCATTGTGTTTATTCTCCAAACTGCTTCTGCTCATTGTTCTCATAATTATTATAATTAGTTAATCTAATTAAAGAGATGAAAATGCATGCAGACTCATAAAAACCCAGTTGGATGCTTTTGAAAAACCTCAGGAAAGGCATATCATTGAAAAGTAATTGGTGTGTAAATTGGATGAGTGTAAAAGATTGGGGAGCCAATCTTAAAAATTTGTTGAGCTAATGGCTGATGGTGGCACATGCCTGGAATTCCAGCATTCAGGAGGTTTAAGGTTTAAATGGGAGGTTTATGAGTTTCAAGACCAGCCTGGACTAGATAGTGAGACCATGTCTCAAAATTATTTTTAAAAATCTAGACGTATTTTGCATCCAACATCTATTGAAGTTCTTGCTGCTCTTTTAAACAATTAAATGTGAGATTGCAAACTATTAACAGTGGATGTGGTATACAAGACAAAAGATAAACAAAATATAAAACAACAAAAAACCAAATAGCAAAAACCCATTCAGTAGATTGATTCATACTGTAAGAAAATGCCTTCGCTAAGCATCACAAGATTGGTAGAATAATACAAGTATATACATTTTATGTTGAGAGAAAAAGTTTCAAGGAGCATATGGATCATTTTCTTGGGCATCTCTACTTTGGTTAACTCTGATTGCCTGATCCACAGCCAGCTTATCACAATAGTTAATGCTGTCGTTCACTTACATGAAGACATTAAAGTTTAAGAGTTCTTTGCTCAAATTAAAAATTCAATACATATCCTAAAAAAATTAAGAGAAGTGAAGAAAGGGATGGGCTGAGAGTGGTGGGTGAGAATGATGAAAGCGGTGATCAAGACCACCTTTCTAAACTGCTTTGTTGAATGGCAACTCCTCCATATAACTACTTAAAGAAAATAAAAATATTAGGAAAAAAGACTTCCTTGCTCAGCAAGCAACTTGCACAAATAAGAAGTCGGTAAACCTTGTTGAATATTATTATTAGCTTTATAGGATGTACACTAGTAACTGCTGAGACACAATGTTTGGACAAGTTAGGGTCACATGACAGTTAACCACTCCAAATAATCCAGGCCCAGTGAAGAGCTCAAGACTCCTGCCAAATATGATCTTAGCTGGGCATTGGCTTTTCCCTCCACAAGAGTCCATCTAAGAAAGCTCTGGTTAAATATATGAAAAGTATTTCCATTTCAAAAGAAATGGCATCAAATCTTCTGTGGACTTGTTTTGACGTCAGATTGTGGAAGAACTGATCGTGGGAGGATGTGGGGTGTGGGGAGCCTCCTGAAATAAATGATTTCAGGCAGATGCTGCAGCCCAGACCTGCTTTCGTGAGAATGCTAAGTTAAAAGGACAATGTGCCCCCTCACTGCCTCTTCTGACAGCTCATTCTAAATTATTGATGTCACTCTTTCCTTCCCTCTCTGCACAAACATAACACCTAAACATTAAAGAGGCTACAAAGTCAGCGGCTGAGTGGAAGAAAGAAAGAATGATTTAAGGAAATAGATGATTAAACTTGACTCCCTCCTGAGCTACAATTTACTCCCTCACTTTCCGCAGGAGCAGAGAAAGATAGTAGAACGTCTTCAAATGTATGTTGGTGGCTGGGTCTTTGAGTCCCTTGCCTTATCCATTTCTTGTCAAGACAGCTGAAGTTTAGCACTGACTTGCCTAGTTATCTATGGGATAGTCTAGCTTTTGGATATGTGTCTGTCATGGAAAAAATGGTAAGAATTTGTATGCATGTGACATTACTGGACCCTTAAGATCCTGTGTTACTTTTTTTTTTTTTTTTTTTTTTTTTTTTTATTGTAAAGCTACTATACAGAGGGTCACAGTTACATGAGTGAGGTTATGAGTACACTTCCTCTTGAACATTGTTACCCCCTCCATTGTTTTCCCCCTACCATCCCCTCCCTCCCTCCCTTCCCCGAGGTTCTTTTTTTTTTTTTTTTTTTGATTGTGATTAAATGATTACATAATTTCAAAGTCACAAGTTCATTCTAACTTCCCTGGAGCAAATTGTCTACCACAGTCTGTAATATATAACAGTGTTCACATGTTATATACCATATTTGTGATCAGCAGCATGAGGATATTTAGTAGTGGTTCAACCAGATGAGCGGGAGTTCTTTGTTTCTTAAGTCCTGTTAGTTTTGTCGTATCACTAACCTTTTGGATTTAGCATCCACTTATGAGGGAGACCATGTACCGTTTGTCTCTTCGTTCTTGGCTTACCTCGCTCAACATGATTCCTTCTAGCTCCATCCATTTCCCTGCAAATGCCATTATTTTGTCATTTCTAATGGCTGCATAATATTCCATTGTGTATAGATACCACAATTTTTGGATCCATTCATCTGTGGTGGGGCACCTAGGTTGTTTCCATATCCTAGCTATTGCGAACAGTGCTGCAATAAACATGGAGGTGCACGTGTCCTTGTATATTGGTTCCTGTTGTTCAGGGTAGATGCCTAGAAGTGGTATGACTGGGTCGTAAGGGAGGTCAATCTTTAGCTTTCTAAGGACCCTCCAGACTGCTTTCCAAAGTGGTTGTATAAGTGTACATTCCCACCAGCAGTGTAATAGGGTTCCTCTTTCTCCACATCCCCTCCAGCATTTGTCGTTGGCTGATTTGTGGATGTGGGACATTCTGACTGGGGTAAGGTGGTATCTCAGGGTTGTCTTTATTTGCATTTCCTTCACCACCAGGGATGATGAACATTTCCTCATGTGTTTCTTTGCCATTTTTATTTCTTCATTTGAGAAGTCCCTCTTTAGTTCCCTTGCCCATTTAGTAATTGGTTTGTTAGGTTTGGGAGGGATTAGTTTCTTGAGTTCCCTGTATATACAGGATGTTAACCCCTTGTCTGATATATTGCTGGTAAATATTTTTTCCCAATTAGTTGGTTGTCTTTCTAGCTTAGTTGCGATAGATTTAGCTGTGCAGAAGCTTTTTATTTTAAGGTAGTCCCATTTGTCGAGTCTCTCTCCAACTTGTTGTGACCCTGGGACTCTGTTCAGGAAGTTCCTTCCTGTGCCTATTAGTTCAAGTGTCTCTCCTACTCTGTCCTGCAGTAGTTTCAGAGATTCAGGTTTAATGTTAAGGTCTTTAATCCATTTTGAGTTGATGTTGGTGCATGGTGATAGGCTGGGGTCCACTTTTAGTTTTCTGCATGTGGCTGCCCAGTTTTCCCAGCACCAGCGGTTGAAGAGGCTGTGTTTCTTCCATTGTATGTCTTTGGCTCCTTTGTCGAATATCAGCTGGCTGTAGGCCTGTGGATTTATATCTGGATCTTCTATTCTGTTCCATTGGTCTTCGGGTCTGTTTTTGTGCCAGTACCATGCTGTCTTTGTGATTATAGCTCTGTAGTAGAGTTTGAAGTTCGGCATGGATAGCCCTCCCATATTGTCTTTATCCCCTAGAATTGTTTTGGCTATTCTAGGTCTTTTGTTGTTCCATATAAATTTTTGGACTGTTTTCTGTATTTCAGTGATGTACGTCATTGGGATTTTAATAGGAATTGCATTGAATTTGTATATTAATTTTGGAAGTATCACCATCTTTACTATATTAAGTCGGCCTATCCAGGAGCATGGGAGGTCTTTCCATTTCCTAGTGTCTTCTGCAATTTCTTTCTTTAACTTTTTATAGTTCTCATTAAATAGTTCTTTTACATCTTTGGTTAGGTTAATTCCTAAATATTTTATTTTTTGGGAGGTTATTGTGAATGGGGTTGCTCCCTTTATTTCCCTCTCTTCCTGTGCGTTATCAGTGTATAGGAAGGCAACTGATTTTTGTGGGTTTATTTTGTATCCTGCTATTTTGCCGAAGTGACTTATGATTTCTAAAAGTTTGGGGATGGAGTTTTTGGGATCGTGGAGGTATAGTATCATGTCGTCTGCAAAAAGGGATAGTTTCACTTCTTCTTTCCCTATGCGGATCCCTTTAATGTCTTTTTCTTGCCTTATTGCCCTGGCTAAGGGTTCTAGGACTATGTTGAAGAGGAGTGGAGACAGTGGACATCCTTGCCTTGTTCCTGTTTTTAGGAGGATTGGTTGTAGCTTTTCCCCATTAAGTATAATATTGGCTATTGGTCTGTCATAAATGGCTTTTATTGTTTTTAGAAATGTTCCTTCTATTCCTATTTTCTCCAGAGCTTTTAGCATGAATGAATGTTGAATTTTATCAAAGGCCTTTTCTGCATCTGTGGCGATAATCATGTGATTCTTGACCTTGGCTCTGTTGATATGCTGGATTACATTTATTGACTTACGTATGTTAAACCATCCCTGTGTCTCTGGGATGAAGCCTACCTGATCATAGTGTATTATTTTTTTTATGTGTTTCTGGATTCTGTTAGCTAGAATCTTGTTAAGGATCTTTGCATCTGTGTTCATCAAGGAGATTGGCCTGTAATTCTCCTTTTTGGTTGGGTCTTTGCCTGGTTTGGGGATGAGTGTGATATTGGCTTCGTAGAATGAGTTTGGGATAGCTCCCTCCTTCTCTGTTTCTCTGAAGAGCTTGAGGAGTATGGGTATTAGTTCTTCTTTAAAGGTCTTATAGAATTCTGCTGTGAATCCATCTGGTCCTGGGCTTTTTTTTGTTGGAAGACTTTTGATAGCTTCCTGTATCTCATTATAGGATATTGGCTTATTTAATTGGTTAACTTCTTCTTTGCTCAGTTTGGGTAACTTGTATTTCTCTAAAAATGCATCCATTTCCGCCAGATTTTCTTCCTTTAGAGAGTATAGCTTTTGAAAGTAGTCTGTTAGAATTGTTTGGATATCTTGGGTACGTGTTGTGATGTTTCCCGTGGCATCCCTAATCCTATTAATATGGGTTTCCTCTCTTCTTTTTTTAATTAATCTTGCCAACGGGCCATCAATTTTGTTTATTTTTTCAAAGAACCAGCTTTTTGTTTGGTTTATTTTGGTTATGGTTTTCTGATTTTCTAATTGGTTAATCTCTGCTCTCAATTTGGTTATCTGGCTTCGTCTAGTAGCTTTAGGTCCCATTTTTTCTTGTTTTTCTAGCTGTTTTAGTTGCAACATGAGATTATTTACTTGGTCTGTCTCCATTCTCTTGATGTGGGCACTGAGGGCAATAAATTTGCCCCTCAGGACTGCTTTTGCTGTGTCCCACAAGTTTCTTTGTGAGGTGTTTTCATTTTCATTGAGTTCTAGGAAATGCTTTATTTCTTCTCTGATCTCTTCTGTTACCCAGGCCTTGTTAAGGAGTGTGCTGTTCAATTTCCATGTATTAGAGAAATTTCTGCGGTATGCTTTGTTATTGAGAGCTAGCTTGATTCCACTGTGGTCAGATAGGATACAGGGGATTATGTCGATCCCTTTGTATTTGCTTAAGTTCCTTGAATGAACTATGATATGGTCTATTTTGGAGAAAGTTCCATGAGCTGCTGAGAAGAATGTGTACTGTGTTGTTTTAGGGTGAAATACTCGGTAGATGTCAGTTAATTCCGCTTGAAGTATGGCCTCACTTAATTCGGTAGCTTCTTTGCCAATCCTCTGGTTGGTAGACCTGTCCTTTGGTGAGAGTGGCGTGTTAAAGTCTCCTAGTATTATCGTATTGGGATCTATTTTATTCTGTAAGTTTGAGAGCATTTGTTTAACATATCTGGGTGCACCGATATTTGGGGCATATAAGTTGATGATGGTTATATCCTCCTCTTGGATTGTTCCCTTTATTAATATGTAATGTCCGTCCTTGTCTTTCTGTACTGATTTTAATGAAAAGTTTATTTTGTCAGATATCAGGATAGCTACACCTGCTTTCTTATTGGGGGAATTTGATTGGTAGATCCTTTTCCACCCCTTCACTCTGAGTTTGTTTGTATGTTTGGCTGAGAGGTGGGTCTCCTGAAGGCAACAGATGGATGGGTCTTGTTTTCTGATCCAGTCCTCAGTTCGTTTTCTTTTAATTGGCGAATTCAGCCCATTTATATTAAGAGAAAGTATAGAGAGATGCATTGTTGTCCCTGCCATTCCGTTTTCCTAAGTTTTTCTTCTTTCCTTTCCTCCTGTGCTTGCTCAGTTAGACTTTGAGTAATGCCTGTTTGGGGCAGGTCCCAGTTCCTGGTTGCTTTCTTCAGGTTGTGTCCCCCCTCTTAGAATTCTTTGTAATGCTGGCTTAATGTTTATGTATTCATTTAGTTTTTCTTTGCTATTAAAAGTTTTCAGTTCTCCATCGAATGTGAATGCTAGCTTTGCCGGGTATATCAGTCTGGGTTGGCAGTTATTGGCTCTCAGGGCTCGTATGGTGCTTTCCCAGGCTTTTCTTGCATTCATTGTTTGTGTGGAGAGATCTGCAGTGATTCTAATTTTTTTCCCGTTGTAGTATAGCTCCTTCTTCATTTTTGCTGCATGCAGGATTGTTTCTTTATTATTCAGATCCATCATTGTTACTATTATGTGCCTAGAAGTGTTTCTCCTGGGATCTTGCTTGTTGGGTGTTCGATAAGCTTTTGTGATGTAGTTAAGATGGTCGTTTTTGAGGTGGGGAAAATTTTCATTGACTATCTTGTTAAATAGGTGTTGCATTCCCTTGCTCTGGAATTCCTCACCTTCGTCCACTCCGATTATGCGAAGGTTAAATTTTTTAGCATTATCTGCTTGCTCTTGAATTTCCCTTTGGTTTAATTTGAGTGATTTTTCCATATCTGTCACTTTTTGGTCCAGTTGGTGTATTCTGTCTTCTGTATCTGACACTCTACCTTCCATTTCATTCACTCTGTTGACCGTGGCTTCTATTGTGGTTTGCATGATGGAAATGGATCCCTTTATGGATTCAATGTTGGTTCTCAGAGTACTGATCTCTCCTCTCAATGAGGTGATATCAGTATGCATTACCTCTAATTTGGCGTTTATCTCACTTCTTACTGAGGTTTGTGCAGCTTCTATTTTTGCATCCAATTTTTGTTTGATATCCTGTATATCTTTTGATAGTTCATCCTTGTGCTCTTTCAATTTCTGATCCATTTCTCGCTTTATTTCTTGAGTCATTGCCTCCAGCAACCCTTGGATGTAGTTTTTGTCTTCCATTCCTGCTTTGCTCCCACTGGGGCTCTCCCCTGCGTGGCTGCTGGCTTTTGAGGTGAGCTTGCTGTCCTGGGTAGTGGTAAACCTTGTGATTTTTCTCTGTGATTTTCGCATGGGGGTTCAGGAGACTGCTCTTCAATCTTGTTTTGGTGTGTCTGTCTTTGCTTGGTTGCTGATTCTCTATTGGTAGAGAGAGTCTGTGTCTGATCTGGATTCTGTTGGGAGCCTATTTCCAGCTGCTATTCACTTAGGATTCTCAGCTCTCTGCTGTAGCAATTCCCGCCTTTGGAAGGGTTGAGCAGCCTAGACTGCTTGTGTTTGCTCCTGCGGGTGCTCTTGGGAAGATCAGATGCTCTGGATGCACTCTCCCAAATACTGGAGTCTGCTATGGGCTCCTGATGTGTTTTTGTTTGTTTTGGGCTGGTTGTGGGCTTGAACTCTAGGTTTGGGTGCTGTCCCTCAGCTCTTCAGCTCAGGGCTGGCACCCTACCATTTGAGCCACAGCCCCACTTCTGACCCTTTTTGCTTTGTTCAGGCGCCGGTCCCCTGGCCTGGTTCCGGCCCCAGCCTGGAGCGCGCTCGTTAGGCCTGTGCTAATGTGTATACCACCTTGGTTATGCAGCCTGGAGGACACAGTTCAAATTTCTTCTACTGTTGGTAGTCTTGACCCAGGGGCACTGTTCCTGGCTTGAGCATTTAAGCTCCCTTCCCGGGGCGCTCTTGCTCTGGCCTGGCCAGCAGAGTGTGCTCCACCGGCTGGTGGGGCTCTCGAACAGTTCCCAGTTTTAGTGGGTCCTGTGGTCCGGGTGTTGGGGTAGGGAGTCTAGGTCAGGGTCTGGGGATTCCCTCCAGCTCTGGTCTCCCTTGATGGATTCCCTGTCCCCTGATGGGTACTCACCCTGTAGGTCGTCAGTTGTTGTTGCAGTCCGTCAGTTGTTGTTGCAGTCCGAGTTCAGTTGGGGTGGTTGCGGGCTGGGTTGGGCGGCCCCCCGCCGGGTCGTTGCGATCGCGACAGGTCCCTTTGTGGCGCTGCTGGTGCCGGGCGGCTTTGGCGGGATGGAGCCTCTCCGCTCCGGTGGAGAGTGATGGGTGGGGTGGGATCCTCCTGGAGACTCCCGGCTGGTAGGTTTCTCTGTTCCTGGCGATCCGCTGTTCTGCAATCCGGTACCTGGTGATCTGCAAGCAGCCCCCTGTGTCTCTGTGGCTCCGGCAGCCCCTGCCGGGCCGGCTGGCCGGCGGCTTGGCGCACTGCCGCGCGGCCAGTAAAGGTTGGGGGAGGGGTCTTCGCTCTTCTCTGTTCTGAAATTCTTCTTTTCCTCTCTTTCTTTTTTTGTTATTTTCCACCTCTGGTTTTTCTCTGAGTGTTCGTCTTTTTGTTGTTGTCGGTCTCTTGGGGAGATTAAAGGTTGGAACTCGAACTCTCTTTTTGGTTGGAGAGAGCTGTGGCGTTTCCCTACTGCCCCGTCGCCATCTTCCAACTTTTTCCCCTGTGTTACTTTTTAAAGTAGAAAACTATCCTAGAAAATTATGTACCAAGAGGTTAGCTATGTAGATCAAATACTTAGACAATATCTTAGAGACATTCCCACAAAAATTTCAGAACAGATATACAGGTAAAATGAAGCTCTAGACCGTGTTGATAAACCTGCATCTTCCCATGGTTAGGCATATGTACATATAAACTAGAATTCTTCAGCGGCACTCAAAGAACATAGAGAAGGAAAGGAAAGCTGCAACTGATTAGGCCAGGCTCCTCGGGTCCTGACTATTCTGTTTACTTTCTTCTTTGTGTATTTACTGCCATGTATCATCTAAGACATGACTGTGTCATGACCCCTACTGTGAGTGTGTACAATTGAGACTGTAACCTACCAGTTTTTGGGAGACATGATAGTGTCTTATATTTGGCTTGTATTCTTCTTTCTTGCCTAGCACAAAACTCAGGAAGATGTGCACTGTGCCACTGGTTCATGTTCATAATCCTAGCTACTCAGGATGCCGAGATCTGGAGGGTCATAATTTAAGGCCTGCCTAGACTGAAAAGTTTGCTATACTGTATTTCCAAAATAACCAGCAAAAGTCAAGACTGCATGCGTGGTTTAATTGGTAACACGCCAGCTTAGCAAGGAAGTTGAACAAATGAAAGACCCTGAGTTCCAACCCCAGTACTCCTTTCCACCACCCCCCCAAAAAAAGTATAACAAGGTAAGTTTTAAGACAAGGACTTATCAGACAAACATAGATGACTATCATCCTGAGCTCAAACAAACAAAATCCTCCCTTTTGTGTGTATATATGTAGGTGCTAGGGCTTGAACTCAGAGCCTGAACACTATCTCTGAGCTTGGTTTTGCTAAACTGGTGCTCTAACACTTGAGCTACTACTGGCTTCTTGGTGGTTAATGGGAGATAAGAGTCTCATAGACCTTCCTACCCAGGCTGGTTTCAAATTGTGATCTTCAGGTTTCAGCCTCCCAAGTAGCTAGGATTATAGGTACAAGCCACTAATGCCCAACCCTATTCCCCCTTTTTTAGACAAGACTTTACTATATAGTCTAGACTGGCAAGCTGGCCTTGAACTTACTATCTTCCTTCCTCAGCCTCCTAAATACTAGGATTAAAGTCATGCACCCCCACACTTGGAGCCTTCCAGAACTTTAGATTGGATAGGTATAGAAGATTGTTCCCTTCCCTAGAAGATGTATTTATGTGTGAAATGCAGATTACTTTAAAGTACAGTATTCTATACATTTCTACCTCTGACAGAATAAGCCTAAACTGTTTATCTCCAATAAACTTACTAAAAGCTGGAAATGGAGCTGTGGCTCAAGTGGTTGAGCACTAGCCTTGAGCAAAAGAAGCTCAGGGACAGAGTCTAGGCCCGGGGTTCAAGGCCCAGAACCCGCACCCCCCAAAAAAATTATATATAAAAGAAGTGAAAGAAATGAACTGAAAACAAGATAAAAAGTATTATTATAAAAAGACATTCTAGCTCAATTTTATTTCTGTGTTCTTTTTTGGATTTTTTTTTTTGGTCAGTCGTGGGGTTTGAAATCTTGGCCTGAGTGCTGTCCCTCGCTCTTCATCTCAAGGCAAGCGCTCTGTCATTTGAGCTACAGCGCCACTTCCTATTTCTGTGTTCTTCACTTTGAATAATCTTCTTGTAATAAGGCTCCATCTGACCTAATTCTGGGACAGTGGCCAGTCACAACTACAGAACTGTAACTGGGACTGTTTAATAATTATGCACTCTTTCCCCACATATTCTTCTTCCTATTTAAACCTAAAGCAAATGTCTGATTGATATGCATACCTTTCCCTCTCCTGGGGCTGCCCATGTTGTATAAGAAACTTCCTTTTTTGCTGTTCATTATTACTTGTGAGTTTATTTGGTATGTTGGGGAAAATGGCCCAATCTAACCTATGAAATACAGTAGTTTAGGGTTGGGCCCTACATTATATTCCTATAACAGTACCTCCATTTACTCTATGGGACCCTTGTTTATGAATCTTCAGCTACCATACTGTAAGAGGAGATTTAAAGTGGCATTTGAGTTTTAAGAACTTGGTTGAACTTGCCAGTGTTGTGGAATTTCTTATCATATTTTGAGGATGAAGGAAGGGACCGAGTCAAAGACCTTGGTCCATTTTTACTAAGGCTATAGGAGGAACATTATGCAATGGGTTCCTGTCCTCAAATCACAGGTAATCTTGTAACAACAAAGCTCCTTCTTGAGCCTGGTTCAGGTGGTAGGTTGACTGCCAATGAGCATAAAGCATCAGATGTCCAGTTTGAATCTGAGTCTCCCACAAGAGAAAAAAAAAAGACAAAGCTCTTCAAATAACTGGAGGAAAAAAACAATATATAAACCCATGATAAAATGATATTGTTGTATAAGAAAATGGGAAAGTGAAGAGAAAAGGAAATAGAGGAAGTGGGCAGACAGCATTAAGAACCCAGTCAAGGTTTTTGATCATGTGTTCAAAATGAGACCATTCAAAATAAGACCAGTCAGCACAGTGACCTTTCAGTCTAGTCATGTCAGCTATGTGAGTGCCGTTGCTCTGTGGACAGACAGTTGGACTGTGAATGGACTGGGGTTTTACTAAGCAAGTTTCATAAAGAAAAGATGAAAATTCACTAGAAGAAGTAATTACAAATTGGCTGTGAGGGATGCTCATACCATATAGAGAGAAGACATGAAAGATGTTGGCACAATGAATGGATCAGTGATTGGAGATCCTGGTGGGGATGGACTGTCGGAGTCAGCATACAAGAGGAGCTACATAAACGCCACAGACATGAGTGCTGTTGAAAATTACAAAAGATACAATTTATATCAGCCAAGATTGTTAAGGGAGATTTCTTTAACTGTGGCAGGATTCAGGCTAAGAGTAAAGGACAGAGAAGATCTAAAGTCAACTAGATAAAGGAGGGGACTGGGAAGGTGGCTCAATGGTAAGAGTGCTTGCCTTGCATGCATGAGGCCCTGGGTTCGATTCCTCAGCACCACATAAGTAGAAAAAGCCAGAAGTGGTGCTGTGGCTCAAGTGGTAGAGTGCTAGCCTTGAGCTGAAGAGCTGAGGGACAGTGCCCAGGCCCAGAGTCTGACAAAATAAAAAGACAAAGGAGAGACACTAGAATATTCTGAATTGTAATATACATGAGTCAGGGCACAAAGCCTGTATGAAGATGATGTATGTAGGAAACAGCAATGGAACAGCCTTCTCAGGATACAAAGGGGGCAAATGAGTGGCTAGATTAGAAATCAAGTATAAAGAATTCAAGCATTGTTTTACTTTTGAAAGATTCCAAATGAAGTTGTAATACTTATTCCTTTGTTTACTGGGGAGTGTGAATAAGATCTCCGTGATTTAAGTTGACAAAATTGACCCTGTTTGAAAACCTTGTCACATTTTATCTGTAACTTTTACCCTGTTTTTAACACCTTTTATTGGCTCCATATAAATATATGTGTTTGCCTTACAATATCCTGTGCTGAATAATTTAGTGTTGATTCAAATAAGTGAGACACAGGTTTATTGTGCAGCTCAAAGATTCTAACAGCAGGGGCTGGGAAGGTGGCTCAGTGGTAGAGTGCATGCATGAGGCCCTGGGTTCGATTCCTCAGCACCACATAAGCAAAAAGAAAAAAGCCAGAAGTGGCGCTGTGGCTCAAGTGGTAGAGCACTAGCCTTGAGCTGAAGAGCTAAGGGACAGCGCCCAGGTCCAGAGTTAAGGCCCCACAATCGGACCCCTCCCCCCCCAAAAAAGATTCTAACAGCATAACCTAAGATGAGTAGATTTGCATGGTGTTCTAATATTGGGCATTGCCTTTGCTAGCCAAACACAACTAATTAATTAGACTATTGATTATATAATCATAATTTTCTGTGTTTCATATTGCTTATTCATTCATTCAACAATTGAGTGCCAACTATAAGCAGATAAGCAAAAGATAGTAGTCCAATGGCTCTCTGACAGAAGAATGCACTGGAGGCAAATAGGAAATGGCCCTTTCCTGAAAGTGGATGGGAAATCAGGAAAGATGTCCTAGAGGCATTGGCATCTGCAGTCTGCTTCAAAATGTCAGCAGCAGCAGTTATTTAGTCAGCTACAACTGACTGGCACAGTAGGTTTAAAGGCCCACATGGGCAAGTAAGCAATAGAAGTAGGGATATAGTGAGAGTTGAGACAAAAATGAATAGCAGGGCCATATATAAAAGATTGTTCTGAGCCAGCACTGGTGGCTTACATCCATAATCCTAGCTACTCAGGTGGCTGAGATCTGAGGATCCAGGTTCAAAGCCAGCCAAGGCTTTCTTCACTTAATATGCTTTGTTTCACCACGTCTTTCCATTTCCTTACAAAAGGGGCGATATCATTCTTTCTGATAGAAGCATAAAATTCCATTGTGTATATATACCACATTCTCTTGATCCATTCATCTATTGAAGGGTATCTGAGTTGGTTCCATATCTTAGCTATGCTAAATAATGCTGCAATGAACATGGTTGTGCTGGTAGCTTTAGTGTGACCTTGTTTATGATCATTGGGATAAATGCCCAGGAGTGGGATTGCTAGATCATAGGGGAGTTCTATGTTTAGTCTTTTGAGGAACCTCTATACTGCTTTCCAGTGTGGTTGAACCAGCTTACATTTCCACCAACAGTGTAGTAGCTTTCCCTTTTGGCCACATCCCCACCAGTATCTGTTATTATTTGTTTTCTTGATAATGGCCATTCTAACTGGGTAAGGTGGAATATAGTTTCTCTCATTTGCAATACTTAATATATGCCAAGGATAGTCCTGGCAGAGAATGATAATAGCTCAATAGCTATGTACATTTGACCCTAATAAATGATGCTAATTGAAATGAACTCCAAGATATGCAAACAACAGGTCTTTTGTTGTTGTTGTTGTTGGCCTTGCTGTGGCCAATGTACTGTATCTAGTTCTTTCTTCTTATTTTATTTCATTTTTCTTTTTTTCATTGTTTTCCCTGGCAATCACTGTCTTTGATTCTCATACTCTGCATCTTGTACATACATTTATCTGATTTATCTGGGGAAGGAAAGTGGAATAACAAAGGCTGAAACAAGGACAAAGGATGACCCATTGCAACAATGATACACACAAGACACTATGTGGGAAATGAACTTCAGGGGAGGGAAGAAGGAAGGAGGGAGGGAAGGGATAGTGGGAGAAAAACAAAGGAGTGTAACAATGTTTGACAAGATATATACTCATTACCTTACTCATGTAACTGTAACACCTCTGTGCAGCATCTTTATAATTAAAAAAAAGCCAGCCAAGGCAAGAAAGTCCATGAGACTCTTATCTCCAATTAACCACAAGAAGACCAGAAGTGGTGTTGTGGCTCAAAATGGTAGCACTTTAGCCCTGAGCAGAAAGAGCTCAGGGACAGCACCCAGGCCCCAGGTTCAAGCCTTATGACTGAAAAAAAAAAAAACCAAAACCAAAAAAATTGTTCTGCAATGCTTTGTAGGCAACTTGGAATCACTGATAAAATTGAAACGAAGGAAGGACACTATAGAAAACAGAATAGAAAGATCATTCCTTTAGTAAGATGCTTGGGGAGAGGATGTTAGTTATGTGATTTTGCACTTATTCAAGTAAGAAATAATGAGGCCTGGAACAAATACAGAGGTCAAGGAGCAAACACATAACCCAGCAAGTTTAGGATGCAGAGTCTCTTAGGTGATTGATTATATAAGAATAAAAGTGAGCCTTTCTTTCTTCATAAAAGACCAAAGATGTCACTGAGACATAAAGTCAAATTATTCTGTAGACAGGTCACTCTGAAAGTAAGGAATTGAGCCATGAAGCTTCCCACCATCTGAGGTAGGAGAAGGTTTCTTGGGCTTGAGCTATGGACTTGCAGTCTCAAAAAAAAATGGAATAGACTGCCTTTAAAAGATAATCTAAGGCCATATGTGATGGCACATACCTATAATACCAGCTGAAGCATAAGGATCCTGAGTTTAAGGCCAATCTGGACTTCATAGGGAGACTCTCCAAAAATCAAAGAAACAATCAAAAAGATGATCTTATATTATCTATTAAAGTTATTCAATTAAAATGAATTGGCAGTGATTTTACATAGCCATATATTGAAGCTTCACTTTCTATTTGTCAGATCTTGAAAGTGCTGACTGGTCAGAGCCTCTGCACCTACCTCCAGCTCTTACAGCCTGTCCTTGTGTAGTTAGCCAGATGCAGAGTTGTGCAGCTGTCAGCTTTAGCCTGACAAAAAATTAAGACTGTGTTTTGCTCTCCAACATGTTTTTAATAGGATGAGATCACATTTGTCCTCAAAACTGGGAATATCATTGTCATCTTTACAGTCTGATCTTTTTTTTTTTTTTAACAAACTTAAATCCATCCACATGTGCTCATATTCTGAGGAAAACCACTCCTTGTAGCCCCTTCAAATGGAATAGCTACTACTTGAAGAAGAGATGACAGGATTGTGGCTTTTCAATCTTTCCTGCTGGCAAATGAATGGCAAGCTCAAGAGTGATGATGTGGCTCCTCCCACACCTTGGGGCTGATGTGGATGGAGCAGGAGGGCATCAGAAATCATGAGACAAAAGAAGGAAGACATCTGTGGTCACGAAGGGAAAAAGACAAAAGAAAGCAAGCTCCACTCCCCAGTTCTGAGTTAAAGAGACAATGTGACATGCACCCTCTGAGCAAATGCTTCATGTCACACTTCCCTTGAGTCCTGCTGACTCAGCCTGTCTTGGTCTGGCCTGGCTTTGCTGACCCCAGGCAAGTTGTTGCTGTGCACATCAGGGAGAGTGAACTCCATCCCAGTGTCAGACAGATGACTAAAATAAACACAGAGAAGCAAATCACTGTTTGGACTGAGACACCATCTTGCTCATTTGAGGCTCCTGACTTCCTTTTGGAACAACTTTCTTGAGAAGCACAGCTGTGGGCTTCAAAGCCTTTTTCTTTATAAGTATGCTTTCTAAAAAGTGATACATGCCATATGTCCAAGTGTTTAATTACAGTACTTTTTATTGGCTGCAAGCTAGAAGATGAGTATAAGAAAAGTACAGGAAAGAAAAGATAAAGAATACACTTAGCTGTGTCTCCTGAGGAATTGAAGCTACACTAAAACATGTGCTAGTAATTCCATGCCTGATCTTCGGGCGGAGTCATTTGGAAGTTTTAGTATTGTTGTCACCATTTCTCAGATGTAGAAAGGAAGCAAACTAAGCTTGGCATGGAATTTAAAAATACATCACCATACACACATTTAAAAAAACAATTACTGGACCTTCAATTTTTTTCCATGAAGTCCTTGTTTAAAATACAAGTTATTGTTTGCTTTATTCCACTATGCAAGGCTAAGAATTATTGTGCATACATCTCTCCCAGCTAAGAAAGGAATGTAAGAGTTATCTAAGGTCCACTGTATGAGTTAGAATATTTTTTGTGTAAGTATCAAAACCCTATCTCAAAGTGACTCAAGCAAAAAGGAGAAATAAGCCAATGACTTGGCCTTACTTCAGGAAGGATGGTTGTATCAAAATGCTTCAACAGTGATACACTGAATCTTCCATTTCAACAGATTTGCTTTCCTTTAAATTAGTTTTGTTTGGTAACAAAGGATTATCAATAATTCCAGTCTTGGTAAAACTTACATAGAGAGATTCTATATCACAATTACCCTTTTGGCAATTCCAGGTAAGGCTTTTCTTAGAACATAGTTTCATCCTCCAACCCCCATCTGTACTGGGTTTAAACTGATGGCTTAGCTATATTCAGTTTGCTTGCTCAGTTGGTACTCTACCACTTGAGCCACACCCCCAGTTGGGCTTTTTCTTGGTTATTTTGGAGATAGAGTTTCTTAAACTTTTCTGTCAGCACTGCTTCAAACTGAGATCCTCTAGGTTTCAGCCTCCTGAGCAGTTGAGATTGTAGGCATGAGTTACAGGTATCTGACTTCATAGGCCCATTCTTGAACGAAAGACAGTGGTCAAGGATGTCCAAGATTATGTACTGAAGATGTATCTCACTGGTAAAGCACTGATCTAGCATTTTTGTGATGTCCTGAATCCATCCTTAGCATTGCAAAAAAAAAGAAAAGAAAAGAAAAGAAAGTGGTAAATTACTCTGCTTTCCCTGAAGCTAAAGATGGGGCCATCCCCCCTCAAACCATGAGAATAGTTTAAAAAGCTGTTCTCTCCTCAAAGGAAAAGGAAAATGGTGAATAATATCAAAATAGTAATGCATTCTTATTTATTTATTTTACCTCTGAGCAATGGTCTCTTAAAAAAATGTAGACTAGGCTGGCCTAATGCTCTTACCCCAATTTCCTGCTAAGATTACAGGCATGAATCACCATGTACAGTTTGACAGCAATTTTTTCTTTTGGTTGGTCGTGGGCCTTGAACTCTGGACCTGGGTGCTGTTCCTCAGCTCTTCAGCTTAAGACTAGCACTCTACCACTTAAGCCACAGTTGCACTTCGGGTTTTCTGAGTGCCTTATTGGAGATAAGTCTCACAGACTTTCTTGCCTGAGCTAGCTGTGAACTGCTATCCTCAGATCTCAGCCTCCTGAGTAGCTAGGATTACAGGTGTGAGCCACCAGCACCAGGCTGATAGCAAATTTTTGAAGTGGGCACTGTTGTCTTCTTATCCAGAATTGACTTCTCCTTCTGTCCTGCCCTGACTATGTTTAGGTATCTGTGTTCTTCAATGTGGCTATGGACTTCAGAGAAGGGGGAAGTAAGGGAATGGCATCAGGAAGCATGGGTCAGATATGGGATGGGGAAAGCATCTTGTACAAGATTACTGATAGCCTACGTGCAGTGAAGGCGGCATGCATAAAACGAGAGAGTAGAGATGGCTTATGAGAGAATAATTTTCTAGAGGGGAACTGATCAAAGGAGTAATATATTTCAGTGAGCACCAGGTTCTTCACTGTTGAGGAAGACAGTAATAAATATGGAAGAGGTAAAAGTAGAGAATCCTGCGAAGGTAGATTGGAACTTGAGATACTTTGAATGCATGGCTTTTCACTTACATACATAAAGAAATACATATGTAATGTTCAACCAATTATAGATTAAAATATGAGAAAAACTGTGTTTGTACTGGACGCGGGCAAACTTTATTTTTTCACAGACTAGAGAGCAAACCCAGGGCCCCATGCATGCTAGACAAGTTCTGTGCAGTACAGCACCAGTCCCAGACATTTTCTCATTATTATTTTTCTCTTCTGTACTGGGGCTTGAACTCAGGGCCTGGGTGCTGTCCTGAGCTTCTTTTGCTCAAGGTTAGCATTCTACCACTTGAGCCATAGCACCACTTCCCGCTTTTTCTGTTTATGTGGTACTGAGAAATCGAATCCAAGGCTTCATGCATGTTAAGCAAGCACTCTACCACTAAGCCATGTTCCCAGACCTCCATTATTATTTGTTAAACATATAGGATAACGATTATTTACATAGTACTTATTTTTTATTAAGTGTCATAGGTAACATAGAGATGAACAGGTTCCTTAAGAAGTCCTGGAATTAATTCTCCATGGATACTAAAGGATGCCTTCACACATTTATGTATATATACATGCATTTATTACATGGGTTAGTTTATGGAGAGGCCTGAGACCTGTAAATGCTTTAGAGCAATGAACAAACCTAATGCTCAAATACTGTTTTTTTGTCAGGGCTTGAATTATCTTCCCATGTCCTTTTTGCATTTAGTGTCTGTGTCAAGAAACCTGCTTTTATTTTAATGGACTTACCATTGTAAGTTACTTGTTTCCTCTCATTTGCAGCTTTCCATATTCTTTATTCTATATATTTTATGTTTTTAACTATATGACTGGGGTGTTTATTCTCTGAGTTTTTCTGTTTGGAATTCTGTAAGCTTCTGTCATTGATAAACCTCTCTTTCTCAGAGTTGATTATTGAATAGTTCTCACTGGCGTTAGTTTTTATTTTTTCTTTCTGTCTATCCTCAAAATTCGTAGTTTTGATCTCTTCATAGAGTCCAAGAGATCTTATAAGTAAGTCCTCTTGGTATCTTTTCAGTATGTTTTCAATGTCTTTATTTGATTTGATTTCTCTACTTAATCTCCAGCCTTTGATACTGTATTTTCACCTTCTTCTGTTCTATTGCAAGAGGTGACATTGATGAGATGAATGATACTCATAAATTGACATGTTGAATTGAAATCCCTTCGTACGACTATTTAGAGATATTTTTTAAAATAAGATTTTAAGAAAGGATAGAAGAATACAGACACTGGTGGCTCCCTCCTGTAATCCTACTCAGGAGGCTGAGGCCTGAGGATTGCAGTTCGAAACCAGCCCAGGCAAGAAAGTACATGAGACTCTTATCTCCAATAAACTACTACAGAAAAAGCTGCAAGTAGTGCTATGGCTTAAATGGTAGAGTGCTAGCTTGAGCAAAAGAAGCTCAGGGACAGCACCCAGGCCCTGAGTTCAAGCCCCAGGACCAGCAAAAAGAAGGATACAAGAGATTGAAATTTCTATACGTTTCAAACCCAGATGAGATGCTTTTGATTGTTCATTTGAGCACTTCTAGAATTTAAGTTTAATTTTTTTCAAGATTTCCATATCTTTGTTGAATTCCCTTTTCATATCCTGCATTACATTTTCTATTTCATACAGCTGTTTATATTTTCTTATTGTTTGTTTGAATCCTTTGAGTTCATTCAAGTCTTTCAATATCCGTTCCTTTATTTCATTACCATTCTTGTCATTGATTTATTGAGCTTTCTTTCTCTTCATTTCACTTTAAGTACTTCATTTTAGCATTATCAGTTTTTGGAGGAGATATGTTGCCTTATTTATTCATGAATTTCATGATCATTTAATTTACTCATCTGGGTTTGAAACGTATAGAAATTTCAATCTCTTGTATCCTTCTTTTTGCTGGTCCTGGGGCTTGAACTCAGGGCCTGGGTGCTGTCCCTGAGCTTCTTTTGCTCAAGCTAGCACTCTACCATTTAAGCCATAGCACTACTTGCAGCTTTTTCTGTAGTAGTTTATTGGAGATAAGAGTCTCATGTACTTTCTTGCCTGGGCTGGTTTCGAACTGCAATCCTCAGGCCTCAGCCTCCTGAGTAGGATTACAGGAGGGAGCCACCAGTGTCTGTATTCTTCTATCCTTTCTTAAAATCTTATTTTAAAAAATATCTCTAAATAGTCGTACGAAGGGATTTCAATTCAACATGTCAATTTATGAGTATCATTCATCTCATCAATCTTGCATCAGTCTCCCCCCGTCCCCTCCACCCATCTCCTCAAGTTACCTGGCTCCATTTTCGCATATGTACGTTGAATATTATTACTGTATTTGCTCACCATTCCCATCTCCATTTACTGAGTCCATTCAGTTGATGATGTCTTGCAGCTTCTTTAAGATGGAAAATTGGGTCTTGGTTGAGAAACAAATTAATTGCTCAAGACGCTATGTGTAGAATTTTGGCATTTGAAGTAAGGAAACAATTATTATGTTAAACCATGGCCTTATACGTGTAGCAAGACTAGTCAACACTAATGCTCTTTTTAGGTGAATATAGGATTCAAAGTATATCTTCTTGTTATAGGAAGACTTTCCTAACTAGAGTGGTAGTAGGAAGGAAATAGAGGGGCCAGTCCTATTGGAATAATACTAGGTATTTGATTACATAAGGTGAAAGGGGGTGGGAGCTAAGCTTTAGAGGAAAGGTTCATGGGAAGGTAGAGTGAGGTTTCACATTCCTTGCCACATTGTTTCTGCTGTGACTGCTTTTCTGTAACCGTCTGGGTCTCCACTATCTCCCTGTGGGTTCTCCTTTCTGCCACTCCTTTCATCCTCAGACTCTGGTCACTTTCGTATCACAGAATTCTTTTCATTCCAAGTGCGCGTGGCCCATGCTCCCAATCCTTTACCTTACTCCTCCTTGTTTTCCAAGTGCTATTTTCCTCTGCAAGGGGCCAGTGTACCTTATCAGTGGCTGAATCTAGTTTGGGGCAAGGAAAGTACAAGATGGTCCTGGGACATCTTCTATAAGCAGAGAGTGAGGACGTGTCCTTGGATGAGAAAGCAACTTGGTGGAACATATGGCTGTATAACTGTCTTCAGTGACAAGCAACACTCCTGTGCAGCAGCTGTCTGTACTACTACCTGACAGTAGTACTCAGTGGAGTGCAGTCTTGGGCACTATTAACAACCTGTGGCAACAGGACCTTGGAAACAGACATAGGAGAAAGAGGATGGCTATTCAGTCTATTTTTCCCAGGAAAGAATAGCCCAGCTGGTATACCTTAAATAATGTGGCAGCACTCATCTGGTTAACATTTGGTTTTGTGCCATTGGAGAATAAACTATCCGCAATCTGTCTAAAAGCTCAATAGCTGGGGTTTTTAGGTGAGGTAAAAGCTTTCTAGATTTTATCATTTTGACAGGTGAAGCACATCTGCTGAAATAAAGAATGTTTAGGATAGTAGTCTTACTGCACAGCTTAGAAACACACCTTTCTCTAATTTATTAGAGTTCTAGTCTCAGTTGGCTAAAAAAGGTTCTGATGGCATCTGTGTTATAGAATTCTTAGAAGAAGAAGTAGTAGTTTTAGAGGAAATAACTCACTAGTTTCCAATACTTACAGAAAATTCCTTTATCTTAAAAATATAGCAACCATTTTTCTTCAAGCACTACACAAGCAACTAAAAAGTACATTCTGCATTTTGTTATTTACGTTATAGTTAATAGTGTTAATGAAGATGAAGGGTATTTTCTATAACACGCTCATTAGATTTGTTAACAATATTGTAGAGTAATAAAGCGTTTTAAAATAGTCCCAAAGTAACAATGTGTTTCTGTTTTGTTTTTGTTTCTCAAACAGCCTCGCTATATAACCAAGGCTGGCCTCAAATACAAAATTCTTCTGCCTCAGGCTCCCAAGTGCTGGGATTATAGATTTTAATACAACACTCAGCCTTTCAGAGTTGAATGCCCCTTCCTTGAACTTCTCAATTTTTGAGAAAGTGGTGAAGGGAATCTGTCTGAGAAAAATGCTGATACACCTTCCCAGCTATAAAGACAGACCAGCCAAATAAATTACAAAGTATACTGAGTGCCTAGTTTTTTTTAATAGAAGTGTAGTTTTAGAAATGATTTGGTAATTCTGTATGTATTTGTATAAGTACTTTATTAAAAACTTCCACTTTCATTATAAAAAAGTATTCACAAATGTCCCTTGAGTTTTGGTCCTATTCAAATTTTCTCCAACACTTTATGGAGCTTTCAATCATGTTTTTCTATTGCAGATGTTTGATGAACTTGATTAAGGGTGGAGGGGAATCTCCTAATACAGTGGACTACACCAATGGTTCAAGCTAAGAGAGAGGCTGAAGAGTGTCACTTGATCCAGAAGTTTGAAGCCTGCCTGGATAATGTAGCAAGACCTTGTTTATTTATTTTTTTTAAATTAACACCTGCAGAATTTGTGGCCATTGGTATGAGGCATTATCTTCTAAGTTTTTTTCTATGTACCCAAACATTATTATTAAACAATCTTATTTGATTCAATTTGATCATTTAAGCAGGTTGTTGATAAAAAGTTCTGGGTTATCTTAAAATATTGCACCACAGGCTACAGCAAACCATCTTTTAGTCCTAGAACCCTTCTGGGCAGAAGGGAAAGCCATTTATAATTTTCATTCAGAAATCAGTCAGATACCCTCTGTATAGTACCTTTACAATAAAAAAAAGCAATGGACACAGATATGTGAAATTATATAAATATATATATATATATATATGAAATCAGTCAGATACCAGCAGTTCTTGTCTATAATCTTAGCTATTCAGAGGGTGTGAGTACTCAGAGTGAGATCTGAGGGTTGTGATTCAGAGACAGCCCAAACAGAAAAATCCAAGAGCTTCTTATCTCTAGCTAACCAGAAAAGAAGCTGGAAGTAGAGGTGTGGCTCAAAGGTAGAGTACCAGACCTGAGTGGAAACAATCAAACAAACCAGTAAGAGCACAAAAGAAAGAAGGAAAGAAAGAAAGAAGGAAAGAAGGAAAGAAAGAAAGAGAAAGAAAGAAAGAGAGAAAGAGAGAGAGGGAGGGAGGGAGGGATGGTGGGAGGGTGGGAGGGAGGAAGGAAGGAAGGAAGGAAGGAAGGAAGGAAGGAAGGCAGGCAGGCAGGCAGGCAAGAAGGAAGGAAGGATTTTTTTCGAAGTCAAATTGTGCAGACTTTAAGTGATGTTAATTCACAATCTTGGAATCCATTAAGTGTTTACTTTTCTACTTCCATCTAAATCCAAGCCATGAATCCCTGTTGGCAAAAATTAGAAATTTCCCAGGGAAATTTCTCCTAGTTTTGATCTTCAGTGAAATCCTATGTCTCATAATTTTGCAACTCCAAAAGAACCACTGGGTGTGATGCTTTTCCATCATACCCATTGAGAGCCTCTTTTCTGTTTATTCAAATCTGGAGGGCCCTGCTCCTGTCCTTGTTCTTGTTTTGGTAGGTACAGAATGCCCTAGAACCATGACCGCCAAACCTTCCTAGGATCCTGGAAGGAGTTGCTAAGGTCTGCAGTAGAGAAAGTTCTCAGCAGAGCAAAGACAGTGCCAGGGGTCCTCAGACAAGTCCACAAGACAGACAACATGGTCTAAGCAGCATTTCATTTTGGCCCACCGAGTATAGGGTAGGTTGTTTTTTCTCTTTGTGTGTTTTTCTGTAAAATCTATATAATTTGACAAAAATCCAAAGAGGAAATTTTGCCTAGTAAGATTTCTTTTCAACTGTGTTTTCTGGGAGATATGCCAGGCCCAAGGCCTTTCTTCCAGAGTAGATTCAGTATGGGCAGCAGCAGGCTGACCTTTCCCACCCTTTTCATTCACACAGTTGTTGTGCAGAGAGAACCTAGTTTTGTTCTTATTGCCTATTCAACCCTTAGCCTCTCTGCTGAGTCTGCTGAGCCTACCAATTAGGGTCAATAATTGTGACCAGAGTTTAAGGTCTAGACACAATAATACAACTGAGAAGATAGGTTCATTTTAGGAGCTAGACATCTAAGAAGGCAGCTGATAGAACATGGAGGACATGATTAATGAAAAAGAAGCTTGAGGGAGTTATAGCTTCCTTTGGAAACTTGCTCTAGTAAAACATTTCCATGTTACATCCAGCAACTCATTCAATGTGCTTCTAAACCTATTTGTAACCATCCAAAGTGCATAACAAGGTCAGGTGTCTGTTGTTAAATTTCAATTGATTGGTCAATTTACATTTAAAGTTCTATGTTGAATCAGAGTAAAAACCTTGAGTAGCTCATAGTTAATTTTATGTGTTCATATCCTACCACTAGGATGTAGTTAGTAAAGAATAAGTATAAATCAATCATATTTTTTAACTTTTCCTCTAAGTGCATGCATTCATCCGTGTGTGTGTGTGTGTGCGCGCGCGCGTGCGCGCGCGCGAGCGCGCTTCTGTGATGCTGGGGACCAAACCCAGGGTCTCAATACATCTGAAGCTCATATCACTGATGGACACCTCTGGCCCATAAAGCAATCATCCTTTAAAGAAAGTAACTATATATATGTCTGAGTCAAGCAGAAAAGGTCAGATAAGTTGATGTTAGGGAAATGAACCCTAAGATATGTATTCAAATGTTTTTTGCTTTTATGCGATTGTTTCTAACACATTTATAAGATGATTTCTTTGTTGCTTTGTATGTCCCTCCCCCACGGTATAACCCCTGCTTTCACTATATTTGATGTGGTTATAATTTGTGGGGGGGAAGGGAAAAAACAAATGGTTTAAATAGGGATACAGGTGGACCCATTGCAACAATGAGACATACAAATCGTTATGTCGAAAACGAACTTTACAACTTTGATGGGGGGGGGGGGGGAGGATTGGGTAGGGGGATGGGGGGAGGATGGGAAAGGATGTGAAGGGTAAACAAAGGAGGAAGCTGCAATGCTTGATAAGAAATGTACTCATTTTCTTGCCCATGTAATTGTTACCCCTCTGTACAGTATGTTCACAATAAAAAAGAAAAAGAAAAAAAAAAAGAAAACGAACTTTACAATTTTGGTGGGGGGGAGGGTTGGGTGAGGGGGCGGAGGGGGGGAGGATGGAATGGGAAGGGGAAACAAAGGAGGAGGGTACAATGCTTGATAAGAAATGTATTTGGGGCTGGGAAGGTGGCTCAGTGGTAGAGTGCTTGACTTGCATGCCTGAGGCCCTGGGTTCGATTCCTCAGCACCACATAAGCAAAAAGAAAAAAGCCAGAAGTGGTGCTGTGGCTCAAGTGGTAGAGCACTAGCCTTGAGCTGAAGAGCTGAGGGACAGCGCCTAGGCCCAGAGTTCAAGCTCCATGACCGGACCCCCCCCCCCCAAAAAAAATGTACTCATTATGTGGCCCATGTAATTGTAACCCTTCTGTACAGTATTTTCACACAAAAAAATAAAACAAACAAAAGAAAAGAAAGTAACTATAAGGCAAGATCTTGTACTATAGGGTCAATGAGTGTAGGGAAACTGATCCCTCTCATGATTACTGGAAATCGAATGCTACCAGGATGGTCATGTGCTCAAGTGGGAGGGAGTATGGTAAGTGATTATGTACATAGGTTTTAGTCCTAGCACTGCCAGTACTGAAGTTTTAGATGGTTGCCTTTAGGTAACCTGCTTAATTTATCTTCAGTTCTTCTCTACTGTAAACTCAAACCCAGGGATTATAGTGGTTTCTAATTTACAGGTTTGCTATGAAGGCTAAATGAGCTAATCTGAATTAAATATCTAAAATAATACTCGATTCCAATGCTACATCAGTGAAGATATAGCAGGATGGCAAAGACCAATGCTTTCTGTCTTAATTACACATGTGGTCTTTTATTTTTTTTTTATTTTTTATTGTGAAAATACTGTACAGAGGGGTTACAATTACATGGGCAAGATAGTGAGTACATTTCTTATCAATCATTGTAGACTCCTCCTTTGTTTACCCTTCCCAGCCTACCCCCCCCTGCCCTCCCCCAATCCTCCCCCCACCCCACCAAAGCTGTAAAGTTCGTTTTCGACATGACAACTTGTACTTCTCATTTGTGCAACGGGTCCACTTGTATCCTTATTTAAACGACTTGTTTTTCCCCTTTCCCTCCACAAATTATACCGACATCAAATACAGTGAAAGCAGGGGTTATACTGTGCGGTAGGGACATAAAACAGAGAAATAATCTTATAAATGCATTAGAAACAAATGCATGAAAGAAAAAAACGTTTAAATACATATCTGAGGGTTCATTTTCCTAACTTCACTTTATCTGACCTTTTCTGCTTGACTCATACATATAGTAGATATTGCAAATAAGGGAAATCATGGGACCTATGTTTCTTTGGGCTTGGCTTACTTCACTTAATATAATTTTTTCCAAGGCTTTCCATTTCCTAACAAATGGGGCAATGTCATTCTTTCTGATGGAGGCATAGAATTCCATTGTGTATATATACCACATTTTCTTGATCCATTCATCTACTGAGGGGCATTTAGGTTGGTTCCATATCTTAGCTATGGTAAATAATGCTGCAATAAACATAGTTGTGCTGGTAGCTTTAGTGTGGTCTTGTTTGTAAACATTTGGGTAAATGCCCAATAGTGGGATTGCTGGGTCATAGGGGAGCTCTATGTGGAGTCTTTTAAGGAACCTCCATACTACTTTCCAAAGTGGTTGAACAAGTTTACACTCCCACCAACAACAAAGTAAGGTTCCCTTCTGTCCACATCCCCTCCAGCATCAGTTGTTATTAGAGTTCTTGATTTTTGCCATTCTAACTGGGGTGAGGTGGTATCTCAATGTTGTTTTGATTTGCATTTCTTTTATGGCTAGAGAGGTTGAGCATTTCTTCATGTGTCTATTGGCTATCCTTCTTTCTGCATGGCAAAGGACATAGCTAGCAAGATCAATAGAAAGCCTACGGATTGGGAGAAGATCTTCACTAGCTATACAACGGACAAGGGTCTCATATCTAAAATATACTTGGAACTCAAAAAATTAAATCCCCCAACAACAAATCCTCAAAGAAACAACGGCCCAATAAATAAGTGGGCTAAAGACTTAAAGAGAAACTTCTCTGAAGAAGAAAGGATAGCCAATAGACATATGTGGTCTTTTAAAAGTGCATCTCAGAATCTAACTTGTATAACCCTTATGAGATGTTGGAAGACTCTGGGTAGGATATGGCTGCTTGTCAGACACAGCTGTGGTGGAGTCATGACTTTCAAAGCTCAAGCATGCCCACTAAGACAGCTTGTAATTACAACAGGTTTTTCATTGCTTAGTGCTAATGAATATCTTATTGTGTCCTTTGATCCATGCTTTTGCTTTTAAAGATGGATTAGTATTTCTGAAATTTTAATTCAAAAGGAAAAGAAGCTCTTTGTCTATGCTGCACATATATTGTGTAGATGTGACCAGTATAGCTCTATGAAGAAGCCTGCATACAATTTAATGCAAGAATTCTGTGTGAGTTGAGAGATAGCTCAAAAGCAACACATAGGAGTTCAAATCTCCAACTTCAAGGCTCATACCAGCAATCAATGAAATATTTACGTCAGGTTGGCATAGGTGTATCATATTTACATATGTTTATTTGTTATGAGCAAGTAATTTATATACATCTTCATGCATATCCGTCTCCTTATATAAAATATATGATAGCATTTCATTTGTACTGTATAATAAAAATAACTCTTCAATTGAAACATAGTTGAAAAAATTGTGGAACTATTTGGTCAGAGTTGAAAGATATGATCAGGATCTGTATCCTAAATTCTTACTTCTATTATGCTTATCTTTCTGTTGCATTTATGTAAATGTGCTTCTGTTTGGTAATTACAATGTTATTTTTGAAAGTATTGAAAGGGTTCAAAAGTGGTGAGGTTACTTTATACATGTGGCTAATTCAGAAACTCTGACACACCATCAGCTTTCTTGCAATAAGAAGCTGGAATTTTGGGGATTTCAGAGTGCTAGACACTTTTACTTAATATAGCCAGAGGGAGGTATGTCCTAGGACTCCAGGGAGAAAAATACACATTGTCCTCCCCTGTGTTTCCTGTAGAGACACAAGTAGACAGGAGTCCTTACAGCCTTTGCCTGCTTCTCATTGATCCTACCCTATTTAGGAAATGGCTTGGGCTAGGAAGGTGGCTCAGTGGTAGAGTGCTTGCCTTGCATGCATGAGGCCCTGGGTTCGATTCCTCAGCACCACATAAGCAGAAAAAGCCAGGAGTGGTGCTCTGGCTCAAGTGGTAGAATGCTAGCCTTGAGCTGAAGAGCTGACGGACAGTGCCCACTCCCAGAGTTCAGGCACCACCACCAACGAAAAAAAAAAAAAAGAAATAACTTGTCTGGTGGGTCCTGAAGGATTTGGCTCATCTCTTCTGTTAAAGAACTGGCCTGGGGCTGAGAAGGTGGCTCAGTGATAGAGCGCTTGCCTTGCATGCATGAGGCCCTGGGTTCGATTCCTCAGCACCACATAAGCAAAAAGAAAAAAGCCGGAAGTGGCACTATGGCTCAAGTGGTAGTGCTCTAGCCTTGAGCTGAAAAGCCAGCGCCCAGGCCCAGAGTTCAGGCCCCACGACCAGACCCGAAAGAAAGAAAGCACAGTGTACAAAGAACTGGCCTGCTACATAACTCTATCACTTTAGTTTTTCTCTGGTTTTCTGAGGTAACTTTCATAGGCAGGTTCCTGTAGGCTCCTACAGGGTTATTTACAATCTCTTTTTAGCAAATCCAAAACTATAGGTACAAATAAGAAAACTAATAATTCAATCTTCATCTGTAAACTGCATGCCTTTGTTTTTTCATGGTTTGAACTCAGCATTCTAAGTTTGGATCCTTGAAATGCAGAGTGATGAGTTAGGATCCGGATCTATTTACAGCCTCCATTCCCCATGGATTCTGACATATAGCTCCTCTGACCAAAGAGCTCTTAGGTTAATCAACAGAAGAAATAGAGAGTCAACAGAGGAATCCCAAGAAACCAAAGGCTACTTTTTCATGATGGAATAGAGAGATAAGTTGGAGCACATCTTGGAGTGATGCAACCAAGTTTCCTTTGACGTTTGAGAGACTTGAACAAAATATAATTGGAAGAATCTGTTACTTTAAGGTAGCTAAACTATCATTTTGGGGGCCTAAGACTAAGCTCTAACACTGATAAAGATAAGAAGTCTCCCCCAGGTCAATGCTCAAGGAGAAGCAGTGAGACCCATATTATTATAATAGTAAAGCCAAACCTCAACAACAATATCAGTGTCATCTTCTGAGGGAAAGGCAACAAAAGCAGTTACTAAAGTTCCTAGAAAGCAGTTCCTCCATGGCTTTGGTATCTGAAGCAGGAAAACTCGAATAACTTCTGAGAATCTGCTGAAGGATGGGAGAAAAGTAGAAAAACCTCTCTTGTTAATATTGCCATTCTTAGCCAAGCTCTTGTTTGCCTTTTTCACCCAGCTGGATTGGCCTGAGGAAAAGCAGGTGTAGGTTAAGACTCCAGTAGTGATTTCTTTGAAGATAGCCTCCCAGTAAACCATGCTTTCTAGTACTCACACCTTTTGCATTCCTTTCTTTTCAATTCTGTTGGTTATCAGTTTCTACAGGATGCAGGTATCTATCTTACTATCTTAGACAGTAGTATCTAAGTATCTAAAGTGATGGAGAAGAAGCCAAGAAGCACCTACAGCCTTGGTCTCTTGGAATGTTTGTGCTAAGGAAAAACAACTACCATATAAAATTTCTAACCACCCAGAAACTCACAAGCATATTGAAGTCCAAACCAACCGCATGCAGAAGGCAAGTGGAGACATACACTCAGATGGTCACACTATTAAAGTTATCTCAGCCCAGGTACTAGACATGAGTGAAGAACATCTCTTGGACACCTAGTTGAGGACTTAAGTGACTCTGTCCCAGTCAGCATCTAATTTCAATTGTATAATACAGCCAGAGTTAAAGATGAGAGAGATGAGAATAAATTACTATCATTTGATCCATATAAGACAATGCAATCAATGTAAGCCATTGATTATTTCAATAGTCATCTAGTGCAGTAGGTGGCTGCAATCACTTTTGCAATATGAGGGACAAAACTGCTTATAATAATATGCCTGAATTGCAACATCCAAGTCATAATCCATTCAGTCTGCTGGAACACAGTATTACAGACTGGCCAACTTATAAAGTCTTTTATTTCTTCCTGTTCTAGAGATCAGGAATGCCAAGATCAAAGTCCTAGCATGGTCAAGTTCTGGTGAGGATGCACTTTCTCACAGGTGGCTCCTTCTCAGTGTATCCTCGTGTGGTAGAAGGGGCTAGAAGACTTACTGTGGGTCTCTTTTACAGAGGTAAGAGTAAAGGCTTTGCCCTCAGTACCTAATTACCTTCCACAAGCTTCCCCTTCCCATGTTATCACATTGTGAGTGAGGATTTTTTTAAATTTAATTGTCGAGGTGATGTACAGAGGGGTTACAGTTCCATAAGTAAGGCAATAAGTACATTTCTTGTCAAACTTGTTATCCCTTCCCTCATTTTTCTCCTACTTTCCCTTCCCCCTCAAACTCTGCCCCCAAGTTGTATAGATCATTTCCAACATATCATCTTGTGTATATTGTTGTTGCATTGGTCTCCCCCCTCCTTTCCTTGGTCTCACCATTCTGTTGTTCCCCTTCCCTTCCCTAATTCAAATAAGCATCTATACAATAACAAGGTAATAAAATCAAATACAGTGACAACCAGGGATAAGAACAACCAGGGGAAAGAACATACGAAAGAAATAAACAAAAAAAAATAACACCACTCCATTTGTAAGGAAATAGAAAGGCTTGAAAAATAATCATATTAACTGAAGTAAGTCAGACCCAAAGGAACATAGGTTCCATGGTTTCTCTTATTTGCAATCATTATATATGTCTAGGATAATTTTAGCAGATGAGTAGAATAGCTCAATAGCTATGCACACATGGTCATATAAGATGATGCTAAGTGAAATGAACTCCAAGACATTTATTTAAAATCATAAACACATTTTAACCTTCACAAGACAAATTATCATTATCTTGGTCTATAAAGTTTGTGAATTCTATAAGCTTTGACAATACAACTACTTCTTCTACGTTGGGTGATATGTATGTTTCTTTCCTTTTGCTTAGTGTTAGCTGTTTCCTCTTTCCCTCTCATTCCTTCCCTCCTATCACTGCCCATTATCATCAATGTTCAGTGCAGCTGATGGGCCCCTCTGTTGTATTTTTCCCCTGCTTTCCTCCTACCTTCCTTCAGATTTGCATATAGATAGATAGATAGATAGATATAATATGAGGCCAAGAAAATGGAGTTATTTATAAATTATATGACAAATTAAGTAGATGTCCTTTGTTTCTTGAGTCCTGTTTACTTTGTCATCTCTCCTTGCATTTTGGATTTAACATCCACATATCAGGGAGACCATGTGCCATTTGTCTCTCTGATTTTGGCTTACCCCACTCAAAATGATTTGCTCTAGTTCCATCCATTGCCCTGGGAATGCCATTATTTTGTCCTTTCTAATGGCTGAATAATATTCCATTCTATATAGGTATCAAAATTTTTTGGATCCGTTCATCTGTAGTGGAGTATCTGGGTTATTTCCATATCTTGCTATTATGAATAGCAATGAACATGGTGCATGTGTCCTTGTATCCTGGTTCCTCTTACTCAGAGTAGATGCCTAGGAGTGGTATGGCTGGGTCCCAGGGAAGATCTAATATTTAGCTTTCTGTGGCACCTCCAGACTTCTTTCCAAAGTGGCTGAATTAGTGTATGTTCCTTCCAGCAATGAAATAGGGTTCTTCTTTCTCTGCATCCTGCCAACATTTGACTGAATTTAGAATGTGGGCCATTCTGACTCGGGTAAGGTGGTATCTCAGGGTTGTTTTAATTTGCATTTCCTTTACAGCCAGGATGATGAACATTTCCTCATGTGTTTCTTTGTCAGTTTTATCTCTTCTTCTGAGAAGTCTCTCTTTAGCTCCATTGCCCATTTAATGATTGGATTAGTTTCTTGAGTTCCATGTATATAATGGATATTAGGCCTTTGATATATTGCTGGTAAAAATTTTTCCCAGTTGGTTGGCTGTGTTTCTAGTTTGGTAGCTATGTCTTTAGCTGTGCAGAAAGTTTTTATTTTAAGGTAGTCCCATTTGTTGAGTCTCTCTCCAGTTTGTTGTGACCCTGGGACTCTGCTCAGGAAGCTATTTCCTGTGCCTATAAGGTCAAGTTTCTCTCCCTACTCTGTCCTGCAGTAGTTTCAGAGTTTCAGGTTTGATGCTAAGGTCTTTAATCCATTTTGAGTTGATGTTGGTGCATGGTGACAGGCTGGGGTCCACTTTTAGTTTTCTGCATGTGGCTGCCCAGTTTTCCCAGCACCAACAAGTGAAGAGGCTGTGATTCTTCCACTGTATGTCTCCTCTGTCAAATATTATCTGACTGTAGGTATGTGATTTTATTTCTGCATCTTCTAATCTTTTCCATTGGTATTCAGGTCTGTTTTTGTGCCTATACCAAGCTGTCTTTGTTACTATGGCTCTCTAGTAAAGCTTGAAATCTGGTATTGTGATCCATCCTGAGTTGTATCTTTTGCCTAGAATTGCTTTGACTATTCTAGGTCTTTTGTTGTTCCATATGAATTGTTGGGTTGTTTTCTCTATTTCAGTAAAGAATGTCATTGGGATTTTAATGGGAATTGCTTTGAATTTGTATATCATCTTTGGCAGGATAGCCATTTTCACAATATTGATTCTGCCTATCCAAGAACATGGAAGGTCTTTCCATTTCCTGGTGTCCTCTTTGATTTCTTTCTTTAGGTTTTTAAAATTTTCACTAAATAGGTTCTTTACCACTTCGGTAATTAGGTGGTTAGGTTAATTCCTAGATTTTTTTTGGAGGGGGAGGATTGTGAATGGAGTTGTTTCCTTGATTTCCCTTCCTGCTTGTACATTGTTGGTGTACAGAAAGGCAACTGATTTTTTGTGGGCTTATTTTGTATCCTGCTACTTTGCCGAAGTGGTTTATAGGCGTTTTGGAGTGGGGTTTTTGGGGATGCTGAAGTATAATATCATATCAATTGCAAATAGGGATATTTTATTTTTTGTTTTTTGTTTCTTTAGGTCCGGTCGTGGGGCCTGAACTCTGGGCCTGAGTGCTGTCCCTCAGCTCTTCAGCTCAAGGCTAGTGCTCTACCTCTTGAGCCACAGAGCCACTTCTGGCTTTTTTTCTTTTTGCTTATATGGTGCTGAAGAATCGAACCCAGGGCCTCATGCATGCAAGGCAAGCGCTCTACCACTGAGCCACCTTCCCAGCCCTAGGGATAGTTTAATTTCTTCCTTCCCTACGTAGATCCCTTTAATGTCCTTTTCTTGCCTTATTGCTCTGGCTAAGGATTCCAGAACTATATTGAAGAGAAGTGGAGAGAGTGGGCACCCTTACCTTTTTCTTGATTTTAGGAGAATTGGTTGTAGTTTTTCCCCATTTAGTATAATATTGGCTATTGGTCTGTCATACATGGATTTTATTGTTTTAAGAAATGTTCCTTCTACTCCTTTTTTCTCCAGAGCTTTTAACATGAATGTGTGTTGTATTTTATCAAAAGCCTTTTCTGCATCAATTGAGATAGTCATGTGTTTCTTGACCTTGAATCTGTTAATGTAATTGATTACATTAATTGATTTACATATGTGAAACCATCCCTGCATCTCTGGGGTGAAGCCCACTTGATCATAATGTATGGTTTTTTTTTATATTTTTCTGGGTTCTGTTGACTAAAATTTTATTGAGGAGCTTTGCATCTGTGCTCTTCAAAGAGATTGGTCTGTAATTCTCTTTTTTGTTCTTGTTGGGCTTTTGCTTGGTTTGGGGGTGAGTATGATATTGGCTTCATAGAATGAATTTGGAATTTCTTCCTCTGCTTCTATTTCACAGAAGAATTTTGGAGTATGGCTATTAGTTCCTCTCTAATGGTCTTATAGAATTCTGTAGTTGAATCCATCTGGACCTGGGCTTTTCCTTATTGGAAGACTTCTGATTGCTTCCTCTATTTCATTGTAAGTTATTGGCTTATTTAAGTAAGTTATTTATTCTTGGCTCAGTTTTGGCAATTTGTATCTCTCTAAAAATGCATCCATTTCTGCTAGGTTTTCCTTCCTTAGTGAGCATAGATTCTGGAAATAGTTCTTTATGATTGTTTGGATGTTGCATCCTGTGGCATCCCTGATCTTAATGATTTGGGTATTCTTTCTTCTTTTTTAGTTAATCTTGACAGAAGTTTATCAATTTTATTAATTTTTTCAAAAAACTGCTTTTATTTAATTTTATTTTTTTGTTAGTCTGTCTCATTAATTTCAGCTCTTATTTTGGTTATCTCACTCCATCTAGTAACTTTGGGTTCAATTTTTTTTGCTTTTCCAGTAGTTTTAGTTGCATCATGAGATTATCTACTTGGCTTGTCTCTATTTTCTTGATGTGTGCATTGAGAGCAATAATTTTGCCCCTCAGGGGTGCTTTTGCCATGTGATGTATATTCATTTTCATTGAATTGTAGGAACTTTTAAATTTCTTCTTTAATTTCTTCTGTGACCCAGGTGTTGATCAGAAGTGTGCTGTTCAATTTCCATGTATTTGATTAATTGCTATGGTATGCTTTGTTATTGAGAACTAGCTTGATTCACTATGGTCAGATAGAATAGAGGGGATTATGTCGATTATGTCGATCCTCTTGTATTTGCTTAAATTCTTTGTATGAACTACGATATAATCTATTTTGGAGAAAGTTCCATGGGCTGCTGAGAAGAATGTGTGCTGGGTTGTTGTTGGGGAAAAAACTCTGCAGATGACAATTAAATCTTGAGATATGGCATCATTTAATCGGAGGCTTCTTTGCCAATCATTTGGTTGGTAGACCTGTCTTTTGGTGAGAGTGGAGTATTAAAGTCTTCTAGTATCATTGTCTTTAGATTTATTTTTTCCTGTAGGTCTGTGAGTATTTGCTTAATATATTTGGGTGCTCCAAAGTTTGGAGAGTATAAATTGATAATGGTGATATCCTCTTCTTTGATTGTTCCCTGTATTAATAAGTGATGCCCTTATTTGTCTTTTTGTATTGATTTTAGTAAAAAGTTTATTTTGTCAGATATCAGGATGGCAACCCCTACCTTCTTACTGGGAACATTTGCATGGTAGATCTTCCTTCATCCCTTCACTTGAACTTTGTTTTTATCTTTGGCTGTGAGATGGTAGACGACAAGTAGATGGAACTTGTTTTCCTATCCAATCTGCAGTACATTTTCTTTTGATTGGTGAGTTGACTCAATTAATATTTATAGTTAAGTGCATTGTCTTTCTTGACAATTTCCTGCTTTCCTAAGTTTTTCTTCTGTCCTTTCCTCTTGTGCTTACTAAATCTTCTAGTGATATCTGCCGGATGTAGATCTCTAATCTTGACCTTTTCTTCAGATTGTATTCCCCCTCTTACTATTCTTTGTAGTGCTGGATTATTGTTTATGAATTCTTTTAGTTTTCCTTTACTATTACAAATTTTAGTTTCTTTGTCAAATGTGAATTCTAGCTTCGCTGGATATACCAGTATGGGTTGGCAGTTATTGGTTCTCAGGACTCAGATGGTACTTTCCCAGGCTTTCCTTGCATCCAGTGTCTGTGTGGAGAGATCTGCAGTGATTCTGATTTTTCCCCCATTGTAGTATAGATGCTTCTTTGCTTTTCCTGCATGGAAGATCATTTCTTTATTATTCAGCTCTAGCATTTTTAATATGATGTACATGGAAGTGTTCCTCTTGGGATCCTGTTTGCCAGGTGTTTTCTACACTTCTGTTATGTAGATGAGATTTTGTCTTTTAAGATTGGGGACATTTATGGCAATAATTTTATTGAATAAGTGGTGCATCCTTCTATTCTGATATTCTTCACCTTCGTCGACCCCAATTATATGAGGGTAAATTTCTTGACATTGTCTGCTTGTTCTTGGAATTCCCTCTGGCACATTTTGAGTGTTTTTTCCATGTCTGTGACTTTTTTTTTCCAGTTGCTGCATTTTGTCTTCAGTACCTGATATTCTATTTCCCATTTCATTCACTCTATTAACTATGGCTTTCATTGTGGTTTTCTTTGAGGAAATTGAACCTTTTATGATTTCTGTGTCAGTTCTCAAAGTACTAATTTTGTCTTTTAACAAGATGTGTAATGCGTCTATTCTTGAGTGCATCTCTTGTTTGAAATCCTGGATCTCTTTTGATAATTCATTTCTTTGTTCTTTAAATTTCTGATCCATTTCTCACTTTAATTCTTGAGTTATTGCCTCTACCAACTCTTGGATGTAGCATTTGTCTTCCATTTCTTTTTATGCTTTCACTGGAGTTATTCCCTGGGTGGCTGCTGGCCTTTGGGGATGGTTTGCTCCACGAAGACCCTTCCCACCACCCCTAGACCACGGCAAGCCACCAAAGTGGCTGGCCCGCTGCTGCCTGGGACCTCAGTAGAACTCCAGTGCAGAAAACTCACATGGTGCTGGACCCAGACAATGTAAACAGAGACAGAGACCGTGGAATCCAAACCTGGAGTCCCCACCACCACCTTACCAGCCCACAATCATCCCAAAAGAGCTTTAAATCTTGAGTCATTGCCTCTATCAAGTCTTGTTGATAAGTCTTGTAATTTTTCGCTGTGATTTTCACATGAAGATTCAGAGATTATCGGACTCAAATCCCAAACTCTGGTGGCTGCCTTCGCTTGGTTCTGAGTTGGTTCCTGGGTCAGTAGCACCTGCCTGGAACACACAGGTGGGGTTTCTTCCTCTGCCAGCTGCTGGAGCTCCAGAGCCCAGTTCCTGATTTCAGACAGGGACTGGCAGCGCAGCTTGGCTTAGTCTTGTGCTGGGGGGGAGGGATGGGGTACCCAGGCAGGGCACCGTCTACCACCTGCTGTTGGAGCCGGTTTCCGGTTCCCAACTTCAACCAGGAAGCCTTGGTTTAAGTTGTTAGAGCATCTGCCTAGAACACACAGGTTGGGCTGCTCGAGCCCACGTGCCTAGATCCCAACTTCAACCGAGGACCTGCGGTGACCTGGCAGGCTGGATGTATTCCACAGGTTGCTGGGGCGCGTTCACAGTTCCCAGCTTCAGTGGGATTAGTGGCCCAGGCAGGAGGGGGAGGGGCCCAGGTCTAGCTCTGGGGGTACTGCTAGCTCTGGTCTCCCGGGGCATGATGGGGGGTGTCCCTGTCCCCCCACATGGGGGACTCACTTATCCAGGAACTGGTTTAAGGGCTGTCCAGTGGTGTTGTGGCAGATCGCCATATCTGTGTACTGTAGATTGCTGGTGGTGGGGGCTCCTGATTTGGTTCCATGGTCTCTGTCTCTGTTTACACTGTCCAGGTTCGGCATCGTGTGAGTTTCCCGCGCTGGAGGTCTACTGAGGCCCCAGGCAGTAGCGGGCCAGGCCACTTTGGTGGCTTGCTGTAGGGCAGGGGTAGGGGAAGGGTGTTCGTGCAGAGTCTGAACTCCAGGTCTGGGTTTCCTCGGTATCTTATCTCCGTTTTTTGTTTCTGTTTACACTGCCCAGTCGGCACGGTGCGCGTTTTCTGCACTGGAGTTCTACAGACCACTGTGGCTCTGAGGTTCGGGGCAGCTGTTGGCCTGGCGCTTTGGCAGCTTGGCATGGAGCCACAGGCCAGGGGTAGTGGAAGGGTCTTTCATCTTTGTGTACGTTCTGACGTTTTTCTTTTCTTTGTTCAGTTCCTGAGTTTCTCTGGTTGTTTGCTTATTTGCAGTTGTCGATCTCTTGGGGGAAGTGAGAGTTGGGACTCGAACTCTCTAGTTGGTTGGAGAGAAGTGTGGTGTTTCCTTACTGTTTAACAGCCATCTTGCCTCTGGTTTGTTATTGTTGTTTTGAATGTATTATGTGAATGAGGATTTCAACCAGTGAATTTGGGGGAAAGCATTCCTACCTTAACACCAGGGAGAATTGCACAAGATCGCTATAAAGTAGTATCTATGTTTTAGACAATTGGATTCCACATTGAGCTTGGATCTCAAACACGAACTTACCTTTCTCTCCTAAAGAAGCAAAAAAACCAAGCAGAAAAATAGGCTTCCCATTAACAATGTAGGCAGAATGATGGTGCTTGGCAAGAAACATACTCTGTGACAGGCAAATAGAATCACTGCGTGGGATCTGAGCGTTCAAAGCCAGCCTAGGCAGGAAAGTACATGAGACTTCTATCTCCCATTAACCACCAGAAGTCAAGCTGTGTCTCAAGTGGTAGAGTGCTAGCACAAAAGCTCAAAGACAGTGCCTGGGCCTGGGGTTTAAACCCCACAACCAACAACAAAATTAGTAATGTTCTGCTAAGAATAGAACACCCAGCTTATGCCACACTAGAATAAAAGGCAAAGCACAACAAAGAGGAAGATGCAGGGCATCAGACTTTGGAGTTACAGATCTGAGTTTGGACATTGTCACTGATATTTCACTCACAGTGTAATATTAGTAACGATCTCTCTGCTTTTACCACAGGGATCCTTAGGATTCTCAGTATAAGAATATATAAAAATATAGCTGGACACCTTGGCTCAAGGCTATTATCCTAGCTACTTGGGAGGTGGAGATGTGGGGAGGTGGTGGGGGAGGGATTGAGACTAGCTTGGGCATAAAAGTTTGAGAGAGTGAGTGCACCCCCAATGAATGGCTTAGTCCAGTGGTTGGATTTGTCATTGCAACAACCAAGGAAAGTACAGATAGGAGGATTGCCGTCTGGACCAGCCTGGGAATAAAGAGAGACACTACCTTGAAAATAACCAATAAAAGGGCTGGGAAAGTGGCTCAGTGGTAGAGTGCTTGCCTTGCATGCCTGAGGCCCTGGGTTTGATTCCTTAGCACCACATAAGCAAAAAGAAAAAAGCTGGAAGTGGCATTGTGGCTCAAGTGGTAGAGTGCTAGCCTTGAGCTGAAGAGCTGAGGGACAGCCCAGGCCCAGAGTTCAGACCCCACGACCGGACCCCCCCCCAAAAAAAGAAAATAACCAATAAAATAAAAGAGGCTAGTATGATGGTTCAAGTGGTAGAGTGTCTGCTTAACAAGTTTGAGGTCCTGAGTTCAAACCCCAAGTACGACTGTATACAAAAAAAAACATAAATGAGCCAAGTACAAAATGTTTATTACCATGCTCAGTACATAATAAGTGCTTTATGTAAGGTACTGATTGTATTACATACTGATTTATTTTGTGTGTCTTTACTTAAATAACATTAAGATTATACTTATTTAAGGTTTTAGTGTGTGTGTGTGTGTGTGTGTGTGTGTCTGTCATGGAGCTTGAACTCTGGGTCTGGGCACTGTCCCTTAGCAATTCAGCTCTAGGCTAGTGCTCTACCACTTGAGCCATAGCGCCTTTTCCGGCTTTTTCCATTTATGAGGTGCTGAGGAATCAAACCCAGGGCCTCATGCATGCGAGGCAAGCACTCTACTACTGAACCATTTCCTTAAGGTGTTTTTTAAAAATGGTTGGCTCTTATATTCACAATCAAGTTCTCAAAAAAATAATCTACAAAGTAACACTTTACTCTCTGATTCTCTATTATGCAACTCATAAGTGCTTTGGCCTTTAGACTGGTGCCTCTTTTACCTATTTCAAAGATCTTAAAAGCTGAAAGCCAGGAAATTCATTAATTGCTAGCCTAAGAATGTAGTTCAATGTTTTAGAGCACTTGTCTAGCATGTGAAAGGTCTTGGGTTCAATCTCCAGCAGCACACAAAATAAATTCTGTCTTTATCTGTATCACCCCAATTTGTAGAGGTGACCTTGAAACTTTTCTGCTTGAATGATGCAGAGAGAGCAGACATAAATAAGAATTTTCAAATATATGATTTAATAACAAGAATTTTTGCTACAGAATTATAAAGGTTAATTCAATTAAAAGGTTTAAACCTTATTGAAAAGAATGAAGTAATATGAATTTGGAAAAATAATTCTATGATTGCCATAGGTTACACTGCATAAAACACTGAGGAACTTTACTATTTGAGGGACAATACCAGAAGACAATATGGTAGCTACCCGGCCATTGTGAGCATATAGCTGTGCTTAAAAGCAGATGGACTTCTATGCTTTCAACTTGAAATCCCTGGAGACACCGGAAATGTATCTGCATATATAAATGCCATCCTCCTAATGTCAAATTAAAGATTTAGTGGTCAAAAGAATCACCCAGAAAGCTTGTTTAAAAATGAACATATTTAAATATGCTCTTTAAATAAATGCTACTTCTCTTTTTACATGCAAGTGCTATCTCTAGAGATTAATTCAGGGGCCAGACCTACTGAGCACTTTTAACAGGCACTCAGATAATTCCGATGCTGGTGGTCCACATGGATTGTACCTTGAGATACATTATCTCAGTGCAGGGATGGGCAATGCTCCCTTTAATTGGCTGTCTTGTTCCATGCTCAGGGCTCTCCTAAGTCATCAGCCTCCATCACCACCCACACATGGTTGGCAATGGCTTGGCAGGGCTCACTTTGACAGCCTACGTGTCAAAGTAGGACAGGTGGCCACTTACAATCTCTCATGCAGAATCAGCAGTCAATGCTGACTACCTAGATACAAGTAGGCACAGCAGGTAGTGATCAGATTTTAGAACTTGCCAGCTGAGTTCCTACACAATAGCGAGATTTTGTTCAGTACTAGCAAATTTTTATGCCTTATTGAGTTAGCACTTTTATAATAGAAAGATGCTTTTTGGTTATTGAAACAGCCTGATAAAGAACAGCAGCCTCATTTAAATATAAGTATAATAGGAAGATCATATTTGTCTTCACAAACTAAAGCAGGACAGCAAAGCCACTAGCAATTTGTGATTAATATTATTGCCATTGTTATTACTGCTAGTATTTTAAACCATCAAAATTCACAAAAACTGTCACCTTTCTGAATGTGTGTAAGACAGGTGACATACCAGTTTTCTTCTCATTTACAACTCCAGTGATTCTGAAGATATTCACAGGGCTTCTTGTGCTAATCAAAGATGCCATGTTTGCAAATGTTCATCTAGGTAGAACAGACAGTGAGTGCTCAGGTGCATCGTGCTGACTCAAACTGGTTGTAGTAATTGGAATGAGGAGAGCTTGTAGGTAAGATATGGGATTACAACAAAAGAGAAAAAGCTTACAGGGCTTTATCAAAATGAAGCAGTGTTTATTTCAAAATACCATGCTGGGAGGGGAATTATTTAGTGTAATATCTAACAAGTAATGAGGGGCAACAACCTGGGAGCCTATCTAACTTTCTAGCAGTGGACTTATTTAATATACTCTTCCAAGATAAAGAAACTCAAATCAAATGATGCATTGGAAACCACCTAAGCTGTGGCTCCTCAGGAGGAGACAATAGGGTGCATCACAGTTTGAGGCCAGACTGGGGGAAAAAAAATTCACAAGGCCTCAACTTAACCAGTAAAAAGCTAGGAATGGTGTCACACAGCTGTCATCTCAGTTCTTTATGTGAAATGTGTAAGCAGGAGGATTGCAATCCAAGCCAGTTTGGGGGGCAAAATGAGGCCCTATTAAAAAAATAATAAAAGCAAAAAGGGCTAAGGGTGTGCAAGCAGGTGCAATATCCTGAATTTAAACCCAAGTACCACAGAAAGAGAGAAGAACGAAGGAAGGAAGGAAGGAAAGAGGACTTAATGCTTCTAAATAAATCATTTCTTCTCATACATATTTCAGTTCAAGAAACAGTTGCTTCCCAAAAAAGAAACCTAACTGTAAAATTGCTCCAGTACATAGTGAAGGTAAAGGTCATAGGAAGGCCGAGTGGTTTCGGGTGAATAAGCAGCCTTTATTGAGTCTATGGGCTGTGCCATTCTTGGATTCCACATTTCTCCCTGCCTTCATTCTCCAGCTTTCAATGATTTAGGCCACACAATTTCTTTCAACCTTGTCCAAATAATTATGCAAATTCAAACACATAGCCCTCCCATTCCTTCCTAGCACCAAATCTATAGAGACTTTTAAAGCCTTTATCAAGCTAGGGCTCTATGGATTCACTCACTATCATTGCATGGGTGGCTTCCTAATTTAGAACCTGAGACCTCTGCTCATTATATCTTATTGCTGTAAGTATACAGCCATGCCTGTGGAAGTCTTTTACCAAGTCCTTAGTAATGCTGACACTTTCTGCTTGATCACCCAATGCCTTAGGGCTATGGCACTAAATTCAGAGCTATTTCTAAAATGTTTTTCCGGGCCCTCTTTAAAAGACAACATGCTGCTTCTTTGCAAAATCACCATCATACTATTAGGAGCAAGTGTTTATTAAGTTATCTTTACAAACCTAGGTCTAATTTTGTGTAAATTGGTAGAACCTTAGTAATTACTGTTTTTAGGCACATTTTTTCAGTCCTTCAATCTAAGTTTTTTATCTTCGGATCCTATTTGGTCTCACATTCCAACAAATATGTCTTCTCTAAATTTCACTTCTGTTCTCTGCTTACCTGACTACTAAAAATAGTGGCTCTACAAAATTCTAAAGATGCTATCATTATATCAGGTACACATTGTCCAAGATCTTCTACATCAGTAGATTTCTTGTCTTCAATTTTTTTTTTTTTTTTGCCAGTCCTGGGGCTTGAACTCTGGGCCTAGGTACTGTCCCTGAGCGTCTTTTTGCTCAAGGCTAGGACTCTACTACTTTGAGTCATAGTGCCACTTAGACTTTTTCTGTTTGTATGGTACTGAGGAATTGAACCCAGGGCTTCATGCATGCTGGTCAAGCACTCTACCACTAAGTCACATTCCCAGCCCCTTGTCTTCAATCTTTAAAAAACTCTACTAAAGGGTTGGGAGGGGTAGCTCAGTGGTAGAGTGCTTGCTTTGCATGCACAAGGCCCTGGGTTTGATTCCTCAGCACCAAATAAGCAGAAAACCTGGACGTGGTGCCGTGGCTCAAGTGGTAGAGCTCTAGCTTTGAGCTGAAGAGCTGAGAGACAGCGCCCAGGCCCAGAGTTCAGGCCCCACGGTCGACAAAACAACAACAACAACAATAACAAAACTGCTAAATTCTAACTCTAACTCAACACTTTCTCTAATTTCCCTTTCAATTCATTGCATGGTTTTCAACGTCTTTCAGTATCATCCAATCTCTCCTGGGTGTACAGCAAATGATCGTCAAATTGGTATCTAGCTCAGAGCACAGATATGTCTAAGCAGTATGTCACATGCAAGCTGGAGTTACACAAGAGGAAAGCATTTCCAAAATAAATTAATTTAACTTATGCTTAAAAGGTATAGTATGAAACTGAACTTCCATAACTGGATTGTCCAAAATGTAGATCAAAATGTGGGTCCTCAAGAAGGAAAAAAAATGCACCACTAAAGAAGAAATTTTACCTCTAAAGTGGTAAAATGAAGCAGAATACTAACACCCAGGGTGTTATGAATATGAATAATGGAGGTGTAAAGCAGTACACGTAAGGGGAAAAGTAGTTTGTCAATATCTATTAAATGTATTAAATATATGTATTAAATATAAAAGATGTGTACGGGGAAACAAAGGAGGAGGCAACAATGCTTGATAAGAAATGTACTCAATACCTTGCCCATGTAATTGTAACCCCTCTGTATGGTATTTTCACACACACACACACACACACTCACACACACACTCACACGCACACACACACACACACACACACACACAAAGGTGTGTACATTTGGCCCAATAATCCCACTTTAACAAAATGTACACATAGTGTCATTGGTGTTAAAAACAAGATTGCTGGGGTATATCTCAGTGATGGAGTATTTGCCTGGCAAGTAAAAGGTACTGGATTTGATACTCAGCACTACAAAGAAACAATATGAAACAAGAAGTAGGAAAACCATACTGAGTAAAAATGGTGGAGCAAGTTTTCATGAGGGAGTAAGTCAAATCAATCAAATCGTCAAGATTGATGCCACTAAACTATACCTGTGACGTATATTAGAAGGGAAGGTACAAGATGTGTATATGTGAGGCAAAGTCTGCTGTGTCTTGAGAGACTTTCCTGGACAGTGAGATCAAAGAATAGGGAGAGCCGTGTGCTGGTGGCTCACGCCTGTAATCCTAGCTACTCAGGAGGCTGAGATCTGAGGATCATGGTTCAAAGCCAGCCCGGGCAGGAGAGACTGTGAGACTCCTATCTCCAATAAACCACCAGAAAACCGGAAGTGGCGCTGTAGTTCAAGTGGTAGAGCGCTCGCCTTGAGCTGAAGAGCTGAGGGACAGCGCCCAGGCCCAGAGTTCAAGCCCTACGACTGACAAAAAAAAACAAAAACAAAAACAAAGAATAGGGAGAGAAAAACCATGAGAAAAAGAAAGGAAACAATTGCAGGCGGGGAGAGCAGCCTGAATAAGCATTTCTCAATCTGCTGTTTCCTTACCACATCCACCACTATCACCTGCTAAGTGAGCCCAGCTCACTCCATATTAGGGCACTCACATTCTCTGATCCCTTCCTGGGAATGTTCTTCCCTGTCCTTTCTAGATAGATGGCTACCTTTTTGTAAATCCCAATTCTGAGAAATTCCAACTCTGCTCACCTGAGAAAGAAGAGTCCATCAGTCATTTTCTCTTATGTCAGCTTCCATTTATTCTCAGCATAGCAATTAACAGCAATCCATATCTGCTGTTGATACTGCATTTCTTTCCCATATCAAGCCCCATTGGGAACAAAATGCTTGCCTGCCTTTTCATTGATATATCTTGGGCTTCCACATTAACAAAACCATTCTGCAGATGGAAGGTACATGGAAGAATGTGTGGGAAACAGCAAAAGCGAGAGTGGCTGAAAAGCAGATGGGGACAGGAGGACAGATCAATGTTGCTACAGAGGGAACCTTGATCAGAGGAGGTGAGCATGGGTAATAGAGCTCAACTGTGAAGACAAATAAATGGTAAGGGGAGGTCTCAGCACAAACTGGGGGGAAGAAGTAGAGATGGAGAAAATTGGGTGTACTGAAGAATAAAAATGTATGTGAACATATAAAATATTTACACATATAAAGTACATAAAATATTTATATGTAAAATATAAAATATTTACATATTTATATTCATTATGTATTTACATAGTATATCTGTCACATATATTATTATATAATTTAATATAATTATCTAACGATTTTATAATTTAATAATGTATAATTCATAGACTACATTATAATTTACATGTTATTTAATAATAATCATAAATACAATTAATTTATAATTTAATTATTATATTTATATATTATTTTATATATTTATAGTGTAGACTAATATAATTTATATTTTATATAATAAATAAATATATAAATAAATAAGACATCTCAGCTTGTGCAACTGTTTGGATGACAATACCATTCCTACGAACTACTGGGGAGAAATGTTCTGATAAAACTGTGAGTTTGGCTTTAGATACAATGAGTTAGCGGTAGTTACATTTACAGGTCTGGACTCATGAAGTTCCATAAAATAAATAGGAAAATCAAACAAAAGTAATCAAATGGCCAGCATGGTGTAGGCCTGTGATCCCAGGACAGGCTTGCATCATCACCCCTTCTACTCAGGTAGGAGGACTGAAGTCCAAAGCTGGCCCCAGGGAAAAGCAAGAAGTAAAGGAAACTGAAAAACCAAGGGGGAAAAATAGGACTAGAGTTTTGGCTCAAGTGATAGAGTAATTGCCTAGTAAGTGTGAAGTCCTGTGTTTACCCAGAACTAGCAACAGCAACATAATCTGAAAAGCAACAAAGGTGTGACATTCCATGTGATTGTGGAATCCAGAGGAGTAGTCTAGGTGTAGATGTAAATATAGGTGCTGCACCTTATACACAGGGTAATTAAAGTCTTGGGAAGTGATGATGTTGTCTGGAGACAATAGAATTTGCAAAAAAAGAAGAATGTATAGACCACGCCTGAAAAGATGGCATTGAGGAAGAGGTGGTTGCAAAATACACTGAGAAAAAGCCACAAGGGATGTGAGAAAAAGCCACAAGGGATGTGAGGAAAAGCCGAGACTCCCAAGGATTAGACTGACACTGAAGTGTATGCAAAGGATAAGAAACATGCAATAGTTAGTTATAGTGATGTTAGCAAGAACTGGTCTATGGAGAAATCTATCTTATTTAAAGGTAACTACAAGCATATAAAATTCCATGATATTCTCTGAAACTGTGTTTTCAGCAGCATTAAAAAATCCTACCTGAAGACTGTGTAAATACTAGTGGAGAATGTCCACATAGCTTGTAATTCCTGATATACTGGAATGCAATGCAGTCATCAAAAGGAGCAAATCTATGATGATAATTATCTGATGAAAGATGTCCAAGATATATGAGAAAGAAGCACGTTACACACAAGTAAGAATAACCTGAGCTTTTTTTTTTTTTTTTTTTTTTTTGGGTAAAAATGGATGTCGTCGTCGTAGGGAAAGTTGAAGAGAACTTTTGTATACCAAGTGATGGGAAGAGATGAAGATTAAATGGGAAATGATAAATACCTGAGCTTTTTGTGTAGTTTAAATTTAAAAAGGCTACCCCTAGCCATGTAACTGGGCTGCTTGCCTAGAGTCCCAACACTGAGGGAAGAGAATCCCAACTTGGAGTCCAACCTGGGATGCATGGCGAGATTCTGTCTCCAAAAATAAAATTTCATTTCTACAAACCCATCCAACTCAACATAAAAGCTGAATTTATGAAATAGCTGCTTCCAAAAGTATGTCAGGCAAATAAATCCTGTCACAACAAGCCAAGAAAGGTCAATTGGCACATACACTAATTTGGAAGTTCAAAATAATTATTTCATGGTTTTTTTTTTTGAGACCAGGTCTCACTATGTAGCTTAGGCTGGTCTTGGATTTTATATCCCACATCCTTATATTATAATTTAAAATCAAATACTAACATAGAATGGAGCCTTCCTTAATTATCTGAATTAAAATTTTTGCATGTATCTGTCAGAGATCTTTGTTTCTGATTACTTTCTTGGATAATAGTTTTTGTCTGCTTACTTTATTAAGGAACGATCAAGCAATGATGAAGAACAGCCCAGGATTCATGAACTTATTGATTTCTCTTTTTGGAAGATGTGTGATGTGTTTGGCTGTGTATGTAGGCAGATAAATGCACATACATAAATATATCATATATCTGTTTACATTTTATGTATGTAAAAGACATGTGTACTCTTCTTTGTTGGGGACTGAAGAATGTCCACAACATTTGCAAACTAAGACTGTTCTTTAAAAATCTTTATATTCAGCTTCTGCACAGCTAAATCTATCACAACCAAGATAGAAATACAACCAACTAATTGGGAAAAAATATTCACCAGCAATATATCAGACAAGGGGTTAACATCCAGTATATACAGGGAACTCAAGAAACTAATCCCTCCCTAACAAACCAATTACTAAATGGATAAGGGAACTAAAGAGGGACTTCTCAGATGAAGAAATAAAAATGGCAAAGAAACACATGAGGAAATGTTCATCATCCCTGGTGGTGAAGGAAATACAAATAAAGACAACCCTGAGATACCACCTTACCCCAGTCAGAATGTCCCACATCCACAAATCAGCCAACGACAAATGCTGGAGGGGATGTGGAGAAAGAGGAACCCTATTACACTGCTGGTGGGAATGTACACTTATACAACCACTTTGGAAAGCAGTCTGGAGGGTCCTTAGAAAGCTAAAGATTGACCTCCCTTACGACCCAGTCATACCACTTCTAGGCATCTACCCTGAACAACAGGAGCCAATATACAAGGACACGTGCACCTCCATGTTTATTGCAGCACTGTTCGCAATAGCTAGGATATGGAAACAACCCAAATGCCCCACCACAGATGAATGGATCCACAATTTGTGGTATCTATACACAATGGAATATTGTGCGGCCATTAGAAATGACAAAATAATGGCATTTGCAGGGAAATGGATGGAGCTAGAAGGAATCATGTTGAGCGAGGTAAGCCAAGAGCAAAGAGACAAACGGTACATGGTCTCCCTGATAAGTGGATGCTAAATCCAAAACGTTAGGTGATACAACAAAATTAACAGGACTTAAGAAACAAAGAACTTCCACTCATCTGGTCGAACCACTACTAAATATCCCCACGCTGCTGATCACATGTATGTTATATATGTGTACACCGTTATATGTTATAGACTGTGATAGACAATTTGCTCCAGGAAAGTTAGAATGAAGTTGTGACTTTAAATGAGCATCATTATTACACAATACTGTGAAATTTGGGAAATTATATAATCACTTAATCACAATTAAAAAAAAAAAAAAAAGAACCTCGGGGAAGGTAGGGAGGGAAGGGACAGTAAGGGGAAAACAATGGAGGGGGTAACAATGCTCAATAAGAAGTGTACTTATTACCTTGCTCATGTAACTGTAACCTTCTGTATAGTATCTTTACAATAAAAAAAAATTTTAAAATCTTTATATTCATGTATCTACAGTTATATATGGAATTATAAATCAGCATTTTATAAATGATTCCCAAATCCAAGATTTCTCAATATTTGCTTACAGACACAGAAATAGAACCATCTTAATTTAGAATTTTAATATCTTCAGTCACTAAAGTCAAATGTCTTATCATATATGAAGAAGATATAATATACAAGATATTTTATGAAATATATTTTATAGTTAATTTCTTTAAGTTTAACTTGAAGAAATGTCACTAATAATATATTTTGGTTTATTGTTTTAAAATTATTCAAAAACTAGGATGAATGAATTACAGGACATTCCTAGGAATCTAAGAAGGCATTTAAGAAATATAAAAAGTGTATTAATCAGTTCCAGTTAGCCACAAAAAAAAAAAAAATCAGGCTTATAAAATAAAATACAGGGCTGGGAAGGTGGCTCAGTGGTAGAGCGCTTGCCTTGCATGCTCGAGGCCCTGGGTTCGATTCCTCAGCACCACATAAGCAAAAAGAAAAAAGTCGGAAGTGGCGCTGTGGCTCAAGTGGTAGAGTGCTAGCCTTGAGCTGAAGAGCTGAGGGATAGCGCCCAGGCCCAGAGTTCAGGCCCCACGACCGGATCCAAAAAATAAAAAAAATAAAATAAAATAAAATACATAAAACCTCCCTCTTCCAAATCTGCTAAATCTGCATACTTTGTAACTTACAAATTATTTTGTTCACTTGAATTATTTTCCATAGTTGAATTAAAGCAACGACAACCCAAAACAAACAGGAATCAAGGAAGTTTTTTAAGGGCAGAGAAGTGTTGTTGTTTGGCTTTTTTTGTTTGTTTTGCCAATCCTAGGGCTTCCTTTGCTTAAGACTAACACTCCACCATTTGAGCCACAGTCCACTTGCAGCATTTTCTGTTTATGTTGTACTAAAAAATCAAACCCAGGCTTCATGCATGCTAGGCAAGCACTCTACCGCTGAACCCCAATCCCAGACCCAAAGCAGAGAAGTTTTAAGCTCTTTTTTCTTATTTATTTATTATATGTGAAGATTTCATTCTTTTATGTCATATGATATTTACACATTGGATATAAATATAATTTATAATGGTAATGTTTAAAGGACCATAGAAGCACACTCAAAAAATAAAATGGATTTTAAAAGTTCACATCAACTAGTTGTACAAAAGGGGTTCATTTTTAACAAGTCCATTTTTACAGTGCTTCTCGATCATAATCATCTTTTTAACCATTCTCCCTTTTCTCACTTTCTCTTCCCTCCTTCTCTCTTTTCCTCCCTCCCTTTCTCTCCCACTACCTCCCTTCCCCCTTCCTTCCTTCCTTCCTTTCCTTCCTTCCTTCCTTCCTTTCCTCCCTTCCTCCCTTCCTCCCTCCCTTCTTTCCTTCCTTCCTTCCTTCCTTCCTTCCTTCCTTCCTTCCTTCCTTCCTTCCTTCCTTCCTTCCTTCCTTCCTTCCTTCCTTCCTTTCCTTCCTTTCCTTCCTTCCTTCCTTCTTTTCTTTGTCAGTCCTGGAGCTTGAACTTAGGGCCTGTGCACTATCCCTGAGCTCTTTTGCTCTACCACTTTGAGCCACAGTGCCATATCCACTTTCTGAGTGATTAATTGGAGATAAGAATCTCATGGGAACTTTTCTGCCCAGGCTGGCTTTGAACCCAATCCTCAGATCTCAGCCTCCTGAGTAGCTAGGATTACAGGCATGAACCACTGGTGCCTGGCTTTTTGTTCCATTTTCATACATGTATATAAAGTATTTTGTCTGTATTTACCCCATGTTGTCTGCCCTCCCTACTAGTGCTAACACTCCAGACAAGAAATGTTTCAACTAACTTTCATATTTTATTAAAGTCCATGTTACTTGTTTAAAGGGGTTTCACATAATCTCTCTCTCTCTCTCTCTCTCTCTCTCTCTCTCTCTCACACACACACACACACACACACACACACACACACATATTAATATATATACCATACTTGAGTCAGAATGATCACATATAAAAGACACAGGAGTACACTACCAATTTCTGATGATATGATACCTAGGACCATCTCAAATATGTGAATATACTTGTTTCAATGATGTCTTTCTGATGTAGGAGTTAGGGAAACCAATGTGTGGGACCTTGAGTCACACTGTGGAATCACATTGTGGCCCACTGACCTTAATGGGATGGCTTGTGACATAAAGTAGGGCCGTGCTGACCCACAACCCCTGCCTGACCATCCAAAGGTCAAGAAATTCTCTGCCTGACATATGGGAGATATTGATGATGCATAAACACAGTCTCTGAGAGTTAATGACACATAACAAAGTTTTCCATGGCTGTCCATCAACAGGGGTAGTGTGCAGTGCGGTACTCCTTGACCCTGCCTGCCCTCCCATCTGGAGGGGCACTTCTGCTCTGTTTTCCTTTTGCTCGTATTAATGAACCTGCTCCTGTTTTAGTTTTTCTGGGCCCATCTTTGAAATTTTTTTTTCTCCAATGAGACCAAGAACCTAATGGTCTCTGGATCCAGTGTCCTGAATCCTATAACATTTCCACTAAAACATTTCAAGCCAAATGACTATTTCAAGCACAAAATCTCAAACATACTCCTTTGTGAAATTCTACAATGAGTAAAACCACACTAAAACCTAATCTTAAGCATAAGCTTTGCATTTGTCTGAGTTGTTTTGGTCCATCATCTTATCCTTGGATAGTGTATCTCTAACCATCTCAAAGGTCCTACATGCTATTTCATTTTAAATTTTGAAGTTATAATGACTTCATAATCTCCTGGTAACCCTTTTGTAGTATTTAAAATTCCTTTTTCTAAAGAAACTCCCTTCTCTAGGGCAAACTGACAGAAACAGGAAAAAAAAAAACCACAAAAAAATATTTAAAATATTTATTCCTTTTTTTTTTAGAGAACAAAACAACAGATATTCTTAGGGTCCTAAGTGAGTTAAGTGAGCGTCTCTGTGTATGAAGATCAAAGTCTTACAAGACCCACCAGAGGGACAGGACTTTCATCTGAGAATGCAGAGCTGGGCTCTCAGCCACCCCCAGGTTGGACAGTCACCTCACAGAGCTCTCCTTAAGAGAATCATGAGAAAATGTTGCTTTAGGGTCTTGGTTCTTCTGTCTTCATTGGTTAGACTCAATCACCTGACGTCTCGTGAATTTTTTCTTCCTCTTTTGGTCCCTGCGATCCTCACTTTGACCCTAGAGATCTTGTCAATAAGGCAACAAACGTGAGTAAACATCTCTGAGTGGAAAACACTATAGAACTTTAAGGTCTTTCTTATTTACTACTATCCCAAGCTGTATCTCCAGGCTTTCACTTTTACTTCCTTTCTTCCCCTAGCATCTGTCTTCATTGACAAACCCTTAGAGTTGAGAGAGTAGTTTTTAGACCTTGTTCTATAACAGGTTAACACCAGCACACTTAATGATCACTTATTGTATTAATATAAAATCATTCTTTTCTATTTTTTTTCAAAGAAACTTTCATGAGATAAACATCTATCATAATGCTGGGTGCTGGTGGCTCATACCTATAATCATAGCTACTCAGGAGGCTGACCTCTGAGGATCACAGTTTGAAGCTAGCCAAGTCCAGACTCTTATCTCCAATTAACCACCAGAAAACTGGAAGATGAGCTGTGGCTCCAAGTGGTAGAGCACTAGCCTTGAGCAAAAGAGCTCAGGGACAGCGCCCAGGTCCTGAGTTCAAGTGCCATGACTGACCACCCCCTGCCAAAAAAAGAGAACTCCAACATATGGAAACAAGAGTTTTTGTTTTGTTTTGTTTTTAGTGTACTGTTTGCAGTTATTTCTCTTTTCTTTCATTTATTTCTTTGTTCCCTCCCCCACCCTCCCTTTTTAAAAATTTTGGAACCCTTTGTCTTGTATGTAAGTTTATCTGATTTGGGGATGGGAAGGGGAATCACAAAAATGGTGAGACAGAGGACAAAGGTTGAAGGAATGCAACATTGATACTCAAAAGACACTATGTTGGAAATGAACTTTACAACTTAGGGGAGGGTAGTGGGGGGAGGGAAAACAGGAGAAAACGAGGGAGGAGTAACTCATTTCCTTATTTATGTAATTATAACCCCTCTGTACAAATTACCTCTACAGTAACAATTAAAAATTTATTTTTAAAAAATTGACCATGAAGGGCTGGGAAGGTGGCTCAGTGGTAGAGCGCTTGCTTTGCATGCATGAGGTCCTGAGTTCGATTCCTCAGTACCACATAAGCTGAAAAAGCCCAAAATGGTGCTGTGGCTCACGTGGTAGAGCGCTAGCCTTGAGATGAAGAGCTGAGGGACAGAGCCCAGGCCCAGAGTTCAGGCCTCATGACTGACAAAAAAAAAAAAAAAAGAACAGAAGTGGGGGAAAAAAATGGACCATAAAAGCATCTTGGTAAGTAAAAGGGAAGATTTTTTTTCTCAGAAGTTGGATCTTATTAATAGGGTACTCATGAGGGGTTAGGAAAAAAAATTATCTTTGTTAAAAGCCCAAATAATCTGTGGAAAATGCTAGCCTGTTGTGTATTTTATTTGTTTGTTTGAGACAACATCTCTCTTCGTATATCAGCTAATCCTTGAACTTGTGATCCTCCTAGCTCAGCTTTCTGAGTGCTGAGATTACAGATATGCACCACCACACCTGCTATCTGTTGTATATTTGAAGGGAAAACTGTCTTGATAGTCTGCATTTTATTCTTTTTCAACATTTGGTTTAGTCTTTCTGCTGCTTCCTAAATAGTTGTTTATCTGTTAAAGAAACTAAAGCAAGTTATGTTCTTGGTGCAAATAAAAAGAACTGAAAATTTGACAAAGCAAATGGACCTACAAAGAACCATCAAATCCCTCCCCCTACCCCTTTGCAAACATGCCTCACTTCCTGGAGTTGACATGTTTTATAGTTTGATGTAATTGATGACATGTCACAGACATGATAGAAACACCAAATCAATTCCTTCTGGAAGAAAAATCCAGGCCATTATCTTACACTCATGTTACTTGTTCATTATCATTTAGGGCAGTCAGACAACAGATTTCAGACCTGAAGCTCCATGGAAGATCTCAGGTCTGGCTCCAGCTTTACCACTGAAAATCCTAGGGGAAACCTCTCCATCTTTCTCAGCCTTAGGTCAGGGCCTGAAATACTGATTTCTAACAGCCTTTTCTGATAAAGCTCAGACCTATGCTTAAAGCAGCAGCAAATCCTTAAAGTGTCTAACCCATCAGTGAATTTGTTACGGTGCACCTGTGTGAGTAAATGGCTAGGAGAGAAAATGTTTGGGAAATACTATGTAAATAGAATTTTTAGTACATAGTATCTTACAAGAACAAGAATTGCAGTGCCAGTAATTGACTGTAACATCAAGTGACATTTGCAGTCAGGATATTTACATGGTACTTAGATGATCATTTTGTTTCTTTAAAGTCTTAACTAGACTCAAATCAAAGAACCAAACTCACCACTTTCCTGAGTGTATGAGTGGTCCTGCAGCCCTTGTGTAAGAAAACAGTACATGTCTGTGGTTGGGGTAAAGGGACTACTGTGACACTAGACATAAAGAAGTGTATTGCTTTAGAAAAGTGAAGAATTTGTGAGGTCCTCTCCTTACCAGTTTGGAAATTTTTTTATGTTGTTAATTTTTTTATGTGCCTGTACTAGATCTTGAACTCAGGCCCCCATTAGTTAGGTTAGCTTTTTAGCTCATAACTGGTGCTTTACTACTTGAGCTCCACCTCCACCTCCAGCTTTTTGCTGGTTACATGAAGATGGAGTTTCTTGGATTTGTCTGCCTGGGCTACCTCCAAACTTTGATTGTCAAATACCAGCTTCTAGAGTAACTAGGATTATAGGCATGAGACACCATGCCTTTGATGCCGACTTTGATAGCATCATATTTAAGCCTTTACCTAGTCCAAGCTAGAGCTTATTTAGAAATATTCAAAATTAATATTCTAAGGTAGTGGACCACTGAAATAAAAAATATTGAAGTGGATGAAAAGACTAAGAGAGCTATGTGTGTGTATATGTTTGCAAGCATGCATGTGCATGTAAGCTAATGCGAGGACTAGTTTTTGCCATCAACTTCAGCTTTTACAAATTTACATTGAGCCAATGAATGGAAGAATGGAAGCAGTATACGGATCATTTAGGCTGGTAAGCATGGAAACTGGAAGGAAATCACAGAAGTCTTGGATATTGAGCACTTGGCATCAAATACTTTTTAAACTGTGTCTAAAAATTATACCATCAGTTTGAATGATTTTGAAATTTGGCTGCTGGACAGAAAAATTAAAAATAAAGTGGAAAACAATCCTTAAATTATTGTATACTAAAGAAATGATTTCAACAAATTGCAATTTAAAGAAAAAAATCTCAACATCTTTGATCCACTAATTGATCTGACTAGAAATTGGCTGGTAATTCCACCCTACTCAGTCTTCTGTAACTGATCAGATGGAAACATTTTGTAAAACATGGTCTTTCTCATCGGTGGTAATAGCTCTTTGTTTACATGACTGAATGTGGCACTGACTATAAAGTCAGATTCAAGTTTTAGACTTAAATGTTTACAGTAACAGCAAAGAGGTACTTTATATACTTTCTTGATTTATCGAGCAATAAATCCAGGAACAAAGAAGTCAAAGATTTGAAGACAATGTATGGATTGAATCCAGTTCAGGGAGACAACTAACTATTTCCAAAAGTGTTTGTAAATGTCTTATCCATAACTGTATATTGGAACCATATTTAACTAGATGTTAAGAACAGTTTGATATACAATATATGCTCACAGCAGCATTCAAAGGTAGAAAAACAGATAGATGATAGATGACAGATACAGATAGAGAAATAGATATTTTACACACACACACACATCATATGTGTTACACTTGGCTCTAAAGCTGAGAAAGTTGGAGCCCACAAATGAGATTGTCCTTAAGAATCCAGCTAGTAGAATATTATTTGAGCATTAAAAAAAAGAACAAAATATTAATATATGCTACAATAGGCACAAAAACACTATGGCAAGTGAAAGAAGAGAGACAAAATGGTTGCATATTTTATGATTCTATCTATAAGAAATAGTGTAGAATATGCCAGGTATGGTGGAACGTGCTTGTAATCCTAACACTTCGGAGGCTGAGGCAGAAAGATTAAGAGTTTGAGGTCAACCTGGGTTACCTAATGAGACCCTGACGCAAAAAACAAAATTCCAAAAATGAAACAAAAACAAAATGAAAGAACAGAATATCCAGACTAGATAACCAGAGACGGACACATGCTGACGGCTCATTTGGGCAAGTGGAAGGGAGATCAGGTAGTGACAGGTATGAGGTTTCCTTCTAGGGTATTAAAAAGGTGGTGGAACCAGATACAGGTGTTGGTTGTATATGTACTAAATGCACTGAATTCTATTCTTTACATGGGTCATTTTACATGAGGTGACTTTCACTTCAGTAAACATTACGATTTGAGAATGAAGAAAAGTCAGTATAATGAATTCACACTCAAAGTGCCTGGAGGAGAGCAGGCATTCCATGAATATATGTTGATCAATGAACACATGCAAGACCAGAGTGCTCTTGATACTTGATACAGAAAGGCATCTTCCATGTTTGGAATTTTCTCCAATTTGAGAAACAGTGAGGCCAGATCCTAGAATTCAGAAGAGGAAGGAATGCTCCTTAACGAATAGTCTAACGTCTTTATTTCACAGCTGAGATAGCTCAGGCTTCCTAATTAAATACCAGCCCTGAGGGCTCCAGCCTGCAATCCTAACTACTCAGAGGCAAAGATTTGAGGATCAGGCTTCAAATCAAGCCCTTCCGGGCTGTCCTTGGGATTCTTATTTTCAATTAACCAACAGAAAAGCAGAAGTGGCAATGTGGCTTAAAATGGTTGAGCATTCGCCTTGAGCAAAAAGAGCTCAGAGAACAGCGCCTAGGCCCCCAAGTTCAAGTTCAAGTTCAGCCTCACAACTGATCAAAAACAAACAGCCAGTTAGTCATTTTCACACACTATGAAGGCCCCAGATTTGCAGGACTCTCTTAGCTCTCTCTCGCTGCTTCAGCAGTGACCTCTGGTCCCTGAGAAGGGTGGAGCTGGTGAAGGAGGAAAGAATTGGCCAGACAACAGCCATAATGAAGTTAGTGTGCTTGTGCATCAGGACTCAGGCCATATTTGGGTGTGGAGGGAACACAGCTGTACTAAGAGGAGGAAAAGCCGAGTGGGTGGTAAATAAATTATCAGAAGTATAACATGCAGCCATTCCAGTGCTGGATGCACTTCTATCCCCAGGAGGCAAATATCTACCATTTCTAAGCCTTTTTCCTTGAGGGAGGTCACTTCTCTTGAAAGGAGAAAGATGGAGGCGGGTCTCATTTAGAGCCAAGAAAAACGAATGCATGAACCCCTCAAATAGATTTGAAATTTGATAGAATTTTAGGATCAAGTTCTGTTGCAGAGAAAATTGGCCAAGAGTACTATTTACTCTTTCATTTTGTTATAACATGGTGTACTTGAAGCAGTGAGTTCTTTTTGATTCCCTATAAAGACACTACTTTAGAATTTCAGTTTTTTAAAAAAATTTATCATAAAGCAACTTTTCTTATAAGAAAGGTCAGTGCCAAGAGATCTGTAAGCCTAGCTACTTAGGAAGCTGAGATCTGAGGGTCACAGTTTGAAGCCAGCCTGAGCAGGAAAGTCCAGGAGATTCTTATCTCCAATTTACCACCAGAAAACCAGAAATGGAATTTTGTTTCAAAGTGGTAGAGCATTAGCCTTGAACACAAAAAGCACAGGAACAGTGCCCAGGACCTGAGTTCAAACCCCACAAAGAACCAAAAACAAAACAAAACAACAAAATACTAGAGGGTTTCTCCTCTTTAATTTTGGCAGTAATGGGATTTGAACTCAAGGCCTCATACTTACTAAGCAGGTACCCTGACATCTCTAGCTCCTGTATGTCTGTGTGTCTTTATAATTTTTTTCATTTATTTATTATTTTTAAAGGCACAAACATCTTTTAATCTTCACAATGATAGTCATCATTATCTTAATCTACATTGCTTATGAACTCTATGACCTTTAACAATAAAACTATTTTTTTAATAAATCAGGGGATATATACATTTCTTTCCTTTATATATATTATTGTAAAGATACTGTACAGAGGGGTTATGGTTACATGAGTAAGGTAATGAGTACATTTCCTATCAAGCATTGTTACTCTCTCCTTTGTTTTTCCCCTACCATCCCTTCCCTCCCCTCCTCTTCCCCCCAATTTGTAAAATTCATTTTCAACATAGTGTCTTGTATATCTCATTGTTACAATGGGTCAACCTGTATCCTTGTTTCAGCATTTTGTCATTTCTTTCCTTTTGCTTAATGTCTAGCTCCTGTCTTTTTAATGGAGACAGGAAAGAGGCTTTAACTTGCTTGTGTGTGTGTGTGTGTGTGTGTGTGTGTGTTGTATGTGTATGTGTATTGTGTGTATGTGCATGTGTGAGCACGCAATTCATGTATTTTCAAGTTCAGTGCTGGTGGAGATGTGCCAAAACTGTAATACTAAGAACTGGATTACAGCCAGTGCTTTTGGGTTGGAGAAGGGAGCTTAAGCCAGAGTATGCTGTCAGTACTGGGGGAGGTGATGTGAAGTTGAGAGGATCGGCTCATAACATGCCCTTGAGCAGGAAGAAACAATGGTCTTCTGATAATTCAGACAGTAAACCCAGCAAAGAAGCCCATCATGTTTGTTCCTTGCAGACAAAAGTGTCTACAGGCTGTGCCCTAACCTTTTCAGGACTTTAAGAAATCATGATATCTTTGTTAGAAGCAGTCTCCTGCATGCTTACTTACTTAACTCTCATCTAGAAATAAACGTAACAAAAGGTGAGGATCTAGGGTTTGGTCATTGAAGACATCCTGCAGATCATAACAAAAAGCACACTGCAAATTCATCTAGATGAAAGTACATTTCTCATTGGCTAATGCATGTTTAGCACTTCCTCTCATTTTGTTTTGCTTTAGTGCTGATAGCTGGGCTTGAACCTAGAGTCTTGTGCTCTCACTTGGCTTTCTCACTCAAGGCTGTCATTCTAACACTTGAGCCACAGCTCTACTGGCTTTCTGCTGGTTAAAGAGTCTCGGGCACTTTTCTATCCAGGCTGACTTCAAACCACAATCCTTAGATCTCAGCCTCTTGAATAGCTAGGATTATAGCTAGGATTAAGCCACTAGCACCTAGCTCCTTCCTTTCTTTTTGGTATTTTAATTTCTCTTTTTATGCACTGTCAATTGATTCTATTTTCTAGTTCTCCAAGCTCTCCCTTTATCTCCAGTTTACTAGAATACTTTTTCAGGCCTGATCATACACACACACACACATATACATGCATATATACAGTACTTTTTGTTCTAACATTCTCTATTCTTAAATGCCAAAATCAAAGCTAAATTTTTACTTTCAAAAGAAAAATTTTTTTACATGTCATTTACACTCATAGTTCACAGACTTGACTCTCTCCTGGGCCTAATGCCCATGTTGCTTTTACTCTTCCTGTCATTTTGTCATGCTGTCTCAGTGACCTTCTTTCTTGACGTGACTCTCCATATCTTCTTTGACAATGATACAAATTCAAGTTGTTACTATTGATGATCCTTTTGACAGTAACTGTAAAACTTCAATTTTAGTGATAAATGTCTACTCTTCATTTAGTGAAATTACTTGAATTAACCTTTCATTTACCAGGAGGGCAACTTAATTTAGTAACCTAAGTTTCTATCCTGGTAAACTAAATCCTACAAATTGAGCTCTTGTGGAGAGGCAGACTCCTTCATTGCAGTCATCTATGCCCTTGGGCGTAACAGAAGACATTGATGTCTTTTCACAACTCCATCTAGACTGCCCATTCCAGAATTTCCTTGGTACTTCTGCTGGGCCTGTGATCTGCACTGGGATAAGCTAAGTGCTGAATTGCAGATGCTTTTCTGACTCACAATAAACAACATGTTGGGTGAGAAAATGCCATGACAGCAGAAACAAATGTTAGTGGAAAATCCTGGAAAGGCAGCTTCTTCTAGGCAGCAAATTAAGGAAACAATGAACAATAAAAGAACAAACATGAGAAGCTTAAGAGAGGCAGCTGGGCTAGGCACATGCTTTGTGTTTAGGGCTAGATTTGTGGGGAGACTCTTCTAGGCTCAGGCAAACCACTTGGTCCCTTTTGAGCAACAACTTATACATGAATCTTATAAGGAGGAGTAATAAAATACTGTGGATTTGTAAAAACAAACAAGCTTTTCTCCCAAGACATCAAATTACTGTAATTCATATAGACAAGGATAGATTGCAAAGAGGAAAGTCGAAGAGCCAGTCTAGAAAAGCAATTTGAGTTGACCAAAGCAAGTCAATAGCCAAGATAAATGTGAAATTTAGGTTATTACTTATTGCAGAGAGTTGACAATTATTTGGTAAACATAGGAAGTAGAGACTTTCAAGAAAATGTCCTATTTCTATCCTAATGATGGGAGCCTTAAACTATGCACATAAAATCAATTAGCTAGACACACATTCGGAACAAATGCATATAACCAAGCTGTGATGGTTCATTTTGTGTGTCAACCTGATTGGGTTAAAACTGATCTGCACAGCTGGTAAAATAGTATCTCTGGGTATGTCTGTAAAGGTGTTTCAGGAATTTGTATATATAGATTTTATCTGTCTACAGTGTGTTCATCCAAACCATTGAGAGTTCTCCAGATGGCAGGTGGCTGAGAGGCTTCTTGGCCCTCATAAATTCACAAACCAATTCCTACAATAAATCACTCATAACCTTATATACACCCTCACTCCTTATATACACATACACATACTATTGCTTCTGTTTCTCTGGTGACTTAATTAATACATAAATCAATGTTAACTATCTAAAATATAGGAAAAAGGAATCCAACATATTTCATCATTTTTTACTAGTACGATATCTATTTAAAAGATTTCATGAATGTAAAATTATAGTTATATATATAAGTTTACAAGCATAAGACTTATTTATATTTTTAAGAGTACATGTATCAAAAGGGCTTTTTAATCTTTGTTAATATCTAATTTGGGGTGGCTCTTGAGGCTAAAGAAATCCTGTGTATTTTTAATACTTATTTAACTTTTAAGTTGAATTGTTCCTCAATTATAGTGTCAATAAAAATAAAATGAAAATGACAACATTATATGGCCTACCTAAGAGGTTAATAGTGGAAAAGAACTGAAAATTAAGATGATAATAACATTTAAAGAGAAAAAAATGAGACATTTATGTCATTGTGTAAATGTATAATGTAAAATAATCTTTCCTTCATTAACATAAATTGCAGACTGCTTGAGTAAATTACTAATTCAGTGTGAATGAGCTGGCTGAATAACTAGTTACTTGACATTCACTTATTTGCACATGTTTAACTCTTTTATTTTTGGTTAAGAATGAAATGCATGAAATTTAGTATTTTAAGACAAATTCTTTAAGAAACAATCAGCTTCTCAGAAGTTTGAGAAAAAGGTAAAAATATCTGTAAAAGAAAGATTGCTAAAGGATGCTAGTTATTTATGAATTTTATTTACTGAGTTTCTGTTTTCTGAAATATGGATAGATACTTATTAAAATTTCTCTTGCTTAATTCGATTTCCACTTATTAGATGACATTAGTCTCCAACTCGTGGTCCGTGATTAACTGGTATTTACTATTTTATTATACTTTCAATGGTTATATTAATGTTTATAACATGCATTTTAATATAGTATTACAATTATTATAATATATAATTTGTAAAAAAAAAAAAGCTTATTGCTTTTACCTTTGTACCATAAACTGCTAGGACTCTAGAAACTAACAATATTCTTTCTTTCTAACTGATGTCCTGTTGTTCTGTACTTTTCCCCATATTTTAAAGATCGAAAGTCATTATTACTGCTGTAGGTGGTAAGTACTCATTTAGATGTATACAAATATTTTCTTCATCTTATTGTTTTCAATCCTATTTGCATTGCCAACTGACTTTTTTTTTCTACCTATGGGATACCTTTTAATACTCTCTTCAGTGTTAATATGCAGTTGAATTATCCTGTCAGTTGTTTTGTTTTGTTGGTCATGGGGCCTGAACTCTGGGCCTGGGTGCTGTCCCTGAGCTCTTCAGCTCAAAGTTAGCACTCTACCACTTGAGCCATAGCACCACTTCCAGGTTTTTCTGCTTATGTGGTACTGAGGAATCAAACCCAGGGCCTCATGCATGCAAGGCAAGCACTCTACCACTGAGCCACTTTCCCAGCCATTGGTTTTTAAAGTAAATTATTCATGTGCCTGCCACATGATGGACAATATACAATGGGGTCTCATCAGAGCAAAACTTTCCTATCACCTCATGATAGCTGTCATAGCATTGCAGCAGTGTCAAGGAGATGCTAGCAGGGACAAACCGACTGTCTTGCTAGTCCTCTAAAAAAGGTAGTGATTATGTTCCTGGTGTATATTTTTTGAACATTATTATAGAATTATGTTTTTGTATGTGTGTTTAATGTTAACTGGAATTAGTTAAGGAAAGGTTAAGATGAAAGTGGCACACTCTGGAAATCCTAACACTTAAGAGGCCTCTAGAGATAGGAAGATTGTGGTTTAAATCTAGTATGCATGAGGGGAATTAGTGAAACCCTCTTTCAAATACAAGCTGAGTATGATGGTACAGTCCTAGTTACTCAAGAGTTGGAGACAGAAGGATGAAAGTCCAAGGCCCAGTTTAGACTAGCCAGCAAAATCCTGGTTAGGCTCAAGCCTCACTGGTAAGAGCATCTACATAGCAAGCACAAAGCCCTGAATGAAAAACCCACTTCACCAACAAAATCAAATTACCTGAAGGGAATATCATCAGGCAGGTCTTTCAGGAGGGCCCTGTTTACCTAGAAGCAGGCACTACTGTCAAGTGAGATGATGACTCCACACCCATTACTGCTTCTAAGAAGATGCAGCCTCTAATCCTGACTCTGTGTAGATCTTAGATGGCTATATTTGTGTCTTGGGATTGTTTTGTTTGTGTGTTTTGTGCCAGTCCTAGAGCTTGAACTCAGGGCCTGAGTGCTTTCCCTGAACTTTTTGACTTAAGTCTAACACTCTACCACTTGAGCCACAGCTCCATTTCTGGATTTATTGTGCTTATCTGGAGATAAGCCTGCTATGGCTGGCTTCCAACCATGATCCTTAGATCTTAGCCTCCTGAGTAGCTAGGATTACAGGCATAAGCCACTGATGCCAGCTGTGTCTTAGGTTTTTACCCAAAAAATTTAATATGTCAAAAGAAAGAAAGAAGGGAAGGAAGGAAGGAAGGAAAATAAAGCTGGGTGCTGGTGGCTCATGCCTGTAATCTTAGCTGCTCAGGATAACCACCAGAAAACCAGAAGTGGAGCTGTGGCTCCAAGCAGTAGAGAGCCAGCCTTGGGCAGAAAACCTCAGGGACAGAGCCTATCTATACCCAGAGTTCAAGCTAAGGTTAACTTATTGAAGAAAAGTGCTTCTTAAAATAAATTTAATGCAGCCTGAGTGTACAATGCCTATAATGTATGCAGTGGTGCACAGTGACGTTTAGAGCCTTTCAGGATCACTCACTACTCATTCCTGGCTCACCCAGAGCAACTTCCATTCCTGCAGAACCCATTCCTGCGAAGTGTCCTATATACAGGTATCCTATTTTTCTTTTTGACTGCATTTCACTGTACCTTTCCTTTCCTTTCTTTCTTTCTTTCTTTCTTTCTTTCTTTCTTTCTTTCTTTCTTTCTTTCTTTCTTTCTTTCTTTCTTTCTTTCTTTCTTTCTTTCTTTCTGTCTTTCTTTCTGTCTTTCTGTCTTTCTTTCTTTCTGTCTTTCTTTCTTTCTGTCTTTTCTTTATTTCTTTCTTTTTGGTCAGTTGTGGGGCCTGAATTTTGGGCCTGGGCGCTGTCCCTCAGCAATTCAGCTCAAAGCTAGCACTCTATCACTTGCGTCACAGCGCCACTTGTTAATCTTTCTGCTTTTGTGGTGCTGAGGAATCGAACCCAGGGCCTCATGCATGCTAGGTAAGCATTCTACCACTGAGCCACCTTCCTAGCCTTCATTGTACCTTTTCTATGTTTAGATACACAAATGTCAACACTGTTACAGTTACCTGCTGTATCTAGTATGGTCACCATGCTGAATGCATTGGTAACCTAAGAAAAAATGGATAGATGAATAGCCAATTATACCATAGTTGTGTAGCTGCCACTTTGTTTGTATAAGCCACTTGAATGTTTGCCACATGACAAAAGTTCTTGATCTGACAGTACTATGTCAGGCTGAAGAAAAGCCTTCCTTTGAAGATACAAATATCTTTGTAACAGCTCTAATAAGACATGCTTGCATTCAGTTCACCTACTTAAAATGGGTAATTCCAACAGTCTTTACAGTTGAGCAATGTGATCTTTAGATTGTACAGCTGTGATCCCACCAGTTTGGGAACTTATTTAGGAGGATTTAATGATTAAATCAGGGTAGTTCACATTTCCATTTCTGGGAACATTTAAATGTTTTGGATTATTATTGTCTCTTTGTACAAAGTACTATCCCTTCACAAAGAAGCCTAGCTTTAAAAAAAAAAAAAGGATCTGACTGTGATCGAGTCTCCAAACCTCTAGTTTACAAATAGCATTGCACTGTCTCTGAGATAACTTTTTGTCCCTAAAAGCCACCTACTTCATCCCAGAGATGGGTTTGGATATACTTGCATTCCACTCCAACCCTGCAAGCCTGTTTCTTGAATGAAAGCTGAATTCTAGTGCTGTAATGCAAGAGTGACTTCATTGCCTTCCCACACCAGTGATGGTGACAAAATGATGACCAGTTACTTTGGAATTTGTTAGAAAGTAGAAGAGACATTTAAAGAAAAACGGGGAGTAAGGGGGACAAGAAACGTGCATAAACAATATAGTGGAGGGCTGGGAAGATGGCTCAGTGGTAGAGCGCGTGCCTTGCATGCCTGAGGCCCTGGGTTCGATTCCTCAGCACCACATAAGCAAAAAGAAAAAAGCCGGAAGTGGCGCTGTGGCTCAAGTGGTAGAGCGCTAGCCTTGAGCTGAAGAGCTGAGGGACAGCGCCCAGGCCCAGAGTTCAGGCCCCACGACCGGACCAAAAAAAAAAAAAAAACCAATATAGTGGAGAGACAGGTCTTTTTATATCTTATTAAATGATTAAAGTGGATTCACATATAAAACCTTACTTATTATATAATAAAACTCGGGTAAATAACTGTCAAAAGGATTTTCTGGGACAGCCCTTTAAGAGTTGGAGAAGAATTTCATTAGTTCTGTCTAAACATCAAAATGTAGTCTGAGTTTATGGTGGAAATAATTATGCTATAATAAAATATAAAAAGGAAATAAATACACTGAGTTTTTTAAACTCTCAATAGGAAACTTTATTTAAAAACAGTCATAAAATACTAATTTTTTAATTACTTACAATAAAAAGTCTGAAAATAAAAATTTAAAAATCCCGTTTATAATAGCATGGAAAGAAAGAAAGAAAGATCCAAGTGCTATAATCCTAACTATCTAACTATTCAGGAGGCTGAGAGCTAAGGATCACAGTTCGAAGCCAGTTCAAGCAGAAAATCCATGAGATCCTTCAATTAACCATCAGAAAGGTGGAAGTGGAGCTGTTGCTCAAGTAGTAGAGTGCTAGCCTTGAGCATTAAAGCTCAGGGCCAGCACTTAGACCTTGAGTTCAACCCTCATGATCTGTACACACACACAAAGCCAGGGATGGTGCTACACATCTATAATTTCAGCATTCGGAGTTAAAGGCAAGAGGATGAGGAATTCAAGGTTATCCTGGGTTACACAGCCAGATCTCCCCCTACTGTCTGTCTCTCTATATATACATACTTGGGAATGAAGTTAAAAACAGAAAAACTTCTATCCTGAAAACTACAAAACTTTGTTAAAAGAAATTAAGAGCTTAAGAAATGGAAATAAAAGGTGGGAGTATAGTTGTGGAGGTGAGAGGGAAGGGATGGTAGGGGGAAAACAAAGGAAGAGGCAACAATGCTTGATAGGAAATGTACTCATTACCTTCCTCTGTTCAGTATTTTTACAACAAAAACTTTAAAAAAAAAACTTAAAAAAAGAAATGGAAATAAAAGTCGTGCTCATGGATCAAGAGACTTAATATGACTAAGAGGGTGATAATCTCCAAGTTGATCTATGAATTTAGCATAATTCTTCTCAGGATCCAAGCTAGCTTCTTGGGAGCAATTAATGAGCTGATCCTAAAATTCATACAGAAACTTAATGGATCTACAACAGTTGAAATAATCTCTAAAAATAATAAAGGACTGACTTCTCAATTTCAAAACAAGAGCAGTGAAGACTGGTGCTACTGAAAGGCTAGACATTGGACCAGTGAAGAAGAACTGAGAATCTATTCAATACCCTTCCATTCACAGTTAACTGATTTCCTGCAAGAATGCCAAAACGATTCACTGGTGTTGAGACAAGTATATAAGCACAAGTAAAGGAATTTGGACTCCTGCCTCATACCATACACAAAACAATTTTCAAAACCAAAATGCAACAGCTAAATTTCTCCTGTTTTAAGAAAAAAGATAGAAGTAAATTTTTATGGCATTCAGCAGAAACATGAGTAACAAAACAATAGATAGATTCTTCATCACAGCTAAATAGGATATAGCTCAAGAGGTACAGCAAGCTTAAGGTCCTGAGTCAGGACCTTAAGGGGGGAGGGGAGAGAGGAGATCGCTGATAAAATGAGAGAAAACATTAGCAATTCAAACATTGAATAAGGTTTTGTATCATATCTATCTATCTATCTATCTACCTATCTATCTATCAAGATAGCCAGGTACCAGAGGCTCACCTCTGGAATCTTAGCTACTCAGGGGGCTGAGATATGAGGATCACAGTTTGAAGTCAGCCCGGGCAGGAAAGTCTAGGAGACTCTTAACTCCAATAAACTACTCTGAAAAGCCAGAAGTGTAGCTGTGGCTCAAGTGCTAACCTTGAGCACAAATGGGCTCAGGGACAGTGCCCAGGTCCTGAGTTCAAGCCTCAGGACTGGAAAAAAATAAAAATATAAAATATCTATAATTATATATAGATACATATATAAAGTTAAGTAGACAAAAGAACTGAATAACTTCTCCAAAGAAGACAAACAACTGGCCAATAAACATAAAAATGCTCAGCATCATGTAAATCAAAGCACAATGCCACACACTTTATACCCATCAGAATGGCAGCTGGTGGTCAGGATGTACAATGCTGGTGGAAATAGTTGTGTTATAATCTTGTGATTACTCAAACATTAATATGGGACAATTCCATTCTACACACATGTTCAAGAGAAATAAATCATATGTTCACATAAAACTTATACCTGAACATTTAGAGCGGTATTTTTTATAATAGCTGAAAGGTGGAAACAACCCAAATGTCCATCAGCTAGTGAATGCATAAACAAAATGTTTTGTATCCATACAATGGTATAAATGAAATACAATTTGGCTATAAAAAGAAATACTGATACATGCTGCCAAATAAAAGTACTATGACAAGCCAGGAGCCGGTGGCTCACACCTAGCTACTCAGGAGGCTGAGATCTGAGGATCACAATTCAAAGCCAGCCTGGGCTGGAAAGTCTGTGAGACTCTTTTTTTTTAAATTTTTAATTTTTTTTATTGTGAGACTACTGTACAGAGGAGTTACAATTACATGGGCAAGATAATGAATACATTTCTTATCAAGCATTGTTGCCTCCTCTTTGTTTCCCATTCCCATCCCTTCCCATACTCCCCACTCCCCTCACCAGACCCTCCTCCCACCCCACTCCCAACTGTGAGACTCTTATTGCCAATTAAACACTAGAAAACTGGAAGTGGCACTGTGGCTCAACTGGTAGAGTGCTTATCTTGAACTGAAGAACTCAGGCCCAGAGTTCAAGCCTCACAACCAAAAAAAAAAAAAAAAAAGATATATGGTCCTGGTCTGATGTTTTATATCCAGTTTCACGATGTAGGTTGGAGATTTTAAAATAAAATTACAAAATGAAAAACCCCACTCACCTGCCTTTTGGAAAGCATAGGATGTTTAGAAGATAGTACAATAAGTTGCTATATGAACCAGAACAGGAAAGCCGACTGTGCAGTGACTTGGGGTCTATAATCAGGACGAGTAAGGGACTTACATTGAGGGACTTACACACCAACGTTCTTCTCTAAGGTCATAATGTGCCTTCATATACACATGCCATCACATTCATCATCTACTACCTAAAATTTACTATTTCATATTGAATGCTCCTTATCAGGAAGAGATTCCTCCATCGTTGAGAACTTGGATATTATTTGGGGTGGCTAATGAGGGCCAAGAATTGGTCTCATTGAGGACATGAGTGTACTACATGATTAAACATATCAAAAAGTTTACAATACTGTCAGGCCCTGGTGGCTCATACCTGTAATCCTAGCTACTCAGGAGATTGAGATGAGGATCATGGTTCTGAAACCAGTATGAGCAGGAAAGTCTGTGAGCTTCTTATCTCCAATAAATCATTCAAAAAAAAAAAAAAAAAGCCAAAAGTGGCACTGTGGCTCAAGTGTTAGAGAACTACACTTGAGCAAAAGAAGCTTAGAGACATTGCCTAGGGTCTGAGTTCAAGCCACAGGACCAGAAAAAAAAATTTTAAATTGGTTGCAATACAGTGGGTGCTGGTGGCTCACACCTATAATCATAGCTACTCACAGTTTGAAGCTGGCCCAAGCAGAAAAGTCTGTGAGATTCTTATCTCCAATTAACCAGCAAAACTGGGAGTGGAGCTGTGGCTCATGAGGTAGAGAACCAGCCTTGGACAAAAAGACCTTTAAGGGAATGTGCCTTGACTGTGAGTTTAAGCCCCGGAACTAGTACAAAAATAAAGGTTTGCAAAACAATAGTATCTAGAGATTTCTGGTTTGTTTGTTTTTTGGTCCAGTTGTGGGGCCTGAACTCTGGGCCTGGGCGCTGTCCCTCAGCTCTTCAGCTCAAGGCTAGCGCTCTACCACTTGAGCTACAGCGCCACTTCCGGCTTTTTTTCTTTTTGCTTATGTGGTGCTGAGGAAGCGAACTCAGGGCCTCATGCATGCAAGGCAAGCACTCTACCACTGAGCCACCTTCCCAGCCTCGATTTCTGTATTTTTTCCCCAGAGAAATCTTTTTTTTTTTTTTGGTTCAGTCATGGAGCCTGAACTCTGGGCCTGGGCGCTGTTCCTCAGCTCTTCAGCTCAAGGCTAGCGCTCTACCACTTGAGCCACAGCGCCACTTCTGGCTTTTTTCTTTTTGCTTATGTGGTGCTGAGGAATGGAACCCAGGGTCTCAGGCATGCAAGGCAAGCACTCTACCACTGAGCCACCTTCCCAGCCCCCCCAGAGAAATCTTTACGCTGGCAATGCATCTCTATTTTCCCAACTACTGTTACTACTTAAATGTCTTATAACTTCATTCTCTGGAATGTCTGCAGGAAGGTTACAGTGTTAGGAGATTCCTAGCATATCTAAAGTAGAAGTGACAGTAAGCTAAGGATGCATGACCGCTCTGCTGCAGTTCATTCTCCTCCCTGATTTCTATTTCATCCCTTATTACCTCCACTTCCTTCACCTCCACTCTATTTTAGACTTTGTGCTACCTTATTTCCTGTTTTAGAAGAGAATTTCTAATAGATTAATTTACATTAAGATGCTGGGTGTTGTGGCTCACACTTACAATCCCAGCACTGCAGAGACAGAAGGATGGTGAGTACAAGGCCAACCTGGACTACGTAACCAGATCCTATTTCAAAACATTGTTCTCTTTATAATTCCATCTATTAAAAGACAAAAAATAGATGTCCTCTCTTTCCTTCCATATCCCCGAGGGGGAAATATAAATTTCATACTTAATGGGGAACATATTTTGGACAAAATATTGACACAATATTTTTAGCAAAAACTGAATATTTTCTTTATTCTATTATGATAGTCCTCAGTCAAACTCATATTAACTGTTCCTACAGGTTTGTAATAGCTTCTTTATTTGTTTCTCTGCCTGAGAAACCATCTCTCTACTAAAACCTACTAAACAGACACAGATGACATTTTTTCAAATGATCCTGCAAACTTAGACTCATCCTGAAAAGTTCTTTTTTTTTTTTTTTTTTTGCCAGTTGTGGGGCTGAATTCAGGGCCTAGGTGCTGTCCCTCAGCTCTTCAGCTCAAGGCTAGCGCCCTACCGCTTGAGCCACAGCACTACTTCCAGCTTTTTTCTGCTTATGTGGTGCTGAGGAATCGAACCCAGGGCCTCATGCATGCCAGACCAGCACTCTACCACTGAGCCACCTTCCCAGCCCTGAAAAGTTCTTTTAATCTCTCTACTCAAAACTGCATTCTTAGGGCTAAGGACATGCTTAGCATGCATGAGGTGCTGGATTCAATCTCTAATACACAGAAAAGATATAAATGTTTTAAAACCTTCAAATCTTGGATCTTCAATGTCTTTCCATGTTATTTACTGTCATTCCTTTATATCAGATATCCTCACAATTTTGGTCATAGGAACTTTTTGGTCAAAATTTTGGTCGCGGGAACTTGAATACAGGGCCTGGATACTGTACCTGAACTTTTTTCCTGCTCAACATTAGCACTGTACCATTTGAGTCACAGCTCTACTTCCAACTTTTTGGTGGTTAATTGTATGTAAGAGTCTCAATAGACTTTCCTGACCAGTACGACTTCGAACTTCAATCCTCAGATCTCAGCCTCCTGGGTAGTTAGGATTATAAGCATGAGCCACTGGCACCTGGCAGGAACAATTTGTTCTTAACTGAAGCTTTTGAAAGGCAATTATATATGTTACATCTATGAATATGGTCATATTTTAAATTAAAACTGAAAAATATTGGATTTATTTAGAAATAATGGGCTGGGAAGGTGGCTCAGCGGTAGAGTGCTTGCCTCGCATGCACGAGGCCTTGGGTTCGATTCCTCAGCACCACATAAGCAGAAAAAAGCCAGAAGTGGTGCTGTGGCTCAAGTGATAGGGTGCTAGCCTTGAGCTGAAGAGCTGAGGGATAGCACCCAGGCCCCGAATTCAAGCCCCACGACTGACAAAAAAAAAAGAAAGAAATAATGAGTCAGCCAGGCGCTGGTGGCTCACGCCTGTAATCCTAGCTACTCAGGAGGCTGAGATCTGAGGATCGCAGTTCATAGCCAGCCCGGGCAGGAGAGACCGTGAGACTCTTATCTCCAATAAACCACCAGAAAACCGGAAGTGGCGCTGTAGCTCAAGTGGTAGAGCGCTCGCCTTGAGCTGAAGAGCTGAGGGACAGCGCCCAGGCCCAGAGTTCAAGCCCCATGACCGACAAAAAAAAAAAATAATAATGAGTCATTTAGAAAGAAATGAGCATGTTACATGCTATCATGAGTTGTGCAAACAATAGACATTTTCTCAAGTAAGCTAAAGATGAGTCTTTTTCTGGATACTGGTGTCATACACCAGTAAGCAACTCAGAAAAGATCAGGCTGAGATCTGAGGATCACAGTTGGAAGCCAGCCCTCATCTTCAATTAACCACCAGAAAAACAGAAGTGAAGCCGTGGCTCAAAATGGTAGAGCATTATCCTTGAGCAAAAAGAGCTCAGAGACAGTGCCCAGGCCCTGAGTTCAAGCCCCAGGACTGGCAAAAAAAAAAAAAAAAAAGTCTTTTTCTAAACTAAAGAAGAGTTTTTCCAACTGAAAAATCTTTTATATTTTTGTAAATTTTTGTCTTAACAGAATTAATTGAATAGTCTTACATTTTTGTAAATCTTTGTCTTCACAGAAGCCAGCTGCATTCTCTTATCTGCCTCTGCATTTAATATGTTATAAATATATTATTTTGGTTCAAGCAAATGAAGAATATCTGGCCTTTCACAGATGTATACCTGGATGGAGAAGTACTCCAAACCTTACAAATAACTAGATATTTTTCTGTGATACACCACCAATATTCAATAAGCAATAGTCTCTCAAAAGTTAGTTGCCTTGACAACTAATATCATACCAATGACCTTCCTTTTCATACTAGTTCATTAAAACTCTTTGACATTTAGAGAGAGTCTTTTCCTAGCACGTGTTCAGATCTCATAGATTGCTTGATGTGGGGGCTGGGAAGGTGGCTCAGTGGTAGAGTGCTTGCCTTGTATGCATGAGGCTCTGGGTTCAATTCCTCAGCACCACATAAGCAGAAAAAAAAAGCCAGAAGCGGCGCTGTGGCTCAAGTGGTAGAGTGCTAGCCTTGAGCTGAAGAGCTGAGGGACAGCGCCCAGGCCCAGAGTTCAGGCCCTCGACCGGAACCTCCCCGACCCCCCCAAAAAAGGTTGTTTACAGATTGCCTGATGGGTCTCAGAAACCCCAGGGCTACTCAGCTGTACTTAAAGAATCTTTGTTCTGTAGGAACCCTCTATATTTCTTGTTTTAAAATCTACTTTAAAAAAATCAAGTATGACAAGGCTAATTGGTCAGAAGATGATTACCATTAAAAAGTTTATGCCAGTGGTAGAGTGCTTGCCTCACATGCATGAAGACCTGGGCTTGATTCCTCAGTACCACATACACAGAAAAGGCCAGAAGTGGCTTTATGGCTCACGTGGTAGAATGCTAGCTTTGAGCAAAACAAGCTCAGGGACAGTGCCTAGTCCCATAGTTCAAGCCCCGGGTCTGGCAAAAAAAAAAGTTTATGCCAAGAATAGTGGTGTTTACCTGTAGTTTCAGCTACTCAGGAGGCAGAGGCAAGATTGCTTGAACTAGGAATTGGAGGCAAGCTTGGGTAACACAGCAAGATCCCAACTTGAAAAAAAAAAATAGGTTTACCGATAGGTTTACCGCTCACAGCTCCCCAGAGAAGAAGATGCTCTGTTCCTTATAAGGCCAAGGTGGGAAAACATCAAAGGTGATTTTAGACAAAAGAATCATGTTCTAAAATGCAGGATCCAGATATAGAGGAGGCAGATGGGATATATAGGGACTTGGGATGGGTGGTTTGACTATCAAAGGCATGTTCACAGGTAAGGTTTTTGCCATCTTTAGGAATTAGCTACCCTTGAGAAAGGCAGTCCCTTCCTGGGTCTGCAAGGATCCAAGAGAGCAAAGCATCACACAATATTGAAAATGAAAACAAAAGGTTAATTAATATACTCATCAGGTTAGTTAAATTACCTTCCCAGAGCATACCAGACATGTTCGTAACCCTTTCATTTGCCTTAATTCTATTAATCTTTTCAGTTGTTTTATTCCTTTGAACTCTTCTCATCCATCAAAAACTGAGTTCAAAGTTCTTCTCTACTTTGAAGCTCTCCTGGAAAACTAATTTGGTATTTAATCAATCATAGGTTGCTTTGCAACTCTACTCAAATTATTGTAACTTTCTGTGCTATCTCTCCAAATAGATGATTGGTTTTATGAGATCAGAAGCCTCACTGTATACTGTTTAAGCTCTTGATACACTTTAATGTCTGCCTTCAGCCTGTACATCTGCAGCTGTCACTCAGAACAAGCCTTAGTATTCTTAGCCTCTTGCCCTATTCCACCCTATTCCAGCTCCTTCTTAGCTGGGTGTCGTTTGTGTGGTCTTTCTCGTTGGACTCGAGGAGTGTTTATTAATGTTCCTTTAGTGTTGTCCTTGTGTCTACTTCTCAGCTACAGTCTGTACTTGCATTTGCTCTGGTCACACTGGCTGGGGCATATCTTCTAAGATCTACCCTCAACTTCCCTTTGAGTTGTAGGAATGAAATGGTCACAAGGTCTATTTATTGTAGATTTTTAAAAATGTTTGTGTAAAATTAGGACTTTTAGTCTTTGAGTGACATTAATTTCAGTGATTGGAAACTTTTATATATGATAGCTCATTAAAGCAATACTTTAAGGAAGTCACTCTGTCTTCTCATCTCTCAAGTGTGTCATGCTTGTTTGTTTGTTTGTTTTTGGTGCCAGAACTGGACTTTTTTGTTTTGTTTTGTTTTGGTTGGTCATAAAGCTTGAACTCTGGGCCAGGGTGATGTCCCTCAGCTCTTCCGCTTAAGGCTAGTGCTCTATCACTTGAGCTACAGTGACACTTCTGGCCTTGTCTGTTTATATGGTGCTGAGGAATCGAACCCAGGGCCTCATGCATACTAGGCAAGCACTCTACCACTGAGCCACCTTCCCAGCCCTGTGGCTTGAACTTTTGCTTAGTTTTTTTATTTATGGAGTTCTACCCTTTGAGCCTCACCTCTGGTGCTGGCTTTTTGCTAGATCAAGAGTCTCTCAGAGTTGTCTGTTGAGGCTGGCTTCAAACCTCAATCCTCAGGGGCTGAGAAGGTGGCTCAGTGGTAGAGTGCTTGCCTTGCATGCATGAGGCCCTGGGTTCAACTCCTCAGCACCCCAAAAGCAGAAAAAGCTGGAAGTAGCACTGTGGCTCAAGTGGTAGAGTGCTAGCCTTGAGCTGAAGAGCTGAGGGACAGCGCCCAGGCCCAGAGTTCAAGCCCAGGACTGGAAGCAAACAACAACAACCACCAAAAAAACCCCTCAATCCTCAGATTTCAGCCTCCTGAGTAGTTAGGATTATAAATTGACTACCAGGGCCAGCCTTCCATACATGTCTCAAAGAACTTTAAAATACAGCATGAAAACCAAACACTTTTGTGTACCATGTCACATTACTCTTTGCCTTAAAAAGCTTGATGGAATGAGGATGCGGCTCATCGGAAAAGCACTTGCCCAACACTGCCCCTCCCCATCAAATCTTGAAAACTGTCTCAGTTTTCTTTGATTTGGCTAAATGAACTTTACACAAAAATTATGAAGTAAGTGTTAACCACAATGGAGTAATTTAGAAACTACCCTTTCTTTAGCTGTTGCTCAATATCATAGCCTGATTTTACTAGAGATAGTTACTAGGGCTTTTTTTTTTAAGCATGTGAGAACTAGCTAAAGAATAGATATTTTTCATTTGTCTTTTATACCCCAGATCCTTTTCTACATGCAAAGATTATGAGCATTTTATTTTCTAAAGGAAGAAAGAATAGGAAACATATGTATTGAGGGTTTGTGTGGTCAAGTCATTCATTTGGTATATTTAGGAGTTCAATTCATTTGGTACATTCAGGGGTTCATTTTCTCATTTCTCTAACCAGTCCTAGATTTGGTTAGTGTGCTAATGAGTTTGAAAGAAAAAGATTGTTCCCATTTTGATGAAGTAGAGTTATGGAAGATGTAATCTTAATGATTAAAGGTTAGTCTTAACCTAGTAATTAGGTAGCAGATCAAGATTCCCATACAAGGTAGTTAGACCAACATAGTAATTTAATTTCATGTGACATTTGTTTCTAGCTTCTAAGGTTTGGCTTTAACATAAGCCATAGGGATTTTTTTTTTCTATTAACAACTCATTATGTGCATACCAACTCCAGATTTCTAAAGTTCTTAAAAACTGAGCAATATCAGCCTGAAATTTTTTTAAAGTTTATTATTCACTGTATAACATCTATATTATTAGTGAGTTATGCTCACTTTTTCAAAGGTGCCACTTACAAACTATGTAGGAATTGCCCTCATATGTAATATATTCAGTTTAAAAGTGCATTATCATTTTACTGATTCTTTTCCTGGTTTATTTTAAAATAAAGACCACGCTTTTTTTTACTAAATTTTATTTCTACTTCTATTATTTTCTTTCAACTACTGCAGCTATTGAAGTTGTAAATAATCTTCATTGTTTAAGATGTACTTGCTAATTCTCTCATTAGTGCGTTTTTCCTAGATTTCTGGCTCTGTTTAAGTCCGGACATGCTGAAGCTCTGCTGGGTTAGTGGAGGTTGGAGTAGAATCACAGAAATAGACACTCAGAAAGATCTGAGCAAAACCACAGTGGCAAAGCCCAAACAAGCCAGGAGAGGCTGGAACGGGGGGTGAGCTAATGAAAATGATTTATCGAACCTGTTGGAATCGGAGATTCCTCATAAGGCCTGAGGACATACACAAGGACATACAATACAGTGCTTCAGGCCTTTCAAAGGATGGGATTGAGTTGGTTCGGAAACCAACAATGTTCACATACATTTGCCAGTGGAGAATTGTTTGCCCATCTCTTGAGGCAGATAAGGGCAATACCAAGAAAACAAAGCTTTATATTTGATATATTTGAGAAGTATTGCTTGATATATCTAACTTTATGGGAATTGTATATATAAATTTAAGTTCCTTATGACATTTTTCCCTCCATAATGAAGTTGAGACTTATAAAATATTTGTTAAAAATGTAAACACATTTGTGGAAAACAAGATGAATCCCCCAAACAAGTGTGATTTCTTATCCTTTACCTGGGACTACAGGCATGTATGGCCCAGCTCCTAAAGTCTTTTGGCTTTCCTTCCTCCCTTCGGTCTTGTCTTCTTCCCTCCCTTCACTAAGGATGGAGCCAGGGCCCTTGTATGCTAGGCAAGAGCTTCACTCTGAGTTTCAACCCCAGTCTGAAACATTTTGTGACAATTTCTCTTGACTAGAAGAACAGAAACACTTTAACAGGAGTAAGGATAAGATCATGTACAGGGGTTGGGGCAACCTAAGCTGTATGTGTAATATGCTGGGTTAGATGATATGTGTCAATTGTGGCCTAGAAAAGGATTTTAGGGTTTTGAAATCAGTTTCCTAAAATTATTGATGTACAGTCAGTATCCTCAGAAATGTATTGGAAGCCAAAATTAGGAATAAAATCCTATGTGATACAAAAACATGTTACATCTCTCCTTATGCTATTTCAAGTAAGATTACAATAATCATGGAAAAGAGATTTTGTTTGTTTTTGGTCGGTTGTGGGTCTATGAACTCAGGGCTTGGGCGCTGTCCCTAAGCCTCTTTGTGTTGAACGCTAGTCCTCTACCACTTGCACCACAGCACTATTTTTGGTTTTCTAGTAGTTAATTGGAGATAAGAGTCTCACAGACTTTCCTGTTCTGGCTGGCTTTGAACCTTAATCCTCAGATGTCAGCCTCCTGAGTAGCTAGGATTGTAGGCATTAACCACCAGCTCCCAGCTAAAAGTTGCTCTGTATAGCATTTTAACAGTGGCTAAATATTTCCTTGAATTGAGAGTTGTGTTTTGACTGTGTGGAGTTTGTTTTCTAGATGGAGCTCAGGGCCTTGAGTTTGCTAGGGGTGCTCTATTGAGTTGGTTATTTTCAAGGTAGGGTCTTGCTTTAACTGTAGGTGAGTCTGACCTTTGCAGGCCTCTTACTTGTGCTTCCTAGTGTGCTTGAGACAACAGTTGTGAGCAACTGCACACAGGCATGGGTTAAGACGAAGTCTCATGAACTTTAATGCTCAGGCTGGCCTCAAACTTTGATCCCACAATCTGTACCTCACAATTAGCTAGAATTACAGACTTAAGCTACCTTGCCCTGCTGCCTTAATTGAATTTTAAATTTCAAGTTGTATTCTATGTGATTTGGATTATCTTTCTTTAATGCCCCACCCAGCTTTTTTTTTTTTTGTCGGTCCTGGGGCTTGAACTCTGGGCTTTGGCGCTGTCCCTCAGCTCTTCAGCTCAAGGCGAGCACTGTACCACTTGAGACATAGCGCCACTTCCCATTTTATTTTTTTTTTCCTTTTTTTTTTTTTTTTTTTTTTTTACTGATTTTGTTTTCGCTGGAAAACAAATTTAATGCATGATTATTTAAAGTTCGATATCTCTTGTGTTTTTTTTAAATTTTATTTTATTTGTGAACATACTGTACAGAGGGGTTACAATTACATGGGCAGGATAATGCGTACATTTCTTACTTCCTTTTTTTTTTTAAATTTTTAAATTTTTATTTTTATTTTTTGTGAACATACTGTACAGAGGGGTTACAATTACATGGGCAAGATAATGCGTACATTTCTTATCAAGCACTGCAGCCTCCTCCTTTGTTAACCCTTCACATCCCTTCCCAGCCTCCCCCCCACCCCCACCCCCAATCCTCCCCCCCCACCCCCCCAGCACCAACGTTGTAAAGTTAGTTTTTGACATGACAACTTATACTTCTCATTGTTGCAACAGGTCCACCTGTATCCTTAAACGACTTGTTTTTCCCCTTCCCCTCCACAAATTATGCCGACATCAAATATAGTGAAAGCAGGGGTTATACTGTGGGGGAGGGAGATACAAAGCAACAAAGAAATAATCTTATAAATGCGTTAGAAACAAATGCATGAAAGAAAAAAACATTTAAATACATATTTAAGGGTTCATTTTCCTAACATCACATTATCTGACCTTTTCTGCTTGACTCATACATATACTAGATATTGCAAATAAGGGAAACCATGGAACCTATGTTTCTTTGGGCTTGGCTTACTTCACTTAATAGAATTTTTTCCAAGTCTTTCCATTTCCTAACAAATGGGGCAATGTCATTCTTTCTGATGGAGGCATAGAATTCCATTGTGTATATATACCACATTTTCTTGATCCATTCATCTACTGAGGGGCATCCACTTCTCATTTTCTGAGTGGTTTATTGGAATAAGTGTCTCAAAGACTTTTCTGCTTGGGCTAGCTTTGAACTGTAATCTTCATATCTCAGCCTCCTGAGTAGCTAGGATTACAAGCATGAGCCACCAGCACCTAGCTCCAGCTAAACTTGTTTACTCTAATTATGAAGAGTTTCATGGAGTTCTTGTCACAGTACACATAAATATTTATTGACTATCACATATAAAGTTAAGCATACATGTCCACATAATTTCACATTGAAACTTTCGCATTTGTTACATTTTGGTGAGGAAGATGAAGTGCATATTAATCTTTAAAACAAAGACAGATGCCAGTGATTCAAGACTGTAACCCTAGCTACTCAGGAGGCTGAGATATGAGGATTAGTTTGAAGCTAGCCCAGGCAGAAAAGGCTATGAGATTCCAATTTACCAATTATCCCCAGTTAACCAGCAAAAAAGCCAGAAGTGGAGATATGGCCCAAGTGGCCACTGGCCTTGAGAGGAAAACTTAGGGGACAGAATCTAGGCACAAAATCTAGGCACAAAAATTCAAACAGCACATCCTACTTTACTGACACTTGGCAGAAGTTTCAACAATTGAGTTTAGTTATTCTACGCAATAAATAGAAACTTGACATATGATTGGCAAACAGTAATAGGATTTTATTCATACAACTTTATAAGGTATATAGAAAAGGCAATGCTTTTCATTTTGACCCAGTTAAGTTCCTGAAATTTGTTTTGTAGTTACCATTTAGTTGATTCTGGGAATGAAACAATGTCGCCCCCTTCTGTGAAAAACCTGGTAATGACGACAAAGGAAAAGGAACAAGTTAATCTCCAGTTTAAAATAGTGAAGTAAATATTAAGCTAATCCATTCATAAACATTAACTCTTCTTGAATTCTGAGGCCAGTAGACAATGTTACCAAATGGAAACAACCAGTTCTTCCAGAAGTCTTGTGAAGGTAGGCCTTTGGAACTTTGGGCTTTACGGTAAATTTCCTCATAGTATTCCCCCCCCCCCACCCCCTTTTTTTAATCGTAAAGGTGATGGATGTACAGAGGGGTTACAGTTACATAAGGTAATGAGCACATTTCTTTTTTTAACAGTGTTACCTCCTTCCTTGTTTTTTTTAACTTCCCTTCCCCCTAACACTCCCCTCTCCCCCCCACCAAGTTGTAAAGTTCACTGTTGCATTCGTTCATGCCTCATAGTATTTTTCTTTAAAACATAAATCAACAGGCATAAAAATGGAACAGGGAAGCTTGATGAGGCTTGTTTTGGAAAGGGGAAAGATGGAGGACCAATGATCGAGATGCATTGCATCCATAAATAGACAAAAACAGAAGCAGAACCATGAGAAGTGGCAAAACCATATTCCCTATTGAATTGGGTATGAAATTTTAATGAAGAATCCCATACATTTAACCATATCATAGAAGAGCCCATGCACACAATGAATTTCAACATTTTTCTTCTCCCCACTGTTGTAACATGTCCAGTGTATTTTATCACTGCTATTTATCCTTTACTTTCCCAGATTACCTTTTTCATAAGCTGATCTCCAAAGTATTTTTTCTAGACAGTTCATATGTTTATTTTTGTGCCAGTATTGGTACAAAATGTAAGGAGGGCCTTGTGCTCTTGCTTGATTTTTTTCTGCTTGAAGCTGGTGCTCTACCAATTGAGCCACATCCCTATTTCTAGTTTTTTTGATTGTTAATTAGATATGAGTCTCACATACCTTTCTTTCTTTTTCTTTTTTCTTTTCTTTCTTTGTTTCTTTCTTTCTCTCTCTCCTTCCTTCCTTCTTTCTTTTTCTCTCTCCTTCCTTCCTTCTTTCTTTCTTTCTTTTCTTTCTTTCTTTTCTTCCTTCCCTTCCCCTCCCTCCCTCTCTCTCTCTCTCTCTCTTCTTTATTTTTGATGGGTCATGGTGCCTGAACTCTGGGCCTGGGCACTATCCCTCAGCTCTTCAGCTCAAGTGTTTTACCACTTGAGCCACAACACCACTTTCGGCTTTTTCTGCTTATGTGGTGCTGAGGAATCGATCCCAGGGCCTCATGCGTGCAAGGCAAGCACTCTACCACTGAGCCACCTTCCCAGCCTACTCATATACTTTTCTTTCTGGGCTGATTTCAAATCAAAATCCTCAGATCTCAGCCTCCTAACCAGCTAAAATTACAGGTGTGAGCCATCAATGGCTGGCTTTTTAATTATTAATTCATTTTAGTGGGTTTTTTGAGGGAGGAGGCAGTCCTGGGGCTTGAACTCAGAGCCTAGGTGGTGTCTCTTAGCTTCTTTGCTCAAGGTTAGCATACTATCACTTGAGCCACAGCTCCGTTTCCAGCATTTTTTTTTCTTTTTGGTGGTTAAATGGAGCTTCGTTCCAGGGGTTTTGCTACCTGGGCTGGCTTCAGACTGCAATCTCTAGATCTCAGCTTCCTGAGTAGTTAGGATTATAGGCATGAGCCACCAACACCCAGATTTATTTCTTTTGAATAGGATCTTGCTATGTAGTTTAGACTGACATCAAACTTGCAGTATTTCCCCTCTACCTTCTTTATGCTGGGATTGCATGCATGGTCTACCACCATTGGCTTTGAAAAATAATTTTAAATGGGTATATACCAAAATATCATGTTGGTCTACAGTATACTCAGTATACAATGGAACCCCTTTGTATTTTTCCTATTCAGTCTCTTCTGTTTTCATCAATTATTTTCTCTCCATGTGGACATAACTCCTTCAGCACAGTTATTCTGTCATTTTCAACCCCCCTCATCAATATTTGTATTTTGCACACAGTAGGTACCCAATGTTTACTAAATAAAATGTGAAAAGAGTAATGCAACAACAACAAAAAATCTGCTTCTATTCACTGTGTAGTAGTAATGGGTAGAAAAGAAAAGGTAGTCACTGTTACCTGCATACATGAGAGCCCTGTCATACTGGAGTCTGGACTTCAAGATGTGAATTATGGGGTACACAGGCCTGAACTCTGGGCCTGGGCACTGTCCCTCAGCTCTTCAGCTCAAGGCTAGTGCTTTACCACTTGAGCCACAGCGCCACTTCCATTTTTTTTTTCTGCTTATGTGGCGCTGAGGAATCGAACCCAGGGCCTCATGCATGCAAGGCAAGAGGTCTACTACTGAGCCACCTTCCCAGCCCCACACAGAGTGTTTTCAGGATCTAGTTATTTTGGGGAAGAGGGGCATAGGAAAGAAATGGATCCTGATAGTACTATGTTCCCGAGATATTACAACATCCACCCAAAATAAGTTAGAGAAGTAGTAAATGCTATGCAGTACAATATCCACCATACATTCATCAAACATTTCAGAGAAGAGAAAGACATGTAGATTGGGACCATTCTCCTCAAGAAGATGACATGTTGATCTGTGTTTTGTAGTTTCTAAGTGTGAAAAATGGAATGAAGTAAAAAATGAAAAAAGTTGAAGAAAACAAGTGTGTACTTCTAGGAAGTGAAACACTCTGAGATAAGACCCAGATAACCAGCAGAAAACATCTCTTCCTCCTTCAGTGATGTCCCCAGTGCTGTGTAGGACTGCTCGAGTATGCTCATTGCTAGCTGCATGTGGCTATTTAATTAAGATGAAATAAAATCTCAGCTTCTCAGTTACAATGACCTCATTTCAAGTGATTAATAGTAAACATGTGGCTAATGGCTATTTGTGATAGTGAAAATGTAAGACATATCCATTCTCACAAAAGGCTCTATTTTAAGTGCCAGGGTAATAACCACTGAGCACTTACTATACAAGAAGTTCTCATATCCCACTCGATAGTCACAGTTATTTTATAATGTATATACTTACAGATAAGAAATGTAAGTTTCCAAGATATAAGTATCATTCTAAAGTCACATAAGCTAGTAATTGGTGGATGATTTAAAATGTGTGTGTGTGTGTGTGTGTGTGTGTGTGTGTGTGTGTGCTGATCCTGGAGCTTGAAATCAGGGCGTGGGCACTGTCCCTGAGCTTCTTTTGCCCAAGGCTAGTGCTCTACCACTGGAGCCACAGCAACACTTACAGCTCCTTTTTTTTGAGTAGTTTAGTGGAGATAAGAGTCCCAGGGTTTCCTGGCTGGGCTGGCTTCAAACCGTAATGCTCAGATCTCAGCCTCTTGAGTAGCTAGGATTACAGGCGTGAGGCACCAGCCCCTGGCTTATGATTTGAACTTTTATCAAACTTCAAAAATTATGCTTTAAGTCATGGAAAAGGATGTTTCTAGGTAGCGACAAGAGGCAGTGATACCCTGGCTTACACTTTTTGTAGCAGGCAAGATCCAGTAAGTTGTCAAAGAAACAACTCTATGAAGTTACGTTCTGGGATAATCAAGTGGGCTATATGTTCAAGCCAGGCCAGCCCATAGGATGACTACATAGCTAGCAAGACAGAATCAGAACTTAGAGCAGAAATCTACAAGCACAAGAGAATGAGTGGCTGGGATAAGAAAACCTGAATTGTACAGTAAGCTGCCTTAATCATATACACTTATCACACATGGGTTTGTCCAAGTATGGTAAAATAAGAATCAAAACCATTTCAAAGGCAAAAATTTTAAATTCTGTGTGCATCTTATATACCTCAGTTGATGTTCTCAGTCAGTAGTGTTTAAATAATTGTGTGATCTACTGTTTCCTGTCCTTTATTTTGTGAAAATCAACCTCACCACCCCCCAAACAAATGATATTCCAAAAACAAGGTCAAAGTGAAAGTGCTTGTGGTAATATAATAATTTTACATTTGTTGAAAGGTGGCTTGTCTTCAGTAGATGTTAGGTGGTGTTGTAGGAAAAATAAATTATTCACAGTCATATGCAGTACAGAATAGAACATCTGTGATTTTTCCTCAGTGGTGTTCTCCTTAGAACCTTGTACCCTCAGATACCAAGGGCCCACTGTAAATGACAGTTCAGGAAGCTCTGGGTGGCAGGTCTAAGAATGTTAAACTTCAGGAGGTACTGTTACAGGCAATGACTCACTCTTCTGAGTTTTACCTCCAGGAGCTTGACCTGGTACTTACAGTGAAAGTAGTAGGAGGTAGAGGGGAAAGAAACCATTTGGGATTATGCCAGAGCACCTTGCTCTTTTTAGAACAGACTACCCTCAAGAGAAATGCTTAACCTACCCTCAGGAGAAATGCTTAACCTTAGCTTAACCAACTGGGGTTGGTTAAGAGCCAAAGCAACTCCTAGCTCTCTTTAGCCTCCAGGCTAAGGTGGGGAGTGAGAAGCAGCATGGAGTCACTCAGGGTAAAGGTACAGGTTTACTAAGAGACAGCTCAAGGAATGAATCAGGGGAGTACAGAACACCTGTAGACCCACCAATCTGTCACTGTATCATATGGCTCCCAGGTTGTAATAACCCGAGTCCACAGAGTAAGAACCACACGGCTCACACCTTATTTAAGAAGCCCAAAAAAACAGAGACAAAAACAAGGGAAGCAAAGGAATTTCTAGTCTCTGACAGCAAATAGTAAAAAGAGCCAAATGCCTAATCTAATGACATAAAAGCTCACACCACATGCCCATTGACTTCTACCTATTTCTTTTTTTGGGGGGGGTGGGGGAGGGTCCAGTCGTGGGGCCTGAACTCTGGGCCTGGGCGCTGTCCCTCAGCTCTTCAGCTCAAGGCTAGCACTCTACTACTTGAGCCACAGCGCCACTTCCGGCTTTTTTTTTTTTCTGCTTATGTGGTGCTGAGGAATCAAACCCAGGGCCTCATGCATGCAAGGCAAGCGCTCTATCACTGAGCCACCTTCCCAGCCCTTCTACCTATTTCTTTTACCTAGGACATCTTGTCCAACATTCAACAAAATACTACAAGGCACATTAAGAGACAACACAGCTTAGAGACAGAGCAAGCATCAGAACCAGATTCAGATACGTTGAGAATGTTAGAATGATCACACTAGAAATTTAGGAGCTATCTACCGCATAGGTCACCAGCACTTCTCAAAATTATCAAAGTTAGCAAACACAAGGAAAAAACTGAACAACTGTCACAGACCAGAGGAAGATTTGGGAGCCATGATAATTGACTGAAATGTGGTACTTGTGTGCTGAGAAGAGTTAACATAGTGGGCTTGAACTGCCATCCTTAGAACTGATATTTACAAGGTTCGCTCCTGGTAGACAACTGTGAATTTAGATTTTCAAAAGGTTTCCACCATTTCCTGATAAGCCTAGCTTAACTGTTTGTATTAAAGATGTGGTGAATTATGTTATGGAAAACTGCCTTCATTCGTGAAAGTCTATAGGTTGTGGATGTGTTAGAAAGTGCTGGCTTTCAAAAAAGAACCTGGGTACTGGGTCTATTCATTTCCTATGAGTTGTTGTAACTTACTGCTGAGGGAATTAAATACAGCCTGTGGGACTCCACTATGAGATGATGCCTACAACTTGGGTTTAACTTCCTTCAGACTTTTCCACACTTGCCTTTCTTTTTTTAATGATTCTGTTTTATATCCTTGCATTTTAATAATTTATAGCTATGAGTACAATGATATGCTGAATATCGTATGGCTTGTGGGGAATCACAAAACCTGGACACCTCTGACTAACCTGGATTGGATCCTGGCAAAGAAAGAGAGCATTAGTATAAACACTAGTAAGGCCCAAATAAGGCCTGGAATTTAGTTAATCATAATGAATTATTGTCAGTTTTTTAGTTTTGGCACGGATACAATTGAAATTTAAGAATGTTAATGATCGGAGAAGGGTGAGGGGCATATGAGAACTTTGTACTACTTTTTCTGTAAATCTAAAACTATTCCAAATGTAAAAAGTTCATTTGGTTTGATTGTTATGAACTCAAGCCAAAGGATTTTGAAGTTCATGAAAAATTCATATTCCCACTAACGGGTATGTGCGCACACACTGAGGTGAGGCCTTTATTTACCATAACCTAAGGCACAGATTGTGGTTTAAAAAATCAGATCCAGGACCTGTGATGAGAGTAACACAATTTAAAAGAAGGGTGGAATTAGTTATTAATTAGAATAAATGGGTCAATTAGGTTGAATAAATAAGGGTTCTTAACCCACAGCTTATCTCCTAAAGTCAAGGCCCTGGATGGATATCCTTGAACTGATGAGATTTCCTTGATTCTGTGAAACAGCATGTGTGATCTGCTCCCCCACAGCCAGGCAGGACAGTGGCCTCTGCTTGCCTGAAGACCATGCAGAAATCTCACCTAAGGAAGGTGTCTTCTACAATGCTTTTTTTTTTCTTCTCACAGAACCCCTTCAGTGTTTCTACAGAACTAATAACTCGAGTGGAATCGAGTTTCATCAAGCATATCAGGTGAAGTACCATGCCTGTTTTGGAAGAAGGGTTATATATCTACTGACAGGGTTATATATACTGCAGAGAAGAACACACATGCAGGAAGTGCATGGCTGGGGGAAGTGGTCTGAAGGGAAAACACCTTAAATGACCAGAGAAACCGCAAAGAGATCAAATTCAATTTAAATTGTTAAAATTATTTCCTGTCATCAGGAAGTCAAGGTCTAAAGAGGTTATATTAAGCTAGATGCCAGGGACTCACTCCTGTTAATCCTGAGATCTGAGGATCACAGTTTGAAGCCAGCCCATATAGGAAAGTCCCTGAAACTCTTACCTCCAATTAATCACAGGAAAAAAAAAAACTGGAAATGGAGCTGTGGTTCAAGTGGTAGAGTGCTACCCTTTAGCACAAAAGTCGCTCAGGGACAGCACTCAGGCCCAGAGCACAAGCCCCAGGACTGTTTTTTTTTTTTTTAAAAAAAGGAGGCTGTGTTAAGAGAAGTTGAAATTCTTCATACTCTAGTTGGTATGTTGCCAGTGATAGATCAACAAGTGAGGTATCAACAAGTAATTTATGTATCCTGCTGTGTCTAACACAGGAGCTAGCTCTAGTAACTATAAAAACATAGTTAATTGGAGGAACTCACTGAAAATAGAGTGCACACACAACTGGCTAAATGCTGATATATGAGCATGCTTGCCATAGAGAACAGAAGCTAAGGACTATGTGAAGTACTTAGGTGAAGTACTAATGGCTCACTCCTGCAATCCTAGCTACTTAGGAGGCTGGGATCTTCTGAGGATCCTAGTTCAAAGACAGCCTGGGCAGGAAAGTCTATGAGACTCTGGTCTCCAATCAACTACTCTGAAAACTCTGGAAATGGTGCTGTGGCTGAAGTTGTAGAGTACTAGTCTTGAGCAAAAGCAGCTAAAGGACAGCACCCAGGCCCAAAGTTCAAGCTCTAGGACAAGCGAAAGAAAGAAAGAAAGAAAGAAAGAAAGAAAGAAAGAAAGAAAGAAAGAAAGAAAGAAAGAAAGAAAGAAAGAAAGAAAGAAAGAAAGAAAGAAAGAAAGAAAGAGAGAGAAAGGAAGAGAGAGGAAGGAAGGAAGGAAGGAAGGAAGGAAGGAAGGAAGGAAGGAAGGAAGGAAGGAAGGAAGGAAGGAAGGAAGGAAATGTGAATGTTTTCTGAAAGTGATGCAACCCTCTATGCTCAATATAAACTCCTCAGAAATGTCTCCTCTTCTAAGAGCTGTAATGCCTCCTAAAATGCCTGGTATGTTCATCAACATGCACATCGAACATTGATGTCAGATTATATTCCAAAACCATTTAATTATTATTCCATTGTTTAATATTTTCAAGTAACAATCTGGTGTCTGATATGGAAAATTACAATTTCTTAGCTTGTTCATTAAGGCTTCTCTGTATTCTTCCCTTTAGTTAACTTGTTTTCCATTCTAACACTGAGGCTTCAAACTAAACAAGCCCATCTTGCAAGTCTCCAAATATATCTAGAACATCCTAGGGTTTTATCCTGGATATGCTTTTTTGAAAACTAGCTTCTTCACCTGCAAATGCTTCCTTCCCATCTGTGCATCTAACTTAAAAGTATAAATTTTACCATTCAGAATTAGTTCATTGCATGTGTTCTTTTCTACAATATCAACTCCCTGTACTAAGGTTGGCTTAGTAAGTAATTCTTAAAACTTAAAACATTTAAAAATCAGAAGCTTGACAGGCTGATGCCTGCAAGCCTCATTATTGGGGAGTAAGAGATTTAAAGAATGGGGGTTAGAAGTCAGCCTAGGAAAAAAGCTAGACTTCATTTCAATAAATAAGCCCAGCTAAGTGGCAGAAGCTGGTAGAAGCTGGTAGGCAAAAAGAGATTGTATTTGATTAAAAAAAAAACAAACTTAAAAGGGCTGAGGTGTGACTGGAGTAGTAGAGTGCTTATCTAGCAAGTGCTAGGACCTGACTTCAAATCCCAATACTGGGGGAACCTTCCCCCAACCCCAACCAACCAACCAACCAACCAACCAAGAAACCAGTAAGTTATACTGGGGCCTTCACTTTAACATGGCTGATATTCACCAGTAGCTGACAGCTTTAGATATATGTTGTTCAACTCAATGTCAGGGTTTAAGTCAAAAACTATTTAAAGCCTGGTGCTGGTGGTTCACATCTGTAACCTTAACTACTTAGGAAGCTGAGAACAGGAGGATTCCAGCTTGAGGCCAGCCCGAGCAGAAAAGATTCAGAAGACATCTTTTCTCAACCTATAAATGGGCACAGTTGCCAGTGTTTGTCATCCCAAGCCACATGACAGGCTGAGACTGGTTTCATGCTAGGCTAGCAGAAAAGTCTATCAGATCCTCCCAATAGAAGAAGCTGGTAATTCCAGCAACTAAGAAAGCCTAATGTGGATGGTTAAGAAAGCCTAATGTGGATGGTGGCTCAAGAAAGTGCGCAATGTAGCCGGGTGCCAGTGGCTCACGCCTGTCATCCTAGCTACTCATGAGGATTGCGGTTCAAAGCCAGCCCAGGCAGGAAAGTCCGTGAGACTCTTATCTCCAATAAACCACTAGAAAACTGGAAGTGGCTTTGTGGCTCAAGTGGTAGATTGCTGGCCTTGAGCTGAAGAGCTGAGGGACAGCGCCCAGGCCCAGAGTTCAAGCCCCACAACCGACAAAAAAAAATAAAAAGAAGAAAAGAAAAAAAAAAGGGCGGCAGCTAACATAGTAATTAGGTATAGCCTCGAAGAGAATAAGTAGATGCTATGGAAAAAAATGTTAAAACGGGATGGGGCATGTGTGGGTGGGAAAGGAGCTTGCACTTTTGTACTCATTTACATCCCTGACTGGATCCCATGGAATCTGGGCTTACAACGCATAGCAACATCTGCATGTCACCTATGTTACACGCTGCCCTGTGGAAGACAAAGTGTGTGCCTTCCGTTCCTGTCCTTCCCAAGTCAGCACAGTGTTTCCCCTCACAACAGTGCTTTTGCTGGTTAGGTGGAGACAAGCATCTCCTGCACTTTTCTGCAGGGGGGGGGAGTGGCTTCGAACCACGATCTTCGGATCTCAGCCTCCTGATCAGCTAGGTGACAAGGCAGAAAACTAGGCCCGGCTCCTCCTGTCGTTCTTATGGAGGACAGCAGTGGGATGATAACAGCGACGAATCTGCAGAGAGAGCCACAGCGGCGCGTAGCTGGGCACCGAGCAAGGCGCAGCCCGCCGAGCGCCCCGAGGGAGGCCGATCTCCCGCAGATTCTCAAACCCACCCAGTTGCAGGGAGGCAGCTCCGTCTCCAGGGCGACGGGACAATGACGCGAAATGCATCCTGGGAGAAGACCTGCCATTCGGATGGGTGTAAGAGGGTGAAGAGACAGCGGCTACCACCATCGGCGGCCCCCGAGAGAAGAGTCTCAGGCGACTGCGCCCCCTGCCGCGCCGCCGCCAGCGCTGCAGTCCGGGGATCTAGTGGCTTCCAGGTCTAGGAGAGGCAACTTCCGGGCCCGAAGGTCCTCCGTTCTATAGCTCGCCGGGGTCCTAGCGATGGATATAGGTGGCCGCAGCAGGCGCCTGACGCCTGAGTGCATGCGGGTCGGGGTTGCGGCGTCCTCCCGGAGGATGGCAGCGACAACTGCGTTGGAGAGAGCTTGAGGAGAGTCGGAGCTCTCCCTGGCAGGGGAGCTGGGGCCGATCGTGCGGGCGGATGGAGGCCGGGGAGCCGTCTTAGCAGGCACGATCTGGGCAGCTCGTGGGCGGAAGTGCGGGTTCGGCAGCCCGATCCCAGCCGTCAAGGAAGCCACGGCGGGCCGCCCGGCGGGAAGCAGCTGCCGAGCCGTCTCCAGACCTCAGCCAGCGGGGCCCGGGCGCCGGCGAGATGCCTCTGTTCAACAACAACCCGTTCGAGCAAGACGTGGGTGAGTGCGGGGCGCGCTCCGGCGCTGCTGCTTGTCCGCCTGGAAAGTGGGCGGCGACGACTGGGCTGAGCGCGAAGGGGCGGTGCCGCCGCCGGGACGCCGGGGACCCGCTCGGCTCCGGGTCGGCGGCCGGGGTCGGGGAGCGGCGGTCGCGGAGGACCCCGCCGGCTGCTCGCCGGAGCTCGGGGACTCTGGCCTAGCACCCGGATGGGGCAGAACCTGTGGTTCGCAGAGCATGTAATCCTTGCGGAGTTGACGGCACCGACTTCCCCTTCCTTCCAAAGCCGGTTGATCCCACCCCCCCCCTCCCCCCGTCTCCCACCTCTTCCCCTGACGTCGCAGCCTGGGGGAGCCTGCCACCGAGGGTGGGCACCGTTTAGGGCCGCCCAAAGCTGGAGACCTCGACCCCACTTGCACACGGAGCAGTCCAAACTTCCTTCATGCTGCTTTACACTCCAGCCGGGCAGGGCAGCGTCAGGATTTATTCACAATCATGGAAGTGCTACGAAACGGAAATGTTCTTCCCTAGAGAAAAGGAAAACGCTAGAATATCCAGACAGTACAGAACAAGGAATAATGTACTGGGGGTCAAATAACATCGGTCTTAGAAACTGTATGATAATAAAAATAATGATAATAATGCAATATGGGCGGAATAGAAACACTTGAGGCATTAGATTTGCAGTAAAGGTTACTAAGACATTTTAGTAGCACTGGTTAGCAGAACCCTGGGAAGATTTTTTTTTTTTTTTAAAGTACGGTACATCTTACCCACCTGTTTGGTAGTTGCAAAGTCTTAAGGAAGTGTCTAGAAATTGTCCTATTTTTGTATGTTTTGTAATCTCAAAATAAATTATGTTCAAAAGCTACCTGTTAGTCTTATATATGTAAGTGTTTGTAGTATTCACCTTCAAGTATGTGTTTCTCCTGTTACATTTAAATTTTTCTTGGTGTGCAAATAACATGACTGGCAGGAGTCAAGGAAACTTCATGCTGTGGCTGTCTCTGCTCTAGGAACAAGTATTTCGTTCTGTTTTATTACAGGAACCTTTTAAGACTTTTTGGCAACAGTCTCACCTAGTAGCTGAGGCTGACCTTCGACTTTTGATCTCCTTGCCTCAGGCTCCAGTGTGCTAGGATTCAAAGTCTGGACCAACACACCAGGCTTTTGCCCTTTCTCTTGATATTGTAAAGGCTTGTGTTTTGTTGTATGGAAATGTTATAGAAGAGGAAAAACAGAGTAAGACTCAGATTATTCATAAATGAATACCTTTCTTGGAAAACCCACTGCTTTCTGATGGAAAACTTGTCTGGTAGAAGTAGAATCGCTTTGCCTGAAATAGATCTGCCTGGGTGGCTCCTGCAGCCCTGAAACCAGAGTTTAGTACTACTGTAGTAGAAGGAGCAGATAGTTACAATTCAGGGAGGAGGCAGTACTAGCATTTAAACTCAGGGCCTTGTGCTTGTTAGGCAAAAGCTAAACTACTTCAGTCACACCCTTGGTCCTTTTTAATTTAGTTATTTTTCAGCCAATAAGTCACTTTTTTTTTTTTTGGCCCAAAGACCAGCTTTAAAATATCCTCCTCCTATTTATACCTTTGTATAGATGGGAATATAAGCATGTGCCACCATAATGGCTTGTTGGTTGAGATGCATTCTTGCATACTTTTCTGGCTAGCTTGATTTCTGCCTTCCAAGTATCTAGGATAACAGGCCTGTGTTACCACAACCAGTATTTGAAGTAAGGATTTGAACTTAGGACCAGATGCTTGCTATTTAGGCAGTCATCCACGTGAGACATTCCTTCAGCTCCTTTTCTTTCTTTCCTTTTTTTTTTGTCTTGTTCTTGGGGCTTGAACTCAAGGCTTGGGCACTGTCCCTGAGCTCTTTTAGCTAAAGGGTAGCCCTCTACCAAGCTCCACTTCTGGTTTTCTGGTGGTTAAGAATCTCACAGGTTTTCCTCTCAGGCTGGCTTTGAAACACAGATTCTCTGTTCTTAGCCTTCTAAGTAGCTAGGATTACAGATGTGAGCCACTAGTGCTGGGCTAGATTATTTTCTTGATGGAGCTCTTTTTATACCTGAGCCAGCCTGGACTTTTTCTTCTATTTGTGCCTCCCTTTGTTGCTAGGATGACAGGCATGTGCTACCATGCTCAGACATTGGTTGAGATGGAATCTCAAACTTTTATACCTGGACTGGCCTTGACTCTCAATCTTTCTGTCTCCAGCACCATTGGTAAATGACAGTTTTGCCACTACACCCATCTGGCCACAAATTTAATGAATATATTTTGAAGTGTTTTTTAAAAAGCGAAATATTTTGAGTGCAAGACACAACATAAACTTCCATTCCTCCTAGCTAACTCTTTCAGTTCCTATATTTGGACATACTTTTAAGAAGAGAACACTTTTAAGGTTGGTGAAATACAGTTGAATTTATTTCCAGCAAGTTGATTCCATTTTATCTTCCTTTTTTACACAAGAATTTGATGTATAGATATTCCACACATCTATATGTGTATGATGAGGGGAGGTGGGGTTCTGCCTGTTTGCTATAAAAGTATCTTTCTTTTTTGTCATCTCTTTTTGCCAGAGTTACTCATGTTGACTTAGTGATGGTTTGGCTACATGAAAGTCCATCATATTATATCACATTTTTATCCAATCACTTAATTATGGACATGCTTATATTGTAGTTTGGAAGTAAGGAAAAAAATATAGGGAAAACACTTGAAGATATAGGCACAGACAAAAACTTTAGGACTGTCATAGTTCGGAATAAGAGTGGGAATTGACAAATGAGATTGCATCATATTAAAATAAGCTTATTCATGGCAAACAATTACTAGAGTCAAAATATAAGCCACAGATGGGAGAAATCTTTGCCAGCTCTTATTCAGAGGACTAATATCTAGAATACATAATGAGCTCAAAAGTTAAACATCAAAAGAGTGAATAATCCAAGTAAAAAATAGGCCTATAAATCAAATAGACAGTTCTTTTTTTTAAAAAATATTTTTTATTGAGATTAAGTGATTACATAAATTTCACAAATTCCACAGTATTGTGGGATAGTGACAGTTAAGGTCACAAACACATTTTAGCCTTTACAAGGCAAATTGAATAGACAGTTCTTAAAAGAAGTACAAATGGTAAATGCACTAAGAAATGTTCAGTTTCCTTAGCCATAAAGGAAGTGCAAAGTGACTCGTAGATTCCATGTCACCTCCCTTATAATGGTTGTCATCAAGAAAGCAAATGCTGGTATGATACAAATATGGGGGAATGAGGGCCCTGGAATGGGAGTCTTATACAGTGTTTTGGGGAATGGAAATTCAGTTGTAGAAATCAGTATGGAAGTGCTTTACAAAACTAAAAATACAATTACCCTATGATCTTGTTACATAACTCTTGGGTGTATATCTGAAGGAATGTATTCAGCCTACAATAGAGATATATGCACACTCATATTTAGAATAGCATTATTTACAATAGTCAAGCTATGAAATCAGCCTGCATTGCCCATTAGCTAATTAATTGATAAAGAAAATTTAGATGCCAATAGATGCCACACTTGTATCTTAGATAATCAAGGAAGTTGAGGCTCAATCTTTTTTTTTTTTTTTGTCGGTCCTGGGGCTTGAACTCTGGGCCTGAGTGCTGTCCCTCAGCTCTTCAGCTCAAAGCTAGCGCTCTACCACTTGAGCTACAGCGTCATTTCCGGTTTTCTGGTGGTTTATTGGAGATAGGAGTCTCACGGTCTTTCCTGCCCGGGCTGGCTTTGAACCGTGATCCTCAGATCTCAGCCTCCTGAGTAGCTAGGATTACAGGCGTGAGCCACCAGCGCCCAGTGCGGGGCTCAATCATTTGAAGCTAATCTGGACAGACAAGTGGGATTCTTACACTAGCTAAGTGCTGGCATGGCTCAAAAGGTAGAGTACCAACAGTGAGCAGGAAAGCCCAATGAGACTGCAAGGCCATAAGTTCAAGCTTCTGTTCTGGCACCTATGCATGCATGTGTGTGCGCACACTTACAAATAATGACCACTAAAATTGTTTAAAACGGGAAAAAAGAAAAAGAATAACAGAGGGAATGAATTTGATCAAAGTACATTGTGTGCATGTATGGAAATATCCTTTTATATAATCAATATAGTCTAATAAAGATTGTTCCACAGCTCTTTAAAAGAAAACCAAGGCCAATGACTTTTTTATAGTGAATATACAATGCAGTACAATAATAGTGTTGTTAGGTGGACTTGTCTCTAGCACTGTTTTTTAAAAATATGTCAGCCCGAGCCGGGCGCTGGTGGCTCACGCCTGTAATCCTAGCTACTCAGGAGGCTGAGATCTGAGGATCACGGTTCAAAGCCAGCCCGGGCAGGAGAGACTGTGAAACTCCTATCTCCAATAAACCACCAGAAAACCGGAAGTGGCGCTGCAGCTCAAGTGGTAGAGCGCTTGCCTTGAGCTGAAGAGCTGAGGGACAGCGCCCAGGCCCAGAGTTCAAGCCCCACGACCGACAAAAAAAAAAAAAAAAAAAAAATGTCAGCCCGGTCTGGGAAGGTCGCTCAATGGTAGAGTGCTTGCCTTGCATGCTTGAGGCCCTGGGTTCGATTCCTCAGTACCACATAAGCAAAAAAAGCTGCAAGTGGCTGTGGCCCAAGTGGTAGAGCGCTAGCCTTGAGCTGAAGAGCTGAGGGACAGCGCCCAGGCCCCACGAATGACCGAAACACACACATACACACACACACACACACACACACACACACACACACACACACACGCCCCACGACTGACCGAAACACACACACACACACACACACACACACACACACACACACACACACACACACACACACACACACACACACACACACACACACACCCCAAACGTAAGCCCTTAGAGGTGTTTTTTAGTATATAGACTTTGTATACAGATATATAGTATACTGGTCAAATTCTGATTAATGAACAGTTGATGGTCTGACCATCCATTACCTACATATTGAAATAAAGCTTAAGGATATTATCATACTGTTTTTTCCTTCCTTGGCTGGCTGGTCTCCTTCCCTTCCTCCCTCCCTCCATTCCCTTTTTTTCTTTCTTCCTTCCCTTGGATTGAACTTAGGGTCTCAAACATGCTAAGTAAGAACTCTTTCCATTATGGTCCATCCCTAACCCTCTTTTTGGCTTTCTGTCCTCAACTATGACCTTCTTTCTTCACTTGATTTTTCTTCCTTTTTTTTCCTCCCCATGTTTTCTTTTTCTTTTTTAGAAATAAGTCTCTTGGAATCTTTGGACTCAAGGATCCTGCTTCACACTGTCAAGTAGCTGGGACTATAGGCATGAGCCACTGACAAACTTTCATCTCTTACTCCACTTAAATTTTTCTTTTTCTTTCTTTCTTTTTTTCTTTCTTTCTTTCTTTTTTTTTTGAGACAAAGTCCTATTATATAACCCTAGCTGGTCTTAAACTTGTGCTCCTCCTGCTTCATCTTCTCAAATGCTGGGATTATAGGTATATACCAACATTCCCACACAATTTGTTTTTCAGATATTGTCTTGTGCTTTTGCCAGAGTTAGGCTCTGGGATTATAGGCAAACACTGGCTTGTTTTTGTTTTTTGAGGTTGGGTCTTACTAATTTTTTTACCCAGTCTAGCCTCAAACTTTTCTCTAGTTTCTGCCTTTCTAGTAACAAAGGATAAAAAATTAGTGAATAATTTTATTGGATCTAAAAATTCATAGCTTTTTTTTTCTTGGTGAGTAGGTAGTTCCATAGGAAGCACTTGTTTATGAATTTTCATTCTCAAAATGAGGATTTTAGTGGATTAAAAGGGATATTGTATTCTTATTTGGAGAGGCTTCTTTTGCCTTTCTATATCATAAGGTAAATTAATATTTTCTTGTAAAAGCTGCGCTTTTAGCATGTACAACATTTTGATTTTCCTAGTAATTGGAGACTAAAGGGGAAAGTTTTTTTTTTTGGGGGGGGGGGTCCAGTCGTGGGGCCTGAACTCTGGGCCTGAGCACTGTCCCTCAGCTCTTCAGCTCAAGGCTGGCGCTCTACCACTTGAGCCACAGCACCGCTTCTGGCTTTTTTCTTTTTGCTTATGTGGTGCTGAGGAATCGAACCCAGGGTCTCAGGCATGCAAGGCAAGCGCTCTACCACTGAGCCAACTTCCCAGCCCGAAAAGGGGAAAGTTTAAAAAAAAAATACATTATCATCTTTTTAAGCTCCGCTCCATTACCTGAGAATGAATAAGTGTATTTGATGTAGGATTGAAGGTCAGTGTGTCAGAAAATGGAGTGGTTCATTACTCCCTGAAAATTATTGGCATTTTGAAGTGATCATCTTCTGTTTTAGCTCATATTATTTCAGTTGGATACCAGAAGTTTATTAGTACATGATGGTGTAGTTTTAGGTTTTCATTTTGTTTTTCAGCATTAGAATTTGAATTCAGGGTATTTTACTTGCTTAGCTCATTGGCTTGGCTACTCTACCACTTAAGTAATACCTCTAGCCTGTAAAAAAAAAAATTGGTTTATGTTAGTTATATGGGAGAACTTCACTATTATGTCTCCATACATGTTACAGCTGAATTCCAACCAACTTAATCTTCTTTCACATTTCCTTCTAAGAAATAATGTCCCCAACAGGTTTCTTTGTTTTATTTTCTTTTTTTCTTTATTGGTTGTGGAGGCTTAAAAACAGGGATTGGGCACTGTCCCTGAGCTCTTTTGCTCAAGGCTAGCGCTCTAACACTTCACTTCTGATTTTCTGGTGGTTAATTAGAGATAAGAATCTCTGGGCTTTTCTTGGCCAGGTTGGCTTCGAACTGTAATTCTTAGATCTCAGCCTCTTGAGTAGCTAGGATTACAGTCATGAGCTACAAGTGCCCAGCCTTTGTTACATTTTCATTGTTACAAATAATGTATTTTAACAATATTTAGCCCTTTTATTCTTCACTTCCAGCCCAGCTTTTTGCTGGTTATTTTGGAATCTACTGAACTTTTTTCCCTATTGACCTTAGACTGTGATTTTTTTTTTCTGGGTCTCAGCCTCCTGAGCATCTAGGAATATAGATATGAGCCACCAGCACTTGGCAAGGTGGTTATTTCAGAGTTTTTTTAGACATTCAGGTAGGTATCTTACTGTGGTTTTATTTATTTTTTTGGGTCTGGTCGTGGGGCCTGAACTCTGGGCCTGGGCCTCTCCCTCAGCTCTTCAGTTCAAGGTTAGCACTCTACCACTTGAGCCACAGTGCCACTTAGCTTTTTTTTTTCCTGCTTATGTGGTGCTGAGGAATCGAACTCAGGGCCTCATGCATGCAAGGCAAGCGCTCTACCACTGAGCCACCTTCCCAGGCCTGTGGTTTTAATATGTATTAACTGATGAGTATTGATGTTGGGCAGGTTATCATATATTTGTTTGCTAAATGAATATTTTTTTCCCCAAAGCACCTATTTCAGTCTTTGGTCATGTTTATTTTTGGATTTGAGCATGGTGATGCATGTCTATAAGTCCAGTACTTGGAAGGCTGAGGCTGGAGGCTGAAGAGTTCAAGGCCACTTTGGTGTACATGTTCACACCCTATGTAAAGTAAAAGCTAATAAGGCCAGGCACAGATAGCTTATATCTATAATCCTAGCTACTGAGATCTGAGGATTGCAGTTTGAAACCAAGCTAGGCAGAAAAGTCAATGAGATTCTTAACTCCTGTTAGTCACCAAAAAGCCAAAAGTGGAGCTCAAATGGTAGCTAGTTAGCCTTGAGTTGAAAAAGCTCAGGGACAGCACCCAGACCTGAATTCAAGCCAGAACCAGCACATATGTGCATGGCACACACACACACGCACACGCACACACACACACACACACACACACACACACACACACACACACAGCTAAGAAAGAGAAGGGGGTAATAATAATGTTTTCTCCCCCTTGTTTGCTTAACCCTCCCAATCCTTAGTCCTTGTAAGAAATGGTGGTAACGTGAACAATGAAAAAGTGTGGCAGTCACTGCTCCATATTCTACCAGAGCAGGAAGTTTCAGCACTTTAAAGATGTACATATATAGAAGAACTGAATTAACTTGTTGGGAAGAGTTAGTTTGGCAATTTTGAACAAAAATGGCACTCAGTGCCAAACTGCCAGATTGAAATCTATTTGTTATTTACTAGCTGACTAGCCTTGTGCTGGTTGCTTTTCTGTTTCTCCCTTTCTGTAGCTATAAAATGAGGATCCATCCTTCATCTGGCTGAGGAGTAAGTGCTTTAGCATATATAAAATGGCCAGAAGCTGTTACTTAATTGCTACTATCTGTTACTGAGTATTCAAAACAAGGTGGATTTCCTTTTATGAAGGTGTGTTCAACATATTTTAAGGTAGTACCTTTCCCAGAGTAGACTAAAGAATTCCATCAGTAGAAATTTACCAACACAAAAGAGGCATGGTGGAACTCAGCTACTTGAGAAGAGGAGATAGGATTGTGCTTTGAGGCCAGCCCTGGCAAAAAGTTACCAAGATGTTATCACAAAGAACAAACCAGGTATTTTGCGCACACCTGCAATCCCCTCTCTAGTCAGAGGTAGGAGGAGATTTGCAGATAGCAACTGTTGCAGGATTGCAACAGTATTGGAAGGCAGGGCCTTTAGGAAGTATTTCCAGCATGAGGCTTGCCTCTTGTAAAAGGGGGATGGTGGTACCTTGCTCATGGGCTTCCCAGCCTCTACAGCTGTAGGAAACAAGCTTCTACTCTTTATAAATGTCGTAACAACACAAAATGTATGAAGACAAAGATCGAAGCATTATTTTAGTCATGCCCCAATACACATGTCCTTTAGTCGTAATAAAGCTTATGTTGCCTACTTCCATTTTGAGATTTTAATTTTAAATTCTAGAAGACCATTACTCCTAAGGTGTGATCTTTTGGGGGTTCCAAAAGTCTGCTCTTGCTGCCATAGCAAAATGCTAGAGAGTGGCTTTCATAGCAGACATTTATTTTCTCACAGTTCAGGGTGCTGTAGGGTTAATGTCTGGTGAGAAATCTGTTCTTGCTTGCAGACAGCCAAGTTTTTAGCTTTCTAATAGCTCTTCTTAAAAGGACATAATTTTGTGGGGCAGGACCCCATTTATATGACCTCCTTTAACTTCCCGAATGGTCCCATCTGCAAACTGAATCAACTTGGAATTCACATTGTGAATTTTGGGAGGGTCACAAACATTTAATCTTTTAACAGGTAAGATGACCCCAGTACTGCAAGCACTGTGTAACTTAGCCCTTGACCAAGGACCTGTGGTGAATCCCTGTGCATAGACGTCTGTTTTCTGTCTTGTCTGTTGGCTTCTCTCCCTGGGCTAGGCTTGGGCTAGCATTTCCAGGCAGAAAGCTGGGATCATCAGGAGTCTCACTTCCTATTTCTTTTCCTTTGAAAAAATGGGCTTCCTTTTACTTGTTTCCTGAAAACAGTTGCCTCATTTGTTTTGTTTTATAGTTGGTTTTGGTAGAATAGCAAGTTTGACACCAGATACTTTGTTATGCATGGAAGCCTAAGACCAGTTATAAGCTTTCCAAACATAGAAGGAATTTTAAAGATTGCTTGCTGAAATTCTTTTTTTGGTCAGTAGTGGGGCCTGAACTCTGGGCCTGGCCGCTGTCCCTCAGCCCTTCATGCTTGCTGAAATTCTTATTCTGAGACTGGGACTTGAACTTGGCACTTGCTGCTTTGTTCACTGGCTGGCGCTTTACCTCCAAACCCTGAAATTCTTACATAGTTAAAGATGTTTGTTACTGGTAGAGCCTATTTTATTTCAAGTTTTATGGAGACTTGCATTCTTTGTAGAACTGTTTTTTGAACATAATGGACTTTCTAGAGGAGAACCTTTTTGTTCCTTGTAGGTACTGATGGAATGATTCTTAGGATATTGTTAGAATCTTTCTCAACTATTTCTCTGTGTATTTAAGGCTCTCTATATACAGTAATCAAAGCCTGGGATAAAATGTTATGATTTACACCCACCAAAGCCCTGGCAATTTAGCATTTAAGGCCCCAGGCGGGCTCTCATAGCTCTCTCCCTCTCTATGTATTTGACAATGGATAATATAAGATACAGCTCCCAACACTGGGCAGAGTGACATGCTATAAAAGAATGGTTTCTTAATTATAATATTTTAAATTTTCCAGGAGTTTAAAATACTCCTAAGTACATAATTTAGCTGTTATTTAGTTCGTTTGAAAACTGAAGTCCTCTTTGGCAGGCCATTATAAAGTCTTGAGATTTTTTTTTATACTTTTTAAAAGAGTAATTGTGACTCCTATATTTATACAAACTAAACTAGGCTTGATGGAGTACTAGCTTGATGGAGTATTCAGATCAGGATTTTACCATTTTCTATGAAAAACCAAGTAGCTATATTCTTTTTCTGTAATTTTAAGATTGTTGGCTTTTGGTGATACCATCATAGGCTTCCTATTTTATTGTATCACATGACTAAAATAGAATAAAATAATCAAAAACTGAGTTGTAGCAGAACATAGGGAGGTCATTAAGATGGTTCAAAATCAGAGAAAGAATTGTACCCATTTACATAGGTATTCTTGAAATTTGATAATTGATGATTAGTTTTTCAGATTAGCAAGGAAAGGGTAGATTCTTAAATTTTGTAACCATTAATAAAAAATTCCTAAAAATATTTTATACTCCTGACTCACACCACATATGAGGTTCCTGGTATCGCCGGGCGCTGGTGGCTCACGCCTGTAATCCTAGCTACTCAGGAGGCTGAGATCTGGGGATCGCGGTTCAAAGCCAGCCCGGGCAGGAGAGACCATGAGACTCCTATCTCCAATAAACCACCAGAAAACTGGAAGTGGCGCTGTAGCTCAAGTGGTAGAGCGCTCGCCTTGAGCTGAAGAGCTGGGGGACAGCGCCCAAGCCCAGAGTTCAAGCCCCATGACCGACAAAGAAAAAAAAAAAAGAGGTTCCTGGTATGCTAAATGATGCTCAACCATATTAAATATTTACATTTAAAAAGGAAGTAATATACTTGGAAAAAGAGAATATGGATAAATGATTAATTTTCAATATTAAACTAGTCAACATTAAATTACTGAGTTAGTCAATACTAAAATTTTCAGTAGTAGTTGGAACACTATTGGTCTGATACTATGAAAACTAAAGAACGGTCCGGTTCCAGTGGCTCACCCCTATAATCTTAGTTACAGGAGGCTGAGATCTGAGAATTGTTAAAATAGCCATAAGACTCCTACCTCAAATTAACCACCAAAATGCTGAAAGTAAAACTGTGGCTTACGTGGTAGAGTGCTGGCTTTGAGCACAAAGCTCAGGGACAGTGCCCAATTTGTGAGTTCAAGCTCCAGCCCCAGCACAAAGGAAGGAAGAGAGGGAGGAAAGGAGGAAGAAGGAAGGTTGCTCATGGCTGTAATCCCAGTTACTTGGGAGGTGGCAGTGGGAAGGATTGTGGTCTGAGGCTGGCCTGAGCAAAAGAAAGCCAGAAGCCATCTCAGAAAAAAAGATGATTATAGTAGCACACACCTTCATCACAGCTACACAGAATAGAAGACTGAAGTTCAGACATTTCCTTACAAAAAATATTTGACTGAATTTAAAAAATAATTAAAGCAAATGGGTTGTGGGTGTGGCTCAAGTGATACAGTTCTTTCCTAGCAAATACCTGGCCCTGATTTCAAGCCCCAGTATGAAAGGTAGATAGATACAGTGGATTCTATTAGAGTAAAAACAAGTGAAACCTTCTCATAAGCGAAGAGAAAAGATAGCTATGAAGCCAGCAAATTACACGTATTACGTTTGATTTACTCTTCACACTCAGAATATAAAGCTAGTCACTTAGGAATATTAGAAAGCCTTTTCCTCACTCTGAGGCCTTGCCTTCCCCCTTTCTCCTAGCTGAACTTCCAAAGGCAGTGTCATCTCCAGTAACAACTGTTGTTGCCTTTTGTTGTCACATGGTGCTGCTGTTGAAGCTTGATCTTTGGCCTTTTGGTTGTGATCTCCACAATGAAGCTCAGGCTAGTGTGGAATTGTATGCAGATTACATATACGTAAATACAAATATATCTATATTTATGTAAACACATATAATCAAACTGACTAAATTATATAGGAATGAGATTCCTTTTCGAACAATTAACGGTTTAACAAAATTAGTATCAGGAAGCTGAAACAAGTGTAAGGGCTAAGAGGAGAGGGGGAGACAAATGGAAAGAGGAATGAATGGTGGGTAGATGGCAGTGTGAAAAAGCAAGTAGGAAACTTGATGAGCCTGGTTGGGAAGGGTTAGATAAGAAGGGAGAAAATAAATTATGAAGGGGTAACACTGGTCAAAATGCATTGTGTGTATAAAAGGACATGTTAAATTGAAACCCCCTTGTATAACTATTCAAAGATAAAAAAGAACTGTGTACAGAATTCATGGGGCCATACTGGGCATTATAGTTAGAGGTTTTTGTTTTTGTTTTTAAATACATTTAGAAACCTTCCTGTTGCTTAGAAACCTTCCTGTTGTTTTCCATAGTAAAACCATTGCACCTGAATAATAGGATATGAATGAGAAAAACAGTATCATTACTCATTTATTAGGTATTTATTGATATCTATTATGTGCCTTACTTAGATCCTATTTATGTATTATACCTATGAACCAAAACTTCTGCCAATAAATAAAGCTTATCTTTATTGTAAGACAATAAATGAGGTAGATGATATGTACAGAATGACCTATGTATGAAATCCTGCCCTTTTTGTTGCCTTTTCTTTTAAAAAAAATTATTTTAACAATTTCACTGCGTAGACCCAGGCTGTCCTCAAATTCATAATTCTCCTGTCTCAGGCTCTTAAATGTTAGGACTACAAGCATGTGCAACAACATTCAGTGAAACCCACACTCCACAAATCTCACCCTATTTTAGTGTTAATATTTCATCAACAATACCCCTAACAAAGAAAAAAGACTGAGCACTTGATGTATTTTAAAGCATAGTTTATTGATAACTTCGTGTGTGTGTGTGTGTGTGTGTGTGTGTGTGTGTGTGTGTGTGTGTGTGTGTGTGTGTGTGTGTGTGTGTGTGTGTGTGTCAGTCTTGGAGCTTGAACTCTGGGCCTGGACATTGTCCCTGAGCTCTTCAGCTCAAGGCTAGTGCTCTACCACTTAAGCCACAGCACCACTTCTTGTTTTCTGGTGGTTAACTGGAGGTAAGAGTTTCACAGGCTTTCCTGCCCGGGCTGGCTTTGAACCTCGATCCTCAGATCTCAGCCTCCTGAGTAGCTAGGATTACAGGCGTGAGCCACCGGCACCCAGCTGTATTGATAACTTCTAACCAGCTTGTGTGGAGACTTTGTGCCCCCCTTGTCACTCACACATGTGCACATGCACACACACACATGCACACACACACACACGTCATGTATTAGCTGTTAAAATTCTATTTATGAACATAAAGAAATAGAGTACATTTCATGTGATCACTGTATTCATGGGTAATTAATACTTCTCTACCTTTGAGTTTTCCTTCTGAGAAGACAGTTCCACACTACTACTTTGTCCCTTTTCCTCTTTTATTCACTTCATCACAGGTGTAATGATTTACCTAACTAGTAAAGTTAATTAACCCAACTTTTGCCCTTATTCCATATAAAACTAGCTAGTCTTTCCCATGCTATTGAGTGGTTTTTCATTTGATGCTCGTGGGTAAGTTGTGCAGGGAGAGGCCTGCCTCTGTTTAGTGCTAAGCATGCACATGTCTGGGGTTCCCAATAGCAAGCCAATTTGGCCAGTATACCTCAAGCTCCCAGTAAGAAGCTGATATTTTCTTCTTTGTTTCATGGCTTGTTCATAACTTGGCTATTGGAATGATTGGACACCTTGGACGCTTCATACCATGAGCCTATTTTATAGATAAAAATCTTTAAAAATTGGACTGGGAATGTGGCTTAGTGGTAGAGTGCTTGCCTTGCATGCATGAAGCCCTGGGTTCAATTCCTCAGTACCACATACACAGAAAAAGCCGAAAGGGGTACTGTGGCTCAAGTGGTAGAGTGTGATAGCTTGAGCAAAAGAAGCTCAAGGCCAGTACTGGCAAAAACAAAACAAAACAAAAATCCATAAAAATGTTTTATAGATAGACTTTTTTTTCATGTACCTATGTAGAAAAAGGTCTGAAAAGATACACATCATAGTTGTAAGAGTGATGGTAAAATTAGGTTTCTTTTTTCTCTGCTCCTTGAAAATTCACATTAGGTATGTAATGAAGAAATAACCATTTTAGTCCTTTAACAAATATGGTCAGGTCTGACTTTCTAGAAGAATTAGCCTTATTTGTATAACAAAAGTATCTGGACCTAAGTAGACTTGTTTTTACCTAGATAGTTTGGTATTTAGATACAGAACTTACAGTAGGCAAAATACATTATTTTTCTAAAACCTGTGGTTTATAATTTCATCACGTATTTCAGACAATTTGCTCTCTTTTCTTTCTCTTATTTTTCATTTTCCTCATGGGGAGTAAGCTGGGGCTTTGTACATACTAGCCCAAGTGCTCTACCACAGAGCTACATCCTCAGTTTTTGAGACAGTCTCACCATGTAGCTCAAGTTGTCCTTGAACTCTGTGTAGCCTGTGGTGGCCTCAAACTCACAATATTCTTTCTTCTGTTTCCTGAGTGCTGGGCGTACTCTGTGCTTGGTAATGGTTTGTTTATTTATCTATAACTGTACTGACACTTGAATACAAGGCCTTATGCTCTTGCTCAACTTTTTTACTTAGAACTGTCACCCTGCCATTTGAGCCATACCTCCAGTTCTACTATTTGCTGGTTAATTGAAGATAAGAATCTCTGGTTTGTCTGTTTTGACTGACTTGGATCCTCCATCTTCAGGTCTCAGCCTCCTAAGTAGCTAGGATTGTAGAGGTGAGCCACTGGTATCTGGCTTGTATTTGTCTTTTGTTGAAAATTCTAGCTGTCCTCAAGCCTTATTTCTCTTTTTGCCTTTTAAAAATAATTCCTTGTCATATGTAAAGGAAACGACTCTGTATTCCTACTATCTTTCCTGCTTATCACCTGTCATATATGCTTATCATCTGTCTTATATACTTTGTTAAATTTGAAATGATAGGATACATTAATTAAAAAGAAATAGACACAAAAACTTCTCTACCTCTCTCATTTTCTTCCACTAGGATGACACCCAGGCCTCAGATACGCTAGCCAAATGCTCTTTCACTGGGCTGGGCTGCCAGCCGAGTGTTTTCTTTTTCCCTTTTTCTTATTTCTCTGCTTTTGTGCAACAAGGTCTCCAACATAGCCCAGATTGCCTCCATTGGCAATTCTCTTGCCTCTTTTTCTCTAGTGCTGGGATTATAGTAAGAAGCCACTGTTCCTGACCCTCATATAGTATTTAAAGTTTTACTTTAAAAAATGTTTAATCCTTTATACTACAAGGGAAAAAATGTGTTTCCCTTCAAATTGAGTTTTATATAGGTTAATATAACCTAGCCATGATGGCACACACCTGTTATGCTAGCACTTTAGAGCTGAGGCATTGTGAGGGTAACTAGGCTACATAGTGAGACCTTGTCTCAAAAAAAAAAAAAGCATGATAATACTTTTTAAATATTTTGCTATTTAATATTTGTGACCACAAAGAGACTTTTGATATTAAAGTACTTCTGGAATGGCGCTGAGTGGCTCACACCTTTGTCCTAGCTACTCAGGAAGCTGAGATCTGAGGGTTGTGAATTAAAGTCATCCCAAGCAGGAATGTCTGACTCTCATCTCCAATTAACCACCAGAAAAACCAGCAATGAAGCTGTGGCTGAAGTGTTAAGAGTGCTAGCATTGAACACAAAAGCTCAGGGTCAGGACCCAGGCCCTGAGTTCAAGTCCCGGGACCAGCACAAACAAAAAGAACTTCTGGATACACATTGTACAAGTAGAAAACAATACCCATAATGAGTCTTCCACCTCTGGTTTAATGTTTACCATTCTTTTTGTTGTTGTTGTTGATTGTGGGGCCTGAGCTCTGGGCCTGGGCGCTTTCCCTCAGCTCAAGGCTAGCGCTCTACCACTTGAGCACAGTGTCACTTCCAGCTTTATGTGGTGCTGATGAATCGAACCCAGGGCCTCATGCATGCAAGGCAAGCACTTTACAACTGAGCCACCTTCCCAGCCAATGTTTACCATTCTTAAACATGTTTAATTTTTTTCTTTTCTTTTGCCAATCCTGAGTCTTGAACCCTGTGTTTTGTTTTTTGTTTTTTGTTTTTACTTTGAGCTAGTGTTCTGCCACTTAAGCCACAGCTCCACCTCTGACTTTTTGCTGGTTAATTGGTTGTAAGGGTCTCACAGATTTTCCTGCCTGGACTGACTTTGAACCATGATCCTCAGAATCTCAGCCTCCTGAGTAGGTAGGATTACAGGCAAGAGCCACTGGCACCTAGCATGTTTAATGTTTTTACTAAATATTACTAAATAATAAATACTGTGTATTACTAAAGAACATATATTCTGTGGAAGAGCATACTAGTGTTCCAAATTCAGGACCTTGTACTTGCTGTACAACTGTTCTACCACTCGAGTTATGCTTCCAGCTCTTTTTGCTTTTAGTCAGGGCTGTGCCTCCCCAGTATCCCCCCCCCCAGGGTTAAGATCTGAGGATCGAAATTCAGAGTCATTTGGAGCAGAAAAATCCATGAGACAATTATTTGCAATTAACCAGCAAACAGCCAGAAGTAGAAGTATGGCTCAAGAGGTAGAGCTTTAGCCTAGAGTGAAGAGATAAGCAAGAGTATGAGACCCTGAGTTCAAGCCCCAGTATTAACACACAAAAAGGAAAAACTTATACATGGATGCTCATAGCAGAGAGGTATTCTTTATATTAGCCAAAAAGGGAGACTGGATGGTTGGGGGAGGGTGACTGAAGTGATGGAGGATAAATATGATTAAAGTCCAATATATGAATGTATAAAAAATAGAATAATGAAGTCAGGTGCCTTGGTTCAGGCATGTAATTTTAGCTGTTACAGAGATGGAGATTGAGAGTGTCACAGTTTGAGGCCAGTGCAGGCAAAAAGAAGTTGATGGGACTATGTCTCAACCAATGGTTGGGTCTTGTGGCATATGTTTTTATCTCAGCTACGGGGAAGACAATGGCTGGGCTCACTGGTACACACTGTCAGTCACACCCAGTGATTCAAAGAATATTCAAAGCAGAAGAATTATAGTCCAGACCCACCTGGGCAAAAAGCAATACCTTACCTCAAAAATAACCAAGGCAAAAAAGGGGCTATAGGGTGGCTTGCTATCAGGCTCCAGACTCTGACTTAAATCTCAGTACTGTCCCCCACCCCCACCAAAAAAAAAAAAAAGAAAAAAATCCATTAAAAATTGTAAAAATGGCAGGGGATTAAGAGAGAGTAATGAGGGTTGAATATGACCAAAGTATAAAAGGAAGTCAAATGTTCATAATTACAAATAGATGAATATATTGTATATGTACATAGTGGAATGCTGGCAGTAAAATAAATGAATTTGAAAACATTATGTTAAATAACAAGCCAGTTACAAAAATCTATACTGTATGATTCTGTTTATATGAAAAAGCCAGATAGGTAAATGTGATAAAGGGGAGAATGGGCAGTGAGTGCCAGTGAGTACAAGTCTCTTGTGAGGATGATAAAATGTTTAAAAATTAGGATGGATGGATAGATGGGTGGGTGGGTGGGAGGAAGATAGATACAGATACAGATAAAGTTATTTTTGTGGTATTGGAGTTTGAACTTAGGGCCTCACACTTTCTCAGTTTGCTTCTTTGCACTGCTAGTGCTCTACTACTACCTCCAGTCCTCCTTTTGGCTGGTTGTTTTAGAGATGAATTATTACAGACTTTTCTGCCCAGGCTGGCTTCAAACTTTCTCAGAAACTAGTTATAGATATAAGCCACTGTTGCCGGCCCTTTATTGGTGTTTTAGTATTTAGAAGACATATGTATATGTCTTTTGTATATGTTAATATGTTTTACAGAAAAAGCCACAAATGAGTACAACACCACAGAAGATTGGAGTCTTATTATGGACATATGTGACAAAGTTGGAAGCACTCCTAATGGGTAAGATGCTCAGTGAATGTCTAGTAGCTTGGTTTCCCTGTTTCCTCATGTGATAAAACTTTGAAAGGAAGTTGATACGTTAAAGTTTTTTTGTTTGTTTGTTTGTGTATATGTGTTTTACTGTTTTATTTTTTGAAGTAGTCTTGCTATGGAACTTAGGTTGGCCTCAAACTCATGATTCTCCTTCCTCACATTCCCATGTGCTAGGATTACAAGTGTGTACCACCATATCTGGCAAGATGTTAGTTTTCAATGTATATAACTAAATTATTATTTAAACTACTTATTTAACTGTACTATTTCGTTTTGGGAGGTAGAAGTAAAGAGATCCAGTAGGCCAGTTACATGAGTACCTTATCCTGAAAGAACAAATGGAAAAGGGTTCACCTGAAAACCTGCTCCATACTTTAACAGTCTTGACTCACAGAGCTGCATGTTAACCATGAATAGATGAGCTATTTGAGGAATTTGCTTATGACTTACACATGTATGAGCATCGGCTGTAACAATAGGTAATGTGAGGCGTGATTATAAAGATGAGTGATTTTGAAGTGGCAGTGGCGGTGAACTGGTCTGCTTCTACTCTGACATATACACTAGATTTCTCACAGTACATGCATTCATGTTTTAAGGGAGCCTTTGTTAAAAACATATCTTGCTAGTGGTTTTTCAAGATAGTATTTATTGTCTGAAGATATCAAAAGAATTCCTATGATATACTTCTTCATATTGATTTCTAAAATTATTTGTCTTTTGATGTAGGAATAAGCAATATTTTAAAGAATTGTTTTAAGATGTAGGATTCTGTGAATGAAAGATTGTGTAAAATTATTTTATAAACTATTAACTATAACCAAGCAGTGTCTAGGATTTTATCTTTAAAGGTGTTTGATTATATTTTTAGCATTTTGAGTTTAAATTCTCAAAATATACTTCTTTTTTTTTTTTTTAAGAGCAAAAGATTGCCTAAAAGCTATAATGAAAAGGGTAAATCATAAAGTTCCTCATGTTGCTCTACAGGCACTAACTGTGAGTACAAGTTATGTTATTTTATCCAAATTTAGTTTTTTCTGTTTTTATTGGCATGTATTAATTGTACAAAGGAGTTTCCTTATGTTTTCACACACCAAATTCTTCCTTCTTATTGACACAATTTTTAATTAAAAGAACATTCATTTTAATAAGACTGTCAACATTTGTGCATTAATTTTTATTTTAATTAATAGCTTCTTGGGGCTTGTGTGGCAAACTGTGGAAAGATATTTCATTTAGAAGTATGTTCCCGTGATTTTGCAACAGAAGTACGTGCTGTGATAAAAAATAAGGTAAATTTTTAAAAGAAAGTGAATTTTTAAATCATTAAAAATATGCATAATTTTAATTATACATAATAACAGAGTTGTATTATAAATGAAATCATTTTTAAATAAATTGAAATGAAGCTTCTTATTCCAGAATTTGATTTTTAATGCGTATTGCACCAAAACATATGTAAGAGCTAAAGCTATTGAAGTCTACGTAGTAGTCTGCTTTGTTTATTCTTAACCATACTTGAACATAGATTCTCTTCCTGTTTAAGAAGCTAGGGAATGTTTTCTAAGCTCATGTAGCAAGTATGTGGTATAGTTGAGATTCAGATTTAGTTTTCTGACTGTAACTACCATTCTCTACTGGCTTCTAATAGATTTGGTAAGCATAGAACAGAGAGGAAGGGACCTTCATGAGGTTGCTACTGATACCTTTGATAGTCTCATACTTTTAGTAAAGTTGATATCAAAATCAGTTGACTATTAAGACTGTTAAGTAAAATAGAGGACAGAATCTGTGAATATAAAAGATAGTGATTATGTAAGACTGAAGTTGGTGTTCTGAAAGGCTAATTTTATAAGAAGCAACTATTTTTAGGTGTATATAGGCATGTATCCATTTCTCAGGCAGGAATCATTGATATTCATATAATTAAAGACCGTTTTGGTGGTAATTCTATTAAATAATGAACTACATTTTGGGTTTTTTTCCCCATTTTTAAGGCTCATCCTAAAGTATGCGAAAAGCTGAAGTCTTTAATGGTGGAATGGTCAGAAGAATTTCAGAAGGACCCTCAGTTTAGTCTAATAGCTGCAACTATTAAATCTATGAAGGAAGAAGGAATTACTTTTCCTCCAGCAGGTTCTCAGGTGAGAGATTCATTCAGACCATGGTTGGACCCATACTTTTTATTTGAACACACACACGCACACACACGCACACCATGGGTTTTCGACCAAATACTGTCAAAAAGTGAATAAATTAAAAAAATTGAAAGACATTCCCAAAACAAAAATTATGTGCTGAGTCCTACTGAAGAGATTGAAATCAGGATTGGGGCTTGAAGCCAGCCCAGGGAGAAAAGTTCGTAAGACTCTTAGCTCCGAATTAATCACCAAAAAGCTGGAAGTGAAGCTGTGGCTCAGTGATAGAGCACTAGCCTTGAACAAAAAGCTCCACTGCCTGTGTGCATTGCACAATTCAGTTGAGTTCAGAGAAGTTCTAAAGTTGTTTGAAACATTGTGTGATCTGTCATTTCCCTGCTCTTAATTTTGTGATAATTAGCCTCCCAAAAGTGAGGTGAAAGTTACAGTAATCCTCCTACACCAAAAGTGTGCTTAATCTAATTGCTAAAGTGAAAATTTTAGATTTGTTGAAAGGCAACATGTTTTTGCGGAGCTTGGGTGGTGTTAATGAGAAAGTGAGTCAAAATCCAGTAGTTGAGAATAAGGCCTTGCTTTTGGTAGACAGTGTCAGTGGGTACAACAGTAAAGTTTACCTCAGTTTTGTAGCCTACTCTAAGCAGTTTGAAGTTATGGACGCTTATAATTCCTGATGTGTTAGATAAATCTGAGTAATTTTAAAGTACTGAACCTTGAGCATTTATAGTTTTTCCTCAGCAGCAGACTTCTTGGAACTATATACCCAAGGGTCTATTGCAGTATCTTATATTAGTAGACATTTTGATTTTTGAGTGTTTTTCTTTGACAAATCAAATCATTGAAAAGTAACTCAGATGTAAAATGTATTTTAATGTTACTCTTTGTCTGGAATTATGTAAAAGGTTTACATGTATAAGACAGCTCTTACGTTGAAGAATCTTATGGTAAATTTGAATGGTAGCCATATAAATGTAAGACAAAACTAATTTGAATTGAAAGTTTCAGTGGATGAAGGGTACATACTAGATATATCTATCCAAGAAAGGGAACTACAAATTAAGATGGTGAGGAAGTGAAGAGGAAGAATTTTGAGACAATATATTTCATGAGGTAGAATGGAGTAAGGAGATGATGGAAGGAAGGGAAGAGTAACATGAAGAATTATTTGTTGGAGAGGGGCTGTCTTAGATTTTTGCTCTGTTGTCTTCTGTTCTTCAGTTACTATTGTGATAGGGAAAGAAAAAGAAAGCTATTACTGTATATTTTATTTTGGACTACAGACTAAAGACACAAAGGATTTTATAGTAGTCCAGGTCTAAAAATACAAGGAAGAGCTTTGGGAGTAAAGTCCCATAAGTAATAAAAAGAAAGAAAAGAACTGCTCTGTCCTTTCTGCATATCATTTTAAAAAATCCATGTTACAAAATTGGATGATGGTTCAGAGTGCTGGGCACATATGCTAGGTATCTAAGTCATGTCTTACCTATTTTATTTAAGCATGACCTTTCTTTAGTCCTCTGCTATGCTTGAAAAACCAACACTATCCAACCCAGTGCATACTAGAAGAGTACTTCAAATGGCTCTCTGTCCTTTTTTGTACTCCCCTTCAGTAGGTCTTGACTTCAGGCTGGCACTTCTACAGACATGTGTGCTGATAGCAACAGAGCATCTTTCAGAATAAGAGACCCTGGATAGTAGAGATCAGGCAGTAAAATTAGTAAAATCATAAGTATTCATTCTCTAAATATTTCAGTACATTCTATGTGCCAGGTTCTATGTCAGATATGTACAATATGTAACATAAGCCAATTCATGACCTTTGAACATTTATATTGTTTTCTTGAAAACACTTTTTGGGAGGAGGTTGTGTTACTAAGTTTGAACTCAGGGCCTGTACTTACTAGGCCTACTACTGGAGCCTTGGTTGCTGTTTTATTTTAATATTAAAAAGTAACTACTCAAAATCATAAAGAACTTCTAAGTGGAATTCACTTATCAAAGTGTTTTTAAATTAGCATCAGAAAGTAATTATAGTGCTTGTGTTTTCCTTGAAAGGATGGTTGTGTTCATTTTATTCATACATTGCAGACTTTATCAGCCACTGCCAAGAATGGTACGTCATCAAGCAAAAACAAAGAAGATGAAGACATAGCTAAAGGTAAGGAATGAAACATGTATAATTTGGTAGCACTTAAAATATCCTCACCAGAAGTTTATTGAAATTGTAATAAACTTATATGTACATTAGTTCTGCCTCAGTTCCAAAAACTAATAGAGTCTTAAAAGTCAGGAAAACAAATGACATGAGATGAACTTAATTCATTTTCCTTTTGTATGATATATATTTTATGCCCTACTTTGGGAAAGACTACATTTTACCTTTTCTTTAATGCCAGAGTTATGAGTCAAGCACAGAAATATGTTCATGGCTCTCCTATATGGAAAGTTACCCATATTATAATGTCACAATCTGTTTGCTATAAAAATAATAGCTATATATGCCAGACTGTGGTAATAAGGAATGAGCAAGAACTTTATTTTTAAAAAATGCTGTGTTTGGGGCTGGAAAGGTGGCCCAGTGGTAGAGCACTTGCCTTGCATGTCTGAGGCTCTGGGTTCAATTCCTCAGCACCACATAAGCAAAAAGAAAAAAGCTGGAAGTGGCGCTGTGGCTCAAGTGGTAGAGCGCTAGCCTTGAGCTGAAGAGCTGAGGGACAGCGCCCAGGCCCAGAGTTCAGGCCCCACGACCAGACCCAAAATTAAAAAAAAAAAAAAAATGCTGTGTTTCCCTGCCTTGCCCGAGTCAACCATTTAACATTTATTTGGACAAATGAAATATCCACCTGGTTTATTGTTAAACTGTCACCTAATGTTTCCTTTTTTTTTTTTTATTGTGAACATACTGTACAGAGGGGTTACAATTACATGGGCAAGATAATGAGTACATTTCTTATCAAGCGTTGTAGCCTCCTCCTTTGTTTCCCCTTCCCATCCCATCTCTTCCTGCCCCCCCACCAAAGTTATAGAGTTCGTTTTCAACATAGGACTTGTACATCTCATTGTTGCAATGGGTCCACCTGTATCCCTAGTTAAACGATTTGTTTTTTCCCTTCCCCTCCACAAATTATACTGACATCAAATACAGTGAAAGTAGGGGTTATACCGTAGGGGAAGGACATACAAAGCAACAAAGAAATAATCTTATAACTGTGTTAGAAACAATCGCATGAAAGAAAAAAACATTTGAATACATATCTTAGGGTTCATTTCCCTAACAAGAATGGCTATAATCAAGAACTCTAATAACAACTAATGTTTCCTTTTTAAAAATCAAAATTAATCCTGGCTATCTTGTTATTTTGTGTTTTAATTTCTCAAACCAGCTATTGAATTATCATTGCAAGAGCAGAAACAGCAATATACTGAGACAAAATCCTTATATCCTACTGCCGAAATTCCACTAAATAATAAGGTTGCACGGATAGTGAGAGCTTTATATGATTTTGAAGCTGTTGAGGACAATGAGCTCACCTTTAAACGTGGAGAAATTATTATTGTTTTGGATGACAGGTATGTTTCAAATTTGTATTTATAAAATATTCTGTTATTTTAAAATACAGTAATCTTAAGTGAGATTCCCTAATGTTTGTTATTTTAACCTCTGAGTATATTTGCATCAGTAGAACTAATACCTTTCCTGTGGTAAAGATTAGATAATGGGAGTTTTATATACTTTTAAATCTGATGATAAAGTTTCCTTTATGTCCTGGATAAAAGATTTGTTAAATAATATTGTTTACTGTAGTTGGGAAACACATAAATATTTCACTCATTTGAATGCATTTACCTTGGGAGGGAAAAATATAAAAATTACTGGCAGAAAAAATTGAGGGAAAAATAGTTACTGTACTTTCCCTTAACCTAAAGACTTCTCTTTAATTCTTAATCAACTACTCTACTCTCCTCACAGTTTCTCTTTCATTTAAAGTTGTAAGAAAAAATAGTTTGATATATATTGAATCTAATTTTGTTCTGTGCTTTTTGTATGTGTGTGTCAGGACCTTGCTGTGTAGCCTAGGCTGAACTTGAATTTGTAATCCTTGTGCCTCACCCTCTTAAGTGCTGGAATTTTATGCATGAGCCACTAGGCCTAGCTTTAGGTTTTTGTTTTTTGAGGTTTTTTTTGGTCTCTTTGGACATTGACCTCAGGGCCTATACTATTAAGTCATATCTTCCAATGCTTTTGCTTTAGTGTATTTTTCAAATAGTGTCTCACTTTCACTCAGACTAGCCTCATACCACGATGCTCCTACTCTGAGTTCCAGGTGGCTGAGATTACAACTATGAACCACGGCACTAGTTTGTTTGTTGAGGTAGTTCTTGCTAGCTTTTCATTTTTGGCCTTGGCTGGCTGTGATCCTCCTATTTTCACCTATTGGATAGCTAGGATGACAGATATATACACTACCGTGTCTGTTTTTACTTTTACTTTTATAGAAGCTGAGGAAATTTAACAAGAGTGAACCCTGATAGCTTGTTGCTGTGAATAAAGCATAAGTATTTGGTTTCCATTACAAATAACTCAGTGAGCATATACTAGTTTAGTTTATATGGCTTTTTTTTCTTCTTCTTTTTTCTTTTTTTTGTTAGTTGTGGGTCTTGAACTCAGGGCCTGGGCACTGTCCCTGACTTTTATACTCAAGGCTAATGCTCTATCACTTTAAGCCACAGTGCCACTTCCAGTTTGTAAGTGGTTAATTGGAAATAAGAGTCTCATGGAGACTTTTCTGCCCAGGCTGGCTTTGAACCATGAGCTTCAGATGTCAGCCTCCCAAGTAGCTATGATTACAGCCATGAGTCACTGGTGCCTGGCTAGCTTAGTATAGTTCTTAAATGTGTAGATAATGGTTTTGCTTTGCTGAAGCAAATATTTATTGGAAATGTTACTTAATAGATAAACTATTTAAAATAAAATGAGGACAGCTGCAAGAAATTGAGAGTAAGAAAATTTAAGAGCAAGATAGTGTTGTATTCATTGAAAACCCTTTTAAAATAGCTAGCTAGCTAGATAGATAGATAGATAGATAGTGTCAGTCCTGGAGCTTGAACTCTGGACCTGAGTGCTGTCCCTGAGCTTTTTTGCTCAAGGCTGGTATTCTACCACTTGAGCCACAGCTCCACTTCCTGATTTTTTGGAGATGAGAGTCTCATGGACTTTTCCTGCATGGGCTGGCTTCAAACTGTGATTCTCGGATCTCAGCCTCCTGAGTAGATGTGATTATAGGCCTAAGCCACCGGTTCCTGAATGCTTTTAAATTTTTTAAGGAATAATTGTTTGAAGTGATGTATATGATCCCTAAAAGGAGAGTTAGTAGAAAGATGGAGATGTCTGCCTAAGCAAGTACAGGTCCTGAGTTCAAAGCCCAGTGCAAACAGAAAAAAAATAAAGGCAAAAATGTATGTTAACAAACACTCTGAGATGTCTAGCTTCAATAGCTTTTAGTTATAACTTATCAAAGAGTTTACATGTGTAATACTCTTATATAAGTATAAAATTACAGTCATACAAATAGAAACACAATTACAAGTTAAGTGGGTTTTGCCTACATTAAAACTTATTTTATATATAAAACTGTCTAACTTTTCATGCTCAATGTTCATGTAATAGTGACTAGGCATAGGTATACTTCTGCAGAAACGTATTATCCTACGCTGCGCAATAACTTAGTTCTCCCCTTCCTTCCCTTGTAGCTGCTCTGAATCTTTCATACAGTACCAGTTTTGTATTTAGCTTTCATGTAGCATTCCATAGTTCCTATAGTACATTACTGTGCTATACTATGTTTTTTTTCACAAATTAGTTAATTTAGACTCTTGTTAACTATTTTCAGTTGAGAGTTATGCAAAAAGCTCTTTGTAACTGTTAAGAGAATTCAACAGAAGTAGAATGTAGTATGTAGACCACTTTCTGTCATTTTCATAACAGGACATCCCACTCTTGGTTGCTGTAGACATGCTTATCATTGTATGTTGAGGTAAATGTATGTTGTCAATGTTAATTCCTAACCACTGGCAGGATTTCAACACAGATGCAACTTGATTGCTAAAGTTAGAGTGTAGAGGGAAGTTGTTTCATATAGTATGGTACATGCCCGCTTGTACTCAGCACTCAGGAAGAAGAAGCAGGACTGTAAGTTTTTGAACAAAACCTTGTCTCAAAAAAACAAAAAAATCCACCACAAAACTATCCTCTGTTAGAGGATCTTGGCCCAGATAGAAGAGTTCATTAGACTTCCCTCTTTAAAATAACCAGAAAAAAGCAGGGCTCAGCAATAGAACACCAGCCAGCCTAACAAGCATGAGCACCGGAGTTCATACCCAGTATTGGCCCCCCCCCCCAAAAAAAAAAGAAACATCCAGATGCTCCAGAAGTGATTCTTTTCATTGGTTTTATATTACTGTGAAGTTAAAAGCATAAAAGTTAAGCATTTTCATGTACGGAATTTAAAGTGCTTTCAACATATATCATTCTTGAATCACATTTTAAAAATCACTGCTGATAGCATGTACATTTCTTATTAACAGGTATACCAAAATCCTTCCATTTTCTACATTTTAAAGCCTTCCCTAGCACTCTCTGTTTTGTTCTCTGTAGGCATTTCAAATAATTGAGTGCCGTTTGTGCAGTTTCCAAAATGTCATGTTGGGATTAGACCTCTGTAGCCTTGTATGTTTGGTTCTCTGCCTGGAAAGCCCTTTTTGGGGACACAAAAGCATTTAGCAAAGTTCGACGGTTGGGTAAATACAAAATGCTATTTTAAGGAAATTCCAGAATTTCAGGGTTTGCTTTCTGTGTTAGTGGTAGACGCAGCATTTTCTTACACAGTTATTGCTGTAATTCTTTATTGTTGTGGCCGTCCTTGAAGCACTCATGCAAATGCTGCCAGGTGAGTCAGCTTTAGGTTCAGAATGTCCTTTATTTTGACACCAGAAACTACATAGGATAATCTTTTTTGTACTATCATCTGAGTTCAGAGGGGTTTTTTCCTTCTTTTTTTTCTTCTTTAAATCTTCTTATTTTCTGGTTTATGTGTAATAACAGTAGGCAGATACTTTTATTTCGGCCATCCCCTCCCCCTTTTTTTTCTCTTCCTGGTGAATTCCTACTCAATCTTCAAAACAAGTAAGATGTAACATCATCTAGAAAGCCTTTTAGCCCTTCTCTGCTTTTAGCTCCCTGTAGAGTTTGGAGTCGTCCCCCCCCCCCCCCTTTTTTTTTTTTTGTCCCCTGCTACTGTACTCCTAGACACAGATACCAGCATTCCTCTTAGTATATTTTAAGTGGATTCTGAACAGGCTCAGCAATTCCCTGGATGGGAAGAAAGAAGAATGAGAAACCAAATCCCAGAAAGGACAGCAAAAGGCTGAAAAGCACAGAACTGAATTTAGTATTTCTTGAGGATGAAAAATGGTGTCTTACTATTTTATATTTTACTTCAGTGCTTAGTGTGGAAGTATTATTCTGTCTTTGTTAGACTTTCACAAATGTTAGTAAATAAATTTGTTGATGGTAAAATTTGTCCCTTATGTTTACATCATTTTTCACTTAGTTGTGATTTATCCTTTCTTAATATAAAAATTATAGATATAAATATCATATTTTAAATCTTAAATGATCAAATTATAGTGCTTTAGGAGATAAAAATTGAGCAGTTTTTTTCCTCTCCCATAAAATCAGCTGGTAGAGAAAATAGTAGATTGAGACTAGGAAAGAATCATCACGCTTTAAATTGGTGTTTGCTTGTCTTGCCTACTTTCATGCTTCATCATGATTTTAATCCATGAATACATGGACTAAAAAAAGATAAAATCATCAACATGGTAAAAGTCAGGTGAGAAGGAATTTGTTGAAGTTAGTGCCTAGCACTTGTAGGCAGGTGCTCTAGCACTTGGGCCACACTTGCATCTCTTTTTGCTTTTTATTACTTTTCAAATATCTGGGACCAGCTTTGGACTTTGATCTCCTACCAATACCTCCCACGTAGCTTCGACAACAGGTAGACCTCACTATCCTCAGCTTCTTTACTGAGATGGAGTCTTGCTGACTTTTTGCCATGACTGGCTTAGAACTATGATCCTCCTGATGTTTGCCTCTCAAGTAAATAGGATTGCAAATGTGCACTACCACACCGGGGCTCATGTCTTTTAGTGGTAAAAGGCTAGAAACAAATGATACAGACTTCAATGTTGTACTTTTCAGTGTCTTTTGTTGTTGTTTTCTGTTTTAAAACTCAGAGCCTTGTGTTTGGAGGGCTTGCTTGCGCAGCCAGCACTGTTACCAATTGAGCCACATCACAGGCCCTGCTTTTTACTTGTTAATTGGAGCCTTACAGTCATTTCTACCCAGGCTCTTTGAGCTTAAATCGTCAGATCTTAGTCTCATGTGTAGCTAGGATTTACAGGTATGGGCCACCATTGCCTGCCTCAATTTCTTTTATTAAACTTAGGAAAAACATATTTCTTTTGTATAGCTAGATACTTCAGAGTAGGGTAAATTACATTTTTATGTAATTCCTCTTGATACTAACACACTAAAATGTAGAGGAATAAAGGCTACTTTGCCTTTTGTTTTCAGCGATGCCAATTGGTGGAAAGGAGAGAATCACAGAGGAACAGGACTCTTCCCATCTAATTTTGTAACAGCTAATTTGTACCTTGAGACAGAGGCAGGTAAGTTTAAGTTTGTCACTTGAGTTTTATTATTGGCATTTAAGAATACATTCTACCTGTGTTTTAAATGATAAGTATTACAATTTAACATCGTTAATCAAATGAAGTGATTCATTTATCTCCATGTCAATTTTAGGGGAGTTGCCTTACATACTTCATGAGACATAATGTGTATAGTAACCATACAAATAAATGTTTAAATCAACCTTATACTGTGAGATCTGGTTTGTGTTTTCTCTATAAAAATAATACCTCATAGGCCTAGTGGCACCAGCTCTGGAAACCCTTGTTGGGAAGTGTCAGCATGATGACCTGAGTAGGAGTGCCCTAAATTATAAACAAGATACTGAGGGTTCTGCATCATGTGCTTAGAACTTTACCTGTAGCCACATGTGGTACCCTCAGACCCTATCACCCTTGCTGAGAAAGCATGGCTTTATCTGCAAGTAGGAAGTGTGAAATCTCAGTGAAGCAGTATTAATGATGATAGTCACTGTGTTGAATCCTTTGAAATGCTTCACTTGATTTCCACAATTTTGTGAGATAGATTCTTTTGTTACTCTTATTTACAGGTAAGGAAACTGAGGCAGAGGTATGTGATAGAGCCAGGACTTAAGTTCTGCAGTCTGTCCTTCAGAGTATGCTTAGTCTACTTACTGAGGCATATATTAATGCTAATCCTTATCAGGTTTTGAAAAGAAATGTAAAATGAAAAAAAAAAAAACCCTACATTATATTTAGTCTTGTCTTTGTATGTGGAATGATAATACCAGAAAATCAAGTTGTGAGATGGTGGTACTCACTTGAATACTGGTAGGTACATTGTCACTACTTATGCTTTCTTCCTAGTCTTAACATTTATAGTAGATAGAAATATTGGAGTCTATTTTGTTTTGTTTTTTGGTGGTCTGTGCCAGTCCTAGGGTTTGACCTGTTAGATAATAATATGCTTGTAGTTTTTACCCATGTTTTACCTTGGTGATTCTGCTAGAGCAGAAGCTCGGTGAACACAGTATTCCTATGTGCCTTGCTCCCTGGTATATGTGTAAATACCTATGATTATATATGACTCCATAAGTACTAAACAAATACCATGACACAAATGTATAAATATATGAAATACACGGTTATAAAATGTGATGACTAAAGAGCTTCCTTTTTTTTTTTTTCTTATGGATGGTCATAGGCCGTTTTAAAATTAATGACTTAATTGACTAAATGCTGAAGAATTGAAATTTACTTTGTTTCCGTAGCAGCTGTGGACAAATTGAATGTAATTGATGATGATGATGAGGAAACTGAGGATTCAGAGGCTGAGTCCATTTATATAGATGAGGTAGAGTTTTTCTTTTGTCTAATAGTTAAACTGTCAAGACTTTTAATATGTATTGTCTTTGAGAATGCCTGGAAAGAGTTATTTTCTATTCACCAAGTAAAGTTTCTTAATATTTTTTAAGGATAAAATGGATAGAGCCCTACAAGTTCTCCAGAGTATAGATCCAACTGATTCCAAGCCAGACTCTCAAGACCTCTTGGAGTTAGAAGGTATTTTAATTAATATTAGAGATTACTTTAAGGTTACTGCTAGCATTGTGTTTTTTCTGCTTTGTGTTTGATTTTTTGAGATTTGAAATCTCATGGAAAATAGGCAGATATTTCTATAATAGTATAATGTTCACTTAAAAGGCATTATCATACTTACATATTTGTTATAAATATACTCTCCAAGAAACACTAGAATCACAACAATAGATGTGAAAATAAAGCATTGCGTCAGCAAGGCAAAATTTACTTCTGCAGAAAGGGGTTGCCATCAGCCAACAGTCTGGTAAGCAAGCACACAGAGCAGCAAGCTGTCCCCCTATTTATCCCTAATGCAGCAGGCCCTGCCCCTTTACTCAGATTGGTTGAGCTGAGGTCTACAGTCTGCTCATGATTGGCTAGTTTGAATAGCATACAATGTTTTTACATAGGGGAGTTTGACATAAGATTAACAGTATGAAAGTAATCTCAAAATATACCCACACCCCTGCTGTTTCTTGACTAGTTTGAAACATGTCTTAATTCCATGTTGAGGAAAAACCAGTTTAAGACAAAATCTTACATTTCAAAAACTCTTTCTTATCCAAAAGCAATTCCTCTTTTCCTTAACCAGAGCCTAGCCACCAGGCCAAAGCAGGAACTTTTTAGCAACATACTTTGATAGAAAATACAATTTTTTTCACATATCCTTTTTTTTTTTTTTTTTGATTCCTATCTTGGGACTAGAACTCAGGGTCTGAGCAATGTCTCAACTCTTTTGCTCAAGGTTAGCATCCTTACTACTGAGCCACAACTTCACTTCCAGCTTTTTGGTGGTTAATTGGAAATAGGAGTCTCACAGACTTACCTCCCCAGGTTGGCTGCTAACCATGATCCTCGGATCTTAAAATCCCAAATTGCTAAGATTATAGGCATGACTCTTAAGAACCCAGTCACATATCCTTTTCAGGAAGGGAAATCTGTGTTCCTATAAGCCCACTAATGAAATAGGCTAAGGAAATCTTCAGTCCAACAAAAATGAAGGACACAGTTGGCAATAACAGCATACTAAATTAATTTAAAGTCAGATGTTCTGTTTTCTTATTCTTGTTTAATTGTCTTCTATGACTTCAGAGGTCTTCATTTTACATGCTCAATATTAACTTTGTAATGTAGTCATTTGATGCATGACATTTTCTAGTCTCTAAGAAATCTGAAGCAAAACCAAATTTCTTATGCTTTTTAATAGTCCTTTGAGAGAAAAATGTAAATGGATAAATTTTAAATCTTTTTGTTGAAGAAAGTCTGCTTTTGGGAAATAAAAGAAATGATGAAATAAGGATACAGGATGATCCATTGTAACAATGAGATGTACAAGACACTATGAACTTTACAACCTTGTGGGAGGGGGGGAGAAGGAAAGGGATGGTAGGGAAAAACAAAGGAGGGGCTAACAATGCTCGATATGAAATGGACTCATTACCTTGCTCATGTAACTGTAATTCTCTGTACAGTATCTTTACAATTAAAGATATATATTTTTAAAAAAGGAAGAAAAAAATCTAGAAATTTAAAAAAGTCTGCTTTTGGAATATAGAATGTTGTGATATTTATTGTATATGCTTTTACATTTTGAAATACATACAATGTTTAATTTGAAAATAGTTAAAATGTTTATATTTAATCAGCTGTGACCTGTTCATTGGTTATATGACAGTAATAATAGAATGGTACTAAATCATATTAAAAGTCTGTCCTTTATCATCACTAGCATAAACTTCATTTTTACTGTATTATGGTTGCTGTTGGATATGGATACTGTCTTGTTAAAAGTTACTGAAATTAGCTTAAACTTGGTTAAGTTTCTAGATTTGAAAGTATTTTTGTATTTACAGATATCTGTCAACAGATGGGTCCAATAATAGATGAAAAACTTGAAGAGATTGACAGGTAAGATTTTTCATACAAAAAAAAACAAATATTAGTGTTCACTTGTTTTTGTTTTGGGTTTTTTTTTTTGACTTAGAAGTAATGAAAATTTTTGTGAAACTATATTGTCTGTTGAAAATATTTTTCAGTTTCCCAAATTCTTTTTTTTTTTTTTTAATTTAATTTAATTTTATTTGTGAACATACTGTACAGAGGAGTTACAGTTACATGGGCAGGATAATGCGTACATTTCTTACCAAGCATTGCAGCCTCCTCCTTTGTTTACCCTTCACCTCCCTTCCCAGCCCCCCCAATCCCAATCCTTCTCCTTCCCCCCCCCCCCCCCACCAACGTTGTAAAGCTCGTTTTGGACATGACAACTTGTACATCTCATTGTTGCAACAGGTCCACCTGTATCCTTAAACAACTGGTTTTTCCCCATCTCCTCCACAAGTTATACTGACATCAAATATAGTGAAAGCAGGGGTTATACTGTGGGGGAGGGACATACAAAGCAACAAAGAGATAATCTTATAAATGTGTTAGAAACACACGCATGAAGTTTCCCAAATTCTTATGAGCTAAAAGCAGTGGGTTTTTTTTTTTTTGTTTGTTTGTTTTTGCTTTCTCCTCAGTACTGAGGATTAAACTCAAGAATACTCTTATCACCTGCTCCATACCTGAAGTCCTTTCATATTTAATGTGTTTTTCAGATAGTGTCTTATGTCTGGACAGGTCTTATACTTCAATCCTCTTACCTCTACCTCCTGAGTAGCTGGAATACAGGCACGTACCCTCACACTGGCTTCTTTTTAAAGTAGTGTCTCACTGATTTTTTTCCTGGCTAGCCTCAAACCTCAGTCCTCCTTTCTCTGCCTTCTGATAGTTAAATTATGGCCTAGGTGGTGTTTTTTTTTTTAATTTTGGTAGCAATTTTTTTCTAATATCAGTATTAGAGTATGAGTAGAATTGATGACTTTTCCTTTTGCATGCCAGTCATTTTCTTACATAGGCTAAAATTGAAGGGATACTGAATAATGAAGAATAAAGTCCATTGAGAACAAAGTGAAATCAGAGCTTCATCCTAGGCAAGCATTGTCTTGTAGTGCAGCGCGTAGTGATGTTGCTAACAGCCTCAAGGGAAATTTCCCTAATTTGGGAAGAAATCCAATGCAACACAATTTCCTCTTCTTTCTCCCCACCCCCCACATCTTTGTATCCCTCCTTTTCCCTCCCCTGCATAGATTTGTGCTCAAGGTTAATGCTCTACCACTTGAACTGCAGCTTTTTGGTGCTTAATTAGAGGTAAGAGGCTTACCAACTTTCCTGCTTGGGTTGGTTTGGAACCATTATCCTCAAATTTCAGTCTCCTGATTAGCTAAGATTATAAGCATGAGCCACCAGTACCCAGCTTTTTCTCTTCTTTTAATTTTTTGCTATCCTAGTTGCACTGTTCTTCAGAAATAGCAGCAACACTTGAGGATAGGCCCTCAGAGGCCTTGCAGCTTGGTTCTGTATCCTTCTCTCAGTCCTCAGTGTTTTATGTCTGGCATGAGAGAGCAAAGTCATACTGGGTGGAAGATAAGGACAAGCCCTAACTAACATGACTATCCCTTGCATGCCCAATTTTATAAACAACACAAGAAAAAAAGGATTATCACCACCAAAGTATTAAGGAGAGCAGGAACTACTTTTCGCCTCTACCAGGGAAATGAAGTGCTTTTACAGGAGGCTTTCAGGACATTAGATATTATCATCTTCATTCCATTGAGTGGTTTTTACATAATTTTTTTTTGTAAAAAGCAAATCCCTACTGCAATTAATAAAACAACAGTGGTAGTTTAGACATATTTTAGAGGAAGTATTAAATATGTATTCATACATCTACTTTGTTTTAGTGAAGGAATGTTAATGATCAAACTAGAGAAGATTAACAGAGAAAATGATCACAATGATTATAGGTGAGGCTGGTGTAAGTTTAAATTTTCTTGGACCTAAAGATTCGTTTCCTTTAATGTAGCAATTCCAAGTCCATACTGATGGACAGAGAGCTGTTAAGGTGCTCATCACGATGCTATTCATGGCAACAAACTTGGAAGTAGCTAAAATATCCACACATTCTGCCATTAGAAATCAGTGTCATTGGTGAATTAGTTATTCATACAGAAAGATGTCTTAATATATGAGGCAAAAAGTAGAGGCTTGTAATCTCAGTTTTGTTAATAAAAAGATTATCATTCAAGAAAAACGTGTTTAGAAAAATAAAACTCAGAGTAACCATTCCTGGTAAGAGTTAAGTTTCCTCATTTTCAATTTGTGGAAAGCTGTTAGTCTCTTATTCTGTGGCCACTGGTGGCAGAAGCAGTGCCTGTACTACAAAATGCTTCATATTCAAAGAGCTTCATTGACTGTTCATGTCTACTGGGGACTCAAGAGTACAATAGAAATATTTACATTATGTATGGAGAGTGAATATATTTTCCTTTGAATGGGTCATCAATTCCTTATTCCATAGACTTAGAAAAACTGTCAAAATTAAGTTGTACATTTCATGCCTATCATAGTGGAGAATACGATTTTGGAACATTGATCACACTAAATGGATAAACATGTAGGTTATTAAATGCAAATAGATTTATTGATGAGCAATCTGCTGGAGATAATTATATGTTCCAGTCTGTTGTAATCTGATCTGCTATCCTCCCAAATTATTTTCAGCCATTAAGTTGCTATTTAAATTCTTCCCCTGTGGACCTCGCTTGTTCCTAAACTTTCTCTTTCTTTTAGTATAACATTTGCTTTTTGCCAGTACCAGGATTTGAACTCAGGGTTTTGAGCTGGCGTGCCTTGCTTGCTTGGTGTTAACAAGCATATATACTTGTTATATATGAGCCATATACTTCCAACTCAGCTTTTTGTTGGTTATTTTGGAGGTGCAGTCTCATATGGATCTTTCTACCCAGACTGGCTTTGAACTGTGATCTTCTGTGTTTCAACTTCCTGAGAAGTTAGAATTAGAGTATCCAAATCTTCTAGTATGGTTTTCATCTCCATTCAGTAAAATGTTGTTAATGCTTTTGGGCTTGTGTCCCAGATCCTTAAAGATGATTTCAAACACAATAATCATGGCTTTCTACTGTGCTCTCTTGGTGTTTCATCGGCATGTGTATTATGTGGACCAAATTTTTATGGCTAGTTTTTAGTCACACACTTGTAAACATATATTCTTAATTTCTGTAGCTATTGGTTCTATTTCTAGATAGAGGTTAAGCTAATTTATATAGTCATTCTTTGTTGTTGTTGTTTGGTTTAGATAAATTTTGAAATGACTCAGTTCTGGTCATTTACTTATAGTAGCCCTGTATCTGTTTTCCTGCCTCTGCTTCTTGTGTGAACTACATTCAGTAATCAGCTTGTGGGTGCTTAAGCCAGGCAAAAAGTGACCATTTAATTTTTATAAATTTGTCAATTTATCACTCCTGGATAACAAACAAAATTGTACAAGTCAACAATTTTCTCAGACTCCATGAACAAATGTGTAAATGTCTATTTGTACTTATTATTATAAGTAAAGTACCTGACTTCATTTGCTTTCTCAAGGATTGATCAGTCAACAAACAAGAATAATAAAGGCTAGCTTGTGAACACATGGTATTCCTTGCATTTTCAAGGATAATTATTTTTTAGTTCTTCCAGGGATAAAAACATAATGAAATAAACAAATGAAACTGTCGTCTTTTTTTGCTTACCTGTGCTCTTCATATTGAATGTTGTACTTCATAGGGGCTCTGGGGCCCTGCCTGCATACTATTTCTTTACTGAGAATTATCATTATGACTTAGAGTCTTACTTAAATTATGAAACTATTTTTCTTTATAAATGAATTTTTAAGAGAAATCTATAAAGTATTAAATGAAATTCTCTTAGCATCAAAATTATGAATTGATTGCATTTTGTGAGGTGTGGAACCAATTTTTCCATAATATTAAAAAGTCATATCAGTCTAGCTATTCTAATGATTAATTTTTCCTCCTGTTTCCCTTTGTGACTATGCTTTCCTTGCCTTGTATCTAAAATGTCTTAAAATATGAATAGAAGAATGCTAAATTTAAAAAGTAATTTACATTTCTAAGTAACATGCTTAAAAACTGGAAGAGTGTGAAAATCCTTTTCTTTTATATCAGGAAGCATTCAGAACTGTCTGAGTTGAATGTAAAAGTCTTAGAAGCCCTAGAACTGTATAACAAGTTGGTGAACGAAGCCCCAGTCTATTCTGTTTATTCAAAGCTCCATCCTTCAACACATTACCCATCTGTATCAGCGGGGGTTCCAGTGCAGGTAAGATGTTTTTGAGAACACTTTCACAATTATTTAAAAAATGGTTAAAAATGGTTAAGAGCATAGTATTAAAATTTGTATGACCCATGAATAAAAGTGTAAGGCTTACTGTGTTAGTTTTCCATTACTGTAACAAAATACCTGAAAAAAAGTCAACATAAAGAGATTTATTTTGGTTCAAAGTCTCAGATGTTAAAATCCAGGTGAGACTGAGACATGGTGGGAAGCTGCAGAGACCCATGGCTCCACAGCTGTAGGGAAGAGAAGGTGGTCTGAGGACCAGATAAAGCTTCAGGGGCGCGCCTGCTTTCACCAACAAGGCCTTACCTCCTTCATTCAGCAACGAATTTATTCACCCGTGAATTCATCAGTGGATTAATCCACTGGTGAAGCTGACACACTTATGATCCAGTCACTTCTTGGTATCACCATCATCAGGGCACCAAACCTTCAACACATGATCTTTTATGAATGGATTTTTTTTTTTAAGGTAAATGGTTGTTGCTTAAAAATACTTACTAAACATGTCACCATTGGCTATGTATAAGTAGGGGGGTAAATATTAAGTACTAAGAATACTTCATATTAAGAAAACTTAAGAACATTAAGTATTAAGTGTGATCTAACTATGTAAGCCATGTGTGTGCATGCTTACACAGGTACGTAAGTGTGTGCGCATGTGCTGGTCCTAAAGCTTGAACTCAGGGCCTGGGTGCTCTCTTTGCTTTTTTGTTCAAAGCTAGTGCTCTGCCACTTGAACCACAGTTCCACCATTTTTGGCTTTTTGGTGGTTAATTGGAGATAAGAGTCACAGACTTTCTCACCCAGTCTGGCTTCGAACTGCAATCTTCAAGCTTCCTGAGTAGCTAGGATTAGAGTTATGAGCCACTGCTGTCTGGCCTTTTAAAAAAAAAAAAAAATACATATTTTAAATGAGGATACATCTTTTGGTTTACTCATAGCTCCTTCTGCTCTATCTGGTGATACTATAGAAGTTGGCAGAGAGGGCTTGACACCTGGATACCATTATCTTTCAACCTTTGCTCCTAGAAGGATTTGGATGAGTCATCCTGGGATGTGAGTCAAGAAGTTCATCATTGCAAGGGTGACTGAAGTGTTATGAGGGATTTCTTTTCAAGGAAGTATTCACAAATAACTGAATAATAAGTACTGTAGTTTAGATATGGGGCATTGCATATCCAAACCACTTATCTTTGATAATTTCAAGAAGTATTGTCTAGTATGTACATAGTGGCTTAAGACTCTCCTTCAGCTACATGAGAGGTCTTAGTAGAATCAAAAAAGTGTGAGATACTATCTGAAAAATAAAGCAAAAATAATTAGAGGCATTATTCAGCTTTAGCTGCTTAAGACCCTGAGTTCAAACCAAAGTGTTGGCTAAACGGTGTTCCCCAGAAAAGTTAGTAATATTAGACAGATAGATATTTTTTAGTTCAGTTTTTTGTAAAATACCATTAAGTGTATTAGGGATATTCTTTTTTGTTTGCCTTTGTAAATATGAAGTATAAATCTTTACATACATATAAAATCCTTTTTCTAAGTATAGAACACATGTCCTTTGATTTCCTGACCTCTGGATGAGGTACTGGTGCTGTTAAACAAGAAACTGGAATATTTCTTTAAAGATATCTTTCAAGATTTTTTTGACTTCCATGATTATAAGTTAATAAACTTCCTTTGTTCTCAGAGGATGCTTTTTATTTCCTTGGATGCATGACATATTATTTTTAGAAATTCATGCATAATGAAGATATATGGAGGTCTATGAAATGCAAAACCTTTTTTACATATTCCCCTTTTTGTGCTTGACAGCTGAAATGAATGCCAGTATTGCCATTGAGAAGTTGTTTACATTTTAGCCAATTTACAATGAAATTCAAAACGAGCTTGGATGGGAAAATTTGTGTTAATTTTTGAAAAGTGGTATGTAAAGAAATGTGTGAAGGAGGGCTGGGAAGGTGGCTTAGTGGTAAAGTGCTTGCCTTGCATGCATGAGGCCCTGGGTTTGATTCCTCAGCACCACATAAACAGAAAAGGCTAGAAGTGGCGCTGTGGCTCAAGTGGTAGAGCACTAGCCTTGAGCTGAAGAGCTGAGGGGCAGTGCCCAGGCCCAGAGTTCAGGCCCCACGACTGGCAAAAAAAAAAAAAAAAAAGAAATGTGTGAAGGAAACACCAAGGAGGATAGGTAGAATGTAGGTGCATAAATTAGATGACTGAACATAATGAAATTATTTAGTTTAAAAAAATGGTTACTATGGTAACTGTCACATCAGACAAGATGCAGTTATCAAATATGCCATGTCTGAACTTTGAAAATTATATAGGATTTGCGGAACAAAAACACTCGTAGAGTTTATCCATTATTACTTGTGTTTACCACAAATAACTGTTTGTTGCTTCTATGAAAATGAAACAAAAAAGAAATCACTACACATTTTATGATAGAACTGTGTTTGCTTCTTTCTGTGTCTGAAAATGGTTATTGTGATTGTTCCTGTGTCAGGCTTTTGTGTTTAGTTGTGTTCCATAATCTGTCTTGCTAAGCACAACTAATTTTTTAAAAGCTAATTTTGTTTGTTTCTTTGCATAACACTATCCACCCTATCTGTTCTCTTTACATATGAGTATTTTGAGATATTCAAAAATTCTATTTTAATTTGAAAAATATCTCAACTAGAAGCTAAGAGGGTAATATATATTTAGTTGTGTTGTGTCTGTGAAAGTCACTCAGGAATAGTAAAACACTGAGAGTTTTTTTTCTACAATCTTAGCCTCTTAGTGGGTTGTTACATGTTTGCTGAAGAGGTAATGTGATTGTACTTAGTGTACTTTTTTTGGCATTCCTACTATCTTAAATTTTAATGTGAATGGTGATTGCTTAAAAAATCATTAACTTAAAATAATTAGTTGAACATGGGCACAATTGACTATGTATAAGTAGACTCTACTCTTAAGAATTGTTTCCATGAATATTAAGCCAGGCACATATAAGGATCTAGCTACTTAGTCCTTTTTTTTTTTTTAAATGAGGATACATTTTCTGGTTTACCCACAGTTACCTCTGTTCTGTCTGATATCAAGGCAGGCCATATAGAAGTTGCCAGAGAAGGCTTAACATTTTAATAACACTCTTTTTCAACCCTTCTCCTATAGAGAGGAATTTTTTTTTTAATGTTTTTTGTTTCTCCTTTGGTCATGGGCCTTGAACTCTGGGCCTGGGCTCTGTCCCTGAGCTCTTCAGCTTAAGGCTACTGCTCTACCACTTGAGCCACTGCGCCACTTCCAGTTTTCTGGTGGTATTATTGGAGTCTCGTGGATTTTCCTGCCCAGGCTGGCTTTGAACTGCAATCCTCAGATCTCAGCCTCCTGAGTAGCTAGGATTATAGGAGTGCCACCAGTGCCTGGCTTAGAGAAAGGAGTTAAATGAGTCATTCTGGAATGAAAGTAAAGAAAGCCATTCATCTTGAAATGATGATGGACTTTGCTTCAAAGGCACATTTACTGTAGATTAGATTCCAACCTACTACTCAAAAATATACTACCTCTTTTCTTTTTGTCTTTCTTCACTCTTATAAAACAAAGGAACAACCAAACAAGCCATGACTTTTCATATATCTGACACCAAATTGGAAGTGCTCTGCTTTTAAAAAAATATTTTATTGTCATTATTAAGTTGTACTCTTAGAGGGATTGCCATCTCACAATTCAAATAATACATTTCTCTTGCTCTGCTTTTTGTTCTTAGGTGGATAGGTGGTGGAATCAGATTGCTCGCCAAAGAAATTTAACATTTTCTTTCCTTTAAAGTTTTAGGTCTATTAGGTAAATGTCTGAGAGAACAGTGATTCGATTTTTTTCTCTTTCATTGATAGACATATCCAGTTCAATCACATGGTGGAAATTATATGGGTCAGAGCACTCACCAAGTAAGCTATGGCCTAGGACCAGATCATATTGGTTCACTCAGATCCCTTCCTCCACATGTAAATTCTTCAGTAACAATCCATCCTGCGCCAACTCCATATTTAAGGTAAGTTTAGGAGTGCTGTGTGAATTTTTCAAAGTCTTTCAGAATGAGACTATGTAGACCTTTCTTTTTATAAGAATAGTTCCAAATTTTACTCCTAAAACGAGTTATTGAAGTATCTATTCATTAGCTTTGCTAACCATAGTGTGATGGTCACCAAGACTTAGACCTACAGTTTGAGTCCCTAAGGACACAGTAATGATCCTTTGTAGAGACTAAGCCCATCGTGTGCTTTTAGTGAGGTGTTGTAAAATTAGCCTAGTGAAGAAGTCCCAGACATGTATCTGCATATGCCCCTAAGTATTAAAAAATCTGTTACTTTGACCATTAAAAAGTAAGTGTTGATCTGGGCACCGTGGCTCATGCCTGTAATCCTTGCTCCTCAGGAGGCTGAGATCTGAAGATCACGGTTCAAAGCCAGCCTGGGCAGGAAAATCCGTGAGACTCTTATTTCCAATAAACCACCAGAAAACTAGAAGTTGTATTGTGGCTCAAGTGGTAGAGCTCTAGCCTTGAACTGAAGAGCTGAGGGACAGTGCCCAGGCCTGGATTCAAACCCTATGACTGACAAAAAAGAAAGAAAGAAAGGAAGGAAAGAAAGGAAAAGAAAAAAAGAAAGAAAGAAAAGAATTGAACTGCATTTTTCAGTTTGATTTTTTTAACACAAACACTTCTCTGACATTCATATTTTGGAAATCTTTTACTTCTGTACAGAAAATACTCATTCAGTATATCATATTGATCCTTTTTCATTCTTAAATACCATGTTATGAATTTTAGGTCTTATCTGAAGAGTAAATAATTTAGCCTTTTTATATTGACTTTTGACTAAATTAAGACATAAAATTTTGTTACTCCAATAGGATTTAGGAGGAAAAATGAGTATACTACTCGCTTTAATGCTTGTCCATTGCAAGCAGTATTTTGTATAATTTAAAATTATATGTTGTAAAAGAAAGCTTTCTCATAGTAGTTACAGAAAAAAATCACCCCAAAAATTCTTGGTGTGATTTTTTTTTTTTTTGCCAGTCCTGGGTCTTGAATTCTACCATTAAAGCCTCAGGTGTGAATTGTTTTTATATGTTTTTTATTGTAAAAATACTGTACAGAAGGGTTACAGTTACATAAGTAGGTAATGAGTACATTTCCTGTCGAGCATTGTTTTTCCTTGAGTTGTGTCAGTGTGTATGTGGGTAGTATCAATAAGTGAACTGTTGTTTTATATTTTCCTGAGGGCAGATTGTGGACTTACACAGAGGCCACTATTCTCTTTTTGAAAGTGAGAAGTGGAAAGCTTGAAGAGCTTGCCAGGTTAGGAGTGGGAAGTAGAGTGTATGTGCTATAGGTGCCCTTGAATTTGGCCTCTATTTTCTTTTTCTTTCTTTCTTTTTTTTTTTTTTGGTCAGTCGTGGGGCTTGAACTCGGCCTGGGCTCTGTCCCTCAGCCCTTCAGTTCAAGACCAGTGCATTACCACTTGAGCTACAGCGCCATTTCCGGTTTTCTGGTGGTTTATTGGAGACAGCAGTCTCAGAGTCTTTCCTGCCTGGGCTGGCTTTGAACCTCGACCCTCAGATCTCAGCCTCCTGAGTAGCTAGGATTACAGGCGTGAGCCACTGGCGCCTGTCCCTCTATTTTCTTTAGAACTGGCTAGGATGACCAGTCAGGAATAGTTAGCATCTCCTCAGTTTTTAAATATTTTCACTAAGAGATTTTGGAGAAAGCAAGTGAAATGGACCTGATAATCTACATTTTGTTGAATTTTGAGCATTCCTTTTTTTTAAACATATATATATGTATTAGCACATACATAAACAATATTTGAGGTATATAAACTTTTTAAAAAGATAGAGAAGGATTTTTTGCAGGGGGAGGGGGGGCCAGTCCAGGGGCTTGAACTCAGGGCCCCTACACTGTTTCTGAGCTGCCTTTTGCTCAAGGCTAGCACTCTACTACTTGAGCCAAGCTCCACTTCCAGCTTTTTTGGTAGTTTAGTCCTTTAGTGGAGATCAGAGGCTTTCCTACCTGGGCTGTCTTTGAATCAGGATCCTCAGATCTCAGCCAATGGAGTAGCTAGGATTACAGGCATGTGCTACTGGGGCCGGCCTGGCTGAGAAGGCATTTTTGTCATGATGACTGATTTCTGACCATAATAGATAATATAAAGTAAATGTGATTTTCTTTTTAAAATTTTGTTTGTAGCACTGGACAAGACACTGTTTCCAATCCTGCTTACCTGAGCCTGAACTCTAATCTTCAATCAGTTACTGGTACAGCTGCTTACACACAGCAGATGGGGATGTCTGTGGACATGTCATCTTACCAGAATACCGCTTCTAATTTGCCACAGCGAGCAGGCTTTCCAGTGGCTGTGCCTGCTCATTCAGTTGCACAGCAGCCCACAAGTTACCATCAGCAGCCGCTCCTTTAGAGACACAAAATCATCTTCTTAAAAGTGATCTTCATATGGGTATTCACTCAGTCCTCGTAGGTCCAATCTGAAAATATCAAAAAAGCTGTTCTCTCAACTCAAAAGGACCATGAATAAATAAAGCACAAAAACCTGTCTTACTCTGAAGGGCATAAAAGGTTTTTGGTTTTTTTTTTCAGCCCAGTTTATTAAAAGTTAGCTTCTTTAAGAGGCAGTCTAAAGATGCTTCCATGGGCTGGGAGCATGGCTTAAAGAGAGGACCTATCTAGCAGGCAAGACACCCTGATTACCACCATAATAATAAATAAATTAAATAAATAAATAAAGGAAAGAAGGAAAGAAAAACATATATGCTTCCAGGTAGCTTTATTTTCAAATCTCTGTATAAATCTGGACACTAAATAGTATGAGATAGGAAAGTAAAATTTTTACTGTGAAGAAACCATTCTTTTCCCACAAAAATGTGGTTTTAAGAGTACTAAAGACCTTTAAATATTTTTTTCAGTTTCCCTCACACTATTATCTTAAAAGGCAAGCATCTTTTTGTGTAAGCATTTAGCTTGCCAACGTATTTCCTTTTGGCTTCTTAAATTGCAGTTGTGTTTGCAGTCCTGTCAGTTTTGCTCCCTGTGTTAGGTTGAGTAATAATTAGCATATAGTTGTCTACGGAATCAAGAGCAACTTAGAAGGAACAAAAATGTTCTATGTTATCAACAGTGAGAACCATGCAAATGCAGATGTGTGATAAAGCTTTTAGCCAGCAATGTCCTTAACAACAGTGCCAACAGTGGGCTAAGGAATGTCCCACAAAACATTTCTAGTCCCTGAGGAAAAACACTTCCTTTTGTATAAAGGTCCCTGGTATTTAGAATTGCCACTAATGACCTTTTCAAGTGACTTTGGCCATTTTGTAATGAAGATACAGTCCAGTTGTTTTCTTTCCTGCCATGTAGTGTGCAGAGATGCTGCATTTCCTTTTTAGGGATTATAAGTGAATTTGAGCCTGGAGACATTCCTAATAATTAGGTGGTATATGAACCAAGAATGGATAAGTGTTTTTATTGGTGGGGTTTGGGGTTTTTTTTTAAGAAGTGATTCAGAACCTTTGCTAAGCTGTCATTGTGCCAAGTTATTTTAAATAAATTGCCCATTCCTTTCAGAAATAGTTCTGTACTTTTGGAGTACTAGCAGGTAATGATTTGAAAGAAGACAATGGACTGGTAAAAAAATGGTCAAGGCAATTTTTTCTGAAGTCTGTGTGTTTTACATTAGTTTATAGCATTACTAGATTCCATATACTGTAGAGGTTGGTAGTAAACTTTCTTCAAAAATTTGCACACTACTTTATTCTACCAACTTTTTACATAGCTCAAAATAGAAAAATACATATTTAGACTGGGAAAAATAATGAGCATAGTTTGATTTTTTTAAAAAGTTAAACTTTTTGCATGGGTGCAAGGTTTGTATGTTTGTTTTTTAAAGAAAGCACTTAATCTTTCTACTAAGAATCCATTTGAAGATAGTGTTCAAAAAAGATAGTTCTGAAAATTTTGTCATTTATTTATGCAAATTTGGTTACAAGTATATTCCTTTTTCAAAGAAATTATTCCAAAACAAAATAATTGTACATAATATTTGGTCTACATTTAAAGGGAAAGCAAGCAGTATTTCCAAGCCTAGTTTTGGTCTTATTTTCAGATCCAAGTAACTGGAAAGGAAGTCTTAACCTCTAACATGTTCTGTTTTTCATCCAGTATTCTTCCATGTGAATTCAGTTATATATAAAATTTTTTCTAAAATGGCACCTTACTTTTTTGAAAACAGATCTTCTGTTCTTTAAAAAATAAAAGTATCTAAAGCTGCTCTTATAATGTTTCCATATATGGAAAAATCTTACATTTTTCACCCAAGCTATATTTAATAAATTTATTTTAATGTTTATGTAAATAGTTCATGTTTAATTGTGATGTCAATTGTAAAAGCGTAAGTCATCCTCAGTCTTGGAGCCAGTATAAATACTGCACACACAGTAAGTTGGGACTGTCCAGTTAAGTTCAAGTAATGTAATTTTGGCATAATAAAACGTGATGTGTATGTAAATTGTGTATGTTGGCATTTATCTTTGAAACTTTATATCTGTATTTCTTCATCACTTTTTGTTTGTGCCATTTATAAGAAATTTTGTGTTGCAGGTTGTTGATAGTATAAAATGATATATCTGTTTTGATCTGGTATTTTTAGTATTAATAAGAAATGCAAGGTTATTTTTCTTTTCTATTATTTGATGACTTGTATTTATGTTAAGATGTTTATGATCAAAGTTAGATGTTTATGTTCCAAAGGAACAGTCTAACTTCAGGTTCTACATTGGATTCATATTTATTGTCTTATATAAATTTTTTAAGTAAGTTCTTAGTTTTCCTATGGAATTTCAATGCATTAGAAACAATTCCCTAAAATTTATAATAGAATTAACTATTAATATAGAAAAATACACTGTGTTAAAATATATTAAGCAATGTGTTCAAATAGTTTGAAAAATATAACCAACATGTCCTCTCATTTGGTAATTTATTTACAAAATTACCTAAATACTAAGGATTTATATTTATGATTTGGGATTTGAAGATCTAGTATCGTCTTATACATTTCAAGTAGTTGACACAGGACTATTTTACATATTGTACTGAACACTAAAAATGGTTATGAAGTTTCACTTTCTAAATTTTGAAAAGTTATTGCAAATGCTTTAAAAATAATGTGGCCTGGATGAAGATATAACGCAGTGGCAGAGCATATGGTTAGCATACGCAAGGCCCTGAGTTCTGTCTCCAGCACTGCAAAAAAAAAAAAACCAAAACCAAAAAACATGGGCTTAAGCATATACTTTAAAAAAGACTTTTCTTATTAGGAACCATAAATATGAAGGCTTCTGAATTCTAGAAGACTTGTTGAATTGTCATGATGCAAAGCTGGAATTATTTTTTTAATTATTCATAAATAATGTAGCAGTGACAGGATTTGTTTTGATCAAAAGGTAGTCTTTCTCCTTTATTTACATCAGTTTTTGTCAAATAAAAGGGAGAACTCAATTTGATTTGTTTCATTTAGTTTTCTTCTGAAGATTAAAATTTCTCCTGACCCCATGGTCCATGTGTAAGTTTTAAATTTTTCCAGAGAGGGGAAATTATTTTTAATTTTATCAAGATAAATTTGAATTTGAGAGTATTTGGGTTTTATTGTTCTTTGTTTTATAAACATTACTGGGTCTAAATGGGAAATCCTATGGCTCATATAATAGTTCACCCTCAAGTTCATGTGCAGCTAGAATGTCAGAATGTGACCTGATTTGGAAAGTAAGAGTCTTTGCAGATGTAATTAGTTAAGACCTTAAGTAGAAATCTTCCTGGATTTAGAATTGCTCTGAATCCAATCATGTTCCCATTAAGAACAGAAGAAAATACTAAGTCATAGTCAACTCCATGAAGATGGAGGTTGAAGTTGGAGTTTGTACTGAGACTGCTTATGTCCACCACAACCTGATAAAGGGAAGATAGTCTTCCTTAGAGTCTTCAGAAAGAAGTGTGGCCACATAGACTTCTAGCCTGTAGAACTCTGAGAAAATGTTTTTTATCATATTATTATATTAATGAATACATGGGTAAAACTGCATAACTTGTCTGAATACTAAGCACTGGGTACTTCTATAAGATTGGTTACGGGGCTGGGAAAGTGGCTCAGTGGTAGAGCACTTGCCTTGCATGCATGAGGTCCTGGGTTCGATTCCTTAGCACCACATAAGCAAAAAGAAAACAGCTGTAAGTGGCGCTGTGGCTCAAGTGGTAGAGCGCGAGCCTTGAGCCCAAGAGCTGAGGGCCCAGAGTTCAAGCCCCACGACCGGACTCCCTCTTTCCCCCCCCCCCAAAAAAAGTGACAGTTGGCACAAAAGTGCTGAAAAGATGTTCAATGGCAGGAATTGCATGGACGGATGAAACTAAGACACCTCCTAATCCCATAGTGCCATTTTAATTATTTTTATCCAATATCTACATTTTAATTACTGATTTCTTCATGCCAAAGCCATTCATAGTTATCAAGGTGACATTTTGCATTTACTACCTACCCATGGTGGGTATTTTAGGGTGGGAAGAATATTCAAAGGCAGGAACAGAGAAGAAACAAGAAAACTGGGTGAATGTCCACAAAGGCTACTCAGAATTAGAAATTTGTTTTTGTTCTATTTTACACCATTGTATATCCTAATGTGGAAAATAAAGGCTTTCCAATACATTTATAGCAAGCAAATACCTCTACCAAATACAATTGATCTATGAGCCAGCTACCTATTTTTTCTTTAATTGAGCAGGAAATTAACATAACAAACCACTGAAAACAATGCTGTCATTACCTATAGGCACAATGGGTGCACTCATCACCTCTAGCTTGAGAATTAGACCTTCTTTTGGTGTGGCTGCTTTTACTTAGCATGTGTTTTCTCATACCTTTTGTAGCATCTTTTTGTGGCTAAATAATATTACTGTGTATTTGTATACAATTTGTTGCTTCTGTGTTTTTGGAGATAGTCTCTGGCTCAGGCTGGCCTTCATCTCAAGATCATCCTTGGCCTTCCGAATGCTGGGATTTCCAAGCATGTGCCCCCAGGCCTGGCCCACCAGAGTTGTAAATTTTGATATCAACTTTCAATTTAAATGTATAAGATTGTTTTAACTTGGTGCAGGAGGGCTGGGAAGGTTGCTCAGTGGTCGAGCACTTGCCTTGCATGCATGAGGCCCTGGGTTCGATTCCTCAGCACCACATAAGCAAAAAGAAAAAAGCCAGAAGTGGCCCGCTGGCTCAAGTGGTAGAGCACTAGCCTTGAGCTGAAGAGCTGAGGGACAGCGCCCAGGCCCAGAGTTCAGGCCCCATGACCAGACCCCCCCCCCAAAAAAAAAATTGGTGCAGGATTCTGAGAAAGATATGTTATTCTCTGGCAGCTTTTTAAAAAAAAAGCTTTTGTGAAAATAAAAGTTTAAAAATTTAAAGCAAATCTATTTTTCCTTTATTGTTATTGCTTTCACTATTATAAGAATCCATTATAAAGTTGAAGATTATATTTTTCCCGTGTTTAGCTCCTATAACGTGTTGATAATTATTGAGTTAACTTTCTACATGGTAGGAGCTATAGGGAACTAGCTTCTTTGTTTTGTTTTGTTTTTCTTTTGCTGATAATGGGGCTTGAACTCAGGTTTTTGATTTAGCTTGACTTGCTTCCTGGGCTGACTACCAGTTGAACCACATTCCAACCCTGCTTTCTTTTTGTTTTTGCTGGTAATGGGACTTGAACTCAGGGCCTGGGAGCTGTCCTTGAGCTTTTTTGTTTAAACCTAGCACTCTATCAGTCACAGCTCTACTTCTGGCTTTTTGGTGGTTAATTAGAGATAAGTCTCATGGGGTTTTCTGCCTGGTGTGACTTTCAAACCTTGACCTCAAATCTCAGCCTCTTGAGTAGCTAGGATTATAGGGATGAACCACTGCCACCTGACCTAGCTTCATTCTGTATCATGGAGTTCCAGGACTATTTGTTGAAGAGGCTTCTTTTTCAGGCTCCTTTTTGACACCAGTATGTACCAGTTCTAGGATCTCAGTTGTCCAGTTTGATACATTAAACCTGTAGCTATATAACTTGAAGTTCCAAGAGCTGACAGCTTTGTTTTCATTTAATCCCTTCTGTCATATCTAAAGAAGAGACAATGCTGTCTTGTTAACATATAGGTCTGAGTGATGTCCATGGGGAGATAAAAATGATTGGGAAAATGCATATGTATTTATTTAAGCAACTGCAGACATACGGCATAGGGAAGAGTGCATTGTCTACATAGAAAAATGAGACTGTGCTGTAGCCAAAAGTGATCATATTTTTCTTCTGGGAAACCTGCGAGATTCTTTATGTACATGTCATTGGTTAGAACTGTGCCAAACTACAGTTGCCTACATTTGCAAAGGAGCCTGTGTGATTGTAGAAATGTACTGGATTTTTTTTTTTTTTTTAATATCTGCCACAAAATCAAACCTCATCTGGTACTGGTGGTTCTCACTTATAATTGTAGCTACTCAGGAAGCTGAGCTCTAAGCCATCCCAGTCAGGAAAGTCCCTGAGATTCTTATCTCCAACTATACATCAAAAGCTGGAAGTGGAGCTGTGGCTCAAGTGGGTGTGCTAGCTTTAATCCAGAAGCAGCTCAGGGACAAGACCCTGAGTTCAAGTTCTAGGATCAGCAACAAAAATAACCCTCTCCAAGTGTGTCTACAGCCTGATTTATTTGTGTATGTTGTAAATTGAAATTGAATTGGACTTTTGCAATTCCATGGTCTAATTACTAAGTTTCTCTAATGCAAGTATACCATAGCTTTAGTCAGGCAAAGCTAGAATTAATATATTTACATCTGACCTGGTTGTTAGAACTGGGACACCTTAAAAAAGTCAAACCTGGAGATGGAAAAAGCCTGCGAAGAGAAAATAGGAGTAAAAGATACTGATATTGCCTAAGATTCCTGATCTTTGATTAATACATTCATTATCATTCTATACCAAGGGTGCTCAAAACTTGCATTTCCAAACCTGAATTGTATTTATGGCTTCACAGCACAAACTGTGACCTATGAGGCATTGTATGTTCATTAAAACTCTTAGTTGTCCTCTTCAAGGACTACCCGAGCCCGAGCCTGCTTAGCTGCCAAGCTCAAACAAGATCAGATGGGCACATGTAGAATGATATGGCCATAGACAAACCATTTTTCATTTGCAGTGACTAAATTCTCATAGTGCTTGTTAGAAAGTACAGGAGGGGATTAAGTGACATAGAGCTGCATAGTAAGTGGCAAAGCTGGGATTACAAAGCACTTGCTTCTCCCTGCTACAGAATTATGTATGTATTAAGGTTGTCAGATCATATTCTCTGCCTCCTCCTTTCCCATACTTCACAGGGAACTGGATATAAAATGCCTTCAGATACAAGAAAGCTAGCAAAGCACGTAATAGTGGATGCATCTACTCTATGTGTACCTGTGATGGGCTAATGGGCCTGAGTTTGATATAACTGGACAGGCTTTTTTCTGAGAACCTCTGTGGCATTGTCATACCGGATGGGTCAGACATTGGTTTAATAAGTTTACAGAATGCTGAGTTTTCTGAGCATGAGTTAAATCCAAGAAACTTCTATAAAGAAGCAGCAGATGACCTCAAGTTGAGGTGGTTCATGGTTTTGAGAAGCAAGATTCTGAATGGAGGCCTCTGACCTAGGGTCATACCTGAACCAAGGCTGCTGAGAACAACGACAACAAAAAGATGCAGATTGGGCTTATGGCACTGGCACTTCTGGTCCAGGGCAAACATATTATGGTTGTTTCACCTTTGTTAACCTTTCTAAGTCCTCTTTCACATAAGCTACACTCAATTCCCCAGGTGTCACTGTTTCAGATTTTTGAACAACTCCTTATTTGTTCCAGAGAAAATGTTTCTAGCTATCTAATAAATCATTCTTTCAAGTGTCAGCCCACTGGCATTGGCTTCCAAACCATTCTGCTCCTTCAAAGCATCTTGTGAGTATGGTATAGTGGTGCTAGGCCATGTTGTATCGGATTCATCTCGTGGTTCTGTCTATATCAGAACTTTGGTTCACTCAACATGCATTTCCAACCATCTCCTTGTCTAAATTCCTCTCTATATAAGTCAATAAACAAGCTAGTAGTGTGTGCCTTCCCAGATTCTTTTGCAGCAAGAAAGTGGGAGACATGACATGGTTTTTGCCAATGAGATTTTAATCCAAGTTTTTAGGAAGGGCTTCCTGAAAGGAAAGAGAGAAGCAGAGGGAGGGAGGGGAGGAGAGAAACGTGAAAGACAAAAGCTCTTGCCAATTCTGGTTTAGAAAGCAACCATATTGTGATTATGAGGGATAAAGTTAGGATGGCTTATTAAGACTGGAGGTAGCTCATTCCTTGATTAACACTTTTGAGTGGCTGTACAAGTTCTAGATTATCCTGTGGGTTTTATATGAGGGAGAAAACAAAATCTGTTTTCAACCTTGTTTAAGCCTCTGTTGCATCAGGTTTGATATTTGAAAATATTTAGACATAGTCATCTGAAAGTTATGCTATCCTGACAAGATGTATAAAATCCTTCAGAACTTAGAGCTGCATTTTACTTACTCTATTCTCAGAACAATGACAGTAGATTTAGCAGAGAACTGTGTAGCACTTCACAGTGCCTGCAATTCAACAAATTTGAGTCTTTTTTGACCTTTCCTTATCCACATCATTACTTATTATCACTCCATTTTAACAGTGCATCTTGTAGTGGATGAAAAATTATTGTAGGATTTCATTATTCTTAAAGCAAATCTATGACATGCCTTAACATTTACATTGACTTAGAAATGAGTGTGTATGTGTGCATGCATGCACATGTGTGGTTTCAAGTATGAGGGTTTGAACTCGGTTTCAAACTCCTACTCAGCTTGGTGCTCTACCATATTGGACACTTATCACTTGAGCCACTCCTCCACTCTGGCATTTTGCTGGTTAGCTGGAGATGGAGTCTTGTAGATTTTTCTACCCTGGCTAGCTTCAACCCAAAAACCTCCAGGTCTCAGCCTCCTGAGTAGCTAGGATTACAGGCATGAGGTACCTGTAGCTTGCTGTCACTAACTGAGAGACCGGGCCATGATTCAGTACGGTATCAAAAAGCTAATGGCTCTTTTGTATTGTTCTGTGTTGTCTGTGGTCCTCATCAGATAATGCCCATTGCTTCATTCTCCACTCTGCCGCAAGGGCAGAAAGCAGAGTGGTGTACTTTATTTTTTCTGATCAGTAGAGGGAAAATATATATCACAAAGAAAAACAGGGTTTTTTGGTTTTTTTTTTGCTAGTCATGGGGCCTGAACTCTGGGCCTGGGCACTGTCCCTCGGCTCTTCAGCTCAAGGCTAGTGCTCTACCACTTGAGCCACAGCGCCACTTCCAGCTTTTTCTGCTTGTGGGGCTGAGGAATCGAACCTAGGACCTCACACATGCAAGGCAAGCACTCTACCACTGAGCTACCTTCCCAGACCAGAAAAGCAAGGTTTTAATCATTGTGTCTTAATTTAAACTTTTAGAAGAATATTTTCTATTCTATAGGAATAATTTTCATAATTCATGACAAGGACTTCAAATGCCAGAATGAAGGTGATGAAGAGAGGAGGTAATCAGATTTCACAACAGATTAAGCAGGTTATCCTTGTTTTTTTGTTTTGTTTTTGTTTTTTAACTTCTTCCTTACTATAAAAAGGCTGTGTGCTCCAACCTGCCTGTGCTATTGACTCCTGGTGTACTATTCCCCATTTAGCAATTAGGGATTGAATCTCATGTTTAGGACAAAAATAGGAGCCAATGTCTCTGATGCCCACAGGGAACAGAAACTTAACAGGCATTGTGAACTTCCTGTAGCTTTCTGACATCTGTCCTCAGGAGACACATACCAGCTTGTGGCTGTTGCTTCAGCCTGGGCCTGGGCCTGGGCCTGGGAATGAGAGGTACAGGCGACCAGAGCCACTACCTAGAACACAGGCTACATAGTGTCATAACACATTGAGATTTTCAAGTTGTTAGCAAAGATGGCAAGTATGCCTGGTAAAAGAGATAGGCCAGGCTGGGCGCCGGTGGCTCACGCCTGTAATCCTAGCTACTCAGGAGGCTGAGATCTGAGGATCGCGGTTCAAAGCCAGCCCGGGCAGAAGAGACCGTGAAACTCCTATCTCCAATAAACCACCAGAAAATCGGAAGTGGCGCTGTAGCTCAAGTGGTAGAGTGCTCGCTTTGAGCTGAAGAGCTGAGGGACAGCGCCCAGGCCCAGAGTTCAAGCCCTACAACTGACAAAGAAAGAAAAAAAGAAAGAAAGAAAGAAAGAAAGACAAAAGAAAAAGGTGGAGGAAGGGAGGGAAGAAGAAAGGAAGGAAGAAATGGGAAATTTTAAAAAGTTTAATTAGCTAAAAGTAACATCTCAATGTAATTCACCATTAAAAAGATCTGTGTGGCTGGGTACTGATGCGTCATCCCTTTAAAAATTCCTAGCTACTCAAGAAGCCGAAACCTCCAGGATCCTGATTTGAAGCCGCCCCAGGCAGAAAAGTCTGCGAGATTTCATCTCTTAATTAACCAACAAAATTCAGCTCAAAGCCAGCCTAGCCAAGTGGCATCAGCCACGAGCAAGTAAGCTAAGTGAGCATGAGGCTTTGAATTCAAACCTCAGTACCAGAAAAAAAAATCTGATTTGTCTTCACAGTGAGTGTACTTAGACTTTAAAGTCAGATCTTACATTCTGTTTCCATTTCCATTTGAATTATTTACACTCTTCAGAATTATATCCAAAAAATAATGTCTTCACATGAAAGCATTTCCACTTGGTTATAATGATAATTTTTAACAACCTGAAGTTCTGTAGCTTTTGTATTTGCATTAGAGCTGTAAGGGAGGGTATCTCTGAAGACATTCTCTAGAGCCAAGAGGAAGACTGAAACTCAGAAAATTTATGTAACAGTTATTGGGACAACTACCTAAAAGGGGAAATCTCCAATTGATTAGTAAAAAGTTGAAATAGCAGTGGTAAAGAGATAATCATAAGCAGGAAAAAACATCAACAACAACAACAAAAAAACCCAAAACACCAAAACAGGCCAAAGCAAAAGGTCCTGAATTCAAACCCCTGTACCAGTACACACAAACACATGCGCGCGTGTGCACACACACACACACACACAAATATATATATATATATACACACACACAGAGTTAGGCAAACCTAAAATATGCAGTTACACTCATGTGCCAGTACTGTGGTTTTCTGTGCAACTAGCTTTAAAAAAAAAAAAAGAACAATGTGATTGATTTCCCATGTCTCCTTCTCAGTATATTTTGTGCATGGGCCAGCAATGTGCTTGGGTGTATTTTTTATTCTACACAAAGGTACTGGGTAATGGGAGGTGGTAATAGTTATAGACCGTGAAGTCAAAGCTAGTCACAAAAGCATCCAATCTTCAGTTTCCTCATTTGCTAAGTGTGAGGTTAATTCTAAAAGGTTATCAATTCTCTTTCAGCTCTAAAAATGGTACGATTTTAAAAAATAAATTTTATTTTCAAGTAGTTTAGAGTTAAAGAAAGATTGTAGGGCTATGAATGGTAGCTGATTCCAGCTACTCAAGATTTAGATATTCTAAGGTTCAAGGTTTGGGGCTAACCCTGGGCAAAAACAAAGGAAATTAAAGCAAAAAGTACTGAATATCATTCAAATAGTACAACACTTACCTCACAAGCATAAGGCCTTTACTTCAAACCCCAGGACTACTCCCATCTCCCTCAAAAATTGTGATGACAATACAGAGAATCCGCACCAAATGTCCTGTACTATGAACAGCTTACCTTAATATGGTACATTTTGCATACTTACTTAGCTCTTATTGACACGTGTTATTAACTAAGTTTCTAGTTCATTCACATTTCCAGTGTTTTCCTATTCCAGATTCCCATCCAAGACACATATTACACTTAATCATTCTGTCTCCTTAGGCCTCTACTACTCTCACAAATTTTCAGACTTTCCTTCTTGAGGAATTTTAGAGTTCTGAAGCCCATCAGTCATCTATTGAGATTTGTCTGTAGCTTCCCTCACTATTCAACTTGGGTTATGGACTTTGAGGAAGAAGATCATCATATTATATATCAAAGGTATGTACTACACTGTGGTGCTGGGAATTAACAGAAGGGAGAAACAAAAGGAAGGGAAGCAAGTTCTAAGAAACCACATTAGATTAGATTTTAAAGTCTAGGTTTGTTTGTTTGTTTTTGTCTGTTTGTTTGGTGCCAGTACTTGGTCTTAAAATCAGGACCTTGTACTCTCACAGACCTTTTTAGTTGGTATACTACCATTTGAGCCACACTTCTACTTCTGTCTTTTTTGCTGGTTAGCTGGAGAGAAGAGTCCTGTAGATTTTCCTGTCCTGGCTGGCTTTAAACTTTGACCCTCAGACCTCACTCAGCCTTCTGACGAGCTAGGATTATAGTTCTGAGCCACTGGCACAAAGCTACAATTCAATGTTTTAACATTTTACTTTAAGACAAGATCTTGCTGTGTTGTCCAGGCTGGTCCTGAGCTCATAGGCCGAATGGAACCTAAGCTTTCCTAGTAACTAGGTCAGCAGACATGAACCACTGTACCCAATGTTGTTTTTAGTATCTGTACAGGTAGTAAGCCATCACTACTTTCAGTTTTCAGAGCGTTTACGTCAAGAAGTCTTTATGCCCTTTAGTTATCCCTGAGATATTTCCTGAGCTTTCCTGACGTACGCACTTAACCCATGTGCCTACATGTGCCTACTCTGGACATTTCAAACAAAAAAATCATACAAAATCTATATCCTTTTATGAGTGACTTCTTTCAAAATTTAACCTTATTTTTAAAGGCTCATTCACATTGTAACATATATCACTGTATTTCTTTTTTATGAATGAATAATATTCTATTCTGTGGATATACCAGATGTTATTTATCTATATTTTATCAGTTGGTGGACATTTGGATTGTTTCTACTTTTTGGCTACTCTTAACATACTGCAATAAGCATTCTTGCACAGTTTTGGATGTATACATTCTTTTATCTTAGGTACATACTGAGAGGTGGAATTGCTTAATCATATGATAACTCTATATTTAACCATTTGAGTAACTACCAGACTCAAAGCAGAGTTATTATTCTATATTCCCCTTAACAATGTGTTATATGATTTTAAGTTCTCCACATCATTGCCCACACTTATTATTGCCACTTACATTTCTTTCAGTTCACACAAAGTGGTAGTGGTCTCAGTTTGCCTTGTGATACTATAACAGAATATATTATGCTGGATGATTTATAATGAGCAAGTTTTCTCATAGGTCTAGAAGAGAAAGTTCAAGATGATGGTGCCAACCTCAGATAAGTATCTTCCTGCTGTGGCATCACATGGCAGGAGGCAGATGTGCTCAGAGAGAGCAAAAGGGAGCTAAAAGTCGCCCATCTGTAGTGGCACCAATCACCACAATGAGAATGTAGCCCTTACAGACTAATTACCTCTTTACAATTCCATGTTGTAATACTGTTAAAATAGCAATTCATTTCCAACAGGAGTTTTAGAAGGAACAATCAAACTGTCTTAAATAGCTTGTTGTAGTGTTGTTTTGTATTTTTTTCTGATGACTATGATGTTGAGGTTTTTTTTTTTTTTCACATACTGGTCTATTGATATAGCTTCTTAGGAGAAATATCCATCCTTTGCTTATTAAATTTTTTTCACCTAGTCTGTAGGTTGTCTGTTCATATTTTTGGTGGTACTCTTATAAACTCAAAGTTTTAAATTCTGATGAAATCTAACTTACTTTTTTGTGATTATTGTTTGTGCTTTTGGTATCAAGTCTAAGAATCTACTTTCAAGTCTAAGGTCATGACTTGCCCTTCTCATCTCGTCTAACAATTTTTATCTATAAGTCTCATTTAGATTTTGGTTCCATTTTGAGTTTTTTTAAAATATATAATATGAAGCGCCCAACTTCATTCTCACTTGGGCTTAGGGTAGGTGCACAATGGTGACATTACCATTTTAGCAGCTGAGTTCTTGGTAGATAGGCCCCTTCCACACTGGAATCTCATGTCCCCTGATTGCCACTCTATGAGCCAGGAGCAAGGTCCCTCAGGGCCTCAGTATTCTCTGTGGTATTGAGCCAAACCTCTGTTACATGTGTGGGGCTGGAATGAAGGTAGCTTCTGCTCCTCTCTTCCACACTTGCTGACAACTTAAGTCTTAGCAACAGGTAGTTGGGGACAGGATGATGAATTCTGATGTCCTGCTCCTCCCAGGTCTCCTAGAGTCTTTGGCTGCACCTGTGTGAGGTGGGCTTTCTTCACTGAACTGGAAGCAAGGAGGGAGGGGACAGGCGTTGGCTCAAATACAACAGACTCTCACACTATTCTTTTTGAACAAGTGTTTTCCATTGCTATGTACACTTAGGACCATGTCCAAAGATTTAAATAGTCACGAGTGCTCATATTGATCATTTTTACTCTTTGGGCTGTGAGGCAGGTAAACAGAGTTCCTCTTGCTAGTGCCTGCTATGGAATCTGTTTGGATAACTCAGCCAGACTATGGGCAGCAGAAACACAGAAAATTCAAGTGCCAGTGCCCACATCATAATTCATTCTATGTATATTGATTAGGTGCCAACTATGAAAATGACTCACAACTAAAAATGGATTGGGTTAATGGTAACTAAAGCACAAAGTTCTGTATTATTAGACAAATCTTTACCCCATAAACTTTATGGGTTATCTACTATGTGAAAGATATGGGCGTTTTAAGAGGCAAAGAACTAACAATCATTTTGGAAATTAGATTTACACACACACACACACACAGAGAGAACTAATAAAACCAAAGCAGTCTATGCCAAGTGCCCAGAGAATAAATGCTCTAGTTTTTCAGAGGCAGTAGATCTATGCAGGGTTGCAGTGGTCTTGAGGATTCAGTGGAGAGCTCAGGTACATTTGGAGAAGCTAGGATCCAGCGAGATGTGTGGGGTGGGTGAAGGGTGTATTCCAAAAAGACAAAGGAAAGCAAGATGTACTGAAGTGAGGTGGTGTTTGGTATGTTTTGGTAGCAGCAGTGTATAGAAATAACTGCTTCCACACTGGACTGTTTCTACAGAAAGATCTATCTGGAAACCCAAGGCTGTAGATGTCCAGAAATGCCAGCAGGCATTGGAATATGGAACTGGACTGTATCTTAGTAAAGAGTTATTTGGACAGAAGAGGTGTTAGGAAAATGGCTGGGCCTGTAGTGTGTAGGAATGAATTGTGTGACATGTGTGTATACATACATACACATGGACACTAGGGAACGTAGAGGCCAGGAGACTAGTTTTGAGACTTGCAAAAAGTCTGGATTAGGTGAAAGGGGTAAAATTATAAGGAAGTGTAAGGTGGACAATAAAATACAAGCAGGATTGTGATAAGGCAACGCGATTGTTGAACATGGCAGCTCGTCCCACAGATAAACGGATAAACAATCAGACACTCCAATGCCAATGTATATATTTCTTAATATATACATTGGAATGTAACGTATATTCTAATGAGGACTTTCTCCTGCAGTAACGATAGTAAAACAGAGTCTGCTTCGTAAATTTACATATTATTCTCTTCCCCCTTTCCTATTTCTTTAAATTCCTCATTTCCATGATCCCTTCCTTTTAAGTAGATCTCAAATGGAGCTCCATAGGTAATCTGCAGGAGGAAAAGAAAGGGTCTTGGTTTCAGAGATGAGTTGCCTCCCTTGGAAACAGCTCTGTGTCACACGGGAGGCGCGTGGCCAACTCCTGCTATTTAGCAGGTCTAATGTGACCTTCAAAACTCCTTAGGACACGTGGGTCTCTGGTGGGGCTGCATCTGCAGTCAGAGACCTGCGGGCCAGGGGTCTCCAGGCTGCCTGGGCGTGTGTCACTCGCTCGTGGCTCCGAGGCCAGAGTTGCGTGGTGGACACAAAAACACAGGGGACTTAACAAAGAAGAAGGAAAAAAAAAAAAAAAAGAAAGAAAGCAAACCAGAAAACCCCTCATCTTAGCACAGTGGGCTGAGGAGTGAAGTCGGGAAGGGAAGGTTCAGCTTCTGCCCTTTTAAAATTCCGTTGCAGCAACACACACACGCGCGCGCACAAACGCACACGCGCGCGCGCACACACACACACACACACACACACACACCTTCCCACTCCCCGCCACACTGCACCAGCTTCCCTCCCCAAGTCCTGATTCATGAACCGTGCCACCTTTGTCTCATTTTAAACTGTGCAGACTATTTTAATCCTCCCACCACCCCCATCCCAGATTTTTTTTTTCCCCTCCCTTCATCCTCTGGCAAGCTCCGAGGGAGTGCGCTCACGGGGTGGGAAAGCGCGTCTCCGGATCCACCCGGGCGGGCGGCGGAGATCCGGAGAAGCCCCCTCCTTGGGACCCCCGCTGGGGGAGGGGGGCGACCCCGCTGCGGGCCCTTTAAGGTGCGGCGCGCTCACCCGAAGTGCGGGCAGGCGGCCCGGGAGGCGGCGCGGGGCCCGGAGCCGGGTGGGGAGGTCCCGCGTGCGCGCCCTCCCCCGCCCCTCCCCGCCCGCAGCCCGGCCTCGCGCCCCCGGCGCCCCAGCGGGCCATGCCGCGGCTCTGAACCATGTCCTCCTCCTACGCCAAGAACGGGACCGCGGACGGGCCGCCCTCCCCCACCGCGCAGGTACCGCCCTCTCTTCCTCCTCCCGCCCCCGCCGTCCCAGCGCCCCGCCTTTGTGCGGGGAGCGCCGGGCGCCCCCAGTCCCGGAGTCGGCGGCCCGGCTCCCCCACCCTCCTCGGCTCGGCGCCTCCCGCCCCTCCTCTCCCGGGCCGCTGCGCTCCGGCTCCCGAGCCCGCAGCTTCCCCCAGCCGATGCCGGGGACTCGGACCCCGCACCCCGACAGTCTTTGTTAATGGATGTGGTGGGTGCTGGCGGCGGGCCGCTCTTGCTCGGGAATCTTTTCGGCCGTCGAGGCTTAGAGTGGGTGGGCGGGGGTGGGGGGCGGGGGTGGGGGTGGGCGCTGCGTTTGGGAGACTCCGGGAGACACGGGTGCCGGCTGGAGGGGGAACCTCCCTTCCCTCCCCGGGAGAGCGGTCTCCCCCCCACCCACCCCGGGGGGACGCGCGCCCCGGGGCGGCCGCGCGGCTCCCCGCTGCGGTCCTCACTGCCTTCTTTCTCTGGCCCCGCGTGTCGCGTGCAGGTGGCCCGCGGCACCACGACCCGGAGGAGCAGGTTGAAGAGATCCGATGGCAGCACCACTTCCACCAGTTTCATCCTCAGACAGGTAGGAGGCGGGAGGGGGCCGAGCGCGCCCCCGTCCCCGCGCGCACGTCTGGGGCGCCCCAAGATTTCGGGTCCGGGGTCGTCCCAGTCATCCCAGTCTCCCCCCCCCCCTCCGCCACCCCCCGTGCCGGCCCCGGTGGCCCGGACTCCTGGTGTTGCGGTCCCGGGGTCTCCGCACCGCTCCGGGAAGTTTGTGTTTTGTGGACACCAGTCAGCGGGGACCCCGAATGTGGCGGCGTTTCCCCGGCCGTACCTTGCGCGCGTGGAGAAGCGTCCTGAAATGGTGTGTGTAACCTGATTTCGAGGAGGCTGGAGACCTGGTTGGATCCGGGGCTCCGGGTATGTGTCCCCGTTTTGGAACACGCTCCCCGGCGCCCGGCCTCGCGGTCTGGGTCTGGGGAGAGATCTCCAAGGTCTGGGCAAAAGGAAGGCGCTGAGAGCTGAAAGTTTGCGCTCACTTCGGGAGCGCTTCTGTGGTTGGTTCCCCCCTGCTTAGGGCGCAGTTTGAGCGCGGATTTGGAGGACGCCCGGTCTGGGTGAAGCGCTGGATCCCGGGCGCTCTACCTCTTGGCGTTCTGAAGAAATCACGCCGTTGGAGGGCTCCCCTAACTTTAACATAATTCGGCGAATACACTCGGGACTTCTTGCTGCCTGGTGCGGGTGGCAACGGCCCGAGCTTCGCCGGCGATGCTCAGATGCTTTTCACCCTGGCACCGGGAATCGGGTCCTTCCTTTTCCTCCTGCCCGCGTGCTCCGGGGGAAACTAGCCCCCCAGCTGCCGGCATCAGGGCGATCACGCGAGCGTGGTTCACCTGCTGCGGTTCTCTTTGGAGCAGAAACTGTTGGGTGTGCGCGTTCTGGGTGACTTGGGAAGATTGTGGTGGTGCAGCGGGAAGCTTTTTGTACCAGGTTCTGCCGTGGACTGCTGGAGTGACCTTGAGGAGTACTTTTCTCTGTAGGTTGCTCAGAACATCGTATAATGGGTTTCCAACCTGTGAGTGGCAGGGGTGCTGCTGTTCCTTTTGTGATGATCAGCTGTTTAAACAGATTTTGAGTGCAGAATGGGCTCCGGACTCACAATGGGACACACACCTCTCCTAAATGGTCTATAAAGCCTATTTGCATAATGCTTACTGTGCACAATTTTACTTTGTGTACACACAGGAATTGTTAAGAGTGTTCTTTAATTCAGGGAGCACTTAAGCATGTACGCCACTTAAATGCATTTTGGATGCTGGATTTATTCTAAAAGTATTCTACTTTCTTTGCTGCACTTAGATTATGTATGTTTAGTTAAGGTAAAGCCATCGTTCATCGTTCAAAGTTTACCATCTTGCAAATGTTTATTTTGTGGATACCTATTTTGGGTAGTGTTTTCTTTTTGCAAATTCTTGGAAATACTAATTATATAGCAGTGTGTTCTGTGAGCTGTTTGACTAAAGCTTTGGAGTTTATCTCCACCAGCACTAACCTAATGCTTTAGTCTTCAGAGCACAAATAATATTCTTTCTAATATTTGCATTTCCTTTATTTGTGCCAGTAAATGATTGAATAATATATGTGTAAGCTCTTGTCAAGTGAGCTGGCTTTAAATGTAAAAAGTAAATTGAGTGCAGGTGGCTCATGCCTGTAATTCTAGAGCTGAAGGTCAAGATTCGAAACAAGCCCAGGTAGAAAAGTCTGTGATACTCTTTTTTTTTTTTTTTTTTTGGGTCCAGCCGTGGGGCCTGAACTCTGGGCCTGGGCCTCTCCCTCAGCTCTTCAGCTCAAGGCTAACACTCTACCACTTGAGCCATAGCGCCACTTCTAGCTTTTTTTTCCTTTTTGCTTATGTGGTGCTAAGGAATCGAACCGAGGGCTTCATGCATGCAAGGCAAGCGCTCTACCACTGAGCCACCTTCCCAGCCCCATGTGAGACTCTTATCTCCATTTAACCAGCAAAAGGCTGGAAGTGGAGGCGTGTTTCAAGTGGTAAGGTGCCAGTTTTGAGCTAGAAAGCACAATAATAAGAGCATGAGGCCCTAGTTCAAGCCTTGATATGGACACACACACACACGTGCGCACACACACACGTGCGCACACACACAAGTATTGTAAAAGTTATCTAGAGAGTTATTTGGATCAGTACAGGTCTTGAATAAATAGAGTCCATAAAATTTTCTGAAACTGGGATTCACTGATACAAAAAATTGGTATAAATTCAGGAGTTCATTATAGTACTATTATACATAATCTTTCTAGTTTGGTGCAAAAAAAAGAATACCCTTGTTTTTGAGCTCTTTTTTTTTGTGAGTACCCTATACAGGATAGAATTTAAGTAGTGTCATACAGACTTCTATAAGGATTTCAAAACAAATCAAAATATTTATATTTCTTTGATGAAACAAGAAGATCACACATGTGACTTAAAAGTATCTTTGCAATGAAATTGGACAGTTTTTACCCAAATGCCAAAACCTTTTTGTAAAAAAAAAAAATATTGTTTAAGTTAGTAAAGCTGTGTTTTCCTAAAATGCTCAGCGATTTATTGATATCAGAGTGCTTGATATGGTGGGGCAAGTGATGGGGTTTCTTGGTGATATTTCTATCTGTTTAGTGCCTGTGTACAGGAAGAAGATTCTGGAGATGTTAATTGTGTTGTTAGATTTCTGTCCCAAGTATTGGAGAAAATTAACTCAAAAGAACACAAAGGTGGAGTCTGGCTCATTTCACAGGTATCAGACCATGGTCCCTTGGCTTTGTTTTTGTGGTCTTGCTCTCTTCCAGTCAGCTGAAGAAAAGCAAGAGGGGAGGGAGCAGGAGGAGGAGAGAGAGAACACTGGACAAGATATGTCCTTTAAGGCCACCCTCATGTGTGATTGGATTAACACCTAACACCTCTGAACACTTAGCTTTCAACATAGGAATCTTTGGGGGACATTTCATATCCAAATTATAACACCAATAAAATCTGCTGCTTATTTTCTTGCTCACATTATTAACATATATAGAGGAAAAGCTTTCACTAAAATTTTTAAAAAAAGCAATGTGATATATTAGACAGTGAAGACTAGGGTGAAGGATAGGGCATTTGCAAACTTAATGAAACTTTCTTTGTTCTTTGAAGAGTGTCATTATGGGTATTTATGTGTATGTGTAAATACACATACACATATACACACATACACATATGCACACATGGAATTAGCTTGAAAATAAGAAGACAAAGGAAAGAGCCTGCCGCCACATTAAGGACTGCTCACAAGTCCTACAAGCATCTTTTACCTTGTTTCCTGGTCTATTGGATTGCTGGCCTCCACAATTTAGAAGGTTTTGGAAAAAATCCAGGGAGCAGCTAGAGGGCTTCTTTGAGGAAAGGTGAGAAGATTAAATATTTTTGTCACTGAAAGGAGAGAAATATATGAGTGACCCAGAAATGATCTTCAAAGTGTATACAAAGCCAGCCACTTTATGGAAAGGTGATGTACCGTTTTTGCTCTTCATTGAGGATGACGTTCAAGAGTGTCTAAAATAAGACAATGATATTTTTACAGCAAGGTTTCCTTAAAAATATTGCTATCATTGCAAAGGCTTTCCAAGTGTGGCCATAGAATTTTTCTCCCAGGAGATTGCATTCTACAGGCTAGTATGAATGGATTATTTATATGTGTTTTCCATTTCTAGGTAGCACTTTAGTGGTGTTTGCTGTGGGTCCAGCACTGTGTTAGCTATTGTGAGGGGAAAAAAAAAATGAAAAGATAATTGAGGTACAGCTTTTGTGCTGAAAAGATTGTGTAGTCTGGTTTGAGAAACAGAGGTGTATGCAAATAATACAGTGAAATGTAATAAGGACCTTCCTCATTGAGTGCTGAATACCCATGGGTGTCACTGCATATACAGTTTGCACAAAGTAATCTGTTATTCCTCTTCACATTGGGGATAGAAGAGAAAAATCTGCTCAGAATGAAATTAGTTTGTTCACCTCTTCTTGTTAGGTCCACTCTTAGGATGATTGCAAGAGTCTTATAGGCCTGACTCCTACCTGCTACCAGCCTTATCTGTTTTTGTTTTTGTTTTTTTGTTGGTCGTGGGGCTTGAACTCTGGGCCTGGGTGCTGTCCCTGAGCTCTTCAGCTCAAGGTTAGTGCTCTACCTCTTGAGCCACGGCGCTACTTCCGGTTTTCTTGTTGTTTATTGGAGATAAGAGTTTCACGGCCTTTTCTGCCTGGGCTGACTTTGAACCGTAATCCTCAGATCTCAGCCTCCTGAGTAGCTAGGATTACAGGTGTGAGCCTCTGGTGCCGGGTCCCAGCCTTATCTTGAGCCATGATGTAGATCTAGATACAGAGCTTGAGTATATTACTTTTCCTCCTGCCACACAGGCTTTGCATATGCTGGGCCATTTATGTGAAGGACTCTTGCTATCCTCTCTACCTAGGTGGCTTTGAACCTTCCTTTGCATTTATGAGTTTAGTACTCACTTCCTTTTTTAACCTCTCTGAGGAGGCCAGTTCCCTATCCTGAGGCTTCCAGAGCCAGGGCCTAATGTCCTGTTTCAATAGCACAACAACCATTAAGATTCAAAATATGATGTTCTGTTACTGTCTATCTCCCTGTCCAGGTACTGAGTTCCATAATGCGAGATATGTCTACATTTGATCTTTGCGCATCTAGCAGAAAAGCTGTTCAGTAATTCTCATTTGGACAAATAAAGGAATAGATGAATGGAGGGCTAACTTGATATGCATTAGGTTTGAGGTTCTACTCCAACAATAAATGCTTCATTTAAAGGGCATGCCTCCTGCTTAAAACAACAACAATTCATTTCTGTGCACTGGGCAGACAGCTCTACTTCATGTGATGGTCTGTGGACAGTGAGTTGGCTGGAAGGTCCAAAACTGCCTCACATGTGTGGCTGGCAGTTGGTGCTGGCTGCCAGCTGAGAACTCAGGTAGAGCTGTTGGCAGAGGGCGGAGCTTCCTTCCACCTGAGAGTGGGTGTAGGTGTTTGTGCTTCCTGATAATGTGGTGGCTGGGTTCAAGCAGCAGCATCCCCATAGGCACAGTGGAAGCCACTGTTCTCCTCACCCTCAGTTCCACAGGAAGTACGATGTCACTCCGTTTGCATTTGCTGAGAGCCTGACCCTTTACAAGGGGAGAGAAAAGAGATAGTCTTCTGATGGAGTGTGACAAGGTCATATTGCCAAAAGAAGTATGCGTAAAAGGAAGCACAAAAATAGTAAATCAAATTCAGTGTTAACTACTATTCAAATTAAGTTAAAGATTATTCAGTCTAGATGGAAGGATGGCCTAGGATATGCAAGGCCCTGATTTCTATCACATAAAAAAAAGGTTATATGAAAAATTAAAGGAAGACCATATTCAATAGGTGCTAGAAAAAGGTATTTAAAATATACACAATAGATATATATATATATACACACCCATATATTAAATAAAAATATATATGCAATAGGAACCAAAAGCATTTGAATATATATACACACACACATACAAGTGTACATACATAATACATACATGTGTGAATTTATCATGCTGGAGATTGAACCCAGAATTACACGCTTTCTAGGGAGGTATTCTGCCACTTGAACCACACATAGCCCTGTATTTGATAATTTTTAAACCAATTATAATTTAAGATTAGTCATAGCTGGGAGTGGTGGTTAGTGTCTGTGGTCCCAGCTTCTCAAGGGGCCAAGACAGGAGTATGGCTTGAGTCTAGGAGTTTGGGGCCAGCTTAGGCAACAAATAAGACCCTTCCCAAAAAACATACAACAGGGGCTGGGAAGGTGGCTCAGTGGTAGAGCGCTTGCCTTGCATGCCTGAGGCCCTGGGTTCAATTCCTCAGCACCACATAAGCAAAAAGAAAAAAGCCAGAAGTGGTGCTGTGGCTCAAGTGGTAAAGCACTAGCCTTGAGCTGAAGAGCTGAGGGACAGCGCCCAGGCCCAGAGTTCAGGCCCCACAACCGGACCCCAGAAAAACCAAAAACAACATACAACATGTTTAGCAGTCAGAGAAGGATTGAATAACAAGATATTGACAGAGTACTATTCAGCCATTAAAGAACAAGTAAAGTAAATCTGTATGAAATGATATGGAAGTACATTAATACATTCAAGTGAGAAAAGTAAGACCTAGAATGATATCTAATAAAATTTCATTAAAAAAATAGAGCTTGTGGATAGAAGACAGGGCTTAGCCATCTTTAGAATCATCTGACTTAGAGGAGGCAACTGATTAAGGTATGTTAATCAGAGGATCCTCACAATAATCTAGTGAACCTACATCGTATTTAGAGATCTAAAACATATTCCGATTCTGAGTTGATACTATAATAATACAAGTTGGCAGACAAATTCTTTGCATTATAATTTGAGTACTGGTTATAGACGTGTTTCTCTGATGAAATGCGAACTCAGCAGCAGAAGGTATTGGGGCTTTCTACATAGCTAAGAATAATCATATGCCTAGAGGCGGGTAGATATGCCAAATTTATCCATAAACTTAGAGAATCACAGTATTTTAGAACAGGAAGAGATTGCAGATGGAAAAAACTTCAATTCCTCATTTTCAGATAAATACAACATAGGCCCAAGGATATAAAGGTCACAGTAATAGACAGTGACAGAAGGAAAACAGAACACATGGATTTGGGCTACTGTTTTCTTTTGTTTTTAACTACAACTCTCTTTATCTCTGAGTAATCAAGACAGACACAGAGTGTCAGTGGGATATGGGTGCATGAAAGGGCATGTGGCGCTCATTCCTCTGAAGTCCTAGAAATGATATGTTTGCCCTTCTCTCTCTCTCTCTCTCTCTCTCTCTCTCTCTCTCTCTCTCTCTCTCTCACACTCTCTCTCTCTTCCTTTTTTTTTTTTTGTCAGTTGTGGGGCTTGAACTCTGCGCCAGGGTGCTGTCCCTGAGCTCTTCAGCTCAAGGCGAGCGCTCTACCACTTGAGCCACAGCACTACTTCTAGTTTTCTGGTGCTTAATTGGAGATAAGAGTCTTACATGGACTTTCCTGCCCAGGCTGGCTTTGAACCGTGATCCTCAGATCTCAGCCTCCTGTGTAGCTAGGATTACAGGCTTGAGCCGCCAGTACCCAGTTTGTTTTTCATTTTTGTTGTTGTTGTTTTGTTTTTGGTTCCGGTCGTGGGGCCTGAACTCTGGGCCTAGGCGCTGTCCCTCAGCTCTTCAGCTCAAGGCGAGCACTCTACCGCTTGAGCCACAGCGCCACTTCTGGCTTTTTCTGTTTATGTGGTGCTGAGGAATCGAACCCAGGGCCTCATGCATGCAAGGCAAGCACTCTACCACTGAGCCACCTTCCCAGCCCCTGTTTTTCATTTTTGAGGCAAGGTCTTGCTATATAGCTGAGGCTAGTCTTGAACTTGAGTTCTTTTTTTTTTTTTTTTTTTTGGGTCCGGTCGTGGGGCCTGAACTCTGGGCCTGGGCGTTGTCCCTCAGCTCTTCAGCTCAAGGCTAGTGCTCTACCACTTGAGCCACAGTGCCACTTCTGGCTTTTTTCTTTTTGCTTATGTGGTGCTGAGGAATCGAACCCAGGGCCTTTGGCATGGAAGGCAAGCGCTCTACCACTGAGCCACCTTCCCAGCCCCTGAACTTGAGTTCTTCTTGTCTCAGCCTCTGAGTAGTAGCACAGAGGTGTGCCTGGCTCCAGAAGTGTTCTTGAACTGGGTGATTGTGGAGGAACAAGTATCAATGGGAGAGTCTAGAGCCTTGGGTTCTTGGCCAGTTCCATCTAGGATGGCATGTTTTGCTTACATGGTTCATAGTTCATGCAGAGTAATTTATATGTTTATTTACTTAGACACTGTATCAGCCAGAGTCTATCAAAACTGTTGATCTATCAAAACTACTTGAGTTATTCACTTTATTGTATTGTATTTTTACAATGGAGGAAAAGTGACATAAAGGCATGGCCAAACAGGTGATGAGAGAGCTCAGAAACTAGGCCTAGAATTTGGCCACAGCCACCTTATGCTAGAAGACTAGGGAGGAGAATGCTACTAAAGTTCAATGCCTGGAGTCATCTGGCAGGAGCTAAAATCTAGGAATCCCTCTGAGAAGGAGAGAGACAAAGGAGGAAGGATGTAGCTTGTAATCTCATCTACTTAGGAAGCAAATATACATGTAGGAAGATGGCTGTCGGAGGCCACACAGTCAAAAGTAGAAGGCCTTACCTGAGAAGGATTGGGGACATGGCTCCACAGTAGAGTGCTTGTCTAGCAAGCATGAGATCCTAAATTCAATCCGCAGTACCACCAAGGAAAATAAACACAATGAAACTCAACATAAAGTAGACAGCACCTCTGTGAAAGAAGAACAGTAAGAGATACACCCTGGCTCCCCGCGGCCCCCCCCCCCCCCAAGTCATTTGCCATTGCTTGAGCTCAGGTGGCAGCCAGCTGAACCAGGAGACTACATAGCAGCCTGCAGGCCTTGGGTCTCCTGAGATATGACAGCCCTGGAAGGTCAGGAGCATCTGTGAGAAACAGGCCAGGCCAGGCACAGCCCTTTTAATATTTTAGCTGTTGCCTGGAAGACAGGAGTCATTTTTGTCAGGAAAGTCAGAAGATTGTTGTTGTTGTAAGTTGAGGGTCCTTGCTTAGTTACCAAGAACTTGAAGAAAAAGTTTATTCTTCCTGAATTTTTCTGTGTGAGTCTTTTCAAATTGAAATGTGACAGAGCAAGAAAAAACTCTGTCTGTCTTGGCAAACTATTGCTTTCTGGCTTGAATAAATTGATCTGAATTTATGAAGTTTCTGATTGAGAAATCTAATTACTGGGTAGCTGCCAGTTAACCAGTAATTGTGGCTTATCTCTGAGTCTCTGTTCATGGTACGCAGAGTTCCTTAAATTTATGTTAAATAAACAACAATATATTCTTTAGTAAGATAAGGTTCTATTGAGACTTATATATTCTTTGATTCAAGGTTTAATCTTTCTAAAAAATTACAGCAATTTGTATGGAAACCTAATCTGAAAATAATTTGGTTTGCCCTTTAGCCTCTCCTTCATTATTCTATTTGCTGTACCAGTAGTGCCCCTGGGTCTCAAGAAGTAAATATTACTCCTTCAACAAGGAGAAAAGCAAAGGCAGAGCTGGAGAGAACATTCCAGCAGGTTACTGGGCCACATGTGTAGCAAAGTATGGAAACTAGTCTTCCATTACTGGTGAGTCTGCTAACTCAGCGACTTTATCTGTGCCAATCAGAGCTGGGGATGATAATCTTCTGGCTGTGGTCATACCATTGTCCAGTTTTATCTTCCTTAGTTGCCAGTACTTTGTGGTCTTATTTCTGAAGCTCAGACTCAAAGCACAAGTCTTCACCAGCGTAAGCAGTTTGTAGCTCTGCAGGCATCATAGAGGATAGATTGACACTGTTTCCAGATGTATGGAGAATGACCATGTAGGTGTCATGCTGCTCTATAGTTCTCTGAGTTTTTGCACTCTTTCTAGCAACTTGTTGATAGCGTCTCACTGAGTAGCACAGGCTGGACTCAGACTAGTGCCTTATCCTCCTGAGTGCTGAGATTGCAGGTGTGCACCACCTTGCCTGGTTCTTAGCATCATTTTGCAGAGTGCTTCCTTCGTTCCCTTTTTGCTGGAGTTCTCTTCCCAGTGTGTGCACTGGGTCTGGGTCATAGGCTTCAAAAGTATCCGTTCTCAGAGATTACCCTTCAGTGAAGTGTTTCTGGTGAGTGTGGAGCCTCGGGACTCTTCTTGTCATCAAAGCCAGTGGGTTACACCACACTGGTGGTGCCAGCTTGTACCACTCTCAGTCATACCTAGTACTTCTTCAGATTAGAAAGTGTCACATTGAAAAGTCTGAAAAAGAGGCAGGTTATTGTGGCCAAGCAACTCCCAGGAAAACACATTGGTTTAAGCAGTTGGCATTTTCCTTCCTTCACACAGCTACATACCCTATGCTTCATGAACCAGACCCACAGCCAGGCACAGCATGTTGTACTCTTCATTCTAGAGGAGAAGTTCTGAATTTGATCTTGCAGAAACACACCAGGAATTTCACATGGCTTTAATCATACATACTAGAGTGCTAGAGGGATGGAGGGGGGATAGTGATGGGAAGGTAGTAGGACCTATGTTAGTCAGCTTTTCATAGCTTATAAAGAGAGAGGATGGGCTGGAAACATAGCTCATGGGTAGTATTTGCCTAGCATGGGTGAGGCCCTGGGTTTTGATCCTCAGCATCACAAAAACAAAACAAAGGGGAAACAGTAGGTTTAGTTTGGCTTATGGTTTCAGAATTTCAGTCTGTCATCAGTTGCCTCATTGCTTTGGGGCCTGTGGCTAAGCAGCACATCATAGTGGGAGCATGTGGTAGAGCAAAACTGCTTACCTCCTGACCCAGATGAGAAGGGAATGGGGTCCCACTGTCTTCTCAGGACTATGTTCCCAGTGACGTACAGATCTTCCCATGGGGCCTACCTCTCAAAGAGTCCACTATCTCCCAATAATGCCACCATGGGGAACAAGACTGTCACACACGGACCTTTGGAAGACACTTATCCAAATCATGGCAAAGCAGAAATAGAAGCGTATATTTATGACAACTCTATACTATCAATTCAATTTTAAGGAAATTTAATTTTACTGGTTTCAACTAAGAATAGTGACAAGCAATCTGAGAGAGAGAGAGAGAGAGACAGACAGACAGACAGACAGACAAACAGACAGACAGACAGACAAGACTAGTGTATTAGCAGCACTTGGTTGGCATATATTCACATATATCCTTGTCACTCTTTGAAGACAGATCTTGTTTTTACTAAACATGTCCCTCTGGAAACTTTCCTACTTTCTTGTACATAACTTTACTTATTATACACATAAACAGAGTAGAGGCCATTACTTGAATCTGAAGGAAAGACATCCAGTATTTGTGTTTTAGATTATGAAGTGGCTATAAAATTTGTTCAACAGATACTGGAGCTTTCCAGTCATTTTGTTAATCATTTGGATAACATATTGTGTCTGCTTTATTTTTTCTTTCATATTCTTTTCTGTTGGTGGATAAATCTTTCTCCAGGGTTGCAGTTTAATTGCTGAAGCAGTATTTGTTTTGAGAGGAAATATTTTATAAACGTGAAATGAATGTACTTTTTCCTAGGCTGTCAGAATCACTAGGAGTGGGACGCTTCTGAGTGTTGATGGTGTCCATATATTAGGATATTTTGCTATTCCTTATGGAAAATATTTTGCAGTTTCTTTTTTAATACACGGAGGGCTCAGCAGTCATGGAAATATACAGTACCTTCTGCCAATAAATTTATCATTCCTTCTGTAATCTTTTCAAATGGCCTAGTGCTGCTGCTGAGGTTAACAATGCAAATGTTAATTATGATTCAGAGCTATATAGATGGGTACAATGAGCATTGTTATAGCTAAGATGCTCAATAAGCTCTGTGTTCATATTTTGTCTCAAGTGTATGCATGTGTGTGTGTGTCTTGAGCAGCAAAAGGGAAGATGATATTTCAGAAATTTACAGGTTTTCTGTTGTCATCATAGTGTAACATTTTCGTCTCCCCTCAAAAAGTTTATTACCATCAACAGCCATTCCCCATTCTCTTCCTCAGACACTAATCCACTCTGTCTCTGTGTGTTTGTCTATTCTGGATGTGTCATATAAATTGCCTCATGCAGCAATATCTGGTATTTTGTGACTGTTGTTACATTTTTAAAAAATATTTTTGAGGGTCTTTACATTTCGTACTATATTTTTTCTGGTCCCCAGGGGTTCAGTGGCAGCTCCTGGTTTAAGGGTGCAGACATTGGCTTGCAGCTGGAAGTGAAGTTGGCTTTCCATCCCTTGAATGGAGCAGTGGGGACAGGGGGTCACGTTTTTATTTATTTGGTTATGGTCTCAAGTCTTAGAGCTGGATAAATTCTTTTGTTAAACCATTTGATCGTCATAGAAATCAGGTTTCTGACCCTGACCTTGTCATCAATGGCTCCATCCGTGGTGGGAGGGCATATAATAGAACATCACAACAAAGAAAGGGCAATTGCTATTATTTAAAAAAAGTTTTATGTCCTGGATATTTGTAATTCACATGCTTCCTGTGCTTTATCTAGATGTTCCTAATAATGCAGCTTTGGTAATTATATTTTTTTTTCTGAGAACTACGATTAAGGAGAAGGCAGAGTGCTCAAGTCCCAAGCTAAGTACAATATTTATGGGAATTATTGGGCATATAAAACTGTACTCTATGTGGCAGGTGCTGCTCAATTATATTTGAGCACTTCCCTGGGGGACAAAAGTCAATTATCAACACAGTCGTGTGCGGGAGAAATAGGTCAGCTGCAAACATTCTTTGCTAATTTCAGAAAGCTTGAGGGCTGAGTTAGTTTGGGAGGTATTTGATTCTGTGGTCTCTTGTGTTGGGAACTGTGGTAGGGAGGGCTGATTTCTTTTTTTTTTTTTTTGGCATTGGTGGTTGTATTTCTTTAACACACTATTAATACTTCTTTTAGTCCTGTACAATGAATATTAAACCAGATAGTATCTTTAAAATATGATGACAAATTGGCACTATTAAGAGTTTTGTGTACCATGAGTATTAGGAGTATTTCTACATTAATATTAGTATTTCTACATTTCTAGAGATACCCAGGAAATGCCATATTCCCAAGCATTTATTAAACTAGTAGTTTTACATAAGACTAAGGTGTTAATTTTTTTTTAAAAGCAAAGGCTTGGATGTGTTTTTAACACAATTTTTAACTATTTTAAGAGTATGGATCAGTAAATCAAACACAGTGTGAAATACTTTCATAGTAGGAGATCTGGAAAGATATTTTGGGCAGATAGAATAAACATTGAATTTATACAACAGTCTGCCATTATCCAGACCTTCATCATACCCCTGGCCTTGTGTAAAACAACAGCAACGACAAAACAGCAGACTTGAATGCTTCACCAAGGCTGGGTTCTAAGTGGAGAAAGGTCCCAAAGTAGCCAGCCAGCCCCTCAGGGAGGGGGTAGGAAGGGAGGAATGAAAGGGGAAACTGCTTGGAGTGGACCCTTGACCCCAAATACCTGTTTTCCGAGACTTGATTGCTTTTCTCTCTCTCTGCCTGAAGTTCCAACAATTTCAAGATGATTTGGGTTAACGAGCAGCCTATTTTAAAAATGTAAAAGTTCCCAGGAGTCTTAGGAATTCATACATTTTACCATCTTTAGAAAAACATACCACAGCTGGGTGGCTGGTGCAAATCCTAGCTACTCAGGAGGTTGAGATCTGAGGATTGTGGTTCAGAGCCAGTTCAGGCAGTCAGTGAGACTTTTGTCTCCAATTGACCACCAGAAAACCAGAAATGGAGCTGTGGCTTAAAGTGATAGAACTCTAGCCTTGAGCAGAAAAGCTCAAAAAAAGCCTAGCACCACCAAGCCCACTACCAAACATAGGTCCTGATGTCCCTGGGTCCATTTCTCACCAGGTTTCTCCTGGATGCCCTAAGCCTTTGTGGCTGCATATCAGCTACACATACCCCGGTTTACACTTAACCCCTGTGGGCTTTATACCAATCCCTCCTTCATGCTAGGCTGCCTCCTCCTTCCTCCTCCTCCCCCCCCCCCCCCCTGCTCCTCTCTCCTCCCTCCTCCCTCTTCCTTCCTCCCTCCTCCTTCATGCTGGTACTGGGGCTTGAATTCCTGGCCTTTTGGCTCTTGTTTGGCTTTTTCCACTTATAGCTGGTGCTCTACTGTTTTTTTCCCCCTTCCCATCCGTTCCCATCTCCTGCCCCCCCCTCTACTATTTTGAGTCATACCTCCACTTCTGGCTTTTTGCTGGTTAATTGGAGATAAGAATCTCTTGGGAGCCGGGTGCTGGTGGCTCACACCTGTAATCCTAGCTACTCAAGAGGCTGAGATCTGGGGATCCAGATTCAAAGCCAGCCTGGGGAGGAAAATCTGTGAGACTCTTATCTCCAATAAACCACTAGAAAACTGGAAGTGGTGCTTTGGCTCAAGTGGTAGAGCGCTCACCTTGAGCTGAAGAGCGCAGGGACAGCGCTCAAGCCCAGAGTTCAAGCCTCACAACCAACAACAATAACAAAAAAGAATCTCTTGGATTTATCTGAGAATCCTCAATTGTCAGATCTTAGCCTCCTGAGTAATCAGGATTACAGCCATGAGCCACTGATGCCCAACTATGTTGTATCTTTTAAAAATGGACTCTGCTTGCTTGCTTGCTTCCTGCCTCCCTTCCCCCCTCCCCTCCTTTCCCCTCCCCTCCTCTCCTCTCCTTTCTTTTCTTCCCTCGCTCCCTTTCTCCCTCCCTCCTACCTTCCCACCTTTCTTCCTTTCTGCCTTCCCTTTGTTTGTTCGTTTCCTGAGTTTGAACTCAGGACCTGTACTTGAACCACACTTCCAACTTCTTTTGCTTTATTTTCCAGATAGAGTCTCATCCTTCCTGGCTGCGAGTGGTCTCAATCCTCCTACCTCTGCCTCCTAAATAGCTGGGGTTATAGGCATGCATCACCACCCCAAGCTCTCTCCTCTGGACAATAATCATTTCATCTGTCAGAACCCCACTGGAACCTTCTCCGTGAAGCTGTTTCTTGTGCTCCAGCTTTCCTCTGGCTCTGCTCTATCACTATTTTGCTGGTTCATTTGTTGAATTCTCCTTTGTGTGATAGGCATGGCCCTGTAACCCACCCACCTGTACACCTTTGATTTAATCATTGATGGACCATGAGGAACAAGAGGAAGGAGAAACAGAGAAGATATAGTACATCCACATTAACTATGCATGACTGCTTGTTCACTTTCTCCCTGGGGGGTGTAGGACCCAGCTTTTTGCTCCTACCATCTTCTGTAAGCCCAGAAGGCAGTTTTCACAGGCATGTGGCACTATCCCTTTGTGGTTATCTGCCACTATGCCTGGGATGAAGGCATCTTCTGCTGCACTGGCACCTCGTTCTTCTGTGAGGACAGTGCTGCTTTCTTCAGCCCAGTCTGGATAGGCTGGCCTCCTGACTTCCTCAACTCTGGTCACTCTGTCCTCAGGCCTTCAGGCACTTCTTAGGCCTTGTATCTCCAGATATCTGTCCACAATCAGCTTCTTCAGCTCTGGCCTACATCTGTCTGTTGAGTCCCCCTAGGGAAGAGACATCATTCTGCCTTTGCTCAGACCACAGAACTTGTGGCTAGTAACAACTGCCCTCTCCAGCCAGCATGTCTTCCTTGTTGACCTGCACACATGGATATAAACACAAACTTTGTAACCCTAGGCTCAGCTGAAACACATCCATAATCCCTTATGTGCACCTGAACATGTGGAGGATCCAGGTGAATAGTAGAAGAGGAAGGAGGGTAAGAGAAGGTGAATATATGGCTGGGATGAACCTTAGAATGAAGACTTTGGAAGAAGGAGAGCATTGTCTGGGGAAAAAGAAAGTGGTTGGTGGGAGATGGAAGTAAATGAAAGTAAATGAAAATAAGTTAGGTATATATGTAGCTGGGATTATAGGCATATACCACCACCACAAGCTCTCACTCTCTCTCTCTCTCTCCCTCTCTCCTTCTACTATAAATATATATATGTATACATATATGTGTGCATGTATGTGTGCATATATATATATACATATATCTGTATATATGCTGGAATTGCATCTGTTAAGGAAGGAGAAACTCAGCACAAATTGGATAAAGTATAGAATTGTTGAATCACATAGTGCAAATACAGAAGAGGACTACATACCTCAGGTGTGGCTTGTTCCAGATATTCATGACTTCATCAGGGCTGCTTCTTCCTCTGTCTGCCTGCCATACCATGCTCATCTGCATACAATTCTGTGTTCTTAAGCATGCCTTCTTTCCTAGAAGACACAATACACATATGTCTTGGATCTCATTGGCTTGGCGTAGCTTATGCACCAATACTGTGGCTAAGGTATAGCCTTAAGTCAGCAGTTGGCCATTCCTAGGGAAGCTGACTCTGGCTGAGGAAGAGGAGGAACAACTCCCTCAGGGAGTTCTGGCAAATTCTTCCTTCTCTTCCTCCTTGCTCATGTGTTTCAGGGATGAGTTAAGTGAGAGATTTTCCCCCCACAAATGGTGTAAAATACATACATTGTAAAACTGCCATCCTCACTATGTTTTAGACAGTTCAGTAATTTTAAAGTACATTCGTGTGATGGTTTAGTCACCATCAGTAATTACCCATTGCATTAGTCCTACACAGGATTTTGTACACTAATCCAGCACAGAATTTCTGTCATAACAATATTTTTCAGTGAGGAAATATGTACGAAGTTTAAAGTAGCTGACTAAGCAGTGACCTTCTGTAATACAACACAAGTTGACACAGGATGACTGCTTGAATTAATGTCTCTCAGGCTCCACTTCCCTTATTGCAGAGTAAGGTTGAGAAGAGGGGAAGAGGCGACCCCTACAGTTGCATCAAGCTCTGCTATGGTAAGGTTTATGTGAGGCATGTCTGCAGAGGGTCTGGTCAACTCACTCTGTTTGGTAGAAAATGGTACATTCTATGTAGAAAACTTCAGTACCTACACTTGCTCGAGGAAGATCAACAGAGAAAAGCGTAACAAATTAATCGATGTGTTTTTACGTGGGACAAGAACCTTCATAAACGAAGGCCTGAGGACCCAGGGGAAACTGTTTTTCTGCTTGGGTTTGGTGAAGAATTGGTAGCTGTGTGGAACTTACGGACAGAACCTTATCTACTCGGATTGACTGAGTGGGAATCCAGCAAGCCCAATTCTGATTCTTCTTGCCCCCTCTGCGTAGCATTCCTTCTTATGCATGGGGCACAGAATTTGTCCTTAGGGTGGCTTGTGTTAGGATAGAAGAGTTCTAGTTTCTATGATCTGTTTTGATGTGGGAGAATTTTAGTTTCTGTGACTTGTTTTAGAGGAGGCAAGATGAGAGGCAACAGGTGGGTAGGAGATGGTGAGAGAAACTTCCAGTCTCCTTGTTTCAAGTCTTCAGTGTATCAAAGCACCCTACTTTTTGAGCATCATGTTGTGGGCCTGAATGGTAGCTGTTGTGTCACTTAGCTGCTGGGATGAATTCATAAAGGCTAGGATAATTCAATGTCTGGAAAACTTTTTTTTCCTGCTGGTCCTGGGGCTTGAACGCATGGCCTGGGTATTGTCCCTGAGCCTCTTTGTGCTCAAGACTTATGGTCTACCACTTGAACCACAGAGCCACTTCCAGCTTTTCCTGAGTAGTTTATTGGAGATGAAAGTCCTATGGACTTTTCTGCCTGGGCTGGCTTTGAACAATGAACCTCAAATCTCTGCCTCCTAAGAAACTAGGGTAACAGGTGTGAGCCATTGGTGCCCAGCTTGGAAAACTTTGATGAGTTCATTCTTTTAGAATGCAATGAAGAAATGACGTGGACAAGTCTAGAGGAGGAAGGGTAATTGATCTGGAATTTATAAGCCAGTCAGGCATATGCATGAGGCATAAAAGGATGTACAAAGAATAGAGTGGGTTGTCAAGAATGAAGCATTTGTGAAATGTGGTGAGATGGTTCTCAGATATGTATCCTGGAAGCTATTAAGAGGAAGTCTGCTGAGGAGTGAGTAGTGCAGCTCTTGCTATTTCAATTATTACAGCTCCAGGAAGAGCAAGGAGCTAATGGGCCTTTCAATCTATAATACAGAATAACAAAAGTTTCCATATTGGAACTTTGCTGAAGGTGAGTGGAACAACAAGGTTGATTCTCACCACGTGCAAATGCTGCATTGAGAGCTTTCAATACCTACTTTCTTGCATCTCTCTTATTTCTCAGGGGCCTGATACTTGTGAACAGACTGCCAAGATTGCCTGTTTTCTAATAAGGGAGGAAGGAATTTCTGCTTTTAAGTGACATTAAGACAGGCTTCATTTTTAAATTGCCTGGCTTTTTTTTTTTTTTTTGTCGGTCATAGGGCTTGAACTCTGGGCCACTTCCCCTGAGCAATTCAGTTCAAGGCGAGTGCTCTACTGCTTGAGCTACAGCGCCATTTCTGGTTTTCTAGTAGTTTGTTAGAGATAAGAGTCTCATAGACTTTCCTGCCTGGGCTGGCTTTGAACCGTGATCTTCATATCTCAGCCTCCTGAATAGCTAAGGATTACAGGCGTGAGCCACCAGCGCCTGACTGCCTGGCTGTTTTTATACTGAATGTATTTCCCAAAGAAACATAGGTACTGAACCCCTAACCAGGGTGATGTCATTTGAAGAAAAAGAGATTGGGAATGTCTTGTTCAGATGGGATTGTTAGGGTCAGGCTCCATGTTGGAACTGGGACCCTTGTAAGGAAAGGAGAACCAGATTTTGCTCTTTGTCATGTGAGAAAACAGTAAGAGGGGTTGTCTACAAGCCAGGTAAAGAGCCTTCCCCAAGTACGAAATAGGCTAGTGCCTCCATCTTGAAATTTTCAGCTTCCAGAATTGTGAGAAATAGATCCCTGCTGTCCAGGTCCCCCATTCTGAGATATTTAGTTATAGCGGCTCAAGATGATGGATACACAAATATAAGCTGGGCCACTTGACAACTGTTTTCCTTCTCATTCCTCTTCCAGTTAGTAGCACATGCTTCTTCTCCATTATGTAAAAATATATTTATATCCTGCCTTATTCTGGGAATGATTTCAGTTAGCTTATATGATATCATAAATGAATCTCATGAACTAAGGGGAAAAACTGGGTAAGACAGTGTGACAAGTACACAGAGTTGGTGGCACTGAAATCCTGTTCTCTGACATGACTGTGACCTTTTAATGGCACTACTCAGAGGGGAAAGCAAGATCATTTGCAAGATTTACAATGTCCAAGTGTAAAAGTAAGTTTGTTTTGGCTAATGTTTCCTATTCTGAAAGTAGAGAGAAATTTATCTCACATTTTCATAAAGTTGAAACTGTACAAAATAATACATTAGAATCTGAATATTGGTGACCTACTACTACTAATAATGAATAATTCTGAATTCTGAAGTTGTTTCTTAAACATTTCAATATATTGATATCTCTCGTCACACTGCAATACAGTTTAGTAAAAATAACCATGTAGGATCCATTGCTATATGGTTCACAAGGTCTGCACATTTTAACCTTGGCTGCAGTTTCAGAATCACAAATCCTTCTGCCTGGCCACATCTTAGCCTAATTAAATCAGGATTGCCAGGAGTGCAGGCGGGTAGAATTAAACATCAGTATTTTTCAGAATCCCAGATGATGAATGTAGTTCTCTGGTATGATGTAATCCAGGCTTTAGAATGGCTCTTTTCAACCAAGATTTATCATTCAGGATAGGTTAGGTGGTGCTGCATTAATCAACACTTCTCCAAAACAACAAAGGGTTATTTTTTATTCAGTTTTCACACACCACCTGTAGATAATGTGTTTACTTGCTGTAATGTCCAGTAGAGCATTATTACTGTTTACTGCAGAGTAGGAAGAAGAGACATGACAGATCACTCACTGGCTCCTGAGACTTGCCTAGGTCAATGCTAAGATGCTGTCACACTGAAAGCAAAGGAAACAGTATTTATTTCCCTTGAGCATTTGACAGTGGGTAGATTTATTCTAAGAGACCAGGGGTCCAACGATCCAGCTGTGGGTGGCTCCTGCTATCCTCAATTGAAGTCCATTTTTGGGTCCAATAATGGCTGTCACCATGTTGCAGGCAGTTCAAAGGGGAACGTGGATGATAACCAGCTTCATTTGTAAAGGGATGGCCAGGAGTTAAGTATATTTCTTTTTACTACCCATTGCCGTGAACTTTATCATAACACCTCTTCTATCTTCAAAGCAGGCTGAGAAATGTGGTCTCTGACTGAGTTGCCACGTGAAGGGTAAAAATTGGGACAGTTCTATTTCTGGAAGGAAGGAGAGAATAGGTGTTGGGGACAGTTAGGCAGACTCTACCTCACTGCAGTCATGTGGTTTAAGCATAGAAATCCTTCATTCAAATGAAATTGTAGATGCCATCCTTGGTGATCACAGGTGGAGATGCTTTGATGATGTGGGACCACTGCCCAGTGTTCTCCTGCTCTCTGTAGCAGGTTGAAAGGCATCTTTAAAGAAGTTGAGAGCTCCATGAAAGTCACAGATGTTAATGAGTGGGAAATTGATATACACTGTAGAGTACCCACCAAAACTATTGTTGCTTACAGAAGAAAACTTGTAATGATATTGAACTATTGGAACTAAATGTCCCTTTTAGTCAGTTCTATAGGAAAAAATAAAAAAATCTCAAATCCATGTTTCTTCTGCTACCCTAATTCCTAGATTAATTTACTGTGCTCTCTCTCTCTCTCTCTCCCCTTGTCCTCCTCCCCCCTTTGCCCACCAGGCCCATTCTCCCTATAACCACCCAGAGATATCTTTTAAAAAGGAAATCAGATCATGTCTTTCTCCTGTTTCATACCCTCCAGTGGATTTCAATTGGATTTCAAATGTAATCTAAATTTTTTAATGTGGCTTATGAGACTCTGTAATAATTTAACTCCTGACAGACTGTCCTCTTTCATCTTCATCTTTTATCTTCCTCTCCTTCTTCTCCTGTGCCTGGCCTTCTTTATGTCCTTTCAATAAACCAGTATTAATCTTGCTTCAGCCTTTTTGTTTATCTGCTCTTTTCATGATGTTCTTTCTCCAGCTCTTTACACGACTGGTTCCTCATTCTTAACACACACTCACATTTTTATGGAGAGACCTGTCTGACTGCCTAACTAAGATTGACCCCTCTGCCTTACTTGGCATCACATTCCACTACATCTGAGATTCCCTTCTGTGGTTTTACACATTCAGTCCTGTTATACCTTATTGGAATGTAAGCTCCCAAAAGGTTGACAGCTGATGTGACCATGTCACCGTGCATTCTGAGTTGACAGATTAGGCCTCTGGAATGTAATTATGTGATAAATACTGGTTGGTGGACAAAGAGATTGACAGTGAATCCTGAGATTTGGTAGCCGGATAAAGAATCTGGGTAGGAGCTATCTTTATTGTCAGGAAAGTAAGAAGGTGTGCTGGCAGTGTGTGAATGTTGAGAATTTCCTTTAAAAATGAGGTGCCTCAGAGGTAACCAGAAAAGTGACGTCTTTTTAGAACATTGTTCGGAGTTACTTGGAAACATGCAAATGAATATTCTTGGACCCATATCGTCAATCCCAAAGGCATAGCTACAATGATTTTTTTCTTGGCATGGAAAGTACTAAAAGCTGTATAATCAATCACATGCTGCTTCCATTATCCCTTAGTTTGGGCAATTTCCTTTCTAACTTACTTTTCAAAAAAGACCTACCAAGTTCACACTCCATGCCTTGCATTAGAGGATTTTGGGTTAAGGAATATTTGCTGGCATTTGGTGAAATACTAAACTCTCATGCTTGTTTTTGTTTGGGCACTCACAGGTCCATCCTGGGTCTGCTTCAGGGCTATCTCCATTTAGGGAAAGGGCGTCGGAGAATCCCCCTGGACAGCACTGATTGGCCTCTGTTCTTGATCCTCCTGTGGCTAATGGTTTCATCTAGTGCCCAGTATTGGGTACCTGAGGTTTTGCAGACCAGTTTGTATATATCCCGGACTTTCTTTGGGATGTAAAGGCTTCCTGAGCTCTGGAATTTGGGCTGGAAGAAAACAAAGGCTGAAACAAGGGTCTGTAAGCATGGTAGAGGAGTTTTGGGTCAGCTTAGTCAGACCTGAGGTAGGCTGTCAGACAGCTTGGCCAGAGCTGAAATGTAGGAAACACACAGAGCCAACAGGAGGAAGTCCACCCTGCTTCATGTCCTTTGGATCACCTGGAAAGCTGTTCCCTTCACTGTCTCCCCCCCCCCCCGCCCCCGCCGGGGGGAATTTCTACTATTCCTTTTCTTCATGATAGCACACATGCCACATCCCTTGAGCAGTCTTCTCCAGCAACTCCCCACCCCAAGCAGAACTAGTTTCTTCCTCCCATGTAAACATGATATGTTTACAGGTCTCCTCCACTCACAGTGAACCCCTCCCTCAAAGTACTTGGCTAAATCTTCACTTCCTTCCCAGGCAGCACAGCAGAGCTGCTGATAGAATCAGCCATAGAATCAAGTGGGGTGGAGTGTGACTTTCGGGTGCATCATTTTCTATGGTGTGACCCTCAGTGAGGAATAATATCCCTGAAGCTCACCCAGAAAATGAGATAATGATGCCTTCTTCAGAAAGCAGTGTAGCTACCTGATGATTGTTTTATTTGAAAACATAATCCACTGTAGCTGTTTCCTCTTCCTCTGTATAATATGTTTGTGTGTTTGTGTGTGTTTGTGTGTGTGTGTGTGTGTGTGTGTGTGTGAGAGAGAGAGAGAGAGAGAGAGAGAGAGAGAGAGAGAGAGAGAGAGAGAGAATGTATACTGGGGCTTGAACTCAAAGACTTAAACTCTTGCTTAGCATTTTCCCACTCATATCTGGCACCCTGTTACTTGAGCCACATTTCTCATTCCAACTTTTTACTGGTTAATTGGAGATAAGAATCCCTTGGGATTGTCTGCCCTAAATGCCTTTAATCTCAATCTTGAGATCTCAGCCTTCTGAGTAGCTAAGATTACAGGTGTGAACCACTGGTGCCCCACACTATGCCCCTTTAAGCGCTATGTGGACCATAGTGTTCATGGTGCTGTTGCTTTCCATTTTCAAAGCTCTGTGGAAAGGCTGTGAGTTCAGAATCTCTTCTAGGTACTTTGTGCCTGTGAAGGGATCATCCTAGAGTGATGACAGTGCTAGTAAGTGCCAGTGATGGTGGTAACCGCTGTTGGTGATACTGGGGGATGGAGGTGGTGGTGGTGGTGGCAGTGGAGGTGGTGATGTAAGGATAGGGTTGGAGGTGGTAGTGGTGGTGGTGATGGTGATAGTGGTGGTGTTGATGGAGGTGATAGTGGTCAAGTGGTTTGTACAGATGTGGGAGGGGTGTTAGAAGTGATGTTAGTGATTGTGGAGTAGTAATAGTGATCATAATTATGTCGGTGGTATTGATGGTGGTGGTGGTAGTGGTGCTGGTAGTGGCAATGAAGAAAATGTTAGTGTTAGGTGATGTTGTTAGTAGTGCTGATGGTATAGTTGTGATGGCAGTAATAGTAAGGGAGGAGGTACAGGTAGAGGTGGTAATGACAGGGGTGATAATGAGGATGAAAGTAACATTGGAGGTGGAGATGATAAGGAGAGGGTGGAGATGGTGGTGATTTCTGTGAAGCTTTGGGGAACAAGCTAGTTTCTGGCACTTAGTCCTTTTTGGGTTGCATAGCCTGTTAATTGGGAACCATAACCTCCAACTCTGAGACTGATGTTCACATATCATTTTATTTATTTATTTCATTTTATCTTTCCTTTTCTCGCTGGTTGCCTGGCTCTGAACCCATTCCCCCTCTCATGTGTTCTTTACCTGACTCTCTGCCTTTGACTTGATTTGGATGTTAGCCTGGTTGTGGTATCCTGGGTAGCATCCTGTCCGTATCCTATAATTCATACATTCTTTCTTCTTCTGGTCCTTGACCCCTGTATGCACCTAGGAGCTGAGGAAGCTTCCTCAGTAGACTAGTCCTTTTAGTTCCTGATCAGACATGACTACACTTTACTGGCAAGGGGATTGCATATACACCTAAAGGAGGTCCCATGTTCTAAAAGGCCCCTTTCTTTTTTCTTTTTTTTTTTGGGTCCGGTTGTGGGGCCTGAACTCTGGGCCTGGGTGCTGTCCCTCGGCTCTTCAGCTCAAGGCTAGCACTCTACCACTTGAGCCACAGCACCACTTCCGGCTTTTTTCTTTTTGCTTATGTGGTGCTGAGGAATTGAACCCAGGGCCTCATGCATGCAAGGCAAGCGCTCTACCACTGAGCCACCTTCCCAGCCCCTAAGAGGCCCCTTTCTTGTAGAATCTTGCTCTTGCAATGGAGCACTGACTTTCTTTCAAGCAGTGATAGCAAATTGACAGATTTCTTCACAGTGATCTCTGTTGTTGTTTAAATAATGTGTATCTAATTATTTTCTCAGACTCTTTTCATTATTCTACACCGTGTTCCAGTTTTCTTAATGTTACTTAACCTGTTAGCTTATTTATATACTTAGCAATTCATTTGTTTACATGTCTGTCTCAGCTTGCTAAAATTTCATAATCATTCCATTCTTCTGCTGATGTATGCCAGCCTTGGCGATGGCACTAGAATCTGGGGGCGGTGGCTAAAATTCTCATGTAAACATAACAAAAGCATGATTGGCAACTGATACTCCCTGAGCAATACAACACTAAACTGAAGCAGACACTTCGAAGACGGGGACATTCTGAGGTATAGGCCTTGACTTTGCTCTGCAGGCTGGCACAGGAGACTCTTCTTCAGGTCTTCGAGAGCAAGAAAGATGTCTTGTCCTTCTTGACAGTTTCCCTTGTTAAAGAAATCATTCTGCTGAACTTGTGGTATTTGAATTTCCTGATGGCCTGCTATCCTCAGCTTTCCTGGGCCTGAATCTCTCTGCCAAGTACACAAAGTGGATCTGTATAGATTTCTTCTTCAGACCAGTGGCATCTCTGATACATTGCTCTCCGACAGCATTTTCCTGTTATCTTGTGAAAAACCCTAAAGTTGGCACTAAATTTTTGTCTACTAGGAAGAGCAAGGTGTTTCCAGCAACAGCTCAAGTTCAAGGTCTAGCTCAGCCATTTACTAGACCTGGAGTTAGTCATTTACTTTGAATTTTAGATTGCACCTTTATAAGATGGAGATAATCAATTGTCACGCTTTATATGTCACCTATGAAAAAGGTGTCTAGCATGAAAGCGTTACTAGTATTATAAAAATTTGACTTACGATAGTATCTTGAAGCACAAATGCTCTTTAATTAGGAATTTTGTTATTTGGGAAAACTATACTCTTCAATCACTTCACATATACATAATTCCCTAAAATTTAATATTCATAAAGTCACATTGACTTTCTCAAGTTATCTTGGAGTCATGAAATAAAAGGTAGCCCAGTTTTCTCTACACTGTTTCCTGTGCCACAAAGATAGTTCCGGTTTTTGTTGTTGTTTTTTAAAGATAGAGTCTTACTATGAACTGAAGCTAGCCTTGAACTTGTGACCCATTTGCCTCACTTCCCAAGTATTAGAATTACAGAAGTGTGCCACTACACAGAGATAATGGTCCCCACTTTTACCTTGTATACTGTAGCTCATTTCTCAGGCCCTCGCTCAAAAACCATGTCTTTAAGAGCCTTTTATCTGAAGTCATTCTGTCATCGTAAGCTCCTGTTCTTATCTCCACGCTGCCTCTCTCCATCTTTGTTATTTAATGATTGTTAGTTCCAGGGCACTGACTTTTAGTCCTTTTAGGCCATTGTCTAATTCCAAATGCCTTGAACCTAGCCTGACATACTCATGTGCTCAGTAAACCTTAAAATAATGACTAAATAGAGAAATGAACAAAGATATTTACTGATAAGATCCTAAATGAAAAAACATTGATATTTCTCTTGTCTTTAATTTGTGCCTAATAGGTTTGCACTGTGTGCTGAATGAATAATTTTCTGGACTTAAAACTCATGTATTTATTTATTTATTTAAAAAATAGTTTTGGCCAGGCATCACTGACTCATGCTTCTAATCCTAGCTACTCCAGAGACTGAGATCTGAGGATGGAGTTTGGGTAATCTAGCAGGAAAGGAAAGTCAGTGAGACCCTTATATCTAATTAGTCAGCGAAAAGCTATGCTGGAGACTTGGCTCAAGAGTTAGAATACCAGTTATGAGTCAAAAAACCTGCTGGAGAGCAAGAGAACTTGAGTTCAAGCCCTAGTTCTCTCTCTCTCTCTCTCTCTCTCTCTCTCTCTCTCTCTCTCTCTCTCTCACACACACACACACACACACACACACACACACACACACACACTTCTTTTGCTGTTGTTGTGTTGGGAATTCAACCAAGGTCCTTGGACATGCTAGTCAAAGAACTGATGTATTTAGAAAACAAAATAAAAGTATGCTATCATAAAGCATGAAAGATACTGTTGCACTTTCATAGCATAGTTGTTTGAAACACATAATTTTAATTTTATTTTTAGGTTATTATAAGGTATCTTAAATAAAACATGTGATATGAGCTGGAAATGTGGATTAGTGGTAGAGTGCATGCATGAAGTCCTGAGTTCGATTCCTTAGTACCACATAAACAGAAAAAGCCAGAAGTGGTACTGTGGCTCAAGTGGTAGAGGGCTATCCTTGAGCAAAAGAAGCTCAGGGACAATGCTCAGGCCCTGAATTCAAGCCCCAGGGCTGGCACAGAAAAGAAAAAAATATGATAAATATCTAGAGCAATTTTTCAAAACCAAGCAAACCAACTCATAGGTTTTCCCAGATGAATTTTTAACAAAACCTCTGATTTTTCCCTAAAATTGGTATAAACACCATTAGCACAGAATATGCCAAAGATGTGTCAACCTTTAGCATCTTAACAGATATTAATAGTTTCCTCTTAATCGCAAGTTGTCGTAAGTTTTTGTTACTATCAAAGTAATGATAACCCCCAGTGTTTCAAATGGCCACTTGCCATATTTCTTGTGCTTTCTTCCCCGCTTGCTTTATTGGAGGAAATCTTTCTTATAGTAAGGTTTTTAAGATTCTACTTGCAAAATTTTGTATCCTCTTCAGCAGATGGGCTGACCGGCTTATAGTCTCCATGGTAACAAGGTTTCTATACTCTCCGCCCCTTTTAAAAATAGCCTAAAGTCACAGAAGGAAACTTAGATATTAATAGCATAAGAAATTTTAATGTGAACAACAGTTATTAAATATGCAGTCTTTGATTACTTGTTTTTCAATCCAAAGTCACTTGTGAGATACAGCACTTACGAAGTGACATAGATGAATAACAGCTTTAATACTTGTTGAGATTAGGATGCGATATTTAGTTTGTTGAAATTATTAACATTGGATATCCTACTTAACTTGGCATCTACTTCCCAACTCTATTTAGGGCCATCCATTTCAGGGTCAATAACATCATAATAATGCCTTATCATTTTTATCATGTACATGCAAGACAAAATCCAAGGCTCTCTTGTTCTGTGCAGTTTTTGTGTATACCTATTTTTGTGTGAACTCTGGTTTTTGTGATGTGTGTGTGTGTGTTTTCATAGGACTTGCCTTTCTCTATAAATAAGTAAATGAATGAGTCAATGCATTAGAGGGAAGATGTATATGGTTTGCTAAAATTCTTGTGTTTTTCCTAGGAAGTGCCTTCTTACCTCAGTATTCTTGGGCCTCATGTAGATAAATAAATCCTTATGCTTTTTAATTAAAAATTTCACACTAATAGATATATAAACTTGTAACTGCTAATGGGGTATTATGGGATATCTGGGCCACTCTTTATTTTAAAGTCTGTCTTTTAGTTTTCTTGATGCTGGGTGAACCCCACATATGCAAAGCATGAATTCTAGCTCTTAGCTATACTCTTCACCCTTTGTATCTACTTTTACATGGTTATTGCTGTGATGTCATAGGAAATTCTTGCTTGTTTAGCTGTAAATAGTGGCAGGGGTTGTTATTCTATTGGAAGATCTGGAATAGAGGAGACATTTTCCTGTAAACAGAAGAAATGTATTCAGCATTTGGGAAGTGCCTAGGCTGTGATAGCCTCTTTTTAGTATATCTTGAGGCAAAAACCCTATTGCAAGATTATTTGAGAGTTTTGTTTAGGTATACATGTTTTTCTTCTGCTTCATCTCTCTCTGTATTCCTGTACTTTTCTGTAACCTGATCAGGCTGAACTATAAAAGACCTTGGATGGAAGATGTGTGTGATAGCAGTGTTTAGTCCTGCTGCTGGGAGAGAGGTGTTGTTTTTCTGCTCATGATGAGGTGTGGCAGGCTGTTGGTTGTAGGTGGGAATGAGCTGGTGCTGTTTCTGTAGGAAGACCAATTTCCTAGGAAGCTCTTGACCCACATTAAAATGCTTCTTCCTCACTACTCCAAACTATTGGACCTTGTTTTATCCTGCTTTCCTCTGAAAGTCTGGGCATGGGTAGCTTACTTGGGAAATGATTTCAAGGAGCAGGAGTGAAAAAAATATGAAAGTCAGTGCTAGAATATGCTAACAAATTAGTCAGTTCTGAGAGAACTGATGGATGACACATGCCTCTCCATCGAGCCCTATGAAATGCACGTCAGAACTCTTCTTTCAAAACGAAGACAAAGGAGGAGACAACAATGCTTGATAAGGAATGCACTCATTACCTTGCTCATGTAACTGTAACCCCTCCTCTGTACAGTATTCTCACAATAAAAAACTTGTTAAAAAATGAAGACAACACACACACACACACATAAGCAAAGAAATTAAAAAGAATGATCAGCCTGGACAGAGAAAAGATGATGCATTTATCCATTAACGTCTGTCCTACATTGATGAAGGGTAGCCCTATGAGGGTCAGCTCATCAGACTGCCAGTTGTACATATGTGAATCTCAAGAGAGAAGCTCATGGCCAGGAAAACCAGGCCCACATTCCCATCAGCTGATGGAGAACTGTTTGGAAAAGATTTTTTGCAGCAGTGTCTGGAGTGGTGGGACCTAGAAGACGTGAAGTGTTCCCACGTGATGTAAATGTGTACATCAGAGACATGAAAACTCGTTCATCAGTTCACTTCTTATGTCCTCAGTGAAGGCAGCATTATTCTCTCCATCCTATGATCTCACCATCCTAACCCTTCTTCCATTCCAGCATCTTCATCTCATTAACAGGAAGCCACCATCCTAGCCAGGCTTCTTGGACCCAGTCCAGCTAGGTGTTGAGATCTAGTTTCAGGAGTATTTTCCAGGTCTTTGAACCAGAGACAGGAGACAGACAGTGTGCTCCCATTGCAATAAGTTATTCTTTATCCATCTTACTATTTTTACACACCCTCATCTAAAACCATCAGAATCATCTTACATTGGTTCCTGCTGATAGCTATTCCTTCAATAAATAAGCAATTTATTCTGTAGTAGGAACTGTATTTTCTTGCTTTGGGCTATGCCAAGATTGAACTAGTTAGTTACTGCCTCAGAGGCAGAGATGAAGTGAAGGGTGATTGTACAAGGGACAAGAATTACCTTGTTAGGTACAAACATGGTTTAAATATAAAGAGTCCTCCTCGTTAGGAATTGTGTTAAAGATTGGTTGTCCAGTAGGTTGACCCAATCACTGAGAGGTTATTGAATTCTGGAGACTCTGACTTAAGCAATGATTCATTCCTTGTTGGATGCATGACAAAATGATGTTATTGGGAGATAGGATTTAGTTGGAGGATGTAGGAAACTGGGAGCATGCTCTGAGAGCATATAACTTACCCTTGGTGCCTTTCTGTCCCCTCTTGTGCTTCCAGACTGCCATGAGGTTACTAGCTCTGGTCCACTACACCTTTCTGCCATGACATTATGTTTTACCACAGCCAGAAACAATAGCTCCAGCCACTGTGGACTGAAACCTGTGAAACTGTGAACTAAATAAATCTTTCTCCCTTTAAAGTATTTCTCTCAAGTATCTGTGATGGCAACAAAAGGTCTAACACAGGCACCTGACTTGTATGAGGACTTGTCAGAATCTCCAGCACTCGTCTCTAGCAAGAAAGAAGGAACAATTGTTAATGGCCCTGAAGATTCAGGAAAACCAGAGAGTAAGATCCTTAGGGTCAACTGGGCACTGGTGGCTCACTTCTGTAATCCAAGCTAATCAGGAGACTAAGAACTGAGGACTATATTTCAAAAAAGGATTATAGTTCAGAAAAGTCTATGAGACTCTTACCTCCAATTAGCCAGCAAAAGGCTAGAAATGGAACTGTGGCTCAAAGTTGTAGAATGCCAGCTTTGAGCTAAAAGAAAGCTTAGAGATAATGCCCTGGCCTGGAGTTCAAGCCCCAGTACACACTCTCTCTCTCTCTCTCTCTCTCTCTCTCTCTCTCTCTCTCTCTCTCTCTCTCTCTCTCTCTCTCTCTCTCTCTCGCATTCATTCATTTAAATGCCCAAATCCCAGGTTATAGAGTCTCTCATTTTCCTGTCTGGACCCTGCCTGACATAGACTGCATTATTCAATCTTCTTTCCAGCTATTCCAGCTTTACAGTTAGTGCTTGGGCCTGATTTTCAGCTCTGTTGTTCTTGTGGCTACCGAAAATGAGTCAAGGAAAATGTGAAAGAGGTCTTTCATGTACTCTTTGAATTAATGGTTGACTGACCTGAACATGCAATTTGAGTTTTATCTTTTGAGTCTTACAAAGTAATTATCACAAAAACCAGACATGTCATTCAAGTACTAAAACTACGATATAATTCAATGCCTCTCATTCCATCTATACCTCATCCCAATTCACCACAGGTAAGATCAGTAAATGTGATACTACTTTATGTCAAGGATTATTAACTTCCTATGGAGTACTAGTGAGGAGGTAGGTAACTCAGTTCATCATATCATTCAGGGGGGTCTGCTTTTCTAAGGCTACCTGTTCATTATTATTATTGCTTATTAACTTTCTTAGCTGTGTTCCTTCAAAAGCAGACCCTGAAACAAATGCTAATTGAAGCAAAGGACCTAGTATGAGAAAATCAAAGGAAAGAAAGCCAATGCAAGCATAATTTATCAACTGACCACTGCTGACAGTACTACCTATCTGATCTCAAGCACTTTTGAGAAGGCATATAAAGTGCATCTCAGAATTGTCTATGCAGGACCTGAAATGTAGAAGTATGCATCCGTAGGCTTCAGTCCTCATCGGTAAAGAGTGGTCTACAGGCCTTTATTTTCCTGCACTTCTGAATTGCAAATACTTCATGCATGAATTTCCTAAACCTTGGTTGGAATTAGAAAGCTCTGGAGCTAGAGATGATAGGTATGTGGAAATGCTGGGGGAAGCAGAGGCAAGGTGCTGTTGATTACAACTGCTTAAATCTGGTTAAAGGCTTCTTGGAGCTTGGTCACCTCAGCAGGGGTTCGAGCAAGATGAGAGGTTGAGGGGGCATGAAATGCTCAAGGGGTTTTGGATACAACTGGAGTGCATCCTACTCAATCCTTTGGTGGGATGCGTTGTTATTATGCTTATTAAGTGCATGTGTCTTTTTATTTTCCATTTTTTTGATAAAAATGAACATTTAATTTGTGTAAAAAGCATATTAAGTACGCTGTTCTTAAAAAAAAACATTTTAGGCTTAAAGCAAGGAGATGTAGCACTGTTGGAGGAAAGGAAAATCAGATGTAGAGGTAACTGAATTGCTGCTTGCTGTTACTTTCCAGGGCCATTCAGGGAATTGAAACATTATAACAAAGAGCCTGAATCTATACTATGTGAAGTTTTGAAAGTTTTGGTTAGAACAGCTAAATTACTCCTTTTGACACCATTCCTTCCCCTCTTATTGATGAAATGTGAGTGTGTGTCTTCCACCGTTCAAATCAAACCTTCAAAGTGGGTGCTGTTATCTATCAGTCAGGGCCCTTGCTGGAGGTGAAACTCCATGGGAGAAAAAGTATATAGCCTTGCAATTGGAACTTCACTGGGAATTAGAGTTGAGGGATCTATATGCAAGTTACAAGTTCCTATACAGGAAAGCATATGCATTAAATATGCTCTGGGCTGGTCACCTGACATAGAAAGGTGAGTAAGGCTCAGCCCTTATTCTAAGAACAATTCATTAGGCTGGTGTGAGGTTTCATGGGCACTGCAGTGCAGCCCTGATTGGGGACTGCAGGATGAAGCGTCTTAATATTGGGTATCTAGCTTTCAGGTAAATTCTCTATATGACGTCTAGACAGGATTTCTTGAGTTTTCTGATCTAGTTGATATTCGTATTGGTATACTGAACTGTCTGTTATGAGGAAGTTTATTTTCTCTGTTCAGTATATTTGTTATTTATAGAATGAATATCAAACAAAGGAGGAGGCAACAATGCTCAGTAGGAAATGTACTCATTACCTTGCTCATGTAGCTGTAACCCCTCTGTAGAGCATTTTTACAATAAAAAAGTACAAAGTTTAAAGTCAGTACTAGTTTAAAGTCTATTATGAGAATTCTGGTGTGTAAACCAATGAATTCTGAGAAAGAATGGGAAACAGATTTAATAGTTTTGAATATTTTCTTCCTGTACTCCAATGGATGGTTTTGCATACCATATGGGGAGCCTGAGTCTGTGTTGGAAACAATTCAGATGTCTATGACTACACTCATATCCTGCAACAGGTGTGACTCTTGAGTGATGTTTGGGTCCTTAGTTAGACATCACTGAACCGAAACTGACCTCTGTGAATAGTTGTATATTGAAAATGGTCTTCCTAACATTTCAGAACTACTGAATTCTAGCACTTCTCTTCCAAGTGACAACTGCTCCCCTATCTGCTGAGAACTGTAATAAATCTTGAACAGAGGTGACAGGCTGTCTGTGCATATATGATTTGTTTGGTTCATCATTCAGAAAAAAAATGAAATGATCAGAAAAATGAGAGATTTTTGGATGAGAATCAACTTTTCTGGAAAGCTGTCACAACTAGAAAATCTGGCTCTTCATTTCCCTAGGGTGATAATAGTCTGGAGGTGCCCAGTGTCTACTTTGTTTAGAAATAATCTTTCTAAACAAGCCTTCCTGTGCCTTACCTTCCGTCTCTGTGTGTCTCACAGCCAGCATGTTGCACCTAAGTTATATTACCTGGTGTCTTCTGTGGAATTTTCTTTCCTTTGATCTCAGTTTTGCCACTGGTTAATATTGAGAGAGTTTTCAAACATTAAATAATGTGCAGAAACCTTATTCTAAGCTCACTGTGTGAGGAGTGCTACTTACCTGGCTTATTTGCTCAGAGACCCAAGACCTTGATCATCCATGCGCTGGCTCCAGATGACTTGTGTGGCCCCTGGAATGACATTGTTGGGGTTTAGATTTTATTTTTGGTTGTGGGGCTTGAACTCTGGGCCTGAGCACTGTCCCTGAGCAATTTAGCTCACAGTGAGCACTCTACTACTGGAGCCACAGTATCAATTCCGCTATCACTTTTTAACTGTGGGACCTGTGTACATTATTTGGTTATTCCCTGCCTCAGTATCCTCACCTACAAAATGGAGATGATAATACTGAATGACTGATAATATTGCCTGGCACATGATCAGCAAACCTATTTTACTATTTATTGTAATTTAACAATTCCTTTTACTAGGTATTTGATAACCATTATGAATAGGCTTGCAACTTAAGAGAGTATCTAAACTGGTGTGAATAAAAACCCTACAATGTGGAGTGATCTGTGTACAGTTCACTAATCACAAATATGTGTGCAATAAACTCCCAATAGCCTTCTGCTGTGCTTGGGATGATATCAACCCGTCTTGCTAAGGGATTAGTAAATTCCTTTGTGTCAAGGGAGCTCTCTCTGTCCTGGTCCATCTGGCTACTTCTCAATTTATCTGCTTATTCTCTTCTTCATGATCTGCTAGCCCACACCCTCATGTCCCAAGGTACTTCCTTGTCCCAAAGCTGATATGTTAATTTCAGAGAAGTGTTAACTTTCTGTCTAAATTTGCTCATAGCTCACACTTCACATCTTGTCTTCTGCTCTGTTTCCTTCCTAATTTGTCATTATGCAGATCTGGGCAAAGCCAGACTTCAAGGAAGTTGCCTGTCCTCTGGGTGCTCAGCCAAATGCCTGCAGTCTGTCTTTGGCCACAGCTCAACCTCCCTATCTGGCCATGAGGAGTGAGGGAAGAGCAGCTCTGAGTCTTGTGCCTCCTGAGGTGCCTCCTCCCTCTTCAGAGACAGGATGATCGATGCTTCAGCATGTCCAGTTCGGGTTACCCACGAGGGTCCTACTTGAGGCCCGGCTGTGTGGGTACCTCCTAGGCTTAGGTATAACAAGGCTTGTATGTAACAAATACTGCTTTTCTGGGTAGTTCCTGGTTTGTGGTGATATAAAAGAAGTGATTAAAAAATGATTTAAAAGAGTTGTTAGTGAAGTGTTGAAGTGTTATCCTGTTTCAACTCAGTGTTATTAAGGATCTTTGTTACCTAGTATTATTTTTCTTAAATGCTTTGCCTTTTTTTTCCTTATGATACATTAGGAGTTTCTTATATTGGCCCATGCACACTTGTTGGGCCAACTGAAAAGAATAGTTACCTGAGAATCTGGGGAAAAATTTTCCAAATAATATAGATAGAAAATGAATTTTTTAAGTAATCTTAAGAACTTGTTGCAGAAGAATGATACCTGCTATTAGGAAGTTCATAAAATATTCTTAATCCTTTTTTTAAAAAAATGGTCCTTCCTTATTCCACTATTTAATACACCAGCCAATATTTGGAACCATTCACAACATTACTATTCCCTGCTGTGAAAGTCAGAAACCATAGCCCCTGATCTGACTTGTTCCAATTACTTGGATAGGACATGAACAGGTCATTTAATATCTGTAAAACGTTCGAGGAAGCTCAAAAACATAGTTTTTTAAACATAGTTATTTAAATAGGCCTAGTTATTTAAAGTTACTTTTAGAAGTAAAATGTGATACGTTATGTGAATATTTTTTATGTTATAGGCTGTTAATTTAGGAAATATTCAGTTGGTAATCTGTGTTTGCTAAGCTGAGAAAAGTGTGACTTACCTCTTTGTACTATTTTTTTTTGTTTTGGCAGTACTAGGGATTGACCTTCGCTCTATTTTTTTTTTGGGGGGGGGGTCCAGTTGTGGGGCCTGAACTCTGGGCCTGGGCGCTGTCCCTCAGCTCTTCAGCTCAAGGCTAGTGCTCTACCACTTGAGCCACAGCGCCACTTCCGGTTTTTCTCTTTTTGCTTATGTGGTGCTGAGGAATCGAACCCAGGACCTCATGCATGCAAGGCAAGCTCTCTACCACTGAGCCACCTTCGCTCTATTTTTAAAGAGTTTAATTTCTTTATTAAAAAGAAATATATGTCCATACAAAACATCCCAAATCATATTTTCCTCTTTTTTTCCTCTCATCAACTTCAGACTTTCTAGAGACTGAAGAGACATTCAAACCAACTCTTTATGCTCTTTAGTTTATCCAAGTTAAACCATAGTCATGTTGTCAGATGACAAACCTTTTGTTGGAACATAAAAAAATCACAGGTACATTGAATCATACAACCCTCTTCTGCATTTTCTCAGGCTGTGATGTTTCAGATGTAATTTTCACTACCGTCTTCTCTGCTGCCAACATTAGCAGTTTTTTCAGGGGGTTCTTCTTTGACAGGCAGCTCTATGGGCTTTGGTTCTTCTTCCTCTTTTCATCTCCCCTACATCTTCTTCATTTGCTTCTTCTTCAACATGTTCCTCAGGATAAACCTGGAGCCTGCTGATGAGATCTTGTTTTATTCCTTTAGTCTGAAACCATGAGCAAGACATTCTTGCTTTAGTTCAGCAAGCTTCAGCTTGTGCAGCGCCACCATCTCCACTGCCATCTTGTTACCCCTCCACTCCACCAGGCCCCCACCGGCTGCCGATCTTTTTTTTTTTAAGAGTATCTAGTGAATACATTTTGAGATGCACAGCAAGCTACAACATTGGGGTTATCAGAGCAGTAGTTTTTCTTGAATCTATCCAAAGGAGTTATAGTTATTTGAAATACCTGAGGACTTTATTATAATATAGTTTTCCTTGTAGCCTGTATAGTGGTTCTCCTGTGAATTAGTTATATGTGAATAATTAATTTTCAGTGGAGATCTTTTAGTGTAATGATATGTAGTGAATAAACATTCAGGAATATCTGCTAAATCCTGACTGTTTAATCAGCTCTTTGCTGTGTAGTACTAAGACTATAAAGATGAGTGGAACACAGTAATTTTTCCTGACAACTTAGTCTACTGGGAGAGATTGACATGTAAACAAATAATTATAAAAACATCATGGTAAGTTATATTCTATTTATTATACTGGGTCATCCTCCTAATTCTGCTCTAGGCAAATTTTAGAGAAGGGGATTAAACCCCCAAGGATCAGCACAGTTATGTATCTGTGCTGAAGATTTGTAACTGTGCTGTGTGTGTGTGTGTGTGTGTGTGTGTGTGTGTGTGTGAGAGAGAGAGAGAGAGAGGGGGGGGGAAAGAAAGAAGAAAAAAAGAAAAAGAGATTTAGTATGAAGTAAAATATGTCTTAGAAGAGGGAGAGAAGCTGGCAGTAGCTCACGCCTGTCCTAGCTATTCAGGAGGCTGAGATCTGAGGATCATGGTTCAAACCAAGCTTAGGCAGGAAAGTGATACTCTTACCTCTAATTAACCACCAAAAAGCCACAAATGGAGGTGTGGTTCAAGTGTCAGGTTGCTAGCCTTGAGGGAAAAAGCTAAGGGACAGCATTAGGCCCTCATTTCAAGCTCAGGACCAGCACACACACACACACACACACACACACACACGCGCGCGCGCGCGCGCGCGCTTGAGAAGGAGAGAGAGAGAAAGACTGACTGACAGAGACTGAGTAGCATAATGTAGTAATGTAGTGGTCAAAGGATTCTCATCAACAAAATGACTACTATTCAGTATTACATTTTTAGTATTTCTGTGATTTCAAAGCCTCTATCTCCCAACACTATGAGTAAAGACTTTTTATAATCAGAAGTCCCAAGTGAAGGGGGCTGTTAGTTTACTAGTTGGTTTTTATATTAGTTGTCATTGTAACATGGACAATACATGTACCATCTCATGGTGTTGTGGCTCAGGAAGCTGAGCATGGCTGAGCTGGGTCCCCTGGGTTACCCGCAGTAAGGGGCTGCAATTGGGGAGAGTATCCGCTAGGGTGGGGTGTTATCTGAAGACTGGTGCAGGGAAGCATCTCTTCCAAGCTCACTTGCATAGGTCATGGCTGGAGACCCTCCAGTTCCTGGTCATGTAGGCAGCCAGCCAGTGAGAGGGAGAGCCATTAGCTCTCAGCGGTTAGTAAGTTCTTTTATGTGATCACAAATATTCTATTTCTTTTCACTGCTGTGTCCTATTGTTTAGGAGCACTTTACTCATGGGGAGAAGACTAAGACTGGGAATAACAGAAGGCGGGGATCACTGGGGACATCTTAGAGCTGTTCCAACATAGCTTTCAGTGGAGATTAGCATGAGGAGTTGAGGCCCCTGTTTGAGACAGTAAGAAATAGACATAAGACACAAAGTCAAGAAGAACAAGAGCTCAGTGAGAGCAACAGCATCTGCAAGGAGGAAGCCCTACTCTCTCCTTACCCTCTTCTAGAAACTTCAGAAATCTTGGATGAGCCTTGTATTTTCCACCTGATGTGAATCAGCGGGAACCAGAGCCTGAAGGAGAGCATTGATTCTAGTTACCAGCTGGGTTGTGAGCAGGAAGGAACTGTGAAGAAAATGCCCAGCGTGTCTTCCCTGCTCCGTGAAGTTGGGAAGACTTGGCTAGGGAAGAGGTGTTGCCTGAGTTCTCCTGTGGGAGTAGCAGCCTGCGCTGTGAGGAGGGAAATGCTTTCTAGAGACCAGGGAGTTACAGCCATGCATGGTTTTGTCAATTAAGAAAATTTGATGAGGCGTGAGTGTGTAAAAGACAGGAAAGGATTGCAGCAACTGAACCAAGGGTAGCACTTGGGGCCTTGGAATTTCTGAAAAGCACTAATATCTAAATAATCATGCACATATTGAGGAGTCAGTTGGTATCATCAGATTTCTGACAGAGATGATGATGGGAGAAACTACATTAGCAGCTGCTTATGTAGTAATTCAGGTGTGTGATAATAGATCTTGTTAGCTTCTGTCTGCCCTCATGTGCTCTGGGTCTTGACTATGTTTCCTCACAATGCCCAGTTTCTGTCTCCTTCCTTCTTTATTGTCAAAGTTAGGGAGTTTTAGAGGGTAGGGATACTCTGAAGGCAAAGGTATTTGTCTTGATATTAACAAATCAAGACAAATATCACCTCCAAAACTATTTTGAGGATTAAATAATAAATCTAAAAGCATTGAAGCTTAAAAGCCGTTCTTAGACTTACAAGTGTTCAATAAGAATCACAGCGATCTTCAGAGAGCAGCAGGTCTGAGCAGGGTGTGACAGTGCATCCCTGCCCCACATGGCCTGTGGGCTGTGTGGGTTTTGTTTCCACAGTGTGAGAGGCTGGCGAAAGGGAAGCCCTGTTGCTATAGTGGGACAGGAAGGAATCTAGGCAGGACCTAGCACACATGCAAACTGAAGGAGGATGGTTAAAAAAGAACCTGTCTTATAATAATGTTCTCAAAAAAAAGATAATTTAGATTTCATCAAAATTCAAAACTTGGACTAGGAATGTAGCTCAGGGGTAGAGAACATGTTTAGCATTCAGAGGGCCCTGGGTTCAATCTTCAGCATCAAATATATTAAAGAAATAAAAATGAAAAGGTTTTGTGCTTCAAAGGTCACTATCAAGAAAGTGAAAAGACAACCTATAGAACGGGTGAAAATATTTGCAAATCATATACCTGCTGGGAGACTTTTGTCTAAGACATATGATCAACTCTTAGAATGCAGTATCAGTAAGACATATGATCAACTCTTAGAATACAGTATCAGTAAGACAGGTAACATTTCCAAAATAGAGAGATCTAAATAGATATTTCTCAAAGGAAGATACACCAGATTTCAAATCCCATGAAAAGATGCTTAGTCTCATGAGTCATCAAGGAAATGCAAACCAAACCCACAATGAAAGGCAGCTTTATGCCATTACAATGGCAGTAATTGCAAAGATAATTTGGGGGATGGATGTGGAGAAATTAGAATCCTCACATTGAGAACAGGCACATAAGATGGTGCAGTTACCTGGGAAGAGTTTGGTAGTTTCCAGAAGGTTGTAGTATGACCTAATGACCAAGCCTTTCTACTTCTGAGTAGGTATACAGGAGAAACAAAAATTTCTGCCCACTCCAAACCTTTATAAGAATGTTTATTGCAGTACTATTCACCACAGACAACAAATGGAAACGACTTAAATGGCCATCAACTGATAAACAGATAAATGGCCTAAAGTGTCGATCAATGCTTTCCTGCCATCAACTTGGTTCTCCCCAGATATCAAGAGGTTCTTCAGTGGGTCCCATGTGGGTATCTTAGCATTTACCTCCCTTTTAATGCTGTCTCCCTGAAGGCAGTGTCAGATCCCATAAGCTGAGGGTCTCATCCCAACAGCAGCCTGCCCACTCTCACTTCAGATGCCAGATGCAAGCAGTAGTTCACTCTTTATATTTCGTTTTTTTTTTTTGGTCCGGTCGTGGGGCCTAAACTCTGGGCCTGGGCACTGTCCCTCAGCTCTTCAGCTCAAGGCTAGCGCTCTACCACTTGAGCCACAGCGCCACTTCCAGCTTTTTTCTTTTTGCTTATGTGGTGCTGAGGAATCGAACCCAGGGCCTCGAGCTTGCAAGGCAAGCGCTCTACCACTGAGCCACCTTTCCAGCCCCCACTCTTTATATTTCTGACTGGCAATAAATTAGGGGTTCCCACATCTCTTCCTCACATTCCTTAATTTACTAGGGTGGTCACAGAACTCAGGGGAATACTTATATTTACTAATCAATTATGAAGAATGTGAAAAAAGAAAATACAAATGACACCAGAACGGGGATGGAGATGTGGACATCGTCTGTCCACCACCCTATAGGAATTTTCAATGTGTCTAGTAGAGCAGAAACTCTCTACCCTCTCCCTAAACCTTTTTCCCTTTCTTCTTCAGCACTGGTGTTTGAACTAGAAGCGTAGAAGCTTCCCACTTTCAGGCAGGCACTCAACCACTTGAGCCACACATCTAGCCCTTTTTTTTTTTAGTTATGTTTTGTATAAGGACTTGAATTTTTGCTTGGACTGGCTTCATACAATGATCCTCTTGATAGCCTCCCAGGTAGCTGGGAATACAAGTATTAGTCATTACACTCAGCTCCTTTGGCATTTTAAATGGAGTCTATATTAAATAGACAGGATTGGTCTCGTCCTTGGCAATGGCTGAGTAACTCAAAGTGGGTCCTTTTTCCTTCCTTGAAGCTTACGGAATGCTGCTGAAAGTTCCAACCCTCTAGTTATGCTTTGCCTTTCTGGTGACTAGTCCCTGCCTGGATCTATAAGGAGCCACCAGGCATCTTGCTGACATATCAAGTATTTTTGTTTTGCTAGTCCTGGGGCATGAACTCAGGGCCTGGGCACTGTCCCTAAGCTTCATTTGCTCGAAGCTGGCACTCTACCACTTGAACAACAGCACCACTTCTATGTATATAGTATTGTGGAATGCATGCTAGGCAAGTACTCTACCTCTAAGCCACATCCCCAGCCCTTGCTGACATATAGGAAACATTCATAGCTCTAGAGATTTTAAGAGTTTGAGGAGTTGTGTGCAGGGAATAAGGAGTAGCAACCGAATCCATCACGTACATACTTCATATCACTTACGTTACAGATATAATGGAATGTTATTTGACAACAAAAAGAAATGACATGTTGATGTATGTTGTAACATGGATGAACTTGGAGAACATTATGCTAAAATCAAGAAGTCAGACACACAAAACCCACATATTGCACATTTCTAAGTGGATAGAAAATCTAGAGACAGAAAGTAGATTAGTGAATTGTCTGGGATGGAGGGTTTTCAGGGAGTAGAGAAGGGCTGCTAATGCCAACACATCATTGTAGCTAGGTGGTTTAAACATCAGAAATTCTTTCTGGTGGCACAGGTCAGACAGCAGCAGAAGCCAAGGACTCCTGTCTCTTTTAAGAGTGCTGCGACCTAATCACTACTTACCGTATGAATTTGGGGGTGCTCATCAGTAGTGATAGGGATGGTTTTCCCCTCTGCAATGATAAAAATGTTATCTTTGGGGGTAACAAAATGAATTTTAATGGTTGCATAACTTAGAAAATATTTAAAAAACATTAAATTGTTTAAATACATGAATCCAATGTAGGATCAATCATGTATCAATAAAATTGTTCCTCTACCCTGCGCTCTTACCCCCTCAACAAAAAGATTTTGATATTAAAATCCCACAGAGAAAGTTACACTTCTGGCCAAGGATGGGAGGTAGCCAGCAAGTAATTTTTTTCAGTTATTGTTATGTTAGGTCATCCTGTGTGGGTTTTTTGTTGTAGTAGTAGTTGTTGTTGTTGTTTTAGAGAAAGTGGATGTGTCTGCATTTTTCTCTCCTCACTCTCCCAGATCTGGCCCCATTTGCTAGCTAAGACAACAGTGAGCATTAGCGGAATGTTAATGGTCTGAACTACATTAACTTCCCATCTGGCTGTTGCTCTCTGGGAGGCTCTTTTTATTTGATTGTGACTGATTAGCGGTTTTGTTCATGTTCCATTTGTGCTGATTTGGCTGTTTAGAGTAAATCTACTTTGTGATTTGCTTCCACTGTCTAGCATTCCAAACAGCCCTCTTTTGCAGGCTGTGTTTTCTGCAAGGTAGTAAGTGCTCTTCCTTTCCTTTTCCTTGCTTTTCTTTCTTCCACCCTCCCTTCATTCCTTCCTCCCTCCCTGACCTATTCCTTCCCTTCTCTTTCTCCCCCGCCCCCTTTTGTGCCAGTACTGGAGTTTGAACTCAAGACCTCATGGTCTTGCTTGGCTTTTTCACTCAAGGATGGTTCTCTGTCACTTGAGCCACACCTGTAGTTATGTTATTTTTTTTCCAATTAATTGGAGCTAAGATTCTTCCAGATTTATTTACCTGGGTTGGCTTTGAACCTTGACCCTCAGATCTCAGCCTCCTGAGTAGGTAGCTAGTATTACAGGATTGAGCTGCCAATGCCCAGCTTAAGTGCTAACATTTTTGATGGGTCAGCATGGGATGAGGATGAAGGGCAAAGTGAGGGCTGGACCTGGCCATGAGAGAACCCCAAAGTGTTCTGTCTTGCTCTCTAAGTGGACTCAGCACAAAACAACTTAAGGGAGGCATTTATTTGCCCGGCACAGCTGGGGAACCCTTGGCTTTCACCCAAATGTCTACATGGTGAAGTGGTGCCAACTGGGCTGGGAAGCTCTCACGCAACAAGCCAGCCTCAGGCAGGGCTTCTGCAGGTCATGTTGACATCTGTGGGCCCCATCTCTCTACAGTGGCCTGCTGGTTCCAGATGCAGGTGCCTTGCAAACAGGCCAACACATCAGGTGCTCAGTAGGACTTTGAAGGCTGCTCCAGTGCATGGCAGTCATTTGTCTAGCCAACAGAGTTCTCTACCTGGAATGTGATAGTTCCCTTTATCATTCATTTTCTAAAGAAGGATCATAGTATCTTGTCTGGGCATTGTTGGAAATCCTTCAGAACTCAGCCTGTCTTGCTTTCTGTAGGTCTGAGTATGGTGAGGAGGTAGAATCTGGGACCATACCTCCTATGATGGAGAAGGTTAGAGAAAAAAAGAGGGAAGGAGACGGGAAAGGAAAGGGAAAAGAAAAGCAATAGAAAGCAAGTAAGCAAGAGGCCACAGGGTCTGATGGATCCACTCCTCTCTGTAGAGATCTAGCTAGTCCCCTGCTGTCGGACCCTGGGGAAATCAGGGCAGCTAGCTCATGAAGTGCCCGTTCTGCTGGCTTCCTCCAGAGTTGTGCGACAGGCATTCCACACTTCTTGTTTCTTTTTAGCCTGGATATTGCAGTGGAGGCTGGTTGGCTTTCCTGGGACAGATTCTTATGCTTTCTAATGAGGGTCTTGCTCCTCCTAGATCTAATCAGGATCCAACCTAGGCCATCCTGAGGAGTGGTGAGTGGGGTAGGGAAGAGCATTCAGATGGTTTCTCATGGTTGTGGGCAGTGGGCACTCCACTAGTTTTCCACTGGGGTTGAGAGTTTTAGGAGTATCTGGAGATAGTTCTTAGTGCCAGTGATACTGGCACATAGTGGGTAGAGACAGGGATGCTGCTACCCATTCTCCAATGTCCAGCCAGTCAACCCAAACACAGAGCCAACTGGCAGCTGGCACATTATATCAGGAGGGTTGAGATTAAGAAATTCTGTATAAAATGGGCACAGGTGGCTCATGCCTGTAATCCTAGCTGCTCAGGAGGTTCCAGTCTGAGGATCAACACACACACACACACACACACACACACACACACACACACACACACACACACACACACAACTCTAAATAACCTTACTCTTTTAATTTCCTCACAACAGAAGTTCAGTACCTGCAGCCCAAGCCAGTCAGGGTTTTCTAACTGCAACACCTGAGGACACCATAGTGAAGATCTAGGTAAGCTGCCTGAAATGATAACCCAGGATTTGGGGTTTAATTAACTTAATCTTTAAAAGTGAGGTTTCATGAAAAGCAGGAATTGTCTCCCAGGGAGCATGTCTTACCCGCGGCTCCATGGAAGCTTATGCTTAGGGGGCCTGCTAACAAGACAAAAATAAGGACTGTCTTAGATGTAGGACTCCAGGAGATGAAGTGTGGTGCTGAATAGATAGAACTCTGCAGGTCATGGGAGATTAAATACGAAAGAAGGGAGTATGAGATTTAAGGGGAAGAGACAAAGTTGTTGTTGTTGTTATTATTGGTGCTTGTACTGGGAATGGAACTTGGTCTCATGCTTGCTTAGTAAGTTCTGTGCTGTGAGCCACTATTGAAAGCCCTTTGTGCTTTGAGTTGTTTTGTGTTTCAGATAAGATCTCATGTTTTTGCCTGGGGTAGTCTTGGATTATGATCTTCCTACCTCCTGAGCAGCTGGGGTTACTAGCCAACACCACTAACCTGGCTCAAGAAATAGATTTTTAAGAGGATAACATAGATTGTCCTATTTGTAGCTGCCAAGTCAAAACCAGCCACAGGCTGCAGGGAAAAAATGAACTGAGAGAAGATTACCATCATACTGATTATTTTGTGAAATTGCTGTAGGCTAAAGGTGTTTGCTTTAACATTTTAATGATTTAACCTCTTTTAACTTGGTTGAGTCTTGGCATTTGTTTGTGTTTCTAACACATCATCTTTGTCCAGTAGGGAGTTCTTGATGCTGTTGCTGCTTCTGCTCATGTCTGAGAAAATGGGTGCTCTGTGTTCTGAGATATTCTAGCTTCCCATGAATGGACAGTCCCTGTGGTATTAAAAGCACACTGTTATATAATCTCAGTCTCTAGGCATAAGAATTGAGATTTCCTTCCTTGTAACTCATTTCACTTGTAGACTATGAAAAAAAGCAAACTTGGGTTCATCTTATTTCTTTATGTTGTGATCTGTCTGCACCTGCACCTCCCCGCGCCACCTTCCCCCCAACTTGGGCTGGGGCCCTAGGTACAATCCCTGAGCTCTTTTTTTGCTCAAGGCTAACACTATCATTGAACCACGACTCCACTTCTGGCTATTTGTGGTGAATTGGAGATGAGAGTCTCATAGACTTTTCTGCCTTGAACTGGCTTTGAAAGGTAATCCTCACTTGTCACCCTCCTGAGCAGCTAGGATTACAGGCATGAGCCACTTGTGCCTGGCTCAGAAGTTGTTTTTAAAGAAAAATTTCCTCTTCTTTTATTGATTCTCAGTTACTCTGAAAATCAAGACCTGTTGATTTCTAATTTGCCTTCATTTATGAGAAATTTTTATTCCCTACATTTGAAACTGTTTCCCCAAACAACAACAACAAGAACAATAAACACACTTCTAAACTGTTTGTTCTCTGTTTTTTACCTCTCCAGTGAGTCATCAGGTGATCAATGAATCCCTGCTAGTTGCAGGCCCTGCATTTGGAGTTGTGAGTTGTATAGCTGTTCCCAGCTGTACTAGAAATTCCCACAGGACTAAAAATTCTGTGTGTATAGAACAGAAGGGGAGGGTTTCTTTCTTTCTTTCTTTAACCAGTCTATAAGGCATACTCTGGATCTTCTTTCTCAATACTTTCCTAGTAAGAAGTGTAAAAAAATACACAACATTAAGTTTACCATTTTAAGTTGTGCAATTCAATAGCACTGAGTATATTCGCATTGTTGTAAAGCTAGCACTGCCTCCAATCTCCAGAACCTTTCATTCTTCCTAGCAGAAATGCTATGTTAAACAAACTCTATAAATTTTTCCCTCCAAGTCCTGGGGTTTGAAATCAGGGTCTGGGCTCTGTCCTGGAGTCTCTCTGCTCATTCTACCACTTGAGCCACAGCACTACTTATGATCTTTCCTATTTATGTGGTACTGAGGAATTGAACCCTGGGCTTCATGCATGCTGGGCAAGTGCTCTACCACTAAGGCACATTCCCAGCCCTAAATTGGACTTTTCTAAGTATTACATATAAGTGGAATCATGCAGCATTTGTCCTTTTATGTCTGGGTTATGTCTTCAAGGTTCATCCATGTTATACCTACCATATGACAAGATATCCTTCCTGTTAAAGGCTAAATGGTATTTCAAATCTCTCTACATATTCCACATGTTCTTTATTCATTCATCTGAGAAATGGACATGGATGATTGTCACTGTGATTAAAAGGGAAAATGGGTGCTATGAATACTGTGTGCCCAGTACAGATCCCCATACTTATTTCCAATACCCTTATCTTTAAAAGTGCATTAAAAATCCTCATCTGCTTTGTGAAAGCACTGAAGAAAAAGTTGGCCAGTGTTGCCTTCTGTATCTCTACATATATTCATATATCCATGCGTTTACTAGTTGTATGCACTGGGAATAGTTACATGGTGGCAAGTGATATTTCAGCTGAAATTCTGAGCCAGAATAATGTCTGTCTGCCTGTCTGCCTGTCTGCCTGTCTGCCTGCCTGCCTGCCTGCCTGCCTGCCTGCCTGTCTCTCTGTCTGTCTGTCTGCTTGTCTGTCTGTCTGCTTGTCTGCCTTGCTGCTATCATTGTACAAGGGATTACAATGTAACATGTTCATTATATACACAATGTATCTTGATCAGGGCCACCCATTCCATCATTCTTCTGACTCCCACCTACTGCCCTCCCCTACTAATCAGATCAAGTTTCCCACTTGCTTTTTCACATTCGTACATTGAGTATTTTGACTGTGTTCATCTACTGTTTCCTTTACCATCCACCTACCCCACCTCCACAAATCCTCACCCCACCCTGCCACCCCTTCAAAACATGTTTCAGCTTCCTGGTATTTGCTTTGCTAAATTCTCTGTTAATTGTTCAAAGAGTTTACCCTATGGAGTTTCATTCCTGCAGATACTATACTTCAGTCAGCATGGTCATGCAATATATGCATTTTTCCCTAAGTGTATCAACATGGGAAGTTGTATTTTGGATCTAAGATCTATGTATGAGAGAAATCAGGCATCCTTTGTCTTTTCTGGGCCTGGCTTACTTTACTCAGTATGATTTTCCCCCCAGAGGCATCCATTTCTCTGCAAAGGATATAATTTTATTCATCCTGATGACTGAATAAAATACAGTGTGTGTGTGGGTGCACATGCATGCACTTGTGTGGGTGTGGTGTATCACCCTGTTGTAGGACATATAGATAGGCTCCATACCTTAGCTATGATGAATAGTGCTGCAATGAACAAATGTGTGCAAGTTCACACCCATTTATCCTGACTTGTAATTTTTAAATATCATTTCATACCTCTTTGCTTTACATCTTTCTTTTACTCTACCTACTGTCTTGGCCCCAAGACCGTTTCTTCCCCTTCTCTTCTGACTTAGTTCAGTTCACTTGAGCAAACTTTTTATTATTATTTTGAGGTGCAAGACATTTTTTCAGTTTAGAAGAAAATGGCCCTGGGTTGTCTTATTAAGAGACAGACCCATGATGCCAGCTAGGTGAGCCAGGCTGGGAGCCTCCTGTGGCCACCAGGCTTTCTAAGGCTAGGAAAGATGAGCGAAAATTCATTTCTGTCAGACAAAATGGCCCAAGCAAAGGTGTTTGGATATGAGATGCTGGGAATGCTAGTGTGTGTGTGTGTGTGTGTGTGTGTGTGTGTGTGTGTGTGTGTGTTAGTACTAGAACTTGAACTCAAGACCTGGTAGTGTCCCTTAGCTTTTATATTCAAGCCTGACACTTTAGCACGTGAGCCACCGCTCTACTTCTGGCTTTTTGCTGGCTATTGGAGAGTCTTGGAGAGTCTTGTGGTCTTTCCTGTTCCAGGTGGCTTTGAATCTTGATCCTTAGATCTCACCTTCCTGAGTAGCTAGTGTTACAGGCACCCAGTTGGAATGTTCAGTTTTTAAGTTGATTTTTATTATTTTCTTTTCTGTTATTAAAATGTTGTTATTATAAGCTCTCTCCCTGAGAACAACTGGGATTTTGTTTCTATAGTATATGAAGCAGATTTTTTTCTTTTTTTGTCAGTCGTGGGGCCTGAACTCTGGGCCTGGGCGCTGTCCCGCAGCTCTGTAGCTCAAGGCTAGCGCTCTACCACTTGAGCCACAGCGCCACTTTTGGCTTTTTCTGCTTATGTGGTGCTGAGGAATTGAACCCAGGGCCTCATACACTCTACCACTGAGCCACCTTCCCAACCCCTGTTGTAGATTTTGTAAAAGAAATTTTACCTTAAAGATTTGTTTTAAGGGGCTGGGAAGGTGGCTCAGTGGTAGAGCGCTTGCCTTGCATGCATGAGATCCTGGGTTTGATTCCTCAGCACCACATAAGCAAAAAGAAAAAAGCCGGAAGTGGTGCTGTGGCTCAAGTGGTAGAGCGCTAGCCTTGAGCTGAAGAGCTGAGGGACAGTGCCCAGGCCCAGAGTTCAGGCCCCAGGACAGGACCCCCCCCCCCCCCAAATAAAAAAGATTTGTTTTTAAAAGAAGTACATTTTTGTTTGATGTAATCTTAGATAATAGTACATGGTTCAGAGATAAGTTAGAATACTTTTATATCAGTAATTGATTATGATTTTTCTAAGTCATTCTTTTAAATTAATTAATTCTGATTAACTCAAGTGTTTGTGAATCCTGGCTGGAAAAGAAGACAACTTCTTAACAGTTTCATAGTTGAAGAATGGTTATTGCTTAATTGAAAAGTTTAGTGTTTGAACTATGGGTACATTTTGTTGACTAAACAAAAGAAACAAGCAAATTCTAGATATCTTTGCAAAATATGTAAAGTATCTCAAATGTGTACATATGTGTGTACATTCATTTTCTTTTTTCTGCTTCTTTTTCTATGTTATTTAGTATTGAATCCAGGGCCTCACACATGCTAGGCAAGCACTTGATCACTGAGCTACATCACCAGCCCATATGTTTGTCATTATAAATGTGAAGATAGAATAATTAACACAACTTTCTTCTACACAACTTTCTTGATCACTCTGATTATCTGCTATTAGCAGATGGCCACACATCTGAGCAGTAAATAATGTAGTAAACTTAGCTAATGCTTCAAGTCAGTGGTACTGCCAGTCTGGCTCTTTTGACCTCAGTCTCACGTCAGAGATGATGAAGCTTAGTCGGCTTGGCTCTCAAAGGAAGCCTCAGAGGGCTGAGAGGTCCAGATCTTGTCTTAATCAGGAGCCTAAAGAAACGGAGCTCAGAGAAGTATAGTCCAACCCCTCGAAACCACAAACATGAGAATGGGACTGGGAGGAGCAGGTGGTGATAGACTTGGAAGCTGGAAAGCACGCTTAGGGATCCTGCATGAAACCTTGCTGATGACCCCAGCCAGAGGCATTAGTAGATGACTCACCATCCCAGTAGCAAGTGATTTAACAAAGGAGCTTGTCCTTTGTAAAGCCATTGACCTGTGCATTGGGGCTGGGGGAGCAGAGCTTTCCTTCGGAAGCAGGAGCTGGCCCTTCCTAGCCCCATCTTTCTGGTAAGCTCTGGAGGGAAGAGTAGAAGACAGAACAGATTGTGGAAAGATTTACTCTCTCACACCTTCAGCTAATATTTACTGAGTGTCTCCCATGTGCCAGGCATCTGCCAACCGCTGAGAATGTGGGCAAGATGAAGGCTCTGGCCTCATGGAATCCATGCTCTGATGGAATGAATAGGGATTAGTGTTAATAGTGCTCTTCCAGCTTTGAGGTGTCGATTCCTTCCAGTAATGCTGGGGGGGAAAAAGTATCTTTTAATCTCTAGGAAAAATCTTTCCCTGTTTTGAAAGAACAAAGAGGAGTCATATTCAAAGCAGATTCTAGATTCAGTCTTGTTCAGAAAATCAGAGGATTACTGAAGGGAGGCTTCTAGCAGTATATTCTCCAGGTCATTTGTCTGTGTGCTCATTTTCAGATCCTATGTCTTCCTACAAACTCTCCATTAGCCTGGTCTCCTACAGGCTTTCACAGTAGTGATTTTATTCAACTCTAATTCATAACCAGCAATCACTTCCCTCCAGACCTAGTGCTAGCCCATTCCCTACCTTCTTTGTTTCTTCTTCTTGTCATGTCATCATTATTTTCCACTGGATTTAATCACTTGTGGCAAATTTAAGTGGAAATTTATAGCTGCATTACAGATTGGCCTTTATTTTATTCCTGAAATCTTTCCCTTGAGTACTCAGTGTATGCAACAAAAGTACGATGATGGCTTATACATTCGTGCTTTATTAAACAGACCCTTGAGCCTAAGAATAAAGTCCTATCTCTATGCAAAGGAATCTTCAGTGAAAAATTCTGAAGGGGAAAACGGTGGTGCTTGGGATTAGCTAATGAGAGAGGAGGAAATCATCTGTCTTTCTTAGTGTCTTGGAAGCATCACATTGAAAGACAAGAGCTGGATGAGCACAGATGAAGGGCTCTATGTGAGCCTGACATCCTTGCTGTGCTCCTTTCCTGGAGTGCAGACTGTTCTGACTCACCTGAGGTCTCTGAAAGGCCATGTGAAAGGATTACAAACTTGCTGAACTGCCCGGGTTGTTGAAGGCTTTGCTAAGATGACCCACATCGGGACTGGATCATAATATAATTGTGTTTATGTGAACATTTTCTCACTAGGAAATTGTCATGAGAGTGCCAATTTGTTTCCGTGGAAATGTCCCTGAGGGTTAATAAATATCATCATGTGGCACTGACAGCACACACATTTGCATGGGAACAAAGGGTTATGTTTTTAGGTAAGATCTCAGTGTTTCACTAGGCATGAAATATTCTCTGTGAATTTAATGAGCAGAAGGGAAAAATCAGTGAAGTATAAAGGCTCAGGTAGACATGGCCTCATATCCTTTGATGTAGTTCTCATCTGAGTCAGTTTTGATCATACAGATTTCTATATTTAAAGGTTGCTGGTGTTATTTGTTTTTAAGACACAGGAGGCAGATGTTATGAGATAGATTTTATACACAGGTGTATAAAATCATGCTCTTAAGTTAATATCTATTATAGTATATGTAATAAAATATTGCAAATAATATAATATTAATATAATATCAATATTATACTATATAACAATCTGATATATAACATATAACATCACACTATATTAGTATTATATGTAATATAATGTCATATGTAACATTTTATATGTATATATATATATATATATATATATATATGGGTTAGAACTTTTGCTGTCATTGATACTTAAAAAAATACCTGGGGGACTGGGAAGGTGGCTCAGTGGTAGAGCGCTTGCCTTGCATGCATGAGGACCTGGGTTCAATTCCTCAGCACCACATAAGCAAAAAGAAAAAAGCCGGAAGTGGTGCTGTGGCTCAAGTGGTAGAGCGTTAGCCTTGAGCTGAAGAGCTGAAGTGCCCAGGCCCAGAGTTCAGGCCCCACAACCAGACCCCCCCCCCAAAAAAAAACCCACTTGATTAATTCAGAATAAATCATTCATAAGATATTTTATTTTAGCTGCAATGGAAACTGGAAACCATAACTTTACCAGTTGGGAAAGTTTTTGTAGAAATAGAGTGTAGAATTAGAATTTATAGTTTATTTGAACATGCAGTATATTAATTGTACTAAGATAATTGAGAAACTTTTGATCTTTGTAAACTCATTCTGGCCTAAATGTGCAAAACATGCATATTGTTGAAGTATTATCATTTGTTCTAAAGTTTTTATTTCAAGTTTTTTTGAAAACTACATGTTCTATGTATATATAATTGTGAAAATACCATACAGAGGGGTTACAATTACATGGGCAAGATAGTGAGTATACATATTCTTTTTACATATCCTGGTCCAGTGCTGAGTTCATGTCTTTGATTATGTTTCTTAGGACTTCAGTAGTTTTCTCAGAGCTTTTCTCAGCTTGTCCAGGAAATCCTGCATTTCTGTAATCACTCTGGTCCCACCCTGCTCCCTTGCTCTGCCTGCCATACTTTGCTAGTCAGCTTCCACTTGCTGTAACAAAGTACATGGCATACTTAACCTATAGGGAGAAAAGGTTTATTTTGGCACACAGTTTTGGAAGTTCCAGTCTGACACTGATTGTCCCCATTGCTTTGGGGCTGGAATTAAGGTAGGAGGAAAACTGATTACATCAGAAGCCAAAGTATAAAAGAAGAGGAGGAAGGGGTCAGATGTTCACAGTTTCCCCTGAGAGCATGTTTCCAATGTCCTAAGGAACTCTCCCTAGGCCTCACTCTTGAAGGTTCTATCACCCACTAATAGTGCCCTCCCGTGTTTCACACCTGGGTTTTCAAGGGGCATTGCGGTCTAAACTGTAGTACTCTCTCACAGCGATCAACTAGATGATTTTATTAAGAGACAAGGAATCACAAAACAAGGTTCTTTATCCTCACAGAGTCAGCAATATAGATGGAAAGCAAAACTAGAGCACTCTATGTCTCCTTACATATTTTTGGCAAGTGAACAGAGTAGGAGCTAAGTGTGGTTGCTACACGAGTATAATCCTGGCCCTCAGGAGGCTGAGGGCTGGAAGCTCACAAGTTTGAGGCCAGCCTGGGCTATGTAGTGAGATCCTATCTCAACAAAACAAAAAGTGGGGCTGGGAAGGTGGCTCAGTGGTAGAGTGCTTGCCTTGCATGCATGAGGCTCTGGATTCAATTCCTCAGCACCACATAATCAGAAAAAGCTGGAAGTGGCACTGTGGCTCAAGTGGTAGAGGACTCTCCTTGAGCTGAAGAGCTGAGGGACAGCGCCCAGGCCCAGAGTTCAAGCCCCACAACCAACAAAACAAAACAAAAAGGGTATCTATACTTACATATGAAAATAGAATAATGAAATTCGTTAAAATTATTTGTTAAGCGTATGTAGAAGAGATAGGAAAGTGATAGAGGTGCTAATGTTGAACAAAATACATTATGTGCATGTGTGGAACTATTTCAGTGAAGCCCCTTTGTACAATCAATAGACACCAATAAAGGGAGAGAGGAGGGAGGAGCAGCATAGGCTTTTTGCAAGGCTGATTAAGGAAATCGGGTATAGACCATAAAATTTGCAATAGCTGTATCAGAAAGCTTCTCATTTTAAAAAAACAACACAAGGAAATGTTAGCTTATAGAACTGAGTTACTAAGAATGAATGTTTAATTAATCCCATATAAATTAAACAAAGAGTAAGCTAAGTTCTGAAGTATTCCTTTTCTATTTGTTCAGAGCTCTGGACAGCAAGTGTCAGTGTCACCTGTGGGAGCAGCTGGAGTGCTCATTCGCTCAGAAGGGGGAAGAGCAGGAGGGCTTCTTTTCTGCTCAGAGTGCTCTGGGTTGGGAGACAGGAGTCAGGACCTCACTCTCCTTCTGCACTGTGTGACTTGAGCCACACACTAAGGCCTCTGACCTCTTCTGTTCCCCCTCGTATCCTGTTTCAGGAGTCTTTGAGAATGGCTTGAATAGCACATCCTGCCTTGAGTCTTTTGAAGAGAGAAATTTGAGAAGGAACCCAAGCTGGGATTTACTGTTAATGAGCTGTTAATGGAGATGTCCCGACCATGGTAAATGACCAGCTGGGCGAGGAGAGCCTTGTTCTTTTTTTTACCTCCAGCTGTTCCTTTACACCTATCTACTTAGATCTCTGAGCTGATCTGGGCTGAGGCACATGGCTCCCACCTGAGTGCTCATCATCTCTGCTGAACACATTCATTATGTGCAATCAGGCCATTGCGACTACTTGCCAGCCATCAGTCAGACAGGAATTGGGGAACTGCAGTCTAAATTTGGTCCATTGGGCTCAAGCAAGCTACAGACTTTGGAAAGGAGCTGGGAGAGTTGTTCCTCTGTTCCCAGTAACCTAGGCAGACTTTTGGTGTGTGATTTAGCTCACCTCAGAATTACAAGCTTACCACACTTGAAGATGCATTTTCATTGCAGGCTAACATCCTTGATGCTCTGAAGAATAAGTACAACACAGTAGGTTTTTGACATGGATTTCTTTTGGGACAGGGCTACTGTGAATGTCGAGCCAATTTCCTGGGCCCTACATTTTGTCATGACCTCTGCCAGGGTTTTTGCCTTTGGCATCCAGCTGTTAAAGCCTGACTGTCTCCCTGCAGGCTGGGGCTCTGCCAGCACCCTGCTGTAGCATTTGGCAGGCTCCATGGAAGGGAACAAGCAGGAGATCTGCAGGCCTGCTCACGTCTCTGTGGTAGAATGGCTACCATGGCTCACTTTCAACCAGCTGAGAGGAGAGAGGTTGCTCTGCTGAGGCAGTTTGTCCCTTTAGGTCTCAGGGAAACCCTGGCTGCCCTGTTATATTTCTCTCTTATAAGCATCTCCAGGATGAGGCATGTGCCATCTTTGAGGCAAGACTTTTAGCACAGAGAGCAGGAGCTTTTGAGCCAAAGTGGGAAGGATAAACAGCCAAAGGAGTCAGAGGGTTACATCATTTAGTTGTTGATGGAATCTTCAGAATATTTCTTGTCTCTTTTGCTTTGAAGTATTATAAAACAAGAAGTCAGATACTTCGCATGTGGGCCTGGGGAGGTGGCTTAGTGGTAGAGTGATTGCCTTGCATGCACAAAGCTCTGGATTCAATTCCTCAGTACCACATACACAGAAAAAGCTGGAAGTGGCACTTTGGCTCAAGTGGTAGAGTGCTAGCCTTGAGCAAAAAGAAGCTCAGTGCCCACGCCCTGAGTTCAAGCCCCAGGACTGGCAAAAAAAAATAAATATAAAGAATATTTTCAAAAGTCAAATACTTAGCATGTGAGGAGCTAATAAGACTATCATAGACTCAAGAACAGCACAATTCTTCTGTGATGTCCAAAGACATTGCATTGGGAAAGATTAAAGTTTAGCCTAGGCAGGATTGTTTTAAAGACTCAAGTTTTTAAATCAGTAGGAAGCAGGATGCTGTCCGGTCATGATCTTGGATTCCCACAGAAGAGAAAGAACCTTTATTTCTTATTAGGGGTTAGAACAGGTGTGCTATGGTCATTTTTGAGCGCTCTTTAAAGGAGACGAGCAGGTGTTATTTCTGTCCAAACCAAGACTTATAGATGATAACAAATCAGAAGTGGAGGGAATAAGACCCCATTTAAGCCCTGGGAGCCTGCCTGTGTTCTTAGATTAATACTGTCCAGCCACAAGTGTGCAGTGCGGTCCACATGCGCCATCTGGTGGCTAAAGTTGACAAATGTTTTGAGCTAGAAACAACTTTTTTTTTTTAAGTTTTTTCTTTTTCTTTTCTTTTCTTTTTTTTTTTTTTATTGTGAGAATACCGTACAGAGGAGTAACAAGTTTTTTGAAGCTGAGTTTTCTATAGCTGCTTTTAGTTCCTGACATGCTCAGTTTTACAAAGTTAGGTTTAACTTTTGAAAACTTTTTTTTTTTTGCTAGTCCTGGGGGCCTTGGCACTGTTCCCTAGCCTCTTTCTACTCAGAGCTAGCACTCTACCACTTGAACCACACTGTCACTTCCGGCTTTTTCTGAGTAGTTTATTGAAGATAAGAGTCTCACAGACTTTCCTGCTCAGACTGGCTTTGAACCATAATCCTCAGGTCTCATCCTCCTGAGTAGCTAGGATTACAGGTGTGAGCCGTCGGCACCCAGCTGAAGAGTTATAGCAGAGGATAATTTACCCTCTAGAAAGTTAAGCTAAAACTTTAACATCAGTCTTTCAGCCCTGGTACAGAAAGATGGCTAGTTTGAGAGTGGTCCAGGTAAAAGTAGTAAGACCCTACCTCAAAACAAAATACAAAGGACTAGGGACATAACTCAACTGGTAGAGCATTGTCTAGCATGCTTGAGGCATGCACGTGCGCGCGCACACACAGTTTTGTTTAACCAGTTTTGACTTTTCATTTTTAGTGGGACTGGCAACAGACTTAAGATATCTAGAAGGTAGTGGCAGTCCTGGAAACAAGGTGGCAAAATGTTGGCAGTGAATAAAGTCGCCCTTTCTGTTCATTGAATAAATTTCCTATGTCGTAGTCCTTTGCATTTTGATTTTGAGGTAGATTCTTGCTACTTGTACCTTGAGCTAGCAATCTTCCTGTTTTTGCCTCCAGCGTGGTTGAGATTACAGGTGAGCACCATGGTGCCTGGTTCACAACAGCGTATATTAAAGAAAAAGAGAGCCAAAGGGAACTTCTCTTTCTCATCACTTCTTTTCCTTGCCCTAAAGGTTAGTTGTATTTGGAAGTGTTGTGGAGGACACTGCTACAGAAAGTAGCAGCTCCCGTTAAAGTGCTAGCCCTTTTCTTTCCCCAGTACTGGGATTTGAACTCAGGACCAGGACAATGTCCTTTTGCTTTTTTTTTTTCCCACTCAAGGCTGCTGATTTTTATTATTTGAGCCACAGCTCCACTTCTGGTTTTCTGTGGTTACTTAGAGATAGGAGTCTCATGGACTTGCTTGTCCCATGTGGCTTTGAACCTTGATCCTTAGATCTCAGCCTCTTGAATAGCTCAGATTATAGGCCTGAGCCACTGGTGCCAGGTAACCACATTGTTTTATAACAAGGAGCTGGAGGGGTAGCTCAGGGGCAGAGCATAAGCTTAGCATATTGTGAAGCCCTAGGTTCAAGGCCCAGTGTATAAACAAACACACAAACTGGCCTACCCATTAATTCACATGAAAGCATTGAGTGAAAACTCACATTTCTGTTGATTGTTTTCCAGACAGGGGTCCTTAAAAAAAACCAAAACCAACCAACCAAACAAAAAACAGTGAAGTGTATCTGCCCTTTCTATGATAAGATGGTTTAAAATGAAGGCAGGAGCAGCCAGTGAGGTTAGCTTGCTCCTGCACACTCCACGTTGCCCTTGCTCTTAATTCCCCTGACATGTGGCCGTGCCTGCCAGTGGATGGCCCTAATGGAGGCTTCCAGAGCCTTCAGTGGATTAAGTGTTGCCAGCCCTGTCTCCACCCCTTCTTTCCCTGCAGATCTCTGCTGCCCAGCAGGAGAGCATTTTTAAGACCTGCTTTGCTTGCAATACATCACTTCCTTTGGGGGTTTAATTTAAAATGAAGTTTAAATGGACCAACCCAGGGTATTCTGATAACTTAGCAGCCCTATTGGGAGACAAGTCATAAAGCAAAAGTCACTCCGAGTCCATCTTGCTCTTAGTCTGACAGGTTTTATTTGCAAGATTTGTCTGTTAGTGAAGGAGCAAGGCTCTCTCTCCCTCTCTCTCTCTTTTTACCCTTATGCATAAGGAGCTGCTAAACTTTATTTTTGTTCCCAGGTGATAGGAAACAGGGATTAAAAATAGTATGTGACCCAGACACATGGAGGGAAAAAAAAAAAGCTCCTGTCTGTATCATTGCTGATTACCTGTATCCTTTTAACAAGCAAGGGAAATATCTGTTACCTAAGAACTAAACGAGTGAATGATTCTATTCAGGGAAACGTGAGATATGAAGGCAGTAGAAGAGTACTTTGCCGAAGGGCAAAAGCTCACAATTCATTTTTCTCTGTTTCATGTCACTTGTCCCGTAGCCCTTCTTCACTTCCTCCTGTCCCCACTAGCTAAATGTTCCAGGTGGTTGAGAACTTTCTAAATGGGCGAGGAATGTTTTATTCCCCTCAAGTTGGGCTCTTTGGTGGTTTGAGAATATGCCATCTGTGCAGGAAGATGTATAAAAAGATGGTATAAGACTTGGGTGCCTGTTTCTTTCTTGGAGATGCTATTTTCCAGATCACAGTGAGTCTGCCTCTTTCCTTCTGGAAATGGCAGCCAATGATAGGGTAGAAACTTCTCATGCTACAAGGGCAGCTGGGTACCACCATGGCACCTGGGGAGACTGAACTGCAAGGTATCCAGGCAACTGTGGCTGCTGGGCCAAAGAAACTAATTTGCTCTTCTAGAATGCTGCGCTCAAGCCCCATTGCCCTTCCTCTTGTTCTCAACAGCTCATGGACCACACTTGGGGGATGGTTGAATCAGTGGGTTCCATTTTGAACCAGCAAAGAGAAATCTGGTCTTTTGCAAAAAGCAGTTGTCAGCATCCTTCTCTATCCTCTACCCTCCTCCATGCCCCTTTCTTATTTAACCAGCCATGTCGGCCTTCTTCCTGTCCCTCAAATATGCCAAGTGCATGCCCACTTCAGGGCATTTCCCCAGTCTGTTCCTCCTGTTTGGCATGCTGTTCTTTCAATTTTTGTCTGGCTGCCTTCTTCTCATTCCGGCCTAAACAGAAGTGCAACCACGACAGAGGGCTTTTGCACAGCAGCTTGCTTATTTTTCCCTGTTCCTTTTTCCTCTCTTCCCAAGCTCCAGTCGTCAGTATCAGAAAGCACCTGAGATATTCCTTAATAGCAGAGCCTTTAGAGTGCCATTCCTTAGACTTAGGCCTCCCTAACTTCCTTGCAGAGTATTTCGTGTTTACCCTTTCCTGTCCAGAGTCTCATTCCCTCCCTCCTTCTCTCCTATCTTCTTTCTTTCCATTCTCACTTCGTTTGAAGTGTTGGAGATGGAGTCCAGGGCCTTGGGCATACTTGACAAGTGCTCTGTCACTGCATTATACCCCTAGCTTCTGCCCATTTCCCTTCCACCTTGCGGGTGGGGGGAGCTATCAATGGACATCCATGCCTCTGGCTTCGGCTTCTAGTGAGGTTGGGCTTCTAGTGAGTGGTGGGAGCGGAGAGCAGGGGAGGAGCTGTGGTCAGTGCTGGACTTCAGCCTTCTCCCAGCACCGGGCTTTCCCTTCATCGGAGTCACCCTGTCCATACTGCCACCCTCTCCTGCTTGTGTACCCACACCATCTCCTTGCCTGCTGGAGCTGGGGTGCCCCTGGGTTTTATTACTTCCCATTTGGTTCCTTAAGCCCTTCTCCTATGTTCATAAAAAAGTATGAGATGAAATGACCAGTAAATACATTCATTGAGCAATACATTTACTGATCAATGTGCCTATGCGTTTTAGATTTCCATCATTGTTTTGAATGGCATCTTGGTCCTCTGCATGGCTTACTGCCTGTCTTTACAGCTGAGACATTTTTAGAGGTACCTAGAAGAACTAATGTCAGCCCACTGCAGAGATAACCTCCAGACTGGAAGGGGTTCAACTCCATTCTTCTTGCCCTCCCCAACTCTTCTAATTCCAAACTTTCTCCTCATCTGTCAGGACTTTGCTGTGGTACCTGGGGCTGGCTGTAGCACTCTGGCCTGAGACGGCTCCAGGCCCTCCAGAACCAGCCTGAGCCAGGCGGCTAGAATCCCTGTCAGGACCTTGCTGCCTCCTAGTCGCATATCGTGTCCTGCAGTTGCATGTTTTTTGCAGAACTGGGAATTGATGCCAGGGCCTGTGTATGTTAGGTAACTGTCACATGAGCCACATACTTCAGCCCTTTGGATTGTATTTTGTTCTTGAGACAGAGTCTCTTTGACTTTATTGGGGCTGGATTTGAACCAGAGATCATCCTCCCTCTGCCGCTTGATTGGCTCAGATTACAGGACTGCACTGCCACACAGAACTCATGAGAATGTTTTACGTGAGGTTTTGCTGCTCTTGTTGGGTATCTCATGAGAAGCACAGTCCCACTGGCTAAAAGGAGAAGCCAGCCAAGGAGGGGAACTTGAAATTTCAGCCAACAGGATTTAAACCAGAGATCAGCTTGTAGACAGAGACCATTCTCTAGCAAATAGGTAGTTTGAAAATGCTGGTTAAAAGTTTCCATGTTGTAAATAAAACTGTGACAAACTACATGCTTCCAAATTATGAAGTGTTTTCCAAATTAATATATATATATATATTTAAGGATATCCTTACATATTTCAGAGAAATGGAAGAGAACTCTGTAAAATACACTTCATGAGTATGCTAAACATTATATCTGTATATTTTGGCTGGGTGCTGGTGGCTCACGCCTGTAATCCTAGCTACTCAGGAGGCTAAAATCTGAGGACCACAGCTCAAAGCCAGCCTGGGTAGGAAAGTCGGTGAGGCTCTGATCTCCAGTAAACCACTAGAAAACTGGAAGTGGCACTGTGGCTCAAGCGGTAGAGCGCTTGCCTTGAGCTGTAGAGCACAGGAACAGCACCCAAGCCCAGAGTTCAAGCCCCACAACTGACCAAAAAAAATTATATATATTATATATATACATATATACATGTATATGAAGAGAGATCCTTGTATTAGTCCATATTGTCCATATTCAGTTCAACAAATATTTATCATTTCAAATTTTATTGTAAGAGCAATTTATTTATTAACAGTGGATTTTTATTAGAGTCAATATTAAAATGAGTTTAACTTTAAATAAATACTAAGTCAACCCTATGATTTTTATTTTATTTTATTTTTTTGCTAGTCCTGGGCTTGAACTTTGGGCCTGGGTGCTGTTCTGAAGTGCTTCTCCTCCTCCTCCTCCTCCTCCTCCTCCTCCTCCTCCTCCTCCTCCTCCTCCTCCCCCTCCTCTCTTCTTCTTCTGTTGGCCATGGGGCTTGAACTATGGGCCTAGGCGCTCCCTCAGCTCTTTAGCTCAAGGCAAGCACTCTACCACTTGAGCCACAGGGCCACTTCCTGTTTTGTGGTGGTTAATTGGAGATAAGAGTCTCACAGACTTTCCTGCCTGGGCTGGCTTTGAACCGAGATCTTCAGATCTCAGTGAAGCTAGGTTTACAGGTATAAGCCACTGGCATGCCAGGCCCTAAACTTTTCAACCCCCACCCCCTTGCTGGACATGGGGCTTGAACTCTGGGCCTGGGTACTGTCCCTGAGCTCTTCAGGTCAAGGCTAGCACTCTACCACTTGAGCCACAGCACCACTTCTGGTTTTCTGAGTGGTTTATTGGAGTTAAAAGTCTCATGGATGTGCCTGCCTGGGCTGGCTTTGAACTATGATCCTCAGATCTCAGCCTCCTGAGTAGCTAGCATTACAGGCTTGAGCCACCAGCGCGCGGCTTCCTAAACTTATTTTGTTTAAGGTGAGTCCTCTACCACTTGAGCCACAGTGCTACTTCTAGCTTTTTTGAGTAGTGTGTTGGAGATAAGAGTCTTACAGACTTTTTTGCCTGGGGTTGGCTTTGAACCATGATCCTCAGCTCTTAGCCTCCTGAGTAGCTAGGATTACAGGTATGATCCATGGTTCCAGCAACCCTTGGAATTTTGAATTTGTTAATTTTTAATTTACTAGAAATGTTTCTTAAGTTATATGATTTTTAAAGATTTTAATCTATGTTTTCCTCCTTGGAAAAATAAAATTAAAAATAAAATTAAAAGCAAGCACTTAGACGAACAGGTTTCTTCTTGGGGCTTAATCTAAATCCATCAGTCCAGAAATAATTTACTTTGTAAGGATTCTTTTGATACTAGGAATGTATTTTTGCACTGATGTAAGGTTCCATAATATTATACTTATCTAGTGAATATTTTTACCAGAAATTAGTTTGGAAATACAGCCTATAGCCTACTACATGCACTGTCCTGTTTTTAGTGGGTGAAATGTGTTTTTATCCTTTGAAAAATCAGATTATAGATTTTGAGAGAATCATTTTCAATATCCTCTTCCAGTGTCCTTTACTTAATAACAGTACCTCTTGGACTCCTAGCAGTAATAAATGCAGCGATTGAATCCTTACATCTCTTTAGGAGTAATAAGCTTTAAGAACCTCAGTCAGTCTCTAGAATTTATTGAACCATAGACTGCCCTTGGGCCAGAAGGGAAGAGAGTTGAGGAGGTGGCGAAGGACCAAACATAATAAATAGGAGACATAACCCTTCTTTCAGGAGTTTACAGTCTTAATATGTATGTGGGAAAGGTTTGAGGCCATTTAAATACCAAATGAATAATTACAAATAAAGGCTCTATACAAGTGAGACTGATTTAAAAAATCATTATGTTTAATTTATTTTCCAGGGACTTTCTATTACAGAAGACCATGCAACCTGTTTTAGTAATGCTAATTACTCATGCAGCAGGGTCCTAGTTATACAAAGGGAATGAGCCTACAGGTCTGATTCCAGGGGGGGAAAAATTGCCAAATGACTTAAAAACTGTCTAAGCCAATTTAATTCAAATAGTGGTTTATTTGGCAAGGTTCCAGATGACAAAAAAGTGGTCAAACCCTTTAAACCTGTCAAAATGGGATAGAGGGCTGGGCATTGGTGGCTCATGCTTGTAATTCCAGCTACTCAGAAGGCTGAGACCTGAGGATTGAAGTTTGAAGCCAGCCTGGTTAGAAAAGTGTGAAAGACACTATCTCTAATTAATAAACAAAAGCATTAGACTGGAAGTGTGGCTCAAGTGGTAGAGCACCAGCTAGGAGGAAACAAACTGAGGTGAAATCAGGAGGCCCTGAGCCATCATTTAGAAAGACTGAATCCATCATGAGGGTTCCACTCTCAGGTCTTAGATCCTACTTCTTTAGTATCATGCCCTTGGGGTTAGGATTTCAACATGTGGACTTTTGAGGGACACAAACACTCTTGCTGGCATGTAGGCATCTTCCTTTTTTGCTTTGTCACCACATGGCAGATGAGTTAGCCGTAGACCCTTTCTCTTCCTATGAGGTCATTAATTCAAAAGGCTGTATCTTCATGAACTCATCTAAACCCAGTTACCGCACAAAGGGCGCACTTCTACATACCATCACATTGGAGGTTAGGGTTTAACATATGAATTGTGGTGTGTGTGTGTGTGTGTGTGTGTGTGTGTGTGTGAACACAGTACAGAAAAAATAGTTTCTTTTTTCTTCACAGTTACTTAGAAGCACCATCCTATGTGAATTCTTACCACACATTTTTTCCTTCATATTCCTTTCATACAAGAATAGCTGGAGTTGCTGGGCGCTGGTGGCTCACGCCTGTAATCCTAGCTACTCAGGAGGCTGAGATCTGAGGATCGCGGTTCAAAGCCAGCCCGGGCAGGAGAGACCTTGAGACTCCTATCTCCAATAAACCACCAGAAAACCGGAAGTGGCGCTGTAGCTCAAGTGGTAGAGCGCTCGCCTTGAGCTGAAGAGCTGAGGGACAGCGCCCAGGCCCAGAGTTCAAGCCCCACGACCGACAAAAAAAAAAAAAAAAAAAAGAATAGCTGGAGTATTTTTATGCATAGCTTTAAAATTTTTTATTTTTTGCTGGTATCCACTTGCGTGAGCTTCTTGTTAGGTTTTAAGCACAAGGTTCAAGGTTTTCTTCCTCATTTTCCTATGACTTCCCCAAGGCTCTGTGCAAGCTGTTCACTACGTGGTTACACATGAAATGTTTTTGACCAACAGATTGCTCATTTAGTCAATTTTGGTCAGATGCCAAGGGGAAAATTAATACTCTCTTCTGCTTCCTTCTCAGGAAGATGAATGAATTAGCACAAATGCTGTGCTAATATACATTGCATCATTGTTGTCAAATGATTTCATCATTGTTTGGAAACTACAGAGGCTGGCTGTTGAAAGGTGCAGTTATGAGTGATCCCTCTGCAAGCTGCAGTGGAACTGGTTAGGTGAAGAACAATCAGGCTTGTGCTGTTCAGTGTTATTGAAAAGCAGGCATCCCTGGGCATCAGGAGAAAGCAAGCTCCTGCAGAGTACGTGGAAATGTGGGCCATGGTGAAATGCTGGCTCCTGTCGCGTGTTTATGATAGTTTCAGTTTTGTTTGTATAGCTCTTCCCAGGTGTGAGCTTTGCTGGTCTAGAGGTTACCAGAACTGTAAGCAATCAGTAATCCCTGGCTCAATATTCAGCATTCAGATCTCTGGAATTCCCAGTCCTCATTTATTTCTTTCATTTAGAAGGAGGGTTGCGGGCTGTATCGTCATTTGTTCTTATCTCATGCTGTCCCTTCGCTTGGGTCTTAGCTCAGTGGCCCTTGTCTTGTGGTTGCCCTCTGCAGATGCGAAGTCAGCTTGTCACTGGAAATTTGGTTCTCATGTTAAGCCAACTCTGAGAGGGTGTAAGGAAGTTTACCACTCTCCTCCTGAGGTAGTTAGTGAGAGGTAGACAGGCACCATGCAAGTTGGAAAATAGCCTAAGGGAATAAGGGCTTTGGCTCTCATGGAGGTTACTGCTTTGGGTTAGGGCTGTGGCTTGTTCCTGAATGGAAGCCAAGGAGGTGGTATATGGGCATTCCTGTCACTTCCTCTGGTGTGAGTAAAGAAGAAAAGAGGAAGGGTCTTGACAAATGTCACTAGCCATCATTAAACATGGAGCCCTGATCTTTATCGCTTTCATTCTCGGGAGACCTTTCTCTGATCACTGTTTGTTACCACCTGGTTTTCTATTAAAGATGTGTCTGATTGTTTTTCACATGTAAGAATGTTGTTTTCTCCACTGCCCAATTTCCCAGGGCTGTAACTGTGTTTTGAGCAGGTATTTGCTGAAAGAATGCTCTTCCATGAACAGATCCGATGTCCAGATGCCTGGCCAGGTTTCCAACCCTTCCTCTTTGTGGCAGTCTTCTCTAGTTCTGCTCCTCCCTAGCTGCCACGTCACGGAGCAGGCTCTCCATTTGCATCGTGAGTTCATCTATATTGGCATCATTGTTGGACTGGCATTTGTGTCCACCCTCGCTGATTTAAGGATGTGACTCCTCTTAGGGATTATTACTTATCCTCAGTATTTTTCTAGTGTTCAAGAATCTATACTTCAAAATGTAATATGCATTGATTTATGCAGACTGTTTAACCATTGCTTAACTTTGATCATTTACTCAGTGATTCTCTGAATACAGCTTTTTTTTTTTTTTCCTGGTCGTGGGGCTTGAACTCTGGGCCTGGGCGCTGTCCCTTAGCTCTTTAGCTCAAGGCGAGCGCTCTACCACCGAGCCACAGTGTCACTTCTGGCTTTCTGGTAGTTTATTGGCGATAAGAGTCTTACGGACTTTCCTGCCCTGGTTGGCTTTGAACCATGATCTTCAGATCTCAGCCTCCTGAGTAGTTAAGATTATAGGCATAAGCCACCGGCACCCACCTACATCTTTTTTAAAAATGTAACATGGAGCTAATAATAGAATTCAGTTCTTAACTGAGTTCTATTAACATACAAAGGGGCCTTTGGTGTTTGGTATATGGAAAATATACCATAAACATCAAATATTATATCATTATTAGTCTTCTCATGTGTTCATTCATTCAACTCCTACTTGTTGAGTGGCTACTATATTCCAGAAGCGAGTCTAGGTGCTGGCACAGAAAATGGACTAAAATCCATGCACTCATGACATTTAAATGCCCAATGGGTGAAGACAACAATCCAATAAGAGATGTATGTCCTATGTCAGACTATAATCAATGTTAAGAAGAAAAATACTCCTCAGTAGATGAATGGATCAAGAAAATGTGGTGTATATACACAATGGAATTCTAGGCCTCCATCAGAAAGAATGACATTGCCCCATTTGTTAGGAAATGGAAAGACTTGGAAAAAAATCATACTAAGTGAAGTAATCCAGCCCCAAAGAAACATAGGTCCTATGGTTTCCCTTATTTGCAATAACTAGTATATGTCTGAGACAAGCAGAAAAGGTCAGATAAGTTGATGTTAGGTGAAATGAACCCCAAGATAACTATTCAAATGTTTTCTCTTTCTTGTGATTGTTTCTAACATATTTATAAGATGATGTCTTTGTTGCTTTGTATGTCCCTCCTCCACAGTATAATCCCTGTTTTCTTTCTTTTTTTTTTATTGTAAAAATACTGTACAGAGGGGTTACAATTACATGGGCAAGATAGTGAGTACATTTCTTATCAAGCATTGTAGCCTCCTCCTTTGTTTACCCTTCCCATCCCTTCCCATCCTCCCTCCCTCCCCACCCAATCCTCCCCCCCCAAGGTGTAAGTTCGTTTTTGACATGACATCTTGTACTTCTCATTGTTGCAACAGGTCCACCTGTATCCTTATTTGAACGACTTGTTTTTCCCCTTCCCCTCCACAAATTATACCGACATCAAATACAGTGAAAGCATGGGTATAATCCCTGTTTTCACTGTATTTGATGTCGGTATAATTTGTGGAGGGGAAGGAAAAAAATAAACAAATCGTTTAAATAGGATACAGGTGGACCCATTACAGCAATGAGATGTACAAGTCGTTATGTTGAAAAAATAAACTTTATAACTTTGGGCGGGAGAAGGGGGATTGGGGGGGGGAGGGGTGGGTGGGAAATGGGAAGGGATGGGAAGGGGAAACAAAGGAGGAGGCAACAATGCTTGATAAGAAATTACTTATTACCTTGCCCATGTAATTGTAACCCCTCTGTACGGTATTTTCACAATAAAAAAAGAAGAAGAAAAATAAAGCCAAGTCAGAAAAGAAGTGTAATTTTCAATAGGGCTGGCAGGGAAAGACTTCAATGAGAAATGACATTTAAGTAAAGAGCTGAGGGAGATGAAGGAGGGAGGCAAATGGTTCAAGGGAAGCGCTGTAAGTAGAGGTTATAACAAGGGCCAAGGCCCCCTGCACAAGCATGCCTGGCAGGATGGAGGAGCAAGTAAGGGTAAATAGACGCCATCTAAGAGGTCACAGGGCAAGTCATGTCGCATCCTGACTTGTGCGGTGTGAGAGAAGGGTGCCTTTTTGGGATGTTCGGAGCTGATTGGTTAGCTGTTTCCTCTTATATTTTAATGGGACCAGCTGCTGCTGAATTGACACCTATATCCTAGGGGACAAGGGAGTGTAGAGGTGGAGATATCGGTCAGGAATACAGACAACAGATGCTAGTGTCTTGGACCAGACTAATGGAGGGGAGAGACCTACTAAGTTCTGGGCATATTTTGAAGGCCTAGTGAGGATTTGCTGATGGATTGAGCAACTGGAGCAAAGGCTTTGCTATTTACATTTTATGTATGTGTGTGGTTCTGGGGTTTGAACTCAGGCCTTATACTTTTGGAATGGATATTATACTTCAGAGCCATTCTACCATCCTTCCCCTCCCTCTCCCTTGTGAGTCAGTACTGGAGCTTGAACTCAGGACCTGGGCTCTATCCCTGTGCTTTTGTGCTAAAGACTAGTGCTCTAACACTTGAGCTACAGTTCCCTTTCCAGGTGTTTTTTAGTAGAGAGAGAAGAGTCTCACAGACTTTCCTGCCTGATCTGGCTTCCAACCACAATCCTCAGATCTCAGCCTCCATAGTATCTAGGACTACATGTCTGAGCCACTAGTGCCCACTAGCTTCCATCCTTTTTTGTGCTTTTGTTTTTGAGATAGGATTTCACTTTCTGCCCTGGGTTCATGCTTAGCCTATGTTCTGCACATTTTAGACTTTCTATGGTATCTGATATGACAGGTGTGTACCACCATCCCCAGCTTCTTCCTTTAAGATGATGTCTTATGGACTTTTCTGCCTAAGTTGAACCTAGATTACCAGGAACCATGATTCTCCTGTGCTTAGCCTTCCATATCTTGCCCAGGCTGGCTTTGAACAAAGAGGAATAGGTTTGGTGGGAACATGGAATAAATCAGGGACTTTGTTTTGGGCATGTTACGTTTGAGATGCCTGTTAAATATTAAAGTTGGGTATGAGTATTTAGAATTCATGAAAAATATGGGATTAGAAAATATACTCTTAAGACCTTCAGCAGATACTTGAAACCAATGGTAGTATACCAGGCCCTATATATACTGTGCGTTTCCTTAAGCATACATACACAGTATCAGGTTTAATTTATAAATTAGGCATAATGAGAGATTCATACACAGAACAATTTTATCAACGTGCTGTAATAAATTTAAAAAAGCCAGCATAACCACTCCTGGAATTTAGGAGCATTATTAAGTAAAATAAGGGTTACTTGAACACAAGACAAATGATACTATGATAATTGGTCTGATAACAGAGTCATCTGCTAAGTGACCAATGGGAGAGGAGTACAGACAGAATAGATTCACTAGATAGGGGGATGGTTTACGTCCAGGCCAGGATAGAGCAGGATGGAGATTTTATCATATTACTAAGAAAAATATGTGATTTAAAACAGAATTGTTGCTGGGCACTGGTGGCTCATGCTTTAATCCTAATTATTCAGGAGGCTGAGATCTCAGGATCAAGACTTGAAGCCAAACAGGGCAGAAAAGTCTGTGAGACTCTTTATCTCTAATTAACCATCAAAAATCCAGGTGATGCTGTGGCTCAAGTGGTAGAGCACTAGCATTGAGTGTAACAAACAAACTAAAACCTTAAGAGTGCCCAGGTTATGAGTTCAAGCCCGAGTACCTGCACAAGTCAATTAATCAAGATTGAATTGTTGGTTATGCAATGATAAACCCCCCATAAAATACCTTAATTGAATTGTTTCTGGAATTTTCCATTTATTATTTTTGGGCTGAGGTTAAATATGGGTAACAGAATGATTGGAATGTGGAACTGTAGATAAGGGGGGGGGGATGCTGTGTGTACTCTGAATCCATCATATGTGGCACACCTCTCTGGTGCTAGGTGACCTACCTTTGTTGCCTGCCATAGCCAGGAAGGGCAGATTGATGTGAGTTCAGAATCATGTGAAGTGCATGTTGTTGTTGTTGTTTGTTTGTTTTTGTTGTTTATTCTTTTTTGCTGACAGACATCTTTGAAGCTCACTGTAGCTTTGTTGCCCAGGAAGTTAATGCTGCCAGTATACTTCCCTCCAAGAGGAGATGAATCAGGTGGGTAATGTTTTGGCGCCTTGGGACAGGTGCTGTGTATACTTTTCAGAAGGTACAGCAGAATTGAGCCCCAGTTGCCATGACAGTGATGCTGAAATCATGAATCATTTCTGATTAATGGGATCATGTTCCAAATAATTTCCCTGCACTCAAGCCTTATCTAAGCCTCTGTTCTCAAGTGAACCCAAACAAGAGAATTTGTAAGAGGCATTTCAAGCCTTGGCCCTGAATGCTATCTCACAGCCCATGAGGAAAAGGCATTGTTTCATCATAGTATGACAAGTGCTAAATGTTTTCTGAAATCTTGTACAAAACCACACGGGGGCGCCCTTCCCTTAAAACTACAGGACTGTGATCCAATTTAGATGGTTGAAACAACATCTTTGACTTTGTAGTTCTCAGAAGTCTGTTTTTCTTTTAAATGAGAAGCTCTGTGGTACATTAAGAATTTTTTTTTTCACTTTAGACCATTTAAAATATTCCAGACCCGGGCTGGGAAGGTGGCTCAGTGGTAGAGTGCTTGCCTTGCATGCATGAGGCCCTGGGTTTGATTCTTCAGCACCCCATAAGCAGAAAAAGCCAGAAGTGGCGCTGTGGCTCAAGTGGTAGAATGCTAGCCTTGAGCTGAAGAGCTGAGGGACAGTGCCCAGGCCCAGAGTTTAAGCCCCACAACCGAAAAAAAAAAAATCTAGACTCCTGGAGTTTTAATCTAATCTGACCTGGAGTAATAACTTACTTCTCTAGTCACTTCCTGCACATTTAGTGCACAAAATGTATTTTACTTTCTGCTTCTTCATTTGCTTGATGCAGATGCTGGAGACTAATGAGGAATCCAGTTCCATTACAGCTGAGTGAGGGACATGGCTGTAGACAACTTGAGAGGTTTAGAGAAAATATCCTTCTCTCCCTTGGTTCTGCTCCACTATCCACCTGCTTTCAGCTCCAACGCTTGCAGTTATACTTTCTGTGGCATAAAATGAAAGTCTAAGTTTTTATTTTTATTTTCAGTAAAGACAGCCAAACAAAAGGGAAGGTTGTGGAGGTAAGGTAGGATTGAGAGAAGAATACAGTATACTTACTGCTCTAACAATGTAGAAGTTACTAGGTAGTTGCAAATGATTTAGCCAGAATAACAATTTAGAAATTAATACTTAGCTTTTGGGATTTCTAGTTTTATAACTTTTTTTTTATTGTGATAATACCGTTTGGAGGGGTTATAATTACATGGGCAAGATAATGAGTACATTTCTTATCAAGCATTGTTGCCTCCTCCTTTGTTTCCTCTTCCCATCCCTTCCCATCCTCCACGCCCCCAGCCAAAGTTGTAAAGTTCGTTTTTCGACATAACTATTTGGATTTGTACATCTCATTGTTGCAATAAGTCCACCTGTATCCCTATTTAAACGATTTGTTTTTCTTAGTTTTATAACTTTTAAGTGAGTCATGCCTACTACAATGATAGAAACAATGACAGGTCACTAAGGCTGTAGTGCCCTTCAGTTGTGTAATGTTTTGGGGGAAAGATACAATGATCTAAATCAGAGCTGGTGTACTACATTAATAAGCAATAGTTGAGACAAGTATTTATCAACCGTTTAGTTCATTGTTTAACACTTGTAACAGGTAAGGTTTTCAAAATTTATTTATTTTTGTGCTGGTACTGGGGCTTGAACTCAGAGATGCTCTCATAAAGCAGGTACTTTACCACTTGAGCCACATCTGCATTTCGAGCTTTTGACTGGCAGTTGGAGATAGAGTCTCCTGGATTTGTTTGTTTAGGCTGGCTTCGAACCTTCATTCTCAGATTTCAGCTATCTAAACAGCTAGAATTACAGGTGTGAGCCATCAGTGCCTGGAATATGCAGTCTTTTATTATATGACTCTCCAATGAAACTTTACAATGTCATCTATGCAAAGATTTTTTTTTTTTTTTTGGTTCAGTCATGGAGCCTGAACTCTGGGCCTGGGCACTGTCCCTCAGCTCTTCAGCTCAAGGCTAGCGTTCTACCACTTAAGCCACAGTGCCACTTCTGACTTTTTTCTTTTTGCTTATGTGGTGCTGAGGAATCGAACCCAGGGCCTCAGGCATGCAAGGCAAGTGCTCTTCCACTGAGCCACCTTCCCAGCCCAAGATTTTTTTTAATAGAAGCTGTTAAGTATAAAAGAACCAGGCAACACTGATATAAGTGTTCTATATACATAGACTGACAGGTTTAAATGAAGACCCTTTGTACAACTGTTTAAAGAGAATAAAAATGATAAAAAAATGAAATAGATCAAAAATAGTAATTAAAAAACCAGTGCCTACACAATGTTCATTTGTTCATTTTTGCCAGTTCTGGAGCTTGAACTTAGGTCCTAGGGACTGTCTCTGAGCTTCTTTTACTCAAGGCTAGCTCTCCACTTTAGCCACAGCACGACTTGTGGCTCTTTCTGTTTATGTGGAACTGAGGAATCAAACCAAGGGCTTCATGCATGCTAGGCAAACAGTTTACCACTAAGCCACATTGCCAGCCAGTGATGTTCAGTTTTTAAAAGCATTTTGTGTTAGTTCTCATTCACTGTGTTCTGGTAAACAATTTCTTCTTTTGTGTATATGGGTGTTGGTCCTGGAGCTTGACCCCAGGGTTTGGGTGCTGTCCCTGAGCCTTTTTGTCAGTCATGGGACCTGAACTCTGGGCCTGGCACTGTCCCTCAGCTCTTCAGCTCAAGGCTAGTGTTCTACCGCTTGAGCTCAAGGCTAGTGTTCTACCACTTGAGCCACAGCGCCACTTCCAGCCTTTTTTTGCTTATGTGGTGCTAAGGAATCGAACCCAGGGCCTCCTGCATGCAAGGCAAGCGCTCTACCACTGAGCCACCTTCCCAGTCGGCCTTTCTTCTTCTTTTTTTTTTTTTCCTTTCAAGGCTAGTACTCTACCACTGAAGTCATAGCTCTACTTCAGCTTTTTGGTGGTTAATTGGAGCTAAAAGTTTCATGGACCTTCCTGCTTGGGCTGGCTTTGATCTCAGCCTACTAAGTAGCTAGAATTATAGGTATGAGCCACTGGTGCTCGGCTGCGTATTTTACTTTTTTTCAGTCATGGCGCTTGAACTTGGGGGCTGGGCGCTGTCCCTGAGCTCTTTTTGCTCAAGGTTTGCACTCTACCACTTGGAGCCACTGGGTTTTGAGTGATTAATTGGTGATAAGAGTCCCACAAGAACTTTTCTGTTCAGGCTGGCTTTGAACTTCGATCCTCAGATCTCAGCCTCCTGAGTAGGTAGGTTTACAGGTGTGGGCCACCAATGCCTGGAGTATTTTTTTTTAAGGCTATTTTCTATTCTCAGTTTTTTTTTTCTAGACAGAAGATAGTTTATCTTCATGAGGCTCATTGGCTGAGGTTGAATAGGTTATTATTTTTCAGTGAGGCCTGTGTCACCTGCATCAGAATCACAAGGGATGCTGTTAACTGCAAGTGCCCGATATGTTGAATCAGATATATTGAATCAGAATTTCTCCATGGAAGGTCCAGGGATACACATCTTCCTACAGCACGCTCAGTTATTTGTATGCCCTAGATCTTGGGAACCTTGGCAGGGGTGCTGTGCTGTGTTCCTAATCTGACCTAAGCTTATTTTATATTGGCACAGTTCAGTATCTCTTTTCCAAAGTGGTTCTGTAATCCCAGCTATGTGGGAGATATAGGTTGAAAGATCATGCCAGACAAGAAAGTGTGAGACTCTATGTGAAAAATAACTAGAATGTGAAAAATAACTAGAACAAAAAGACTGAGGAATAAGGCCCTGAGCTCAAGCCTGAATACCACAAAAAATACAATATATTCCAATATTTTGGAGTGTTTGAATAGTCATAATGAGACTAGAATCCAAATCTAAATGAAAAAATTCATTTATGTTCAATATAAACCTTACATAAAGCCTGAATGTAATTTTATTCAATACTTTTACTTTGTGTTTAGACTGACTCATATGAGGTCAAGTGTAGAATTTTCCACTTGTGATGTCATGTTGGCACTCAGAAAGTTTTGCATTTTGGAGGATTGCACATTTCAAAATTTTTAGATCAGTGCTGCTCAATCTGTTCACAATTCTCTTAAGATATTCAAAGAACCCAGTTCTAGTCCTCATGCCTGTAATGCTATCTACTTAGCAGGCTGAGATCTGAGGATCACAGTCCAAAGCATGAAAATCTATGAGACTCTTTATCTCTAATAAACTACCTCAAGAAAAAGTTGGAAGTAGAGTTATGTCTTAAGTGGTAGAGCACTAGCCTTGAGCAAAAGAAGGTCAGAGACAGCATCTAGGCCCTGAGTTGAAGCCCAGCACTGGGAGGAAAAAGATTCTCAGAGAAGTCGGAAAACTTAGAGGCTAAAAGTTAAGATTGTGTCAGCTTAGTAGCAAAGTGTATACCTAGAAAGTCTACTGTCCTGGATTCAATCCCCAATACCAAAAACGAAAGAAGACCCCCGATTCCCCCCCCCCCCAAAAAAAAGACCAAATAAAGATCATGCTGCCTGGCACAAAATCCCAGTTCTGCCTCTAGCTACCATATGACTGAAAGAAACTCCTTGTTCCTCTGTTGACCTATATATAACATGGAGATGATAATAGTTATATCTTATTGGCTTATTGCCTTGATACAGAAAATAAAAATTTAAATAATAAGCATACAATGAATGGTTGCTGTCTATTATTTTTTTTCCTTACACTAATGGGGTTTCAGCTCATGAGTCACACTTGCAAGGCAGGTGCTCTCAAAGTTAAGCTTGAGTTGCTGTTGTGTTTTTGCATAGTATCTGCGTCATAATTGCCGTGGCTTCCCAGAGCACAGCAATTGTCAACATCTGTAAGAATGTCTTTCTCAATGTCCTCAGGCCTGGGCCTGACACGATGAATGACATCGCCTGCTTCAGCTTGACACAGCAGGAGTGCGGACCAAGCCCATGCTGACAGATCTTCTCCCTCTTGGAAAGCAAAATGCCTACTTTTGAAGGCACATCACTGTTAGGAGTCTTAATTTTTTTTAATAGTTCTTTTAGCATCAAATTGTGAGACTCACAAAAATAAATTCCAACACGAGTAGTGACTTGAACGTGGAGACAGTGGGGTAGAGAGCTCCGCGCGTGCTGAATGATGCCGTCTTTTTGATGGCATCCCATATAGAATTCCACCAGTTTCCATGACAACTTGAATGTAAAATGGGATCTTAGAAGTCTCTTCAGAGTAGAGAAAGCAAGCTTCCTTCCTTTTACAGCTATGGAATATATTGTTAGTGCAAATTGTTGTTTTTTTTAAATGGGACTTCCATCTTCTTCCTTATTTTACCCTTTGTGGTCCAATTCGTTAGTCGTACCTCCTTACTGTTCTATTCTTCCTGTACTTCTGATGAGAATTGCAGGCCATTCGGAAGGACTCCTCTTGCTATGACTACCTAGTGTTTCATGTTACTGCTCATCCCAGATGCATTATGTATTTTTGACTTTTCTGACTAACAGGGTAGTAATTTGGAAGGAGGGTAACTGCTACATTTCCCAGGTTAACTAGTCAGCCTATTATTAGAGGCAACTTGAAGAACAATGTTTGAGCAAATGTGTCGTTTTGAAAAGACTTATTTGCTATGTATTTTTGTTTTGAGACCAAAAGAATCCAAAATTGGATGTCACGATCGTGAACATGACGTTTTTGTACATGTTGATTGATCGGTGATTATAAGTTATGTTGGTGAATCCAGGCATTGAAACAAACACATTTGAAAGCAGCAGTGGCTTGTGGTAGCCAAAGCTTATTTCTCACCGTTTCTTCCTGACCATTGCAAATTTCTTGTAGTTCCTCCCGCTATCTTCTTGAACACTGTGGCACTTGGGCTGGTGGGACATCTCTCATCTAGGACATTTATCGTGACTCATACCTGTGATCTCAGCTGTTTGGGAGACACGAAATCATTATTTAAGGGCAATGCAGGTAAAAAGTTAGCGAGACCCTTTCTCAAAAAGCAAGATACATGTGATACATGCTTCCAAAACCAGCTATCTCCCAGGAAGTAGAGGTAGGAAAACAGCTGTCCAGGCTAGTGTAAGTGAAAAGCTGAAGACTTTATTTGACAAAAAAGAAAACTATAAAAGACTTAGAGGAGTTATTTGAGTGATAGAATATTTGCCTAGAAAGCATGAAATCAAGTCCTGAGTTCAAAATCGCAGCACACATACACACATGCAAAAAGAAAACCCAGCGGGGCACCGGTGGCTCACACCTGTAATCCTAGCTACCCAGGAGGCTGAGATCTGAGGATCTGGTTCAAAGCCACCCTAGGCAGGAAAGTCTGTGAGACCCTTATCTCCAATAAACCACTAATAAAACCAGAAGTGGCGCTGTGGCTCAAGTGGTAGAGCACTCGCCTTGGGCTGAAGAGTGCAGGGACAGTGCCCAGGCCAAGTTCAAGCCCCACGACCAACAAAAGAAAGAGAGAGAGAGAGAGAGAGAGAGAGAGAGAGAGAGAGAGAGAGAGAGAGAGAGAGAAAGCAAGCCCATACCAAAACAACAAAAATGACAACTCTGCAGTGTTGTCCATCCTTGTGGCCAAGGGAATGTCCTGACCTGCAGGACTTCACCGAGGGCAGTGAACCTAAGCGAGAAGGAATGAAGGGACAAGAGACACGAAGAAGGACAGCAAGACAAGGATTCTGATCAAGCTGCAAATTTTTATTTTTCACACAGGGGTATTTATATGCTTAGAATAAGGAAGCTTTTTCATTGGCCGTAGCAGCTGCAGGATGTTTGCTTAGGGCAGTGTGAAAAGGTGGTCGTTAGCAGCTACCTAGTGTTTGTTTGGGGCAGGATGAAAGACCGGATTCTGTAAACAGCCTCAAGATGTTCCAGTGAGATAGTCAAGCCTATCATGCAGAGAGACTCCCTTTTGGCTCCCAACAAGGAAGAGCACAGTGAAGCACCTGCTGGCTCTTAAGGCTGGTGAGAAGTGACACAAGCTTGCTCAAAAGTCACTTGGGGCTTGAATCCATGGATTGGGGAAATAGCATCACTCTGTTAGCTCCTATGGTGACAAAACTGCCATGGTGGCCAGGCCCTAGTGTCTCATGCTAGTAATCCTAGCTATACAGGAGGTTGAGATCTGAGGATCATGGTTCAAAGTCGGCCTGGGGAAGGAAAGTTGATGAGACTCTTATCTCTAATAAACCACCAGAAAACTGAAAGTGGCGCTGTGGCCCAAATAAATAAAATCTGCCATGGTGGGCACATTGGAATTTGTAGACAGTGTGTCTCTTAGAGTTGTGATGGTAGACAGTGGTCAAATTGCAGGATTTTTAGAGGTAGTTTCCACTAGTTTAGGGCCTATAGCCAATTAGCAGCAAAATGGACAGTGAATCTCTTCATTTCAGGCTGGAGATGTTGCTTTGTAATAGAGCACATGTCAGACACAAGTAAGGCCCTGGGTTTTATCCCCAGACACACACATATGAGCATACTCCACCTGCACACACATAGGTACACATAGGCACATGAAGGCAAATGCGCCCACCCATCCACACATTTACATTTCTTAGTCCAGGTCTAGTGTCTTTTACAATAGAATTAAGAAACTTGATCTTACAGTTTTGATCAATGAGCTCTTTTCATAGGATTGCAGCATATTCAGCTTCAGTTTAAAAGCACTGTGTCTCTCATTTGTTTTTGTCCTAATTAACATTACTTTGGGTAAATAACTAGCATGTTGATTGCTGATAGTGGAACATGATGAGTGCATAAATGCTTTTATAATTAGTTCTGTAAGGTACAGGACTTCCAAGAGATGACAATGACCAGTAAGACATATTTTTAATGGAAGCTTTTCTGTATTTATTTGAAATTATGATTCTTTGCATTTCACTGAAGTTAGCAGTAAGGAGAAAGCTTAGAGGTTGAGTGCAATGGGGTCATACCTATAATCCCAGACTCTTGGGAAAAGGTGGGTTTCAGAAGACTGAAGTGTGAGGCTGATCCTAGGCCAAAACTGCAAGATGTTAACTACTTAAGTGGTAGAGCACTTGCCGTTAAGAACGAGACTCTGAATTCAAACCCAGTGCAAAGCCAAGAAATGGGCTCGTACTGACCAAGGCCTTTGCTTTTTCTGTTTTTCCTGTGCCAGTCTTGGGGCTTGAACTCAGGACCAGGCCACTGTACCTGAGCCTTTATACTCAAAGTTAGCACCCCAGCCACTCGAGCCACAGCTCTACTTCTAGTTTTCTGGTTGTTAACTGGAGATAAGAATCTCACGGGCTTTCCTGCCCATGCTGGCTTCAAACTGTGATCCTCAGATCTCGGCCTCCTGAGTTGAATGTGAGCCACCTGTACCCAGCTCGAAAGACTTATTGCCTGAGGGTGTTTCTCATTGGTGCACGTGCACTGTCCCTGCGTACAGTGAGCCACAGCTTCCTGCATGCTGGTTACTTCTGAGTTGGTGGGATGGAACACACACAGGCCAGAGGGTACATGAAACAAGTTTGTTAGTTACAGACAGGTGGCAAGAGACAGGAAAAGCCTGGGATTCATTGTGAACTGTCCCTCAGGTCTCAGAAAACTTCCCAGGGCAGCTGGAGTCTTGTCTGCATATATCCTCTTTGTACTATGTCTGAAAGACCCAGAGAAACAGTGCTGCAGGAAGTTGTGTTTCTGGGGAGCAGTTACTGGAAGATAGCCCAGGCTATCCCAGCTACTCCCTCCCTCATAATGGGCTGTGTTCTTGTACATCCCTTCATTCTTCCTAGGAGTCTAAGGCCATCCAGAAAAAGTGTCCTCCAATAGAGTACCCAAGGGGCACTGATGAACGTGGGGTAGAGTGGAGGTATACCACTAATTCTGTGAACATATGCTTGAACCCATTTGCTTTGTATGACATTCCCCTGGGAGAAATCTTAAGCATCCAGCCACCACCTGCTACTTTAGGTGAAACTGCTCATTGTCTATGCTGAGGAGTGAGCTCCCACCACATTCTGTGGTCTGCAGCGAAGCGCTAATCTTTCCCCAACTAGTTAGGAAAGGCCTGCCATGCTTAGCCAGTGAATTGACCTCCAGGACAGAGGAGGAGACTAAGCAGAAGAGACTAGTGACATTGGAATCCTAGAAACTTTCCATACTATGGAAGGCAGTCATGAAATCTGCAGAAGGAGTGCTGTGTTCTTCAGAAGAAAGCATTAAACCATCCCATAACAGGAGATAGGAGAGTGAGCCTCCTAACTGCTGTGGCCAGGGCCTTGAGGGCATGACACGAGAAGGCCCAGATGCTTGCTGATTCCTTGGCCATGGTTGCATGGAGATCTTTGTAGATGACTTCCTTACAGGCTTGGGTACAGTCTCAGGCACAGGGCATGCTTTGGTATGACCTGGTACTGCATTTGGCTCTCTCTGGTTTCTCTTAAAAGCTTTTCTCCTGTGTAGATCCCTAGGAATTCCATCTTGGCAGCTCACTAGGATATACACTAGTACATCTCCTCAGGCCCCAAGACATCTACTTCCCAGGAACTTATTCTTCACAGTCTAATATTCCCTTTTGCTGGCAGTTCTGTATACCTACTCTTGATGAAGATGTTCCGGAAGGACTGACAAGGAGTTCAGAGTGACTGATGTAAATTTAGACATACTTTGTAATTTGAGCTCTTGAGAGTATGTCATCTCTATATGGTCTGTATATATGCTGTTTAACTGTGTTAGGATGTTCTATTTGGTTGAACCTGTAGCTGGAGTCACCCTGAAAGCAGGCAGTAGATTTTCCTCAAGGGACTGTCCCAGTCCATCTTGAGACATGCCTAGTTGGATTCCAAAGAAAGATGTAGCAAGGCCAGGGAGGTTAGACCAAAATGTTCACACAGGGAGTCTCCATGGCCTTAGAGTCCTTGTAATGAGCAACAAGAGAGCAAATACTCTCTCCAGGCATGTGTATAATGTGGGAGTTGTGTTAAGGAAGGTTTAGGAATCTGCCTCAGGGTTGGAGCATGTTTTTACAGCAGCTTGATTGATTTTTTTTCTTTATCATGGGGACTTGAACTCAGGGCCTGGGTGCTGTCTCAGCTTTTCCACCAAAGGTTAGCACTCTCCCACTTTGAGCCACACTGCCACTTCTGGTTTTCTAGAGGTTAATTGGAGATAAGAGTCTCGTGGTCTTTCCTATCTGGGATGGCTTCAAACCATGAATAGATCTTAGCCTCTTGAGTAGCTAGAATTACAGATGTGAGCCACCAGCATCTGGTTTGGTTGATCTTTGAATGCTTTGAGCAGTAGCCTAAGCAACTTTGTCACGGCCCCAGCTTAAGTTCAAGCCTTCAGAGGATGACAGGTAGTGGATGGAGTCATGTAGGCCCTCTGGGCATTTCAGTTAGGATGAAGGAGGCAGGATGGGGGAGCTGGGGAGGCCTCCCTAGGACAACGGAGTTGACAATTTCTGTTAGGAGAGATCTGAGCATTTATGTAGAATGCTAGTTGCCTGTTCATTCAGGAGTGGGGAAAATTCTTTTCTGCCAGTGCCCATTTGGGTATTTATAACATGTGTGAGCCATACAGTGATCAGTGCAGGCAGATGGTTATGCAGCTGCTGAGAAGCGTGCTGTATCCGTGCCTGTCCCAACATGTGCTGAAATGACTTCATGGGCCTTACTGACAACAGCTTGTGGGCCGACACTCCCCAGCTCTGGAAATAAACCCATGGCCTCTCACCTCTCTCTCTGTTTCCCTTCTGAAAGAATTTGTTGATCAACCCAACCAGGCTTCTGCCTCTGGCCTACTTTCGTCTTCTTTTTTATTTTTTGGGTCTGGTCGTGGGGCCTGAACTCTGGGCCTAGGCACTGTCCCTCAGCTCTTCAGCTCAAGGCTAGCGCTTTACCACTTGAGCCACAGCACCACTTCCGGGTTTTTTCTTTTTGCTTATGTGGTGCTGAGGAATTGAACCCAGGGCCTCAGGCATGCAAGGCAAGCGCTCTACCACTGAGCCACCTTCCCAGCCCTACTTTTGTCTTCTTTCTGCTTCCTTGGACCATTCAGTATCTGTTCCTTATTCCACTTGGGACCCTTCAGTGTGAGAAGTAATCACACCTCCCTGAAACTAGGGATTTTCCTCTCCATTTCTTAGTTTCGTTTTCTTCTCCTCCCCTCTGGATGCTGTTCTGGAGGTGCAGCCCTGTGAATCCTTGGCCCCACTTTTCAGGGCAAGAATGATGGACTCAAGTGCCCAGCAGAGTGAGCTGCCATCGTCTTTGCTTTGACAGAGTGGAACTTGGCAGGAGATACAAGCTTTGCCATAGATTTGGGCTCTGGGGCTCTGCTACCTGCCAGCTGGATGACCTATGTTATCTGTTCTTTGGGTCTCAGGTTTTATTTTATTCCTCTTGTAGAATGCTACGGGTTCTTCTACCCAAGGGGTGCCTGGATAGCAAAGAGATGGCACGTGAGTATCCACCATCAGGGCTAGACAAATTTAAGGTCATATTATATCAGCTTTTTGGTAGTCAGACCACTCCTGTGCTACTGGAGTTGAAGTGATCGCAAGTCTTTTAGTCTTCCCATGGCCTAGGCTGTTCAGCCTGTGTCTCCTAACCTGTTGAAAATGGTTGGCAATATCTTATGGAAAGAGTAATAGTATCTGTCTCATAGGGAAGTCACAGAATACACTGAGTCACACCTGTAATGTAATTGTCAATGTCTAAAAGACAGTAGAAGGAAGCCATGCTAAGTACAATCTTGATTTGCATCAGCTTGACTTTAAAGTTTTAGTTCCCCATGGTCATTATTTTGATACAAACAAAATACAGTGTCATCAATAAAGATGATGGGAGAGTTCAAAGAGAAAGAAATCATTTCATTTAAAGAGAACAAGCAGAGTAAGCAGAGTTCAGGGTATGTACAGTGCCTGGACATAATAGTTGCTCAATAAATGTTACTTCCTATGACACAGCTTGGGCTGTGGCTTGATATCCATGTTCTTTAAAAATTTTAATATAACTTAGAAAATTTAATTGTAAGAAAGTACATTTCCTACCCAAGAAAATCGGATAAGATAGGACTGGAATATTATATTATTGTATGTCCTTAACCGTAAAGCTTTTTTTTTTTTTTTGAGACAGTCTCACTATGTAGCCCAGGCTTGCCTTGAACTTGCGATCCCCCCGTACTCCCTCTCCTCCACTGCCTCTGAATGCTGGGATTACAAGTGTGTAATACCTAGAACCATTTTTAGATGGCTTTTAGATGAGTCATTAGCTAGCAGAGGCCTGCTGCACACCCAACAAAGAGAGTCTGAACTGACTTTGGACTTAGATTTAAAGACAGTGAGTCTCTGCTCACCTTTTCCTGTGTCTTTTGACTATACAGAGCCCAAGAGGCAAAGCCTATTCCACAGCAGGAAATTGACAGCACACATGTTACTTCATGCTCATTTGCAATCATGTCATTTTAATGCCTGCCTATTATTGGCCTTCCCTATCCCCTCTTTTTAGGCTTGAACTGAGGACCTGGGTTCTGTCCCTGAGCTCTTTTGCTCAAGACTAGCACTCTACCGCTTTGAGCCACAGTGCTACTTTTGTTTTCTAGTGGTTTTTTGGAGATAAGAGTGTCATGAGCTATCCTGCCTGTGCTGGCTTTGAACCATGATTCTCAGCTCTCAGACTCCTAAGTAGCTAGGATTATAGGCATGAGCCACCAACACCTGGCTTTCCTGAGCTTTTTATTCAAGGCTAGTGCTCTAACATTTAAGTCACAGCTCCACTTCTGGCTTTTTGGTAGTTTGTTGGAGATAAGAGTCTCATGGACTTTCCTGCTCAGGCTGGCTTTGAACTGCAATCCTCTGATCTAAGGCTCTTGAGTAGCTAAGGCGATTGTGAACCACTGGCACTGGCAATGCCTCTCCCTTAAAATTTTTTTAAGTTGTTATTATAAAGAGGGTATACAGAGGGGTTTCAATTGCATAAGTCAAATGAAGAGTACATTTCTTTTCTGACAATGTCACTCCTTCCCTCCCATCACCACCCACAAGTTGTATAGTCTATTTTCAACATAGTGTCTCATGAGTACCATTGCTGCATTTGTTCACCCTTTGTCCCTCCATTTCTGTGCAATGCCTCTTATTTTAAGTGAGTTTTTGATTTGGGTACTTGTAGGTTTACCGAAAAATGGAAGACAGTACAGAGGGTCCCTTATTTTCTGTATTTTTTTTTTTAGTCCACTCAATTCATTCCAATCATTGAGTCAATATCAATTCATTATTGTGTTTTATCCAGATTTCCTTGGTTTTTCACCTAATGGCCTTTGCCTGTCTAGGATCCCATCCAGGAGTCCACGTGGTATTTACTCATCTCGTCTCCTAGGCTTCAAAAGGCTTGGCAGGGGCTGGGAAGGTGGCTCAGTGGTAGAGTGCTTGCCTTGTATACATGAGGCCCTGGGTTCAATTCCTTAGCACCACATAGGCAGAAAAAGCCAGAAGCTGAGGAAGAGTGCCCAGGGCCAGAGTTCAGGCCCTACAACCGACCAAAAAAAAAAGGCTTGGCAGCTTTCTTTACTCGATTTTCAGTTTGTTTGAGCTACTGTTCACATTTTTGGTAAATGGCTTGTTCGGTTTCCTTCTTAATCTTCACATCAGCCAACGTTCATAGAGTGCTCACCTATTCAGGTAACTCAACCTGGGAACAGGACACAATACATTGTTTCTCTACCTCATACTGGTTCCACAGAGCCTTTAAAAGGATGTTCACAGATCCTTTGGAGACCAGTCTTAGTCTGGTGTCAGTGGCTCACGCCTGTAATCCTAGCTACTCAAGAGGCTGAGATCTGAAGAGCACAGTTCAAATTCTTCCCAGGCAGAAAAGTCCATGGATTCTTATCTCCAATTCACTAACACCCCCTACCCCCGGCAAAGAAAGCCAGAAGTACAGCTGTGCTCAAGTGGTAGAGTGCTAGCCTTGAGCAAAAATCCTCAGAGACAGCACCCAGATCTTGAGTTCAAGCCTCAGGACTGGCAAATAAAATAAAATAAAATAAATGTAGTCTTGTGCAGAGGTTCCAGGGCAGGGTTGAGATTGCATTTTTTTAC